>NC_064843.1:44450031-45700031 GCF_024166365.1 Elephas maximus indicus
AATAATTGCCTTGTTTTTTCCAACTATGTAGCTTTCTACGTATCTACCACTAATGTGACTTGAGGCTCCATGGTAAGTGTAACTCTCCCCTCAGAACACGTACACACATCAAGTAGTCTTCCCTGGGATTTTCTGTCCTGCTCTAGTCTGACCTACACAGCTGTCATCCTGGGACTGCTCATTATTCTTCCCTATTTCCTAGCTCTGTGCCTTCCTCTCCCTTGATTTACTCCCTCCTTTTTTTTTTTTTTTTGGTGGAGCCCATCTTCTAGCAGCATCCTGACAAAAAATTGATGAAGTACAGGCAGTCTCCAGGCTAGGAACACCCAACTTACGGACAGCTTACTTGCCCTTTAATGTTATATAGATTTGCCCTCACTTTGAAATGATTGAATCAACCCCTACTCGCAACAAATTCTTCATCACGATCACCTTCACTTGTTGCACATGCAGCTTTTAAATCATTGAAAAGGCCTTGAGACTTTTCTTGCACTAATCCACCAAAAAACACACTGCCATAGGGGCAGTTTCAACATATAGTGACCCCATAGGGTTTCCAAAGCTGTAAATCTCTGTGGAAGCAGACTGCCACTTCTTTCTCCCACAGAGCCGCTGGTGGTTTCGAACTGCTGACCTTTCGGTTAGCAGTCAATCTCTTTAACCACTGTGCCACCAGGGCTCCTTTTGGCACTAAATTAGGCTAAATAAGAACCGTACGCACCTGTTCTGACTTACCTACAAATTCCACTTAAAGACACAGTTAGGAATGGACCTCATTTGGGACCCAGGGACTGCCTGTGAAGTCCTTGCTTACCCTGGGTTCATAGCTCGGGCACAGAACTTTAGTTTGGAAGTTGTATTTACTCAGGATTTTAGATACTGCTCTGTTGTTTTTTAGTTTCCAGTTCTGCTATTCAGAAATCCAAGCCATTCTGATTCCGTTCTTGGTTTATGACCTTTTTTTTTTCTCTTAGAAAGCTATACGGATCTTCCTCTTTCCCATGGTGTTCAGAAATTTTAGTGTATCATAATTCTATATCCTTCTTGTTTCTCAGGCCAGAATTGTGGGCGTTACCTTTACCTCTCCTTTCTCTTACTTCCCCATCAATCCATCAACAAGTCCTGTCAGCACTATCTTCAAAATATATCCAAATCTGACTTCTTTTCATTACTTCCAGTGCCACCATTCTGGTCCAAGTCACCATCTCCTGTCTAGCTTTATAAGGACAAGGACTTTGCTTTATTCACTGTTGTTGCCCTGGCAGGTAGAACAGAGTTTGACGCATAGTTTAAAAATAATAATAAGAGCTATGCCCACTGAAGGCTTACTCTGTGCTGATGACTATTCTGAGTGCTTTATACCCATTAATCCTTAAAACAATCCTACGAGGTAGATACGCATTGAATGGTAATTATTTAACTTTATAGCTGGGAACACAGAGTGTAAGCAACTTGTATAAGAACTTAGAAAAAGAACAAGAGAACAAAAGAGAGAAGCGTTTCCATTGAGATGGACGCATTCCCTCCTCCCTGCCCTCCCATCTTGGAAATTACCCAAAGGCTTACCTTACTCAGAATAAAAACAGAAATACTCAAGATGGCTTACAGTGCCTTTCACGGTCTTACCCCTTGTTCATACTCTGACCTTAACTCTTACTGCTCTCCTTTCCCTCACTCTGCCTCAGTCACATTGGTCTCCTTACTAGGCCTTGAACATGCCAGGCACGCTTGTACCTCCAGGCCTCTGCACATGCTGTTCCTTCTATCTGCTGTGCTCTTTCACCAGGGAGCCACATGGCTTGTACCCTCAGGTCCTTTGGGTCACTACTCATGTCACCTTGTTGAGGTCTTCCCTGGACATTATATTTAAAATTGCATTCCCTCTGACACTGTCTTCCTTCACTGTTTTGTTTTCATAGCAGTCAACACAGTCTAACATACGTAGTTTATTCATCTTGTTCATGTCTGTTTTCTCATTCCCACTAGAATATAAGCTCCTTGGGGACGGAAATATTTTACTTTACTATTAAATTCCTTTTTCCTTAACTGTGCCTGGCATGTGACAGGCACTGAGTAAATATTTGTTGAATGAAAGGCGGTCTGGGGAAGAGGCCACGTGAGTGAACTTTTCAGAATATGCTCTGAGTGTGAGAATATCTGTGTCACTGTGAATGCTCACCAGGGGAGCTTCACAATTAAATGGATGTGACCTGTTCCACGGATGTCAGCCAGCCTTGCTCCAGCCGCTCCAGCCACTCCAGCCCTTGCTCACCAAGTTCATGAACAAAGTGATGGTGGGGCTAGGGGTGGTCATTATGCATGTGCTCAAGAACACACTTTCCTCACCAAGGCTGACCTAGACGTCTACCATTGCTGAGTGTCTAGCTTGTCTTGCCAGCAGAGCAATCCATCTGGAGACAACACAGCACCGTACTTCAGGAAGATCATTTTGCCACTCGGCAGATCAGTTACATTGGGCTTTGAGGGAGCAGCAGTTTGCTCTCACTGGAATAGATGCTTATTTGGGGTATGTACTTGTTTCCCTTCCTGCCATGCTTCTTTCAGCAGTGCCATCTGTGAACTTACTGACCTTATTCACCATCATGATCTCCCACGTATCACTTCTGACCAAGGAAGTCATCATATAACCAAGGAAGTAAGGCAGTGTGTGGAAGTTCATGGGCTACAGTTTTACCATGTACCCCATCATCTAGATGCATCTGGTCATATGGACCATTGCCATCGACTACTGAACAGTAGGTTATGGTGTCAGCTAGGTGATAATACCTTGTAAGTCTGGTTAACTGTCCTACAGGATGCATTATCTTCTCTGAACCAGTGACCATTGTCTGGGAGTGTTTCTTCCATAATTGGAAAACATGGTTCCAGCAGCCAAGGTGTGAGAGGAACATGTGTCATTGTTACTCCTAATGGCCCATTAAATTTTTGCTTTTATCCCTATAAATTTGGGTTTTACTTGTTAGAGGTCTTAGTACCCAAAGAAGGAATACTTCTGCCAGAAGACCCAGCAACAGTTCCTTTCAACTGGAGGTTGAGGCTGCTACCTAAACATTTTGGACTCTTATGCCCATGAACTGGAAAATAGAGCATTCCAGACTTGGTCAGTTGGTTTTGTTCCTAATCATGAGGGGAAAATTGGGTCACTGCTATAAATGGGGGCATGAAGGAACATTTCTGTAATCTAGGGAATCCTCTGGGACAACTAATATATAGATCCACTGGGAAAAAGGTAATGAAAGACTACAGGCAAGACCACTAAGGGCTCAGACACTAGAGGAATGAAGCTTTGAGTTACCCTGCCAGGTAACAGATCCAGGTCAGTTGAGATGCTGACTGAGCAAAAAAGCAATAATAGGAAACAGGAAGATAACTCTAAGTATTAACTAGAACATCATGACCAGTTGCAGAAACAAGGCTTGTATTCATACATTAACCAATTTGCCTCCTTCCTCACCCCTACTTTCCTCTGTTATTTTAAACAAAATGTAGTGGTAGTAATCAACTTTATAGTTTAGTCCTTAAGATAGAAGTTATCCAGGGTGAATGTAAGTTAACCAGAAGAGGAATAGACATGGCCCAGTGACTAATGGATCTTTATATCTCACCTTCTGTAAGGAAAGATAGGGTTCTGGCTTTCACGTTATAATTGCTATTGTACAGAAGTTTAAGAATGGGTATAATTATGTGTATGGATATTGACTAGCCAAAGAGGGGATGCGAGATAGAGTGATTTGGCATTCAACATGCATTTTATCCTCACAGCGTGTCTTCCTATGATGCGAAGGCTGGAAAGCTAAAAACTACATGTACCAAACCCCTTTACAGCTAGAGTTCCAGGTGTGAATGGGATCCACTGATGAAGTGTCCTCATGTGAGATTTGGAGGGTGGAGTTGAGGAGGGCACCATCTTCTTGCCTGTTGTTTTCTGGTGGCACGTGTGGTTAAGACATTTAATTTCTCTGTAGCAACACTGAAGCCAAGTGTTAAAAGGCACACGTAGGTGATGATGGCCCTGATTCTCCACCTTTTGCATTGTTGTCAGGTAGCAGCTCCTGGCAAGCTGCAGTGTATTTCTGGGAGTCAGTTCTGCAGACACAGCATGGAGCCGCTCCTTCAGCCCTTCCAACAATATTTCACACCCAAGTTCCTGTTTTATATACCTTCTTTTTAAGGTAGCTAGAGTGCTTTGTGTTTCCTACAACTAAACCCTGACTGATAGACCTTTATCGGAAACTACATACTACACACTGTTTTATTTAAAGTTATGGAGGTAACAATCAGAAGAACAAGAAACAAAATTATACCAGATTTGCTCTAGAGAGTGAGCCTGGGTATGGAAAAGTAGAGTGTACCTGGTGATTTTCAGTATCAGCTTTTTAATACAATGGAGTACACTTATATAATTGTTATATTTATATAAGCTATATAACATATTTATAAATAACAAGTTATATATAACATAATATATAACTGATAAAATATAAACTAAGATTAATAAAAAGGATAAAATAAGAAAACCGAGTGACATGTAAACTGAAACTATCCTTAGTGCATAGACTTGCAAAGTCAGTAAGTAATTCATTGGAACTATAGAGTCTTAGTCTTCTTTGCTTCCATAAATGAATAATAATTGTAACAGGCCTAATTTAGATATATTAAAAGTACTGGATGGTCTGAGAACTGCTCTGCCTTGGAGATTGTATGTTATCGTTAGTATCTAAAATGACTGTCTTCCTAAGTCCTGAGGAGCACCTCAGACCACTGCATCCACATGTTTGGTAGGTGGAATAGCGGCCCCCCTAGGACACCCACATCCTCATCCCCAGAACCTGTGAATGTATTAGGTTACATGGCAAAGGGGAATTCATGCTGCTCATCAGCTGACCTTAAAACAGAGGGGTTATCCTAAATTATCAGATGGGCCCAGTCTAATCGGAAAGGCCTTTAAGAGTGTAAGAGGGAGGCAGACGAAAATCAGAGGATGATGTGACTGGAAGAAAGGCACAGAGAGATGCACCATTGCTGACTTGGAAGATGAGGAGGCCATCAGCCAAGGAATGTGGCAGCTTCTAGAAGCTGACAAGGCAAGGAAATGGATTCTCCCTAGAGCCTCCAGGAAGGAACAGAGCCCTGCTAACATCTTGATTTTGGCCTGGTGAGAGACCCATGTTAGAATTCTGACCTATAGAACTGTAAGGTAAGTTTATGTCGCTTAAGTTTGTGGTAATTTCGTTCCACAGCAATAGGAAACTAATACATCTTCTAAACAGTGTTCTAGCAGTAGGAGCCTAATCTAGGCATGACACTGGAAACACAGGTAAAAAGACAGGTCATGCTATCCTTTATCTGTCCCCTACTCTGAATGTTTGCAGAATATCATTGAAAATGACTCTTAGCTAAAATTTCATTTGTGGAAGTCTTTCCTCCCCTGTGAGACCATAAGAAAGAAGCTTTTTGAGCTTGTAGTTTCTGCTCTGTTATCCAAACAGCAGGTGGACCATGGAACCATCCCTTAGTGAGGGATCCAACACCATTCTGCAGCTCTGGAGCGAAGGTCACTGTTATGGATTGAATTGTGTCCCCGAAAAACATGTGTTATAAATCCTAACCTGTGCCTTTGGTTGTAATATCATTTGGCAATTGATTGTCTTTGTTGCGTTAACGAGGCAGGATTAGTGTAGGATGTATCTTGAGTCAATCTCCTTTTGAGATATGGAAGGGATTAAACAAGCAAGCTAGGAAGCCGAGGACGTGGAGGGTGGAGACAGATGCCAAGCTACATGAGGACTGCCCAGGAGCAGAAGCTAAAAGAGACGCGGGGCCTCCTCCAGAGCCAGCAGAGAGAAACCCTTGCCCTAGAGTCAGCATCCTGAATTCGGACTTCAGCATCCTAAATTGTGAGAAAATAAATTTCTGTTTGTTAAAGACATCCACTTGTGGTATTTCTGTTACGGCATCACTAGATAACTAAGACAGTCACATGTCTTCACCAGGGCCACAACGAAGCAGAGTGGGGCACTGGAATTTCTGCATTCTATTGGATCACCTTTCTTTGTAATGGGCACAAATATGGATCTCTTCCAGTCGGTTGGCCAGGTAGCTGTCTTCCGAATTTCTTGGCATAGAGGAGCGAGCACCTCCAGCGCTGTATCCATTTGTTTAAACATCTCATTTGGTATCCTGTCAATTCCTGGAACCTTGTTTTTCACCACTGCCTTCAGTGCAGTTTGGACTTCTTCCTTCAGTACTATCTGTTCTTGATCATATGCTGCCTCCTGAAATGGTTGAATGTTAACCAGTTCTTTTTGGTACAGTAACTCTGTGTATTCCTTCCGTATTCTTTTGATGCTTCCTGCATCATTCAATATTTGGTGCATAGAATCCTTCAATATTGCAAACTCGAGGCTTGAATATTTTCTTCACTTCTTTCAGCTTCAGAAATGTGAGTGTGTTCTTCCCTTGTGGCTTTCTAACTCCGTGTCTTTGCGGATTTCATTACAATACTTTGTCTTCTCAAGCAACCCTTTGAAATCTGTTCAGCTCATCATTTCTTCCATTCACTTTAGATACTCTACGTTCAAGAGCAAGTTTCAGTTTTTTTGTCTTTTCTTTCCTGTCTTTTTAATAACCTTTTGCTTTTTACATGTCCTTGATGTCATCCCACAACTCATCTGGTCTTTGATCATTAGTGTTCAGTGCATCAAATCTGTTCTTGAGATGGTCTTCACATTCAGGTGGGATACACTCAAGGTCGTATTTTTGCTCTCGTGGACTTGTTTTAATTTTCTTCAGCTTCAGCTTGAACTTGCATATGGGCAATTGATGGTCTGCTCCCCAGTCAGCCCCTGGCCTTGTTCTGACTGATGATATTGAGCTTTTCCATGGTCTCTATCCACAGATATAGTCGATTTGATTCCAGTGTTTTCCATCCAGTGAGGTCCACATGTATACTCCCCATTTATGTTGTTGAAAAAAAAGTATTTGCAATGAATAAGTCATTGGGCTTGCAAAATTCCATCATGGGATCTCAGGTGTCATTTCTGTCACCAAGGCCATATTTTTCAACTATTGATCCTTCTTTGTTTCCAGCATTCGCATCCAGTCACCAGTAATTATCAATGTGTCATGATTGCATGTTTGATCAATTTCAGACTGCAGAACTTGGTAAAACCTTCGATTTCCTCATCTTTGGCATTAGTGTTTGGTGTGTAAATTGAATAATAGTCATATTAGCTGGTCTTCCTTGGACGCGTACGGATATTATCCTATCACTGACAGCACTGTGTTTCAGGATAGATCTTGAAATGTTCTTTTTGATCAACATGACACCATTCCACTTCAATTTGGCATTCTCGGCATAGTAGACCTTTCAGTTAGCAGCAAGAGCTTAACCACTGCGGCATCAGGGCTCCTTGGCAGCAACAGTAGTGTGTGTGTAATATACCCTATTGAGGTGTATTATATACAGAGGTGGTGGTAGTCAAATTATCAGAGGGTAGTTCTAGTGTCAGGAATATCCTCATTAGTCCATCACAAACTCTGAACGATGCCTACACAAATTACTTTGGGAATAGCCAGCTTTACTGGGTAAAATCTCAGTTTTAATGAGTGGGCAAAGAGCGAAAAATATTCAGAAAGGGGCCCAACCCTGTACTTTGCTTATAATATCAAAAGGCATTCTCTAAATCGTTTTGCCAACAATTGTTTTTATGGTATCATTACTAGGCGCTCAGTCCTTTATCCCTTTACAAATACAGACTGATACTTAAGTATCGGTCTGTGGACCAGAGTTAAGGTATTAAACAACCTGATTTAATTGGAAAAATAAATAATAAATAACGCTTTTGTAGCTGGGTTGTGTGGAGACATGGTTTGTAACAATGTGAACAGTAACATTCCTGTTCAATTCTTGAGGAATGTGAAGTATACACAGGAAGTAAATAGCTGAAGACTATTTTGCCACATTCAAAAATAAACAGTGTTAAACAGTGTATGTTTTAAATACTTTCATAAATAAAATCCTTATGTTTGCATTCCATTTGTAGATATTGTTACCTGCAGTGGAGTTGGCCCTAACGCATGGGGACCCTATACACTATGGTTCCAAACACTGCCAAGTCTACAAGTAGATACCCAGGCCTTTCTTCTAGTCTGTCTTAGTCTGGAAGCTCTGCTAAAACGTGGTCAACATCATAGCAACATGCAGGTCCCCACTGACAGATGGGTGGTGGCTGCTCGTGAGATGCACTGGCCTGGCATTGAACCCAGGTCTTCCACATGGAAGGTGAGAATTCTACCAATAACCACCACTCCCCCCAGGATTTGTAGGTATAATATACACTCTTGTTGTTGTTAAGGAGCCCGGTAGTGCAGTGGTTAAGCGCTTGGCTGCTAACTGAAAGGTCACTGGATAGAACCCAGCAGTGGCTCCCCAGGAGAAAGATGTGGCAGTCTGCTTCCGTAAAGATTACAGCCTTGGACAGTAGCCCCCAAGAAGATAAAATACTTAGGAATAAATCTTACCAGAGATGTAAAAGACTTACACAAAGAAAACTACAGTACACTTCTGCAAGAAACCAAAAGAGACATAAGTGGAAGAACATACCTTCCTCATGGATAGGAAGACTTAATATTACAAAAATGTCTGTTCTACCAGAAGCGATCTATACATTTAATGTAATTCTGATCCAAATCCCAACAACATTCTTTAATGAGATGGAGAAACAAATCACCAATTTCATATGGAAGGGAAAGAGGCCCCAGATAAATAAGGCAGTACTGAAAAAGAAGAACAAAGTGGGAGGCCTTACTCTACCTGATTTTAGAACCTATTATACTGCCACAGTAGTCAAAACAGCCTGGTACTGGTACAACAACAGATACATGGACCAATGGAACAGAATTGAGAATCCAGACATAAATCCATCCACATACGAGCAGTTGATATTTGACAAAGGCCCCAAAACAGTTAAATGGGGAAAAGACAGTCTTTTTTAACAAATGATGCTGGCATAACTGTATATCCATCTGCAAAAAAATGAAACAAGACCCATACCTCACTCCATGCACAAAAACTAACTCAAAGTGGATCAAAGACCTAAATATAAAATCTAAAACAATAAAGATCATGGAAGAAAAAATAGGGACAACATTAGGAGCCCTAATACATGGCATAAACAGTATAGAAAACAGTATTAAGAATGTAGAAGAAAAACTGGATAACTGGGAGCTCCTAAAAATCAAACGCTTAGGCCCATCCAAACACTTCACCAAAAGAGTAAAAAGATTACCTACAGACTGGGAAAAAGGTTTTACCTATGACATTTCTGATCAGCACCTGATCTCTAAAATCTACATGATACTGCAAAAAGACAAATAACCCAATTAAAAAGTGGGCAAAAGATATGAATAGACACTTCACTAAAGAAGGCATTCAGGCAGCTAACAGATATATGAGGAAATGTTCACGATCATTAGCCATTAGAGAAATGCAGATCAAAACTGCAATGAGATTTCATCTCTAACAAGGCTGGCATTAATCCAAAAAACACAAAATAATAAATGTTGGAGAGGCTGTGGAGAGATGGGAACACTTCTACACTGCTGGTGGGAATGTCAAATGGTACAACCACTTTGGAAATCGATTTGGCGCTTCCTTAAAAAGCTAGAAATAGAACTACCATATGATCCAGCAATCCCACTCCTTGGAATATACCCTAGAGAAATAAGAGCCTTTACACGAACAGATATATGCACACCCATGTTTATTGCAGCACTGTTTACAATAGGAAAAACATGGAAGTAACCAAGGTGCCCATCAATGGATGAATGGATAAATAAATTATGGTATATTCACACAATGGAAAACTATGCATCGATAAAGAACAGTGAGGAATGTGTGAAACGTTTCATGACATGGAAGAACCTGGAAGACATTATGCTGAGTGAAATTAGTTGCGAAAGGACAAATATTGTATAAGACCACTATTCTAAGAACTTGAGAAATAGTTTGAGAAGAAAACATTCTTTTATGGTTATGAGAGGGGGGAGGGAGGGAGGGTGGGAGGGGGCATTCACTAATTAGATGGTAGATAAGAACTACTTTAGGTGAAGGGAAAAACAGCACACAATACAGGGGAGATCAGCACAATTGGACTAAACCAAAAGCAGGGAAGTTTCCTGAATAAACTGAATGCTTCAAAGGCCAGCATAGCAGGGGCAGGGGTCTTGGGACCATGGTTTCAGGGGACATCTAAGTCAATTGGCATAATAAAATCTATTAAGAAAACATTCTGCATCCCACTTTGAAGAGTGGTGTCTAGGGTCTTAAATGCTAGCAAGTAGCCATCTAAGATGCATAAGTTGGTCTCAACCCACCTGGATCAAAGGAGAATGAAGAACACCAAGGACACAAGGTGATTATGAGCCCAAAGACAGAAAGGGCCACATGAACCAGAGACTACATCATCCTGAGACCAGAAGAACTAGATGGTGCCTGGCTACAACCGATGACAGCCCTGACAGGGAGCACAACAGAGAACCCCTGAGGGAGCAGGAGAGCAGTGGGATGCAGACCCCAAATTCTCATAAGACCAGACTTAATGGTCTGACTGAGACTAGAAGGACCCCGGTGGTCATGGCTCCCAGACCTTCTTTTGCCCCAGGACAGGAACCGTTCCCAAAGCCAATTCTTCAGACATGGATTGGACTGGACAGTGGGTTGGAGAGGGATGCTGGTGAGGAGTGAGCTTCTTGGATCAGGTGGACACTTGACACTATGTTGGCAACTCCAACCCGGAGGGGAGATGAGAGGGTGGAGGGGGTTAGAAGCTGACGAAAAGAGAGAGTAGAGGGAGAGAGTGGGCTGTCTCATTAGGGGGAGAGTAATTGGGAGTGTGTAGCAAGGTGTATATGGGTTTTTGTGAGAGAGACTGACTTGATTTGTAAACTTTCACTTAAAGCACAATAAAAATTATTAAAAAAAAAAAAGTTTACAGCCTTGGGAACCCTGGGGCAGTTCTACACGTTTGCTCTAGTGGGAATGGACTCCGTGGCCAGTGGGTTGGGTTGTTGTTGTTGTTAGGTGCCGTGGAGCTGATTTTGACCTACAGTGACTCCATGTAATGAGTAGAGCTGTCCCACAGAGTTTTCTAGGCGGAGCTGCTGGATGGGTTCAAACCACCAGCCTTGCGGTTATTAAACCCCTTTAAAATTAAAGTTCTTAAGATTTTGTGGGGCAGGAAAAAATTATCTTGTGCTCACATTTGAAGATTCCTCTCAGGTAAACCATTGAAGAGGACCACAGTATTGGCTCAATTTTGTTTCCAGTGTGGGGGGATAAGGTGGTTTATAATCTTTCAAATCTTTAGTCACACGTCCTGAAAATTGAAATGGAAAGGATTACTTTGTTTTTAGTAACTGCTTGCCAACACAAGTGTTCTTATATCCTTTAAAGGTTCCTGCAGGACTGAACCATATAAAAACCCTTGGCTAAAGAGTTAGTTGATCATATATTCTAGTAACAGCAGTACTTTTTCCGGAAGGAGTGAAGAAAAGTTGACACTAGAAATTGACATAAAACCGGTTGGTTTAGATCTTTAATAACTTAGTCAGTCATAGAGGTTAGGGAGAGTTCATCCCTGCAAGTCCTGAGGAGCTCAGGTGCCTGCCGTGTTTGGCCCTGCCAGTCATTTCATTACTTCCTACTTAGGCCCTTGGGTGTGCATTTACTACAGTGGTTCACACCTGTCTTCACTTGGGTTGCTAGTTATTCAACTTTGTGCTTAGTGCCAATAGTTACAGTTGCAGTCAGTCCTACAAGACTTAACTGTCCTTGATTCTAACTTTGTTTTCCTGTTTTGCTTTCATTTCCAAGCCTTAATATTTGTATGACTCATTTGAAGAACAACTGTCTTTACATAATTATCATTTTCTTCCGGTTCTGTGAAACAGAAAATGGCTCATGTTTATTGTGTCCCAGACTGAACGACTTAATACTAGTAACAAACACTGCCTCCTATGTGATGTATGAGCACAACCAGTATGTTTCTAGAGTTTGTCAATTTATCAACACAAAATATTAGTAATAGATTTGGGATAGGGTTTTCTTTTCAAAAAGCTTGTGCTTCAAATAGAAGTGACAACTGAGAAAGAATGACTGGGTTGTAGAATGTTCAAAAAGTCTACAAAGAAGCTCCAGGAATTTTTAGCAAATAGGGTAAGATGTGCTGTTATTCAGAGTAGCCAAACTTCTAGCATTTTGCAACTTACCAAGCAAAGCATAAAAATGGCAAGCCAATATACCCTCTAGGGGCAGAATTTTTATTTTCACAACTTCCTCAACAAAGGATTAATGCAAGGAGCAGGAGCCACGCACAGTATAGCTCCACTGTGATTGCACGACAGTATTGGCAGCTATTGCTATTAGCATTTATGCTTTCGAGGTACTTACTTCCCGCTGTCAACTAATTGTTCAAGGTTAATTATTTACAACCCTTTCTCTTTTCATGGAAACCTTGGTGGGGTAGTGGTTAAGTGCTACAGCTGCTAACCCAAGGGTCTGCTAACCCAAGGGTCTGCTAACCCAAGGGTCGGCAGTTCGAATCCGCCAGGTGCTCCTTGGAAACTATGGGGCAGTTCTACTCTGTCCCATAGGGTCGCTATGAGTCGGAATCGACTCGACGGCACTGAGTTTGGTTTGGGTTTGGTTTTTCTCTTTTCATGTTCTTTCCTTCTGTGTTGAGTCTAAATCCAAAACTGTTTAGATTGACTATACCCCAAAACCAAACCCAGTGCCATTGAGTCGATTCTATAGAAGTTGGGATAAGATGCCTGACCAGTATATTTTGCTTTCTAAAGAAAACAATTTTGGTAAGAAGGGTGGAAAGAGAAAAACTTGAAATTAATTTCAAGCATGAGGCTTAGGGTTTATATATGGATTTTTGAGTTTTTGTTATAGACTGACTTTTCAACTTTTCATTTCTTTTTTTCCCATTTTGGGAAAAAGTCCAGTGATCCTTGGGAAAAGTCCTAGGCCCTTCAGACCTGTGAGGTGCTCACCTATTTAGTTAATCTTATTGGATAGAAACTATTGTAGGATTTATAAAACAAACAAAAAAATTATTCTAAACCAAATACTGTGTAGAATTTTTAGATTTCTTCTGCTTCTGCCCTGCTCTAAACTGGCTGTAGTAAGAATACTCCACAGTTATTTACTGTGTGTATCTCAGTGTCTCTGATATTGTTTCACTGAGTTTCTGTATATCCTCCACCCTGTTCATTTGTTGACAGCTGCCAAGTTCTAGAAAGTGAGATCAAAGGGTACTAACTATATGTTCTCGTGTTGTAAAATGTAAGGGAAATGGCTTATTAGAAACAGTGTAATTTTTAGTCCTAGGTTGAGCTGCCATTGTCCTTTAGTCAAAGTGCCAGACACTTTTCTTAAGTGCTTTATAAAGACTTAGTAGTAACGGTAGTATTCTATAGTAAAGTTGGCTTTCTAAAAATAAAAAAGATGTTTAAATAAATTTCAATATTTTAAGTGTGGGTTTTATTTTATCTTAGGGTTAATTTTTTCTTCTAATTTTATATTGAGTTGAAAAACAGAGGAATGAAATTTGCTACATAGACAATTTTGGGGATATCCTGTTGAAAAAACTTAAAATTCAGTATGACATAATTCCAAATGTGGAAATACAGAAAGGAATACACATTAATACAAAATATACATTTAACTAAGATTGTTTTCAAAAAAGAAAACCATGACTGCTATTTTACGGTTTAATGACTCATGACTGCTTTTAATAGGCAAGAGACAGTCCCTAAATAATAATGCAAACAAGGGAAGAACTCAGACAATGGAGTTATTCTTCATGGCACTGAGCCTGGATAAAATTAAATTACCATAAATTGATAGTATAAAAGTTGAAGAAATAATTAAAATTAACAGAAAAAAAAATTAAGATTGGACAAATGCCATACCAAAAAAAGCCTAACCGGTTGCCAACTCATAGCGACCTTATAGGACAAAGTAGAAATGCTCCATTGGTTTCTAAGGAGCAGCTGGTGGATTTGAACTGCCGACCTCTTGGTTAGCAGCTGTAGCTCTTAACCATTGTACCACCAGGGCTCCAGGACAAATGTCGTAAGTATCATAAATAAAAACCTATCAGACATTAGAGCAACAAATGGAAATAATGTAAAAAACAACTAAGTTCACATCCTCAGTGCTAAATATTAGAAGGTGAAGGCAAGCACTGAAGGCAAGCACAGACTGAACGCTTGTGGAGCAGAGAGAAGAAAAATTCCAAGAGATAATGAGAAACTTTCCTGAAACAGGAAGAAGTGGAGGGTGAATAAAGGCAACTCAGGGAGTGGAAAGGATTGGAGAAACTCCCCCTTGCCAGGGTATTCAGAATCAATGTCTATGTATAAGAATTAAAGGTGTTTGATTACAATGATTGTTTTAAAATATACTTTTTACATTAGTGTTACAAAAATTTTAATTTTTCTCAGTATCACTATTTCAATATGTGCATAAGAAACTGAAGATATCCTTTTGATAAGGGCACAGACCTACAATCATGCTCAATTTCAATTGGTCTTTCCCTTTCTAACCACCTGAACGAAGATAACTTCATGGTGAGGCTGTCACCACCTACCCGGCTAGGGCAGGGCAGCAAGAACCATTCAAATTCCGTTTGACACTGAACCGAACGTTAATATTTCTGAAACGTTGTAATATTGCAGTTAATGATTAGCTGATTCTTACCTTGGATATTTTTCTAATAAGATTCCTAACCTCTCTAAGCCTGTTTCCTTATCTGTAAAGGTAATAAAACCCATTTTAGAGTTTTTGGGAGGATTAAATGAGAAGCAATGCCTGCTTACGGCAGCTTTTCAGGTAAACGATTAGTGACTGCTGTTGAAATTTTCTAATACTGATTTTTGACATATGCACCTTCAGTCAAGAAGGAGCAGAGAGCTGGTATTTATGATTTCCTCTGTACCAAACACTTTAATAAGACTACGTAAGGCGTCCCCCGAGGCCCCAGAGCTCCGCGCACACCTGGAGGGGGCCCCTCTGCCGGCCTCGGGGGCATGTGCCGCGCGCCCCTCGCAGCACGGCCGCTCCCTCGCTCCCTCCTCCTGGGAGGGAAGCTGCTGAGCCGGCGGCGAAAGGCCAGCGCCACGCGCCACCCGCCTCCCCGCCTCCGGGCCTAACGGAGCGCGTCTCCCGCTGCCGCCTGCGCTAGGAGGCCGGGCCGCGGCGGTGTCGCAAAAGCGTCGCAAAAGCTTCTGTCCTTGGCGGCCGCGGGCCACCTGTACAAGCGGAGCGTGCTGGGGTCTGTAAGCCAGTATGGAGGCAGGCACGGCTCTGGTGCCTCGGGACCGCCGGGGCTCGATGGGGAGGCGGCCCGCCGGCGCCCGGGACTGCTGAGCTGCCGCCGCCTGAGTCCCTACGGCACGGCCGCAGGGCCATGCTGGCTTGGCGCTTGGCGCGCGGCTCCTGGGGGGCCCTGCGCGGCGCGCCGTGGGCGCCGGGGGCGCGGCCGGGAGAGGGGCGCGCCCGCGGGGCTTTGCTGCCGCCCGCGCCGTGCTGTCTGCGCTTCCTGGCGGAGCGCCGGTGGCTGCGTCCGGCCGCGCTCGGCCTGCGGCTGCTTGGGGTCCGCCTGCGGGGCCACTGCTCGGGCGCGGAGAAGGCGAGCCCGGGGCCCGCAGCCGGAGGGAGCCCCGCCGCCGAGGCCCCGGCTGGCCCGGGGGACCCGGCGAGCGCCGCCAGCCTGGTACGTACCGCGGAGGAGGTGCCTGCGACGGGGTCGCCAGCACTCCTTGGACTCGGTCCCGGGCGCGGGTAACGTGCGCTGGCCAGCGCTTCCGTCTCCGAACTTTTAAACCACTTCCCTGAAGTGACGGGCAGAGCATTCGGGCGGGGTGGATTTCAGGGGCGCCAACCAGACCCACCTTCTGTGTGGTCCCCTTCGGTCTCAGTGATCGCCCCTCTCCCCATTCCGCTCGCGCACGTTGGAAAAAATAGCCTTCGCTTCTTGTCTGTTATTAGAAGACTAATTGTCTGAAGCGAATCCCCAGGGTTTAGGGCAAGGCTGTGAGAACCTTCCGAAAGGTATGTAGTCTTTTCTGCTCGCTTTCACAGGTTTGGTTCACTAACTTTTGGTAACTTTACGGAATGTGAGTTAGTTAAACAATTTAAGTCGTAATTAGAGATAAAGCAGCCCTGGGGGCGCAGTGGTTAAGAGCAAGGCTGCTAACCAAAAGGGTAACAGTTCAAACCCACCAGCCGCTCCTTGGAAACCTTCTGGGGCAGTTCCACTCTGTCTTATAGGGTCGCCGTGAGTCGGAATCGACTCGACGGCAACAGGTTTGGTTTTGGTTTGGAATTATAGAAAACTATTCAAACTCGATTCTTGAGGTTAAGGAAGAGAATTTTGTCACCTTATTTTTTCCTATTGCCCTCGTTTTACCTGTTGAAATACTGTCCCAGCAGGAGACTCCAGAGCATGAGTGTGGGAGAGCTTTTGATGTCATGTTAGCAAGGCTCGTGCAATTATTACATCTTCAATTGTTATGTCTTCAGCGGGCCCCTGTGCTGCTCTCATCAGATGTACAGCATGGGTTGAGGTGGCCACATCCTGGCGGGGGTTTCAGCTCCAGTAATAGCTAAAGCATGTTGCCATTTGAACGCTGGGTATTTTGAGGTTGCCATATCCTGACTGAAGACCTTGCAGAACGCCAGTAGTTGGTCGAGTATGCCACAGGTTATCTGGTTGGGTAATCTGAGATTAGCTCTGTTAATTTTAACTTTGAAACGTTTACAAATTGATGATTAGAAATTAATGAGGTTATTTTAACTGAAATGTTTTATGTGGAGCCAGAAGAACCCCTTTCTCTGTTTCGTGAGCATTCAGTCCTGTGTCTTAATTCGTCAAGTGATACTCTGTTTGCAACGTTGTCTTGAATTTTGCCCAGTGGGTAGCTCAGAGAGTTACGGAATCGACTCCATGGTAGCAGCTGTATTCTGACCTTTTTGCTTTGTTGCTCGTTTTTTTCAGTCATGAGCTACCTTTCTTGTTCTTATCAGTTGCTGAGACTTTGGATCAGTATTTGACTTACTCCGTACCACAGTGTGGTCAACAGACTTATCTTTCCTCTTTCTGAACTCAGAAAACACTGACCTTTGAACTTGAACTTGGAACGTATTCCAAGAATGTTTCCATTTAATTATGTGGTCTACTTCCAATAAAAGACCCCTGAGTGGAGGTTGGTTGTTCCCTGGAGGATTTTAAGTTTTCCTGTAGCTTTCACTATCATGCCACCAGCCCCCAACAACCACCACCCCATTCTCCGTTCAAGCTGAGTTAAATATTTTGTGCCACATCATATTTATAACACACACTTCATACCTTTAGAGAATACCTTTTCTTAACAGGATAATTCTTTAAAATTTTTTAAAGACATTATTAGAAATAGAAATGGGTGCTTTTGTGTTTTTTTTTAAAACCCAAAATTAAAGTTCAGGCCCAGCTGGTTACTGATTAAGATGGAGGTTAAGTAGAGTTAGTTCTCATGAGAAAGTCCCATGGGTGGAATTGGCAGTCTTGCCTCAGTGGAGAGAAAAATCCAGGCTTTAGGCAAAGACATTTTGATGTCATTTCTGTACCTTGTTGTGCAGAGCGGCTTATCTCCACTAGGTGGAGGCTTTCTGAAGTTGAAATACCCTCAGACAAAACATGCTGTTTGCAGGGAAGGGAAGTTCTTGAGAGCAGCTGCCGGACAGCCTTTCTTACTGCCAGCTTTAAGCAGCTCGGCTCCAAGTTAAGGCTCGAGGAATCCTAAACCTCCCACAGGGGAATTGTGAAAGCCCGGGGTTTCTAGCCAGTTGAGGGTCTTAATGTTATTTTCATATCTGTTTTGAACAGATTTATAAAACTTCTCTTTATTTCCTCAGAATCTCAATCCCTATTCCTCTCTCCATTTTAGCAATTCTCCAATTTAGCAATGAAGTGATAGAAGTAAATCTTTTTTCCTTTTCATTCGTATCTCCATATACTGTGCATGGCATTCAGCATATACAGCAGGACATGAGGGAGGTTATGTACACTACATCTTTTAAGCCAAAATGCCTAGGGTTGGTAATTTGGTTGTTTCCTGACTCTTAAAAGCAGAGTGTTTTTAGTGAGTTCTAAATTCTAATGGTGAAGTCGTATATTAAAGACTTGATTTGCATAGTAGGTAATAATGTGTTTGTTTTGCTGCTTCTCTCTTTAGGAAAAAATTTGTAGTATATATAGTAGATACTTTACGTTTTGGTACATGACGCATTTTCATCTTCTGTATTCTTGAAAGACATTTTGAGAGAGATGTCTGTAAAAGGAACATCTCGTGGTTTTTTTTTTTAAATTGTGCTTTAAGTGAAAGTTTACAGCTCAAGTTAGTTTCTCATACAAAAATTTATACACACATTGTTATATGACCCTAGTTGCTATCCCTGTGTCAGCACACTCTTCCTTTCCACCCTGGATTTCCAGTGTCCATTCAACCAGCTCCTGTCCCTTTCTGCCTTTTCATCTCGCCTCCAGACAGGAGCCGCCCATTTTGTCTCGTATATCTACTTGAACTAAGAAGCACACTCTTCACGAGTATCATTTTATGTCTTATAGTCCAGTCTAATTTTTGTCTGAAGAGTTGGCGTCGGGAATGGTTTTAGTTCTGGGGCCATGTCTTCTGGGGTTTCTCCAGTCTCAGACCATTAAATCTGGTCTTTTTACGAGAATTTGAGTTCTACACCCCACTTTTTTCCTGCTCCATCAGGGACTCTCTGTTGTGTTCCCTGTCAGGGTGGTCATTGGTGGTAGCCAGGCACCATCTAGGTCTTCTGGTCTCAGGCTGATGAAGTCTCTGGTTTATGCGGCCCTTTTTGTTTCTTGGGCTCGTATTTTCCTTGTGTCTTTGATGTTCTTCATTTTCCATTGCTCCAAGTGGGTTGGGATCAAGTGATGCATCTTAGATGACCGCTCTCTAGCTTTTAAGATCCCAGACACCACTCACCAAAGTGGGATGCAGAACATTTTCTTAATAAACTCTGTTACGCCAGTTGACCTAGATGTCACCTGAAACCATGGTCCCCAGACCCCTGCCCCTTCTACTCTGTCCCTTGAAGTGTTTGGTTATATTCAGGAAACTTCCTAGCTTTTGGTTTAGTCCAGTTCTGCTGACTTTTTCAGTATTGTGCGTCACATGAGTTTAAAAATTCAATTTAATGTAATAAATTTAGAGTCTGTGTAACATTTGGTCCTTAAGCTAATGAAGAGTACTTTTCCAATGTATGTAGTTATTTAAAGTATGGATTTACGGTATTTAATTTAAACTGTGTTGTCTTTGTGTTTCAGTATGAAAACCCATGGACAATCCCAAATATGTTGTCAATGACAAGAATTGGCTTGGCCCCAGTTTTGGGCTATTTGATTATTGAAGAAGATTTTCATATCGCGTTAGGAGTTTTTGCTTTAGCTGGGCTAACTGATTTGGTAAGTTATAAATACACACTCCCTGCTTTGCTCCCCCTCCAGATCCCAGGGTCTCTACTACTACACTGGAATAGCATAGCGTTAGTCTGGTTTGCATGGAAGGAAATTCTTACGATGGATTCAACCTAGTACTTTGTGTAAGGTCTTCTCTTGAGCATCTATGTGGGACTCTTTCTGTATACCGTCTGAGGGCAAAAGTGAAGGTTATAGAGAGGAATAGGAGGGGGGCGTTTTGGTTTTAAACTTCTTTGTAAAATAAAAACTCTAAGAAATCCCCAAAGAGCTGAGTGCTTGCTTTAGGAATAGAAATAAAGGAGAGAAGCTGTGCAGCTATTTTCTGTTTATTGTGAGTCAGGGTGGAGAGAACTATTCTGATCTGTAAAAACAGTTTATTCTACTGGTAGAGAAACAGTGGCCAGTTGTGACCCAGGGAAGATCAGTCGTGACCAGGGGTTTTGTGGAGGGCAGAACTCTGCTCAGGTTTAAGCTAGCAGGAGGCCATAGGCACCCCAAAGATTAAGTTCCTGATCCCTGGTCCTTCTTCCACTGCCCCAGCAGATGGACAGGGGAGAAAACAGCTCCAGGGCACCACCACCGTATCAGTTTTGGGGGAGGGGAGAATTTATTTGGACCACCTCATGCTAGAACTCAGCTCCATTATGTGTTCGGTAGTTTTTTGTGGACAGACCAGAGAACTCCATCATCATGTGTAACATTGTTTGTATTTTTCATTTACCTTGTTTCGGAAGGAATTTGAAATGGCTCACAAAACTATATACCCCACAAAAGCACAGTTGAGGGAAGTGGTGAAAAAGATGAAAGATGTAAGATCTGAGCAAAGTTAGCATGTAGCGATAGATACAGCGCAGCCTTGTGCAAGGCTTATCTGAGATTCATGTGGGCACCCAGATAGGACGTGATGATTTGGCACCCCTTCAGACTGGTGCATGTGTGAAAAGCTTTGCTCAAAATTTTTCTAGTGAGAATAGGGAGAATCTGATTTTCTATTAATAAAAGTTGGTTAATAGCTTTATTTGTAATATCACTGGTTTCCTTTGAGGCTCCTGGAAACAGAATTCCACTTGCCCAGCAGCATTGGTGAGCAATGTAGAATTAACTGAAGACTTTGGAGGGTGAGCAGAGGAGGGCTTTTGCGTTATTATACGGCATTTAGCTTCTATTTGTCACCACCGCCTCCAGTCTTCTAATCTTTCTTTTGCCCCTGCTTTTACCTCTGAAGCCTGAAGGCTTCTACTCATCATTGATATGATCTCTAAGTCTGTCAAAGGCAAGTGTAGTAATGATTTTTTTTTTTTTTAAATAACAGAAAAGATCTTTTCCAGTTACTGGACTCATTCTCTCTGTCTCTCTTTTTTAACTGCCACACAAGATTGCAATATTCAGTGAACAGGAGTGAGTCCCCATTTACGTTTTTGTAATTATATGATATGTGTGGAATCTCACAAACATGTTTCACATTTACTCCATGGAGGTTTTGATGTCAAGTGACATGATCTGATTTGTATTATGTGTAGAAAATGGATTATAGGAAGGCAAGAGTGGGCGCAGAGAGACTGTCTAGGAGACTTGCAGTACTCTGGGGAGCAGTGATGGTAGCTTGGACTGTAATGGTGATTTGGGGTTGGAGAGAAGTGGATGAGTCTGGGATGTGTTTTGGAGAGAGAGTCAGTACGTTGGTAGTTGGATAGAGGGGGCCAGAGAAGGGGGAGTCAGATGTGGCTGCTAGGCTGTTTCTTTCTCTTTTTAGCAACCACGTGCATGGAGGTAATGTTTGCTCTGATGGCAGCAAACTCAGGACAGGGTTTGGGGGCAGATACATGAGCTGTGAGGCCTGTCTGCCTAAAAGTATCAAGTGGGCAGCTGAGTAAGTAGTTTTGAGTTGGAGGAAGTCTTGGTGAGAGAGACAGATTTGAGAGTTATCAGCATATAGAAAGTCAAGTTCGTATGGGAAATCATCTAAGCTGAGGCGAAAGAAGGGAAGGGGCCAGAGAAATGAGCCATGGGATCCCTCCAGTAAGTAAAGCAGTGGAGGATGAGTCACTAAAGGACTGAGAAGGAATAACCAGTGAGGGGGTGCAGAAAATGAGGCAGTGTGGTGTCCCAGAAGTTAAGTGAAGAAAGTGCTCTAATTGTGTTGAGGTCAAATAAGCTAAAAATACAGAGTTCCTTGGTGACTTTTAGGAGCACTGTTTCTAGAGGGGTGAGGACAATTAAAGTGGTACTTTAAGGTGGTGATGAAAATAGACATCTCTCTGAGGAAGTTTTGCTTTGTAGGGGAATAGAAAAATAGGGTCAAAGAAGGGTAGCTTTTAAAGATATGACATACTAGGGAATTTTGTATTTTTAGTAGACATGATTGAGTAGAAACAGAGAGGCCTGGTGATGCAGGAGAGACAGGGAAGGAGGAAGCAGATCACAGAAGGTCAGGGCATGGGGCCAGAGAAGGCAGAGAGAGTGAATGGATGCAGGCAGGTGGTGGATTTGATGGTGGGACTATGAGGGAGTTGATGATAAGCTCTATTTTCTCAAGGAAAATAGAGACATGGTATCTCATAAAATTAAAAAACTTCTGTTCACCAAAAGACTTTACCAAAAAAAAGCTCCAAAGACCATGTTCTTTTTTTTTTTAATTTATTGTGCTTTAAGCGAAAGTTTACAAATCAGTCCCTCATACAAAAACTTACACACACCTTGCTATGTAACCCTAGCTGCTCTCCCCCAATGAGACAGCACACTCCTTCTCTCCACCCTGTATTCCCCATGCCCATTCAGCCAGCTCCTGTTCCTCTCTGCTTTCTCATCTCGCCTCCAGACAGGAGCTGCCCACATAATATCATGTGCCAAAGACCATGTTCTTAACTGCTGTCCTGTACCACTGCTGTCTCCCCTGACTTACTGGAATACTTAAGATATGGAGGACTTATTTATCCTTTAAAATATACCATGTCTAATTACATCTAAATTATTTTTTTCCTTATAAATAGGAGTAGGAAACTCACATACTTGTTGAAGCTGGAAAAACCAGAAAGTGCCTGCCTTGTGTACTGGGATTGGGCATTATTTGGCTTCAATTCGTTTTGTGACTCCAGGATGGCTGCGTTTTTCCATACTTCAAGTTAGGCCAAAGACCTGGATTTTTATGGGAAGACTCTGAATATTTAGATATTGGTGACTAATTTATATTTTTAAAATCTTAGGACAGGTTACACAAAACCAGCTGCAGGCCCCCATTTGGACCATAGGTGACCAGGTGTGACATTTAAATGTGATTTGTTTCCAAGCATAGTGAATAAGTGTCAAAAATTTCGGCTCGACCAAGTGCAGTGGATTGGGTCTTTTATTTAAATACAAGGCAAGCAAAATCGGCCTGAGCATACAATTAACAGTGGTACTGAGCAAAATAAATAAGTAAACTGAAGAATAGTAAGAGTTACAACTCAGGGAGTTGGGCCATATTATGGAAAACTAGGTTGTCGTTAGTGGCCACGGAGTCTGTTCCAGCTCATGGCAACCCCATGTGTGTAGAGCAGAACTTCCGCTCCACAGGGTTTTCACGGCTGTGACCTTTCAGAAGCATATCTCCAGGCCTGTCTTCCAAGGCACCTCTGGGTGGGTTTCAACCACCAACTTTTTGACTAGTAGTTGAGTGCTTAACTGTTCTGCCACCCAAAGACGCCCTGATAAGTAGGTGCCCATTGCCATCAAGTAGATTCCAACTCACAGTGACCCTGTAGGACACAGTAGAACTACCCCATAGGGCTTCCCAGGCTGTAAGTCTTTACAGAAGCAGACTGCCACTTCTTCCCTGTGGACTAGCTGGTGAGTTCAAACCATGAACCTTTTGGTTAGCAGCTGAGCACTTAACCAGTACACCACCAGGGTTCCTTGAAAAGTAGGTAAGGGTTACAACGGTTAGTCTTACATTTAAAGGGTAGTCCTTGCAAGTAAAAGCAGCTTTTTTAGCTGTACAAAAAATAGCCCAAGGGTCAAAGACAGGCTCCTAGTCCAGGCTGTCAGCCAGGCTTAGTTTTAGACGGGTTCCTTACGTCTCTCTGAAGGTATGTTTATCTCACAAAGGGACATTGTGAAAATATTGAGAATTAACAGGAAGGCCTTGAGAAAGAAAAGTACTATAGAAATGTGACATTATTTCCATACCTTAAATATTTTTGAGACTCTGTAACAAAGTTGCTGATGAAGAGCTAAA
Organism: Elephas maximus indicus; assembly: GCF_024166365.1. Lineage (NCBI taxonomy): Eukaryota > Metazoa > Chordata > Mammalia > Proboscidea > Elephantidae > Elephas > Elephas maximus. Next base: position 44,473,825 of record NC_064843.1, read on the forward strand.
TATATACCAAGAAGAATGAGAATGTTTGGGGGTAAGAAACGAGATTTTATTAACATTTTTTGAAACTATAGTGGTTGTTCTGGTATCACTTAAGCTTTAAGATCTCTACCCTGTACCTGTCATGATGTTTATTTTTTAAAAAAAAACCTTCTATTTTCAGTTGGATGGATTTATTGCTCGAAACTGGGCCAATCAAAAATCAGCTTTGGGAAGTGCTCTTGATCCACTTGCTGATAAAATACTTATCAGTATCTTATATGTTAGCTTGACCTATGCAGATCTTATTCCAGGTAAGAACGCCATTGTGACATTAGTCAGACTAGGGTTTCTCTTCACTCTTCTCTTCTCTATTTTTCTGCTTTAAACTGTTTCCCTAGTTTTAAACTGTTGAACTGTTTCTTGTCAAGTTATTTATTTTACTTCAGAATTTATATCATAATTATACTAATAGACTCAGTTATTTTCTTAATAAGATGGTTTAAGATGAAGCGAATACTATTTCACAATGCTAATTCAGATTACTCTAGAATCTTTTGGAGCTGTATTTTATATTATTAGTGCCTAGTTTTTTTTAAAAGCAATTTAAAGTTTTAGTAAGTATTTTTATTAAGTATAATTTGAGCATAATAGATAAGAACTCTGAAATCCTAAAAATGCCTGTAAAATTTCACATTATTAGACATTATCATGCAACTTTCAAATCATAAATTTGTACCTTATCTGAATACTTCTCTAGCAAAAACCTAAGATCTTTTGCTTTATATTTCAAATGTGCTTTTCGGTTTATTTTCTACTTCAGCTGTATTTCTTAATCAGTTTTTCTCCTTCAGTTCAGATTAAATTGTTTCTAAGAGTTAGAAATGGGATCTGAGAACAAAGAACCTGCTCTGTGGTCCTTCAGTAGCTTGTTATTGGCATTTGATAGGAAGAAGTATAGTGGACTTTGATTTTAGGATAGTCTTCTCAAGCTGGCGGGTTTTTTTTTTTCTGTACCTTTAAGCTTTTGAGTTTCAGTATCACATTTAAAAAATAAATTGGACTAATGTTTATGTGCTTCTTTGAAAGTCAGAGTTGAGGTATATTTATGGTTGAGAGGTGAAGGGGCAGGTTAAAAAAAAAATTCTAATGAATATAATTTATAGGGAATAGAACCTAAAGGGCATTCTGTTGACATTATTCAGACTTCGCCTGGTGTGTGTGTGTGAGAGAGAGAGAGAGAGTGATACCTTCATTTTTCAAAGTTGCATTGTGTTTTGTGGTGTTGCTTTACAAAGGTTGGCCAGGTCACTTCTTACTGTCTTACTTGTCTAGTGCTGCTATAACAGAAATACCATAAATGGATGGGTTTAATACAGAGAAATTTATTTTCTCACAGTTAGGAGGTTAGAAGTCTGAATTCAGGGTGTCGGCTCTAGGAGAAGACTCTTTTCTCTCTGTCGGCTCTGGGGAAGGTCCTGGTCTCTTTTCAGCATCTGTACGCCTGGCGTTCCTTGACTCCTTGGTGATCTTCACATGGCATCGAATTTATCTTCCCTCGTCTCTGCTTCTCTTGCTTGTTTAATCGCTTTTATACTTCAAAAGAGATTGACTCAAGACATACCCTACACTAATCCTGTCTGATTACTATAGCAAAGACAACCCATTCCCAACTGGGATTATAACCACAGGCATAGAAGTTATGATTTACAGTGTGCATTTTGGGGGGACACAATTCAGTCCATAACATGAACATATAAATTGTTTCCAGGTTTTTGGTGTTATGAATAATGTTGCTATGAGCTTTATCTAAATAATGTAATAAATGATAATAAGTTGTTCTCTAATTCTGCACTGTGCCTGGTCTTCACTATCATTCTGGGTATTTCCACTTTCTCTCTTCTGTGTTGGGTCTGTTGATTCCAGGCTCCTGTGTGTTCCTTAACCTTCACCTTCCTGTGTTAAGGTTAAGGTTCTCCTTTGGGTGGAGCACATCCTCTAGTTATTTTCCATGAAAGGATGCAACATGGCAGCCCAGTTTTTACATGTCTTGCACATTTAGAATTTTATTCTATGCTCATACTTGATTGAGTTGAATTGGTTATTGTTTTTTGTTGCAGATTATTTTCACTCAAAATTTTAAAGACTGTTTTATAAACTTCCAGATTCTATCTTGCTATTGAGAAATCTCATGCCATTCTGATATCTTTTCCTTTGAATGTGATTGTGCTTTGTTTTGGAAACCTTTTCAGTTTTTTTGATTTGTTTTTTTTTTTTACATTATTTCTAGTTGATGGTTTTTAAAAATAATTTCTTTTAAAAATCCACCATGCTTCATATGGATATGCAGTTATCGCAGCACTTTTTATTGAAAAGTCTGTACTTTCCACATTCATTGCAATGCCCGTATGTGCATGGGTCGGTTCCTGGGTTGGCCAGTTTTTTCTCCAGTACCACCCTTAGCTACTATTGCTTTGCTAAATGTCTTGACATGTAGTAGAGCAAGTCTTTCTACCTTGTATATTCTTAGCTCTTTCCATTTGTGTATAAATTTTAGAATCAGCTTTTCAAGTTCCCCAGAAAAACCTGTTGGGATTTTGATTGGAATTGCGTTGAATTTATAGATCAGTTTGGAAGAATTAATATCTTTACAGCATCTAGTCTTCGAGACCACAGATATGATGTATCTTCTCTGGTTAGGTCTTCTTTAATGTCTCAAAATTTTATAGTTTTCTCCAGAGACATATATTTTTTGTTGGATTTTCTTTCCTTAGGTACTTGATAGTCCGTTTTGCTTTTATCAGTGGTTATCTTCTGAATAATTCATATTGTAATAACTGATGTTAATATCATAAAAATCAGTTCTGTGTCTAATGTTGATTTTTGTGTCTAGCAAAACTTGCTAAACCCTTATTCTAATGCTTTATTTGTAAATTCTCTTGGATTTTCTAAATCCATATTATATATTTTCCATGATTGATGGCAGTGTATTTCTTCTTTTCCAGTCCTTACACCTATTATTTCTTTTACTTGCTTTACTGCCCTGGGTAGGCTCTCTGGTGCAGTGTTGAATAGGAGTGGTGATAGCTGATAGCAGTTGTCTGTGTCTTATTCCTAATCTCAAAGGGAAAGCTTTCCATATTTATCTATTAAATATGGTGTTTCCTATAGGGTTTACTTCTGTTAGAAGTTTTTGTCACGATTATATATTGAATTTTATCAGACTTTTTCTTCATGTATTATGAGGATCATATGATTTTTTTTTCCCTTTAATCTGTTAATGTGTAGTGAATTACATTATTATTGATTTTCTAATGTTAAACCAAACCTGCAATTCCTTGCATAAATCCAGCTTGGTCACATTTAGACTGTCCTCGTAGAATGAGTTAAAAAGTATAATTTTATTTTTTTCATTTTTGGGAAATGTTTGTGTGAAATTGAATTCTTCTTCAAATGTTTGATTGAACTTGTTGAAATCATTGAACTTGTCGAAACCATTGAGGCCTGCAGTTTTTTTTTTTTTTTTACAAGGGGGCGTTTTAAAATAGGTGATTAAATGTCTTTAATAGTTACAGAATGATTCAGATTTTCTAGTTTATCTGTTATCTATTTTGCAAGTTGTGGTGTTTTTCTAGGAAATTGCCCATTTTACCTACATTAAAAAATTTTAGCATAAGCTATTTATAATATTCTTAACTTTTTGACGTCTGTAGGATATGTGTGAAGATCTCAGTTGAATCCTGATTGTTAATTAATCTTCCTTCTTTTTGCCTGGATCAGCCTTGCCAGAGGTTTGTCAGTGTTAATTAATCTTTTCAAAAAACCAGCTTTGGGTTTAGTTGAGCCTCTCTAATATGTTTCTTTACTCTTCATTAAATCTTGCTCTTTTTCCTCTTTCTTTTGGTTGTCTTTGCTGTTTTTTCTCTAAATTCTTCAGTTCAGTTCTGTCTAATAGAAATATAGTGGGAGCCACATATGGAGTTTAAATTTTCTCGTAGCTGTATTAAAAAATAAAGAGAAACAGGTGAAAATAATTTTAATGCTATATCCAGTACATCTAAAATGTTACTTCAAAATGTAATCAATAAAACAAATTAGGTGATATTTTTTCATGGTACACTTCCAAAGTATGGTATATGTTTTGCACTTACAGCACCTCTCAGTCTGAACTAGCCGCATTTCAAGTGCTCGCTGACCCAAGTGACCAGTGGCAGCCCAGCTAGAGACGGATACTAACTTGTTGCTTTTCAGTTTTTCTGTTCTAAAGCTTGCATTCAAGGCTGTGCATTTCCAGTTATGTATCACTTTTTCACTGTTTCTTTTATGTTGATATTAGTAATTTTGTCATTGCCCAGTTCAGAATAGTTCCAGTTTCATTGTGATTCTTTCTTTGACCTATGGTGTTAGTAGAAATATATCTTACTTTGTCAAGAGTTTGTGGGGGTTTTCTCGGTATCTTTTTGTTACGGATTTCAAGGACAGTTAACCTTGTGTTCAGAGAACACACTCTGTGATTTTAGCCCTTTAGGCCAGTGTACTTTTCACCTAATATACAGTCGATTTTTATCAACGTTTCGTGTGCTTCAAATATATGTGTATTCTGCGGTCACCGAGTGTGGTGTTCTCTGTTTGTCCATCCATAATCTCTACGTCCATAATTATATATGGTCAAGTTTTTCATCCTGTGTTTAAATCTTCTGTTCCTTTATTGACTCTTTTTTCTTTTGGTCCACTTGTAAGTTTCTGAGAGAATATATATATGTGTGTATAGACCCACACACACACACACACACACACATATAGCTTCCTGCTGTTTTTCTTTTTAGCACTGATTTTTGCTTTGTTATCTTTTAAAATCATACGATTAAGTACGTATGAATTTAGAGTTGTCACGTCTTCTCGATCTATTGAACCTCTTGTCATGAAGTGACCCTCCTTATTTCAACCACTGATTTTGCCTTAAAGTCTCTTTTGTTGAATTTGACTGTAGCCACAGTAATTAACCTTTGGTGATTGTGCGCATGAGGTCTTTGTCATATTTTTACTTTCAACTTTTTTGTGGCCTTATGTTTAAGATACCTTTTGTAAACAACATATAGATGGGTTTTCTTTATTTTATCCAGTTTAATAATGTTTGTCTTCTAACTAGAACATTTACTACATTGACATTTACTGTGATTATTAATAATTATGTTTCAGTCTTCCATTTTATGTTTGATTTGGCCCATATGTTGTTTACTACTTTTACATGTATTTTTATTATATTTCTCTGTACCAGTCTGGAAGTTTTACACTCTCCATTTAGTTATCCTCAAAATTTTGTTTCATTCACCCTTATTATAACAAAGTTTAATGTTAATAATATTTTATGCACATTCTGGATACTAGAAGGGCCTTAGAATACTTTAACTCCATTTATTCTTCTCTCAACCTATGAGATTGCTGTCAAATTTTATATATTTCTTAAACCCATATGATATTATTGTTAGTACTCATGTAGATTTATGTAGGTTTATTTACTACTTTTTTCTAGTTCATAGTCTTTGAAGTAATTGAAGCCGTCCATCTGGGATTATTTTGCTTTTGTCTGAAGTATATCTTTTAGAAATTCTTTTAACCCAGATCTACTGGTAAACTCTTGTGTTTATTTCAACAGAAATGTTTTAATTTACATTTATTCTTGAAGGATATCTTTGTTGAGCACAGAATTTGGGGCTGGTAGTTATTTTCTTTCAGCATAATAAGGTATCTTTGTATTCCCGCTTTCGTTGTTGGTAAAGAAATCGGTTGTCAATCCATTGTGTTTTTGTTTGAGGACAATCTTTTTTCCTCTGTTTTTGAAATTTTGTCTTTGGTGTTCTGCAGTTTTTCAATATTTATTAGCGTGTGTTCTTTTTTATTTATCCTGCTTGAGATTTGTCGGGCTTTTTAATCTGTAGATTGATATCTTTGATCAGGTCTGTGCTGAGGCATGATCTTTTCAGATATTGCCATAGCCCTATTTCTTGCCTCTTCTTTTGGGACTTCAGTATACCTAGGTTAGGAAACCCATCTATATTTGTTTACAAGAGGTATCTATAGCATAAAGACAGAAAAGTTGGAAGTAAAAATATCGAAAAAGACATCATGCACAAACCAAAGATAGATTAGTCTGGCTTTAAAAAAAAAAATTACTATCCAATAAAAGAGACTTGAAGGCAGAAATCATACTGTATCCTCTAAGTGTCTTCTCTTTTTTTTCAATGTTTCATCATGTTATCTTTCTGGACTGCACTCTGGATAGTTGCTAATGAGCTAGCTATCTTTCATTTTACAAAGTCTTTCTTCGTCTGTGTCAAACCTGCTGTTAAACCTTTTATTTAATTTTTATTTTTCAATTATAAATTTTTGGTTTAATCCTTTTTCAGACTTGCTTAGTTATCTAAGTTTGGTTTACTGCCAGAATTTTTAAATTTAGTTTTTATTTCTTTGAACATGGCGAACTTACGTATTTTATAGATTTTAATAATTCCGAAATCTTACGTCTTTTAACAATCTCCTTTATTTGCCTGCTGTTCCTCTTGATTCTTGCTCACGGTATCTTGTTCCTTTGACTATGTCAGCCATACATTAGCACCTGAAAAGTAATTTGGAGGAATATGATGCTTGGATGATAGCATCACTTCCCCGACAGGATATTTTGTTCAGTTTTGCCAGGTGCCTAGGAATGCTAACAGTCTGGGATCACTTTAATCTAAGTCCAAGATTTGAGGCTCGCTAGACCATCAGATGATATAATGTATTTGTAAGGCCAAGTTTACTTGGGGCTCTCTCTTCCCCAAAACCTGTGGAAATAGTCATTGAGATCCCCAGCTCAAAGTTAGGAGATGATTTATCAGTGCCAACCTTGAGGGCTCTGGGCTTTGACTGCTGTCTCCCCAGCCCCTTAGGCTGCCAAAAACTTAGCTGAGCTTTGTGGCTGCTTAGTGGCTTTGAGTGTCTGGACTTACTGTTCTGGGTTCTTACTTTTTAGTAGGCACTTTTTCAACATGTAAACTTTTGCTTTCAGGATTTTTTTTTAATGTCCTGCATCTTCTAGTTATCCTTAATAGGAAGGTTATTCTGAATTACCTAGTCAAATATAAATGGAAAGTGAACTGTAGGATCTTTTATCTTTGGAGTTCTGAAATTTCACAATATTTCCTCTAAATACTAGAACGTCTTCTGTCATTGTGCTGGGTACTAGGTATACCCCTTCAGTCTAAAAACTCATTCTTTAATTCTGAGCGTTTTATTAAGTCTTTAATAATTTTCTACCCTCTGTTTTCTTGGTTCTGTCTTTTTAGAATTCTTAATCAGAACTGAGCTTCCTTGACTGACTGATTCTCTTTTCTCTCTTTTTTTCTTTGTCTGACTTTTCTTTGTTTTCTTAGAAGTGACTTAATTTTATTATTTCTCTTCAGCACTAATAAAATGCCCACAATGTACCTCCTTACTGCAGACATATTTCAGACTGTTAGCAAACAGGGAGAAAATCCTTGGAGTAATCCCTGCCACGTTTTACAACACTAACATACTGTCATGTTCTGATAAGCAAAGTGAAAGCTGCTGCCTAAGCCCTGGAAGAAAAAAGGGGAGGGCAGAGAGACAAACAGGAGCAGTTAGAAGATGAAAAGCCAGGGAACTGGATAAAATTGCCCAAAGAACCAAAGTAGGAGGATATGTACTGTCAGTTGGCAGAGGTCCTTGAGATCACCTAGCACAGCAAGGGTCCAGCCTGGCGGTGCATGTGACTCACCAGGGGGCTTTCATCTGTGCCTTTGGGAAGCTTTCCCAAGGTGATTCTATGATGGGCAGTCCATTTTTGGGAATCACTGGTTTTGTTAACCTTTTCCCCACAGACTGCTGCAGTTGGTAAAATGAGTCCAGAGATGCTAATTGGTAGGTCATACTGTTGCTGGGCTAGAAGCCTAATGCCCAACCCTAAGCACAGACTGTGAAGGCTGTAGACCTAGGTTCTAGTCCTGGCTGAACTGCTCACTAACGGGGTGACCTTGGCCAAGTTGTGTAATCTGCATGAGCTTGCTTGTTTTCTATATTTGTAAAATGGGGATAACGAAGGTCCCTATTCCATGGGGTTGATGTGAGTTAAATGATGTAATGTATGTGAAATGCTTAAAGTAATGCCGGGTGGCCAATACATGGTAATTTGGGTAGTAATTTTAATAGTTAGAACTAGAGCCCAAGTCTTTGCACTGTATTGTATTGCTTCATCTTGTTTTCTTCATAAACCTCTTATTTAGATTTAAGTTGTATTTTTTTTTTTTCACGGTGGTTATGAAATACAATACTAGGTCTTCATTTTCATCTAAAGTCATGTTAAGAAGGTTTGTTGTCGTGTGTTGTTGAGTCAATTTCGACTCTTAACAACCCTTTATGATAGAGTAGAACTGCCCCACAGGGCTTCCTAGGCTGTAATCTTTATGGAGGAGCCCTGGTGGCAAAGTGGTTAAGAGCTCGGCTGTTAACCAAAAGATCAGCGGTTCAAATCCACCAGCTGCTCCTTGGAAACCCTGTGGGGCAGTTCTACTCTGTCCTCTAGGGTCTCTATGAATTGGAATCGACTCAGTGGCAACGGGTTTGGGGTTTTTTTTATCTTCATGGAAGTGGATTACGAGGTCTTTTTCCCCTCGGAACAGCTGGTAAGTTCCAACCGTGGACCTTTCAGTTAGCAGCCAAGTGTTTAACCATTGCACCACCAAGGCTTCTTTCAGGAGGTTTACTGTATGTAATTTCCATGGGTCTGCTGCATTTTAAAATGTGATTGTTAGATTTTGCTGGCTGATGATTGCCATACAAAGTTTGTTCTATAGGCACAAAGTTAGTCCTAAAAATCATGGCCTGCCTGTTTTATTGCTTGGCTGATATTGTCTTCTGTTTGCTCTGGAAGCCATGAGTTAAGTGGATAAGCGTATGGCAAAACATTTTCTGCTTGGAATAATGTTGTCATTGAAAACTAGGTAAAGGATCAACACTTACATCCTTAGCTACGACCAGGAGAGATTTAAATTTCAAACCTGTAATTACTTAAAGTAGTGGGATTTTGTTCAAGTTGCAGGACCATTGAATGTCAACAGTGGAGAGGACCATAAGGGCAGCCACAAAAATAATTCACAAAGGAGCTGTTTGAAAGTACTGTGGAAGAGATACGCATGATCCTTTTGTTTTAGGAATGAAGCCATTTGGACTGAGTACTTGTTGGCCTCAGGATTTTTTCCTTTTGTTTAAAAAATGAATTTCTTTTCTTATAAATGTGATACATATTCATGGTAAAAACCTTCTACAGTACAGAAGGTTGTGAAGGGAAGAGCAAGTCTTCTGCCCTGCAGTTCTCACTCACTGAGGGAATAGAAGTTCCTTGGGTGTCCATCTAAAATATCCTCTGCTTGCTCTGGCTCTGGCGTCAGGCTGTAAAACCTGAGCAGTAATGAGAAAACCATTGGCAAGTTGAATTCATGTTGAAATTAAAATTTATTGAATGAATGGAGCAAGCGAAAATAACAAGGCCTGGGTAGGAATTGGAGAGACAAAAATGAAAATATTTTGTTTCTCCGCAAGTCATACATACAGGAAATTTTACTCTTCAGAGAATTAGTCTAGAATGTAGGATTAAGCAATCAAAGCGTCTTCTTAGTCTCTACCTTTTTCTTTCTGTGTAATTCTAACAAGCATGGTGATTTTTTTTTTTTTTTTCCTTAACTCGTAAAGTAGCAAAGGAGTTACAGGGGGCTGAGGGCAGAGCTGACACTGGTAGCTGCACAGTAATAGCTTAAAAGCAGAGGCAAGAGGATCAACATTTGAGAAGCAGACGTGGGATTCAAAAAGCCGAGGTGTATACTTCACTTTTTTCTAGGGCAGTTTAAAAAAGAATATAAAAATGAGTGGTTCACTATGATGACCCTAAGCCATCGGTGTCCACTCTAAACTTTTTGCTTGCATGAGGCACAGTAAGTTCATAACGCGGCCGAATGAACAAGGCTTTATTGTGGTCATAATGTCGGTTAGTGACTGCCAGAATCCCAATCAGAATTATTTTATATTTTATTTTCAGTTTCACTTACTTACATGATAATTTCAAGAGATGTAATGTTGATTGCTGCCGTTTTTTATGTCAGATATCGAACTCTTCCAACACCGGTGAGTTTGTTTAAAAAAAATATTTTGTAGTATTAAATATAATTAAAAAATATAATTAATTAATTAAAATACAATTAATATTCTTGCTAGTTGAATCACCCACTAAAAAAGTTATGTGAAATAATCAATTTAAAAGGGCATATTTCTATTTTAAGTTGAAATCTGTTTGATTGCTAGCACGGAAGGCAGACCAGCCAGCCCCCGGCCCTAGGAGCAGACTCTTGCCAGGGTGTTGCCCATACGTAGGTCAGAGCCCCTTCTGCTGCTGTGGATTGTCCAGAACTGGTTTGAGAAGGCAGAGTTGCCAAGCGTGGAACGGCGTGTTTGCATATTCGTCCACCGAGGAGTCTACAAATATTTGAGCACATACGCATAACGTATAATAACCTCATCTTTTGGTTCCCAAATTAGTGAATATAGAGCAGCATTTTATTCATTTTACAATTTTTAATCTGTAAAAGAAAATAGAGGTAAAGGAGTTTTATTGAATTTATTTAGTAAAAAATGTGATCAAGCAGACTATTTTAATAGCTACTGCTGTTACCATTTTATAGAAACTGGGGAATAAAAGAAATTATTCATTTTTATAAATGTGTTTTCAATAACCATGGAAGGGGGGAAGGCTTCTGTAACTGATTTACGAAGAACACAGATACTGCTTATTTACCATAATAAAAGAAGATGCAGATAAAGGGCTGGTCTAGCTGCTTGTCGTTAGGTGCCATCTAGTCAATTCTGACTCACAGCAACCCTATATGACAGAATAGAACTGCCCCATTGGGTTTCATAGGCTATAAATCTTTACCGGAGCAGATCGCCAGGTCTTTTCCCCCTCAGAGAGGCTAGTGGGTTCGAACCCCTGACCTTTGAGTGAGCAGCCGAGTGCTTAACCATTTTGTACTCTTTGAGACCATCAGCAGCCTTTTATCTAGACTATATAGTGAGCACTCAGTAACTATTACCTCCATGTAGCGACAAAATGTTTGCTTTAAACTTGAACAATAAGTTTTTTTTTTTTTTCCTTTGCCAGAGAACGCTTGCCAAATATTTCAATCCTTGCTATGCCACAGCCAGGTTAAAACCAACATTTATCAGCAAGGTAAGAGACACACAACGTCCTTTTAAGTTGTTTTGTGTATGTGTGTGTAAGTTTTATTATGAATGTAAACTTCATTTTGGAAGAGCTGAAAATGAGACAAATTTCACTGTAGGTGGGGAGTGGGGTCGTGCAGACAACTTCAGCACAAGCCTTTTGGATGTTTAGTGTTGTGTTTTGTTTTGGTGGTTTGAGAGCTTGACTCTGAATGAGGTAGTAGGCCACCGATTAGGGAAGATGAAGAGAGCTGAAATGTAATGCTTCTTGACTGAGATACAAAGACATGGTGAAGATACCTCCTGCTTTTACTACCTCCTTCCCTGTGGGAAAATGCTATATAATAAGGTCTTTCCGTTGTCAAGAGTGACCGTGGCCCTTGAAAAGGGGATAGGGGGAAGATTTGTTCACTAATAAAGTACTGCTGCTCTTGGTTGTCCTTTCTCTTCTCCTGAGACCTCTTCAGGACAGTTATTACATGCCAGCCTTTGTACACAGAGAGGACACTGCTCATGCCATTCAAGGCATGTGTGTTTTTCTAGGAGCCTTGTTACGTTTGCCCCATCCCTTGTGACAGAGGTTAATGGGTTAGGGGTGCAGATCATCTGTGGACAGAGGGGTGGCTGCTTCTGTAGTCCCTGGGGTGGGCTGTTATTGCCTACATACATGGGGTTTTTTGGTTTCAAATGACTTATACAGCAATTTGTAGTAGTACATTGTAAGTGGCTTAAAGAGGTGCAGGGACCAAATTATTTGTTTTAAAAAATGAGGTGGAATCCTTGTCATTTGGCTGTGGAACAAATGATAGGCCAGAGCTGCCTCTCTGAGCACAGCCCTCACCGTTGCATGCTTCACAGACTCCCGCGGAATGCTTCGCATCGTGAGCAGAGGGAGGCTTCAGTGGATTTGGATTCTGTCTTCTTCCTGTTCTCCTCAATGCTGTCTTTTAGGCTAGGGAGGCCAACGCATTTCCTCCAGGAAGCCCCTTTCAGGGAAGTGAATACATTTCAATTTTCCACCTTCATAGGGTTAGAAAGTGAAAGGTATGCTGGATGAGGTTTGGTTCTGTAACCTGCTGTGACAGCAGAAAGTCACTTGTTAACCTTGTTACCTCTGCAGAAGCATCTTGACTGTTTTCATACTCACGGTGCTGTTTTAGTGGGTGGCTGGAAAAAAGGCAAGGAATTTTGCAGCATTACTAATTGCACAATGAAGAACTGTGCAATTCAGGGTGGTGCTGTTTTCTGACAGCTGCTGTAGCCCTCACTGTTAAGAGCAGCTGTGCAGGCGGACAGGCCAGGTAGTGACATTGATGCCTTTATGTCTTCTCACCTGCTAATACCAGCTCTCTGACAGGGGTGTCGGACATGACAGACCGACTTCAGCATGCTGAGAATATAGCACTTTTCAGCATGAGCGACTATCTGCTTTTGTCTTACAAGCTTGAAACAGGATCTGGTTGGCACTGTTTCATATATAACTTTTTCCTTTTTTTAGGTAAACACAGCAGTACAGTTAATCTTGGTGGCAGCTTCTTTGGCAGCTCCAGTTTTCAATTATGTTGACAGCATATATCTTCAGATACTGTGGTAAGCTAAAGTTAGAATTAACTCTTTGAGAATATCAACAAAGTGGCCTATTCTGACTGTCTCAGAATTACTTCGTTCCTGTGGTGTTTATGGAGCACTGACTGGATAAAGCTCTGGGCTATATTTTATGATTGGTAACGTTCTTAAGACGCTTACTATCAAGCATGGGATGTACAAACCATAATTTAGTAACTTTTTCACACATTAAAAGGGATGAAAGGTACAGGTAAGGTATTGAGGTTTCTGACAAGGGAAAGATATTTCTAGGTAGGAAGGAGAAAGCTTCAGGTAGGTGGTGGCATTTGAGCCTTGTGGTCTAGGTGGGTTTTCTGTAGGGAGATATTGAGGGGAAGCCATTTCAGGTGAAGGCCCAACCTTGAGCAGAGGCAGAGATGTAGGAGACTGGGTGTGGGGAAGTAAGTTCTGCCACTCGACTGGAATCTGTTATTAGTGGAAGGGGTAGAGTGGGAGGGAAACTTGGTGAAGGGACTTCTAAAGCCTTCTTGCTTGATGCAGTCTAGGCCAGAAAATGATTGGTTAGTCAGTCAGTTAAGCCAAAGAAGCTTTAAGAATGATACATACTCTAAACCTGTTCTTCTTTCTTTCTTAATTTTAGTATGGAATTTCATAGGGAACCAGGAGGGTTGGTTAATTGATAATTCACTTAAGGAAAAACCAGTAAAGAAGGCTGAAATGTATTTAAAGTGACTCCAATATCCTTAGGATTCTCAAAATCTGCAGGAATTAGAGTCTGCTACTCTAAACGGTGTGGAGCAGTGGGGAAAAGAGCATGTGGGCTGTAGAATTGAGACCGAGCCAGGCTCAGACAGTTCTGTGGCCCTGAGCAAGTCCTCTGGTCTCCATTTCCTCTTCTGGAAGGTGAGGTTATTTTGAGAATAAAATGGGAACATAAGACACCTAGAATAATGGCTGGTCAAAATGATAGTTGCTAGTATTATCATTCTTTTTTCGGGGATCATAAGCTAGATTTTGTTTGATATTAGTAATTCAAATGAAATCTTAAAGAAAACCAGTGTATTTAGATTCTTGTAGTTAAAAAAAGTATACTCTGCAGCCCTCTTTACTCTTTATATAGCTCTTTGAATGATGGTATCTAATTGTGTTTGGTTCTTGGGAAGGGGTAACCTAAATTGTTCTTTATGATTCTCACTGTTACTGTTTTTTAGATTTGCCAACTAAATTTCACTTCTTCCCTTCCATAAAAGGTGTTTTACAGCTTTCACCACGGCCGCCTCAGCTTACAGTTACTATCATTATGGTCGGAAAACTATTCAGGTGATAAAAGGCAGATGAAAGTCATTCATCACCGTTAGCAAGGAAGTAATACATGTCATTGGCATCAGGGCCATTGGGAAAGCTGCAGGACCTTCTCCATTTTGGTGTTCAGCTTGAAAAAGGACTTGTCAGAACAAACCATGGCATCAGACTTGAAGTGTGTGCATTGAAAGTAAGCTTGATCATGGGCCTATGCGGAATTTCCAGTGTATTTTTAAATACAAATAAAACTATAATTTAGAGGTTTTTATCTTAGGTTTCTTGATTAATTTATAAGATACCAATTACTCAATTATTGTCAGTCACTTTTTAAGACATTTAAAAACAAAACAGTCCAGAGCATGGAAACTGGAGTTGCCACCTCTCTGTAAGTAGAGTTTACTCACGAAGCACTAGGAATTTTCTGGGTTTAAATATATATCCTATACACCTCGGCTGAACAGGTTTATGGTTGATTTTTAGATCTGTATACACAACAGCAATTCATGTGGCTAATATTTGATTATTTAGACTATTGACAGAACAAAAATAGCTTAGCTGTGGATGAAATAAAGTTGTAAAGAGATTTAAAATGTATTAAGTTGTGAAAATAATAAGATCAAACAAAGTAGAGGTATTGAAGTCCACACTCAGTAAAGACTTCCAATCTCTCAGGTGCTTCATAGTTTATGTATCAGGCTCAAGTAACAAAGGTAGTTGGAATATGAGAATATGTCCGTTACCCTTTGCCATATGGGAGGTAGTGATTTGTGTCATGCCTTCCCACTGTGTTTCTGTCATAGCAATGTTTGTATGATATTTGGAACCCGTATTTGTATGATATGTAAATAATATGAAACTGTATATTTTTCAAAGATTTTTAAAACTTTGGGTATCTTTTTTTTGTGAAGAGATTAAAGGAATAAAAGAGCTGGAAATAACGCTTTGTCTCCCGGGTGCTGAGGCTCCTGACAAACCAGTAAAGTCTTTCTCTGTATACACATGTCGTGATGGAGCTCTCCAACGGTAGCTGCTCATTCGTGTCAGTGGGATGACACTAGTTGTATTCACCCTGAAGGTTTCACTTTTCAAAACAGGAATGGTTTTCACTGGGGCTGACTTCTTTTCCATTTAATCTGTTTGTAAAATATAAGGTGTGTGGCTTGTAACAAACAAGGAAATGAGAAGGCTTCAGAAAGGATCTCAAACACTAACTTCTTCTGTTGCCTAGACTCAACATTTTTATTGTATGTTTTCCGTGGTGCATGGGAGACAAGAAGATGTACAGAGTGATAGTTTTGTTGATGTTACTGATGGCTAACGTTTATTCAACACCTATATCTGCATTCTTTTGTCTTCACAAATAGCATAGGAGGGAGGTATTGTCCTCATTTTACAGATGAGGAAACTGAAACTTAGAGGTTCAGACATTCACTTCAGGTCACATATCTAGTCCATACTCTTAACTGTTACAACTGCATTACTGCAACTGGAAAGTATTGTTCGTTTCTGACATTCACTTTTTTAGAGAATTTTTTATAATAAGTGAAAGATAAGAATGTTTACGGCAAGAATCTTTATCCTATGAAATAACTCTGTGATACCCCTAGCTCCTCTACTGATGAGGATAGCATTTTAAAGTTACAAAGGGCTTTCGTTTACATTCTTATCAATCTAGCCTTGATGCTTAATTTTGGACAAAAAGAATATTTAATTGCTGGACTTTCAAAGAGATTGTTTTCATTTCCGTTATTTTAATGTAAGGAGCAGACTTCCTTGATGGTAACCAGTGACTTTGGTCAGCTGCTTGGATTCTCTAGCTCCTGGAGACTTGGTGCCAAGGGTCCCTTCATGGTGCTGAGGTCAGGAGCTTGATCCTCTTCTAGGTTTGTACGTTTCAAGTGATTTCAAAGTCCCTGACTTTGCCATCTATCCTGAACTTCTTTGTCAGTCAGTATTGAGAGAGTATGCAAGAGTGACAGTGCCTTAGTGTAGCCAGTCCTTGTGGAAATACAGCCCTCACCTTAGATCATACTGGCAGTCTTTTATTCATATGTCATTGCAGCATATTTGTAGTTATTTAAATTGCCTGTTTTACGCAAATAACACGTGCCTTCTACATTTGCTTGCCAGCTGCAGCCTCCCCCCCCCCGCCAAGTATTTTCAGAAATGTGCTATGCTAATTTTTTTACAGCAACATGTAAAAAAAATTGGCATAGTGGCACTTAAAAATACCTGGGGTGACAGGGAGGGTACAGTTGGCAAACGAACGTAGAAGGCTTGCTGTTCGCATGAAAATACAGTGGTTAAATGTCACAGAACATTTTGTATTTTGTTGACCTGGGACGATGTTATAATTTTTAAGAAACCACATTGTTGATGAGTAACTAGATAATGCTATACTGCTATTATACTCAGCCCCTATGGAGTGACTTAGTGTGTGTGTTGTGAGCTTAGGGGGAGGGTTGTAATGGGAGAGCTTTGCCGTCAACAAGGCAAACCCCACCTTTAAACACCCAGCTCAAGTGTCTGGCTTTGGTTTGTGAGTTTTTCAGCTTAGGGAAGGGTTTGTGGTCCTTTGAAGTCCAGGGCTATCCCATCCTCAGTCCTGTGTGCATGTTATGTTTGGTAATACAAGCAGGGAATTTCATTATGTATTTTCAAAGTTTAAAAGTGACATTGTTTTTAAATGCAATTTGACTTACCCATTTTCTATCTAATTAGAACAGACTTTTTATAATCACTATTATTGTGAAAGCACCCTGGCAAAATTTGGAAAGAGCTACTATAATAAAACAATTAAACTAGTTTCCTTCTTTAAAAACCTTTGCACATGATCTTTATTTTTTAAAGAAAAGTATCTGCTTAATAGTTTTAGAGGCTCTCAAATATTCATTTATATAAAACATGAAATAATACACTTGTAATTGCTTAGAAGGTGTTTCTACCTGTGAGAGTGAATTTTTTTTTTTTAATCATTTTTGGAGAAGGACTAGCACAAAAGATAAGCTGTGTTAAATTAAAACGGGAAATTATAAGCAAAGCTCAGGCCTCTTAGTGCCAGCATCCTTGCCTCAGAGTGCCCTTCTATTGCCTGCTGCTCTTGCCTCCCTTGTTCCCAGACTGGCAGTGGAGCTGCCCTTGGCTGGGAGCATTACTGAAGCCTGCAGCCAGCGACCCTGCCACTGACTCTGGGGAGTGAGGAAGAAGAGAAAGGTGGCATGTTGCCAGCCATTCTTACCCCTTCTGGGATCTGTAAGGTCTCATAGCCTGGGAGGTGGTGAGGCAGGAGGTAAAAGTCCCACTGTGGACCACCCAAGAGGCACAGAGTCTGAGCACACAAAAATGATGTTTAAAAAAGGAGGAACTTTAAAAAGCAATAAAATAGTTGAGGGAAAAGTTAGAACTTTGGGCTTCATTACACTTATTTATGGTTTAGCATTGATGCTGTGTAAGGAGCCCTGGTGGTGCAGTGGTTAAGCACTCAGCTGCTAACGGAAAGGTTGGCAGTTCAAACCCACCAGCCACTCCTTGGGAGAAAGATGTGGCAGTTTGCTTCTGTAAAAGTTAGAGCCTTAGGAACCCTATGGGGCAGTTCTCTGTCCTGTAGGGTCGCTCTGAGTCAGAATCAACTTGCTGGCAATGGTTTTTAACAGGCTGATGCTATCTGGTTTATGGATTAGACCAATAATCTCTTTAGTATTAAGGTCTTAATCCGACTCCAGCTAATATGAGGTTAAGTCAAAAAGTATTGCTACAAAATCATAGAAAATTTTATTAAACAGAAGTATCAAAATGTGAAGCTGTTGTCTCTCGACATATCCCTCCTCTAGGTCTATACACTTCGGAAGGTGGTGTTTCCATCTCTCTAACCCTTCCCCCGATGAATTCTGTACTCTTCAGTTACACCACATCAAAACAGGAGTTTTGGTATCCTCAAGGGACTCACATTGTGTTCCTTTTAAATGTTCTTTGAGTTCTGGGAACAAAAAGAAGTCTGAAGGGAGAAGATCAGGGTTGTAGGGTGGATGGGGTAAAGTTTCCCAGTGAAATTCTGGTAGGACAGCCCTTACTACTCTCGAAGCATGAGCAGGTGCGTTGTCATGATGGAGAAGTCCTTGGTGCAACTTTCCTGGCCTTTTTCTCACAATGCAGTTTTCATCAAACATCATGATAAGCCCTGGTGATCATCATATGTCCTTTGAGAAAATCTATCATGATTACCCCTTTGGAATCCCAAAAAACAGTCACCATAACCTTGTAAAGGGGTCTTCCCTCTCTCGGCTCATTTTTCAGATCTTCCCGACCTTTCATAAAATGCTTGATCCATCTAAAAACTTGTTTTATGTGGGGCAGCATTCACATAAACTTGTTGCAAAGCTTCAGTGATTTGGGAAGATGTCCGCTTGAGTTTTGTTAAAAATTTGATATTAGCCCTGACCTCAAAATTGTTTTTTCCCATGGCACAAGAAGTATCCTTTGGCCCCGGGACACCCTTTCAGCTCAGTAATGAAGTCACTCCTGAGGTTCACCCTTCAGCCAAAGATTGGACAGGCTCATAAAACAAAATGAGACTAAAAGGGCACACCAGCCCAGGGGCAAGGACTAGAAGGCCGAAGGGGACAGGAAGGCTGGTAATAGGGAACCCAAGGTTGAGAAGGGAGAGTGTTGACATGTTGTGAGGTTATTAACCAGTGTCATAAAACAATGTGTGTACTAATTGTTTAATGCGAAACTAGTTTGTTCTGTAAACCTTCATCTAAAGCACAATTAAAAAAAAAAAAAAAAGTCACCCTAACAAGACTAAGACAAGTGTATTACTGAGTGCAGCCATCCACTGATGGCAGAGACATGTTTAAACACATTTTGTTTGGAATGAACCTGTGCAGATACGACGGGAATCCTTGTTGCAATACTTTTCGACTTACCCTTGTATACTTTTTCCACCTTAACCCTTAGAAAGATGGCCTAAGTTTCCTCCTCAGGTTTTTGGGTACTGAATAGTTATAAAACATGCAAATTCTGCCAGTTGACAAAACTATTGGAATTAGTTGTATTTAAATGCATATTTATGCATATACACTCAAAAGGTGATGGAAATTGATACTTCTACATAATAGACTCAACAAGTCTTGATAGCAGTAGGCTTAAAAAAAAATTATATGTCTGAAGACTTTACACTAATTACTCACATTTTTGGCTATTACTTTGCAAGTTTTAATCAAGAGTTGGTAGAGATCTTTGAAATCACTTAGTCCAGTTCTCTTGGCTTCAAATGTAATGAAGCTAGGGGTCTACCATAGAACTTCGGGAATCTCCTTCAGCTGGACAATTCAGTTATTAGGGTCAAACCTGGATGTGTGGTTTCCACAGCATGATTTTTGTGGAGTTTAACACGTACACAAAAGATAAATGGGAATCAAAGTTTTTTTTACAGTAGAAATAAATGCTAACATAGAAAATGAAAACATGGCCCTCACAATGTCGTAGAATCACTTAAGTTTGTATGAACTTGAAAAAGTAAAAGTATAGTAAGACATCGGAAACTCAGACACCAATCATTGTTTGATGCAGTTGGGAGAAGAGAAAGGCTTATGCCTCTAACTGGAGCCTCGACGTTCTGTTTTGGCCATTTCTTCCCTCATTAAAAAAAAAAAAAAATTCTGCAAAGTGGGCCTCTTATGTTTCCTAAGAAAGGAGTTCACAGTTCTTTGTCCAGTTAGTCTTAGCTGAAATGCAGCCAACACACTTTAAAAAGAACAGCCTTTTCCTGTTTCATAAATGAAGCACCCAGAAGACAGCGGTTTAAACTGTGAAGCTACAAAGTACTTTATCATCCTGTCCTGAGACGGATGAATAAACTAAGAAGAACTCGGGGAATCTTAACCACAAGGTCTTCCCCCTCCTCCCCAATTTCAGGAATCCACTGGAGTGGGTATCTTGGGTAACACGTTCATTGTGCCTTAGCCAGAGCTGCCCTTGTCTTTGAGGGAACTTCCCTGAAAGGTCTGAGGGTGTCATTTCCCATAGCAGAAGAGGCTGCGTTGTGATTTCTGTTTTATCCGGTCCTACTTCCATGCACAATTCTTTCTGCTGGGTACTGAGGGGCACTAACTGCTGAAAACCCCAAATGAAACACGGCCATGTCTTCGGGGGCAGTGGGAGTGGTCTGGCGTTGACCACGTTTCTGGGAAAAAAGTCTTCAAGAGCAGGAGGCCGTGGTTTTTCTTTGGACTCAGAAACTCGGCGTGGCCAGTTCCGTGTGCCCGACGAGTACTGGTTTCCCGGGGCTTACAGGCCCTCAGAGCCGGCAGGGACGTTTTGACCCTTTGTATCTTCATGTCTGCAGGCAGGCAGCCAGTTCCTTCAGTTCAAGAATTCACGGGGGAGCCCGTTTGAGACATGAGTGGTAATCCGCCACGGGCCACCAACAGCCAGCCTCTGGGCCTGGGGCTAGTTGACAGTCTGCAGCTTCAGCGGGTAGTCAAAGGCCGGGTTTTTGTAGGCCACAAGGTGCGTGTGGTGGCGCTCCGGGTGGGGCGCCCGGGCCCGCCGGTAGAGACAGGCGGCCAGCACCAGGGTGCTGAGGAGCAGCAGGCCGCTGCAGGTGCCCAGCGCCACCGGCACCAGCGACGAGCTGGGCCTGGTGGTGAAGGCGGCGCAGGCGAGTCTCCACGCCGAGGTGCGCGGCCGGCTCAGACCCGCGCGGTTGGCCGCCAGGACGCACACGTGGTAGGTGGTGGCCGGCGCCAGCCCGGACAGGGGGTGCTGCCGCGCCAGGGCGTGGACCTGCCCCACCGCCGCCGGGGCCTCCGCCTGGCCCTCGGGGTGGTAGCGGATCTGGTACTCTTGCACCACGGAGTTGGGGGCACACCAGTGGACGAGCGCTGACGTGTCCGTCACCTGGGACACCCCCTGGAGCTTGGGCGGGTCTGGGACTGTGTCTTCCCCGCTGAGGCCTGGGCATCGGCACCGTAAGCGTTTCTGCAGCTCTGCGCACGGGGTCTGGAGGTGCTTGCAGGGGTGGTAATCACAAGTGATGTCCTGGTGAGATGTCCCCGTCACCTCCTTCGCCTTTCCTTCCTCCTCCTCGTTGTCGTCGTCCAAAAGGACAACGGGGATCCCGCCCTCAGTGGGGGTCGGGTGGGGGGCCTCGGGGGACCCCTGGTTGGGCTGAGGCGGGCTCACTGTGTTTCCAGAAACAGGAAAGGGACCACTTTGTTTGCTGGTGAATGGGGTAGGGACGGCTGAGATGTGAGGCCCCATGTGTTCTCCTCGGTGTTCTGTCCCGGCTGTGCCCACAGCCCTGGGTGGGACGCTGGAGTTGCGGTAACCCCCTGTAGAGATGGTGGTGGAGTGGGCGGCACCTTCCGGGGCACTGTTCTGGGGCCCCGCGGCTGAAGTCGGGGAATTCATGGGAAGGGAGGGGGTCTTGGTGACATTCTGTCGCCCTCCTCCAGGCTGAGAGCGGGGGGTTGTGCTGGGCGGGGGGTTGGGGGCACCCGCGGGAGACGCCAGCATCATGCCCAGGGTTGATGGGGCATGAGTGGGGTGGTCAGAGGAGGGTGGGATTGAAGCAACAAGGGTGATGTTTTGATCTGACTGGCACACACTGGGCAGCCGGGAGAGAGGAAGAGGGGCTGAGAAGATACCACTGGAGTCTGCAGCTGGTGTGCACACAGTGTCTGCTGCCCTAGAAAACAGGCAAACCAGTCAGAAGGCATTTGGATTCAGGGCTGCTTTGGTGCTGGCCTTTTGAGTCCAGAGCCCAGATGTCTCTTCTCACCAAGCCTCCTCAGCATGCTCCTGCCGGGTACATGCCGCATGCCCTAACAGCATCGCCTCAGTGACCCTCACTCTCTTCATCCAACATCACTCCCACTGGGCAGAGAAGGAAACCTAAGCTCAGAAAGCGGAGCTAAATGCTCAAGATCTCATGACCAAATGTCAGAGCCTAAACCTAAGCAGTGTGGCAAGGAGTCCAGATTCTCTAAGTGAGGTTTACCATTTTGTTGTCATCTGTCTCTTTCCTGGCAGTGAATACTAGCCATCGTAGTCATACACATAACATTTACTGAGTGCTTGCCACGTGTTACGGACTGTTCTTAGCACTTGGCATGTATCAGCTAATGTAATCTGCTCTACCCTGTGAGGTAGGTACTATTATTCCCATTTTACAGAGAGGTTAAGTAACTCATCCAAGATCAACAGTAATAAATGGTAGAACCCAGAGATGAAGCCGGGCTTCCTCAACCTCTTCATTAATGCCACTGTGAGACTCCTGACTGCAAAAGGCCTTGTCTTTGGAGGCAAGGTGAAGGGGATAGGGAGGAGCAGGGGAGACTGGGCCCTACTTGACAGCTGGGCTTGGGTGGGAAGCAAGAAAAGACCCCTGTGGGGTGGGGTGGAATAAGCTCCAAGGAGGAGAATAAGTTAATGGGGCTGGTTGGAGGGCTTCTCAGGCCTGGGAGGGTGGGAGGAAGGGTTCCCACCTCCCATTCTTTCCTAGTGGCTACCCTGGCTGTGGCTCCCCACTGCAAAAACTGCTCTTCCAGCCAACAGCCAATGGGATTCTTTGCAGGAGTTCTTTTTCTCCTGTTCCATAAGAGCTCTGTAAACCCCCTGGGCTTGGACTGAATGACCCAGGAGCACGCGGCCAGGCTCAGCCTTGGGAATTCAGTAGGGCCTGGTGGTTTGGAGTACAGCTTTTAGAGGAAGACAGATCCCTCACCTTTTCTGGGACCTGATTACCTCCCCAGTAAAACTCAGGCAGCGATAGCGCCTGCTTTGGCGGAGAGTGCTCACCCAACCCATTTCCTTTTCCTACTGGGCACATGGCTGGACTACTGTTACGGGCTGAATTGTGTCCCTCAAAAGGATATGTTGAAGCCTTACCCCTCTACCTGTGAGTGTGATCTTGTTTGGGGAAATAAGGTCTTTCTTTGAAGACACCAGTTAAGTCATATTGGAGTAGGGTGGGTCCTAGTCCTAATCCCTTCTGAGTGGTTTCTTGTAAGAGGGTGGGATAGACATGAAGGAAAAAGTCCTCCACACAGCGGGAAGACAGTGGGGATCCCTCTACAGGCCAAGGAATGTTAAGAAATGCCTGGTGCTACATAAGTTGAAAGAGACCAGGAAGAATCTTCCTCTAGAGAAGAAGGAAAGAGAGAAAAAGAGCAACAAAGAGAGAGCTCAAGAACATATAGCTCTGCCAAAGCCCTATGAGAAAATTTTCTGTTCTTTGAAACCACCCTCTTTGTGGTAGCTTGTTACAGCACTACTAGGAAACCCAGACAACTACAGTTCCCAGCTTCCCCTGCAGTTAGGTGTGGCCTGTTGACTGACTTTGGGCCAGTGGAATACGAGTGGAAATAATGTGCCCCACTTCCAGACCTGGAGTCCTGGTGGCACACTGGCTAAGAGCTCAGCTGCTGACCAAAAAGTCAGCAGCTCAAATGCACCAGCCACTCCTTGGAAACCCTATGGGGCAGCTTTCCCCTTGTCCTATAGGGTCGCTATGAGTCAGAATCAACTCAGAGGTAACAGGTTTCCAGACCTAGACCATTAAACCCCGCCCCCCCGTGTTTTTTGTTTGTTTCTATTTATGGCACATGACATTGGTTTTTCAGTTATAGTTGTTCTTTGTTTAGTTGCTGTCACGTTTTTTCCGATTCATGACGACCCCTTGTGTGAAGAGTGGAACTGCTCCATAGGGTTTTCAAGGCTGTGACTTTTCAGAGGTGGATCACCAGGCCTGTCTTCTGAGGCACTTCTGGGTGGGTTCCAACTGCCAGTCTTTCAGCCAGTAGTTGCACACTGAACAAGCAACCCATTTATAATACCAACCAACCAACCCATTGCCACTAAGTCAATTCATACTCACAGTGATCCTATAGGACAGAGAAGAACTGCCCCATACGGTTTCCAAGGAGCAGCTGGTGGACTCGAACTGCTGACCCTTTTGGTTAGCAGCCAAGCTCTTAACCACTATGCCACCAGGGGCTCCCCTGGATTACATGGATTTCCATATATTGATATGGATTTCCACTTAAAATAAATACCTTCCATTTAAACAGTAAAAACAAATAAAACCCCTCCCCGATGTGTTCCTCCATGCTCTTGGCCTCTTCTGGCTGGTTGGAATGGAGGCAGAGCCCCCATCACCTGGGTCCCTAAGGGTAACTACATGGGGGAGGGCAGCCCCACCCAGCACTGTCCAACCAGCCCAGCAAGGTTACATGAGCAAGAGGTGAGCAAGAGCACATCAGCTTCTGAAGGCTGACTCTCAACTCCTCAGTTGTCTGCTGTGTAAAGGTGTTACCTCTTCAGGACGATTTTCTTTGCATCCAAGAGGAGCCAGGACAACTCACAGCTACAAGTGAGGGGGTTGCCAAAGAGGTTAATGGACAGGACCTGGGAGGAATCCAACTTCCAAGGAGGGAAGGAACTCAAGTTGCAGCTGAAATACACAAAAAAATCAAACAATCTGGTTAGGCCGCTCTCTTGGTCATCTAGTGCTGCTATTACAGAAATACCACAAGTGGATGGCTTCAACAAACAGAAATTTATTCTCTCACAGTCTAGTAGGCTATAAGTCCAAATTCAGGGTGTCACCTCCAGGGGAAGTCTTTCTCTGACACTTCTGAAGGAAGGTCCTTGTCATCAGTCTTCCCTTGTTCTGGAAGCATCTCAGCCCAGAACCCTCAGGTCCAAAGGATGCACTCTGCTCCCAGTACTGCTTTCTTGGTGGCACTTCTTTCTTTTATATCTCAAAAGAGATTGGCTTAGATACTATCTACCAAGACAAGAACCATTCTCGAAGCCAACTCTTCAGACAGGGATTGGACTGGACTACAAGACAGAAAATGATACTGGTGAAGAACGGCCTTCTTGGATCAAGTAGACACATGAGACTATCTGGGCAGCTCTTGTCTGGAGGGGAGATGAGAAGGCCGAGGGGGACAGAAGCTGGCTGAATGGACACAGAAACACAGGGTGGAGAGAAGGAATGTGCTGTCTCATTACGGGGAGAGCAACTAGGGATATATAGCAAGGTGTACATAAGGTTTTGTACGAAAGACTGACTTGATTTGTAAACTTTCACCTAAAGCACAATAATAATTAAAAAAAAAAAAACACTAATCTTGTAGATCTCATCAATATAACTGCCACTAATCCATTCCATTAACATCATAGTGATAGGATTTACAACACATAGGGAAACCACATCAGATGACAAAATGGTAGACAATCATACAATACTAGGAATCACGACCTAGCCAAGGTGACAGATGTTTTGGGGGGACACAATTCAATCCATGACGATCACCATCATCACCACAACCATGATTACTACCGTCTTCATCATCACCACCACCACCAACATCATCTTTACCATGTTATCACCATCATCACCACCACCATCATCTTCACTGACGCCAGGCATTGAGCTAAGCATCCTCCATGTACTTTCTCCTTTTCCCTCATGACATGCCCTAACGTGAAGTACCATGGTTACACTTCTGTTTTACAGATAAAGAAACTTCACTATGTTTGTATTCCTGGCACTTTGCACAGTTCTTGGGATATGCATTGTATGCTCAACAGCTATTTGTTGAAGGAAGGAAAGAATAAGCAAATGGTTCTGTCTTTGCTTTTGAACAAATCCTTTTGGAAAACTAATTCCATCTTTCATAGCTGCACTGTCTAAGACAGAGATCACCAGACATGCCCCTAGATCTCCCAGGGGTTTTCTAATAATATTACTTTCATCCAACAATATTTACAACACTTATTAATGCTTTCATTACATTACCTCATTGGACCCTGAGAGGCAGGTGGGGTGAGTGTTATATCACTCTTTTGTTGATGGAAAATATGAGGCTTCTAGTGAGTTGGCCAGTACAAAATCTCAGAGCAGAAGTAAGACGGGAAGTTGATGCCATTTCTAATATTTTACACATGGCCATGGTCACAGGAATAGCTGTTATGTAACAGGATGTTTAAAATGGTACTGTTTCAGTCTTAGGCTCAACAGGGACTACAAATGGCTAAGAACCACGCCTGAGGAGCAAGGGACCCACATATCCTAAAGTGAGGCACTAGACCGCCTGTGTAGGACAGACAAGCAAAGAGACTGAGCAATGGGTTATGCTGACCCATCACTCACATCTAAGCCTTATGAGAAGGGGTCAGAAGGTGGAAGAGTCTGGGCAGTGAAGACCGATTTGGAGGAACCCCCAACCACAATGGGTGTGGGGAGAGAGGATGTTTCCCTTAAGCCAAATGAAGCTTCTTTTCCTGGAACTTAAGCCAAATGAGGAAGCAGGCTTCAAGACTATCTCTTGGAAAAATGTTCCTTGGAACTTGGAGTATACAAGGACTTTGTCTGACTCATGTGAGAAATCTAAAGATACGGGGTTGGTTGGATCTGGCAGAGAAAGAAGTGGCTGCATGTGTGAGTGGTGATAGGGCCAAGGTGCCTGTTTCCTGGAGCCCAGGTATGGGTCACGAGGAAAGGAGATAGCCAGGGATCTTCTCCAAAGAGATACCGTCCTTCCTGTTGGAAGTCGGGATGGTGGTTACTCTTGAGAAGGAGAGTGGGTATGGTGATACTTTGGACATTCCCAGGCCAGAGGGCACCAGCCCCAGATCCCAACTGCAAGTGGAACCTTTACTACCTATTCACCTTTCCTCCCTAGACTTCCTCAAACCCTGGAAGGGACTGGACTTGCATAACATGTGAGGAAAGACATGGGTCCAGAAAGAGAGAAGAACTTGATCCCCTTGTCCACTCTTCCCCGCTGCAGTTTTTCCAACCTGGGCTTGTGCACAGGAAAAACTTGACGTGCAGAAGAGTTTGAATTTTAATATTACTCTGGACAGGACTGAGTTGCATGGTTATTAGGCCAGATGGACTATCTGGGACTTGCCCAGGATATCATCCAAAGGGTGAGGAAGAACAGAACCTCAGAGAGGATTCGAAGGAACAGTGGGAGAAAAAATTTAAGGTCTTGTTTGTTCTGTAAAACAGTTAGACATTTTTGACATAGTGCAATGGGCAAAATTCAGTCATGTCTCAGAACACTTACTTCTGGACGAGAAGGGCTTGTAGGCGAGGTGTGTCTTCAAAGAATTGTGTGTGGACAGAGATGAGGGCCGAGGAGTCTTGACAATCCAGCTGCTGTAGGTTGGGGGTCATCTTGAAAACATCCCCCTCCAGGTTCCTCAGCCTGGGCATCCTCCTCAGGTAGAGGGATGTGAGATTTGGCAGGTCTCTGATCCACTCTGACTGAACTGAAACACAGAGGGGAAACCACCCACTACTCAAGGAGGCAAAATCCCAGGAGGGCGGCATGGCATTAAGGAAACAAGAGTGACAAGGTGATTCAGGAAGAAGGTCACGGCTGATCATGGGCACAGTTAACAGTGTTGGGATTTCAGAAGTGTGGGCCATTTCGGCCAGAAGAGCCTTCAGAGATGGCCATTCCTTTCTCTTAACTCCTGCCATTTTACAGATGAGGCAGTCAAGACCAGAGAAGAGACTGATTCGTCCAAGACAACATAGCTGGGAGGGGTTAGAGGCAGGACTCGAACCTAGGACACTTGTCTTCAGATCTGCTGCTAGCCACATCCTCTAGTTAGACTCCACACAAAAATAACCCAGACTTTGCTCTCTGAGGGCTACCAGGTGTAGGGCTAATTTTAGAGAAATGCAAGTAAGGAGTCCCTGGGCAGTGCAACCAGTTAAGTCCTTGGCTGCTAACCAAAAGGTTGGAGGTTCGAGTCCACTCAGAAGTGCCTCAGAAGAAAGGCCTGACAATCTACTTCCCCCAAAAAATCATCCATTGAAAACCCTATGGAGCAGAGTTATACTGTGACACACATGGGGTCACTATGAGTTAGGGTCCACTTGATGCCTTTTTTTTTTTTAAGTAAGGAGAAGAAGGGGAGCAAGGCTGGAGGAGGTCCAGGAGCCTGACTGTGTGGCCCCCTTAATAAATGGAGAGCGTGCCCCTTGCCCTCGGCTTTTCCCAGTGTTCTCTCTTTGTCTGGGGTGGGAATAAGTGCTTACAGACAGACGGAGTGTTAACAAATACAGCTAACTAAAACCAGCCTGGCAAATCAGAGCACCAACACCCAGGAGCAGCGCAGTTCTTACCTTCTCCTATGTCTTGTTTGGGTGGTTCCTTATGATGACAGAAAGAATTCTAGCCAGCTGAGTAGAAAAATTAATGAATTCATCCTCAGAGCATCGGTTGCCTCAGGCTCAGTGCATGATTGGTGCTAAGTTCATCCGTTATCAGCCCCAAAGCGATTCATTCACCCCTCCCTTCTGCACGTACCTATCCGGCTATGCTGGACTGCAGTACAGGAGAGTGGCTAAAATCTGGCCTCTGGACTCAGAATGCCTAGGTTCGAGTTCGGAGGTACCATTAAACTAGGTGTGAGACCTCGGGCCAAGTCACTCCACCTTTCTGGGCCTTCGTTCCCTCAAATTTACAAAACAGAGATAATAGTTTTCACCTTTTAGGACTTCGCGAGTCCCAAGCTCCCGTGTGGCGCTTCCACAAGACCCAGCTTGGCTCAGGAAATCCAGTTGGCCTTATGTTTGAAACCTATTGGCACCGGAATCACCTCGCAAGGAAGAACACGGCCCTGACCCCGAGCTCAAGCCCAGCCCGGGCTCCGCTTTCAGGCCGACTAGAAACCCCGGCCGCCCCAGACTCACCGCGGGTGAGGAATGTGCCGCTGAGGTCCAGGACTTCGAGCGTCTCCAGGGCCCCACCGTCCGCTCCCGTGAACGCCGCCTCCGCGATGGCCTCCTGGCCGTCGCCACCCAACGCGGTGGAGGAGAGGTTGAGGACTCGGAGCGCCGGGAAGCAGGAGAAGGCCTGGGGCTGCAGCGCCCGCAGCGGGTTCCCGGCAAGGTGCAGCGCGCGGAGGCGGCTCGGCGCGGGCCCGGCCTCACAGCGCGGCAGGGCGGCCAGCCGGTTGTAACTGAGGTCCAGCGTCTGCAGGCCCGCCGGCCCGCCGGGGCCCCAGCGCAGCTCGGCGATGCGGTTGTGGCGCAGCGTCAGCACCTGCAGCTGGGGCAGCGCGCCGAGCTCCTGCGCGCTCAGGGCGCTCAGCAGGTTGTGGCTGCCGTCGAGGTTGCGCAGTGTGCGTGGCAGGCAGCCGGGCAGGCGCTCCAGGCTGCGGTTCGCGAGGGTAAAGGTGGCCTCTGCGGCAGGGATCCCCTCGCAGGTGGAGCCTGTGGCGTTACTGCCGCCGCCCTCCCGGGGGCCCTGCTGAATGAGCCGGAAGAGCGGCACCCTCTGCTGGGGAGGCTCTGCCTGGCTCGGGAGCAGCGCCGGCGGCAGCAGCAGCAGCAGCAGCAGCAGGGCCCAGCACATGGCGCGTGGCTGCGGAGAGAACAGCGACGTGGTCCATTAATTCCTGTGGAACAGAAGGGGAAATGGGCCCCCGTCCGGGGAGGGCCTTGACACAGAGCCCACGCCCTGGACGTTCCCTCGAGGGCGGGATGTTCCCCAACATCAGCTGATGTGCCGGGACTCTCCCCTGCCTGCCTTTCATGGGCTCTCTCGTGTGCTCGGCGGCCCCTCCTGCCTTTGGCTAACCCTTCCTTCTCTCCGTCATGCCCTTTCCCGCTTATGGGCCTGTGGTCTAGCATCCAAAGTAAACCTCTTCTGGAATCTCCCTCATTTGTCCAATCTGGGCCTGAACCTCCCAGTAATCCCCAGAGTTTACTTGTCCCCGTCACGTGAGCTTCTGGAAGGAAAGGAATGGGCCCTTTCTCACTGTAAACTCTCCCAGGCCCGCAAAAGCTCCTCCATAAGCATATATTTATAATGAGCCAGTCAACGAGCCTGTCTGGAAGATATGCTGGGGTATAAACATGAGACTGGCAGAAGTGTTTGTCAATTGCAACGAAACCCTAGTTGCCCGTTTTTCCCCTGAGAGCCACCCAGTTGCTGTGAGTCCTGGTTTGCCTGCAACCTGATCTGCAGATCATATTTAAAAATCAGTTCTGGGGTCTCTTTCTTGGGAAGGCCCTCAGGGTTGCCTTCCGGAGAGGAAAGGAGCCCCCAGCCAGCTGTGGGGCTTAGGAATCTGGAATCAAGTGTTTTCTGGCCCCATGTGGGTTCCAATAAAACTGAGGGTCCCCAGGGCCAGCCCAGCCCTGGAGAGATGGCTGAGAGGGGCTAGGTGTGGAGTGTCTGGAGTAGCCAGGATTCCACAGGGCCCATGGGAGATCAGGAAGGGGTAGATCTGGCAGCTGTGAGCTGGTTTGTGGCAGCAAAGCTATTTCCACCCAGGGCCTGGCTTCAGGGTCACTGCACCACATACCCCCATTACAGACGTGTATTCCTGCCACTCCCCCCCCATCTCTGCTGATTACTTAGGAGGCCAGACCCCCTCTCTTTTGTTAATTGGGGGTCAAGGCAGTGATAAGATCCCAGAAACTAAGATCAGGAGTCCAGGCGTCCAGCAGTATGACATACTCACCTGGAAGCTGTCCTCTTGCAGTGTGGCACCTCCAGATGCCCCTTTGCGGTCCTCAATCTTATTTTATAGATTCCAAGAACCCGTGACTCAGCCAGCAGCTCAGCTCTGAATTCCAGAGGAATGCCAAAGAAGCCTGTTTCCCAGCTGCACCTCCTCCCCTCCCCGCCCACTGAGAGGGCCTGGGGTACTTCAGCCTCTGGAGCCCTTTCTTCTCACCAAGACCAGGTAGTCTGTAGCCACCACCCTCATTGCCTATCTCCTTCCTCCCTCTCTGGGGCCTGCCCCTTCCAGGCCTAGCACCTCCTTCCAGCGCTCCCCCATCTTTGCCTCTCCTTGCACCACCTTCCCCAGGCAGAGAAACTGAAGGGAGTCAGCCTCCCCCGCCAAGGTGAGCATAAGGGTTAATATGGGGAGCCCTCAGGCCAAGATAGCACTCTCATCTCTCAGGAATCCAGTCCTACCTGGCAGGTGATTTCTATTTCATGGAATGCTTGGGGGTTGAATGGTGGCCAGGGTGAGGAGGAGCCCTGTCCCCCAAAGGAGGGAAGGCACCCGACCCCATAGGAAGGCTTGCAGAGACTTACAGGCAAAGTGGCCACGGGAAGCAGAGAGGGCCCTCAGAGGAGTCTAGAAGGGAGCTTCTGCTCATCAAACCAGGTCTGAGAGTCCCCGGGAGGCATCTGTTTAGCATCTCCAGAACCAGTGTGGTGACAGTGTGGGTATTTGTCTCTCATAAGAGATGGGAATGAAGAAGACAGAAAGAACACGCCCTCCCCAAAGCCCCAGGCCTCCTTGAAGATGTGGTGATGGTAAAATGAGCTTTGTTGAGAGTGCCAGAGCTTTCTCCCCCAAAATCCTAAGAGCAGAGATGCGTAATCTCGTCTGAGAGCCTTTGATCTGAACCCCACCCCCACTGCCTTTGCCCAACCCCACTGGAAGGTCTGTGAGTCCAGCCAGGGGTTAGTTATCCAGAGCTTTGTGAACACAGACTCTGAGACCAGGACTTCACGTATCTTTCCTCCTGTCAGTCCTTATCTGGCAGTCTTGAGGAACCCCAGGACACCCGTTGGCATGTTGGGTTAATTGGGTAATTGGAATTCCCTGGGGATCTCCTCTGAGGTCCTTCCCATCCAGAATCTCTAAATCCTTATTAGTCTAAGTGCCTAAGGGGTGACTTACTGCTCAGAGGCCTCCAGCTCCTGGCTGGTGTGTCTGGGGCCAGTGTAGGCACCACCCTTGAGGCCTCCACCACCATGTCCTTTTATTTATATTTTTTAACTGAGCACTTACTATGGTCAGCGCCTAACACCATATCCATATCTCATTGAAAACTCACCAGATACAGACTGATTCCCAAGTTACAGAGAAGGAAAGTGAGGCTCCTGGAGGTTGACCAGTAGGCTTCTGGGGTACTTGGTTAGTCTGTCTGACTTGACCACTGCATGATATTGCCTTCTATAAGCCTAAGTGATAAGTGAAAACACCAATCAACACCCCTTCCCACCCTCCCTTCTGTGTCTTGCTAACTACAAGCTTGTTTTGAGCAACATTTTTCAGGAAGTCGCAGCAGGTAGTGGCTCCATCCACTGAACTAGCCCAAGCTACACCTTGAAGCATGCGCAGATTGAAGAGATCATGTCCTTCAACTGACTCCTGGATCCAGTTGTCACCAGAAAGAACGATATTTCTCAGCCCATGATTTCATCCGATTCCATTTTAGAAGTGAGGGGTCTCACTACACACACATCTGACGGAAGATGATTTAATATCCGGACCTCCAAGTATGGGCGTGGGAGGGCTAAGGGTGGAGAGTTCTGGTACCAAACCCAACCCCCGACGCCATTGGAAACAAAAAGCTCCTCAGCCCCCTTAGACGGGGAACACGTGGCCTTATGGTTGCCAGACCCCACGTTGCTCCTTGTCTGCGCAGACAATAAATTTCCACTTTCTGTTTCCCTTGCAATGGGTGGTGTGGCGTCTGTCTTATTCGATCCACCAGTAGGACAGGACAAGAACCCTTATGTAGTTACAAAAGTATTTGACACTGTAATATTTAGATAGACCCAGATCATCCAAGAAGCCAGGAGAGTTGGGAAACTTCCTTTTGTTGTTGAGCAACTCATCCTCAATAGACAGAGGAGACTTCTGGGGTACTATGTGTAAAGGATGAGGAAGACGCCTGGGGAGGTCCTTCAGGGTTAGCACTTCCTGGAGGTCAGAGAAAAATGACTGAGGTGTTTTCCTTAGGATGCTAAGGGGCCATGACAAAGTCCGTGGACCAACAAGTACATTAGGCCCAGTGTATCTTGGACCTGGGCGCACCAAATGCCATGCCACATCCCGCCCTTTCCCCAAGCTCTTTCCTCCGTCCAGGTGCTCTCGCCTTGATCCTCTTGCTCTTCTTCTTAGGTCACACTTTGCACCTATATCTTAGTTTGGGTTCCCTCAAAAGGAGACCCTGAGGTAAGGACTTCAGCGTGGGTAGCTCATTTGGGAGGTGATACCAAGAATGATGGGGGGGGGTAAGGAAATGAGACAGGGAAGGGAAGACAGTGAAGGGTGTGTTAATGAGCAGGTAATTGCTGTGGGCAATGGGGGGTCCATCCTGTGGGGACCCTTTGAGAGATCGTGGAGAGCACACCTTGGAATTGTTCTATCAGGCGGTGGGAAAACAAGAGTGTTTATCCACCAGCTTCTGCTCCTCCTTGATTTGGGGTAGTTCCTGTGGCTTTAACTTTCTGGCACATCTGATTTGCCTTGAGCAAGTCCAGGCAGGGCTAAGGGGTTATGGGTGGCACCCATAGCATCTGTTGTTGCACCCTTCATGATTTAGCCCAAGCAGGCCCTCCATCGCCTACCCCAAGCTGAACTAGATGCCTCCCTTGGTGTTCTCTTCTAGGTGTTCCAGGCTTACTGCATCAGGCGGAATGACATTGACTCTTCCAAAATTAATGACTGAGCTTCCTGAGAACTGTACAGCGTCCTTCATCTTAGCAGCCCCTGTGCCCAGATGGAGCCTGGCACACAGGGGACATGTTGATCAAATGAATGAAAAAAGGCGTGAGGAGTACACGGTGAATCATAATGTCCTCCAAAGTGTCTGGGAGTAGATGGAGCAGGACTCAAAACAGTGAACATTAAATTAAAGTGCCTGAGATTCGCACACAGGCTCTCTAACATCCCAACATTGAGAATGGCTAAGGTGAGGGTTGAGATGGAGTATGGGTGGGGGAAGAGTGGGGGCAGAAGTGGAAGTAGAGAACTGAGTCACAAAGAAGTTTCCAGGCCAGATTCCCCAACACTTTCATAGATCGCTGGGGAGAAGGATCTTGGAAGAAGATCACACAGTTAATGTATTAGTAAAACCATGACCCACAAAAGAAAAAAAAAAAAAAAGCCACTCATTATACACTTGGCTATGCTTGTTTTGGATTTAGATTAAAATCAGAGCCATAGATCCTTGGCCTTAAAGGAACTATAGAACTAGTCTAGTCCCACCCCACCCTGTCCATTTTAGAGGGAGAAAAGTGAGCCCCAGGGAGGGTAACTGGCTTGTCAGAGGTCATGTAAGGATGGGTGACCTAGTTCTCACTCTTCTGCTCTGGGCTCAGGGTTTATTTGCATGGTTGGCCAGGTCACACTTGCCTTGGCATTAGCAGTGTGGGGCCTCTTCCCACAGGTCTGGCTAAGTAAACGCACCTGGGGAGAGTCAGGCACCAGGCAGCATTTCTATGAGTTCTGACCCCTGCTTTCCCCATCCCTCCCGCCAGGACTCCACGAATAAATACCCACAATAGAGGATGCCCCCAAGACCCAGAATCAGTGCCTTCCAAGGGGTCCTGTCGAGCTCTATTCCCAGCCCTGGCAGCCTGGGATGGCAGGGGGGGTCTGGTACAGGTGACGAGTGACAGCTGGGCCAGCTGCTTCTGCCCTCCAGAGGCCAGCTGGCTCTGCTGAGGGGTTCCTACTCCTTCCAAATGCTGGAGTCGGAATGTACAGGCTTAAAGGGTTCATTCTTCTCTGACACCACGCGATAAGCCAGAGGAATGGAAGGGCAGTTGTGGGAGGAGACGGTACCAGGTTGTAAAGTCTCCAGAAGGGGCCAGCTCCCACAGCAGGGTATGTAGAAGAGAGGTTTTCAAGTGGCCACGTTATCTGAGTGGGTTCTGCCTGTGAGGAAGTGACCTTGAGGAAATAAAATAGGAATGGTTTGAGTCTCATATCTATTTTCTTATTGGATTCACT
This sequence comes from Elephas maximus indicus, assembly GCF_024166365.1. Classification (NCBI taxonomy): domain Eukaryota; kingdom Metazoa; phylum Chordata; class Mammalia; order Proboscidea; family Elephantidae; genus Elephas; species Elephas maximus. The sequence continues at coordinate 44,508,688 of NC_064843.1, forward strand.
CACTAGCACTAAGATTTCAGCATTTGTAGACTGTTTACAATTAAAAAAAATTTTTTTTTCAGGTCCTTTAAAAATTTGTGGTGGAAGAGAAAAGACTCAGACATATGGCTCTAGGAAGCGGGGCAAGACAGTAGACAGGCTGATTTTATAAACCTCATTCTGGAATTTACTGTAGCCAGAGGCAGCACGCTAGAGTGAAACAAAACCAAACCAGTTGCCATCGAGTGGTGCCCTGTGTGTTGCGGAGTAGAACTGCCCCATAGGGTTTTTATGGCTATGGTCTTTTAAAGTAGGTCACCAGGCCTTTCTTCCGAGGTACCTCTGGGTAGATTTGAACAGCTAACCTTTTGGTTAGTAGTTGAGTGCTTAACCATTTGTGCCACACAGGGACTCCATATTAGAGTGAAAAGGACCTTAAACTGAAACACAGGATACCTGGGTTCTCACACCAACACTACTGCCATCTTACTGGGTGCAATGTCTGTGTTCTTCACCTTCTTTCTGTCTCATGTTTTGCACCTGATTTAGCAATTCAGCATCTCCTGAGAACATGGCAGTGTAGGAGCCAGGTGTTCAGTACATAAAATGAAGACTCAGAGATGAACAAAACAGGGACCCTGACCTCAAAAGGAAATAAACAGGGAAGGAGAGTGGAAAGAGTCACCCAAGAAGACTTGCTTCATTTGAACAGAGACCTGAAGATGAGATGGAGCTCTCACGCAATGGGCCAGGGGAATAATGTTCCAGGGAACAGCATGTGCAAAGACTCAGAGGCAAAAAAGATCCTCCTGTGTTTGAATAAAAAAAAAAAAAAGCAGAGGGTGTGACTGGAGGCTAGTGAGTGAGGGGAGGGGAAGGCAGGGACTGTATCATTCCAGTGAAGTATGCATTAAAAGGTCACTCTGGTTGCTGTGTAGATTGTAGGCAAGAGCAAAGCTAGAGAGTTAAGGGGGCGTTGAAAGTGTCCAGGTAGGAAGTGGTAATGCTGCCTTGAGAGTGATGACACTGAAGCTGGAGACAAGTAAGCATATTTGAAATATGTTTTGGAAGTAGAATTGACAGGATTTGTTAATGGATTGGAAGTGAGGTTTGAGAGAAAGGAAGGCATCATGGATGACCCCTAGACTTTTGGCCTGAGAACTGAGTGGATTGAAATGCCATTTATTGCGATAGAGAAGTCTAGGAGAACAACGGATTTGGGGTAGGTTATTACAGGCTCAGTTTTAGTCATGTTAGGGTTGAGATGTCTGTTAGACCTCCAGAGGAGGTATTGAGGGGACGACTGGTCATCCAACTCTGGAATCTGGGGAGAGGACAGAGCTGGAGAGTTACATTTGAGCAGCATGAGCGTTTATCTGCTGCTTAAAGCCAAGGTATTGGATAAGACCACCTAGGGTGAGCACGTAGAGAGAGAAGAGAAGGGAACTGAGCCAACATTTGAAAGTAGAGGAGAGAAGGTGGAATCAGCAAAGGAGGCTGGGAAGGAGGAGCCAGAAAGGTAGGAAAAACTCAGGAAAGTTTGGTGTCTGACCAGGAGGGCATGGCCAAACGTGTTTAGAGAGACTGACTAAGAGGAGGACAGGGAACTGTCCACTGGCGTTGGCATCATGGTGGTCATTTATGACTTGAACAAGAGCAGGGTTTAGTGGGGTGGTGGGACAGGAGCAAAAGAGGAGTTAAAGACACGAGAAAGTATGTGTTAGTCTTTTTAACTTTTTGGAGATATTTTGCTGTGAGATGGAGCAGAAAAATGGAGTGAGGTAGAGTTAAAAAATTTTTTTAAGGTGGGAGATATTGTTCTGGTTTTCTGTGGCTAGCTGACAAGTACCCCAAAACTTAGTGGCTAAAACAGAAGCCATTATATTCCGTTTCATGGTTTTGTGGGTCAGGAATTTTATTAGAGATTAGCGGGATGATTCTTTGGCTCCACAGAGCACTGACTGAGATCACTTGGCAGCAGGTTTTGAGGGTTCAAGATGGCTTCACTCATATGTTTTGTGCCTTGGTAGGTATTGCTAGTAGGCTGGGTTTAGCTGGGATTGTCAACTGGAGTGCCAACTCGTGGCTTCTCTAGCACGGTGGCCTCATGGTAACTGAAGTTCTTGCATGGTGGCTCAGGACTCTAAGACATTGTGTTCCAGTGAACAAGGCAGAAGCTGCACAACCTTTTATGACCTAGTCTTGGAGGTCAGATAGTATCACTTCTGTTGTACTCTATTGCTCAAATCAGCCACAAACTCACCCTAATTTAAGGGGACAGGCCATAGATCCCATCTCTTGATGGGCAGACTGTCAAAGAATTTGTAGGCATGTTTTAAAACCTCCACAGAGAGAAACTAGGTAACTGGGAGCTCCTAAAAATCAAACACCTATGCTCATCCAAAGACTTCACCAAAAGAGTAAAAAGATTATCTACAGACTGGGAAAAAGTTTTTAGCTATGACATTTCCGATCAGCGTCTGATCTCTAAAATCTACATGATACTGCAAAAACTCAACTACAAAAAGACAAACAACCCAATTAAAAAAAGGACAAAGGATATGAACAGGTACTTCACAAAAGAAGACATTCAGGTAGCTAACAGATACATGAGGAAATGCTCACGATCATTAGCCATTAGAGAAATGCAAATCAAAACTATAATGAGATTTCATCTCACTCCAACAAGGCTGGCATTAATCAAAAAAACACAAAATAATAAATGTTGGAGAGGTTGTGGAGAGACTGGAACACTTAATACGCTGCTCTTGGGAATGTAAAATGGTACAACCACTTTGGAAATCTATTTGGCACTTCCTTAAAAAGCTAGAAATAGAATTACCATACGATCCAGCAATCCCACTCCTTGGAATATATCCTAGAGAAATAAGAGCCTTTACATGAACAGATATATGCACACCCATGTTTATTCCAGCACTGTTTACAATAGCAAAAAGATGGAAGCAACCAAGGTGCCCATCAAAGGATGAATGGATAAATTATGGTATGTTCACACAATGGAATACTACACATCAATAAAGAGCAATGATGAATCTGTGAAACATTTCATAACATGGAGGAATCCGGAAGGTATTATGCTGAGTGAAATTAGTCAGTCGCAGAAGGAAAAATATTGTATGAGACCACTATTATAAGAACTCAAGAAATAGTTTAAACAGGGAAGAAATATTATTTGATGGTTATGAGAGTTCGGAGGGAGGGAGAGGAGTATTCACTAATCAGATAGTAAATAAGAACTATTCTAGGCGAAGGGAATGACTACACACAATACAGAAGAGGTCAGCACAACTGGACTAAACCAAACGCAAAGAAATTTCCTGAATAAACTGAGCACTTCAAAGGCCAGCATAACAGTGATGGGGGTTTGGGGACCATGGTTTCAGGGGACATCTTGGTCATTTGGCATAATAAAATCTGTTAAGAAAACATTCTGCATCTCACTTTGGAGAGTGGCATCTGGGGTCTTAAATGCTAGCAAGTGGCCATCTAAGATGCATCAATGAGTCTTAACCCACCTGGAGCAAAGGAGAATGAAGAACACCAAAGACACAAGGTAATTATGAGCCCAAGAGACAGAAAGGGCCACATAAACCAGAGAGTACATCAGCCTGAGACCATAAGAACTAGATGGTGCCTGGCTACAACCCATGACCGCCCTGACAGGGAACACAACAGAGAACCCCTGAGGGAGCAGAAGAGCAGTGGGATGCAGACCTCAAATTCTCATAAAGAGACTAGACTTAATGGTCTGACTGAGACTTGAAGGACCCTGGAGGTCATGGTTCTCAGACCTTCTATTAGCCCAAGATGGGAACCATTCCCAAAGCCAACTCTTCAGACCGGCTTTGGACTAGGCTACGGGATAGAAAATGATACTGATGAGAAGTGAGCTTCTTGGATCCAGTAGACACATGAGACTATGTGGGCATCTCCTGTCTGGAGGGGAGATGAGAAGGTGGAGGGGGACAGAAGCTGGCTGAATGGACAGGAAAATATAGGGTGGAGAGAAGGAGTGTGCTGTCTCATTAGGGGGAGAGGAACTAGGAGTATATAGCAAGGTGTGTATAAATTTTGGTATGAGAGACTGACTTGATTTGTAAACTTTCACTTAAAGCACAACAAAAAATAAAAAAAATATAAAAAAAAAAACCTCCACACATACAGGACATGTTTGCAGGCTGGATGGGAATGTGCCAGGAGATAGGGATGGGTGAATGCTACAGGAGGGAGAAGAAGAAGCTGCCGGAGTGAACCCCTTCAGAGGTCATGAGCGGACAGTACTCAGAAGGCTAGAGACTGGGCACTTTTCCCACCGGACAGGAGGGAGGAAAGACTTTGTGGGGAGAGATGCAGAGTGAAAAGGTGAGGCTGTTCCCCTCTGATTACCTCCCTCTGCTTAGTAACTACAGGTGAGTTCATCAGCTGAGGGTGGGCACTGAGGAGTGTTGAGAAGAAAAGAAGGTACGACTCAGTAATCCTAGGGAGGTGGAAATGTAGGCAATTTAAAAATTAGATTGGCTTTGTGTCATTGCTCAAAATAATATAGATTGTAAGTACATGGTTATTAACCCTCAATAATATTAATAACAAATCACTTTATTGATGATTACTAATTATGCCTGGAAACCTTGGTGGTGAAGTGGTTAAGAGCTACGGTTGCTAACAAAAGGTTGGCAGTTCAGATCCACCAGGTGCTCATTGGAAATCCCCTGGGGCAGTTCTACTCTGTCCTATAGGGTTGCTGTGAGTTGGAATTGACTCTAAGGCAATGGGTAGGTGGATAGGTAATTATAACAAGTTTTTATGGAAGCTATCAGAGGTACTCCAAATTCTAAGAAGTTGCTGATCAATTCTTGTTCACCACGCTCTCTTTAGTTGGGAGGCCCATGCTATATTTCTATTTTGTTCCTGGAGGAACTAAGATTACAATAATTGCACAAAGCAAGTCTGAGAAAGAATCCATTATTTAGAACTTTGAGACCATTCCCTTTTTTTAAGGAGTTTTGAGAACACGGAGAATACCTTCTTGTTTGACTTGAGAAGATGTTTGGACCATCAACTCCTGAGAGTGATTTTAAAAAAAAAAAAAATCTGTAAAGTGGTGGTCTTCAGAAAAGTCAGTAGGCTGTGTCCTTTTGCAAATGACGCTTCCATTGTTGAAAACGTGTTTGTAATTCTTGTTCCGGAATTGCTTTCAGGAGTTTATGACTGACACACACAGCAACAACAAAATTGGGCTACTTTTATTTCTTAAATCATTCACCAAAATATTTTATTTATCACAATCTCATAACTCGCCTTATTTAGTCTTGGATATTTCCAAAAATTGAATGCCCATGAAAGCAATGAAAATTTATCAACAGTGAGGATATCTCAGAGAAAGTACACCAGGCTTTGCTGAGAATTTCAAAAGGAAAGTTCCAAGGATATTTAGAGAAGCACCATTGAAAAAGTCCACACATATTTCATAGAATTGCATCACGTCAGGCGTGATTGAGATCTTAGAGTCACCCAAACTAAATCTGTTATCTATGCCCACTGATCTCCCCCCTTCTGTAACATGTTTATTTACCAATGGGGTTTCCATCCACCCAGCTAGCCAAGCTAGCAACTGTAAAGTCAAGCTCGACTCTCTGTTTCATGACTCTACAAATTCACTTGTTCCTTGTTCACCACAATCAGGAATGTGTTCAGCTGCAAGTTAAAGAAAGTCCAACTATAACAGTGACATAAACACACAATAAAAGGTCCAAACTAAGCAGCTACTTGTGTCCCTTTAGCTGCTGTATGATACCATGGGACTTGTTTTTTTTGGCTCTACTATCTTTAGTGTGTTCCATTTATATTCGTGCTTGTTGCCTTCTGGTTGCAAGATGGCTGCTATACCTCCAGGCATTATATGTACATTCAAGGCAGGAAGAATGAAAAAGGGTGAAGGGTAAAGCCAACTGTATCAGGACTGAAAGGACTTTCCTAGAATCGTTATGGTATACTTCCCTCTGGGCTTCACTGGTCAGAACTGAGCCACATGGCCACCCCTTCCTGCAAAGATAGCGGGGAAGTTGGGTAACAGAATTGTCACAGTAAGCGTAGACCAGTAAAGATTCATTGCTGGAACTGGACCCAGCCACCCAGTCAAAATCAAGTTTTGTTAGCAAGGAAGAAGGAAAAATGATTTTGGTAGAAAAATAATAGTGTTGGTCACAATTGCCAAGCACTGAAATAGCTCTCCAATCTTCCTGTCTCTCTTTCTAGGGGCTTATCTCCAGTCTTCAGTCTCTCTTGCTCTTTTTTCTTTTTTAAATAACATTTTATTGTGTTTTTGGTGAAGGTTTACACAGCAGTTTAGGTTTCCATTCAACAATTTCTACACAAATTGTTCAATGACGTTGGTTATATTCTTCACAATGCATGAACATTCCCATTATTTCCATTCTGGTTGTTCTGTTTCCATTAATTCAGTTTCCCTGCCCCCTTGCATTCTCATCTTTGTTTTGAAGTAATTATTGACTGTTTGGTCTCAAATAGGTGATTTTTTAAAGGAGCACAGTACTTACAGGTGATATTCATTATTTTGTGAGCCAATCTCTTATTCAGCTACAAGGTGGCCTCAGGGGTTAGCTTCAGTTAGTTCAAGGTTTGGAGGGTATCTCAGGGCAATAGTCCTAGGAGTATTCCAGTCTCAACAAGTCCAGTAAGACTTTTTTTTTTTTTAAGGAATTTTAGGTTCTCTTCCACATTTTTCTCCCATTTTATCAGGGTCCATCTATTGTGGCCCTGATTAGAACAGTTGGTAGTGGTAGCCAGGCACCATCTAGCTCTTCTCGTCTCAAGGTAAATGAGGCTGTAGTTCGTGTAGACTATTTGTCCTTTAGACTAGTTTCTTCCTTGAGTCTTTGGTTTCCTTCTTTCTCTTTTTCTCCAGATGAGTAAAGACCAATAGTCGTATCTTAGATGGTTGCTCACAAGCTTTTAAGACCTCAGACACGACTCACCAAACTAAGATGTAGAACATAACTTTATGAACCATACTAAGCCAAATGACCAAGATGTTCCATGAAACTATGGTCCTAATCTTTTAAACCCAGAAAACCAATCATGTGACGTATTTGGTTATGACTAAGAAGTATCCGTATTTGTGCCCTATAAGTGCTTTATTGTATATATAAATATATGTGCATGCAGACACATACGTGCATATACATAAACATATGCTTATATTCCTCAGTGTCTTTTAACTGGGCAATCAGAATAGTCTCTGAACTGACCCTCCAGCTTCTTGCGTGAGCATCCTTCCAACCATCCTCCATCAACTGTCAGACTTCTGTTTCTAAAATGGAAATTTGGTCATGGCACATCATGATAAGAGCATTCATTGGCTCTCTTCCCACCGTAGGCTCCTCAGCCAAGTTTAACCTAATTTCTGCCCTTCTCTACACTTGGCAAACTCTTACTCATCCTTCAAGGCCAAGTTTAAAGGTCCCCTCTGCTAGGAAATCTTCCTTGATCTTCCCTTGACTCTAACAAAATTAATTACTCTTTCCTATTTGTTCTTATATGTCTTTTTACCATCTCAAGCATAATGCTTATTATACAATATTATAGAATTATTTGCTTAGATCTATCTGACTTGCTAGATTATAAGCTCTGTTCGATGTTATTCTTAGCAGCTAGCATAGTGCTTAACACATAGCAGATGCTTATGGCAGAGATAGGTATACGTCCCGCAATATCTATTCTCACCATCTTCCTCAGTAAAATAACCCTAACTTCTAGTTGAGCCCTTGACTATTTAGAATAGAGACCAAACAGTTCAACCTCCCTTGAAGCTACCTGGAGTCCCTGGGTGGTGCAAACAGTTAATGAGCTTGGCTGCTAACTGAAAGGCTGGAGGTTCGAGTCCACCCAGAGGCTCCTTGGAAGAAAGGCCTGGTGACCTACTTTTGAAAAATCAGCCATTGTAAATCCTATGGAATACAGTTCTATTCTGAAGGCACTAGCTTTTGAAGCTATCTGAGTCCATATGGCATAACGGCTAGAGCCAAAGCAGCCATCTTGGACCATGAGATGACTTTGGGAGTAAAGCTACACATGGTGGAGCAGAAAGATAAAAGAATGTGGGTTTCTGATACGGTTCACATGCCTTATTGACCTGGGCGTACCTACCTGAGGAGTTTTTGGTAGAAGAGGGAAAACGTCTGTCTTTTGTTTGAGCCACTATTATTTTGGGTTTTCTGTCACTTGCAGCCAAACTTAATTCTCATTGATAGAACTCTCTTATTTTAAAATATTTTATTTTATTTTTGTTATTACTGAGAATATACACAGCAAAACATACAGCAATTCAAGTTTCTACGTGTAAAATTCAGTGACATGGATTACATTCTTTGAGTTGTGCAGCCATTCTCACCCTGTTTTTTCTGAGTTGTTCCTCCCCCATTAACATAAACTCACTGCCCCCTAAGGTTTCAATCTAATCTTTCGAGTTGCTGGTGTCAATTTGATCCCATATACCAGTAGTCCCTGACTTCTGATGTATTTGAGCTATGAGGAACTGTACTTACTACCATCTTTCTTTTGGGGCAGTACTTCTTATAGTTAGTAATATGTACTATACACAGTGTTGCAATGTGTAACTTGCTGATGCTATCATTCTCTGTAAATTTATATGTAATGTTTCCAACTCCCAAAGACAAATAAAGATTGAATTTATAAAGATACTGATGATAAAAGCCAATAATAATGAAAACTAAAAAAAAAAAAAAAAAGAGTTATTTGACTTAAGTCAGAACCGACTTACGAGAGAGTTGCCGGAAGGGAACCCCAACATAAGTCTGGGACTACCTGTGGATAGCTCTTAAAAGAGCGTAATACTCAAGGCAAACAATTTTTTACTAGTTAAGCTAAACTATCGTTTGGTTTTAAGAAGACTTCAGGAGATATTTTTGGTTTAAGTTTCAAAGATTTTCTCAGAGCAGTAGTTTCAGGAGTTCATCCAGCCTCCATGGCTCCAGAAAGCCAGGAGTCCACGAAAATTTGCAATTCTGTTCTGCATTTTCCCACTTTTATCTGGATACTTCTATAGAATTTTTGATCAAAATGTTCTGTAATGGCAGCTGGGTACCACCCTATTCTTCTGTTTCACGCAAAGGAGGCAGTTAGCCACACATTCTATTTCTTCCTCCTGTTCTCCAACTCTCCTTCTTCCTCTGTGGCTCCAAGCTAAGAGAGATTAATTATCATGCCTCGGATGGCCGCCTGCAAGCTTTTAAAACCCCTGGCACTATGCTATCAACTAGGAGGTAGAACAGAAGCACTAAACACATTATTAGGCCAATTAACTGGGATGACCTTCAAACCAAAGAACCAAATTCATGAGGTGTTTGGTTGTACATAAGCAGGTTCAGCAGCTACTCTTTTTTTTTTTTTTACTGTGCTTTAAGCGAAAGTTTACAAATCAAGTCAGTCTCTCATACAAAAATTCATATACATGTTGCTATATACTCCTAATTGCTATTCCCCTAATGAGACAGCACACTCCTTCTCTCCACTCTCTCTTTTCTTGTCCATTTGGCCAGCTTCTGACCCCCTCTGCCGTCTCATCTCCCCTCCAGACAAGAGATGCCAACATAGTCTCATGTGTCTACTTGATCCAAGAAGCTCATACTTCACCAGTATCATTTTCTATCCCATTGTCCAGTCCAATCCCTGTCTGAAGAGTTGGCTTTGGGAATGGTTCCTGTCTTGGGCTAACAGAAGGTCTGGGGACCATGACCACCGGCATGCTCCTAGTCTCAGTCAGACCACTAAGTCTGGTCTTTTTATGACAATTTGAGGTCTGCATCCCACTGTTCTCCTGCTCCCTCAGGGGTTCTCTGTTGTGTTCCCTGTCAGAGCAGTAGCCGGTTGTAGCAGGCACCATCTAGTTCTTCTGGTCTCAGGCTGATGTAGTCTCTGGTTTATGTGGCCCTTTCTGTCTCTTGGGCTCATAATTACCTTGTGTCTTTGGTGATCTTCATTCTCCTTTGCTCCAGGTGGGTTCAGCAGCTACTCTTCTGTTGTTGTTGTTGTTCTTGTAATATATCTATCACAAGACATATTTTTTTGCCAATTTATCTTTTCACAAGTGTACAACTTACTGATAACAATTACAATAATCTGGTGTGTAACCCTACCCTTAATCAATGTGATTTTTCCTTCACCTTAAACTGAAACTCAGTATAGACAGTCCCCGGATTACAATGAGCTCCTAAATCTGTCTTTAAGTTGATTTTGTACATAAGTTTGGCACGCTTAGGTACGATTGGTACCTAAAATCAGCTAGTCAAATGTTTGTTTAGTGTGTAGTATATAGTGTACCTTTATATGCATAAAAAACATTAATGATATACTTAAACATATTTAACATGATACAGTAATAATAATAATGTTTTGATGTGTGTAGCAAAGTAGCGTCCCTTTGTTATTCCAACCATTGTATGTACCTTCTCCACAGTTGAAAAGTTAAAGAGAAGAGATACCTAAAGGGCTAACATTACCCAAAATACTCAGAAGAATGTCTTCTGTAAAATCTTTGAGACCAATTAGATACCCTATTGTAGACTTTGAACTAAAAAATCTAGGTTGTACCATCGCACTGAATTTCTGCTGGGTTTTGAACCCTCCTCAGCAGCGGCAGGGAAGGTTGGGGGACAGGGGTAGGAAGGTATTGGGGTCAGACAGATCATTCCTCCATCACCTCCTCACCGGTCCTGTCGACCCCTCTGCCAAAACTATGAGGCCCCTGCCTTGGGATGCAAGGAAAAGTCCAAGAATGAGGTAAGAGTGAGCTGGGGCTTAAGTGTTGGGAAGAGAACGCTTAGGGAAACCCAAGTCCGAAGTTCTCCACCGACAGGAAACTATATATGAACATATGGACGTCAGGAATCTAAGACGGCCTCCACCCCTCTCCCCTTTCCAGCCACCAAAAGGACAAGAATTGCTGCAATAGTGAAATCCCACATGTGTAACGTGGGGGACAAAGAAACACAGAGAGGTGCCATGATGGCACGGGGCTGCACAGAGAGGAGGGCCCCGCGGGATGGGGTAGGGCTGAGTTAGGCAGGGCCCGGCTGTGTGCCCAGCGCAGTGCACTGACCTGTTGTACTGGGAACAAGCATGGGCAGCACCACCTACAGGCCCGTCATGCAGAGCCAAGCAGCGGTGCTTAGGGCACTCAGAAGGAGGGGCTGAGCCATTTCTGAGCTCCGATGGAGGCAGGTGCATGCGGGCTCTCTGCTCGCTGCTGCAGGCCAAGGCTGGGTGCACCATGTCGCAGAGGCCTGGCTGCTGTCAGCAGCTGCCCAAGGATCTGCTGTAGCATCTGTGCACGCGGCAGAAGCGCGAGACTGTGCGTGGGAGCCCGGGTCAAACACCAAGTCAATTTTTTCCTGAGAGGCTTTACCAGGTTGGTTGGTAACTAGAGGTTGTCTGAAAGTCAGACATTTGTAACCCGTTGTTGTTAGCTGCTGTTGAGCTGGCTACTGACTCCCAATGAGCTTATGAATAAAGGGATTATACCATTGTGATTCATATGGCCTTCACTGATTTTCAGAAGTAGATTGGCAGGCCTTTCTTTATAGTCTGTCTTACTGTGGAAGCTCTGCTAAAACCCGTTCAGCATCATAGCAACACGCAAGCCTCCACTGACAGATGGGTGGTGTCTGCGCACGAGGTCCATTGGCTGGGAATCGAAACTGGGTCTCTCCTACCGAATCTGAGGATTGGATCACTAAGCCACCACTGCCCTCATTTAGGCCCTACAGTGTTTTTAAAATATGTGAACATAGTCCTCCCTCATTATCCACGGGGAGTGGGGCGGATTGGTTCCAGGGCCCCCGCGATGCCAAAATCCATGGATGCTCAAGTCCCTTATATAAAAATGGAGATTATATATATATATATATATGCACATATATGTATATATTTAAATTTTTTACGTAGCATAGGAACGAACATTTTCACTCTGAAGTGGAATCCCGATGGTCGGGTTAGGCTGGCGCGGCCGTGACGCACTGGATCAAAGCAGACACTTTGGAGGACAGTCGCACCGGGCCTCCCGCCGCAGGCCACCCTCGAGCTCCGGGTCCTTCAGGCAGGAGGTCCTGTGAACTTTGGGCCCCACACCTACACGGTGCAGAGAGTGCTCTGTGCTGGGCTTGTCAGCTTTGTTCTGCCTTTCCAGACCTAGACGTCTGTGCAAACATGCTCCTGTACCTTCGCGACCCCATTCATTGTGGGGGCGGCTGCCTCCGTCTCCCTGGAGCTGTTTCCTTCACAGGCGCATACTGTTCCTTTCCAGACCTAGACGTCTGTGCAAACATGCTCCTGTACCTTCGCGACCCCATTCATTGTGGGGGCGGCTGCCTCCGTCTCCCTGGAGCTGTTTCCTTCACAGGCGCATACTGTTCCTCCGGCGGAACTCGCCCTGTCTGGCCTTGAGCTGCCCTGTCTGGCCCTGAGCTGCCCTCCGTTGCCCTCATGGCCATTGAGCACCGCCACCCCCCCCTACCATGTTTTCTATGTGAGTTGGTTGAATCCGCAGATACGGAATCCGCGGATACAAGGGCTGGCTAGGCAAGGTATGCCTCACAATGTCCGTGGTCTCCCATCAGACTGACGGTGCCGATGTATGTTACCTACCCGAACAGGCTTATCCTGGAGTGAATTTTCTTGTGTTACAAGCGATGGATTTTCAACAGCTTCTGGCCAAGTGTTTGGCTGCCCATTGGCTCTCCTGGTGTCTACCTGACTCTACGGACCATTTCTAAAGGGAGGAAAAGGTCAGGACAAGAACGTTTCACTCAGCTTGTAAACACGGAGCTCAGCCCCTGAGGAAAAGTGCCCCTGGCAGGATTTGGCCACGGGCTGGACGGGCTGTAAACTCATTTATCTGCAATGAGGAGAACTGAGTCAGCCGGATGGAGTGTGGGTTGGGATGGGGGTGTTGCCAGTCATGGTTTCCTGTTTTCTCTGTTGGGAAAAAGACAACTCTTTCCTGCCTTTGCTTACCCTACCTCTGACCCAGAACTGCAAAACATACGTCATACAGAAGAAGCAGGCCAGCAGTTAAGATCGGAAGATGTTTTAATTTTTAAATTTTATTGTTTTAGTGTAAGTTTACAAGGATCTAAAGATGTTTAATAGAAGTTTTCACTATGCTTGCATTTGAAATCTAGTGTAAAATAATTGGAGAATAAAATGTCTATGGAGTTTTGTAGGCCAAAGCCAAATATATTCTGACAAAAACCAGCATAGGAACATTATCACAAATAAGGACAACATCAGGAGGCCTTGTTCACATAGGAATATCAAGAGTAGTGCTGAATAGCACAGCTCTGGAATCAGAAGGTCTGAGTTCAAATTCCAACTCCCCACATACTAGCTGAGTGACCTTTACAGGTTGCTTAACCTCTCTGTGTCACGGTTCCAGTGAACTGAATTGAAGCAAGGGCAAGCCAGTTTTGCACATCAACCAACCCATGATGTCTTATGACATCATTTTGGTAGCTTGAAGTTGGTCATGGTGGAGAATTTACACCTTGGAAATTGGCACATGCTATAAATCCAAGCCCCTTGCCCCCTAAGTTTTTTAAATGTTTACCACCACACCACTGCCCATTTTCAAATTTGTGCAATGAGACTAATAATACCTACCTCACCCAGAGGATGAGATTGGGAGAATTCATGGGGTTCATATAGACCAGTGATGTTGTTGCTGGGTGCCATGGAGTTGATTTTTGACTCATAGTGACCCCATATGGCAGAGTAAAACTGCCCTATAGGGTTTTCAAGGGAGCAGATCGCCACGTCTTTCTCCCATGGAGCTGCTGAGTGGGTTCGAACTGCCAACCTTTCAGTTAGCCGCCAAGTGCTTAGCTGTTGTGCCACCAGGGCTACTTTTAGACCAGTGATGAGCCATGTGATATTGTTGAGACTGCCTTGTGGGGAGGTGGAAGCCTGACTTCACTTGTTCTAACATTGCTTGCATAGCCACTTAACCTCTTGGTGTCCCTCTTGCTCTGAGGTGTCCTTTACTGCTGTGGCAGCCTGTCAATACTCCCTGAAATTGAGTTATGTAACTGTCTGGCCTGACACCAGTAGTGGGAGTAGTGTTGGCAGAGGGACACCAGCATTCCAGGAGAAGCACATACATGGTACCAAGGTCTCAGGTTGTTACATGGGAGGAGGCGGAGAATGCCTGCTAATTGTGGTGGAAAGTAGACCCTAATGAAACAATATTGGAGCCCCAAACGCTATAAGAAACCACACAATTCAACACCCTTATTATTTTATAGATGAAGTTTCCTAGGTGACGCAGTTTGTGCTCAACTACTAATGTAAGGGTTGATGGCTTGAACCTACCCAGTGCTGGTGCAGAAGAAAGGCCTGGCTATCTGCTTCTGTAAAGGTTACAGCCAAGAAAACCCTATGGGGCAGTTCTACTCTGTCACACACCGGGTTGCCAGGAGTTGGAGTCAACTCAACAGCAACGAGGGAAAATGATTTTTTACAGATGAGGAGATACGTAGACACACACTCTAAGACTGGGGCTTAAATTTTCCTCTACTATTGTTTTTCCAGAAACCCTGGTGGTGTAGTGGTTAAGCGCTACGGCTGCTAACCAAAACATCGGCAGTTCAAATCTGCCAGGCGCTCCTTGGAAACTCTATGGGGCAGTTCTACTCTGTCCTATAGGGTTGCTATGAGTCAGAATCAACTCGATGGCACTGGGTTTGGTTTTGGGTTTTGGTATTGTTTTTCCGGTTTCCCTTCTTGATTAGGCTGATGCTTTTAGCTTTTGGCTATGGTGAAAACAGTATCAAATTCACAATCTGTTAAGAGAATTTATTGGATGGGCTCAGATGAGCAAGTAAGAAAATATCTTAATATATGAGGCATGTCCATCAGCAGATGAACGGATGAACAAAATGTGGTATACCCATACAGTGGAATAGTATTCATCCATCAGAAGGTATGACGTTCTGATACTTGCTACCATGTGGATAACACTGAAAATATGCTGAGTGAAATAAGTCAGTCACAAAAGAACAAATATTATATGATCCCACTCACATGAAATATCTAGAACAGGCAAATGCAGAGATAGAAGTCTGTTAGTGGGCGGAGGAGGGGTTAGGAGTTATTGCCGAAGGGTACTGAGTTTTTGTTTGGGGTGATGTGAAGCTTTCAGAAATGGATAGGGGTGATGGTTACACAAAGTAATTAATGTCACTGAATTGAACGCTTAAAAATAGTTAAAATGGCAAACTTTTTCTTATAGTTTACAGTAAAAAAGTTGCATGATTTAAGTTTCAGAGGCTTTGGGGCCAATTCCAGTTCATCATATTGAGAATGGTGCCAGTTATATTTTGCAAAGGGGTAGGAAAAAAAATGTGAGCAGACAGGAAACCGGGTTACTGCATAGATGCTCCCATATAGCTTTGGTGCAGGTCTAGCTTTCCTGTAGAGCCTAATTAAAAAAAAAGAAAAAAAGAAAAAGACCTACAAAATAAAATAAAAAGATGAGGCATTGCATTCTGCGTCAAGCCTTGTAAGCTGTTTTAGGGCAGGATCATAGCCCCGTGCCGTGCGTTGGGTTGGCAGTCAGTAAATAGATTACGTTGTTCTTTTTGTTCAGTGAATATCTCATGAATTAATTAATCCATTTCCATGAACCTGGAGTGGCTTAATAGATACTTTATTAAAAATACAACAATAGGGAGTCACTGCGTAGGGGCACTGAGTTTCTGTTAATGGTGGTGGAATAATCTGGAAACAGTGTTGATTGCGTAAACCTTATGAACATAATCTCACTGAATTGCACATGTAAAAACTGAATTTGCAAATGTTTTGTTATATATATTTTACCACAATAAAAAAACCAAACAACCTGTATCTCTGTATCTTACATACAACAGAAAAGTTATGTTTGCTTAAAAAACGAACAAACAAAAACCCAAACCAGGATACAGGATGGTATAAAGCGTGGAAAGACACACTCCACAATACTGATGGTACATGTCTTAGGAGAGTGTTAATGTGGATAGATTTCTTATTTTAATTCTTGGGATATTGTATCAGTCAGCTCTTTCACAAATGAAATTTAGTGGCAGCAGTTAGAAGCGTTTACTCCCACACTCAGGTTGGCTGATCTGTTGTCCTTGGCTCCAGGCTGTGGGTTGAGTTGGGCGCTGCTGCTGCATCTCATTCTGAGGCTCTGGATGAAGGGGCAGTGATTACCTGGGGGCCCCTGTTCTCACAGTGGATGGCAGCAGTGCCAGAGGCCAGGCAAAATGGCACAAGCACGTTTGAGGATTCTGCTTGTATCATGTCCTCTGGCCAAAGAAAGTCACATGGCCAAGCCCAGCATCAAAGGGGTAGGGTATATACATTGCCCCGTGGGAGGAGAAAGGGGGCATATATTCGCTGCACAATAATCCACACTATCACCTATCTTTGAAATACAAGCACATAAAATACTTTTATAATTGAATATATACACTCTGAAATAATGGCACAATGGTTAAGCATTTGGCTGTTAACCAAAAGGCTGGCAGTTTGAATCCACCAGCCGCTCCTTGAAAACCCTGTGGGGCAGTTCTACCCTGTCCTATAGATAGGGTCGCCATGAGTCAGAATCAACTCGACGGTAACGGGTTTGGTTTGGTTTAAATAGTACCTTACATTTGCAATGCATTTTGTAGTTAATTTTTTTTTTCCCATCATTGTTTCATATTTTCCTTCCAATAGCCCAATGGCATAGCAGGGAAGGTGGCATCCCTGTTTTTAAAGCTGTGAAAACTCTGGCTTGCACAGTCGATGGAATCTAGACTCTTCCTTGGCAGTTCGTCCAGTGTTTGCCATCCTCCCTGCCAAATCCAAGCCACATCTCTTAGGCCAGAGGTTCTTAAACTTCGAGGTGCACCCAAATCAGTTGAGGGGCTTGTGAAAATGCAGACTCTGATTTAGAAAGTCTGGGGTGGCCTCAGGGCTGGGACTTGGGTGAGGCAAGGAAGCCCCTAGAATGTACTTGCACAGCCCTGAGAGTGAACTTTTCCTTACATTTTATGCCCTAACTGCCTCGCTTGCCACGTCCTATCTCCGGCCCTGTGAGAGTCTGCATTTCTGACAAATGCTATTGGTCTAAGGACCACACTTTGAGTAGCAAGGCCTCAAGTTGCAATCAGTGCGGGTTTAATGCTGGGTATCAGGAGTCCCTGGGTGGCACAAATGGTTGAGTGCTTGGCTGCTAACTAAAAGGTTGGTGGTTTGAACCCACCCAGAGGTTCCTTGGAAGAAAGCCCTGACCATCTACTTCTGAAAGATCACAGCTGTTGAAAACTTTATGGAGCACGGTTCTACTCTGACTCGTGGGGTCACCAAGAGTCAGTCGACTTGACGGCAACTGGTTTGGCTTTTTGTATTTAACCCTCAACGGCAATGGCCTAGGAGTCCTTAATCGGGTGATTTCCAAAAGGCCATTCTGAAGTTGGGTGTGTGGGCTTTTTAAGTATGAGAAAAAAACACCATGATTCAGACATTGTTTTTAGATAACATTAGTCACATGTGCTGGCCTGCCTAATAAATTTGGGAAACTTTAAGGAAGTTAGGTGGTAGCAGAGACTCAGGCAAGCCCCTGGATTTTGTAAGCACGTCATCAGACCTCCATCCCCAGCCCTCCTTCTAAACACCCCACCATTACAGCACTGGTCCTCGATCTTCTGTAGTGTTGCCCAGAAGATGTCCTTGTTCTCTCCTCATAAACGTAGTGAACATGAGTAGGGCATCCCTGACCAGCTATGTGATGGGCCAGAACCAGCCACCATCACCAACACTGGGCCTACATGTTTAGCCCTGGCCCCAGGTGCTGTTCAACCTTGTATTCTTGCCTCCAGGTAGTACTTTTTTTTTCTTTTTAGAGAACCTCATTTGCCTTCTTTGTCAAGCCCCTGTTTGGGGTCACCAAAGCCTCTTATAACAGATCTTGAATCAGAGATACATACAGGCTTGAGGCCCTGGGTTCCTCTCCGAAAACTGGGTTGTGGAACCCAGACTGGATTATGTAGAACTCTGGGCTCAGGGATGGCTTTGTTTTTAGGGTCCCAACTAAGATTTCCTCTAGCAAAGAGGGATTCTGCTCTGAAGTCTAAACACCTCCTCTGCAGGGCCCACTGTTGCATCCCAGGGGTTTCAGAGCACAGCCAAAGGCCTCACTTCCCAACTTTTCCAGGATGAAGAAGAGAAAAAATATCCTGCCAAGTTCCCAGACAGGATCTGCCCATGAGGAGGAGTGGCTGTGGGATTTTTCCTCTGTAGCAACTGAAGAATCTGAGACACACAGGGGAATGATGAGTATTCTCAAGGTCACGTAGTGAGTCAGTGGAAGGAAGTAAATCTGTTTAGTCAAAAAGAATCTTTTCCACATTCGTTAGCCAGGAGTGTTAGCAGGTCTGAAGTTGTTAGCTGCTGTGAAGTCAGCTCCGACTCACAGCACCTCATACGTAGCAGAACGAAATGTTGCCTGGCCCTGTGCCATATTCACCATCATTGGTATGTTTGAGTCCACTGTTGGGGCGATTGTGTCAATCCACGTCATTGAGGATTTCCCTCATTTGTGGTGACTCTCCACTTTGCTAAACGTGATGCCCTTCTCTTGGGGTTAGTTTTCCCTGATGAAATGTCCAAGGTAAGCAAGATGCAGTTTCGCCATCCTTGCTTCTAGAGAACATTGTGGTTTTATTTCTTCTGTGACTGTTAGCAGGTCTAAAGAGAAACGTCTAATTCCTATTCTGTTTGTGTTTCTTAAGGAGGTTCTTCCAAGGAACATGGGATTTGTGCGCAAGAGGAATGCGGACGTGGGGAGGTTGCCCCAGGCTTTTTCCAGACTAATCTGGTGGTACCCAAACTGGGTTCCATGGAGCTCTGGGGCTTGGGGATGGCTGGATTTTTAGGGTCCCAACTAAGATTTCATCTGCTAAAAGGGATTCTGATCTAAAGAAATCTGAAAGCCTACTATCCCAAAGACCCTGAGAATTCAGGGCCAGCACAGACATTTGAGAGGACAGGACAGAGAATGGGGACAAGCTGATTTTTTCTCTTTTGATAAACAACACTTAGCATTCCACATGGCTTCAGTGAGATGTTGAGAAAGGAGATGGGGAAACTTGAACACAAGAGCGGGACAGGTGCCGACGTTCAGCTTTTCAATCCATGATTTCTAGGACTCAACAGCCCTGGGAGCTAGGTGACGTGAAGGGGAAAATGGGGGAAATCGCAAAAAGGAAGCTCCCCCAAGAGACTCTGGGGTGCTGGAAGGGGAAAGGGGTGAGGTAGGACAGTCCCATGTTTGTGAGGGAAAGCAGTGAAAACTGCTATAGAGATACTAAGTGTACCGAAGAAAAAACAAGCCTTTATAAGTGAATTAAAAAAATATTTTTAATGCAATTTCAGAAAATAAGCCTTGCAAAATATCTTGGCTTCTAGTGCCTACAACTAAAAGATAAGCTTTCACATGGAAGCCTTCTCCTTTCTTTGTTTTTTGACCTTGGGACTGAAATGAAATCTTTCTCAGAATCAAAAAGACATAACCTTGAAGCTCGTCCTTTCTCCGCTCCCAGACCTTGTTGATCCAGTCACTGTCCCTAACAACCCCCACCCTCTCCTACCAGAGTGAGCCTGATATTGGGACACTGGGCTGAGGGGGAGCCTGAAGTGGGTGGGGACAAGCACTTCAAGGTTGAGCAGGACTGGGAAGGAACAGTGGGGCTGCTGGGCTAAGCGCAGTGGTCTCTGGAGTTAAGACAACCCTGGTTTGAATCCCGGTTCCACTGCTTACTGGCAGTGTGACCCTGGGCAGGTTACTTCACCTTCTAAGCCCATTTTCTCCTTTGTAAAATGAGAAAGCAAGCAGTTCTTACCCTCTCTGGGTTGATGTGAGGCTGTGCAGAGATACATCTATAAATTGCCTATTTCTACTTGCTGAGCACCAGGTTGCCATGTGTTGGCGTCAACTCCATGGCAAACAAAGATGGGCCCTTGACCTTTGGCCATCAAAATCGCTGTTCCTTTGCTGGAGAGTATTTTCTTTGTTCTCTTGTGCTCTTCCCCCCCCCCCAAAAAAAGTAGTCCCTGGGTGGTATAAATGGTTAACACACTGGGCTGCTAACCAAATGGCTGGCAGATCAAGTCTAGCCAGAGGCACCTCACAGGAAAGTCCTGGCAATCTACTTGTGAAAACCCTAAGGAGTGCAGGTCTGCTCTGACACAGATGAGGTCTCCATGGGTTGGAATTAACTCCACAACAACTGGTCACTGGTAGACCTGGAAAGGGACAAGGAGAGCTCAAGAAAGGGCAGGATATGTCAGGGAACCTGGGGACAGGTTCAGTGAGAAAGATTTGAAAGCAATGCCTAAGTGAGGTTTCTCAGTCTGTCTCGAGGACCCAGCTTACCCGCTGTTCCTTGCACCACCTGGAAGAATGGGCTCTACTCTTGGAATTGTGAGGAGAAGCATACGTTGAAGTGAAAGTTGCCCTCCTTTTTCATAATGGAGAAAATATTCACCTTTCTAGACACACAGGTTGGAGACGACATGACTAGACAGTCCTCAAATCAATACAAACCTTTTAATTAAAAAGTCTTATAAAATAATAAAAAAAATACAGATTTCTGCATTCAATGTAGAAACGAAAGCAGATGGTTTTGCACACATTAATTCAAAATTTCAGCATAAAAAGTTAAATGAGCTTTTGCACCACAGTGTATTTAAAGTCCTTAAGTGGCCCTTTGGAGCAGCAGCATTTAAGGTTTTCTTCTCCAAAGTCACACTTGCTTATTCCTTTGGGACGTCACTGTGTAATCCCAGATGAAATGCATCCTTGAAAGTTGTAATCAACCGAGAGAATTTAGTTAAAGCCAGTCAACTCCTTAGAGCATTTTCTTGGAAATGTCAGACAGCTAAAAAGGAAGAGGGCTGAACTGAAAGTTTAGCTTTCGTAAATTTACGCAGAGCTGTAGTAGGCAGCAAGCAGGTACAATTCAACATCAAGGGGCATTATTTTAATGTAGGGCCCAACATAATCTTAAAGACCCAACTAGCATAGAGAAATGACCCACACCAAGTTCAACACAGTACACCTAGCATGAGTTTCTCTGTAAAGTGGAGTCGTTGGTTGGTGCAAATGGTTAATATGCGTGGCTGCCAATGGGAAGGTTGGAGGTTCGAGTCTACCCAGAGATACCTTGGAAGAAAGGCCTGGCGATCTACCTCCAAAAGACCAGCCATTGAAAACTTTATGGATCACAGTTCTGCTTCGACATACATGGGGTCGCCATCAGCCTAAATGGACACAAGGGTATTTTTTTTTTTTTTTGTATATGAAACAGATCAAATTTAGTGCTTTATGGTGTGAACCAGATTTTCCAAGTGCCCAAGCCACTTCCTGGAACCCTGGTGGCGCAGTGGTTAAGAGCTCAGCTGCTGACCAAGAGGTTGGCAGTCAGAATCTACCAGCTGCTCCTTGGAAATCCTATGGGGCAGTTCTACTCTGCCCCATAGGGTTGCAATGAGTAGGAATCGACTCGTCAGCAATGGGTTTGGGTTTGGAAGCCACTTCCTAGCTTTAAATTAGGCCTCAGAAGTTTAGCTGGTGCCTGGGGAAGTTCTACTAACATTCACCTCTAAGGAGAGGCTGAAAGATGACAGCTTCTGGCTCAGGACATGGGGGTCCCTAGCCAAGGCTGCCTCTAGGTAGCCCTTAGAATTTCTGAGAATCTCTTCCCAAATGGCTTTGTTGGGAAATAAAGCAGCAGCTGATGTTTGCAGGCAAACAGGTATTCCTCTGAGCTCAGGCCAGGCCACCTGCAGGAGTGAGTCCTAAGAGAACTCCAAAATGGAAACAGATTACCCAGGCGACCCAAGTTCCTTGTGCTACGGGAAAGCATTTACAAAAACAATAAAATATTATCTGATATTTCCCTCTACCCCGATATTCTTTTTTACCTCTTCAAAGCTGAGCCCTCTCGCCACTAACAAACCACAAAAAATAATTCATATAGCTGTTAATTGGCCCAGGCTCATGGTCTCAAGGCAGGGATGGCACAGCAAGAAGCAGAGGAAAAAAAGTCTATCAATGCATGGCCTTTGACTTACAAAAGCCAAAGGCCTTTGGGGGAAAGGGCAGGAGTCATATAAATACAAACATCAAATCCAGAAAAACACTGAGGAGTAATAAAGAGTGATGGTCCCCCGCCACCAAGACCAGCCTAAGACCCCTAAGACAAGGACAGCGGAGAAGCTGTCAGACCTTGAACATGGTAGTCTTTGAGAATGGGCCTGCCCTGTGTCTTGCCCATCTCTCCCTGACCTCAGACCATAGCGGAGATGGAGTCTTGATCGGAATTCCCAATGCTAGGAGGTGGTTTTTATGAACCGAGAGAATGGTGTCTATCCTTCTGAGCCCCAACCCTGAGTAGAAGCAGGTGAGACACGGATCTGGGTTGAGGAATGGTTTCCCCTGCACCCCTGTGTCACCCATGTATTCAAGATGGACTTAGAAGTGGTCGAGGGATCCCTAGGAGTGGAATGGGGCTTGTGGGTGGGAATGGTAGCCCAAGAGGACTGATGGCCAAGACCTGATGGGCCAGTGGTCACCTTGGCAGATGTCATTGTGGACTGATGACTCTGAACTGTGCTGCTCTGGCTCCTGGTTGACACTGATGACACTGAACTGTGCTGCTCTGGCTCCTGGTTGACAACTGGTACCAGGTGACCACATCCCCCCAGGTAGAAGCTGTGTGGACTCCCTCTGCCCTTTTGACAAGATGGGAGATAAAAGTAGTTCAATTAATGAAGGACATTTCTTTTTATACCTGAGTTTGTGGAATAAGATTTGTACTTGCTACATGTGATTTTTACCTACATCTTCTCCACTGACTTAGCAGTGAAACATAAGCACCTGGGCAACTTCTAGCCATATACTCGACAGGTTCTTCAAGTCACAGAGTTGTAGCTAAATGCTGGACCCTTAAGCTATCTTAGAATATCACTGTCTCTCCCGCCTACTCATTTTACAGAAAAGGCTACTGAGGCCCCTTCCACCACTTGTAGCACAAAGCAAAATAAGGGAATGGATGTGCTAATAGGTGTGTTTCAGCTGAGGCGAGGGTCTGGGTGACTAGCAATGACTATGTACTATCTGTGATTCCGGAATCTACACACCGTGCAAGCTGGGGGACCCACCTGCCCAGGCAGGAGCACCCTTTGCTTGCCATTTGTGCAGGCCTGGTAGGCCCACTTTGCTTCACTCCTGACCGCCAGTCAATTTGTGGAACAGATCCTCATCGAGCGTTTCATTCTGGTCCTTGGATCGGGTGGACAAGAAAATGTAGCCCCCGATGTACTCATGCACGACCTTGCAATCTGCACTCAGGCAGGTGAACGCAATGGAGACATTCTGGTCGAACTCGATAGCCACCTGGAAGAGGAGGGCTAAGGTTATCCTTTGACAAGGAAGGATGAGAAAGAAGCCGTTCTACCAGGATGGTCCTGGGGAGGGAGCGAAGGAATGAAACCACGCTCCCTCAGTAAACACTTAGAGAAAAGATCTCTCTGCTCCTACTGCACCCTCTTGTGGCATCACTTTGCCATACACTTGGCAAAACAGTACTAACACATATTCTCAACCTCTCTTTCTCATTTACATTTAAGAACTTCCCAAGCACTCCTTGTGTTGAGGGGCAGGATGTTTTTCAGACTCTTTAACAGAGAATAAAGGGCCCACCTGAATTTTCCTATGGCCATTGCCCCTCACCCCATCCCAGCTGAAAGTCATAAACTCTTAAGATGTAGAAGACACTGAGACTTCACTGGTACCCAGCCTTAGCTGTCCATTGGAATTGCTTGTGGAACTTCAAAAATTACTGATGCCCGGCTCCTACTCTTAAAGATTCGGATTAGCTGGTCTGGGGTGTGCCCTGTGCAGTGGGATTGTTAAAGCTGGTGATTCTAACATGCATTGAGGTTTTCGAATCACTGGCTTAGAAGTCATCTAATACCAGATTTTTATGCGACAAACAAGTTCCCAGGTGATTAACAGCACCACTGAGAAAGGAATCCAGGATTCTTGAAAAAAGTGTGAGTCTTACCATCACTCTATGGTTGATGGTTTTCTGCTGGAAAAAATGAGAATGTCAAAGGAATGAGGAGAAATAGATTTTATATTGGCAACATCAGAATATTTTAAATGAGGAGGATGCTGAGATGACAAACTTCACCTAGAATTTTCCATGATATGTACTTGGCCTGAATTTAGTTCCTGGGATGGAAAACAATGGCAGGCTGTAACACAGGCCTAGGGATTGTGGGCTCCCAAACTCAAGAGGCTAAGCTTTGCTCAATCCTCCCTGAGCACCATACCTGCTTCCCTAAAGAGTAAGTCAAACCAGAATGCTCTTCAGGTAGCCAATTGAGCCTCTGAGTCCTCAACCAGCCAGAACTCTTGGCAGCCAGTCAGATCAGGCCTTTTTCAGGTATGACAGTTACATCTCAGGTAGTTTCTGCTAAGTAATTACCAGCCTAAGTCTTATATGACCTTATGCTGAGTAGGTGAGAATTAAGCAAACTGATTGGCACTTTTACATCAGTACGGAGAGTCTCTGTAGACTAGGCCACCTTGTGGTGTTCATTCAAAAGCATTTGAGCTGCGCTTGTTAGAGAATTTCCCAGAGTTGTGTGTGATTATTTTACCAATTACCACATGCTGGTGGTTTGTTCTAAATATAAGAACACCCCTTTACTATCAGAACAATTTGCAATTCTGAGTGAATATTTATACCCTCAATGCTGAATACCAAAAACTTGCATTTTACCTGACGGATTTCCCAGTTTACATTCCACTGTTTCATGTTTGTGAATCTCCATGTTGTAATGGGAATCCCGGTGGCTGCGTCGATTCTAATCAACCTGTTATATGAAACTCCCAGAATATCATCTTTCTTGCTTCCTTTAAATCTGGAGAAATGATAATATTCATTAAGGAAACAGCTGTTTCTTGTGATGCTCATTAACATACAGCTCCTTAAAGAAAATACCAACATTTCTAATGGACACTGAGGGGTTAACTTTTCACAGGAGGGCATTTTTATTGTGAGAATATGAAGAAAGGAGAGGATTAGAGCTCCCCTGCAAACATTCTTTAGGTGAAATTGACATCAGGAGAAAACAAAATCAGAGGGAGTCAAATCAATTTTAATCAAAAATTAGTATCATCTGTGTGCCAGACTCTTCTAGGTACTAGGGATACAGCAGTGAACTAAATTGAGGAAATTCCTGACTTCATGGCGCTTATACGCTAGTCAGGGGAGAGGGTCACGAATAAGTGAACTATATACACCACTAGGTCATGAAGAAAAAGCAGAGAAGGCAGGGAATACTGGGGAAGAGGTTGTTACAGTTTTAAAAAGGGAGGTCAGGGAAGGCCTCACCAGTAAGAAGGTGACATTTGATCAGGAACTGATGACGGTGGTGTGACCCCAATACTCCTCAGGTGTTTTCTCCTTTTTCAAAATGGGTGACTGAAAGCTTAACATAACTAACGCCATGATGAACCTGTAAGTTTTTCTTCTTCCTCCTCCTTCACATACGTCTGTTAATGACTTTGTTCTTTGTTTTAAACTGATACAAATAACCTTTTGTTCTGTTTGACCACCTGTGACTTACAACCCCCACTGGAAAATGAGAGCCCAGGTATCTGGTATGTATTTCTGATAAAGAGTCTTTTGTTATTATCTTGGAATGAATAACTCCTCAGGCCAGGCCATCCGGGGACTACAAAGACACTTGTGACCCTTATAAGATTCTATATAAACTGTAATGCAAAATTGCTCTTAGGGCCTCCACAGAGACAGCCTGTGTTGCTGCTGGGTCCCCGGTAATGTATACATTTCCTTAATAAACTTTTTCACTCTTTCTGACTTGGAGTATGTTTCATTGGCTCGACTGCTCCAGGGCACGGACCCTAATCCAGCAACAGTGGTGAGGGACTGAGCCACATGGATATTGAAGGACAGAGTATTCCAGGCAAAGGGCATGCTCGAGGACCTACAAGAAGGTCAGGTGGCTGGACGTAGTGAAGGAAGGGAAAGGAACATAGGTTAGAGGGCGAAGGTCTTATAGGATGTTGAAGCATTTATCTTTTTCTCTGGGTGAGAGAGAAAGCCTTTGGATGGTTTTGAGCAGAGGAGTAAACACGATCTGGCTTATATTTTGATAGGATCATTCTCTCTGCTAAATAGAAAACTTAGAGGCAACAATGGAAGCAGGGAGACCAGGTAGGATCACTCTAACAAGGATCCAGGGGAGATATGATGGTGGTCTGGACCACAGTGGTGCGGAGGCAATGGTGAAAAGTAGGCAGACACTGGGTATATTCTGAAGGTAGAGCCAGCAGGATTTGTTGATGGGTAGGATGTGAGATATGAGAAAGAGAGGAGTCAAGAATGACCCCAAGGGAATTGTCCTAAGCATCTAGAAGAAGTTGCCATTTACAGACTTGTGGAAGAATGCAGAGGGAGCAGGTTTAAGGGGAAAGATCAGAGTTTTGGACATGCCACGCTGAGATACTCATTTGACGTCCAAGAGAAGATGTTAAATAGACAGTCAGATTTATGAGTCTGCAGTCCAAGAGAGACTTCTGGACTCAAGATATACACCTCAAGGTAATCAGCATAAAAATAAATTCAACAGAATGGCTGAGCCCCAAGAGGGTGAGTACAGATTGAGAAAAGGAGTATTTAAGGTCTGACGTCTGTGCACTCTGTATTGAGAGGTTGGGAAGATGAGAAAGAACAAACAAAGGAGGCCAAGAGAATTGGCTAGTGAGGTGCGGGAGATGGGAAACCAGGAAATTCTGCTGTCTTGGAAGCCAAGAAAAGCAAATACGTCAAGGAGGAGGGGTTGATTCAGTGTCCAAATGCTGCTGAGGACTGGGAACTGACCACTGCATTCAGCAAAGTGAAGGTCATGGGAAACCTTGACAAGAGCAGCTTTGGGGGAATAGCAGGGGAGAAAGCCTGAATGGTATGCACGCGGGAAAGAATGGAAGAAAGGAATTGGAGACAGTGCGTATAAACAGTCGGTACATACATTGCTTTCAAGGAGTTGTACTGTACAGAGGGGCAGAGATGGGACAGCAATGGAGGAGGATGTGAGGTTAATTAAAATGCCCGAGGTCAGAGAGCTAGTAGTTGGCTGAGGTGGGACTGGACGCTGGACCTGGTTGGCTCAAGAGCCCATGTTCTTTCCACTGTGCCAGGCTGACTTGAGAGTTATAGCTGAGTGTGTGTACGCATACATGCACACATGTGCACATGCTCATGGGCAGGTTTCCAACACAACTTTACCCTCTCTGGCCTTTACACTGGGTGAAATAAAGCAGAAGAAGTCACATGTCTGGGACAAGCATTGGGGATGGATATTAGAAGAGATTTTTCAGCGAATAGAAGGGTTGGAATAGAGTCCCCTGCTAGAAGGGGTAGGAGAAGCCAGATCTTTGGAAAGAGCCAAGAAAACAAATGAAAACTGTACTTTCCTGCATGTTAATTCTTTAAAACAGACCCACCTTCCAATCCCTGAGTTGCAAAATGAGAAAGAGGGAAGGTACTTTCTTTAATTCAGGATTAAGTGTAGATTTTCCTTAAACATTAATCTTCCTTATTGAATTAAAAAAATAAAATTTGATTTATGAGCATGCTGTGGAGATATTTGGGGGACCCATTTGTTTTATTTGGTTGGGAGGACCCATCCTGCTCAATGGGGATTATTAATGAGGACACGGGGTTCTGTGCCCCTGACTTGGAGGTGAAATTGGACAAGTCATGAAATCTATTTTTCTGTATCTCAGTATTCTTATCTATAAAACCGAAGGTGGGGGGCACTAGGTGGGCCACACAAGGGCCCTTATGGCCTAGAAATATTTAGAGACCAATGGGAATAGGGTCTCTATCTGATAAGGCTGGGTGAAGAGAAGGCACAGGGTTTGTTGAGGCCTTTTTGTGTAGAAACCTAAAAATGCTGCCGAGTCACACCATGAGAGACGGTATGTGAACCATAAAAGGGAGGGAGGACCCTGAGATGACAGGAAGTCACAGATTTCATAAAATCAATAGATGATGTCCTCCCTCTGGCTTTGAAAATATAGTTATCCTAAAAGAGCCATATCTTATTTTAAAAATGTGAAATTTCTCTTCTTACACTTAGCTGACTTTCACGGGTGCTGGCACCTTGAGCAGAAGAAATGGAAGACTTTTATGCGCAACAACAGTGTTTGGGCCATTCATGGAAGGGCAGCATTCTAAAATGAAAAGAGTTCTGCACTCTAGACCAAGAATAAAGTTGGCTCCAGGCAAATCACTGAAAATCGAAGGGTACGTGAGAGAGCCAAGAGAACATGGTAGTCACCTGACGAGGTAGTAGGTGAGCCCGAACTCAGGTAGAGACTGCCATGCCTGGATGAACCGCAGCTTGGCTTCGACTAGGGGCATCTGGGCCACGTTCTGGTGGGCTTCCAAGATCCGGGCTGCCAACTGAGCAAAAGCAGGAGACATCAAACTTTCCTCAATATATAATGACTACTCTGTAATCACCCCATTAGTGCCAGATCCCCAGTGATGAAAAAAAAAAAAAAAAAGTGGCAGGACCCAGGTGCAGTTCCACAAAGACAATTCATCTTCATCCATTCATTCCTTCTCTCTTTCTTCTACAGGACATGAACATCACTGGTGACAGGCAGGAACAAGATCCACCAGCACATAAGCTTCTCCTTGGAAGCATGCAGATGGAGAGGGCTGGGGGGGGGGGTCTCTCTCTCCGAAGGTGTCCATGGGCAGTGGTTCTACCTGAATCATTTCCTCTGTGTAATCCACCGGTTACACAGTCACACAGTTCAGATCTTACCAGTTGCTGTCAAGTCGCTTCCAACTCATGGTAACACCATGTGCTTCAGAGTAGAACTGTGATCCACAGGGTTTTCATGGCTGGGACTTTTGGGAAGCAGATTGCCAGGCCTTTCTTCCAAGGTGCCTCTGGGTGAGTTTGAACTGTCAACCTTTCGGTCAGTGCTTAACCGTTGGTGGCACCCAGGGACCCCTAACTTACTCTCATGACAGCATAAATTTGATTTTTAATTTGTGGGTACTAAATAATTTTATTCTTAATTAAATTCAATCTAGGAATATCACCCTGTTCAGTTAGCAGTCCAGTCACCCCTTGCAAAATTAACAATAATTTCTTAATATCATCTAATATCCAGTCCATATTCACATTTCCTTATCAACTGATTTTCCAAGATGATGCCCTTAACCAGATTTTATCTTGGAACACAAAACATTCACTGCAAACAATTGCCCCAACAAGATAAGTGGCACCTGTTTAGCTTTGTGTTTTTTTGCACACCGAGGAGACACAAAGCATTCTGGGTTCATGTCCATGCTCTCGACACTGGAAGCTGTTGGAGATGCTGAGCTCCGGTTTTTCATTCTCAGTAATGAAAGGATGCTGAGGACCTCTGGTTGGTAGGAGCTGTCTGCCATGGTTTTGCCCTTTGATGCCAAGATGCAGGCAGCCATCCATCGGGCGTATTGATTCTCCTGCAGCAAGCATGAGAGGGCTGAGAAACAAGTTCAAGTGCAAAGCCACCAGCTGGGAACAGAGCAGAACTTGGGCTTGGTCCCCATTACAGTACAAAGCCATCTCCTTCCATCTTTCCAAAAGAAAAGATGTGACGCTGCATGCCCATTTTGAGTGGCTGTCAGTCACCTAATTTAACACCCAACAACAGTTTTTGAGTCTTGTGTTGAGTTTCTAGATGCTAAGGGGCTAGCTGATTGGAATGTTGGCTTTGATAAATTCTGTACTTTGCATTTAAAGATGAACCAAGGACATAAAGGAGAATCATACGGAGCACAGGCAGGTGAAAATCCAAACTACCAGAGAGCCTTCCTTGATGCCTACTATATTTCCATTTTTCATATGACAGAAGAAATCATTAACTGGTTTCCTGTGTTACTCCTACTCTACCCCATCCTTAGTAAAGATCTGACTCCCCAGGTAGAAATCAGGGCCATTGATAGGATCTGAATCAGTCAGTGGTGGCTTCTATTGTTCTTTAATGTGTGTGCTCATTTTGGACCTCAGAGACGTGGAGTGGGTGCAGTTGAACAGTAGAATTCTTCAAAGCAACTACGGCAGATTGAATTATTGCCCTCAATCTTCGCCCTCCCATGCTCTTTGCCATGTAACTTTACAGTCCCTCCTACTACAGCCAGAGTGTAATTCCCTGCCCTTGGTTTTGAGCTCAGTCATGTAACTTGCTTTGGCCAATGGACTGTAGGTATAATTGACAGGGTGACAATTTCAAGCCTAAGCCTTAAGAGGCCTTCTGTGTTTCCAATTGCCCTCTTGCGCTTCTGCCATTGCTATGAGAAGGGCTTTCTCCAGGCAGCCTGGGACCCAGCATACACGGCATAGCCATGAGCCCAACCCGCAGCAAGAAGCCAAGCCTCACCAGACCTGAGACTGGAAGCAAATTTGCCCAGCTGACACCAGTCACCTGCAGATGTTTACTACTATATACCATTGTGATTTTGTGGTGGTTTGTTACAAAGCAATAGCTGACCGATACAAGAGTGCTCTGATTTGAGAAAACACCTTATGTGTTTTGCCCTTAGTTTTAAAAAAGGATGAAGTGACTTAACATTTTTTGTGGTTTTACTTACATGGTCACATTTCAGATACACCTCATTCATACCATCAGCAACGGGGATTAGTAACTTGATTCCAAATTTTCTCCCTGCTACATTTACATCCGGCACAACTTCACAGCCTGAATGACCAAAGGCAGGGACAGAAGTGAGTTTCTGACACATTTGTCATACAAATACCAGATGAGCATCTAAAATAAAGACTTCAAACATTAGTCCCTCAGGTTTGGTTTTCTTCTGAAAAATGGAGGAGCAAGCTGATTACATCAATTAATGATACTGTAATAAGACTTATGAGATATTAGAAGGATATTAGAAACACTGGTGGTGCAGTGGTTAAGCACTCAGCTGTTAACTGAAAGGCTGGTGGTTCAAACTCCCCAGCTGCTCCACAGGAAAAAGACGGGCAGTCAGTTTCTGTAAAGAGTACAGCCCTAGAAACCCTATGGGGCCATTCTACTCTGTTCTATAGGGTCGCTAGAAGTTGGAATTGACTCGACCCCAATGGGTTTTTGGTTTACGAGCAATTAACATGGGCAAAGAAAAATGATTTCCTATTATGATTATCTTGAATTCAATTTCTAAAGTAGGTATTGGCTAACCTAACTCACAGGAACTATTATGAACGTAAACTTGAAACAAAAGCAGAGGGAATTCTCAGGTTGCCACCATGATAAGGGAATTGAGTGTACTGGTTAGTTAATTAAATATTTCTGTTTAAATAGAGAGTTACCAGTACTCTCACAGTCCCTTTCAGAAATTAGGGTAGGCGTTAAAGTGACACTGAATTAAACATAACTCTTCCTGGATTCAGAAAGCTTTTCAGGCTCCTACAATGCCTCGTATGCTACACTATGGACATCAATTATCAATGTTCCGTAGGACTTGGTTGGGCACAATGGGAAAGAAGGGACAGCTGGAGGCAAATAACCACATTTCCTATACCACACTCAAAGCTCATATTTCAGGAGGAATAGGAACTGGATGCAGGCTGCCATTTTGAAATAGTGACATATAGACATTCCTCTAGAATTAAACCTTGCTTCATTGTGTAGGAGTCTTGCCTTTAATCTGCTTGCTGAGTCACGACAAAGACAGAAAGATGCAGGACATTAGCCACTCTTACCTCTAAGATTTAGTTTTTCTACTGGTTCTCCTTGTTCAAGTTCCTTATTTTTAAAGTAGGCTATAGATGTGTCTTTAAAGACAAACCAATACTGTTTGAAAGCTTTTAATATTAGCTTCTTGGGCCTGCAAATTAAAATATAGTAAGTATTTAAACAGCCATCCAGAAATGCAGAACATATTGCAAATTTCAAGCAAATCAAGGTTCTCTAGAGGTCCTTGCAAACAACATACTGTATTTTTAAAAACAATTTTCAAATTGCTAACTCATTTCTAGGGAGCCCTGGTGGCGCAGTGGTTATGTGTTTGGCTGCTAACCAAAAGGTCTGCAGTTAGAAAGTAGAAATGGGCTTTTGACATGAGACATAGAGGACCACCTGGGTCCACATCCTGGCTCTGCTGCTGATCAAATGTGTGACTCTGGCAAATGCTTCATCTGTCTGGGCCGCACTTCCTGCCTGTGTA
The DNA here is from genome assembly GCF_024166365.1 of Elephas maximus indicus. Lineage (NCBI taxonomy): Eukaryota > Metazoa > Chordata > Mammalia > Proboscidea > Elephantidae > Elephas > Elephas maximus. The sequence continues at coordinate 44,541,075 of NC_064843.1, forward strand.
TAATGGGGATAGTAAGTCTCTAACTCACAGGGCTTTTATGAGAATTGAATGAGGTCATCTATGTAAAGTGTGCAGCACAGTGCATCGCTAAGGGCTCAATAAATTACTGTTACGTATGTGAGTCCCTGGCTAGTACCAATGATTAACACACTTGGCTGCTAACTGAAAGGTTAGAGGTTCGAGTCCACCAAGAGGCACCTTGAAAGAAAGACCTGTAATCTACTTCGAAAAAATCAGCCACTGAAAACCCTATGGAGTGCAATTCTTCTCTGACACACATGGATTGCTGTGAGTTGGAATCGATTCTACAGTAACTGGAGGAGGATGTAAAAAATATATATGAATCTAGTGACATTTGAAATTCCAGCATACTTCTGGGACCTGAAAAAGCTGTGGATATGGTCAGCACAAGCTTTCAGTCATCAGACATGAAAGTAAACACCCTTTTCTGTAGCTTCCTCTTGACTTTTAAGAGAAACCACCTGAGAAGTACCAGTGTGCAACAGAAATCACCAAAATCCACAGCTATTAAAAAAATATATTTTGGGGGAAGATACCCAGCAGTGAGGGCTAGCAACCTTTTGTACCTGGGTTATACAAGGCCAGGGGTGCCAAAGGCAAGGCAGGTAGTAGAAGAATTCTGGCCTTGGAGGCTGATCAGGATTTCTCATGCCAGAGGAGTGGCCTTCTCTAAATGATGAGATGAATGAATTCTGTGTGTGGCCTCTATAATATTATTGTGGAGTCCTTTTATTTGTTCTAAAGTAATAGTAGTTATACCTTACAGTTTTCGCATCAATTATTATTTTTCATCCAACATGTAATTTACTGGAGCCCTGGTGGCACAATTTACTAGAGTAATTGGTTTATCTTTTACAGGTTCACAAAAAGTTGAATTTTGAAAGGTAGTTCAGAGGGACATAAAATTCCAGATTGACTGTTATCTTCCTTAGCATTCTGAAGATCTCTTGCAGACTCTTGGTTGCCGATAAAAGTCTGCAGCCCGTCTAGGTGTGGCTCTTCTGTGGCAAATCTGCCTTTTCTCCCTGATTTTAAAGATTTTATCTTGTCAGCAGTTGACTTCATCGAGATGTGGATCTGTTTGATTTATTATGGCTGGGATCTGTGATTCCTTAATTTAAGGATACTGGCTTCAAACATTATGGAAAATTCTCATGCATTCTTAAAAGCACACACCCTCATTCTTTCTTCTGGAGCCCCTAGTAGACATATGTTGGGCCTTTTTAGTCTATACCCTATTTTCCATTTCTACCTTTCTGTGTTCTCAACTGTGTCTTTTAACTTAATGTTTAAGGTGTCTACTGAATTTTAAATTTCTGTGATTATGTTTTTACTTCTAGAATTTCCTTTCCATTTCTTTTCAATACTGCTTTTTCTCTTTTATTAAAATTTCTGTTTTTTAATTTAGCTGATGATTTTAAATGTCCTTATTTTATGGTTCCTCCAGGTTGTTCTATTACCTAAAATTATTGAAACTGTAATCCTCTCGTTTGTGGGGTCTGCTTTCTCTTTCTTATGGTGTCAGTAATTTTTATCGGGTGCTCATTTTTGTAAGGAGCTAGTGGTTTCTGTAGGTAGCCCATGAATACTAGGTTGTGGATATTTCCCTCTGAATGTTTCTGCAGTTGTATTTGCTAGGATGTCATAGGTTTTGTGGGTCTGGATTAGTTTCTATTTTATTTTTCAGGTTGGAATCCTCATATAGGACACTTACATTTAGATCCATATTGGTGTGTGGCACAGGCCTTAGTTCTAATTTCTCAAGAGGGACTTTTCATTTCTCCACATAGAACCCCACTCAGGGATAAGCTTCACAGAGAAGCTCTTGCAAGGTTCCACCTTCAGATAGGGACTTCAGTTCTGGCTGCTACTTTATCGGCCCCAAACTTCACTTCCTATCCTTACACCGGGATTAAAATTCCATCCCCATACCTATGTCCATGTCCCAGATTCGCCTGGGCTGCTGAGGCTTCATTAGTAGAACTGGGTTTCCTCTTTATTTTCTGCAAGTTGGGATTTCCTAGTCTTACATCAAGTTCCATTTGTTATCTGCAATTCTTTTATTTCATCCAGCATTCCTATGTATTTATAGCCAGATTGGGGTTTGCATTACATCAGATCCATGTTGCTGGAACCCTGAAGTCTACTATTTATACAGTGGGTTCAATAGAAGATGTTGTTTAGGAAAAAAGAGCTTTATTGTTAAAGGGGAAACAAACAAACAAAAAGCCCTGAAAATCAAAGGACTAGTCCAATGCTCTTATACTGATAAGAAAAGAGGCCCAGGCAAATGCAGGGCCTGCTAAAAATCACACACCTAATAGAGCTCCACTCTCCTTTCCTTCACCCCTTCCTTCTTTCCTGAACCATACTGTATATTAAATTTGACATCTTCAGACCTTTGGTAGATGAAGTGTCCGTTGGCCACATACAAGGGTAACTTTGTGAGTTTGAGTATTAACACTCACACCAAAAAGCCTATAATATTTCAGAGTAGCATGGCTGATGTGGATGTAGGGGTTGACTCCACAATATCATCTCCTTCATTTATAGGAAAGGGGTTGTCATAGTTTTGTTTATGAAGAGCTGGATTTGCTGCATATAGATAATATGATGACTCCATTTCTTTACAGAACAATTATTAATACTTTGGAAAGATGTATTTGTGGATTTGAATTGTTACATTATTCTGCAGCTCTGAATATAACAATGTGAATAATTTATGACTGCAATTACTTATGTCACAGAAGCTATATTATGACCCTATTTTTTGAGATCACATCTTGGGATTAAAAACAAAAAACAAAACAAAACAAAAAACCTGTAGAAACTGAGTGACAAATACTGTAACCTTTAGACACTTGTTTCTTATTTATGCCTTTACCACTGTTCATTCTTCCCAAGTCTTTCTTTGCATCCTGTCTTATCAAAAGCAACCTGTGTTTCTCTTGAAGCCAGCTGCCTTGAGTGAAGTGTCGGTTTGTTAAGAAAAGTCAACAAACCATAAAGTGACAAAAAGTAACCGATAGAACTTCAAAGCAGTCTTATTCCTTTCATCCTAACACACCCTGGCACCATCATAAATGTGGCAGTCCCTTATTTCCCTGAAAAAAACTGCTCTGCCTTTTAAACAGTTCCATGTCAACCTGAGGTGACTGGAGAGTTCATTGCAAACACTCATAGGCTAAAGTAGATAAAATAAGATGACAACCCCCTATAAGTCCAGGACCAAAGTTCTAGATATGATTGATTTTTAAACTATGAAAGAGCCTTCAAATGGTGTCAGAATCCTGAGTCTCCCAAATGGACCCTAACGGGAACTCTAGTCTGGCCCATACGTTCATTTTGCTGACACCAACCAGGTTTATACACACCATTTACTGAGTGTGTACTATGAGGCAGGCGCCATGTTAAATGCTGTATGTGCATTACTTTATTTAATCCTCCCAACAAACCCAAGAGGAGATATCTCCCCATTTTATAGACCAGAAAACCTAGATGTAAGGACATTGCCCAAGGTCACCCAGCTAGTGTGTGCTGCGGCGCTAGAATTCAACGACGCTATCTGATGCCAAAGCCTAAGCTCTTACCACTGAACCAGGAATCTGCCTAATGGATGTGCAATTTAAACTCCCAGGCTCTTTACTTGCAAGACTTTGTTATGAGTGGCCCCTTCCCCCCTTTAGGGCTACTCACCTAAATAATTTGAGATTATCTGCAAGTTTAGGGATATCAGTAATGTCCTCCTAAAGAAAAACAAATAATATTTTATAAGGAGTCATTTCATAGGTAGTGCTGATATTCTATACCTGCACTTTCCAATACAGTGCCACTCACCAAATATACCTATTTCCCTTCAAACTAAGTGAAATTAAATAAAATGAAAAATTCAGTTCCTTAGTCACACTAACCACATATCAAGCCGTTAAACTCGATGGGAATGAGGAAGGGTTGGGAGTGGGGTGGGTCACGTGGAAGGGCTTCTGGGGTGGCTGGTCAAGTTCTAATGGGCAGTGACTTTGTTAAGCTGTACCCATTAAACCCATTGCTGTTGAGTCGATTCTGACTCATGGTCATATATTACAAAAAATGAAAGAAAGAAAAAAAGATTAGGAAATTGACCAAGTATTCCTTGTACATACTATTCAAGTTAAAAATCTGAGTTAGAAACAACTACTTTTATAGATAAGCAAAATATTTTACACTTTTTACAGTAGGGTGGGTAACTCTAGCTATATCTAGTTCACTGATTAAACTCTCAAAAGGAACCTGGTTCAAAGTTCATTTTGCTGTGCAGGTTGGGGCCTATTTTCAAACTGAAAAGCCTATTGTTTAATGTCATATAAAAATATCTGGGAGGGAGGAAGGGAAATTCCATTTATTCTAAGAAGCATCATTGTCCCGTTGTGTCTGTTCAGTGGGGGAAGTAGACCAAAGATAACTCCAGTGTCATGGGGCCCATGTCTGCTATAAATGAGAGACAGGGCTCTGAATCTTGGTGTTACGTTTGTATTAAGCATTTGCTTTTGTATGATACTGGTTTCCTATTCTAAGGTATTTAATGATAAGGGAACACACATTAAATGCATAAGAATACAGTGACTCATTCTAATCTATCGGTACTACTTAGGTTCAATTACAACAAAAGGGTGGCACCCAAGGAATGCATCAAACAGGGAACATTCCGACTATAAAGCTGGTATTCTTCCACATTTCATGGATCAGGCACAAACCAACAACAATAACAACAACAACAAAAAGAAAACCAAATCCACTGGAGTGGATTCTAACTCATATCGACCCAATAGGGCAGAGTAGAACTGCCCTATAGGGTTTCCAAGGCTGTAAATCTTTACGGACACAGACTGCCTCATCTTTCTCCTGCTGAACGACTGGTAGGTTTGAATTGCCAACCTTTCAGATAGCAGTCGAGTGCTTTAGCAACTGCACCACCAGGGCTCCTGGATAAGGAACAAGGGATGATAAAACACAGCTTTGTTTATGTTTCATTGGAAGCCTTCTGTTTATTTCCTGAAGTCAAAAAGATTCAGAAGTTTTTACAATGATGTATGAAAAAAGCTCTCACTTCTACCTTGCCTGGTTGCAATTTATCAATAGGCAAATAGATATTAAGGCTTTGTATCTGCAAAGCCTTTTTTGTGTTAAGATGCTCTATTCTCACAGCTGTTCCATGCAATAGAAGGGCAGTTCTTTCTAGACTTAAGGGACCAATTCTATGTCCCACACTAGTGAACAGGGGCCTTCAGCAGTGTTGCTCTCACACCATGTCAACTTTACCCTAGGAAGACATACAATACAAAAGTATTGTCATTAATATAATAAAAATGGCTCATAGTCCCTTACACCCCTGGGTGGTGCAAAGGTTAGCATGCTTGGCTGCTTACCAAAAGGTCCGCCCAGAGGCAACTCGGAAGAAAGGCTTGGTGAAGTGCTTTTGAAAAATTGGCCATTGAAAACCCTATAGAGCACTGCTGTCCTCTGACCTACAAGGGGTTACCATGAGTTGAAGCTGACTTGACAGTAACTGGACTGATTTGGTTTTAAAGTCCCTTACAAAGCTAAGTTGAGCAAATTTAGTCAGTTCTTACTAGGTTTAAGCTTTGGTCAGATAAAGAGAATATTTCCTTTTTTTTTTTTTTCAAAATCAGACTAAATATTGTCTTATTTTTAAGCCAGAAAATAGTTCCATCTGTATTTGTCAATCAGTCTGAACAAAGCCACAATTTTGAGTTAATCGGATAAGCCCATACCAAAGTGTTATCTGTTTTTCCACCTTCGAGGGTAACTTCCAAATTAGAAAGTGCTGCTTCTACTTCATCAGCCTCAGTCTCATTTGTAAAATCCTGTATTTCAGTGGACAACGAGAGTTTGCTAATATGATACTGCAATGAAAACAGAAGTTGCAGACGTTATAAACACAAATGAATCCATTAGCCATTTCTTCCTCTTTGAAGACAGTTTCCCTCTAATAACTCACGGTCACAAATACTGAGCATCTCCTGAAATGCATGTGGAAAATGACATTCTAATCGGAATAGTTCTAAGATTTATGGCTGGTCATGTTGACACTTGGTTCTTCCCCATCCCAACTGTGCTTGTCATGGGGAAGAGATCAGGACTGGAAGACTAATGCCTTATATTATGTGCACATATGTGAACCAGGAGGGGCATTTTACATTTAAATCTGCTGCCCTCATTCTCACCTCTTTTGTCAAAGAAAAAACAGTGTGAAAAAAAACCAAAATGTGAACCAGAACACTCTTGCTTTGTCTCCTGCCAGAGAAAAGGCCTTGACGTTCCGTACCTGGAGTGCTGCAAAGATCAACATTTCTTCCTCTGTACAGTCAATTTCTTCTAAGAGAATGGCCCACCTGGCTTGTTCATAGAGTTGGTTTATCCGGACAGCATCATACTACAGAAAGAAACAGGTGGGTGTGGGAGGCCGTATTTATATTCCACAATACAAACATTCTGGGATAACAGGCCATTGCCTGTTAATCAGAGGCAGTGAGCTTTAGTTCAAGTAACTGAAAGAGATACCTCTGTCTTCTCACTGCTGCCTCATTTTGGTTCCGAATTCAAAACTCTCTTTCCCCAAATATTTTTTTAGAACCTCCTCAAAGAACCAAATTGACCCATCTGAGATTCTTATTCTTCCTGTTTTTTATCAAATGTCTATGGGTAGTAAAAGCAGGCAGTGAAAATGGTTTATGTGACAAGTGATATAAAGGAGAAGAGATACCCTAAGCTGAGCTGTAAATCCAATGTGACCCCGATCAGAGTCAGAGAGGGATTTTAATGGAACTTTATATAAGCTGATTCTCAAATTAAGCTGAAGAGACAATGTTCAAGTATTGCTAAGAAATTTTGAAAAAGAAGAACAATGTTGGGGGAAGCACTTGTCTTCCCAGACATTGAAACATACTATAAAGTTGTGGTGATTAAAATTGTGTGGTATTGGTACAAGAGACAAAAATACCAATAAACAACATTTAGAAACAGATCTATGTATATACATTTAATATAAAAATGGCATTTTACATAGGTAGGGAAGAATGAACTATAAATAGTTTTGAAAATGCCTGGCCATTTGGGGGTAAAAATAGCCAAACCAAAAAAAAAAAAAAAAAAAAGCTTATGCCATCTAAAAAACAGATATTACAGATGGATTAAAAATCTAAAAATACAAAACCAAAATGATATGCCACTTCACAGCCACCTAGATGGCTATAATCTAAAAGACAGACAGTAACACGTGTTGGCAAGGATGTGGAAAATAGAACTCCCATATGCTACTGATGGGAATGTAAAATGGTGTAGCCACTTTGGAAAACAGTCTGGCAGTTCCTCAAAAGTTAAACAAAGGGTTACCAGATGACTCAGCAATTTCACTTCTACCTATATATCCAAAAGAAATACAAAGATAATGTCCACATGAAAACATGTACACTCATGCTCACAGCATTATTCCTAATAGCTCAAAAGTGAAAACAACCCAAATGTCCATTGACTGATAAATGGGTAAAATGTGGTATATCCATGCAATGGAATATTGTTTGGCAATAAAAAGAAATGTAGTCCTGATACACGCTACAACATGAATGAACCTTGGAAACATTATGCTAAATAAAGAAGCCCGTCACAAAGGACCACACATCGTATGGTTCCATTTATATAAAGTGTATAGAATAGGTAAATCCATGGAGACAGAAAGTAGACTGGCAGCTACCTAGAGCTAGAAGGGTTGGCAGGAAATGGGAACTGACTGCTAATGAGCAGGGGTTTCTTGTTGGGCTGATGAAGGTGTTCTGAAATTAGACAGCGGTGATGGTTGCAGAAATTTGTGAATATGCTAAAAACCACTAGACTATACACGTTAAATGGGTAAGACGTATGGTATATGAACTATATCTCAATAAAGCTGTAATAAAAAATCTAAACATAAGAAACAGAATTATTATTAGAAGGAAACATGGGAAAATATGTTTCATAATCTTTGGATAGGGAAAGACTTTCTAATCAAGGCAGAAAGCCTAAAAGTTATAATGCATAAGACTGATAGATTTGATCATCTAAAATTAAATATATTTAAAGGTGAAAAATACCCTAAAGAAGGTTTCAAGTTTATAAGACAAGATACAGCTTGAAATGAAATATTTTAAATAAATATAAAAGAGAATATCTATAATATACTTAGTATGCCCATAAATCAATAGGAAATGGGGTAAAGATATAAACAGGTAATTCACAGAAGAAACTACAATGGCCACTTGGACACTAGAAAAGATGCTCAACCTCATTAATAATCAGAGAATTCAAATGAATTCTGCTGGACTTGCCCAAATTTTCTGTATTAATAATATCTGGTGCTGGTGAAGATGTGGGCAAATTGGCACTTTCACATCAGAAGGCAATTTGGTGGTACCTTTAAATATTTAAATCCTTTTGCCCTTTGGGTACTTCTAAGGTTAATATTCTAAAGAAATACAAGTTTATCAAAAATATTAGTACAAGAACAGTCGTATTTTTTTGAAATAGCAACAATTGCAAGCATCCCACAGGTCTGCTAAACTATGGTTTAGCCTTTCCTTTGATTATTATGCAGTGGTTAAAAAAAATGAGTCTGATTTATACACACTGGCATGAAAAGCCAGCCATTATATATTACGGTATAAACAGAAGCAAGCTACAAAGGAAATAAACGATTCCATTTACCTGGGAAAAAAATCTCCTGAATATGGGTTTCGAAATGCTTATAAATGTGTGAAAAAGGTCTGCAAGGATGGTTAATCATCAAGCTATTACCTGGGGCTGCCTTTGAGAGAAAAGTCATAGTCAAGGACTATTTTCCATTTTTATTCCAAATAATTCCTTTTTATGTTTGTTTTCTTCTTGCAGTGAGTATACATCTTACTTACAACCTTTTAAGAAAATAAACTAACAACGCTGAAGAAAACATGGAGAAGAAATAGACGGATACTCAGAGTACCTAAACAGACTTATCATGGGTTGATTAGCATGAGTTTGTTTTTCCTTTTGCATTTAACCTTATGCATACTAAGAAAAAAGGTGATACAGAAATATGAAAATCCTAAGTAAGCCCAAACCAGTAAATAGCACTGCTGTCAGGTGAGTGTGGAAATGTGCCCTGTTGCACAGCCATGCTCAGTCTCAACATTTCTAAAGCTGCTAGGAAAGGAAGTCGAGTGCAAAACTAAGTGTGTGGTATTCAGGAGGCTGGGATAATAAGAATCTTCAGAAAGTCGGTCATTGTTTTGTGAGCCTTGCTAGATGTCACAGAACAGTCCAGAAGCTGGCCTGGAATCCTCCAACAACCAATCAAAACATAACACATGTGAGAATGTTCATAGCGGCATCATGTATAGTAGCAGAAACTGGAAACAATCCAACGTCCCTCACCTGGTGAATGGATAAACAAAACGGGGCACATCCTTATAATGGGACCTCACTCAGCAATAAACAGGAATGAACTACTGATACCCGCACCAACACAGATGAACCCCCAACACATCAAGCCAAGTGAAAGAGTCTAGATACAAAAAAATACATGTTGTGTGGCTCCATTTATAGGAAATTTCTAGAAAAGGCAAATCCAGAGCCAAAGTAGACCAGTGGTTACTTGGGGCTGGGAGTAGGGACTGACTGCAAATGGCCATGAGGAGAGTTTTTTGGGTGATGAAAGTGTTCTAAAACTGAATTGAGGTGATAGTTGCACACCTGTACAAACTTACCAAAAATCCATGTATTACAATGGAGTACAATTTCAATGAGTAAATTTCATGGTATGTAAATTATACTGCAATAAAAAGAGATGACAACTAAAGAAACAAACAAAAAACCCACACACTCGAGGCATACCAGCAACCCCCCCCAAACAAATAAAAACAGCAACAAAAAAACAAGCAGTGAACTCCCAAAAGATCCCTGCTTAATTCACAGTTTAAAGATAACATTTAAATACTACATGTAGCCACTGAAAGTTAAACTCGATTAACAAACTGTCATAGCTGTCTTGTCTGTCTACTTGTCAGTCAGTCAGTCACAGTGTGTACGATCCTAATATGGCAGCGGTTTCAGTAAGTTTAATCACCCAATAAGGCTTTTTCTCCCAATGGCAGTCAGTAAAGATTTAAAAATTTTACCCAAAGCTTCTGCATCTGACCGTACTACCCCCATGCCAAATAAAACAGTTCTTTGAAGTAATTGGAAACCCTGGTGGCATAGTGGTTAAGAGCTATGGCTGCTAAGCAAAAGGTCGGCAGTTTGAATCCACCAGCCACTCCTTGGAAACTCTATGGGGCAGTTCTACCCTGTCCTGTAGGGTCGCTATAAGTCGGAATCGATGACGGCAATGGGTTTTGTTTTGTTTTGTTTTTGTTTTTTTGAAATAATTAGACCTAAATAATAGTTACCTACATTTAGAAATTAACATCATAAAAAAAGGATTAGAATAAGATGTCATAACTAGATACAGAATAAGCCCTGTCTCACTCAGGTAACCCAGGATTTCTCTGTAGCATCCAGCAGAGCTTAGAGCTGTAAGCTTTCTCCGGGGAGACTTGTTCACACTCCCCCAGGCACTGGGGCATCAGGAGGTTCCCGATCTTTCACAGGTCATTAACAGTTATCTTGATAAGTTTTTCTAAACTCTGAGCACTCTTGATTGGGTTCTCCAGTGACCTAACTCATGGCGACCCTATGCGTGTCAGAATAGAACTGTGCCCCACGGTGTTTTCTTTTTTTTAACATTTTATTATGCATTAGGTAAAAGTTTATGTCATGGATGGAATTGTGTCCCCTCAAAGTATCTGTCAGCTTGGCTGGGTCATGATTCCCAGTATTGTATGATTGTCTACCATTTTGTCATCTGACTTCCTAATATGTTGTAAATCCTATCACTATGATGTAATGAGATGGATTAGTGGCACTTATATTAATAAGATCTACAAGATTAGATAGTGTCATAAGCCAATCTCTTTTGAGATATAAAAGAGAGAAGCGAGCAGAGAGACATGGGGACCTCATACCACGAAGAGAGCAGCACCGGGAGCAGAGCGTGTCCTTTGGACCTGAGGTTCCTGCGCTGAGATGCTCCTAGACCAAGGGAAGACTGACGATGAGGACGCTCCTCCAGAGGCGACAGAGACAGAAAGCCTTCCCCTGGAGCTGGTGCCCCGAATTTGGACTTGTAGCCTACTAGACAGGCTTTGAGAGAACAAATTTCTCTGTTAAAGCCATCTACTTGTGGTATTTCGGTTAGAGCAGCACTAGATGACTAAGACAGTTTACATAGCAAATTAGTTTTCCAATCAAAAATTCTTACACAAATTGTTCGGCGACATTGGTTGCAATCCCTGCGCATGTGTCAGCACTCTCCCCATTTCCTCATTTCCATTACCGCATTTTTAGGCAAATAATGCATGCCTTCTACGTTTATTTGCCAGCTGCACCCTCCCCCTTTGAGGTATTTCATAAGCACCACTATGCCAATTTTTTTACATGTTGCTATAAAAAAATTAGCAGAGCACACTTTCAAAAATATCTCGAGGTGGGTGGGGAGGGCACAGTTGGCAAACAAACATATATTTGTGTAAAAATATAAAAATAGGGTAGTCCGGTTTTCATGTCCCTCCCTGACGTCTTATCTTTGATTTCGGGCAAATGTTGCCCTTTTCGTGTTGTATAGTTGATTGTTCTAAGAAGCACATTCTTCATGGGTGATGTTGTTTACTTTATAGCCCTGTCCACGATTTGACAGAAAGGTGGCCTCTGGGAGTGTCTTCAGTTTCAAGTTAGAAGGTTGTCTTAGGGTAGTAGTCTCAGGGGTTCCTCCAGTTTCTTTCAGACCAGTAAGTCTGTTTTTTTTTTTTTTATTTGAATTTTGTTCTACATTTTTTACCACTCTAACTGGGACCTTCTACTGTAATCCTGGTCAGAGTGGTCAGTAGTGGTAGCTGGGCACCACAGGTTCTTCTGGTCTCAGACTAGAGGAGGCTGTGGTTCTTGTGGGCCATTAGTCCTTTGGACTAATTGCTTCCTTGTGTCTTTGGTTATCTTCGATCTCTTTTCCTCTAGGAGGGAAGAGACCAATATTTAACAGTTGCATCTTAGACGGCTGCTTGCAAGCTTTTAAGACCCCAGACGCTACTCATCAGGCTAGGATGTAGAATGCTGCTTTATGAACTGTGTTTTGCCAGTTGACCTAGATGTCCCCCGAGACTATGGTCCTTAGCCTTCAAGTCCAGGAGTTCAGTCCCAATGTCTAAGCAGTTTCTATAACTGTGCCCCCTGTGTGTGCTATTATATATGAGTATATATACAGCATTTACAAATATGTATGTAGAAATACCCACAACCGTACCTATATATGTACGCAGGTCTACTCCTGTACGACCTCCCTCGCCTATTTAGCATACATATTAATCTATGTATCTACTCAGAAATTATTGTTTGTTATTACGGATGTTGCAGGATTGTACATGTTATAGCATTTACCATAAAAAAAAAATTTTTATATATTTTTTATTTTTTTAGTGGCCCTTTATTCTTGTGTACCTCTCAGTGTCTTCCTTTGCCTTGGTCAGGTTGTGCTGACTTCCCTCTTATTGTGTATTGCCTTTCCCTTCACCAGAATTAACACTCGGCTACTGTCTAGTTAGTGATTCTCCTTCCCTCCCTTGGTAACCATCAAAGAATGTTTCTTTCTGTGTTTAAATTTATAATAGTCCTACGGTATTTGTGACTGACTTATTTCACTCAGCATAATGTCTTCCTGATTCATCCATGTTATAAGATGTTACGCGGACTCATCATTATTCTTCATTGTTGCATAGTATTCCATTGTGCGTTTGTACTACAATCTGTTTATCCATTCATCTGTTGATGGCATTCAGGTCGTTTCCATCTTTTTACTACAGTGAATAAGGCTGCAATGAATGTGGGCGTGCATACATCTGTTTGAGTTATGGCTGTTATTTCTCTAGGAGATATATATATATATAGGAATGGGATTGCTGGATCATATGGGAATTCTATTACTAGCTTTTTGAGGAAGCGCCAGACCATTTTCCATAGCGGTGTTACCATTTAACATTCCTACCATGTCCCACAACATCGCCAGCATTTGTTGTTTTCTGTTTTTTGATCAGTGCCATTATCACCAGGGTGAGAGAGTATCTCATTGTAGTTTTGATTTGCATTTCTCTAATGGCTAATGATTGAGAGAATCCTTCATGTGTTTGTTAGCCACTTAAATGTCTTCTTTGGTGAAGTGTCTGTTCATGTCCTTTGCTCACTTTTAAATTGGATTGTCTTTTTGTTGTTGAGGTGTTGAAGTTTTCTATACATTTTAGAGATTAGACCCTTGTTGGATATGTCATAGCCAAAAAATTTCCTGGTCTGTTGGTTCTCTTTTTACTTCTTTTGTGAAGTCTTTTGATGAGCCTAAGTGTTTAACTTTTAGAAGATTCCTGTTATCTAGTTTATCTTCTGGTGTTTGTGCATTTTTAGTTATATTTGGCATTCTATTTATGCCATAGATTAGTGTCCTAGTTGTCCCTACTTTTTCTTTCATGATCTTTAGTTTTAGGTTTTACTTTTAAGTCTTTGATCCATTTTGAGTTAATTTTTGTGTATGGTGTGAGGCATGGATCTTGTTTCATTTTTCTGCAAATGGATATCCAGTTTTGCCAGCACCATTTGTTAAAGAGACTTTTTCTTCACCATTTAATGGACTTCGACCCTTTGTCAAAGATCAGCTACCCATAGGTGGATGGATTTACTTCTGGGTTCTCAATTCTGTTCCTTTGATCTATGTGTCTATCGTTGTACCAGTACCAGGCTGTTTTGACTACTGTGGCTGTACAGGAGGTTCTGAGATTGGGGAGTGTGAGGCCTCCTGCTTTGTTCTTTTTCAATAATGCATTCCTTTCCATCTAAAGTTGGTAATCAGTTTTTCCATCTCATTAACTAATGTTGTTGGAATTTGAATTGGAATTGCATTATATTTGTAGATCGCTTTGAGTAGTATTGACATTTTCACAATGTTAAGTCTTCATATCCAGGAGCATATTATGTTTTTCTATTTATGTAGGTTTCTTGCAGTAGTGTTTTGTAGTTTTCTTTGTATAAGTCTTTTAAATTCCTAGTTAGATTTATTCCTATGTATTTTATCTTTTTGAGGGCTAATGTAAATGGTATTGTTTTCCTGATTTCCTTTTTGGAATTCTCTTTGTTAGTGTAGAAGAATCTAGCTGATTTTTGTATGTTGATCTTGTACCCTGCCACTTTGTTGAATCCTTCTATTAGTTCCAGTAGCTTTTTTGTGGAGTCTCTGGGGGATTTTTATGTTTATAATCATGTAATCTGTGAATATGGATAGTTTTACTTCTTCCTTACCAATTTATTTCTCTTTCTTGCATTATTGCTCTAGTTAGGACTTCCAGTACAATATTGAATAAGAGTGGTGTTAAAGGACATCATTGTCTGGTTCCTGTTCTCAAGGGGATTGCTTTTAGTCTCTCTCCATTGAGAATAATGTTGGCTGTTGATTTAATATATATGCCCTTAATTATGTGGAGGAATTTCCCTTCTATTCCTATTTTGCTGAGAGTTTTTATCAGGAATGGGTGTTGGATTTTACCAAACGCCCTTTCTGTATTAGTGATGTTTTTGTCTGGCTTTGGTATCAAGGTTATGCTGGCTTCACGAAATGAATTCAGGGGTATTCCCTTCTTCTCTACGTTCTGGAACAGTTTGAGTAGTATTGGCGTTAACACTTCTCTGAATGTTTGGCAGAATTCTCCAGTAAAGCCAACTGGGCGAGGGCTTTTTGTTTGTTTTGGAGTTTTTTTTTAATGACCTCCTTGATTTCTTTTTTTGCAATGAGTCTGTTCAGATTTTTTACCTCAGTTTGTGTTAGTTTGGGTAGGTAGTGTGTTTCTAGAAACGTGTCCATTTCTTCTAGGTTTTCCAATTTGTTGGAGTACAGTTTTTCATAGTACTCTGTTATGAGCCTTTTTATTTCAGTTGGTTCTGTTGTAATGTCACCCATCTCATTTCTTATTTTGTTTACTTGCATCTTCTTTTTTCTTCAAATGCAAGGAGGGGGAGCTGTCTGGCGTCCAGTCAGGTGGGGGACCTCCTGGTGTCTCTTTATTGATCTACTACTCTGTGCATGCCTCCCACCTTAATGCTCCCTAAAGGAACCGCTGTTGAAGAGTCGCCCTATCTCTGGATCCTGGATCCCTCCCAGTTCTGTGGATGCCAGATCCCTGAAGCTCTTGCCCTCTTTCCTGTAGTTTGCCTCCTTAACTCTAGTTCATGTCCTGCTCACCTTGCTTCATTCCAGGTATGTCTACAAAGTTTCTCTCTTTCCTACTGGGAGTTCTGTGAAGTTGTCTTCCTGTGCTCCTCACCTGGGATCACTGCTGGCTTTGTTTCAAGATGGTCACACTGTGCCAGCTGGTTGGCAGGACACCTCCGTTCGTTTCCTCTCCTTGTTCGCTGTTTTTGTTCAGCTTGTTCTTCCAGCTGGTGTTTGATCTAGTTCTTTATCCTTTCATTCAGTGCTCAGGGTTCCAGGATTCTCATCTGTAACTGTTTTACTTGGTTTCTTGGATCTTTGCTGTAGAGGGGCAACGTGGTGTGTCTGACTAAGCCACCATCTTGGTCCCCCCATAGGGTTTCCAATGGCTGATTTTTCGGAAGTAGATCATCAGGCCTTTCTGTGACTCAAACTTCCAACTTTCAGTGAGCGGTCGAGCTCATTAACCATTTGCAGCACTGAAAGACTCCCTCCAGCAACCTAGAAACACACTTTTCCTCTGGTGGGGATTGGCTACCCATGCCCTTTCTTTGGCCCTAGATTTTTGTCTCCTGATTAAGTGCAAATAGGAACTCCAAGTCTGGTAGCACCTCCACTCCTTTCATCCCTGTTTTCTCACCATGCAGTCAGTTATATCATCAGGGACCCTAATCCCAGCCACCAGCAAAGCAAACAAAGAACAAAACCAAAGCTGTTTTCCTAACTACAGTAGCTTTCATGTGCTCAGGAAGGAGTTGCTATTTCTATTTAATCACTTAAGCTTTCAAAGTAGCCAGGGTAGCAACTTTCAGTATGCTCCAGGCCTCTTACTCAAAGTGGTGTGCCTTTTCTCTGCTGAACATTTAAAAAGTGCTATGAACTATCAGAGTTATAAAAAGGTTTTAAAAATGTATACATTTGGAACACATTTGAAAGGGGCAAAAGAATATATGATGAATTAATTCATTTTGAATGAATTCAAAAGGAACAAAAGGGTATACAATAAAGTTTCCCTCCCTTCCTTGTTCTCTATGGACTCTCTTGCATTTTGTTTTTTTTTTGCATTCAATAATGTGTCCTGAATATGTTCCATGTCGAGAGCTGATTCATTCTTTTTAGCAACAACACTGTATGCATACCATAATGTATTTAATTCCTTATTGATGAGCATTTAGGTGGTTTCCAATCTTTTTTTTTCTCATTGTAGTTTTTAAAAATTTTTATTGTGCTTTAAGTGAAAGTTTACAAATCAAGTCAGTCTCTCATACAAAAATTTATATATACCTTGCTGTATACTCCTAATTGCTCTCCCCCTAAAGAGACAGCCCGTTCCTTCCCTTTGCTCTCTATTTTCGTGTCCATTCTGCCAGCTTCTGACCCCCTCTGCCCTCTCATCTCCTCTCCAAATAGGAGATGCCAACATAGCCTCAAGTGTCTACTTGATCCAAGAAGCTGGTTTCCAGTCTTTACTACCACAAATAATGTACTAAGAACTGTCTTTGTGTAAATACATATCAATTTGCATGTATAACTGTGGTATAAATACCTAGTGTGGTGGATTTGCTGGGTCAAACCTATTGTAATTTGGTAATTAAGGATTGTAATTTTTATAGCTATTGCCAAATTGCCTTCCATAGTGGCTAGGTTAATTTGTACTTTGACCTACAAACGGTATATAAGAGAGCCTGTTTCCCCATACTTTTGCTAAGATAGTGTGTGAAAGTTTTTGGTCTTTGCCAATCTGACATAAAGTTAAAAGTCATTTGTAGTTCCTTTTATGTGAACTATGTGTTCACATCCTTTGCCTGTTCTATTGGGTTGTTGGTCTTCTTTATTGACTTGTAAGAGCTCTTTATATATTAGGGAAATTAGCCTTTTGTTTGTAATACATGTTGCAAAGACTTTTTTATTTTATCATTTTTTTTGGTGAGGCATAAAGTGTTCATTTATTATTAAAATGTACAGGTCTTTTATTTTATGGATTCTGGATATTTTATGTGTATTCTTTTAAAAGTGTTTTGTCTTAGCACTTTTATATACCTGAGATTTTTATCAGCACCTGGTACTTTGGTCCTACGTCCTGCATACTTCTTCCCTCTGAAATCAGAAGCTGCCTAGTCTTCATCATACAATTTAGCTCCTATTTGTATGGTGGATCTTGGAAGACCAGACTTAAAAACAGGACCACAGAGAAGACAATGCCACGAGAGGCAAAAATACTGCTGTCAATGAGAAAAGTGTCTGCACAGAAAACTTGGCCCAAGGCAGTAAAGGAACAAAAGCAACAAGGACAAAACTGGGATGGGAACAATATAATGAAGTCACCCTGAGTGTGCAGAGCACTGGTTACTCAGTTTACATGTTTGACATCTGGGTCATTTAACTGCTGACTCACAACTCTACAAAAGGCAAGGAAGGGACAGACATTCAAAGGACTTATTTCACCACTCATTAGTTGTCCTAATAAATTTCAGGTAGGTGATGTGCACTTAAAAAGAAAAAAAGGGATTTGGTAACCATCTGGGGTCATTTATATAGATAATCCCTCTTTCTTATCACCAGTGGGGAACTGAGCACTGCGGTGGGGAGTCCTGTCTGCATCATCATGTGGTCTTGGCTTGTTTATGAGAACCTGCCCTTAGCCTTGGGCCCTGACAACCCCTTTCCTCCCTAAGTGTTAAGGGCTCCAGCTCTGTGGGCTGCTCTCCTTTTGTTCCTTTGTTCCTGTGAATGGAGAGGAGCAGTGTGTACCTTGCTGGGCATGAAGACCTTCCTAAAAGACTCCTAGAGACTCTTGCTAGATCAACGGCAGCTTACCATGCTCACCAGAAACCAAAAGATAAAAATTCAGAGATTAGTATGTCAGTTATCAGCCTAACCCTGCAGAGGTAGACAGAATATCACACAGATAATTTAATCTCAATGTTGATAATGAAATGACTCTATTGCATATATTATGCATTCACATTAAAAAAAAAAAAAAAAGAAAGAGAAAAAGGATCTTACTTTGGGATTCAAGTCAAAGAAAGTGTAATATTTAAATCGTAACAGCAGCTGCTCATCCTCCTGGATCCCTTGTTCCATAAGGGAGCGCGAGGAGTCTAGCCAACTAGAAAGCAATAGAATGAGTTTTAAAGGTCAATCAGTTTTATATATAGAGCCTTGAACAAAGTCAGAGTAAGGACAACAACCAAAACCAGTAGGTGAGAGTACTTCATAATGCTTATATTTGCATTTTACTTTATAGTTTTCAAAATGCTTTCCATACCTATATTTTTTCTCAGTGCACTTTAAAGTAACCCAGTAAAAGAGCCAGGACAGTCCTTATGATCTCAGTTTTACAGATGAGGAAACAGAGTCTCAGCGACATTAGTGACGTGTTTAAGGTCACACACCTCGCGGTGGAGCCAAAATGAGAATTTGTATTTCCTGACTCCCCGCGTTGTCTCTCCCCGCTACACCAAGTGGTTGACCCCAAAGCTGGCTCTGTCTTATTGTCTGGAGAAACAGAACTTGCTCTAGTGTGTTAGAACTATTGTTCTCTAACAGAACTATTGTCTAGTGTCCAATAGGACTTTCTGGAATAATGTGAATGTTCTATATCTGTGCCGTACAGTATGGTAGCCATTATCCACAGGTGCCTATTGAACATTTAAAAATGTAGTTAGTGACACATTTTAAATTTAATTTTAAATTCATATTTGTATGTAAATATCCACATGTGGCTAGTGGCTCCTGTGCTGGACAGCACAGTTCCAGAGGTGAAAACAAAACAAAAACTGGATAACGGTGAGGAGTGGAGATTAAAAGTTAAAAACAAAACAAGATGGGGATGAATGTCACCCAATATCACTGAATAAGAATGTCTTTAATTTTTATTATTTTAGGCCTCTGGGGGACCAAAGATGACCAAGACATAATCTCCATCCTAAAGGAACTGATAGTCCAGTGAGGAGACCAAACCTCTTAATAAAGCAACAATGCAACATTGGGGCAAGAACAGAACTACAAAGAAGTGACTGATCGTGACAGTGATATCTGAGAAGCACCACATATGAGTAGCGTCTTGAATGACAAATAGGGATTTACCAATAGAGAAGGCAGAAAGGAGAAGAGTCCAGGAGCAGAGCAAAGACATGGAGGCAAGGGAGAAACTGAAACAGTGAGTATGCACCAGCGTGGAATGGGGCATACAAGGCCACAGTAGGATATAGAGACATCTGCTGGGACCACATCTTATAGGGAACTGAATGTTGCTAACAAGTTAGATTTTATTTGGTAAGCAATCCAGAGCAAAAGAAATGGTGGTTTGAGAAATAGTTTTGGTGTATTTCTGAGACCACTTCACACACAGCTCATGGACTTGCTCATTAGAACACCTAAAGAGAGAAGTGGTGTTCTACAGCACAATGTGGGCCAGGTGGTCCACCTTGGTCTCCTCTGCTGACCTGTGGGGACCAACACATGTATAAGCAGCTCTACATCCCACAAAATACACTCCGTACACCTGCAGGTGCAATGAGTTAGTCTTCAAATATAGTAACCCATTGAGTTACCAGAACACTTTCAGCATTTCCACATAAATTTTGTCATACTTTAAAAAAGAAAAAAAAAAGTTGCCATCAAGCTGATGCCAACTCATGAGGACCCCCATGTGGGTCAGAGTAGAACCATCCTCCATAGAGTTTTTTTTAGTGGGTGATTTTTCAGAAGTAGACTGCTAGGCCTTTCTTCCAAGGTGCCTCTGGGTAGACTCAAACTTCCAACCTCTTGGTAAGCAGTCAAGTGTGTTAACCATTTGTACCACCCAGGGACTCTGTCAAAATTTTAAATGTACTAAAGTGACCAAAGGTCATATATTTTCTCTTTTGTTGCTAAAATTAGTACAGATTTTTGCTAACAGTGTATGATCCTCAGGCATCCCAGTGCCGACAGTGTATGATCCTCAGGCATATTAATGTAAAAATTAAACACTGCCCCCCCTATTTCTGTAGCATCTCTTATTTCTTCAATATCAGTTCAGAGACAGGCATAATGGAGCTTACCCTGCGTTTAGTTTGGCTTTATCAACCAGAGACCGAGGCTGGTACATATCAGCAAGTGCTTCTGGTGACTGGGTGGGCTGGCTGAACGCAAGGACGCTGCAGTTTTGTTCGGTCAAAGGGCTGTCACTGAACCAAGTCATGGTGGATGATGCTGGTGTTCCACTGACGGGATCATACACAGGTGTCATGGTTTTACTGTATAAACCAGGACTTACTGCAAGGTAAAGAGACCACACTCTAACATGAGATTCAGGGAGTAAGAATCTTTAGAAAACTACGTACTAACATTGCTTATATTTAAACGAATTTAGAATTTAAATGCTTTCACCGTTAAAATAACCAGATGAGTCATGGCTGGTGGGGAGAGAAGTGATACACAGGGAAAGCCCTTGCTGGTATATTTAGTGCTTGGAAAGTTTGTGAACTCAAAGGCTGTAAAAGCTCCCAAATATCAACCTAGACAAATGTGGGGACCATCTCCTTCCCAATAAGTAAAGAAGTTCTCTTATTTTATCAAGGAGCCTTGGTACTATAGAGAACTGGACACCTCACAGACTTCATGTACATAATGTTTTTGGACAAACCCTTTAAACAAATAGCAGCTCCTGCCAATTTTAAGAACCCAGCCAGTTAATGATTTATAAATCACTTGGCTCTAATTTACATAAGAAAAGTACAAATACCTCCTTTGTTCTTTGCATTGGAATACAGGATGCAAGAAAGTCCTCAATGTTGCAAGCAAACTAGAGATTTGCTTCCTTTGATATAAAAAGAAAGGGATAATACCACTCTAGAATTTCTACCTGCCCTCCCTTTACATGCCCAATGCAAAATTGAGTTCAGCAAAGAATTGCACACAGACAGAATCAGAAAAAAAGAAGTGTAACTGACTGACACAACTTAACTCTTTTCTAAGTATCATCATTTTACCCCAAATTGATGGTCAGTTGTACAAAAATTTTGCATTATTCAGAGACATAATCAAGTAAAATAATAAATTATCAAGAATACCTTGTTGAAAAAAAGAGCAGACTTACTGGTCTGACAGAGACTGGAGAAACCCTGAGAGTATGGCTCCCGGCCACCCTTTTAGTTCAGTAATGAAGTCACTCCTGAGGTTTACCCTTAAGCCAAAGATTAGACAGGCCCATAAAACAAAATGGGACTAAATGGATACACCAGCCCAGGCGCAAGGACGAGAAGACAGGAGGGGACAGGAAAGCTGGAAATGGGGAACCTAAGGTCGAGAAGGGGAGAGTGTTGACTTATCATGGGGTTGGCAACCAATGTGGCAGAACAATATGTGTATTAACTGTTTAATGAGAAACTAATTTGCTCCGTAAACCTTCATCTTAAGCACAATAAAAAAAAAAGAAAGGAAAAAAAGAATACCTTGTTGAAAAAATGTTTGAAAAATTGTTACTGCTAAACTTAATTGGATATCCTTTCCTCATCACAGCAATCCTGAAGTTTTAGTCTTCCTTCTTTATTTGACAAAAATTTTCTTCTTGGGTTTTAAGAAATTCTACATTGTCATGGATTGAATTATGTCCCCCCAAAAATGTGTGTATCAACTTGGTTAGGCCATGACTCCCAGTATTGCGTGGTTGTCCTCCATTTTGTGATTGTAATTTTATGTTAAAAGGATTAGGGTGGAATTGTAACACCACCCTCACTCAGGTCACCTCCTTGATCCAAGGTAAAGGGAGCTTTCCCGGGGTGTGGCCAGCACCACCTTCTATCTCTCAGGAGATAAAAGGAAAGGGAAGCAAGCAGGGAGTTGGGGACCTCATATCACCAAAAAAGCAGCACCAAGAGCAGAGCGCGTCCTTTGGACACAGGGTCCCTGCACCTGAGAAGCTACTTGACCAGGGGAAGATTGAGGACAAGGACCTTCCTCCCGAGCTGACAGAGAGAGAAAGCCTTCCCCTGGAGCCGACACACTGAATTTGGACTTGTAACCTGCTAGACTGTGAGAAAATTAATTTCTCTTTGTTAAAGCCATCCACTTGTTATTTCTGTCATGGCAGCACTACAAGACTAAGACATACATCTACAAACTAAGACAACAAAACACTTGTCAAGTATCTTACCTGGTGAACCTGAAGCTGTTGGAGAACTCTCGAGGTTCAAAATATCTTCAGTTATGGGCTCCTTATTATTTTTGTCTTTCTTCTTTTTCTTTTTAAAATAATCACCAGAAGGCTTTAACAAGGAAAGTTCTTCTGGTCTTCTAATATCTTAGAAGAAATAAAATAAGAACAATAAAAAAGATAGAAGAAAACTGAAAAGAAAATTCCTTCTAAGATTCAAAGTCAGTGTGTGCACTTGAAACCATTTCTCAGGAGACTCTTGAGACGTAAAGGAACTAAACTGCACCCCTTTTGAAGAACTAGGAGGAGAACAGACTCCCAAAATGGGTAGGTGATGGGGGGGTGTGTATCGAAAAGTGGGGGAAGAGTCAGTCTAGTAAAATTGATAGTTTGTTTTCTAACTTACTATGAAACTAACAAAAGCAAAGGCAATGGTATAATTCTTCCATGTGCTCATCACTCAGCTTGAACACTACCAGCATTTTGGTATTTTCTTTCCCCATCACCACCAATTTCTTTTCTTTTTAAGTTTTCTAAACAACCAAGGAGTCCCTGGGTGGTATAAACGGTTAATGTGATTGCTGTTAAATGAAAGGTTGGTGGTCTGAGTCTACCCAGAGGTGCCTTGGAAGAAAGGCCTGGCAATCTACTGCCAAAAAATCAGCCAGCTGAAAACACTATGGGGCACAGTTCCATCGCATGGGATTGCCACAAGTCAGAATCAACCGCAACTGGTTTGGTTTTGGTTAAACAACCCAGTGCCCCATCTTTTCTTTATGGACCAGATATTCAGAAAGACTTACTATTAAACACTGCCCAGGAGCTAACTTCACCCCTGTGGCAGACACTGTCAGGGCCTTGCTCATCTCTTCTGGGCTCTCACCATTTTGGGCACTCTGGCCAGACTTCCTATGGCAGCTAGAATACGCATCTCTCTGCCTGAGGACTTGTTCTGGCCACCAAAGTCCACTCTGCCCACATATGCATGGAACACGCCACAAGTTCAGGAAATTGATGCTCTCCAACTCCCTAAGCCCTCAGGTGGGACAGCTCTGAGGTGCATCTCCCAGAGGTCACCACGTGCCCACAGTGTACCTTGGTTGGTGACATACTCTTATTGGTGGCCTTCTCTTCCCTGTGTCACTTCTTCATACCCCCAACTAGTATTTCCTGGCCTCACCTCCCAAATAAACTATTTGTACTTGATCCTTACCTGAGGTTCTGCTCCTGGGGCACCCAAACTAAGAAGATGAACCCTATTTCCCCCCATCAATCAAATACAACTGCCAATCAGAACTCCTGATAACCATTCACCACACTGAGCTGCTATGATCCCAGGTTAAAGCCAAGGAATTCGCATGTTTTAGGGTCTCCGGGCAGCTATACTGGAGGTAAATGCACTAATTCCATTAGGTCTTCCCATTTTCACAGTTCACACACCGAGACAAGCAGCTCAGCCTGATTCTCTCCCCAGTAACCAAGGACGTCTGATAGTCAGGTTGCAACAGGTACCTGTGATCGGCCCAAAGGCATAATTTATGTACAAAACCTGGTGATGAACCAAAATTTCCAGTGGAAGCATTAAAAATAAAACAAACAAATCTCTATCTCCAAGCCCAAAGATTTGTGTCTTGTCTTTTCTTCAAGGTAAAAACCATTATACAGTTAAATTTGATTTAGCTTCAACTGGAAACCCTGGTGGAATAGTGGTTACATGCTGCGGCTGCTAACCAAAAGGTCAGCAGTTTGAATCCATCAGGTGCTCCTTGGAAACTCTGCGGGGCAGTTATACTCTGTCCTATAGGGTCACTGTGAGTCGGAAACAACTCGATGGCAAAGGGTTTTTTTGGTTTTTGGATTAGATATAAAAAGCAATTATTAGAAATGCCAACTTGAGTCCTTCAGAACAACCATGCAGGAAAAAAGAAGAATGTCTGTTTCCATTTATTTCAAAACATCAAGTTTGATGCCCCAGTCATGATGTGTGCTTCCCTTCCACTGTAGTGTGTGGAATATGCAATCTCATTTAATCCTCTACTTGTTTTAGAGTATTAGTGAAGACAAAGTGTCCTGGGCTTGTCATTTGTACATCAAGTATCAGGGACACCTCTGCTGGTTGTATTCTGTAATGAAAGATGTACTTTTACTTGTTCAGTCAACAAACAGTTATGGAGCAGTTGTGTGTGCCAGACATTGTGCTGGGTGCTATAAATACAAACATGCTCAGGAAACGGTTTTAGTTTTCTCCCTCCTTAATGCCATATCAGTCCCCGCTACCCAACACCACCACTCCCAATCCTGCTTATTCTATTCCATTTTTCCTCTACCACGTATCCCCTTTTAACATCATACATTCTCTTCTTTTTTCTTTAAGAAAACAGTTCTATTACCGAATAAGCATTAAACCAGAATGGTGATCCATGGCAGTCCATTCTAACAGGGCAGAGATTTTAAAAAAATTTTTATTGTGCTTTACGTGAAAGTTTACAAATCAAGTTGGACTCTCATACAAAAATTTATAAACTCCTTGCTATATACTACTAATTGCTCTCCCCCTAATGAGACACCACACTCCTTCCCTCCTCTACTTCTTTACGAGCCCATTCAGCTAGCTTCTGACCCTCTCTACCCTCTCATCTCCCCTTCAGACAGGAGATGCCAACATAGTCTCGTGTCTACTTGATCCAAGAAGCTCATTCTTCACCAGTATCATTGTCTATCCCATAGTCCAGTCCAATCCCTGTCTGAATAGTTGGCTTTGGGAATGGTTCTTGTCTTGGGCTAACAGAAGGTCTGGGGGCCATGACCTCCAAGGTCATTCTAGTCTCAGTCAGACCATTCACAGGGCAGAGATATTTGGCTTTTTTCACTGATAATATATCCCTAGCTTCATCGACTCGACGGCACTGGATATAATCTGGATTCATCACAATGGCTGGCACAAAGTAGGTGCTCAATAAGTATGCATTGAATGAATGAAGAAGTCTGTAACTTAACAGACAAGACAGATCACTACTCATATATGATCTATTCTGTGTTCGAATGCTGAATTGTGGACTCGGAACCAAAAATAAAATAAGAGCACCTTCGCAGTTCAAGGTTTTCTGCATGAAAGTCCCTACAGAGAAGAAATGGTTTGGGTCATGTTGTCCCTAATGACTGTTAAACTTTGGGATATCAATCCGTAATAATGAGATTTCAATCCATAATTTAAATGTGCTCTTCTACTTAAAATAAACTCCACAAATGATTTTGGTGGACAGAGCTATTTACTGGAGCCAAGTGTGAATGAGCAGTTAAGACACTGCAACACCATTATCTCACACGTAATAAAGTTGTAATCAAGACACACGTCCTCTACAGTGATGAAAGATCTAATGGAACTCATTCGTGTTTGCCTTAAGTGTACTAATGATCTTGGTATGGCTTGGAGAAATGATTATATTTTTTGGGAGGGAGCAGTAATCTTAATAGATTTTTCTATTTAATTTACAAATCTCTTTTGAAATAGTTTTGGGCTTTGTGGAAATGAATCTGATTGATCCCAATCATATTTCATTTGGTTTAAATCCACTTAAATGACTAAAAATCAAGAACTGGGCTTAAAAAGTGTGCTTCCTAATAGTAAGGGGAGCGGTCTCCAAAGCCAACTGCTTGAGGGGGGCAGAAGCACACACACTTTTCCTGGACTCCTTTGCTGAGAGTCTAAAGGGCACAGGAGACATCCAGTGTACTCACTCAACGTTCTGCAGATATCACTGACAGCTTTAAAAACCACAGCTGAGAAGCTGACTCGCAGTCTCACTGTCTTCACATTTGGCAGTCGCAGGCGAAGCGTTTTATGCTGAGGGGTGAAGAGAAGCTTTGCATCTGCCTGGACTCCACATTTGTCCAGGGTCCAGTGGGTTTTCAGAAGCCAGCAATGCTTTTGTTCCCACCAAAGAGCAAAGTCTGACCAGTCTTGGGATATGTCTGCAAAAATGGAAAACACAATTACATAGAAGAAGAGATAGCCACGCGTCAAGAATCCTTGCACACCAAAGTCAGTTTCGTTGTATGTTCAGTGTGGTGGATCACTTTCGTATGGCCTTTCTCGCCATGGTCTTGTAACTCCCATCCAGGTGATTGTGGCCCACCAACGGGATCGGTCACTTTTGCCATCCTGCTAGGCTTGAAAGAGCAGGGAGAGGATCTAACAATCACTAAGGAAGAACAGCCAGGAGTGGATTGCATCCTTTGAACCCTGGAGACAGAGAAACCAGAAAACAGAGAAAGAGAGACAGGTGTGACTCTGAAGATGGCGAGAAGCAGTGGCAGACAAATGGCAGCAGGAGACAGCACAGTGGGCTTCCTGGCCCATTGAGTGAGAAAGCTAAGTGCCTTTGAGCAGGAGGCTTGCTGGTGGAGTAGGGTACCCCTGGGCACTTGGCGGAGCTAGGTTTGCTGACCCATGGAGCTAGGGCTGAGCGCCTTCAGGCGAGGCTTACTGGCAGAGTGGGCTGCCTTTGGACACTTATAGGTAGAGCTAAAAGAGCTTTATAGAATTTGCCCAACCAGGGCAGAGGCTGAGGGCCAGAGAGGCGTACCTGTGGGCACAGCTGAAAAAGAGGCTGTCCTGCTGGAAGAATTGTATCCTGGATGTTCCTGAATTGTAACCTCTTACTTCCCTAATAAATTCCATAATCGTAAGTATTGTCTTTGAGTTCTGTGTGGTCATTGCACGAATTATCAAACCCAGCAGAGAAGTAGAGAGTGCGATGGTGTCAGAATTGGTAAAGACGGTGGAGAGAGGAGGCATGTCTCACCTTGGCCTCGTAGGAATCAGCCTTGGGCTGTTCATCTTGATTCTCCTTCCCCTCCGTGAAGTTAGAGGAGGTCAGACCCGGCCGCCACCATCCCATTTTTACAGTATGCAAAAGCTGAAATAACCGATCTCCATCTCCCTGCCTCATTTTACAACCCAAACTCGTTGCCATCGAGCCAGCTCCAACTTATGGTGACCCTTGTGTGTCGGGGTGGAAATGTGCTCCGTAGGGTTTTCAATAACTGGTTTTTCAAAAGTAGATCACCAGGTCCTTCTTCTGAGGTGCCTCTGGGTGGACTCGAACTTCCAACCTTTCGGCTAGTAGCCGAGTGTGTTAATCATTTGCACCACTCAGGTACCCTTTTTATAACCCAAGGTTCAACAGTTCTTGGCTTCCCTCCAAAGTCTCTAATTAATGTAAGGCAGGTAGGAAATAGTGACTGAACCTTATCATTGTTCATATCTAATGGAAGGAACAGAAACATAAAAAGTTTTGTTCATAATAAAACCCTAAAGTTCTCGTCCTAAAAATCCTTTAGTGCCATGGCCCTTTCTGGAAAGGATATAAGGATTTGGCTTTGTTTAATCAGGTTTATTTCTCCCATAGAAATGCATCCTCACACCACTGGACGACAGGTGAATATCAAGAGCCCCAACAAAATCCACAGAGAAGAATTCTAAAGCTGAAATATTGTTCTTCACAGTAAAAATGCAAATCTTATCAGTACCACTATATTCTCAGTTTCCAAAGTGCCTACACTGAAATCAGAATTGAATCTGCTCTCTCTCAACATCAGCATCAGGGTCGAATCTTTCCCCTCCTTCGATGCTGGCATCAAAGTTCAATCTTTTCCCTTCATCGATGCTGGAGCCGCTTTTCAATCTCCCTTCCATGTTTAAAATTGGTGTCAACTTTGGGCTCATTTCCTCTTTATTCCCAGATGCCACGAGCTTTCATTATACAGCATTTTCATATCAGGGTGTCTTCATTTGCTCCCACACTCAATTTCACAAACAGGCTTACATCAGTTTACACCTTGACTACAAGAAAGATTTTTAAACTAGTTTTCTCTCAGTCTCTCTTAGACACCACTTCTGGGACATTTCTCTAACTAAGAACACTCTGTGGCTCCCTAGTGCCTTCTGCAACAAGTGGTTTCCAAGGGCATCTGTAATACGATTCAACCCCACATGCCCCAGCCCTGCCCTCCACTACCCAGAGTGCCAGCCCTGCCCCAGCCACATGGATGTGTCCAAGGACAATATGCTTGTTTCTCCCTTGGTGTTTTCACTCATGTTGATCATTGTTGTTGTTAGCTGTCATTGAGTCAACTCTGACTTGTGGCGACCAGGGTCGGACTGCTATGATCTGTAGGGTTTTCACTGGCTGATTTTCAAAAATAGATACCCAGGACTTTCCTTCTAGTCTGTCTTAGTCTGAAAGCTCTGCTGAAACCTGTTCAGCATCGTATGTCCCTGCACTCCCACCTACATTTAATTCAAATACATCTCCAAGAAAACTTGGACTATCTCAATGTCTGCATTTTTTCTGACTGAGCGGGAGAAATATAGTCAATACCAAGTGCTGTTTGCTTATTAATTGTCTCTGCCTTCTTCAGGCCACACCATTCTTGTCTCTCCAATTAGACTTTTGGTTTAATTCCACGGACCTGTCATAGACTTTAGTCCACGGTGGTGACAGAGTGTTCTCTATCTAGTGGTCATTCAATCAATACATGATGAATGGACACCACTGGAAAGGGATGGAGAAGGAGGGGCGAACGCAGGCAGAAAGAGAGGAGGCACAGCCACAATCCACTTTTGGTGAAATCTGTTAGAAACCTTTGGGTTTTCTATGTGTAAGCTTCTTGTAAGAAAAAGAAGTTAGGAGGTGTTTTATTAAGGTCTGCATTGGCAGGACCCCTGTCCAGGCTCAGAGAAACTCGGGTAGGACGGACTTAGGACACAGAGAATGAGTCTCTGCCCAGTGCCTGGCAGACCCCAACCACCCAGCTCCTCACCAATCTGCTCATATTAAATGGCCTTCTACAGCCACAGTGTCGAGAACCTCTGAGGGACAGGATGTGGCTCTCTTCACTCGGCATAGGGATCTGCTGTCTGACAGGTTGGGTTTACCTGAGTCCTTCATAACTGTGATGGCCAGTAGACTGGAGAAAAACCAAGTTCATCTGTACTTTTCCATTCTACTGGTGGTGACATTTCCATTCCTGTCACTCATATGAAAACACGATAATGAGTTGTATATCTCTACCATTCCCTCCCACCATCAATTAGATGAGGCTACAATCTCTTAGGGGTCCTTGGGTGGTGCAAACAGTCAACATGCTCGGCTGCTAATCAGAAGGCTGGAGGTTTGAGTCCACCCACAGGTGCTTTGAGAGAAAGGCCTGGAAATCTACTCCAGAAGAAGAATCAGCCATTGAAAACCCTATGGAGCACAGTTCTACTCTGACACACATGGAGTCACCAGGAGTCAGTCCAGCTTGATGGCAACTGGTCTTATAATTTTTTAGCTTCAAACCCACCTGTGGTCCTGGGCCGGGACCCTGCAAACTGCATTCCTGCTCTGTCAGCTGCTCCCTGTTAGGCTTTGCTGATGGGGCTGGTATGATAGAATGTGATTACAAGGCTGGTAGAGGGAGAGGGGCCTCTCTTTCCTGTCTGTTTTCTGTTCTTGACTGCTTACAGGATTTTCCACACCTTCTGAAAGACAGATTTTATCCTCATTCCATAAGGGAGGGCCTGAGACTCAGGGAAGTTAAGTAATTTGCCTGAGGAAACCCAGCTAGTAATTTTAACTCAAAAAGCCAGGCTATCTTCTAGTCATCATGAACACACCAATTTGTTGGTGACTAATGCATAGTTCTGGAGCCCTGGGGACACAGTGGTTCAGAGCTCGGCTGCTAGCCAAAAGGTTGGCAGTTCGAATCCACCAGCTGCTCTTTGGAAACCCTGTGGGGCAGTTCTACTCTGTCCTATAGGATTGCTACAAGTCAGAATTGACTCAACGGTAATGGGTTAATGCATAGTTTGATCATTTTAAACACATGACAGATTTTTTTTTTAGCTAAAAATTTTTCTTGTGTGAAATATTATAGTCATAAGGAAAAGTACATAAAACCTATTTGTACAGTTTAACAAATAATCAGAAAGCAGACACCTATGAAATCGCCACCCAGATCAAGAAGCAGAACATTACTGTTACCCCAGAAGGCGCCCACCGTGACAGATCATTGTGGTGAGCGCTTGACTCCTGACTGCCCCAGCAGGTCTCCAGAATATGTCCGTGGATGCCCCTGGCAGGTGGCAGGCCCGGGCAGGAACCAAAGGGGAGGAGGGAGGAGAAAATAACACGTACATCTGCTGAGGAAGAGCAGCTTGCTACCAATGATTATCCGCTTAGTGGATTTACTGTTAGAAATTGTCTTCCTGTTGAGTAGAGAATAAAGATTGGGACTTGGGAGGACAGTAAACTGCTTACCTAAATCAGCCACATGCAAAAGGCCAGCTTTCCCACAGGTGCTGTAGAATATTCATCAGACCACTTGCCAATCTTGTGGTTCGCAAGTCAACAGCTCTAGCCTACTCTCTTCAATAACTTTGCCTCTTGGAAATCAGTATGACTCCCTGTAGAATGGCACACATGGTTTGTGCTACACTGCTAACCTGAAGGTGGGTGGTTTAAATGCACTCAGCAGCACCAAGAAAGATTTGCCCAGTAATCTTCCATAAAGATTATAGCCAAGAAAACTCTATGGAGCAGTTCTACTCCAACTGGGGTCTCCATGAGTTGGAATTGACTTGACAGCCATGGGTTTGATTTGGTTTGGCTTTGGGATCCTTTAAAAAGCAGTAGACACAATAAACTGCCCTGGAACTATTTTAAAGAACTTGTCTTGTGGCTGACAGAAAATTTCTCCAGAGGCAAAAATGTGTTAACAAAATCTGTCTATTTACACAGGATTCACTGTAAACAAATAAAGCGAATGGTCTTGAGCCAATGGGGTCTTGTCAAGCTATGTGGGCATGCCCGGTCCCTACTTCTTTCTGCTTTATTCCTGGACAAGCACTGGAGAAATGACTTGACAGTTGGTACATAAGGTAGCTTACTTCACCTCCTACCTGGAGGCTTACTGTTTCTTTTATGACCAACTAGGTAGCTCTAGAAATAATATAGCTGGAATTGTCCAAATGCCTGCACACACATTTTCTTCCTGGGTAGAATCCTTCTTATGAAAAGTAATCTGTCTTGGGATCACAACAAAGGGTCCTGGACAGAGCTGGAGAAAAATGTAGAACAAAATTCCAACTCAAAAAGAAAAATGAGACTTTCTGGCCTGACAGAGTCTGGAGAGACCCTGAAAGTCTGGCTCCCAGACATCCTTTCAGCTCAGTAATGAAGTCACTCCTGCGGTTCACCCTTCAGCCAAAGATTAGACAGGGCCATAAAACAAAATGAGACTAAAGGGGCACACCCGCCCAGGGGCAAGGCCGAGAAGGCAGGAGGGAACAGGAAAGCTGTTCACAGGGAAACCAGGGCTGAGAAGGGAGAGTGCTGACATGCCGTGGGGTTGTTAACCAATTTCATAAAACAATATATGTACAAACTGTTTAATGAGAAGCTAGTTCTGTAAACCTTCATCTAAAGTATAATAAAAAAATTAAAAAAAAAAGTAATCTGTCTTAGTTAGGATGGGTGGTTTGGGGTGCTACCTAAGCAGCTAAGGCCAGCACTGAGTTCAAGTCATCCTGGAAGAATAGCAACCATTCAAATTTCTGCAAAACCATCAGTTGCCATGAATCAGGGTGATGCAGCTTGATTACCACATGACTAATCTGGGCAACATCATCAGGAACCAATGGTACTGAAGGAGGAAGTCCAAGCTGCTCTGAAGGCATTGGCGAAAAACAAGGCTCCAGGAATTGATGGAGTATCAACTGAGATGTTTCAACAAACAGATGCAGCGCTGGAGGTGCTCACTCGTCTATGCCAAGAAATATGGAAGACAGCTTCCCAGCCAACTGACTGGAAGAGATCCATATTTATGCCTATTCCCAAGAAAGGTGATCCAACCGAATGTGGAAATTATAGAACAATGTCATTAATGTCACACGCAAGCAAAATCATTCAAAAGATCATTCAAAAACGGCTACAGCAGGATATCGACAGGGAACTGCCAGAAATTCAGGCCGGTTTCAGAAGAGGGCGTGGAACCAGGGATATCATTGCTGATGTCAGATGGATCCTGGCTGAAAGCAGAGAATACCAGAAGGATGTTTGCCTGTGTTTTATTGACTATGCAAAGGCATTCAACTGTGTGGATCATAACAAATTATGGATAATATTGCGAAGAATGGGAATTCCAGAACACTTAATTGTGCTCATAAGGAACCTTTACATAGATCAAGAGGTGGTTGTTCGGACAGAACAAGGGGATATTGATTGGTTTAAAGTAGGGAAAGGTATGTCTCAGTGTTGTATCCTTTCACCATACCTATTCAATCTGTATGCTGAGCAAATAATCCGAGAAGCTGGACTATATGAAGAAGAAAGGGGCATCAGGATTGGAGGAAGACTCATTAACAACCTGCGTTATGCAGATGACACAACCTCGCTTGCTGAAAGTGAAGAGGACTTGAAGCACTTACTAATGAAGATCAAAGACCACAGCCTTCAGTGTGGATTGTACCTCAACATGAAGAAAACAAAAATCCTCACAACTGGACCAATGAGCAATATCATGATAAATGGAGAAAAGATTGAAGTTGTCAAGGATTTCATTTTACCTGGATTCACAATCAACAGCCATGGAAGCAGCAGTCAAAAAATCAAAAGACACACTGCATTAGGTAAATCTGCTGCAAAGGACCTCTTTAAGGTGTTGAAAAGCGAAGATGTCACCTTGAAGACTAAAGTGCGCCTGACCCAAGTTGTGGTATTTTCAATCACATCATATGCATGTGAAAGCTGGACAATGAAAAAAGAAGACTGGGGAAGAACTGATGCCTTTGAATTGTGGTGCTGGTGAAGAATATTGAATATACCATGGACTGCCAAAAGAACAAACAAATCTGTCTTGGAAGAAGTGCAGCCAGAATGCTCCTTAGAGGCAAGGATGGCGAGACTGCGTCTTACATACTTTGGACATGTTGTCAAGAGGGGTCAGTCCCTGGAGAGGGATGTCATGCTTGGCAAAGTACAGGGTCAGTGGAAAAGAGGAAGACCCTCAATGAGGTGGATTGATGCGGCGGCTGCAACAATGAGCTCAAGCATAACAATGACTGTAAGGATGGTGCAGGACCAGGCACTGTTTTGTTCTGTTGTGCATAGGGTTGCTATGAGTTGGAGGCGACTCGACGGAACCTAACAACAACAATTTGGGCTACATCACTGAATGCTGTATGCCTCCACTGAACAGGTCAGAAGAGGAAGGTTTCAGAGCCTGATGCTGCCCCCAGGGACATAAAAAGGGGCTCAGTATGATACACACAGCGGAGAATGGCATTCAGAACGGATGCTTGGCACCCAGAGGAATCAGAGGGAATCACGCACTGGAGAAGTGATGGAGTTAAGGAAAAGGTCACAGTCATTTTGCATACTAGGATTTCTGCTGTGTCCTCCTGGAAACAGTCACATAAAAACAGAGAATCACAGAGCTCAAAGGGCAGCTTAGCAGCTTTTAGTTCAACCCTTTTTGTTAACAGTAAAACGAGGCCCACTGACGTGAAACAACCAGTACAAGGTCACACAGTTAATGGCTACCACTGAGCGCTTTCTACAAAACCTAGTCTTAATCTTATTCAAGTAGAATCTTCAAGACTTTATTTTGCTAAATTAAGAGCTACTGGTATTTTTATTTATTTGCTATTTTTCTTTAAATGTCTTCTTTTTTTTTTTTAACTAGAAAAACTTTTTCTCATATGCTGTCAGTAGAAGGATAAACTGATACAACCACTTTGGAAAACCCTATGATCCAGCAATTCTGCCCCCAGCTCTCTGTGAGACAGGAATATGTACGTATGTTCACCAAAAGACATGTATGACAGGAGCCCGATCTGTCAGAGCCTCCAAAATGGAAGCACACCAAGTGCCTGTCAGTCGGTAAATGGATAAATGAATTGTGGCACAGTCATACAATGGAATATTACACAGCCATGAAAAGAAAGAAGCCAAAACTATATACAACAATACGAATAAATCCCACAAACATAACACTTAGTGAAAGGAAGCAGGCACGTGAGAGTTCATCCTGTGTAATTGTACTCACATAAAGTTCAAAAACAAGCAACATTATTTCTGTGGTGTCAGAAGTCAGGATAGTGGCTATCCTTAGTGGGTGACTGGGCAGTGTCAGGTGTGGGAGTTGAGGGAGGGGGCACTGGTCATGCTCAATTTCTGGATCTGGGTGGTGGTTAGAGGGCTTTCTGGAAATTCTGTACGTAGGTTTTACTCAAATTAAACCAGCTGCTGGATTCTGACGCATGGTGACTCCATGTACTGCAGAGTGGAAGTGAGATCCATAGGGATTTCCATGGCTGGGACCTTTCAGAAGCAGATCACCAGGGTTTTCTTCTGAGGCTCCTCTGGGTGGACTTGAACCGCTAACCTTTCTGTTAGTGCTTAATCATTTTTACCACTTTATTTAAGTACACTTAAATAAAATGGTAGAAATGATAAAGTCGTACTTAAAACAGACAAACAAAATCTCTGTCTCAAGTGTAAATGAAACACCAACAGCCATAAATAGAAGGTAAAAATAAATTTAAAAAATTATTAAATTCTAGCTTGATAATGTTGACCCCTGAGGAGAAGAATCTGACCCTGAAGACTCCTCTCTCTAAACAGAAGAGTAATAAATAGTAAAGTGTTAAAAGACGTACTAACACTAAGTAGACTTTATCACTGAGTAATTGGAAGTATTAACAGAGAATCCACACAGTAGTCTAACGTGATGCCACTGACTGTCATCCTAGATGTCACCAGTCCTTGTGGAAATATGGCATCATACCTACTGGCGAGCTTTAATTTACCACCATTCACTCAAGGTTTTGCAAGGGTAGTTAATCAATTTAAGCTCTTGCAGGCTCCTGTACTTCTCTTCTTCTCCCTAGGGGAGCTTGCTCTCTGGCCATTACAGATGGATAATGAGACAAATAAGGTTGTAAAACTTGGTTGCTTATAAATGATTAAAAACCCGTTGCTGTCGAGTTGGGTCTGTCTCATGGCAACCCATGTGAGTCTGAATAGAGCTGTGCTCCATAGGTTTTTCAATGGCTGATTTTTTCGAAGTAGATCACCAGGCCTTTCTTCTCAGGTGCCTCTGGGTGGATTTGAGCCTCCAACCTTTCAGTTAGCAGCAGAGGACCTGACCCTTTGGTGCCACTCAGGGATTCCATAAATGATTATAAAATATGTTGCTGTCAAATCGATTCTTACTCATAGCGATCCTATAGAACAGACTAGAACGGCCCCATAGGGTTTCCAAGGAGCGGATGGTGGATTTGAACTGCTGACCTTTTGGTTAGCAGCCAAGGTCTTAACCACTGTGCCACTAGGGCTATAGGATTAAAAAAAAAA
The DNA here is from genome assembly GCF_024166365.1 of Elephas maximus indicus. Lineage (NCBI taxonomy): Eukaryota > Metazoa > Chordata > Mammalia > Proboscidea > Elephantidae > Elephas > Elephas maximus. The sequence goes on from NC_064843.1 coordinate 44,576,983, forward strand.
TTTTTTTTTTTCGCTGGTAGATGAAATTGGAGAGATTGACTCTTGGATACAAGCAAGGTTTGAGGACAATCTAAATATTATATTTATCAGAAGATGATATAGGCTGCTCTTAGAAGATGAGTTTTTCCATTTCTGGAGATATTTAGAACAACTTAGATCTGTGAGTGTCTTATTTATCTAGTGCTGCTGTAACAAAATACCACAAGTAGATGGCTTAACAAACAGATGTTTATTCTCTCACACTTTAGGAGGCTTAAAGTCTGAATTCAGGGTGCCAGCTCCAGGGGAAGGCTTTCTCTCTCTGTTGGCTCTGGGGGAAGGCCCTCGTTATCAATATTCCCCTGGGTCTAGAAGCTTCTCTGTGCTGGGACCCTGAATCCAAAGGATACGCTCTGCTCTAGGTTCTTCTTGCTTGGTGGTAATGAGGTCCCTCTCCTCTCTTCTAGATTCTCTCTTTTATCTCAAAAAGAGACTGACTCAAGATACAGCCTAATCCTGTAGATCAAGTCCTGTCTTATTAACATAACTGCTTCTAATCCCACCTTATTAGCATCATAGAGATTAAGATTTACAACACAGAGTAAAATCACATCAGATCACAAAATGGCGGACAACCACACAATACTGGGAATCACTGCCTAGCCAAGTTGACACACAGTTTTGGGGGACGCAGTTCAATCCATAATGGTGAATTAGTGGTGATGCAGCAGAGAAGTTGTCAAATATAGAGAAACCATAAAGAGAGAGTAACTTACTCATTTGTTCTACTAACTTGAGCATCACTCCACCAATATGCAGGTCTCCAGACACTCTCAGTGTGACGTCTCTCTGTTCCTCTTCATTTGGACGGTCAACTCGGACCACGAGCTCCCAGGAAGCAGACGCAAAGTCACTGGACGACAGCATTGTGGCAAATGCAGATGCCTGCCGAATAAAGAAACAGACATTGGCCGGAATGTGAGGAAGGAAAATGGAACTTGCCAATAGACTCTGCATACCAAAGGTTTTCTTTTTTTTTTTCATGTTCTTCATTTTAGCCTCCTCTTAAAAAACCCCATAGGTTCCCAATGCCCCATACATTAAATCCAGCATCTTAACTTTAAAGTCAAAAAGTCTTATACAACTGATCTCCAATCATCTAAAATTTATGTACTTTCTCTTTCGAGGACCAGTTACGTAGCCATTTCTTTTCTGTATCCACCCAATGCATCAATCTTCATTTTCTCTATTACTTTTCTTGACCTTCTCTGAACTATTTCAGCAATATGCAATGAACTGTGGCAATTCTCAAAGATATCTTTTATTAAAAAATCAACTTTATTGAGGTATAACGTATATACAATAAAATGCACAGTTTAAATGTACAGTTCTATGCATTTTATAAGTTATATCTCAATAAAGTTCACTTTAAAAAAAGGATATAAAGAAAATCTCTATCTGTATCTCGATCTCCAGTAATATGCATTATTATATTCCTGCTATAAATATTGATGGCAGCATCTTCTGGCATAAAAACTTAAAAAAGTAAAAAAGGGTAAAATAATTTCTGTTTCAGTCATCATATTTAGTTTTTCCTTACATGTATATAAAGGCACAGGTCATTAGTAATTATTGCCATGTATTTAACTTAATTCAGGTACTGTTTTATATCATATAAGGGTCGATAAATACATGCATCAATTAGATTTTTTGATACAACTTTGAGAAGAGACTTAAAAACAGGAGTGATGGGCATAAAAAACCCACTCTTCAAAGTACTCATGGGGGTGAAAACTTCAAACCTGTAATTTTCTCCTCATAGAAGGAGCTAGAATGAAAGGAGCTATGCAGTATCAAAACCGAAATATTTCAGGGGGTAATAGAAACACCAGAATTCAAAGTTGGCAGAACTTAACAAAACTTGACATGTTAGCCCTTGCTTATTTTTAAACAGAAGGTAAATGACACTGCCTTTCCTGGCTGTTATAAAATTTAAAATATAGATCAGTCATTTAAATGATTACAATACTTTCTCACTTGATTATGTAAAGACACATTATGAAAAACCCATGTTTTCATAAAGCCTATTTTGGAGTCCCTGGGTGGCACAAACAGTTACCATGCTTAGGTGCTAACCCGGAAGTTAACGTCCACCCAGAGGCACCTCAGAAGAAAGGCCTGGCAATCTATATCCAAAAAATCAGCCAATGAAAACGCTACAGAGCACAGTTCTAATCTTAACACCTGGGGTTGCTATGAGTCAGAACTGACTAGCCAGCAACTGGTTTTATTTCTCATACACATCAGTGTGCTCAAATTCCTAAAACAGGGCTTTTCAACTGGATTGAGCACAGGAAAGAGACTTTTGTTAAAATGCAGACTTTGAGTAAGCCAGGGGTTGGGGCTGAGACTGCATTTTTAACAAGCTTCAGGCGCTGCTGGTCTGTGGCTCACACTTGGAGTCGCAATAGCCAAGTGAAAAAGTAGCTCTGGGGTTCCTGGCTACCACCACTGACTGCTCTGACAGGGATCACAATAGAGGGTCCTGGACAGAGCTGGAGAAAAATGTAGAACAAAATTCTAACTCACAAAAAAAGACGAGACTTACTGGTCCAACGGAGACTGGAGAAACCCTGAGACAATGGCCCCAGGATACCCTTTTAACTCAGTACTGAAGTCACTCCTGAGGTTCACCTTCCAGCCAAAGATTGGACAGGCCCATAAAACAAAACAAGACTAACTGGGTACACTAGCCCTGGGGCAAGGACTAGAAGGCAGGAGGGGACAGGAAAGTTGGTAACAGGGAACTCAAGGTCGAGGAGGGAGAGTGTTGACATGTCATGGGATTGGCAACCAGTGTCACAAAACAATGTGTATTAATTGTTTAATGAGAAACTACTTTGCTCTGTAAACCTTCATCTAAAGCACAATTAAAAAAAAAAAAAAAGGAACAGCACATGCAATGGCTTAGAGGCCGGGTTTTTTTTAAAAAAGGAATTCAACAATCTCTCTTAAAAAATTTAATTTTAAGAATAAAACACTAGATATCAGAGAAATTTCATGATTAGAAGCCAACGCCTGGAGCCCCAGGCATGGGGAGCATTCCACGCCTTTGTACTACAGACAACTTGGAGACGTGCAGAAGCCCAGCTCTAAGGGACCCTTCACCCCATTCATTTAATTTATTCCCCAAATTCTTTTTGAGGTCTTACTATGCCCCAGGCTCCCTTATCTCCCTGAAACCGTCTAGTCAGGTTGTTGTTAGATGCTGTCGAGTCAGTTCAGTCTCATACCAGCCCTATGTACAACAGAATGAAACACTGCCTGGTCCTGCACCGTCACAGTCGTTGTAATGCTTGAGCTCACTGTCGCAGCCACTGTGTCTAGTCAGGGAGGTGATGTTAATTAAAAGCACGTGAAGTCATGGGAATGTGTATTAAACCAAAAACCAAACCTGTTGCTGTTGAGTCAATCTGACTCATAGCGACCCTATAAGACAGACTAGAACTGCCCCATAAGGTTTCCAAGGATTGGCTGGTGGATTCAAACTGCTGACCTTTTGCTTAGCAGCCGATCTCTTAACCGCTTCGCCACAGGGCTCTGGGAAGTGTGTATTTAGGGAGACATTACCTGTTCAGGGCAGTGGGGAAGGTTTTCCCGGGGGCTGCAGGTTCTGAGTAATGTTTAATCAGGACAAGGTGGGCAGGAGAAGGGAGCTGGAAGGTCTCCAGGTAGAGGGAACGGCATGTGCAAAATTCTGAAATAGGAGGGCGCTTGGCCAGTGTGGCTGGAACCCAGGGAATGAAGAAGAAAGGGGCATCAGGCCAGGGAAGCAGACCTTGAGGGTGCAGAAGTAGGTTTGGTCTAAGGTTGCTGGTAGAGTACAGGGGGAATTTTTTGTTTTTGATGTTGAAAATATACACAGCTAAACATACACACACACACACACACACACACAAAGTAGCTCTGGAACTCAGTTCCTCCCTTCAATCTTCCAGAATCAGTATTAAGCCAGGGACCATCATGACATCTGAAGACTACCATTTTAAATAATATATACAGTAATTAAATAACCAGTCTCATACTAGTTTTGTGTTCATTTGAAACTGGGCACATTTGTAAGCCTAAGAGAATCTTGAAATACACAAAATAGATACATTGAATACTGCCCAGTGAACACGTTTAGGACAGATTTTATTTGCTCGAATCAAACTCAAGAATTTAGAAATAGCTCTTTATGTTTTAACAAGGAGAATCATTCCAACAATGTAACAAATATACCTCCCAGGGCACAGAGGAGCTCCTGGGAACCTCTTGCCTGGGCTGTGTGGTACTGGTCCTAACTGTTGCCCTCATTAGCCTTGGCTACCATTTATTATCATCCTTATTAGTATAGTGGTGAGTATCCCCTATTGACATGCAGGAGGTCAGGGTTTGACACCCTTTTGAAGGAGGAGCCCTGGTGGTGCAGTGGTTAAAGCACGTGGCTGCTGTCAACAGTTCGATTCTACCAGCTGCTGCACTGGAGAAAGATGTGGCAGTCTGCTTCCATAAAGATATACAGCCTTGGAAACCCTATGGGGCAGTCTACTTTGTCCTACAGGATCACTATCAGTCAGAATTGACTTGCCGGCAGCTATCAGTCGGAATCCACTTGACTGCAATGGTTTTTGGTATCTTTTATTACGGCTTACTGGGCTGCGTACATATAGCGCTAACTACTGTCTTTGTGTTATGGCCTTCACCCTCTCAGCAACTTCATTTAGAAATAAGAAAACTTAAGCTCAGCGAGGTTAGAAAACTTGTCTGAAGTCACACAGGAAGTTAGATGGTGGAGTCCAGACTCAAACCCTGGTCTTTCTAATTCCCAAATCTCAACTACCACAGTGGGACATGTTCTTGATAAATTTTGCAAGGGTAATATGAAATAAAACAATTACAACCACATGAGCTAAACTCTCTGTAGCCCTTACTTAGCACTTCTATTAACACAAATCTTTTGAAGACAGTAAAAATACCACCTTCATAGTTAAACTCCTAACATGGCATTGAACTGCTTGACTTTAACATGCTTACAATTTCTACTGCCATTTGAGGTTCAGTTATTAAAAATTTGTTGTACATAAAGAAAATAATCTTTCTTTTAAGGCCACTCCCTACTGCTCCTTTCATGGGCATTCAGACACAACACCTTTTCTTATCCCAGTCTGGGTGATCAAAACACTTCTCAATCAGGCAATAATACATGGTGATTCCCTTACAACGAAATTCAGGCTAAAGTTATATAATTCTAGTTTTCCCACATTCCTTCTCATCTCTACAAGCTGTTACTTGCTTGGAGAGAGAGCAGCAAACTCTAACAAAGAAAGCACGACTCAGGAGACCAGGGCAAGAAGCAAAGCAGAAGGGCAGTCGCGCCTCCCCTGATGAAGCCCAGCCGCCCGCCTCCACCTGCCCTTTATAGAAAATGCTAGAAGGATCAGAGGGTGCTCAGTGTTCTAAGACCACTCGATCTTGTATTTTGCAGTTGTGCAGGGGCCCTGGGGCCGGGGGGGGGGGCGACAATGGGTGGATAGATAGAAAGCTTCCAGTAGGGTCGGAGAAGGGGATCAACACCCTGACAGAATTGTTTTAAAGTCAACAGCCATCTAAGTGCAAGGGACTGCAGAAAGGAGGGGCAGGGGTCTCAGGAGTCATCACAGCCTCCCCTCGCCTCCGTCTTCGCCCTCCGGCCCCACCCTCCGCTGTCGCCCCTTAACACCCACCTCCTTTCGGGGGAGCCTGTGGCGCCCAGTCTCTCAGCAGAGCAGGTGGAGGGGTGCGCCCCTAGAGATCTGAGCAGAGGCCAGGCCAGGCCAGGCCCGGCGGGGGCGCACAGTCGCGGGGCTTTCTGCCCTGCACTGGCTGCGGCGAGGGCTGGTCGCTGGGGGCGCAGCAGCCGGGACCTCCCGCGGAGCTCGGCGCCCAACCCCAGCCACGCGCTCTGCGCCGGGTGCACCGTCTCCGCCCTCCGTGGCCCCCGGCGGCCGGGCCAGGCCAGCGCTCGGCGGTGCAGGCGAGGGCACGCCCAGCCGGGGCCTGCTGGGTCTCGTCCCCGAGAGGAGGCGCCGTCCGCAGGGTTTTTAAGGGCGCAGAGTGGCCGAAGGGCTGCTAAGCGGCTGGGGTGGGGGTGGGGGGGTAGGGGTGGCTGGAGAACGCAGGACGGACGATCACCCACCCTTCCTGGGCCGCCTCCAGCTTTCCCGGTTCCCTGAGGCCTGCCCGCCCGCCCGGGACAATCGGTGTTTTAAGACCTGTCACTTCCCCCGCCCTCCAGGTAGATCAATCATCCCACCCGGGGACGCGTCCTCTCCCGGAGACTCCCGCCTTCCGGCTACAAGCGTCGCCACTTTGAAAAGCCCTGGAGCCGTGTTTGCGTAGGTGGAAGAAACAAAGCGATTCATCTCTGAGTAAGATGGTGATGTAAACGCCTGGAGAAGGGTGAGGTGCCTAGGAGACACAGACAATGAAAGGCAACTGTTGACCCAACACCAGTGCCCGGGGCCAAAGCCTGGGCCTCGCCCGCGGTGGCTCACCTTCAGATCACAGTCTAGCCCTGGCAGGTCGCCTTCCTGTCGGATTTACTTCCTGGACCACCCAGGAAGGATGGGCGACCTTGGGCAGTTTACACCACCTCTGCCAGCCTCCTTCATTCCTGTATCTCAAGTTTGTTGAGTGCTTACCAGGCATGGAGTGGTGCTCTGAGGGTACAGCGGTTAATAATGACCCCCAAAACCCAGTGCCGTCGAGTGGATTCCGATTCATAGCGACCCTGTAGGACAGAGTAGAACTGCCCCATAGAGTTTCCAAGGATGCAGACATGGAAATTAGGACCGAAAACCAAACCTGTTGCTGTGGAGTTGATTTCAACTCATAGTGACCCTACAGGACTGAGTAGAACTGTGCCATAGGGTTTCCAAGGAGCAGCTGGTGGATTCCAACTGCTGATCTTTTGGTTAGCAGCCTGAACTCTTAACCACTGCTTCACCAGGGCCCATGAAATGGGTTGTTGTTAGGTGCCATCCAGTTGGTTCTGACTCATAGTGACCCTATGCACAACAGAACGAAACACTGCCGAGTCCTGTGCCATCCTTACAATCGTTATTATGCTTGAGCTCTTTGTTGTAGCCACTGTGACAATCCACCTTGTTGAGGGTCTTCCTCTTTTCTTCTGACCCTGTACTCTGCCAAGCATGATGTCCTTCTCCAGGGACTGATCCCTCCTGTTATGTCCAAAGTATGTAAGAAGCAGTCTCGCCATCCTTGCCTCTAAGGAGCATTCTGGCTGCACTTCTTCCAAGATAGATTTGTTCGTTCTTTTGGCAGTCCATGGTATATTCAATATTCTTCGCCAACACAATTCAAAGGCATCAACTCTTCTTCGGTCTTCCTTATTCATTGTCCAGCTTTCACATGCATATGATGCAATTGAAAATACCACGGCTTGGGTCAGGCGCACCTTAGTCTTCAGGGTGACATCTTTGCTCTTCAACACTTGGAAGAGGTCCTTTGCAGCAGATTTACCCAATGCAATGAGTCTTTTGATTTCTCGACTGCTGTTTCCATGGCTCTTGATTGCGGATCCAAGTAAAATGAAATCCTTGACAACTTCAATCTTTTCTCCGTTTACCATGATGTTGCTCTTTGGTCCACTTGTGAGGATTTTTGTTTTCTTCATGTTGAAGTGCAATCCATACTGAAGGCTGTGGTCTTTGATCTTCATTAGTAAGTGCTTCAAGTCCTCTTCATTTTCAGCAAGCAAAGTTGTGTCATCTGCATAACGCAGGCTGCTAATGAGTCTTCCTCCAATCCTGATACCCGGTTCTTCTTCATATAGTCCTGCTTCTCGTATTATTTGTTCAGCATACAGATTAAATAGGTATGGTGAAAGAATACAACCCTGACGCACACCTTTCCTGACTTTAAACCAATCAGTATCCCTTTGTTCTGTCCGAACAACTGCCTCTTCATCTATATCAAGGCTCCTCATGAGCACAATTAAGGGTTCTGGAATTCCCATTCTTTGCAGTGTTATCCATAGTATGTTATGATCCACACAGTTGAATGCCTTTGCATAGTCAGTAAAACACAGGGAAACATCCTTCTGGTATTCTCTGCTTTCAGCCAGGATCCATCTGACATCAGCAATGATATCTCTGGTTCCACGTCCTCTTCTGAAACTGGTCTGAATTTCTGGCAGTTCCCTGTTGATATACTGCTGCAGCCCTTTTTGAAAGATCTTCAGCAAAATTTTGCTTGCGTGTGACATTAATGACATTGTTCTATAATTTCCACATTTGGTTGGATGACCTTTCTTGGGAATAGGCATAAATATGGATCTCTTCCAGTCAGTTGGCCAGGAAGCTGCCTTTCATATTTCTTGGCATAGACGAGTGAGCATCTCCAGCGCCGCATTTGTTTGTTGAAACATCTCAATTGATATCCCATCAATTCCTGGAGCCTTGTTTTTCGCCAGTGCCTTCAGCAGCTTGGACTTCTGCCTCCAGTACCATCGGTTCCTGATCATATGCCACCTCTTGAAATGGTTGAATATCGACTAATTCTTTTTGATATAATGACTCTGCATTCCTTCCATCTTCTTTTGATGCTTCCTGCGTCGTTTAATATTTTCCCCATAGAATCCTTCACTATTGCAACTCGAGGCTTGAATTTTTTCTTCAGTTCTTTCAGCTTGAGAAACGCTGAGCGTGTTCTTCCCTTTTGGTTTTCCATCTCTAGCTGTTTGCACATGTCATTATAATACTTTACTTTGTCTTCTTGAGAGGCCCTTTGAAATCTTCTGTTCAGTTCTTTTACTTCATCAATTCTTCCTTTTGCTTTAGCTGCTCAACACTCAACAGCAGGCTTCAGAGTCTCCTCTGACATCCATCTTGGTCTTTTCTTTCTTTCCTGTCTTTTCAATGACCTCTTGCTTTCTTCATGGATGATGTCCTTGATGTCGTTCCACAACTTGTCTGGTCTGCGGTCACTAGTGTTCAATGCATCAAATCTATTCTTCAGGTGGTCTCTAAATTCAGGTGGGATATAGTCAAGGTCATATTTTGGCTCTTGTGGACTTGCTCTTATTTTCTTCAGTTCAGCTTGAACTTGCACATGATCAATTGATGGTCTGTTCCACAGTCGGCCCCTGGCCTTGTTCTGACTGGTGATATTGAGCTTTTCCATCATCTCTTTCCACAGATGTAGTCAGTTTGATTTCTGTGTGTTCCATCTGGCAAGGTCCATGTGTATAGTCGCCGTTCATGTTGGTGAAAGAAGGTATTTGCAATGAAGATATCATTGGTCTTGCAAAATTCTATCATTCAATCTTCGGCATTGTTTCTGTCACCAAGGCCATATTTTCCAACTACTGATCCTTCTTCTTTGTTTCCAACTTTTGCATTCCAATCACCAGTAATTATCAATGCATCTTGATTGCATGTTCGATCAATTTCAGACTGTAGCAGCTGATAAAAATCTTCTATTTCTTCATCTTTGGCCCTAGTGGTTGGTGCATAAATTTGAATAATAGTCGTATTAACTGGATTTCCTTGTAGGAGTATGGATATTATCCTATCACTGACAGCGTTGTACTTCAGGATAGATCTTGAAAGGTTCTTTTTGACGATGAATGCAACACCATTCCTCTTCAAGTTGTCATTCCCAGTGTAGTAGACTATATGATTGTCCAATTCAAAATGGCCAATACCAGTCCATTTCAGCTCACTAATGCCTAGGATATCGATGTTTATGCGTTCCATTTCATTTTTGACGATTTCCAATTTTCCTAGATTCATATTTCATACATTCCAAGTTCCGATTACTAATGGATGTTTGCAGCTGTTTCTCCTCATTTTGAATTGTGCCACATCAGCAAATGAAGGTCCCGAAAGCTTTACTCCATCCACGTCATTAAGGTCGACTCTACTTTGAGGAGGCAGCTCTTTCCCAGTCATCTTTTGAGTGCCTTCCAACCTGGGGGGCTCATCTTCCAGCACTATATCAGACAATGTTCTGCTGCTATTCATAAGGTTTTCACTGGCTAATGCTTTTCAGAAGTAGACTGCCGGGTCCTTCTTTCTAGTCTGTCTTAGTCTGGAAGCTCAGCTGAAACCTGTCCTCCATGGGTGATCCTGCTGGTATCTGAACACCAGTGGCATAGCTTCCAGCATCACAGCAACACACAAGCCCCCACAGTACGACAAACTGACAGACACGTGGGGGGATGAAATGGGTAGACAGGTGGAATTTCATGCACCATAATGCAGGCTTTAGGATTTAATCAAGTACATAAAGCCTCTGATATTGCAGCCATTCTTAAAGTCTAAAATTGTGGGTCTTTTAAACCCCAAACCAAACCCGTCGAGTCAATTCTGACTTGTAGTGACCCTGTAGGACAGAGTAGAACTGCCCCATAGAGTTTCCAAGGAGTGCCTGGTGGATTCAAACTGCCGACCTTTTGGTTAGCAGCTGTAGCACTTAACCACTATGCCACCAGGGTTTTTGGGTCTTTTAAAGGAACATTGGAAGTGATATCAAATTTGTGAATATTAGCTCTGAAGCATCTTTCTCTATAGTTAAGCCTGTTTCTATAATTGAGACTGTCAATATTAGGTAGTGAGCACAACGGAATTTATTTCTGGGAATGAGGTATTTTACCATCCTTCTAGATTTCACCTCAAGTTTGTTGATGAGTGCTGAAGTTAACATTTTTCCTGAAGAAGGGTGTACTAGCTAGGAGGCAGCCTCTGGCTGCCACAGTTTTTGGAGATTATTTTAAGCTAGATAATGTCTCCAACTTCTAACATATCCCAAGCAGGAAGTAAGGGGTGGGGCAAAGGCTGTTCTTCAGAAAAGCTCTGTCTTTATTTTAGGAAGGGTACTCCCCACTCCACCCCAGACTTCCCTTCAGGTTCCTTGGCCAGAATGGGATCACCTGCCCAGTGCCAGACCAATCACAGGTGAAGGGGCATGGGCTTGCTATAAATGATTTAGACCAATCCCAATTACTTGTCGGGCTCTAGAACAGGACTCTTCAAGGGCTTTACCCTCCTCAGTACTGGACCCATTGGGGTTCCCTGTGTGCAGGGGAGCAGGGGCCTGGGGGGCTGCTGGGCCAGCAACAAATCCTGTGTAATGCACACGGTGGCTCCTCCCTGCAGCCCCCATTACCTTTTTTTGGATATCACGAGTGACTTTTTAAATTCAGTCATTCAACTAATAGGTTACTTAAGCCAGAGACTGAAATCACATCTCAGTTCTGAACCTTCAACTGCATGACCTCAGCTGGCCTTTAGTCAAGTGACTGATCTCCCAGCTACAGGAACGCATGAAAATAATCATAGAGGAAATGAAGAAATGAATTGGAGTAAGTTTAGACGCAGTCATGTTTTCTCATTATGGTGGTAATTTGTTTTATTTACTTTTTTAGCCAGTTAAGATCATTTGATATACGTGGAAGTATAGTTTTCATAAAAAATACTTGGGATAATTACTCTAATTATGTTGTAATCAGTGTTTAAGTACTCAAGGGAATCTGGTTATTAAATTGATCATTTTAAACTTATTAGGTAAGTCAGTAGTTTGGAACGGTTTGGAAGATGTTTGCTATATTTGTCAATCTGTCTTATAAATGTCTAAGTCTGTTAGATTTATAAATCTGTGGAGGACACCAGAGGTATTTAATTTAGGGTTATGGTTTGAAATGTTAAGTCAATTTAATCTGTTGAATTTATGAGGTTCAATAATTGAGCATTAATCAAGAACAGGTAAAAGCGAGTGGTTTCAGTTTTCACACAAAAATTACAAACACGAATAAAGTAACAAGAACTGTATAGGTTGAATTTAATTTTTTATTAAAAATATGTTTTAAAATTTAGAAAGGGAACCCGTTTTTGCTTGAGCTTATCATATTCAGGCATTACTAAGTTTTGAATATTATTTTAAGTTTAATTTAAAAAGGTGAGTTGAGCATTCAGTAAATTTAGGATTTTATGATTGTAATAAAATAAGAGGTGTTTTAAATGTTGCTTTCTGGAGACTCTGCTCACGGCAGATTAGATACTAGACTGTGTTCAAGATCTTGTGTGTGGTCTTGAAGTATTAAGGGCCCTATTTACACCAATGTGGTTTCTCCTTTTAGTTGAAAATATCTGTATTGTGCTAAAGAATTCAACTGGTTTTAAGCTTTCTGCTCGTCCCAAGTTATTTTTAAACTTTCCATTGAAATATATATACAGACAAGTGCACAAATCATGAACATATACCTGGCGTATTTTCACAGACTGAACACACCTGTATACCTAACCAGCACCCAGATCAACAAACAGGCCACCGCCAGCCTCCAGATGCCCCCTTGTGACCCTTCTAGTCACTACCACCCCCCTGCCCCCCACCAAGGGTAACCACCCTCCTGACTTCTAACACCATGGATTTTGCTGGCCTTTGTATTTTATATAAATGGAATCAGACCATATGTACTATTTCACGTCAGACTTTTTTTGTGTTTGTGAGTCTCATCCATATTGTGTGTCCTGAGCTTTTTATTTTAGTTTAGTTTTTACTCACTACCTGGTTATTGTCATTCCTGTGCCACAGGTCCAGCCCACCCCTCGAGGTCCTGGGTTAGAAGTGGGCTTGGAAGGGTATTCTGGACTTTGAAATTCCATATATCTGTAAACAAACAGTACTCACCTCTTTCTCCCTGAAAACCAAAAACGAACAGAATCAACACTTTGAGTCAGTTATTTAATCAGTCCATACGTATCAATCAATCAGTGAATTTAATTAGCTTATTTATCAATTTAGCCATTATGTGACACGGTAATAATGCTGAAATACTAAAATGAACTAGACAGACTCTACAATTCTGATGCTAAGAATACAAAAGAGGATACCTACTTCTACCAGGTGTGCCAGCTGGTGGGGAGAAAAAAAAGGGCCTCAGAAAGGAGGTGGCTTTTGAGCTGGAACTTGAAGCATTGGAAAACAGCTTGACAGTTGCTTATAATAACCTGTAATTTCTAGAAGATGTTTTTTTCAGTTAGCAGACAGTTATTGTGCTCATAGAGTGCAGGGTAAAGGGACCTATATTTCCCAGCCTCATAACCTTACCTGTTCATGGCGCAAACACTGTTATCAGGTACCTTTCTACTGATATCCTGACCTGTGAATTAGTACCTTGGAAAAGGTAAGTAAGTACACTAGAGCAGCACTATTCACAATAGCCAGAAGGTAGAAACCACCTCAGTGCTCGTCCACAGATGAATGGATAAACAAAGCGTGGTGCAGTTATACAATGGACTGTTACTCCACCGTAAAAAGGAATGACGGGCTAATGCATGCTGTGACGTGGGTGAACTTGAACACATTACGCGAAGTGAAAGAAGCCAGACACAAAAGGACACATATTGTTTGATCCCATTTATGTGGAATATCTGGACCAGGCAAATGCAGAGACAGAAGGTAGATTAGTGGACTGGGGAGGGGGGACGGGAAGTCATTGTTTAAAGGGGTACACTGAGGTGATGAAAAAGGTTTGGAAACAAATAGCGGTGACTGGGTGCACCACATTGTGAGTGTGATTAATGCCACTGAATGGTACACTTAACAATGGTTAAAATGGCAAATTTATTTTACCACAATAAAGAAATCAGTCTGGGGTGGGGGGGGCGGTGCAAAAAAAAAAAGGAAAGCAAGTCGCATTTGCCTTATCATATGAGGTCCGAGTAGATTGGCCTGGATGATGGACACAGCCGTGCTCCTTACTTACTGAACACAAAAGGAAAATGAACACAGGGGGGCTTTGGCAGTCTTAGCTACTTGAAGCACCGGCAGCTTTCTTCCTTTAACCCCTTTACCATTCCACTTGAGCCCTCAAAGTTTTAAACATTGTATACATTTAATTTAGATAGAAGGAGAAAGCTGCTCAAGGGAGAAAAAGGCGAAGTTTTTTTTTTTTTCTCGATTGATGGTTTTATTTGACAAAACAAATAGGGTGTTATCCAATATGAATTTCTCTAAGTCTGCAGTTTAGAAACATGCTAAACCCATAAGCGTTGCTGTTGAGTTGATTCCGACTCATAGCAACCCTAGAGGACAGAGCAGAGGCCCACAGAGTTTCCAAGGACCGACTGCCTGGTGGATTCGAACTGCTGACCTTTTATTAGCAGCTATAGCATTTAACCACTGCACCACCAGAGTTTCCAGAAACATGCTAGTTTATAAAATTGGGCAAAAGAGACCTAGAAGGTATTTTTTATTGCACTGAGTCTTTGGGACACACAAAACAGGAGTTGCGTTGCCATGTGTGGCGAGCGTGTTGTTGGGTTCAGTGCAAAGAAGCAGAATGTGCCTATTAAAGCTGTACCCTCCTTTCCAGCTGGGTGGGCAACAAGCAGTTTCTATGCCCAGGCAAGTTCTAAGGTTTTCTCCCTGCGAGAGTGGAAAGGGTATGGCCTGACGTAGCTGTAGGCACCGAGTGAAGAAGGATGAGGAATGGCAAAGAAGAGTCAGAAGTCCACCTTGAGTCCAGAGTTGAGAATGAGAGAAGCAAGGATGGTGAATGGCAAAGAAGAGTCTGGAGTCCACCTTGAGTCCAGAGTTGAGAATGACAGAAGCAAGGATGGTGGGTTTCTTTCCCTATTTCTCCCCTCCCTCCTTCCCTCCCCGCCTCCTTTCCTCCCTTCCTTCCTTCTCTCATTCTTGCTTTCCATCCATCTCAAACAGAAGGGTGCAAAGAGTATATAAAAAAGAAGAAGTATATAGTGAACATTAAAGTCTTCCTTCCACCCCTGATTGCCATGTTTTCTTCCCTGGAGATAACAGCTGTTACCAGGTCCCTGTGTAATGTCCCAGAGATAGCTTCTGTGTGGAGATGCAATAGCGGTCTGTACACATTGTTCTGCATTTGGCTCTTTTCCCTTTAAAATACCTGAGTCATGTTCATGACTGCCCGCCATTCTTTGAAAAACCTCTCTATATTTGTGGAAATCCTCATGTTATTATCCCAGTGTAAAAGTCAGAGTTTGAATTCCCAACCCCCTGGCTGCAAGTGGGAGCCCTGGTGGCACAGTGGTTAAGAGCTCAGCTGCTAACCAAAAGGTCAGTAGTTCAAATCCACCAGCTGCTCCTTGGAAACCCTATGGGGCAGCTCTACTCTGTACTATAGGGATGCTATGAGTCGGAATCAACTTGATGGCAGTGGGTTTGCAGCAAGCACACAGGCATATGACACAGGCCATCATTCAGATGCACTGAGGCATAACTTTGACTTGGAAGTGAGCAAGGTGTGTAGGCAGACTGTGCTAGGAGCGTCCATCTTCCCTGATGTGGGTGGAGGCAGAGGTGACTGACTTAGGGCGGTAATAGTGGCAGTCATGATGGTTTCCTAGAGGCTGTGAGGTTAAAAAGCTGATGCAGAAGTGGCATCAGTGCTGGTGGCAGTAACAGGTGCAATCAAGTTGAGTTCAGATGCTGTCATGGTGGCTCCCTCATCATGCCAGGTCTGTAGCATCATTGCCAACATTGTTCTTGACTCTTGAAGCTTTGATTCAAGTCTCTATTTCCCGCCATCCCGATAATTTTGTGATTTTTTTTCTTAATTATTTTTCTGTTTACGTTAACTAGCCATAGCTTATTCTGTTGTCTGTACCTAAAAACCCTGACTGGCACAGAACTTGGTACCTGAAGTGGGATGCAGCAAGTAACGAGTGGAGTTGGCTGAGTGAAGCGGGTGGGGCTTTGGGCAAAGAGAGCAGAAACGTTGCAGGCTGGAAAGTGCATGACTTGTTATGCAGTGGCAAAATGTCTGCTCACGCTGTCATATGCTGTACTTTAAAGACGCAGATCACAAGCTGAGTGAGGCTGTGATACCAGGGGAAATGGTAGGGAATATTCACAGTGTTAGCCATCTTGATCACCTCTTGCCTCTTTCAACAGAGTCTTAAAAGAGAGGGGATACCCAAACCAGAGCCACCCAGTTGGCCAGCGGACACTGAAGAACGATTCCAGGGCTGCACCTCTGTCTGCCCCAGCCTGAGGTGCAAGGTGACCGAGAGTCCCATATTTTGGACTGAAAAAACGAACTACCTCTTTATTTCATACTAAAGCTGGTATGATCAGCTGTTGGACTGCAATGAATTGCAGCACCTTTCTAATGGCCTATTCTGAGAATTGAAAGAGCCCATGTACCTGATACATATATCCAAACCCTTTGCCGTCGAACCGACTCCGACTCCTAGTGACCCCATAGGGTTCCCAAGGCTGTGAATCTCTGTGGAAGCAGACTGCCACATCTTTCTTCCGCAGAGCTGCTGCTGGTTTTGAACTACTGACCTTTTGGTTAGCAGTCAATCGCTTCAACCACTGTGCTGCCAGGGCTCCTTGATACATGTATAGTATGTGTTTAAAACGTTATTATGATTTATACTAATAAACTTATTATTGGTGTTGTTCTGTCTTTATTTCTACCTGACCACAAGGTTTGGATTATGGATACAGTTGACAACCTTGGCGACCTGAGAGGGAGACTGAAATTTATGCTTCTTGTTGCCCAGTGAAGAGTTCACCACGATGACCACTACCAGTTGCCGTTGAGTTGATCTGGACTCATGACAACCCCATGTGTGCCAGAGTAGAACTGCACTTCATAGGGTTTTCATGGCTGTGACCTTTCGGAAGCAGATTGCCAGGCCTTTCTTCCATGGTGCCTCTGGGGGTGTTTGAATGGCCAACCTTTAGGTTAGTAGCCAAGCACGTAACCATTTGCACCACCCAGGGACATCTTAAAGAAAGCCCTTGATGTAAAGGCGTGTGGGAGATTTGATCACTGTTTCCCAATTTCTCATGCCCTCCCTAAGTTGGAATTACACGTTCATTCCCATCGCCATGAGACTTTGTAGTTCCTCCCACTGGAGGCGCGTGTACACTGCTGCACTTTGACTTTGGGCTTGGCCATGTGACTTTGATGCTGATGCTGCTGGTCTGTGGACAACACTTTGAGGAGCCAGGTTTAGTTCATCTTAATTCTTGTAATAACATAACAAAGTAGGTTTTATCATCCTTATTTAAATGATGAGGAAATTAAGGCTCAGGCTGAGTAATTTGCCCACAGTGTTAACACAGCAGCTTATTTGGAGCTTGCTTCGTTCATTCACTTGCTCATTTATGCATCTGTTCAGGCACTGTGATGGTTAAGTTTTTGTGTCAACTTGGCTGGACCATGATTCTCAGTGTTTGGTGGTCATGTAGTGTGATGGCTTCCCTGTTGAGATCTGATGCATGGTTGCCCCTATGGTGGCATCTGCTTGAGTGGCCAATCGGTTGGAGAGGAGTTTCCTTGGGTGTGTGGCCTGCATCAAGTATGGATGGACATTTTGGCAAGGCTCAGGGGCTTTTGCTTGTTCTGGATCCTGCAGCTAGCTCCTTTTCGTCTGACCTCGGGTTCTTGGGACTTGAATTAGCAGGTTACCTGTGGTCTTGCCTGCCAATCTTGGGATTCGTTGATCTTCACAGCCTGTGAGCAACAGCCTTGCTCTCTGGCCTGCTGATCTTAGGCTCCCTAGCCCCTGCAGCTACATGAATCAGGAGAAGCCTCTTTCCTGACCCACAGACTTGGGATGTTACAGATTCTACAGTCACATGAGCCATTTCCTTGACATAAATCTCTGTCTCTCTCTCTCTCTCTCTCTATTCATATGCTTTACTGGTTTTGCTTCTCCAGAGAACCCAGCCTAAGACAGGCACTGTGGATACAGTAGTGAATGAAATCAAGTCCTTGCCTTGCCTCTAGTGGGGAAGACTGACAATAGACAAGTAAATACATCAATACAAATAAAACATAATTTCAGGCAAAAAAATATTTATAAAGAAAAAAAAAAGTAGGGTAAGGAGGCTGATTATAAAATGAAGAGGGTCTTCTGGATCTAAGTTTGCTTGATCCTACCCAATTAAAGATACAACCTTCACTATTGCATAATGCTTTGTAGCTTCTGTTTTGCTTTCAAACCCCCTTTGCCTATTTAATTCTCACAATAATTCTGTGATAAGTTTAGGGCAAGGACTCAACACAGTCCAACAGATAAACCCCATTAAAGCTTATCGATGGAAACAGGTATCCTTGTTAAATGAAAGGTAACTGGAAAGGCCTTTTGTTTTCATCTAAATTGGCAAAGGAACCTCTTGGCCTCTTCTTGCCAAGCTCACCCTTCACAGGCAATGGGGTTGGGAGATGGGAGAGTTGATCGGTAGGGTCTGGCACACACTCTACCCCTTTGTCTTGGAGGACTGGGTCTAAATGTTAGGATACTTTGGTTTTAAGCAATATAAACCAACTTTGCCTTAAAAACCAAAATTGACAGGAATTTATGATAAGGAGTATAGTTTACAGAACCAAGGAACATCTCCTGAGTCCAGTTTGGAAAGCACAGGAACCAAGGCAGATCAGGGATCTGGTGCATCCCTTCAGGCTGCTCTCTTTGGATGAATGGGCTCTACGTGGATTCAGGGTTCATGTCCGTCTGCTCCAGTTTCAAAATTCAGGGAGTACAGATCTGGCTGGTCCAGCTTATGTCATGTGCCACCCACCAAGGCCATATTTGGACGGGTGGGTGGTTCTCCAAAGGATAATGGGGCACTATTGCCAGGAGTAGGGAGAATGGATGGGAACAGCAAAAACATGGCACCAACCCATGTGTGCTGCTGAATCCTCACTCCTGGGATGAAGGTTTAGGAATGTGCAGGCCACTTCCCGGCCAATAGGCTGCTCTTTTACTCTGGGCCCCTGTAACTGAAGTGCCAACAGGTGAGGCAGGTGCTTTATGCCTTGGAAGCATTTTCTGGCTCCTTCTCAAAAAAATTTTTTTTTTCTCAATTACCTTAACTCTGATCTGCTCTATAATGAGGAGTTCTTACCTTTACCTCCTACCCCCTACCCTGAATCCTGGATCCTTCTCATCCATCTCATGAACTAAGATACACGAATAAAGAGGAACCAGGGATACTATGAGACAGTGTGGGAGTCAATATCCCCTTGGCACTTACTATTCCCTTATGTGCCCATGGTTTTCTACTGCAAATATTTGCAGCTCTTTGTCTGAAGAGGTCTATGGCCAGGAGCTTTCTTGGCCTAAAGGCAGAGCATGCCAGAATGCCGGGGAATTAACAGCTCCAGGAACAGCCTTCAACCAGTGAGGGATAGAAGTTGGTGGATAACTACCCCAGCTCCCTCCCTCTCAGGTGGGACAAAACTGAGATTAGTTCCACACAGTTCTGAAGAGTTCCAAAGAGAGAGTGAACCTCAGTTGTCTACGGCAGTAACCTGCTCAGGAACCAGTCCGGTTGCTGTTGAGTCAGTTCTGACTCATGGTGACCCCATGTGTGTCAGAGTAGAACTGTGGTCCATAGAGTTTTTTTTATTTTTATTTTATTGTGTTTTAAGTGAAAGTTTACACAGGAAATTAGATTCCCATTCAACAATTCATACAGAAAGTGACATTGGCTACAGTCCTTGCAATGTGTCAATACACTCACCATTTCTAGTCTGCCTTCCCTGTTTCTGTCCATTCAGTTGCCCGGCCCCTTCTTGTCTTCACATCTTTGCTTTTGGGTATTTTATAGGCCAATCTATTATTTGGCTGAAAGATGACCTCCGGGAGTGGCTTCAGTTCCAGGTTAAAAGGGCAATAATCTCAGTGGTTCCTCTAGTCTTTATCAGTTCAGTAAGTCTGGTATTTTTTATGAATTTGAGTTTGTTCTACATTTTTCTCCCATTACTGGGACCTTCCGTTGTGTTCCTGGTCAGAACAGTTGGTGGTGGTAGCTGAGCACCATGTAGTTCTGGTCTCAGGCTAGAAGAGGCTGTGTTTGGGATGGGCCATTAGTCCTGTGAACTAATTTCTTCCTCAAGTCTTTGGTTTCGCTCAGTCTACTTTGCTCTAGATGGGAAGAGACCAGTAGTTGTGTCTTAGATGGCTGCTCACAAGCTTTTAAGACTCCAGGTACTACTCACCAAACTAGGATGCAGAATATTTTCTTTATGAACTAAGTTATGCCAGTTGACTTATTTGTCCCAAGAGACTATAGCCCTGAGACTTCAAACTCAGTAAATCAATCCCACCATGTGTTGGATGTGTCTATGCCCCGTATATGGTTTATTGTATATATGAATATATATGCAGCACATACAAACATGTATATATGTATGCCCACAAATATATATGTACATGCATATATTCCCATACACCTTCCCATACCCAATGACATTCATATTTACTTATGTAACCACCCACATATGTTTTGCTTATTAGTGTTGTTTCATAATTGTATATGTTATAGCATTTACCATAAATCCATAAAAAACCCATTGCCATCGATTCGATTCAGACTCGTAGCAACCTTATAGGACAGATAGAACTGCCCCATAAGGTTTCCAAGGAGCGTCTGGTGGATTCGAACTGCCAACTTTTTGGTTAGTAGCCTTAGCTCTTAACCGCTTCACCACCAAGGCTCCATAGTTGTCCTTTATTCTTGCTTACCTCTCAGTGTCTTCATTTACCTTGGTCAAGTTGTGCTGACTTCCCCTATATTGTATATTTCCTTTCCCATCACCAGAATTAACACGTGTCTGTTATCTAGTAAGTGATTCCCTCTCCCTCCTCCTTCCATCCCTGGTAACCATCAAAGAATTTCTTTCTGTGTGTATACCTATTCCTGACTTTTTATGTAAGTGGTATTATGCAATATTTGTCCTTTTGTGTTTGATTTCACTCAGCATAATGTCCTCCAGATTCATATATGTTATAAGACATTTTGTGGACTCATCATTATTTTTTATCATTTTGTAGTATTCTGTTGTATGTATGTACCACAATTTGTTTATCCATTCGTGTGTTGATGGGCACTTAGGTTGTTTTCATCTTTTTGCTATCGTGAAAAGTGCTACAATGAACACGGGTGTGCATATGTCTATTTGTTTCAGAGGTCTTTTCTCTCTAGGATACGTACCTAGGAGTGGGATTGCTGGGTCATTGGGTAGTCCTATTTCTAGTTTTTTTGAGGAAGTGCCATGCTGTTTTCCGTAGTGGTTGTACCATTTTTTAATCCGACCAGCAGTGTATAAGAGTTCCAATCTCCCCACAACCTCACCAGCATTTGTTGTTTTCTGTTTTTTTGATCAGTACCATTTTTTCAGGGGTGAGATGGTATCTCATTGTAGTTTTGATTTGTATCTCTCTAATGGCTAACGGGAAACCCTGGTGGCATAGTGGTTAAGAGCTACAGCTGCTATCCAAAAGGTTGGCAGTTTGAATCGTCTAGGTGCTCCTTGGAAACTTTATGGGGCAGTTCTTCTCTGTCCTATAGGGTCACTATGAGTCAGAATCAACTCCACGGCAAAGGGTTTGGTTTTTTTGGTAATTGCTAATGATTGTGAGCATCCCTTCATGTGTTTGTTAGCCACCTGAATGTCCTCTTTGATGAAGTATCTGTTCATGTCCTTTGCTCATTTTTTGATTGGACTGATTGGACTGTTTGTCTTTTTGTTGTTAGGGTGTTGAAGTTTTCTGTATATTTTAGAGATTAGACTCTTGTTAGCTATGATGTTACCAAAATCTTTTTTCCCAGTCTACAGGTTCTCTTTTTACTCTTTTGGAAAAATCTTTTGATGAACCTAAGTGTTTTATTTGGTCCCAGTTGCCTAGTTTATCTTCTGTTTCTTCATTTTTAATTGTGCTTGACAGTGTATTTATGCCAGAAATTAGGACCCTTAGCTTTGTCCCTATGTTCTCTTCCAGGAACTTTATAGTTTTAGCTTTAACATTTAGGTCTTTGATGCATTTTGAGTTAGTTTTTATGTATGGTGTGAGGTATGGATCCTGTTTCATTTTTCTGCAAATGGATATCCAGTTTGACAGCACCATTTGTTAAGGAGACAGTCTCTTCCCAAATGAAGGGACTTTGACTCTTTGTCAAAGATCAGCTGTCCCTAGCTGGATGGATTTACTTCTGGGTTCTCAATTCTGTTCCACTGGTCTATGTGTCTGTCATTGTACCAGTACCAGGCTGTTCTGATTACTGTGGTTGTATAGTACGTTCTGAGACTGGGACGTGTGAGGCCTCCTACTTTGTTTTTCAATATTGCTTTAACTATTCGGGGCCTCTTTTCTTTCCATATAAAGTTAGAGTTTAGTTTTTCCATTTCATTAAATAATGTTGTTGGGATTTGGTTTGGGATTGCATTATATCTATAGATCACTTTGGGCAGCATTGACATTTTCATAACGTTAAGTCTTTATCATGGACTGAATCACGTCCCCCCAAAATATCTGTCAACTTGGATAAGTCATGAATCCCTTGTATGATTGTTTACCATTTTATCTTCTGATGTGATTTCCTGTGTGTTGTAAATCCTATCACTATGATGTAATAAGATGGAGCAGTGGCAGTTATACTGATGAGGTCTAAAGATTAGATAGTGTCTTAAGCCAATTTCTTTTGAGATATAAAAGAGAGAAATGAGCAGAGAGACATGGGGATCTCATACCACCAAGAAAGCAGTGCCAGCAGCAGAGCGTGTCCTTTGGACCTTAGATTCCTGCACTAAAGTGCTACCAGATGAAGGGA
Organism: Elephas maximus indicus; assembly: GCF_024166365.1. NCBI lineage: Eukaryota > Metazoa > Chordata > Mammalia > Proboscidea > Elephantidae > Elephas > Elephas maximus. Next base: position 44,599,621 of record NC_064843.1, read on the forward strand.
AGGCTGGTGATGAGGACCTTCCTCCAGAGCCAGCAGAGACAGAAAGCCTTCCCCTGGAGCCAGTGCCCTGAATTTGGACTTCTAGCATACTGGACTGTGAGAGAATAAACTTCTCTTTGTTAAAGCCATCCACTTGTGGTATTTCTGTTATAGCGGCACTAGATAACTACGACAGGATTCCAATCCATGAGCGTGGGATGTTTTTCCATTTAAATAAATAGGTCTCTTTTGGTTTCTTGCTGTAGTGTTTTGTAGTTTTCCTTGTATAAGTATTTTATGTCCCTGGTTAGATTTATTCGTAGGTATTTTATCCTTTTGGGGCTATTGTAAATGGTATTACTTTCTTGATTTCCATTTCAGGAAATCAAGTTAGTGTAGAGGTACTCAACTCATTTTTGTATGTTGGTCTTGTACCCTGCCTTTTTGCTGAACCCTTTTTTTTTTCTATTAGTTCCAGTAACTTTCTTGTGGAATCTCTGGGCTTTTATATGTATAGGATCACGTCATCTTTGAATAGTGATAGTTTTACTTCTTGCCAATTTGTTGTTGTTGTTATGTGCTGTGAAGCCATACAACAGAATGAAACACTGTCCAGTCCTGTACCATCCTCAACATTGTTGTTATGCTTGAGCCCATTGTTGCAGCCACTGTGTCAATCCATCTTGTTCAGGGTCTTCCTCTTTTTCACTGACCTTCAACTTAACCAAGAATGATGTCCTTCTCCAGGGACTGGTCTCTCCTTATAATGTGTCCAAAGTATGTGATATGAAGTCTCGCCATCCTTGCTTTTAAGGAGCAGTCTGGCTGTGCTTCCTCTAAGATAAGTTTGTTCATTCTTCTGACAGTCCAAGGTATATTCAATATTCTTTGCCAACACCATAATTTATATACCCTTTATTTCTCTTTCTTGCTTTATTGCTCTGGCTAGGACTTCCAGTACAATATTGAATAAGAATGGTGATAATAAGCATCCTTGTATCATTCCCATTCTCAAGGGGTATGCTTTCAATCTCTTTCCATTGAGAATAATGTTGGCTGTTTGTTTTTCATATATACCCTTAATTATGTTGAGGAACCTCCCTTCTATTCCTATTTTGCTGAGAGTTTTGTCAGGAAATGGTGTTGGATTTTATCAAATGCCTTTTCTGTGTTGATTGAAATGATTAGGTGACTCTTTTCCTTTGTTTTATTTATGTGATGAATTACATTGGCTGATTTTCTAATGTTGAACCACCTTGCATCCTTGGTATCAATCCCACCTGATCATGATATATTATTTTTTTGATATGCTGTTGTATTCTATTGGCTAGAATTTTGTTGAGAATTTTTGCATTGATATTCATGAGGAATTGTTGTTGTTGTGTGCCGTCGAGTCGATTCCGACTCATAGTGAACCTATAGGATGGAATAGAACTGCCGCATAGGGTTTCCAAGGTGCAGCTGGTGGATTCAAACTGCTGACTTTTTGGTTAGTAGCCTGAGCCCTTAACCATTGAGCCACCAGGGCTCACATGAGGGATGTTGGTCTGTAATTTTCTTTTTTCTGTGTTATCTTTGCCAGGGTTTGGTATCAGGGTTATGCTGTTTCCACAGAATGAATTAGGGAGTATTTCCTCCTTTTCTATGTACTGGAATAGTTTCAAATAGGATTGGTGTGAACTCTTTTTTGAATGTTTTTGGTAGAATTTTCCAGTGAAGCCATCTGGGCTGAGGCTTTTTTGTTGTTGTTGTTGGGAGTTTTTTTTTTTAATGACATCTTTAATTTCTTCTTTTGTTATGGGTCTATTTAGATTTTCTACCTCGATTTGTATGAGTTTAAGTAGGTAGTGTGTTTCTGGAAATTTGTCCATTTCTTCTAGGTTTTCAAATTCGTTGGAGTACAATTTTTATAGTATTCTGTTTTGATCCTTTTATCTTGGTTGGTTCTGCTCCATAGAGCTTTCAATGACTGATTTTTCAGAAGTATATCATCAGGGCTTTCCTTCGAAGTGTCTCTGGATTTACTCGAACTTCCAACCTTTCAGTTAAAAGCTGAATGTGTTTACCATTTACACCACACAGGGGCTCCCTTGCTTATGAACACACCCATTAGTGGCTTCTTCTCTTCCCTGTCTCACTCCCCTACCCCCTTCAGGTGCTTCCTGGGATCACCTCTCACATAAACCACTTACACTTGAATTCTTTTCTCAAGGTCTGCTTATGGGTAGTGACTCATACTGGTGTGCTTGCCACAACTGCTAGAAGGGAGGAGGGGAAGCTCTCATTTGCATGGGTATACCCAGTACCTAAGGGGCTGGCCTGATGGCACTGTGCAGCCCTGCCCTCCTCATCTCAACACTGATTTTCTTCCAAGCTAGAACCCCCCCGCAACCCACTACCAGCAGTGGCCTCTGGGTATGGACAGTAGCATAGGTCCTTCCTGAAAATACCCTACTCTGGAACATTTGATGGCATTGCTATCGTAGAATAGAGAGATGGGACCCCGGACTCAGGCACACAATTGAATTGTCAAGGCCCCCCACTAGAGAGAGCCCTTACGGATAAAGATGGTAATGGAGCCTGAGAGGCTGAGGCTGAGACAGGGATTCGGGAGCATGTCATTGACTGACAGAAGCATCTCAGGGGAGAATGAGGGAAGCATGACAGGCAGGGGAGGAGCTAAGCAAGGATGTGGCCTCATAAAGTCTAGCCGAGGCCTGTAGTATTGTTCCATTATTTTAGAAGTTAAGAAAGGTTTTATGTAATAGTTTTACAGGCTTCTGTAGCTGTATTATGCCAGCCATAGTGGAGGGAGGAAATTAGCCCAGGAAACTGAGAGGATGCGTAGACTAAAGAATCCAGAATAGACAATTCAAAGCTGATTTAATTTTAAGAACTCCCAGAGAGCCAAAACAAATACTAGGGAGCCAATTCTCTCAATGCTCCAAAAGTTGGCAGCACCCAGACAGTCAAACAACTTCTTGCAGTATGTTTTCAATATACAGCCATACCTCATTTTATTGTGCCTTGCAGATTTTGCACTTTTTATAAATTGAAGCTTTGGGGCAACCCGGCATTGAGCAAGTCTATCCACACCATTTTTCCAAAATGTGCTTGCTTCTTGTCTCTGTGTCACATTTTGGTAATTCTCACAATATTTCAAACTTTTTCATTGTTATATCTATTATGGTGTTCTGTCATCAGTGATCTTTGAGGTTACTATTGTAATTATTTTGGGGCGCCACGAACTGATCCCGTATAAGACAGCGAACTTAATCGATAAATGTTATGTGTTCTGACTGCCCCACTGACTGCCGTTCCCCTGTCTTTCTCCCTCTCCTTGGGCCTCCGTGTCCCCTGAGACATGGCAATATTAATAACGCTATGATGGCCTCCAAGTGTTCAAGTGAAAGGAAGAGTTGCACGTCTCTCACTTTAAATCAAAAGCTAGAAATTATTAAGCTTAGTAAGGAAGGCATGTCAAAAGCTGAGAAAGGCCAAAAGCTAGGCTTCTTGCACCAAACAGTTAGCCAAGTTGTGAATGCAAAGGAAAAGTTCTTGAAGGAAATTAAAGGTGCTACTCCAGGAAACCCTGGCGGTGTAGTGGTTAAGTGCTATGGCTGCTAACCAAGAGGTCGGCAGTTCGAATCCACCAGGTGCTCCTTGGAAACTCTATTGGTCAGTTCTACCCTGTTCTATAGAGTCGCTATGAGTCGGAATCGACTCAACGGCAGTGGGTTTGGTTTTGGGTTTTGGTACTCCAGTGAACACACGAATGATAGGAAACAGCCTTTATTGTTGATATGGAGAAAGTTTTAGTAGTCTGGGTAGAAGATCAAACCAGCCAAAACAGTCCCTTAAGCCAAAGCCAAATCCAGGGCAAGGCCCTAACTCTCTTTAATTCTATGAAGGCTAAGAGAAATGAGGAAGCTGCAGAAGAAAAGTTTGAAGCTAGCAGGAGTTGGTTCATGAGGCTTAAGGAAAGAAACTGTCTCCATAATATAAAAGTCCAAGGTGAGCAGCCAGTGCTGACGTAGAAGCTGCAGCAAGTTATCCGGCAGCTCTAGCTAAGATAACTGATGAAGGGGGCTACGCGGAACAACAGGTTTTCAGTGTAGATGAAACAGCTTCATACTGGAAGAAGATATCATCTAGGACTTTCATAGCTAGAGAGAAGTCGATCCTTGACTTCAAAGCTTCAAAGGACAGGCTGACTGTCTTGTTAGGGGCTAATGGAGCTGGTGACTTTAAGTTGAAGCCAATGCTCATTTACCATTCTGAAAATCCTAGGACCCTTAAGAATTATGCTAAACCTACCCTCCCTGTGCTCTATAACTTGAACAACAAAGCCTGAATGACAGTCCATCTGTTTACAACATGGTTTACTGAATATTTTAAGCCCATTGTTGAGATCTACTACTCAGAAAAAAGGATTCCTTTCAAAACATTACTGCTCACTGACAACACACCTGGTCACCCCAGAGGTCTCATGGAGATGCACAAGGAGATTAATATTGTTTTCAAGTCTGCCAACACAACATCCATTCTGCAGCCCATGGATCAAGGAGTAATTTCGACTGTCAATTCTTATTATTTAAGAAATATATTTCCTAAGGCTATAGCTGCCATAGATAGTGATTTCTCTGATGGATCTGGGCAAAGTAAATTGAAAACCTTCTGGAAAGGATTCGTCATTCCAGATACCATTAAGAACATTTGTGATTCATGGGTTGAGGTCAAAATATCAACATTCACAGGGGTTTGGCAGAAGTTGCTTCCAACTCTCATGGGTGACTTTGAGGGGTTCAGGACTGGAGAAAGTAACTGCAGATGTGGTGGAAATAGCAAGTGAACTAAAATGAGAAGTGGAGCCTGAAGACGTGATTGAATTGCTACAATCTTGTTATAAAACTTTGACGCATGAAGGGTTGCTTCTTACGGATGAGCAAAGAAAGTGGTTTCTTGAGCTAGAATGTACTCCTGATGAAGATGCTGTGACCATTGTTGAAATGACGACAGAGGATTTAGAATATTACACAAACTTAGTTGACAAAGCTTGGGCAGAGTTTGAGAGGACTGACTTCTATTTTGAAAGAAGTTCTATTGTGGGTAAAATGCTATCAAATGGCATCGCATGCTACAGAGGAATCTTTCATGAAAGGAAGAGTCAATCGATGTGGCAAACATCATTGTCTTGTTTTGAGAAATCGTCACAGCCACCCCAACCTTCAGCAACCACCACCCTGATCAGTCAGCAGCCACCCACATCAAGGTACGACCCTCCACCAGTGAAAAGATTACGACCCGCTGAAGGCTCAGATAAAGGTTGGCATTTTTAAGCAATCAAAGCATTTTTTAGTTAAGGCAAGTACATTACTTTTTTAGACCTGATGCTACTGCACACTTAAGAGACTACAGTATAGTGTAAACATAACTTTTATATGCACTGGGAAACCAAAAAATCCATGTGACTCGCTTTATCGCCATATTCGCTCTATTGTGGTGGTATGGAACCAAACCCGCAATATCTCTGAGGTGTGCCTGCACGTTTTAATGAACAAACATTTGCTTTTTAAAATGCACTTTTCCTCTATTATAGGATGTGTGTTGGTGGGAGAAGACCTAGAATGCCTGGCTGCAGACCCCCTGTGGGGAACCTCGCTCTCCTCTCCTCAGAGGACCTCCCAAGTTCTTCTACCCCCTTTTTGGGAGAACTCACCCTCCACAAACCTCCAGCTGCCTTTACAACCCTCTGATCATCTTTTACTGAGAAGACACCAGAAAAAGGGTGATACCACCAGACAGTGAGCTTTTATTGGGCAGCCTGGGGCCCAACTGGGAGACAACAGGGCAGATGGCAAATGAGGGGATAGTAACCGATATGCACTCTGGGTTCAAGAAGTTGCCCTCAATCCACTTCCAGTTGGGGGGTGATTTCTGGGACCCTGACAACCATCAGGGGGCAGTGGGGAGGATAGAGGCGAGAGAACCCCTGTTCCCACACCAGCCAGCTATTGAATCTTGGGGTGCCTCATAGGTAAACTTCCAGACGTGCAGTAAAAGTTCCTCGCCACCCAGACATGATAACCTTGTTAATATTTAATATGACTTCTTCATTTTTCCTGTCTAAAAAAAAATTTTTTTTTAATTTATATGTAGAAAAATGTATATAGAAAATATTTTTGACAGCAATGGGGTTTTCATGTATATGCTGTTTTGTAAATGACTTTCTCATTTAAAGGATTAATGTAAACCTATTTTTATCCCATTAAGTATTATTATTCAATGAAGCTTTGCTTAGTACCTAGAGCTTGACTTGCTGAGGAATTTTAAAGGTAATTATGGTATTGGTGAAGAATATTGAATGTACCACAAACTGCCAGAAGAACGAAAAAATTTGTCTTGGAAAAAAGTACAGCCAGAATGCTACTTAGAAGTGCGGATGGCGAGCGTTCGTCTCACATACTTTGGACATGTTATAAGGAGGGACCAGCGCCTGGAGAATGACATCATGCTTAGTAAAGTAGAGGGTCAGCGAAAGAGAGGAAGACCCTCAAGGAGATGGATTGACACAGTGGCTGCAACAATGGGCTCAAACATAGCCACGATTGTGAGGATGGCAGGGCTGGGCAGTGTTTCATTCTGTTGTACACAGGGTTGCTTTGAGTCAGAACTGACTCAATGGCACTTAACAACAACAGCAATGTAAAGGGGATTGTAATTTAGCTAGTGAGAAGACATACATTTTAAAATAGTGTAGCAATAAAAAGACTAAATAATATCAGACAGTATTATCAGACAGTGCACACCTTATATCATGGAGGAAGATGGAACAAACCTAACCAGTTGCCCTCAAGTCGACTCTGAGTCGTGGTGACCCCATGTGTGTCAGGGTAGAACTGTACTCCACCGGTTTTCAATGAGTTTTCAGACATAGATTGCCAGCCCTTTCATCCGAGATGCCTCTGGATGGACTCAAACTTCCAAACTTTTCGATTAGCAGCTAAGCACGTTAACTGTTTGCACCTCTCAGGGACCCTGGGGGGAGATTTTCTATAAGACTATAAAGTCAGAAGACTTGAAAGTATCTCAGCGATGTTGTTCACTAAATGAGCGTATCACACAATCGCTTTCAAGCTCCCCATCTACAACGTGGGAATGAGGATAAAAATAATACCTACTCTGAGGGGTTGTTTTGGGGATAAAATGATAACAACAATGAAAATGATAGTAATAACAAGCACTTACGTAGATTTTATCACTTGCTGGGCAAGAATTGAAGAATTCAACATATATTAACTAACTCAACATCACGACAGCCCTGTGAGTTAATACTTATCCCCGTTTTACAGATGAGGAAAGAGATCATAGAGAAGTTAAGTGACTTACCCAAGGTTTCTTCTTGTCCTGTGTGTCTGGGATTTAGCTGAGGTGTTTTTTTGTTGATTGAGGTGCATGCGTACCTCATGGTGTGGGGTGGATCCAGGGGAAGAAAAAGAACACAAGTGGGCTGTTGGCCTGGGCTTATCTTGATGCTAATCGATAATAGGTAATCAATAGATCTTTAATGAATGTGGCTTTCTGTGATTGCTTCTATCTGCAATTTGATAAGACACCTGAGGTGCCTTACCTCACAGTGCCCACTAGATGTCACTGTTGTCATGCTTACAAATCGTTACTCCTCGCCCTTCCCCCACCTTAGTGTGACTTCATTAGATTTAGAGCACAAATATGGCCATTTTAAAATTAGAGGTCAGATTTTTTTTTCTGGAAATTCTCAGAATCCTTGGTTTGTTTCCATGTTGCCGCTCATCTCCCATTATTTTTGTTGTTTTCCTCCCCCAGAGGGGAGCATATTAAGGTATCTGTACACAGTAGGTTCTTTATAAAACGTGAATTGAATTGAAAAAGGGACGCTCGTAGGAATTGGCAGAGGAAAATGTCCTACTTTAACTCACTGCAGTATTATTTATTTTTTAAAAAGTTAAGTAAATACTTTAATTCTACCAAGGGTTCTTAACAAGGAGGTCCGTGAATTTCAATGGGAAAAAATAAAACACACATCACTAATCTTTCACAGGACCGTAGTGGTTAAGAGCCCAGCCACTAACCAAAAGGTTGGCAGTTCGAATCCACCAGCCGCTCCTGGGAGACCCTATGGGGAAGTTCTATCCTGTCCTATATGGTCACTATTGGGTTGGAACTGACTCGACGGCAACAGGTGACTTTTAACTGAAACTTTCTTTGATTTTGGATGTAGGCAACAAAGCACAGTCATGGTGGGACTACCTGAGACTCTGCAACCAATAGAAGCCACAGATTTTTCTTATATCATGTTATTGCAGATAATTTTGAAATATCATTTACATTCATCTCTACTTTGAAATTAAAGTAGTTATCAAATTCACTGCTACATCTTATTATTTAATGTGTTAATAAGGGTGTACATATATTGTTAGTCGCTGTTGAGTCGATTCCGACTCATGGCAACAGCATATATTCCTATATCACCAGTTTGTTCTTAAAAGTATTTTGGTACCTGTATTCAGTGGAATTCGTTTTCTTTGTAATCCCATGTATGTTATTTTATGAATTTCAATGCATTGACCTGGGAAGAGATCCAGAGACTTCACCAGACTGGCTCTGTGGGCGCCCCCCCTGCCCGCCACAAAGATATCCAAGTCCCAACCTCCAGAACCTGTAGATGTTACGGGGCAAGGGGCAATTAAGATAGCAGATAGAATTAAGGTTGGTGATCAGTTGACTTTGAGATAGGAAGATTAGTCTGGGTAATTTAGGTGGATTCAGTCTCATCACAAGGGTCTTTATAAGTGAAAGAGGGAGGCAGGCAAGTTGGTGTCAGAGTCAGAAAAGATATGACAACAGAGCAGAGGTCGAAGTGATGTGACTACTGGCTTTGAAGATGGAAGGAGGCCCTAAGTCAAGGAGTGTGGGCAGCTTCTGGAAGCTGGAAAAGGCAAATAAATGGATTTCCGGAGCCTCCAGAAGGAAACAGCCTGCCAACACCTTGATTTTTAACCCTGTGAAACCCATTTTGGACTTTCCACCTCCATAACTGGAAGATAATAAACTTGTATTGTTTTAAGCCACTGAGTTTGTGGTAATTTGTTATAACAGTAGTAAGAAATTAGTACACTGACAAACGAGTTCGTGCTACAAGGTAAGTTAGGAGCTCGTGTACCTTAACTAAGGAACGGACAAGGAGGGTTCTGTCTGAGGTGGAGGTGGGGGTGCTGGTGAGCTGAGGAGTTGTCCATTGCTGCATAACAAATTATCCCAAATTTAGCAGCTTAAACAACAAACGTTTGTTATCTTATGCTTTCTGTGGGCCAGGACTTTCAGAATGGCTTAAGTGGGTGGTTCTGGCTTTGGATCTGTCATGAGGTTGTGGCCAAAAGTTTGGCTGGAGCTGCAGTTATCTGAAGGCTTGGCTAGGACTGGAGGATTATCTTCTGAGATGGCTTGCTCATGTGGCTGTAGGTAGAAAGTCTCAGTCCTCACCGACTTCTGGCAGGAGGCCTCAGTTCCTCACCGCATGGACCCCTTCATGGGGCTCCCTGAGTGTTCTTACAACATGGTGGCAGGTGTCCTTGAGAGTGAGTGAGCCAAGAAAGCGAGGCAGAAGCCAGATTCCTTTGATGACTGAGTCTCAGAAGTCATACCTTCACATATGTCACTCTCTATTCTTTAGAAGTGAGCCCATCCTCAAGGGGAGGAGAATTAGGTACCAGCTCTTAAAGGGAGGGGTATCAAAGAATTTGTGGACATATTTTAAAATTATCATACCATTCCTCTGTCTCTCTGCTCCTTTTTCAAATTTCCTCAAATGCACCCATACTAAAAGCTGAAATCAAGGAAATTTGGATAAAGAATATAATTACCAACAAGATTATGTGTAGAAAATTTCATTTTAAATAAAGTCTTAATATAACCAAAGTTCTTGAAGACTTACCAAAGAAATGAAGCTCTCCTTTGTAGAAATTCTGCTATTACCAACTTGGCATGGAGCAGTACATTTTTTAAGATAAATTTTTAATTTCATAATCTTTTGAGAATTACAGAAAAGTTGCAGAGATAGTTGAGGGACAGTATATACCACAGGCAGTTTCCCTTGTTGTTAACACCTTCCCTTACTATGAGACATTTGTCACAAGTAATGAATCAATATTGATACATTATTATTAACTATGGTCCCTGAGTGGCACAAATGGTTTGCACCTGACTACTAACCTACAGGTTGGCGGTTCAAACCCACCCAGCAGCACTGTGGAATAAAGGCCTGGTGATCTAAAGAGCAGCTCTAGTCTGTAACACATGGGGTCACCATGGATCAGAATCAACTTGATGGCAAGGAAATTATTTGAATTTCCTTAACATTTACCTAATGTGAATTTTTTTTGAACAGTTTACTTTTAGGGGTGACTTTCTTATATGTGTCTCTGTTATCTCACTGTCTTCATCATCTAGTGCTGATGTGACACAAATACCACAAGTGGATGGCTTTAACAAAGAGAAATTTATTCTTTCACAGTCTAATAGGTTCCAAGTCCGAATTCAGAGTGTCAGCTCCAGGCGACGGCTTTCTCTCTTTGTCAGCTCTGGAGGAAGGTCCTTGTCCTCAATCTTCCCTTGGTTGAGGATATTCTCAGGTGCAGGGACCCCAGGTCCAAAAGACATGTCTGCTCCTGTTGCTGCTTTCTTGGTAATGTGAGGTCCCTAACTCTCTGCTTGCTTCCCTTTCCTTTTATCTCTTGAGAGATAAAAGGTGGTGCAGGCCACACCCCAGGGAAACTCCCTTTACCTTGGATCAGGGAGGTGACCTCAGTGAGGGTGGTATTACAATCCCACCCTAATATTTTTAGCATAAAGTTACAATCACAAAATGGAGGACAACCACACAATACTGGGAATCATGGCCTAACCAAGTCGACACTTGTTTTTGGGTGACACAATTCCATCCACAACACTCACCATTGCTAGGGCTTTTTGAAAAGAGCAACAAAAAAATAATTAAATGTAGTGCAAAGGACAAAAACTCTGGAGAAAGATGAGTTGAGTTTGAATCTGGCCTCTGTTGCTTGATAGTGAGGGTCCCTAATTCAAATTGCTTCCACTTCCTTACCTCAGTTTCATCATCTGTAAAATGGGAATCATGACACATTGTAGAAATGTTGTAAAGAGTAAACAAATTCATACATGCAAAGCACCTTGGACAGTGTTTGACACATTAACAGCTGGAGATAGCTATTGTTATCATTGTTGTCAATAATGCATGTGAGGCAATCTGACGCAGAAAAAAGGTACTTCCCACACGATGTGGTCAGTGCAGGACCTCCATCTGTGCCAGGGGATAATTCACAAGGCCTCTCTCAGAGATGACACAAATTGTGCTTTGAAGAATGAATGGAAGTTGATGGAGGAAGGAATCTGCTTCAGGTTCCTAGTTTCATCATAACAAAATGTCACAAAGTTTGAAGACCTAAAATGTATTTCCTCACAGTTCTGGAATCTTGAAGTCTGAATTCAGGGCGTTGGTAGAACAATATTCTCTCTCTCTGCTCCTAAGGGAAGATTCTTCCTTGTCTCTTTTAGCTTCTGTAGCTCTGGGCATTCCTTGGCTTTCTTGGCTTGAAGGTCCCAGGAAGAAGGAGTGGCATGAACAGAGGTGTGCAATGTGGATCATCGAGGGACCTGTGGAGAATGGCAAGCAGCTCAGCACACCTTGAACAGAGTGTGAGCTGGTGAGTGGCCAGGAGCTGGGCTGTGGGAGGCTTCCAGTCTGCGGTGGAGAACTTGAACTTTTCCCATCTCCTGTGGGTAGTGGGGGAACCACTGAAGGGTTTTATCCAGGGGAGTGATTCAGGTCAGATCAAGGTCTTGTAGAAATGGATTTGAGGGGCAAGCTAATTGGACTCAGGTCTGATTTAGAAACTTCTGCAATAGGACAGGTGAAAGATGGTGAGGGACCAAGTACTGGTAGTGAGAGGGGACAGGTTAAAGACACGTTCAGTAGGTAAAATTAGCCAGACCTGATTGGATGCAGGAGGCGATGGAGAGGGAGGCATTAAGGGCGATAATCTTTAAGAAACCAAAAAAAAAAAAAGGAAGGTTGCAACAGAATCATTGATAAAGCCTGAATGAAGAGCGAATAACGCAGAGACAGGTGGTAACATGGCGGTGACGGCATAGTCATGTTCTGAACCTGTCTTCTCCTGGGCACACAGCTGGGCTGCATTTCCTGGCCTCTCTTGCAGCTAGGTGTGGCATAGGACTAATTTTTGGCCAATGGAAGGCAAATAGAACTACTGTGTGCCGCAGGTCTGTATCACTGCTTAAGTATCACCCTGCTCTTTTCCCCTTCTAGAAGGCTGGCTGGAATGGAGACTATCTCCAAAGTACTTTCAGAGGCCAGGTGTTGAAGATGGCAGAGCCACAAGAGTGAAAAAGTCTGTCCTCCTGAATGCTGGCCTTGAGGAGAGACTCCGAATGGTTGGGGTCAGCTGTTTTGGAATTAACATAAGCAAGAAATAAATTTATATTGTGTTAAGCCACTGAAATTTAGGGGTTATTTGTTACAACCATTAGCGACCATGACAAATACAGCTACTATAGATTGATGATGTGGCAGGGATGAGTCTCAAAATCAAAAGGATTTTTGGTTTTAAATTTCTGACCTACATTTGCAAAATCCTGGGAGAAAACTTTGCTTGACCTACATAAAAATCTATAAAGACAGCTGCAGTAGGTGCTATGTAAGTGGGCAGTTCTAAGCTATTTTCAATAGCCTAGAAGTACAGAGAGAAATGGAATGTAGAAGTTTTATGTTCAAGCCTAATATGCTTTTACCAAACATCGATGAGGCTTTGATTAGGTAAGTATTCCTTGTAAAGAATGATATGCCATGCTAACACTAATCGAAAGAAAGCTCAAGTAATTATCATTTTCAACTATAACGTGGAAATTTGTTAGAAATGCAGGATTCCAGGCCCCACCCCAGACCTACTCAATTGGAATCTGCATTTGAATCAGATACCTAGAAGATTCACGTGCATATTAAGTTTTCAAGGAATTGGCCCATTTCATCTAAATTATCAAATTTGTGGATATAGTGTTGTTTGTAGTATTCCTTATTATCCCTTTAATGTCCATAGGATTAATAGTGATAACCCCACTTTCATTTCTGATATTGGTAAACAGCTTTTGGTTTTGCTGATTTTCTCTATTTTTCTATTTTCAATTTTGGTGATTTTTGCTCTAATTTTTTATTATTTTATTTCTTCCGCTTGATTCAGTTTTAATTTGCTCTACTTTATCTAGTTTCCCAAGGTAGAAGCTTACATTATTGATTTTACTTTTCTATTATATGCACTAATGATGCTATAAATTTCCCTCTAAGCATGGCTTTAGCTGCATCCTACAAATTTTGATAAGTTGTAGTTTCGTTTTCACTTAGTTAATATTGTTTTAAAATATAACCTTGGAACTTCTTCGACCTATGAGTTCTTTAGAAGTGTATTGTTTAATTTCTAAACATTTGGAGGATTTTCTAGCTGTCTTTCTGTTACTGACTTCTAGTTAATGCCATTGTGGTCTTAGAATATATTTTGTACGATTTTTATTATTTTAAATTTGTTACGGTATGTTTTATGATCCAGGTAGTGGTCTACCTTAGTGAGTATCTCAGTGTATCTCAGTGAGTGAGCTTGAGAGGAATGTGTATTCTGCTGGTGCTGGATAGAGTATTCTATAAATGTCAATTAGATCAAGTTGATTGATCGGGTTGTCAGGTCATCTGTATTCTTACTAATTTTCTGCCTGCTTGATCTATCAATTATTCAAGAGGTGTGTTGAAGTCTTCAACTTTAATATTGGATTTTTCTATTTCTCCTTGCATTTCTATCAGTTTTTGCCATGTGTATTTTGCCTACTTTTTCTTATAGGGTTGTTATGAGTCAGAACCAACTCGATGGCACCCAACCACAAACAACAACAACCGTTAGGTGCATACACGTTTAGGATTGCTGTGCCTTCTTGGAGAACTGATCTCTTTATCATTAAGTAATTTCTCTTTTTGTCCCTGATAATCTTCTTTGTTACAAAGTCTGTATTGTTTGAAATTAATATAGCCACTTGATCTTTCTTTTGATTAGTGTAAGCGTGGTATATCTTTCTCCAGCCCTTTACTTTTAACCTATATGAGTCTTTATAGTTAAAGTAGGTTTCTTGTAGACAACATGTAGCTGTCTTATAGGACAGGGGAGGAAGTGGTGACCAAAGACTAAAGGCCGTGCCTGCCTGAGAATTTCTTAATTTAAATAACAAAAAATATGCTGCCAATTACATCTGAATAAAAGACTGATAGTATGATCTGGGAGTCCCTGGGTGGCACAAATGGCTAAGCATTGAGCTACTAACCAAGAGGTTGGTAGTTTGAATCTACCCAGAGGTGCCTCAGAAGAAAGGCCTCGTAAGCTACTTCCAAGATAGAAAATCCTATGAAGTGCGGTTCTACTCTGAAACACACGGGCTCACCATGAATTGGAACTGACTTGATGGCAACTGGTATTAATATAGGTACCAAATGCTTCAATTTCTTCTAATGTCTTAATTTTTGTCTCACCTCTTCACTTTGGCGCTTCTGTATCTGTGTACATGCAGAGAGAGAGAGTCTATGTCTTGTAACTTTTTCAGCTATAATTCCATTATCATATTGGAGCCTTTTGGTGGTAGGTTGTGGGGGAAGGGATGTTTTCTATAGGCTTGTGAATAAGTTTCAGACTTTAGGGGGCCTGTATTTTGGGACCACGACCTTCACAAGAGTTTCTGTTCCTCCTCCAGTGATATTGCTCCCCCCCCCATTCCTACCTCCTTTCCTGGCTGCAGTATTCCCAATCTATTTCCTTGATGCTCTGTCCCTTGTTGACGATGCTTATGGAGAAGGCTCTGGGTGTATTCCAGAATCTTCTTCTTTCCCTGTCAGAGCCATGAGGAGCTCTTTCTTAGTTCCTTACCATGATAATCTGGTGGGGTTTCAGAAGGGAAGGATCACAAAAGTTATGGGGCCCCCCATAGCTGCATCCTTCAAGAGTTTCTCACTCTCATGCTAGTCCATACTTAGCCCCAAGAAACTCATCTAAGCTACCATGTAATAATTGTCCCTATCAGTTTATGGCTCCAGTGGCTTCTGCTTCAGGTAAGCCGATTTTGGTTGCTATGTTTCTCTTGATGTGTATCTTTATAGATTTTGGTTTGCCGTGGAAACTGTCCTCTGATGGGTCCAGGAAAAGTTGTTGATTTTCAGCTTGTCTAGCTTTGTCTAGTAAGTATGGGGTGAGGACTTCTAAGCTCTTTACATGTTGGGACTGAAACCAGAACTACACTAAGGCCTGAGAAACACATCAGGTTAGATGTTCAGGTCCTAGAATGAGAGCAGTCTAATGAATCACATGGGCATGGGGTAGGGAGCCCTGGCGGTACAGTGGTTAAGCACTTAGCTGCTAACTAAAAGGTTGACAATTCAAACCCACCAGTCCTTCTCAGGAGGAAGATGTAGCAGTCTGCTTCCGTAAAGATTTCAGCTTTGGAAACTTTATGGAGCAGTTCTACTCTGTCCCATAGGGTCGCTGTCAGTCGGGATCGACTGGATGGCAATGGATTTGGGCATTGGGTCAGAAGACTTGGGTCTGGCTTTAGGGAGGTCCTTCTGCCTCAGGGGATATCACTTTCCTTACCTGTGAAATGGGGATGATTGCACTTGCCCCAAAGTGTCATGAGAGAACAAATGTGTTATTGCCAGAGTTACAAGTTCTTCCTGTCAGTATTAGAATGGCCATACTCCACTTCCCTCTACCCAGAGGCTCTGGTTTAGCAGAAAGGAGACTTCAACTTTCTGTGGCATTTCATGTCTCTGATGTCCTTCTCTGTACCCCCGGGGTTGTCCCCCCATCGCATACTCAGCTCCACATTTGTAAAAGCCTGGGACCCAGTTTCTCTCAGGCTTCTCTCTCTCTTATTCTCTCATTCTGCCCCAGTGTTGGCTGGCCTCTGGCCATTCGAAACACGCATTCTGTCAGTTTAAAGGAGAGTTGACAGGCTGACAGGAATTATCAAGAAAACCCACTTGTCCTGAGCTCTGGGCTCATGGAATTTGCTCCTGCTTGACATTCCCGGGACCCAGAGTAGTGTCCACCTAAGGCAGTGCTGCGTTTGCCTGGCCTTTCCTCCCTCCATGTCTCCGGGTTTTCAAGAACAGCTGCAGAGGACTGGTTGACCTCCAGATTCAGCTCCCGAGATCTGGCTTCCAGGGAATTCTTTCGAATGGGGCTGTTGAAGGCTCTGGAACACATTTCCTGGTCTGAAAGCAGAGAAATTAGAAACAGAAAGAGACATGGGAAGATATTCTGCTCAAAAGAAGCCCACTATCTCTCCTCCCCGCAGTTGAATACAGGTTCTCTTTCATTTGGGTGTATTTTATTTTTAAAAGTTTAATTTAGCACTTTTTAAAAACAAATTGGAATAGGTCAGATATTTGTTACACACACACACACACACACATTGGGATTTTCCTCTTTTTCTATGAGCCTTTCCTGGTGAGGGTGACTTTTGAAGTACTTGCAGATTTTCTCACAGTTCTGCCTGGGCCACCGTTCTGGAAGTCTTTTAGGCCTCTTGTTGTCTCAATTACTCCCACCTCCTTTGTTTTCTGGATTTGTGTCATTTTCCTACTTAAGGCACCTCAAGGCAGGAAAAGGGCTGAAGGATGCCCCAAGTGATGTCATTTAGGCAAACAGCAGACCTCCTTTGGAGCTAGGGAGAACACGGGCTGGTTCCTTTGTGTGGTTTGGGAATAGGTGTGGCCCGTTCAAGACTTTTCACTTTTGGGGGACTCTTGACCAACTTCCTGGGAGGGGTTGAGATAAGAACAGGTCTTATGCATGCTGATTTGATCCATCTACAATTATGGGGCTCACCAGCTCCCTGCCCCTCTGGAAAAGGAAATAAGGACCTTTGATCCTGTCTTCTTTACTCACAGAAACCCTGGTGGTGTAGTGGTTAAGAGCTATGTCTGCTCACCAAATGTCGGCAGTTCGAATCCACCAGGTGCTCCTTGGAAACTCTATGGGGCAGTTCTACTCTGTACAATAGGGTTGCTATGAGTCGGAATCAACTCAATGGTAATGGGTTTGGTTTTTTTTTGCTTTTCTTTACTCACATGTCCTCAGAATTCACACTGGCATCGTTCTCCTCTTCAGTCACTTTGCCTCACATGGAGATGAATTTTCTTTACATATTTCATGCGCTCATTTGCTTAGGGCTTGTCTCTCTCTTGTTGTAGGTTCCAGTGAGGGCTTTGGCCATTACTCATCATCACTGCATCCTTAGGGCCTGCCACCGTGCCCGATACAGAGTAAACTCTCAAAAAATTGGCAGCATTATTTTTATTTAATCGTTGTAAGCTCTATGGCTAAGTTCTATATTTACCTCCATTTTTCAGATGAGGAAACTGAGACTCACTTATTCAAATCCTCCAGTTAGGAATCCAGATCTGTGAGACTGGTTCTTAAGCCCATGCTTTCAATTGTTGTTATGTGCTATCGAGTTGGTTCTGAGTCACAGTGACCCTATGTACAACAGAATGAAACCCTGCCTGGTCCTGTGCCATCCTCACGATCATTGTTATGTTTATGCCCGTTGTTGCAGCCACTGTGTTAATCCATCTCGTTGAAGGTCTTCCTCTTTTTTGCTGACCCTCTACTTTTTGAGTGCCCTTCAGCCTGAAGGGCTCATCTTCTGGCAGTATATCAGACAATGTTCCACTGCTATTCATAAGGTTTTCACTCCTGATTTTTTTCAGAAGTAGACCACCAGATCCTTGTTCCTAGTCCTGTCTTAGTCTGGAAGCCCAGCTGGTACCTGTCCACCATGGATGACCCTGCTGGTGTTTGAATACTGGTGGCATAGCTTCCAGCATCGCAGCAACATGCAAGCCCGCATAGTATGACAAACTGACAGTTGTGTGGCACCTTAAAAATCCTCCTGTGAGGTAAGGGTGTCAGAAAGAAAATGAATGCACAATATGGTCTTATAATTTGAGAGCTTAACAGGAAGGGAAAAAGAAACAAGCTCGAGGGACCTGTAAAAAGGAAGGTTAAAAAAATAGGTTTCAGACAAAAACTCTTCTGGAAGACCATTTCAGGTGGCAAGTACCAGCTCTGGAACATGTTTGGTTGGACTGGTCACGTTAAGATTTATTTTGGAGAATCAGAGTTAGGAACTTTCTCTTTTATGGCAGCTGTTGGAATTTGAAGAAAAATTCTATAAACAAATTCTAAAGATTTGATAGTTTACTTCAATTAAAAGATATTTTGAGTTAAAAATGTGGATTAACAAACTATTTCAAATGATTTGAGAGAGTAAATAGTTTAAATGATAATTCATCAGCTAGAATTTAATTTTTTCTTTACCTAGGGGAAGGATGGGGCCCTGGTTGTGCAGTGGTTAAGCATTTGACTGCTAACCAAAAGACTGGCAGTTCGAATCCACCAGCCACTACTTGGAAACTTGATGGGGCAGTTCTACTTTGTCCTATAGGGTCACTATGAGTCAGAATTGACTGGACGGCAACTGTTTTTTTGATTTTATGGAAAGGATGGGCACAACCATTTTCCAGCACTCATTATATGCATGGTCCTTCACATTTATCTAGATGATAAAATCTTTAAGACAGAGATTGTGTCTCTTCCGTTTCTTTTCTGTCAACAAATGGCTGAGGTTAGCAGGTCCAGGCTCTATCCTGGTCTCTGCCTTCAGCGATCCCAGGAAAATCCTGTGATCCTTCTTCTTGTTGTTAACTGCTGTCAAGTTGGCCCGCAGCTCATGGTGACCCATGCACAAATGAACAAAACTCTTCCTGGTCCTGTGCCATCCCCATGATCAGTTGCGAATCAGACCATTGTGATCCACGGGGTTTTCGTTGGCTGATTTTCCGGAAGTAGACCTTAGTCTGAAAGTTCTGCTGAAATCTGTTCAGCGTCATAGCAACATGCAAGCCTCCACGAATGGATGGGTAGTGACTGTGCATGAGGTACACTGGCAGGGAACTGAACCTGGATCCCCTGCATGGAAGGGGAGAACACTGTCACCAAACCACTACCTCCCCCTGTGAGTTTTTCCGGGTGCCATTTTCTCCTGAGTTAAATGAAGCGGGAAGGGCAGTGGGTTAAATGGTCTCTTAGGATTCTTCTGGGTGAAGAGTTCAATGGGTCTATGCCTCCAGGTGGATGTTCTGGCCCCTGTTTTTATAATCCTCTCTCTTTAGGAATCATGGAAGGGCCAGAGACGAAAAGCCACTGTTTAGCCAACACCTGCACAGCCTGTGTGACAGGTGGGTCTTGAAACTGAACAGCCTCTATGTGTGTTGGCCAAGTGCTGAGCACGCAGCCTGCAGCTGGCCTTCCTGGCTTCTGTCGACCCCTTGGCTGCTTTCTCAGTCTTTGGCTTCTCCAAGTCTCCGGCAAGTGTTCAATCGTTTGCTTCTTTTCCTCCTGAGAGACAGTCAAGGATGTTGGAGGGCTTGTTACTTTGGGAAGCCTGCCACATGTCCTAATGCCTTGTAACCCCTAATGAGTGACAGATTTATTTGACAATATTTGATAAGTGGGTTGTTTGTGACTCGCTGATGAAGGGAATTATTTGTAATTCCAACTTGAAGGGCTGACCATCTGAGAGCAGTGACTAAGTGAATGTGCGTATTAAAAGGTCATTCATAGTTGCTTAACATCCTGTCATATATCATCTCTGATCTTTCTGTTTTTATTGTTTTGATCTCAAAAAAATTTTTTTTTTTAAATGTGAGAGCTGGAAATTGGGAAATGGCAGAACTATTTACGGTTCTGTCAGAAAGCAAACCAGCTTCAGTGACAAACATTACAAACATGTTTGGTTAAAACCCCAATCCTTTGCTCTCGATTTTAATTGCTTGGAATTCACTGAACTTGAGGCACCCTGGATTCTGTTTCCTGCTGTGATTTGGTAATGGTGACATTCTGACTTGGCAGAGTGAGCGCCACTCTGCTGAGTCACGGTCCTCTTAACTTCGTCCAGGTCTCCACAAACTGAAGAACTAGAATTTGGTCACTTTGCAGGTGTCTGAAATGGTTCCCAGTGCCTACTAAATAAAGAGACTGTAAAGTTTTTTTTTTTTTTTTTGGAAGAAACGTAAAGCACTTTCTTCTCGTCCACCCAAGGCCTCACCTCTGGAAGCTGAGCTATTTAAAGTGTAAGAGCTTTCAGGACTGGCTCTGTAGCCAGCTGATCAGCTGAGCATTTACAGAGTTCTAAACACTTTACACAGATTTGTCTTATTTCAGTCTTCCCAGCAACCGTTTGGAGGCTGTTGCTGTCCCTATTTTCAGGTGAGGATTGGTTAGCTAAGTTTGCTGAAACCATTCAGCTAGTAAGTGCTGAAGAGTCAAGGTGGGAACCGGGGACTCCAGGGCCTGTGCTGTTACTATCCACGATTCATTCTAAGTTAGAGTGTCTCCAGTTCTTGGCCACTTACAACAGCAAGCCAGCTGCCAAATATGTGAAACTGGTCATGGGGTGGGAGAGCAGGGGAGAAGGTGTGGCAGGGACCAATCAGGTGGAAGAAAGGAGGTAACCTAGAACAATTCTTCCAAGTTATTGGAAAACAAACAAACAAAAAAATAAAGTGAGAACCCACCAGTAGACAGCATTTTTTTTTTTTAGGCAAAATGCAATATTTTGGGATTCAAATTCCCCAAAGTAATATTAATGTCTCATTTGCAGGCAAAAAAAGGGCAAAGGGAAAAGATAAGATTTCAAAGGAGAAAACCAGGCCAAGAACAAAGACGAAAACTGTGAGGGACCATTGATATCAACAGCTGATCTTTTCTTGAAAGTTGCAAACTTCTATTCAAATGTATTTTCAAAGGACTGAGTCAAACAGTGGCTGAGAATGGAACACTAGAATGGTAGTGATGAAAAAGAAATTTGCTAATAATGGGTTTACTGGAGCCAGCTACTTAAAGGAATAATTTCTTGTGTGTATACTTGGTGGGGAAACCTTGGTGGCGTAGTGGTTAAGTGCTACGGCTGCTAACCAAGAGATCGGCAGTTTGAATCCACCAGGCGCTCCTTGGAAACTCTATTGGGCAGTTCTACTCTGTCGTATAGGGTTGCTATGAATCGGAATTGACTCGACCGCAGTGGGTTTTTGGTTTTGGTATACTTGGTGGAGCAGTGGTTAAGAGCTCATCTGCTAACCAGAAGTTTGGCAGTTCAAATCTACCAGCCACTCCTTGGAAACCCTATGGGGCAGTTCTGCTGTGCCCTATAGGGTCACTATGAGTTGGAATTGACTCGATGGCAACAGGTTTTTTAATACTCACTTAAAGCATACAATATTTAAAGACAGAGCTAAAGAGCAGGAAAAAAAAAATGATGGAAAGTTTATCAAAGAGAATTCCTTTCGCCTGTGCTATTTTTCAAGAAACAACTTAAATTTGTATCTAAGTCCCCGTCTCCTTGAGCCGTTGAGAAGTAAAATCTTTATCATTATTGGAGCTTTACCCCCATCCTGTCCTGGGCCAGGTAAAGGTCTGGAGACTTTACAGAGAACAAAACATTTGCAGAGATTCCTGTGGTGATCACTAACAAGCTTACAGTTCAAGTCCACACCATCCATTCCTTCTTTGGGAATGTTTGTAGAATCCAGGAGCCCTGGTACTGGAGCTTCCAGATGGAGACAGACTGGGAAGGAAGGCCTGGTGATCTACTTCAGAAAAATCAACAAATGAAAACTCTATGGATCACAATGGTGATCACATGGGGTCACCATGAGTTGGCAACAACTTGACAGCAGTTAATGACAACAGCCCAGTTATAGCCTCCATGAGCTTAGGTTTTCAAAATAAACTCCAAACAAAGGGATGTCTTTAGATAATTCTGCTTTGAGGTCAGGAAACACATCTTTATCTGATTCTTCATCAAGTAACACAGAACGCAACATCTAAATAATTTTTCCTACCACGCTTCTTGTTAAATCCCCCTTACAGGTTAGTGGATGTTCTATGTGTAACTACTTTAAGCCTCAGCAACCTGTTGAGCATCATGAACAGGTATGGAGAACTATTATATCAGTCAGGGTTCTTAGTTGTTCTATCGACTACAAGTTATTCCAAAACTTAGTGGCTTTAAACAATCATTTATTACTGCTCTAGGCTCTACTGATCAACTGTGCATTTGTTCTGGTCATGACTGGAATCACTGCTGTGTCTGAAGTCAGCTGTGGGTCTGGTGGAAACCTCTGGTGATTCTGACTGGCCTTTCTCACATGTTTGGGGGTCGGCTAACTGTAGGCTGGTGTAGCTTGGTTTTGGAGAGGCAGCTTGGACTATCTTTCATATGCTCTCTCATCCCACAGCAGTCTAGCTTAGGCTTGTTCTCATGGTAGAAGCAGGTTTCCAAGAGTGAGAATGGAAGTGAGCAAGTGAGCAAGGCCTCTTGAGGCTTAGGCTTGGAGCTAGCACATATTCTACTCACCAAGTCACAAGGTGAGTGCAGAGGATACAAGAGAAGGGAAAACAGATTCTATCTCTTAAAGGGAAAAGTTGTAAAGTCATATTGCAGAAAGCGTGGATACAGGCATGCCGTTAATTAGGGTCATTGGTTTGATCAATGAACCACAATTGCCAGCAATATAATTCTACCTAGTTTAAGCAGAAAGGGATTGATTAAAGGATATTGGTTCTTACAGAATCATTGGCAGTGCTTACGAGACATATTCAAGACTACACTTCTATGAATTATACTCAAAACGTCTTGCTGTGCCCCTGGAAAGCCTTAAATGCCAACATTTTGACTTCATTGCACCTGTAAATGTAGAAATTTGATCTTTCAGTAAGCAAATGCTGGTTGCTTCTACAGCCGTCTATTCCTGCAAAAACAAAAGTTGCACATACAGTCTACTTCCTTGTGTTGCTCTCCTCCAGACTGGGTCTTGCATGGATATCTTTAATCGTTGAATTGTTAGGCTTGCAGGAGACTTGGTTGCAGGGGAAGTTGGAAATTTGAATTCTGACTCCTATGTTGGGGCCTCAGAGAACATAATGTGAGGACTTTCCAAATATAGAAAGAATATTCGAAAACAGTGGAAGGGATTTATGGAACCAGTCCAATGGGAATGAACAGAAACTTCGAATCTGAGTCTCCATCCAGCAGAATGATGGGATTCCAAGCCTCTAAGAGACTCCTCCTGCCATAGCTAACAAATTCTCATTGCCTTATTTTATATTTCCTGGTGCTGCCATAGTAGTGCTGGTGGCATAGTGGTTAAATGCTTGGCTGTGTAACTGGAAGGTGGTGGGCAGCTCAAAACCACCAGTAACTCAGAGGGTGTTTCTGTAAATATTACAGCCTTGGAAACCCTATGGGGCTGTTATACTCTGTCCTATAGGGTTGCTGTGAGTTGGAATTGACTGGAAAGCAATGGGTTTGGTTTTTTGTTTTGGTGCTGTCATTGGTGCTGTTTCTATTTCAGGCTGCGTAGCTCAGTGGTTAAGAGCTGGGCTGCTAACCAAAAGGTCAGCAGTTGGAATCCACCAGCCACTCCTTGGAAACCCTATGGGGCAGTTCTACTCTGTCCTGTAGGGTCGCTATGAGTTGGAATGGACTCAAAGGCAACAGGTTTGGTGTGTTTTTTGGGGGGTTATTTATACCTAGTAAAAGAACTCCTAAGAGGCTGGTTTTGCTTGCTCTGGATATCACAGATTTAAATCTAATTAGTTCAGATATTGCTCCAATAAAATGGCTAGAGATATGATTTAAAAATACATATTTTAATCAAAATTTTTACCAAATAGAGTTTAAAAATTTCAAATATTTTTATAAAACTTTAAGAAAAAATAACACTCCTTTACCCATTTTCCTCTCCCACTCTTCTGTTAATTTGTCATGCTGTGTGGGTTTGTGTGTTGCTATGATGCTGGAAGCTATGCCATGCTGGAAGCTATGCCACTAGTATTTAAATACTAGCAGGGTCACCCACGGTGGACAGTGTTCAGATGAGCTTCCAGACTAAGAGACTAGGAAGAAGGACCCAGCAGTCTACTTCTGAAAGGAATTAGCCAGTGAGAACCTTATGAATAGCAGCAGAACATTGCCTGATATAGTGCTGGAAGATGAACCCCTCAGGTTGGAAGGCACTCAGACCATGACTGGGGAAGAGCTGCCTCCTCAAAGTAGAAAAAAAAAAAAAAAGTAGAGTCAACCTTAACGATGTGGATGGAGTCAAGCTTTCAGGACCTTCGTTTGCTGATGTAGCACGACTCAAAATGAAAAGAAATAGCTGCAGACATCTTTTAATAATTAGGACATGGAACATACAAAGTTTGAATCTAGGAAAATTGGAAATTGTCAAAAATGAAATGGGGCGCATAAAGATGAATATCCTAGGCATTAGTGAGCTGAAATGGACTGGTATTGGTCATTTCGAATCGGACAATCATATGGTCTACTGTCCTAGGAATGACAGCTTAAAGAGGAATAGCATTGCATTCATTGTCAAAAAGAACATTTCAAGATCTATCCTGAAGTACAACACTGTCAATGATAGGATTATATCCATACGCCTACAAGAAAGATGAATTAATACGACTATTATTCAAATTTATGCACCAAAGACTAAGGCCAAAGATGAAGAAATTCAAGATTTTTATCAGCTTCTGCAGTCTGAAATTGATCGAACATGCAATCAGGATGCATTGGTAATTACTGGTGATTGGGATTTGAAAACTGGAAACAAAGAAGGATAGGTAGCTGGAAAAAATGGCCTTGGTGATAGAAACGATGCCAGAGATGGCATGATAGAATTTTGCAAGACCAACGACTTCTTCATTGCAAATACCTTTTTTCACCAACATAAATGGTGACTGTACACATGGACCTCACCAGATGGAATGCATGGGAATCAAAATGACTACATCTGAGGAAAGAGATGATGGAAAAGCCCAATATCACGGGTCAGAACAAGGCCGGGGGCCAACTGTGGATCAGACCGTAAATTACTCCCATGCAAGTTCAAGTTGAAACTGAAGAAAATTAAAAGAAGTCCAGGAGTGCCAAAGTAGGACCTTGAGTATATCCCACCTGAATTTAGAGACCACCTCAAGAATAGATTTGACACATTGAACACTAATGACCAAAGACCAGACGAGTTGTGGAATGACATCAAGGACATCATACATGAAGAAAGCAAGAGGTCATTAAAAAGACAAGAGAGAAAGAAAAGACCTAAATGGATGTCAGAAGAGACTCTGAAACTTGCTCTTGAGTGTTGAGTAGCTAAGGCAAAAGGAAAAAATGATGAAGTAAAAGAGCTGAACAGACCATTTCAAAGGGCAGCTCGAGAAGATAAAGTATTATGATGATGACATGTGCAAAGACCTGGACATAGAAAACCAAAAGGGAAGAACACCCTGAGCATTTTTCAAGGTGAAAGAGCTGAAGAAAAAATTCAAGCCTTGAGTTGCAACACCAAAAGACTCTACCGGGGAAATATTAAACAGCACAGGAAGTATCAAAAGAAGATGGAAGGAATACTCAGAATTACTGTACTAAAAAGAACTGGTCGACATTCAACCATTTCAGGAGGTAACATATGATCAGGAACCGATGGTACTGAAGGAAGAAGTCCACACTGCACTGAAGGCATTTGTGAAAAGCAAGTCTCCAGGAACTGATGGAATACCAATTAAGATGTTTCAACAAATGGGTGCAGCACTGGAAGTGCTCACACGTCTACACCAAGAAATTTGGAAGACAGCTACCTGGCCAACCGACTGGAAGAGATTCATATCTCTATCTGTTCCCAAGAAAGGTGATCCAACCAAATGTGGAAATTATCCAACACTATCATTTTATCATTAATACCATCTGCAAGCAAAATTTTGCTGAAGATATTAAAAAACGGCTGTAGCAGTATATCGACAGGGAACTGCCAGAAATTCAAGCTGGATTTAGAAGAGGACGTGGAACCAGGGATATCATTACTGATGTCAGATGGATCCTGGCTGAAAGCAGAGAATATCAGAAAGATGTTTACCTGTGTTTTATTGACTATGTTAAGGCATTCAACTTTGTGGATCATAACAAATTATGGATAACATTACAAAGAATGGGAATTCCAGAACGCTTAGTTGTACCCATGAGGAATCAGTACATGGATCAAGAGGAAGTCGTTCGAACAGAAAAGGGGATACTGCATGGTTTAAAGTCAGGAAAGGTGTGTGTCAAGGTTGTATCCTTTCACAATACCTTTTCAGTCTGTATGCTGAGTAAATAATCTGAGAAGCTGGATTATATGAAGAAGAGTGGAGCATCAGGATTGGAGGAAGACTCATTAACAACCTGCGTTATGCAGATGACACAACCTTGCTTACTGAAAGTGAAGAGGACTTGAAGCACTTACTGATGGAGATCAAAGACCACGGCCTTCGGTATGGATTACACCTCAACATAAAGAAACGAAAATCCTCACAACTGGACTAATAAGCAACATCATGATAAACAGAGAATAGATTGAAGTTGTCAAGGATTTCATTTTACTTGGATTCACAATCAACGCCCATGAAAGCAGCAGTCAAGAAATCAAAAGACACATTGTATTGGGCAAATCTGCTGCAAAAGACCTCTTTAAAGTGTTGAAAAGCAAAGATGTCATCTTGAGGACTAAGGTATGCCTGATCAAAGCCATGGTGTTTTCAATCGCCTCATATGCATGTGAAATCTGGACAACAAATGAGGAAGACAAAAGAAGATTTGATGCCTTTGAATTGTGGTTGGTGACGAATATTGGATACACCACGGACTGCCAAAAGAATGAACAAATCTGTCTTGGAAGATGTACAACCAGGATGCTCCTTAGAAGTAAGGATAGTGAGACTACGTCTCAGATACTTTGAATATGTCATCAGGAGGGACCAGTCCCTGGAGAAGGACATCATGCTTGGTAAAGTAGAGAATCAGTGAAAAAGAGGAAGACCTTCAACGAGATGGATTGACAAAGTGGCTGCAACAATGGGCTGAAGCATAGCAACAATTGTGAGGATGGTACAGGACCGGGTAGTATTTCATTCTGTTGTACATAGAGTCGCTATGAGCTGAAACCAACTAGACAGCACCTAACAACAACAACAACCCATTTCCTGTCTATCCCCCAATTCCAACTCCCAGAAATGACCACGTTCACCTTTTTCTTTAGTTTTGCCTTTATATTTCTAAATATCATGTATATATAACTCTACCTTGATTTTTTTTTTTCAGTTTTAGATATTACCTACTGATTTCCTACAGTGGAATATGAGGATTTAAGCTGTCTTCAATTTTCTTTTCCTTCATACACATGCACACACACGTGCACACATATGCATTCATATATGAGGGATCATTCTTCCAAAATACATATAACAACATTGCTCAATATTATTTAAATTATTGATAGTTGAAATGTATATACTGTTATCAAAAATCCTCATGATTGGACTAATAAGCAGCATCATGATAAATGGAGAAAATACTGAAGTTGTCAAGAATTTCATTTTACTTAGATCCACAATCAATATCCATGGAAGCAGCAGTCAAGAAATCAAAGGACATATTGCACTGAGCATATTAGCTGCAAAAGACCTCTTTAAGGTGTTGAAAAGCAAAGATGTCACTTTGAGGACTAAAGTGTGTCTGACCCAAGCCATGGTATTTTCAATTGCTTCATATTCAAGGAAGACGGAAGAATTGATGCCTTCAAGTTACAGTGTTGGTGAAGAATATACCATGGACTGCCAGAAGAACAATCAAATCTGTCTTGGAAGAAGTTCAGCCAGAAGGCTTCTTAGACACAAGGGTGGCGAGATTTGTCTCTTGTACTTTGGACATGTTATCAGAAGGGGCCAGTCCTTGGACAGTCAGAACCAACTTGATGGCACCTAACAACAGCAACAATATTATATTTATTTTCTTGAGTTACTTTTCTTCTTGACATTAATCATTCTCTCTCTTTTTCCCCTGAATTTTCTATATATCTATTACCAATACACTCAAAACTCTCCTCCAGAACAGTTCATCTTTCAATTTATTAAAAAAAGATAGGTAACTTCCCAATGTCATCTTTTTCCTTGAAGTCATTCCTCCTGGGGCCCTTTATCCTTGTCATTCAGTCTGAGCTAAGCTGCTGTCCTGGGATCTGTTTTCTCCTCCTTTTTTCAAAACCCTCCTGGGAAATTTTTTCCTGTCTCTCGTGTTGGTTCCTTTCTTTGCTGGATTCCGTGTCTTTGTATTTCTTGTTTTGGTGGAGCATATCCTGTAGTAGCCTCCTAAGAAGGGTAGAGCAAGAGAGGTAAATTCTTTGAGACATTGCATGTTTGAAAATATCTATATTTTAACTTCATACTTGATTGATAATTGGGTTTATGTATTAATTATCTATTGCTCTGTAACAAATTACCATAAAATTTAGTGGCTTAAATAGTCACAGTTATTATCTCCTAATTTCTGTGAATCAGGAATGTGTGTTGGGTCCCCTGGCTTAGGGTCTCTTACAAGGCTTCAATCAATGTATTGGCAGGGGCTACAGTCATCTCAAGGCTTAATTTGGGGAGGGTCTGCTTCGAAACTCATTCGTGTTAGTTCACAGGATTCAGTTCCTCATGGGTTGTTGGACTAAGGGTTTCAGCTTCTCACTAGCTGTTGGCTGGAGGACTTCCACAGTCCCTTGCCACGTGGGACTCTCACAGCTCATAAAATGGAAGCTGGATTCCATCAGAGTAAGCAAGTGAGAGAGATGAGCTAAAGCCTATCTAATCCCAGAAGTGATAGCCCATCACTTTTGCTGTATTTAATTCATAAGAATCAAGTCAGTAGGCCCTGCTCATATTTAAAGGGGAGGAGATTACATAAGGGCATGAATACCAGGAGTCACGGATCACTGGGTGCCGTTCTAGAGCTGCCTGTCAACAGTTGGGTATAGAATTCTAGACTGAAAAACATTTCCACTGCTTTTTAGATTTCACTGTTGCTGGTAACAACACCGATGCCATTCTGACTCTAATCTTTTAAATACGACCTTTCTGCCTCCTCTCTGGAAACTTCTGTCTCCAAATTTTTGAAAATTTGTGACAATATACTTTGATGTAGGCCTACTTATATTATGATGGGCACTCGGGGGACTGTTTCAGTCAGGAAACTCATGTCTCTCAGTTCTGGGAAAGTTCCTGAATAATTTATTTGATAATATTTTTCCCTTCCTGGAGCTGATAATTTGATTTTCTTGCATTTTCTCTGCTATTTTTCATCTTTTTTGTTTGTTTTCTGGGCAATTTTCTCATCTCTATTGTGCAAATATTTTGTTGATTTTAAAATTTCTATCTTGGTTTTAATTGCCTATACATCTAGCACCAAAATTGTGTCTGTATTAAGGTTTTTTTGTCATAAGCATTGGAACTCACTTTGTGAATAGCTATGTCTCTTATGTCCATTGAGCCATGAAGCCCTGTAGAACTTTTGTAGGCCCTCTTTCAGCATCTAAACAAATAAGCACCTGTAGAACCCAATGATGAGATAATGACTGCTTTCTTTCAAGACCTTGCTCTGAACAGCAGGAGAATAAATATTCTAAACTTCAGCCACTCAATTCTGCTGATTGCCTGCCCTTTTGTAAACATTTATCAAAATGTTTGCTTGATCACTATGGTGACTAATCAAATACCACCTTCCCTGTAGTTAAACAATTTCCTGCGTATATGTTGTATTTTTTCTGCATTGAAAATTGCTTTATTTATTCTGAATTTATGGGTTATACATATTCATGGGGAAAAATTAAACAATATATAAACTGATGTTTTCTGAGGTCTCACCTATCTACTGGAGATGATCATCATTAATGTTTTGGTGATGGCTTGCCATATATACTGGGTATGTTTTATTTTTTACAAAAGAGTCTAAGTTTGTTAAGGGTGGGAGCACAGTTTGCTCAATATTACTGAGGATAATAAATTTTGTTGATTTGAATTGAAAGTTTAGAGGAGTTGGATAAACGTATCAAGTGATAAAAACAAGTAATAAAACATGGGGTCACCACGAGTCAAAACTGACTCAACAACAACTGGTTTTTCTGGGGGGCAGGCAGTAGCAGAGCCCAAGAGCTATTATTATACTCATTCCCCCCACTCATACATGCTTTGTTGTTGAATATTACCAGTCCTGTGGGATTGGTTACTTTTGTGTGTGGCCTTTCTAGCCACGGTCTTGTAACTCCCACCCAGGTGACTGGGCAGGACTGTGTGATAGGGCAATTGTGGCCCACCAAAGGGATGCATCAGTTTTGCTTTTAAAGAGAGCCAATTCCAGAGCAGAGAGGAGGATCGTACCTCTGTAACCTAAGGAGGGTTGTCCTCTTTATTAGTTGTTTGAAATAAGATGCCATACCACCAGTTGCAAGGGAAACATAAAGTGGGAATTTATTGTTTGCGAAAACAAGGAGCTACCTGGGGCCTAGCAGTGGAAAGACCATGCGCTTCCAGCCCCAGGGAAGCTTGGAGCTTTTATGCCCTCCAGTCTGCAGGGGGTGGGACTGGCGCCCAAAATCTGACACCGGGGTCTCTCCCATGTCAGTATTTCGAGATTCAGGTGCTGAGTCTTTTGCAAAGGAAGGGAACTTTCACTTTGCAAATGGCCTCGGGTGCAGCTGTGTGCCAGAGAATATCTTCCTTTTCCCAGAATTTCAGGCCCAGGGCCACGGAGTGGCAGGTCCTGCGCATGCGCTGAGATTCCCGTTTGCGCATGTGTGCGATTTTGGCGCCAAATTCAAACAGCAGTTATGCCTCGCTTTGCAGTAGGGCCAAGCGCAGCTAGAAATCCCGTCTTGGCGGGGTGCAAGGCGGGGGGGGGGTGGTGGTGGTGGTGGAGGGGGCTGTGGGGGAGCAGAGGAAGCCTCCATGGCGGCAGCTTCACCACCACCAAGGAAGAACACCCAGAAGCGGAGAGTGTGTCCTTTGGACCAGAGGTCCTTGCGCTGAAAAGCTCCTGGAAGCAGGAGACTGAGACAGAGAGAGCCAGCTGTAACCCCAAAGATAGTGAGAAGCGGTGGCAGGAGAGACCTGGTAACAGACACACAGCAGCAGGAGATGGCGAGGTGGGCTTTCCTGCCTACAGAGAGAAAGAGCTGAGGGCAGAGGCCTAGGAGCAGAGAGAGCCTGAGAGCATGGTTGGGAAGAGGCTGTCCTGATGGAAGAACTGTATCCTGAGTGTTCCTGAGCCTGAATTGTAACTGTTGCTTCCCTAATAAATCCCATAATGGTAAGTATTGACTGTGAGTTCTGTTGAGTTCTGTGTGGCCGTTGCAATGAATTACCGACCCAGCAGAGACTGCTGTGGGAGGGGCGGTTGGTGTCAGAGTCGGTAAAAATGGCAGAGAGAGAAGGCATGTTTGACCTCCACCTCATAAGAATCAGCGCTGGGGTGTTGATCTTGGTTCTCCTTACCCCTTGTGGGGTTGGAGGAGGTCAGACACTGTCCCCAGTCTGATTTTACAAGTATAGATAGCAATGACTTTTAAAATGTTCACTTGGTATCTTTTGAAACCACAATGGCATTTCCTCATTGTTCCCAGGTAATCATATTCACTTTAGTGATACATTTTGTGGTAAACTTAGCATGAAATTTGTCACATTTATTAACTGTTCAGTATTTGTTGCTCAGAAACATTTAGAAAAGCATTTTATAAAGTGTTTATTCTTTCAACAAATATTTACTGAGCACCTACTATATGCTAGCTACAAACATCTCTTCTGCTTTCATGGAGCTTAAAATCTAGTGAGGAAAAAGGTACTAAGTATATAATGACCCAAACAATACACAGTCACAAACCATGGTATGAAGGAAATGTATAGGATGTCTTGAGAAAGCAGAAACTCGTTGCCATCGAGTTGATTCCAACTCATACCGACCCTATAGGTCAGAGTAGAAGTGCCCCATAGAGTTTCCAAAGAGCACATGGTGGATTTGAATTGCCGACCTTTTGGTTAGCAGCCATAGCACTTAACCACTACGCCACCAGGGTTTCCTGAGAAAGCAGAGGTGGGCATTATTTTGATTGAAAGTTCAGAGAAGGTTTGAGGGAGTGACATTTAATTTGAAACTGAAGAATGAGTAGCCATTAACTTAGAGTTGGAAAAGTTTAGGAGTATTTCAGGCTGAGTGAATAGTAGGTGCAAAAGTTCCAAGGTGAAAAGACTTAGCATGTTTGAAAGTGAAAGGAACACTGTGTGGCTGGAGCAGAGTGTGTGAGAGTGAGACTGCAGCAGTGTGATACAAGGAAAAGGAGGCTACAAGCTCCCCAGCATGACCAACTGGGTGAATAGAGCTATCATTTATGGAGATGGGGCAGATTGGTTGGGGGGGTGGGGAGAGCAATAATTCAGTTTTGGGCATGCTCAGTTTGATACCTAAGTAGAGAATGTTAAATGAACAGTTGGACATATGGGGTCTTTAAAGTTATGGGGTTGAATGAGAACATCTGTGCTGAGAATGCAGAGTGCCAAGATTATAGGGTCAAGGGCAGAGCCCTGAGGAACTAGAATACTTAAGTTAGAGGAAGAATAGGAGACCGAGAAGTAGGAGGTAGACCAGATATCAGAGTGTTTCAAGAAGGAGAGAGTGCAACAGTGTCAAATGGTGTTGAGTCAGGTAAGATGTTGTTATGTGCCGTTGAGTCGATTGTTGATTCATAGCGACTGTTATGGATTGAATTTTGCCCCCCAAAAATGTATGTCAACTTTGGTTAGGCCAAGATTCCCAGTATTGTGCGATTGTCCACCATTTTGTCATCTGATATGATTTTCCTATGTGTTGTATATCTTACCTCTTTTATGATGTTAATGAGGCAGGATTAGAGGCAGTTATGTTAATGAGGCAGGACTCAATCCACAAGATTGGATTGTATCTTGAGTTGTTCTCTTTTGAGATATAAAAGAGAGAGTTAGGCAGAGAGACAGGGGGACCTCATACCACCAAGAATGAAGAACTAGGAGGTGAGCACATCCTTGGGACCTGGGGTCCTTGAACTGAGAAGCTCCTAAACCAGGGAAGATTGATGATAACGACCTTCCCCCAGAGTCCACAGAGAGAAAGCCTTCCCCTGGAGCTGGTACCCTGAATTTGGACTTCTATCCTCCTGGACTGTGAGAGAATAAATATCTCTTTGTTAAAACCATCCACTTGTGCTATTTTTGTTGGAAACTCTATGGAGCAGTTCTACTCTGTCCTATAGGGTTGCTATGAGTCAGAATTGACTCGACGGCACTGAGTTTAGATAACTAAGACAGTGATGAAAGTTAAGAATTGACCATTGAATTTGGCAACGTGGAGGTCCTTGGTGACTTGGCAAGAGTAGTCCTGGGAGAGGAGTAAGGGGTGGAAGTCTGATTGAAATGGGCTGAAGAGTGAATGAGAGGTAAGGAAGTTATGACAGCAAATGTAGAAAACTCGAGAATTTTGCCTGTAGAAAGGGAGAGAGAAAGAATAGCTGGAGGGAATCAGGAGCGGGTTATTGTTTTAGTTATCTAGAGCTGTTGTAACAAATACCACCTATGGGTGGCTTTAACAAACAAATTTATTTTCTCACAGTTAGGAGGTTCTGGAGGAAGGCCTTTGTCTCCTTTGAGCTTCTGTTCCTTGGTGATCTTCATCTGTCTTCCCTCATCTCTGCTTGCTTGCTTCATTGCTTGCTCAATCTGCTCTTTTTAGATCTCAAAAGAGGCTGACTGAAGACACACCTACGTGAATACTGCCTCATTAACATAACAAAGAAAAGCCATTCCCAAATGGGATTGTAACCACAGGAATAAAAGTCCAAACCCATTCAATTCCACTCAAAGCAACCCTATACCACAGAGTAGAACTGCCCCATAAGGTTCCCAAGGCTGTAAATCTTTATGGAAGCAGGCTGCCACATCTTTCTCTTGCGGGGTGACTGGTGGGTTTGAACCACTGACCTTTTGGTTAACAGCTGAGTGCTTAACCACTGCTAGCAGGGCTCCCTATAGGAATAGGGCTTAGGGTTTACAACACATATTTTTGGGGGCACCATTCAATCCGTGACGTTTATTTTTTTAAAGATGGCAGACTAGAACATGTTTTGTTGTTGAAGAGCAGATTCCAGGAAGACAGAGATTGAATTTGCAAGATAGAGAGGGGATAGCTGATGGAGTGAGAACCCTGAGAAGGCAGGAGGGCTGCAGAACCCATATAGAGCAATGTCTGGTTTTTGCTAGAAGGGGAAATACTTCCTGTGTTATAACAGGAGGGGTTAAGAGAAGGAAGAATTGAGCAAAGCAGAAATGATGAAGCTCCCACCTAGTTTCTATTTTCTCTATGAAACATGACACTGAGCATCTCTTCGTGAGGCCAAGAAATGAGGAAATGTTGGGAATGCAGCAACTTGGCAAAGCACAATAAAACAACTCAGCTTCTCATTCCTTCAAAAAGCTTTACATTTGAATAGGAAATGAGGGCACCCACTGTTTTTTTTTTTTTTTTTTACTGTTTTACTCTGGCTGATCTCATTCATTTGAGTTTTAATCTAGTCAGGAACATATACGGATTGATTTTTATGTTGATTGAGGGGGTGAGCAGATATTCAGGCCAGGCTGAAACTTCACTCCCCTCTGGCCGGGCTACTGACCTCCTCTTCCTCCCCACACCCCACCCCTATCTCAATACAAAGCTATGAGTACACTGCTGATTCCTTCTAACTTTGCTTTCAAGTTCATTCCAGTAGTTAAGTAGCAACACTTTTTGTGACCACCCTGTTGGCATTCCATAAGAACTTAGAAATAAGGAAATTTAGGTAGCCCTGGAGCCCTGGTGGCATAGTGGTTAAAGAGCTCAGTGGCTAACCAAAAAGGTCAGCAGTTTGAATTCATCAGCTGCTAGTTGGAAACGCTATGTGGCAGCTCTACTCTGTCCTATAGTGTTGCTATCAGTTGGAATCGACTCGACAGCAATGGGTTTGGTTTTGGTTTTCTGGGAGTTGTTTTAAGTGTAAGATCAGAGCAGAGGTGTGCAAAGCTACCTGAGAAAGACGGGAGAGCTCCCAGTAGGTGAGGCTGGACAACTGGAAAGCGTTAACCTAGCTAATGATTAGAGGGGCATTAGTCACTTACGAAGGGTAGGAAACAGACAACTAAAGAGACAAATGTTGGCAGTGCTAATCCAGGAACTCTTCTGGAATGGGGGAGGTTTAGTCAAGAGACTTGAAATATTTCCCATCTCATTAGCAAAACCATGGGTTAAGTGGATATGAATGCAGATGGCGCTAGCTGTCTCAAATTTTGATGTGTATCAGAATCACCTGAGGAGCTTGGCAAATTAGAGGCCAAGCCCTCTCCTACTTCAACCAGCTTGGGCCTCTGTGTGCTGTTAGCTGTCCAGGTGTTTCAGATGCACATTGAAGTATGAGAAACACCTCTGTAACCAGTTGCAGCATTCTGGTTCTGTTTGCCAGTGAGGTGGACACAGTAGGCTCTAAGTACAGTTGATTCCTTCAACTCTGCTTGTTCTGATTTCGCCAGCTCCGAACAATCTTCTAATTATGAATTGGCTCCCCACGTGTCTGCTACCAGGTGAAGAATGCAATGGTCCTATTGATGTGTGTCTTTCTGTTCCCATGACAATGTTTTCTCGTCAATTGAGAAGATGTTCTTGATGTTTTATACACCAGCATCATGACCTTGATTAATATGAGTTTATATATTCTTTTATATCTGGAATATAGGTCCTCAACCTCTAGGTGTGGCCTAGACATAATTTCTAAAATTCCTCAAGGGATTTCACTGTGGATGCATTCCCAGTGTGCTGATAAAACCCAGTATTGAGCCTGAGGAGACTGTGGTCCAGAATCGGGACCTTATGTTCACAAAGGTGTTCAATATTTCTGTGAGAAGTTTTGGTGGACATGCAGCTGGGCGTTTTCTGGAGATGGACAATAGACTGCCCAGACAATCCTACTGACAAGTCATTGAAAAGGCTGTGTACAAGTTTGTGCAACCCAAACTGAAACCACAAATTTGAGCCCCTTCCCTGGGAGATTTGCAAGCAACCGTTGACTCCATTTTCCCAAAGAGCTTGACTGAAGAGGGGTGAACTAGAGTCAGAGTAGCAGCAAGAAAGAGTTTCAGGGGCAAGGGGTATAGGAGAGATGGGAGAGAGAGTATCCTGGAAGAAGCGTGCCCCCGAGGCAGAAGTCCCAACCTGAGGACTGGCTGGCTGCTCTTCAGTTGTTTCGTCTAATTCAAATCACAAAATGAATGTGAGATTTTCGCTGAGCCTCAGCATCTGTTTCTGAGTCAGAAATTGTCCATCCCAGCCACCTCCAACACATCCAAGTTACTTCCCACCCCAGCACCTGCTGTGTTCCCCAGCCATTCTCTCTTCTGGTTAGTGCTATGAGCGCTGGGCTGCTGGTCGACCCTCGAGATTTAATTAAAAAACAAAACAAAACCCCAAACCCATTGCATCAAGTCAGTGCCAGCTCATGGTGACCCTGTGTGCTCCAGAGCGGAACTGCACCTTAGGATTTTCTTGGCTGTAATCTCTATGGAAGCAGATCTCCAAGTCTTTCTTCTGCGGAGCTGCTGAGTGGGTTCAAACCACCAACCTTTAGGTTAGCAGCTGATTGCAAGCCGCTTGCACTACCCAGGGACCTTCAAGGTTTAATGTTGTTCTTAGTTGCCATTGAGTCGATTCTGACTCATGGTGACTCCGTGGGGCAAAGTAGAACTGCTCCATAGGGTTTTCAAGGTGGTGACCTTTCTGAAGCAGATCTCCAGGGCTGACTTCTGAGGTGCCTCTGGGTAATTTCGAACCACCAATCTTTTGGCTGGTAGTAAAGTATGTAGCTATTTGCACCACCCAGGGACTCCATTCAAGTTTTAACAGGAAGAAAGAATTTCTGAGCAGCCTTGTGGAACAGAGGGAAATGTGAACAGATTTTCCTAAGGATGTCTCCTAGGAACTTTTCCTGTGAGCTAGTATGAGACAGGAAACCCTGGTGGTGTAGTGGATAAGTGCTACAGCTGCTAACCAACAGGTTGGCAGTTGAAATCCGCCAGGCACTCCTTGGAAACTCTATGGGGCAGTTCTACCCTGTCCTATAGGGTCGCTGTGAGTCAGAATCTACTCGATGGCAGTAGCTTTTTTTTTTTTTTTGTAGCGTGAGATGATAGAATCGAGTAAACGGCACGCAACAGCAACATTCAGCTAGAATAGAAAGTCATAGAGGGAGGCTGGGAGGAGGAGGAAAACGTCCAATAAAGGGGCTTCCTAGAATTTAAGTGAAACAATGATTAGCTTCTAGCCATCACCGAGATCAGTCAGGACAGGAAATGAACAATCCCCCTTTCAGCTGAAATGTAAATAAAAAGTATTATCAGAACATAATTTCTGAAGACGGAAATCTGCCAGGGACCGGGTTTATTGCTTCTGATCCTAAACAAATCTGCAAAAATCGGGCAGTTAAGAAGACAACATTGGTGGGATAAAGCTGGGCACGTAAGAAATGCTGAGTGTTGGGGCCTGAACACATTTGTCTCCAAAGTTTATCTACCGAGATTTTGTTTCCCCGGTGCTATACCTTCAAATGACTATCTAAAACAAGAACGATGGTATTCTAGGATCGCTCCTCAGTGTTTGCAGTTTACGAGCCTTTCGACACATTAGGACCTCAGGCTCAGTCCCATGGTCTTTTTTTCTCCTTCGTCATGAAACTAGGGGAGCGGGTGAAGAAAGGCAGTTTGTTCTTTGTGCTTGGTGGAAAAGAGAGTTTCCCAGCAGAGGGCATCCTTATGTAACAAATTTCACTTCCCCCTCGGAATTATTCACAGATACTGAACGGCATGAGGGAACAGATTTTACTTTTAAAGGCTTTGCAGTTTAGCTTGCTTTTGGCAAGTCATTTATACAGAAGGTGTTAAAGTGTTAAGAAGACTTGTTCCAATATTTTTTTTAGTTGGGTAAGTGATAAGTTGTACTATTAATGGTGGTGGTGGCAGATCATAAAATGGTTTAACCGAATTTCTGCTGATTTTATTTACTCATAAATTCAACAAATATCAATTGAGTGCCTTCTGTGTGCAAGGCACAGGGGTATACAAGGGTGAGCCTGAGTCAAACCTTCCTGGGAAAGAACTCACAACATACACGGGGGATACAGCGTAAATGCAGGAAGTTAAAATACAGGACAAAATATATATTCTTGCTTTCAATGCTTGCTTATTAAGAAGCCCTGGCTTCTCCAATAATAATTGCCAGTGGGCTTTAAAATTACTTCCATTTCCTGCTGTAGATTGTGTCCAGAATATTCTAGTTGTTTTCAAATGTTTTAGCTTCTGCCAAAATTGATTTGTTCAGGCCTCCTTTGTTCTTACTTTTGAAATCCGGCTATACTTTAAGAGGAAATTAATCTGTACGTTGCAATTCCATCCATAGCTTATAAAATAGATCATTTGGAAAGACTTGTTCATTGTCTCCATATCCTTTAATGTTTTTCCATTTCTAATGAAAAAGAGGAATTGTTGTAACTCGATTCTCCCTGGCCCAGGAGGAATCTGGAGTGAGATTCGGAAGTGGAAGTTGCTTAACCTTCTCCTATCAAAGTGTTGGCAATGGAAGGGTTGTTGAAAATGTGATTGATAATGATACGCTGTAGGCCTGGGACAAGGCCACGGGCTCTGGGGGATTCTTCTTCACCTCGCTTCAGGCTGATCCCACCAGATAAGAATCAAGCCACTCTCTAAACTGAGATGCTCTCTCCGCCTCAAGGATGGAACCACTGAAAGCCTCATAGAGAACCAGAACCAGGCATTTCTGAAGTTCATTATCCTGATAGCATGGCTTGCAGCGTCTTCTGAGGAGAGGGCAGAGGGGTACAGCAGAGAGTTATGAATTACGGGAATGCTTTTGATCTTGAGTTCCACATCCTATGAAAGTTCTAGAAGAAGTATCTGAGACTCCGGCTGTAATGGGGAGAAGTGCTCTGGAGCTTGGAACACACTAGTAGGTTTGGGCTCCTCCAGAGGAAAGGCAAGTGTTTGCCCAGTGGTCTGGGCTTGACCACTGCTTTCAGTGATTGTCCTGCTGTAGGAGGGACCAGAGTGGCTCACTGTGACAGGTCTCTTGAGAAGAGTATCATTCGGAGACTGGTTAAATTTCCTACTCCTCAGATCCATTTCCAGTAACAGCAACTATGGTGGACATAGTTGGTGTCCCGCCCAGGTTCACTTTACTAGACCAGTGTACCCATACCCAGATTCTATGAGAGGAGGCTGCTGATAGCTCACAGCTGCTCCCTTCTCCAGGGAATTGAGTCTTGAAGGGAGTCACTTTGCCTGGGAGTTTATGCCCCTTCTATCAGTTCACAGACAATGACTGATCGATAATGGAGTTCCTCAAGGTAGGAACAAATTTTGTGTTATGTCTCGTGAACCAGAGCTCCCATAGAATCAGGTTGAAGGTAAGGTCCAGCTGAGACCACATTCTCCTTACTTAGCCACTTTCCCTGCCCCATGCTGCTATACTCACCCCCCTTCTCCTGAGAGCACTCCTGCAGTAAACCATGCCTCAGGCTCTGCTTCTAGAAACCTGACCTGAGACAGCACCTCTTTTGATTTAGTAGGGCAAATAATCCTCTTTACATCATGTAATGTGTTGGTTGCCTATTAGTGGTCTCTTCTTCCTCTTCAGTTGTTGTTAGGTGTCGTTGAGTTTGTTCCGACTCATGGCGACCATATGCACAACAGAACGAATCACTGCCCGGTCCTGCGCCATCATTACAATTGTTATGTTTGAGCTCATTGTTGCAGCCACTGTGTCAATCTACCTCGTTGAGGGTCTTCCTCTTTTCTGCTCACCCTATACTTTGCTAAGCATGATGTCCTTCTCCGGGGATTGATCCCTCCTGAACATGCCCAAAGTATGTAACATGCAGTCTCGCCATCCTTGCCTCTAAGGAGCACTCTGGTTGTACTTCTTCCAAGACAGATTTGTTCGTTCTTTTGGCAGTCCTTGGTATGTTCAATATTCTTCGCCAACACCACAATTCAAAGACATCAACTCTTCTGTCTTCCTTATTCATTGTCCAGCTTTCACATGCATAAGATGCAATTGAAAATACTATGGCTTGGGTCAGGAGCACCTTAGTCTTTAAGGTGACATCTTTGCTTTTAAATACTTTAAAGAGGTCCTTTGCAGCAGGTTTACCCGATGCAATGCATCGTTTCCTTTTTTTTTTACTTAGTACTTTTTTTATTGTGCTTTAAGTGAGAGTTTACAAATCAAGTCACTCTCACACAAAAACCCATATACACCTGGCTACACACTCCCAATTACTCTCCCCCTAATGAGAGAACCCGCTCTCTCCCTCCGCCCTCTCTTTTTGTGTCCATTTCGCCAGCTTCTTACCTCCTCCACCCTCTCATCTCCCCTCCAGGCAGGAGATGCCAACATAGTCTCAAGTGTCCACCTGATCCAAGAAGCTCACTCCTCACCAGCATCCCTCTCCAACCCACTGTCCAGTCCAATCCATGTCTGAAGAGTTGGCTTCGGGAATGGTTCCTGTCCTGGGCCAACAGAAGGTCTGGGGGCCATGACCACCGGGGTCCTTCCAGTCTCAGTTAGACCGTTAAGTCTGGTCTTATGAGAATTTGGGGTCTGCATCCCACTGCTTTCCTGCTCCCTCAGGGGTTCTCTGTTGTGTTCCCTGTCAGGGCAGTCATCGGTTGTAGCCGGGCCCCATTTAGTTCTTCTGGCCTCAGGATGATGTAGTTGCTGGTTCATGTGGCCCTTTCTGTCTCTTGGGCTCATAATCGCCTTGTGTCCTTGGTGGTCTTCATTCTCCTTTGATCCAGGTGGGTTGAGGCCAATTCATGCATCTTAGATGGCTGCTTGTTAGCATTTAAGACCCCAGACACCACTCTTCAAAGTGGGATGCAGGATGTTTTGTTAATAGATTTTATTATGCCAATTGACTCAGATGTCCCCTGAAACCGTGGTCCCCAAACCCCTACCCCTGCTATGCTGGCCTTCGAAGCATTCAGTTTATTCAGGAAACTTCTTTGCATTTGGTTTAGTCCATTTGTGCTGACCTCCCCTGTATTGTGTGTTGTCTTTCCTGTCACCTAAAGTAGTTCTTATCTGCTATCTAATTAGTGAATGCCCCTCTCCCAA
This sequence comes from Elephas maximus indicus, assembly GCF_024166365.1. Taxonomy (NCBI): domain Eukaryota; kingdom Metazoa; phylum Chordata; class Mammalia; order Proboscidea; family Elephantidae; genus Elephas; species Elephas maximus. The sequence continues at coordinate 44,640,913 of NC_064843.1, forward strand.
CTTGCCTCCCTCCCCCCTCTCGTAACCACAAAAGAATGTTTTCTTCTCAGTTTAAACTATTTCTCAAGTTCTTATAATAGTGGTCTTATACAATATTCATCCTTTTGCAACTAATTTCACTCAGCATAATGCCTTCCAGGTTCCTCCGTGTTATGAAACGTTTCACAGTTTCCTTACTGTTGTTTATTGATGCCTAGTATTCCATTGTGTGAATACACCATAATTTATTTATCCATTCATCCTTTGATGGACACCTTGGTTGCTTCCATCTTTTTGCTATTGTAAACAGTGCTGCAATAAACATGGGTGTGCATATATCTGTTTGTGTAAAGGCTCTTATTTCTCTAGGATATATTCCAAGGAGTGGGATTGCTAGATCATATGCTAGTTCTATTTCTAGCTTTTTAAGGAAGCGCCAAATCGATTTCCAAAGTGGTTGTACCATTTGACATTCCCACCAGCAGTGTAGAAGTGTTCCAATCTCTCCACAACCTCTCCAAAGTTCATTATTTTGTGTTTTTTGGATTAATGCCAGCCTTGTTGGAGTGAGATGAAATCTCATTGTAGTTCTGATCTGCATTTTTCTAATGGCTAATGATTGTGAACATTTCCTCATATATCTGTTAGCTGACTGAATATCTTCTTTAGTGAAGTGTCTACTCATATCTTTTGCTCATTTTTTAATTGGGTTGTCTTTTTGCAGTTGAGTTTTTGCAGCATCATGTAGATTTTAGAGATCAGGCGCTGATCGGAAATGTCATAGCTAAAAACTTTTTCCCAGTCTGTAGGTAGTCTTTTTACTCTTTTGGTGAAGTCTTTGGATGAGCATAGGTGTTTGATTTTTAGGAGTTCCCAGTTATCTAGTTTTTCTTCTGCATTCTTTATGTTTTATGCACTGTTTATGCCATGTATTAGGGCTCCTAACGTTGTCCTATTTTTTCTTCCAAGATCTTTATTGTTTTAGATTTTATATTTAGGTCTTTGATGCATTTTGAGTGAGTTTTTGTGCATGGAGTGAGATATGGGTCTTGTTTCATTATTTTGCAGATGGATATCCAGTTATGCCAGCACCTTTTGTTAAAAAGACTGTCTTTTCCCCATTTAACTGTTTTGGGGCCTTTGTCAAATATCAACTGTCCATATGTGGATGGATTTATGTCTGGATTCTCAATTGTGTTCCATTGGTCCATGTATCTGTTGTTGTACCAGTACCAGGCTGTTTTGACTACTGTGGTGGTATAATAGGTTCTAAAATCAGGTAGAGTAAGGCCTCCCACTTTGTCCTTCTTTTTCAGTAATGCCTTATTTATCCGGGGCCTCTTTCCCTTCCATATGAAGTTGGTGATTTGTTTCTCCATCTCATTAAAGAATGTTGTTGGGATTTGGATTGGAATTACATTAAATGTATAGATTGCTTTTGGTAGAATAGACATTTTTATAATGTTGTCTTCCTATCCATGAGCAAGGTATGTTTTTCCACTTATGTAAGTCTCTTTTGATTTCTTGCAGAAGTGTACTGTAGTTTTCTTTGTATAAGTCTTTTACATCTCTGGTAAGATTTATTCCTAAGCATTTTGTCTTCTTGGGGGCTACTGTAAATGGCATTGATTTGGTGATTTCCTCTTCGATGTTCTTTTTGTTGGTGTAGAGGAATCCAACTGATTTTTGTATGTTTATCTTGTAACGTGATACTCTGCTGAACTCTTCTATTAGTTTCAGTAGTTTTCTGGAGGATTCCTTAGGGTTTTCTGTGTATAAGATCATGTCATCTGCAAATAGAGATACTTTAAATTCTTCTTTGCCAGTCTGGGTGCCATTTATTTCTTTATCTAGCCTAATTGCTCTGGCTAGGACCTCCGACACAATGTTGAATAAGAGTGGTGATAAAGGGCATCCTTGCCTGGTTCCTGATCTCAGTGGGAATGCTTTCAGGCTCTCTCCATTAAGGGTGAAGTTGACTGTTGGCTTTGTATAAATGCCCTTCATTATGTTGAGGAATTTTCCTTCAATTTGTATTTTGCTGAGAGTTTTTATCATGAATGAGTGTTGAACTTTGTCAAATGTCTTTTCTGCATCAATTGATAAAATCATGTGATTCTTGTCTTTTGTTTTATTTATGTGGTGGATTACATTAATTGTTTTTCTAATGTTGAACCATCCCTGCATACCTGGTATGAATCCCACTTGGTCATGGTGAGTTATCTTTTTGATATGTTGTTGAATTCTATTGGCTAGAATTTTGTTGAGTATTTTTGCATCTACGTTCATGAGGGATATAGGTCTATAATTTTCTTGTGGTGTCTTTACCTGGTTTTGGTATCAGGGATATGGTGGCTTCATGGAATGAGTTTGGTAGTATTCCATCCTTTTCTATGCTCTGAAGTACCTTTGTTTAGTAGTGGTGGTAGTGGTGTAGTAGTGGTGTTAACTCTTCTCTGAAAGTTTGGTAGAACTCTGCAGTGAAGCTGTCCGGACCAGGGCTTTTTTTTTTGGGAATTTTTTGATTACCTTTTCAATCTTTTCTTTTGTTATGGGTCTATTTAGTTGTTCTACTTCTGTTTGTGTTAGTTTAGTTAGGTAGCGTGTTTCTAGGAATTCATCCATTTCTTCTAGGTTTTAAAATTTGAGTACAGTTTTTCATAGTAATCTGATATGATTCTTTTAATTTCAGTTGGGTCTGTTGTAATATCCCTATCTCATTTCTTATTTGGGTTATTTGCTTCCTCTTCTGTTTTTCTTTTGTAGTTTGGCCAGTGGTTTATCAATTTTGTTGATTTTTTCAAAAAACCGGCTTTTGGTCTTGTTAATTCTTTCAATTGTTTTTCTTTTTTCTATTTCATTTAGTTCAGCTCTAATTTTTATAATTTGTTTTCTTCTGGTGCCTGTGGGTTTCATTTGTTGCTCTCTTTCTATTTGTTGAAGTTGTAGGGATAATTCTTTGATTTTGGCCCTTTCTTGTTTTTGGATGTGTTCATTTATTGATATAAATTGGCCTCCGAGCACCGCTTTTGCTGTGTCCCAAAGGTTCTGATAGGAAGTGTTTTCATTCTCATTGGATTCTCTAAATTTCTATATTCCATCCTTAATGTCTTCTATAATCCAGTCTTTTTTGAGCAGGGTATTGTTCAGTTTCCAAGCGTTTGATTTCTTTTCCCTGCTTTTCCTGTTATTGATTTCCACGTTTATGGCCTTATGGTCAGAGAAGATGCTTTGTAATATTTTAATGTTTTGGATTCTGCTAAGGCTTGCTTTATGACCTAATATGTGGTCTATTCTAGAGAATGTTCCATGTGTACTAGAAAAGAAAGTATAGTTGGTTGCTGTTGGGTGGCGTGTTCTGTATATGTCTACGAGGTCAAGTTGGTTGATTGTGGCATTTAGATCTTCCGTGTCTTTATTGAGCTTCTTTCTGGATGTCCTGTCCTTCACCAAAAGTGGTGTGTTGAAGTCTCCTACTATTATCGTGGAGCTGTCTATCTCACTTTTCAATGCTGACAGTTTGTTTTATATATCTTGTAGCTCTGTCATTGGGTGCATAAATGTTTAATATGGTTATATCTTCTTGGTGTATTGTCCCTTTAATCATTATATAGTGTCCTTCCTTATCCTTTCTGATGGATTTAACTTTAAAATCTATTTTGTCAGAAATTAATATTGCCACTCCTGCTCCTTTTTGATTGTTGTTTGCTTGATATATTTTTTCTATCCTTTGAGTTTTAGTTTGTTTGTGTCTCTAAGTCTAAGGTGTGCCTCTTGTAGGCAGCATATAGACAGACTTGTTTTTTAATCCATTCTGCCTCTCTCTCTCTTTATTGGTGCATCTAGCCCATTTACATTCAGGGTAATTATGGATAGGTATGAATTTAGTGCTACCATTTTGATGTCTTTTTTTGGTGTGTCGTTGACAGTTTCTTTTTCCCACTTAATTTTATGTGCTGAGTAGATTTTCTTTATATATTATGCTTTCCTCATATTTGTTTTTGTTGATTTTGTTTCTGCTGAGTCTGTATTTTTCCCTTGTATTTTATTTTGATGAGTAGGATAGTTTGTCACCTTTGTGGTTACCTTATTATTTACCCCTATTTTTCTAAATTTAAAACTAACTTTTATTTCTTTGTATCGCCGTATCTTCTTCTCCATATGGAAGGTGTATAATTACGTTTCTTAGTCCCTTTTTATTATTTTAATGTTGTCTTCTTTTATATAATAACATTGCTGTTACCCTGTTTAGAGCTTTTTTTTAAAAAATAATTTTGCTTTGTTTTTTTGGATTTCCCTGTCTGGGTTGACTTCTGTTTGCTCTGCCCAGTGTTCTAGTCTTGGGTTGATACCTGGTATTATTGATTTTCTAACCAAAGAACTCCCTTTAGTATTTCTTGTAGTTTTGGTTTGGTTTTTACGAATTCCCTAAACTTGTGTTTATCTGGAAATATCTTAATTTCACCTTCATATTTAAGAGACAGTTTTGCTGGATATATGATTCTTCGCAGGCAATGTTTTTCCTTCAATATTTTAGATACGTCATCCCATTGCCTTCTTACCTGCATAGTTTATGTCGAGTAGTCCGAGCTTATTCTTATTGGCTCTGCTTTGTAGGTGACTTTTCATTAATCCCTCGTTGCTCTTATAATTCTCTCTTTATCTTTGGTTTTGGCAAGTTTGATTATAATATGTCTTGGTGACTTTTCTTTCAGATCTACCTTATGTGGAGTTCGATGAGCATCTTGGATAGATATCTTCTCATCTTTCACAATATCAGGGAAGTTTTCTGCCAAGAGCAAATCTTCAACAGTTCTCTCTGTATTTTCTGTTATCCCTCCCTGTTCTGGTACTCCAATCACTCGTAGGTTATTTCTCATGATAGTCTCACATTCTTAAGGTTTCTTCATTTTTTAAAATTCTTTTATCGGATTTTTGTTCAAATATATTAGTGCCAAATGATTTATCTTCGAGTTCAGAAACTGGAGCTTCTACTTGCTCAATTCTGCTCCTCTTTCTATTGAGTTGTCTAATTCTGTAATTTTATTGCTAATCTTCTGAATTTCTGATTGCTGTCTGTCTATGGATTTTTCCAGCTCATTAAACTTTTCATTATGTTCCTGAATAATCTTTCTAATTTCTTCAGTTGCTTTATCTGTGTGTTCCTTGGCTTGTTCTGCGTATTGCCTCAGTTCGTTCCTGATATCTTGAAAGGTTCTGTATATTAGACTTCTGTATTCTGCATCTGGTAATTCTAGGAATGCACTTTCATCTAGAAAATCCCTGGATTCTTTGTTTTGAGAGCCTGTTGAGGTGATCATGGTCTGTTTCTTTGTGTGACTTGATATTGACTGTTGTCTCCAAGCCATCTATAAGTTATCGTATCAGTTTATGCTTGGTTACTGTGTCGTAGCTGCTTGCTTTGTTTTGTTTTGGTATACCCCTATGGGTTCCTTGAGTGAGCTAGCTTGATTATTTTCACCTTTAGAGCTCTGATGTCCTGTCCCCAGCTGTCTAGAGCTGTTATCAGGTATGTCAGTCTAGGAGTCCATTCAGTTTTCTTTTATGAATTCAGCTTAGGTTTCCAGGTATTTGGTCATCAAGTGTGTGGTACAGGCTCTGTCCTACAGTCTTAGAGGGGCAGGGGTGATTGGCGTATATACCGGTATCTGATTGCAGCAGGGGTTCACGCTCTGAACAAGGCACGGGGCTGAGAACTGACCCCCAAATGTCTCTCAGGAAAACATGTCCCTGTTCCCTAGAGCATGCAGGTGGGTGGGTTCTGCAGACGGACCATGGGCACCCAAAGTTTTTGGTTGGAAGGACTGGGAGGTATCAGTTATCTTTGGACCCCTGTGATGGGTGGCTGGGTGACCTGAGTGGAGCTACCAGTCCTTAGGTCCCTGTTATGGGTAGGTGAGGACGCTGTTTAATAAGCAAAGCAATGTCAAACATCAAACACCCACCTCTCCACCGCACAGCTTAAATGGTTGGAGTTTGCTAATAAGGGCCTGTTCTCCCGAAATAGGCCCACACAGGTCCATGCAGAAGGGAAAGGTGCTCAAAGTCCATGGACAGGAGCCTCTTCTGTTCTGAGCTCCCCGGTTAATGGAGCTAACAAATTATCTTTTCCCCCCAGTTGCAAGTTTTTTCCTTCCCGAAGGCCGGGAGGATGGCTCTAGGTGCTCAACAGGGCCTATTTCAGGCCCATGGATTCAGCCTCCGAAGCTGGCTTGGGGGTGGGGGGTGGGGGTGCGGTAAAATATACGCAAGTACTTAGCTTTTGCTGAGAGCGCTGTTCCTCTCAGGTTGCGGAGGTGTGAGTGAGCTGTGTGGATGGCTGCTTTCGTGTGAGGAAACTGCGGCCCAAAGCTAGTACCAGCCCACCTCCGCAACTCCGGGAATGGTGCCTGAGGGCTTCCTGCGATTCGGGTCTGGTAACTCCTCTCCACTTCTGAACAGTCTCTTCCTCCCCCTGCCCCTCAGTTCGTTGTCTAAGCTTGCCTTTGATGTTCAGGGCTCCCAGCTTGTCACAAATATACTCGTTTCACTTGTTTTTTTGGGTCTTTGTTGTAAAGAGGGCTCGCCGGAAGCATCTGTCTATTCTGCCATCTTGGCTCCGCCTCCCGTTTTATTTCTTGACTGCTGTTTCCATGGCTGTTGATTGTGGATCCAAGTAAAATGAAATCCTTGACAACTTCAGTCTATAACTTCAGTCTTTAGAGAACACATTTTATTCATGTTATTTGGTGGCTATGTACTTCAGTTCCTTATGGCCCCACTGGCTGAATCTTGTCAAGTCCAAGTCAGTCATGGTAGTTTCATTCTTCTTTCCAGTGATTGGTTTAAGGATGGCATGTGACCCAATTTTAGTCAATGACACCTGAAGAGAAGTCTGTTGAGGGACATCTGGACATGTTTTCTTTGATATTATAAGGAGACCAAAGGAAAAAAATGTGTTTGTATTCCTGGACATTGTTGAGTGAGAATGTGATGATAGAGCTTCAGCAACCATTTTGTGACCACAAGGGGGGAAAACCAAGATGATCTCAGACTGAGAATTATGACATCATTGTGTCATTAAATTAATCCTGGAGCTTCCCTAATTTTAGTTATGTAAAATAATGAAATTTCATATTTGCTTCAGCAGTCTTTAGTTGAGTATTCTGTTATTTGTAAATGAAAGCATACTAGATAACTATAAAGGTAGTCTTGAAAAAAATTATTTTCTAGTGACCAAGTGATATTGGGAAGATAGAATAGAAAAAAGTAATTGGTATTTTCTATTCTATTTTTCTATCATAAAGAGAAGAATGGGCAGGTATTTGTACTTTTTTTTTTTTTTTACTTATGTAGTTGGTTTATTGAATGAGCCTAACTCGATGGAAGTGAAAAGAGGAAATGGGTTTGTTTTTCTTCCATCATTGATTTCATACATTCTTTGTTGCTTTTTCCTTAGTCCCTCTTCTCCTGATTACATAGCTTTTTGTTCATTTTCATCTCTAGGAGAAATCTCATTTTTGGGTTATAAAATGTAGTCTGAACTAAATTAATACTTTCAATCTTGCATTCAATTAAAAACATGTTCTTTTCCTACAGACTAGGCCTGATGACATGGCTCGAGGTCTGAAAAAGGGGAAGGAGTCATGGTTTATTCTTTCACCATTTTATTCTTCCATCCAATTTTCCAGGTTTTTTTTTCTTTTTAGATGGTGTTCTAAGTGTCTTGGCTGATACTTGTTGGCCATCATGTCTTCTGTCGTGGCTGGTGCACAAATGCCAGTTCTTTTGTGGGATATATTCATAGGTTCTTTGGAGAACTTCACTGGGTCTCCTGTACTTTGCATTCCTGAAATTGGTGGTACACTCTTTGCTTGGGATCCACCCTTAGCTTCTGTTCTCACTCCTCTAGATGTGTATATCACCTTGCCTTTCTTTTTTCCAAAAAGCCAGCCCTCTTATTGGGGTATCATTAGATGCTTTGAGCCTGGCTATCTTCTATATCATCTCCTTGGTCAATCTACTCATACATCTTGCCTTACTAAAAGATGACCTGAAAATTGCCCAAATCTGACCTCTTCTTGCTTTACCCAATGCAGACAGTCTTAATCAGCACCCACCCCCTTCAGATTTCTCCTGGTAGAAACCTGACAGGAACCCTGGTGGCGTAGTGGTTAAGAGCTACCGCTGCTAACCAAAAGGTCAGCAGTTCGAATCCACCAAGTGCTCCTTGGAAACTATATCGGGCATTTCTACTCTGTCCTGTAGAGTCGCTCTGAAACCTGACACCTGTCTCTATTTGTATGTACTCCAAGCTCCTGGTACCATATCATACTCTCTTAAGAACTCTTTCATCATGGTCTGTCCCAGTAGCCACACCGAGTGGACCTGTTTCTGCTTTCTGCTAGGGAGTGAGAAGCCTGTTTCCCTATCTCATTGGCACCACAATCTCTACGAGGAATTCTACTGGTGTTCTTCCTTACTTGATCTGGGGTAGGAGGGAGAAGACAAAGCCACAGCGCTTTCTATTCCAATGAATTCCTGCCAACACTCTCTTTCAAATTTCTAATTTTTTCAGGCTTCCACTGGAGGTAGGTGACAGGGATTGATAGTCATTTTGAAGCCATTTGGCCACCTCTTAGAAAGTCTTGAGGGATGGTTGCCTTATATTAGTTTCCTATGGCTGTAGTGACAAATCACCACAAATTTGATGGGTTAAAACAACACAAATTTATTATCTTCCAGTTCTGGAGGTCAGAAGTCCAAAATGATGTGTCATTAGGGCTGAATCCCTTCTGGAGGCTCTAGGGGAAAATCTTTTCCTCTGTCTTTTCTAGCTCCTAGGGGCTGCCTCCATTTCTTGTTTATGTCTCCTTACTCTATCTTCAAAGCCAGAAGCATGGCACCTTCAAGTCTCTCTGTGCTTACATTGTTAAATCACTTTCTCTGACGCTGACCCTCTTGTCTACCTAGTATAAGGATCCTTATAATTACATTGGACCGACCCAGATAATCGAGGATAACCTTCCCATCTGAAGATTCTTTTTAAAATTTATTTTTATTGTGCTTTAAGTGAAAGTTTACAAACCAAGTCAGCCTCTCATACAAAAACTTATATATACCTTGCTATATATTTTTTTTATATTCCTAGTTGCTCTCCCTCTAATAAGACAGCACACTCCTTCCCTCCACTCGCTATTTTCGTGTCCATTTTTCCAGCTTCTGACCCCCTCTGCCTTCTCATCTCCCCTCCAGACTGGAGCTGCTCACATAGTCTCCTGGGTTTACTTGATCCAAGGAGCTCACTCTTCACCAGCATCATTTCCCATAGTCCTGTCCAATCCCTCTCTGAAGAGTTGGCTTTGGGAATGGTTCCTGTCTTGGGCTAACAGAGGGTCTGGGGACCATGACCTCTTTTTGTGCCCTTTTAAGTTGCTAACTTTACTGGCGTGTTATTTACTATAGGTGGATAGGGCTAGAATAGAGCAGTTTTCCACATTCCTTTTACAAACCTCTAAAGCCATACAGTGAGTATAGTGTTACCCTGGCCTCAAACCTACGAGAGGCAATTTTGCTGTCTCATTTGATTTTTGTCTTTTAAAGCAGGTCCTTTTCTGACACTCTAATTTATACTGATCACCCCCTGGAGTTCTTTATTTCTTTTTGACAGAGAATTTGTTTGTTCTCTTCTGCGTTTCCCACCTGTCTTTTCAAGTTTTCTTTCCTCCTGTCTTCTTGGTATTTTTATGAACCACTTCATAAAATGCTAAGCCTAGTTGTTCTCTACTCACACAATTTCAGTTCCTGCAGTGAATCCCATATGCGCCAACCTGTTTGATGTTCAGCTCTTGCCCATCACCAGGTTTGGCCTGGGGAAGGAATTAGAGCAGTGCTTCTCAAACGTTAATGCTGTGAAAACACCTGTGGAATCTTGTTGAAATATAGATCCTGATTCTAACAAGTTCCTGGGCCCACACTTGAAATAGCAGAGCTGTACCCGTGGATCTCCTCCAAGAGGATCTTGTTAAAATGTAGATTCTGATTCAGTGTATCTGGGGTGGAAATGCAAATTCTCGGTTTTTTGTTCTCTACCTTGGCTACACATTGGAATCACCTGAGAGCTTTAAAAAACTGCAGTGCCTATATCCCACCCCAGAGGGCCATGGTGCTTCAGTGGAAGAAACCTCACCTTCCATGGGCAAGACCCTGGTTTGATTCCTGGCCAGTGCACCCATGTGCAGCCACCGTCTGTTCGTCAGTGGAGGCTTGCGTGCTGCTATGATGCTGAATGGGTTTCAACGGAGCCTCTAGACTACTGGAAGTGATCTACTTCCGAAAACCAGCCAATGAAACCATATGGGTCACAATTGTCCAATCCACAATTGTTAATGGGGCTGGCCCAGGACTAGTCAGTGTTTTGTTCTGTTGTACTTGGGGTCACCATGAGTTGGGGGCCAACTCGATAGCAGCTAACAACAAGATCTCATCCCATAAGACTGTGCCTCAATTGATCTTGGCATTGGTAAAAGCTCCCCATGACCCTAATATAGAACCAGAACCAGAATGGAGACCTCCTGGATACGAGGAAGGCATCTCTCCTTCAGTGGCTCCCTGAAAGTGTCCTTCACGCTGCACCCAGAGATGTTTGGCTAACCTGAGACAGAACAATGTAGTGGTTACGATCAAGACACTGAATCCAGACCTCCTGGGTTTAAATCCCCACTCCCATACCTATTATCTGTGTGACCACAGACAATTTAATCAAACCCTCTGTGCTTTATTTTCCCCATCTGTAAAATGGGAAGACGAAGACAGGTTCTATTAAAGGGTTCTTATGAGTTGAAATATGTAAAGTGCTTAGAATGGTATGTTAGTTATCTATTGCTAATGTAACTAACTACTCCAAAATTCAGCAGCTTAAAACAACAAGGATTTATTACCTCAGTTTTTATGGGTCAGGAATTTAGGAATGATTTAGTTGGGTAGTTTTAGCTCAGGGCCTCTCATGAGATTGCAGTCACAGTGTCAACTGGGGATGCAGTGATCTTGACTAGAGGGGGTTGGAGGAGTATCTATTTCCAAAATAGATCAATCACATGGCTGTTGGCCAGAGGCCTCAGTTTCTTATCACATGGGTGTCTCTATAGTGTTGTTGGAATGTCCTCATGACATGACAGCTGGTTTCCCCTAGAGCAAACATTGCAAGAGGGAGAGAGCAAGGAGGAAGCCACAGTGCTGTTTTATGACTTAGTCTCAGAAGTCATAACCAGCATATCTCATCTGCAACATTCTATTCGTTGGAAGAGAGGCTACATTCCAGGAGAAAGGAGTTAGGCTCCATCTTATAAAGAATGAAATAGCAAAGAATTTGTGGATGTATTTTAAAACTACTGTGAACAGTTTTGGGCTTATAGCAAGCAATGTATTAAATATTAACAGTTTTCATTAGCGGGTATCACACTCCTGTCTGAAAATGCTTAATGGTGCTATGTTGTCTTCTAGAATCAGCCCTGACCAGTAGAACTTATTGAGATACTAGACATACGTGGCTATTGAGTACTTGGGATGTAGTAGTACAACCAAAGAACAAAATTATAAATTTTAATTAACTTTAAATAAATTTAAATAGCACGTGAAACTAGTGCCTATCATACTGGACATCTCAGTTCTAGAGCACTGCTACTCCAGTGTGCTGCTCAGAGCAGTCACATTGGCACCACCTGGGAGCTTGTTAGAAATGCAGAATCCCAGGCCATATGTCAGACCTACAGAATCCTGATCTTAACTGGATCCTCCGGTGATTATTAAGCACATTAAAGATTTAGAAGCACTGGGTTATAGCCCAAAATCTTTGAAATAGATACGATGTTGATAGTACAAATCCTTGCTTTTTAATCCTGGAATGCTTCTAATATATTTTAGTTAAAAATGTTGCTTCTTATAGGTTTTTTAGTAAATACTTTCAACTAAAGTCTTTGTTTGACACCCAGCTGTCAGTGTCTATCTTTTGCTAGAGTTGAGAGGCCTTGCATTTTAGAGAGGGAATCAGTCTCTTAGGCAGAATTTCAACCACGCTTTTCAATGCTACCTTAACTGGGTCTTCCGAGGTACTTGATGACTCCATTTCAAGCCCTTCTGGGTTTCTGCTATGTGAGTCACATGCTTCTATTGCCTTCTGACCTCCTGCAGGCTGGCTGCTAGGCTTCAGCCTTCTCTGCTCTCCTGAGTCAATTAACACTTATTCATCCGCTTTCCTTCTTCTTGACTTTTCTCATCTCTTCTCCTGTTAACTCTGGAGTGTCTTTCTATTTTGTTCCTTTTTTGGATTTTACTAGGAAGTTATGATCAATAATTGGTTTGAATATGTAATGTTTAACTGGAAGCCCTGATTTATTCTTCTCATCCCTTTCTTTCATAATTTTTCTGTCATTTATATTACCACATATCTCATGAACTGCATGTAGTTGGATTGAACATCTGATTAAAAGCCCAATTTGAAAATCTTTGATTTTTAACTGGTGTGTTTATCCATTTGTATTTATTGTGAATACTGTCGCACTTGAATTTATCTCCATCACGTTCCTTCATATGTTTGGTATACCCTAGCTTTTCTTTCTTATTCTGGTGTCTGTTTTGCTGAGTTTTCTTTACTCTCTGCTTTTTCCTCCCTATTAGTTTGGAAACTATAGATTCTATTTCTGTGGTTTTAGGGCTTACTCTTAAATTTTAAACCTGCAGAGTTGATTTAACCAAGCCTAAAGTCAATCAATGTGAAAACCTACTAGGTTAGGTTTTAAAGTCAATCAATGTTTCTACCCTTATTCTGATCAAATCAAGCCCCTTAGAATTATTAACTCTGATTATTATTCTCTCCGGCTTTTCAGATTTCTTTTGTTTATGCTTTAGCTCTACATTTTCTGTACCCCCAAATTAGTCACTATGATTACTGTTCTTTTAGTCAATGTGTATTCAACAATTTCTTTGTTCGCAATAGCTTCTTGTATCTCACATCTTCCTTTTGGGGTCAATTAGCCTTTTACTTAAGAAAATGCTTAAGAGTTTTTTCAATGAGCGTGAGTAATATATTCTCTTAGGCTTTCAGTAAATAAAAATGTATTTGTTTCAAAGAATGTTTCACTTTCATTTTAAAATATTGGTTAGTTGGTTACAAAATTTTAAGGCCATAGTTGGCTCTTTCAACACTTTGAAGATATTTTTCATTGTTTCCTGACACCTATTTTTTTCAGTAGAGAAGTCTTCTGATTGTTCCTTTGTAGGTAACTGCTTCTCCTTTTTTCTTGTAAGATTTTCTCCTTGTCTCTTTTGTTCTTCACATTTATTAAAACATATCTAGGTATGGATTTGTTTTTATTTTTAATACTTGAAATATTTAAAAACTATATCTATGATTTTTTTTATGCTTACAAGTTTTTGTGCTTTATTAATCCGAGGATTCATGTCTTTCATGAATTCTAGAAAATTCTCAGTCATTGTCTTCTCAAACATCACCTCTGTTCTCTTTCTGGAACTTCAATTGTATGTACATTAAGTCTTCTCATTCTACCCTGTCATTCAATATCTCATATATTTTTTATTTATCTCTGGATAATTCTCTCTGTTCTATATTCTAGGATACTGAATCTTTTTTTTTTTTTTTCCAATTTAACTATTCTGTATTTTAACCCATCTGTTCTGTTGAGATTTAGAAACCCTGGTGGCATAGTGGTTAAGTGCTATGGCTACTAACTGAATGGTCGGTAGTTCAAATCCACCAGGCGCTCCTTGGAAACTCTATGGGGCAGTTCTACTCTGTCTGATAGGGTTGCTTTAAGTTGGAATTGACTCGCTGGCAATGGTTTGGTTTTTTTTTTTTGGCTTAAGATTGAATTTCAATGCCATTGGTTCTTTTTCTAAATCTTTCAGCTATTTTTCCCCCAAATATTCTATCTTTCATTATAATTTCTATTTCTTCTTTTAACTCTGTATTAAAAATATGTTTATTTTCAAATCTTTCTCAGATTATTCTATTATTTCAAATTCTTGGTATGATATATATTCTAGCTTGTCATATTTGATGACTTTCTCTGATGGTGGATTGTTTCCTCATGTGGTGTGGATTTTTCATCAGGGTTTTAAAAAATTTCATGTGTGGGGTTGTGGGTATTGTACACAGACTACATCAGAGTTTTGCTTTGCTTCTGTCTACAAATTAGGGATTTTGTGTTAATTGACCAGTTTGGAATTTTGACATTACTTGAATAGTATAAACATCTAGAATTGCGCAAGGTTGACATTTTAATTTCTTATGGGAAAATTCTTTTTCATTTCACCCAAAATTTTGGAAAAAGACAAGCTTCCTTGGTCCTTCACTAGGCTGAAATGCTTATTTCCTTTCAGTTTCCTTTCACAAAGGAGCAGCCTTTCCACTATCCCCTTTTATGCAGGTGTTTCAGAAGTACCTTGCCTGACTGTCGCTAAGATCGTAACTTTGTCTTCTCATGGTTATATAATCCTACTGCCCAGCTGCGAGTGTGTATAAAGGATTTTGATATAGCCTTGGTGTTAGCACATGCACTTATTTCTCTTTATTTCTTATATCTTCAGATTTCTTCCTTTCTTTCTCTGCTCCCTCCCTCCTATCTCCTTCCCTCCTCTTCTCTCTTTCTTCTTTCCATATTTTATCTACATATTTTTGAATCTATAGAGGGAGGAGAAATGTATTAGTTTGGTCTGCATTTAGTTTAGTTGCTGGAACTGGAAATAATAAATCAAGACAACACACTGTTAATTAAAGTATGTTCTGTCGTCTTGTCTTAACAAGCATGACTCAAAGTCTGCAAAATATCAAAGATAACAGGTTTAACTGTTATTGCCTATGTGTGAGTATTCTAGTGATGAGTTAGTAACGTTTGGGTGAGTCATAAAATAAGTAGCTACAAAATTATATTACTTTTATAAAATTTATTTTTCTTGCCTTCATTTCAGCAAAGTCACTATGCTCTTATCAAGATTTTCACAAAGTTTGTATTGAATTGGTAGAAGTGATCTAAAGGATTAACAAAATGTAATTGTAATCCTTATACAAGATTTTAATATTTTCACCAAAATGTAAAAAAATTGCAAAATTAAAATTTTACTCATGTGTTTTCAAAATTTATTTTTCTTCTAAAATATTAAAAATTATCTATTAAAATTAGTAGACAAAAATATAAATTGTAACTAATGAATATCATCTTTAGTTTGTAAAAAATGTAATTCACGATGAATTTTATTAAGTTTATATAAAATTTAAACTATTTTTCTGTCTAGTGTTGCATGACTGTCTAGCTGCCAGTGTAAAGTATCTGTATCAAACTTCACACGTTTTATCTAGATCTACATATATGTAAACTCAAGAGCAATATAAATCAGTGTCGCAAAATGTTCCTCATTGCCTATGCAACTGTTGAAAACGTCACACTATTTCATGAATACTCCTTAAACTACGAATTGGTTTTGGAGAAGCAAAACAAAAGCAAAACGAAAAACACCTTGGCATATGGACAATGATTATTCAAAATGCAAGAATTCGTTGCCTTCATATCTCTGGCGGGGGGTGGGGGAAGTGTTGGGCGCAGTGACTTGTCTTACTGCCCACCTACCCAAGTTCTCCTGTTCTCAAATCCTCGTCCTCCTCTCACTCTGACATACCTGCTTAGCATTTGGATACAGTTGCCTTCTATTTTGGGAACAGAGCAAAAGATGGGGAAAATGAATCCTCTGGGGTCTGAACAGTGTTGATCACGAGGACGGATGTTTGGAGTTCTGATCTCACACTGCCATCACTGAGCATCTGCCTGATCCTGAGTGATGGAGGTGCCCATATGTTTTTTAAAAAAATGGTTTATTTTTGTGCCATGTGGAGCCATCTGAAGCCAGGGCAGGGCCCCTTTTGCCTGGGCCTAAGAGAGATGCTGCTTGTTTTCACCCTCAATGTCTTTTGATAATTCCTGTTTTTGAAGCAAAAAATTTATACGTCACTTAGTATTTCCTTTTCTAGGGCAAATACTCTAACTTCATTTAATACTTTGTGTTGGCAAGTTTTGTGATTTTCTTATAGTCAATGTCAATATATACAGTTTTGCCTAATCGGCATCTACTTCTTCTTTGGTTATAGTACTTTTCTTTGCTGAACTATTTTTTGATTCTTGGTCTGTTTGATTCAAGGTAGGCTCATCACACCCCTTGTTCTAGGGATGGGCATGTGACCACAAGTCCCTGGTCACAAAGGTTTTGCGAGAACTTTTGGGAAGGAGGTACTATTTTCCTTTAAGATTTTGAGCTCTAAAGACATTGTGGGTAAGCCTGTCACAGCTGGTGGTCAACATTGGCACCATTTAAAAAGAAGCAATATGGAAGAAGAAAGCAGAGCCAAGATACACATCCCCCAACACACACACACACACAGATACAGACAGTACTATTGATATTTGATTCTTCAGATGAAGTCACTCTTACTCCTGTATTTTTTGATTATATGAGCTAATAAATTTTCTTTTGCTTGAGTTATTTCATTTGGATTTTTATTACTTGTTACTAAATTAATCCTGTTATATCCTAGATAATATTTGACTGACTTGATTTTTCTTGACCAGAAGATAGTGTTTGACCCATGCTACAATGAGAGAATTGCTTCTTGTTTTTGTAAGTCAGATTCCACTGACCTACAATTGCTTCTCTTTTCCCTTCTCCTTCTGTCTCCCCAGTAATGGCATTGTTTTGCCAACTTATGTTCACAATTGTGGCCTCCATTTTGTTTTCTGTGGTACTTATATAAATCAGATTATTTATTACCTTAAATAGATGTAGTTTGTTGTGAAGATGATTACTGAGAATAAAACAAAGAAGAATTACTTGGACTGAAAGTTTCATTTAGGTGGCATAATATAGGAAGATCATAAACAAGATAGAAGATTACATCACCTGGCACACAAAGAGCTAGACTGATGTAGTGCAGTGGTTCTCAAACTTTAGCATGCATAAAGATCATCGGGAAAGCTTGTCAAATATACAGATTCCTAAACTTCATACACAAAGGTGCTCCTTCAGTAGATCTGAGGTGAAGTCCAGGACTGTGCATTAAACAAAGCACTCCAAGGGCAGGCAAACTAATTATGGTAGAAAAAAATAAGAACAGTGGTTGCCTCTGGGGTGGGGTGGGGATTGACTGAGAAGGAAGATGAGAAGCCTTTTGAGGTGATGAAAATGTTCTGTATTTTCATAGAAGTTTGGATTGATGATGGTGTAGGCATTTGTCAAACTCATTGACTGGTACACTTAAAATTTGTGATTTAATTTTATTTAAAGTTTATCTTAAAAGAGAAACAAATAGCTAAAAACAAATATTGAACTCTAGTTAATGGTATCATGCTGAAATATTTATGGGTGAAATGTATTGATGCCTGCAATTTATTTTGGGAATGTGTCAAGAATAAGGTGGATTGATGGATGGATAGAGGGATGGGTAGATGGGCAGATATGTAACAAAGAAGGTATAGTTAAATGTTAATTTTTTTTAAGGTGGTAGATATATGGATGTTCACTGTCAAAGTCTTTCCACTTTTCTGAATTATTGAAAATTTTCATAATAAAATATTGGGAAAATAAAAAGCTCTCTGATTTCTATGACATAACCGTAGTGGAAAATATATGAACTTGGGAGCTGTGCAGTCATGGATTTCAACCCCAGTTCACCTCTTATTAATTGTGTCAATGTAGACAAGTTATTTCCTATCTACACCCATGGTTTCCTCATTTTTAAAATGGGGACTATTTATAAGATAGGATTGCTCTGGTGATCTGAGATAATGTCGGTCAAGCACTTAGTACACTGGCAAACCATGATTATATTTTAAAATATGATATCTACATATATTATGGAAACCCTAGTGGCATAGCGGTTAAGTGCTATGGGTCCTAACCAAAATGTCTGCAGTTCGAATCCACCAGGTGCTGCTTGGAAACTATGGGGCAGTTCTACTCTGACCTATACGGTTGCTATGGGCCGGAATCGACTCGATGACAACAGGTTTTTATATATATTATATAACAGTATAATATATAAAAATATCTTTCAAAAATGGCAAATACTATTATCAGTGTAAGTACAAAAATTTATTAGGTAAATTAGGTAAGCTATGTAGCACCAACTGCAATGCTGGTGTCCACTGTGGATTAGTCTTGCAGATGGCATTGCTGATCACTGAGTCATGAGAGGTTATAAGGTGGGACTTTCTTGTTGTTGTGTACCGTTGAGTCGATTCTGACTCATATCGACCATATGACAGAGTAGAACTGCCCTGTAGGGTTTCCTAGGCTGTAATCATTTTTTTTAAATTTTTATTGTGCTTTTTTTTTTTAAGTGAAAGTTTACAAATCAAGTCAGTCTCTCACACCTTGCTACATACTCCCAATTGCTCTCCCCCTAATGAGACAGCCCATTCCCTCCCTCCACTCTCTCTTTTTGTGTCCATTTCGCCAGCTTCTAACTCCCTCTACTCTCTCATCTCCCTTCCAGGGAGGAGATGCCATCATAGTCTCAAGTGTCCACCTGATCCAAGAATCTCAGTCCTCACCAGCATCCCTTTCCAACCCATAGGCTGTAATCTTTATGGGAGCAGATTGCCAGGTCTTTCCTCCTGAGGAGTGGCTGGTGGGTTTGAACCACCTACCTTTTGCTGACCAAGTGCTTAACCATTGCAGCAGCAGGGTTAAGGTAGAACTAGAGAAAGAAAATCAAAGCAAAGGCATCTTCAGGGCCTTTGGGGGGCTGTCTTAGTTACCTAGTACTGCTGTAGCAGAAATACCACAAATTGTTGGCTTTAAAGAATAGAAATTTGTTTTCTCACAGTCCTGGAGGCTAGAAGTCCAAATCACAGTCTTGGCCATGTCCTTTTTCCTTGTCAGTAGCCCTGTGCTTTCCTTGGTTTCTTCATTTTCTTTGGCTTGTAGACCATCCTCACATGACATGTGCCTTCCCCATGTTTCCATTCTGCTTTTTTTTTTTTTTTTTAACTCAGAAGTGATTAGATTTAGAACCCACTCTACTTGGGCATGGCCTAAGTAACATAACAAGGAAAACCCTATATCCAAACAGGATCGTATTTACAAGTATAACCTGTTGCCTTCGAGTTGATTCCGACCCATAACGACCCTGTAGGACAGAGTAGAACTGCCCCATAGGATTTCCAAGGGGCGCCTGGTGGATTTGAACTGCTGATCTTTTGGTTAGCGGCCATAGCTCTTAACCTCTACAACACCAGTGTTTCCATTTACAGGTATAGCGGCTAGGATTTTAATACATATTTTTGGGGGACTCAATTCAATCCAAAACAGAGGTGATGGGTGATGAGTCCTCTGGCAATATTGTTCGGTAGTTCCAAAACTAACTTGTCTGTTTTGAAAGTCATTCCATTTCTAAAAGTCAGTAGTTACATGAGTCCCTTGAGTTTTCTGGTTTATATCTTCCTCCCCTTGAAATGATTCCTTCTTTGAAGATGATGAACTGCCTGCACTGTGTATGACCAACACAATTTTTAGTATGAATCTTCACTTTTTTGTTCTTTGCTCTTTTGGTAATCACTAGTGTGATCTATTGCCCTCAGTGGCCAGCCCCCATGTGTGCTACATTTTGTCTAATCAACATTTATCTAAATATTATTTAAGCCTCAGCTCAGTTTTTTCACTAATAAATGGTGATAGAATTATTTAGGCATTAACAGGTATTTATAGTTACAGATACATATTTATCCTGTTCAGTTTTTCTTTCATGTTAGATGCAGTTGTGATTTGAAAAGAAACAAAGTTATAGACCTTATAGTCAGATGATTAACATATGAACAGAACACACTAGATTTTCTTTAAAAAGTCAGAACTTCTCCCATATTCCCCAAAGTGTGTTATTAATTCTCTTGGCATGTTACACAGCAAAATGAAAGTATTTATGAATGTGGCTACTTCTTTTAACAAGTTCCAATAACTGCTTCCTAAACTTTGTGTTTTTATATCAATTACATACAGTAAGCATTGAAATCAACTGCAGAGGCCAACTTGAGATATTCATGTTAAATGAGGACTGCAGCCTGCCAAAAGTAAAATGTGGATATAATTTTATAACACCATTTTATAATTAAAGTCATAAGTGAGGTTTCCTGCTATTGTTTAAAAATGTGTCATGATAAATTTAAATCAAAGATATGGGCAAAGAAAGGTCTGCAAAATAGTAGATGAAGGGAACTAAGATGGTACAGAAACATGGCCTGGTGCAGAAAAGAAACACATGCAAACAATTTTAGTGAAATAATTACATTTATTGTATATGGAGTTCTGTTTTAGAAACTATAACCACTTAGAAACGGTTTTCATTCATGTCAGATTGAGGTTAACTTGTTGGTACTGTCAGTCTATAGAGAGATTTTTACCAGCAGGGAAATTTAATACATTGATTGAATGATAAGACCATGTCTTCTGACAAAATACCCCCCAAAGTTCCCTAAAACTGAAGAATGTGATTTCAGCATGTGGAAATTCACAGTAGTTAGGTTTGCCTGATTTAGCAAATAAAAATACAGGATACCCAGTTATATTAGAATTTCAAATAAACATTGGATAATTTTTTCAGATAAGTATGTCTCAAATATTGAAAGTCTCAAATATTGCATGGTGTATACATATACTCAAAAATTATTTGTTGTTTATCTGAAATTCAAATTTGCTGTATTTTTATGCAACTAATGTGCAAAAAAAAAAAAAAATTTTTTTTTTTTTTTTTAATGTGCACCTTCTACATTTGTTTGCCAACCACTCCCTCCCCTCCAAGGTATTTTTGTAAGTATGCTATGCTAAATTTTTTTTTCAGCACCTTGTGAAAAAAAATTGACATAGCGGTGCTTATGAAAATACCTTGCTGGAGGGGAGAGGGAGTGGTTGGCAAACAAATGTAGAAAGTGCACATTATTTGCGTAAAAATACAGTAACTGGTGTCCTGCATTTAATCTGACAACCCTAACTGTAGTAAAAATACAAATTTTGACAACTTGATTTTATATACTAAGCTAAATATTTGGAAGAGAATAAATTTAACTGATCAGAGCAGAGAATTAGGTAAATTTTTTTTTGTACTGTCCATTAAGTTTCCAATGGTTACAGTTTCTGTCCTGTAATGAGGAAGACTTTGCTTTGCTAGTGTACACAACCCATTTAAAAGAGGTTCTTCCTGAAGGAGATATGTTGATTCACATCCATGGGTAGATTTAATCACTAGGACATTGCTGGCTTTAGTAAGTCATGTTCGTCTAATGTGAAGGCCGTTCCCGATGTATCAATTCATTCATCTTGTCTCTAATACAAGCCATGTGTTTCCTATTGGAGTTGAAAGGACATTAATCAGAATCTCCCCCTTCACCCAGTCCAAGGGGATGCAGAGTCCCTGGTTACATCTCAAATGTCAAGATATGGGGAAATGGGTAATAACATTCAAAGCATATCGCATGTAATTCATACCATTTTTACAATTGCTGTGAAATATGTTGGAGGTGGGAAGGCAATGTACCATAAAGCAATGTCTATTCAGTGGAAGCCGAGGCTGGAAGGCAATGAAGAGCTGAATCTGCTTTTTCTCAGCAGACAAAACTCCCATTGAATCAATGAGAAGGCAGGAATTGGTATCCAAACTTATGTATAGCTTGATTGTCTTTTAAAAGTCAGAGAAAGGGGTAGTCATCTATGGCCTGATTTCCTTGCTATAGATCAATGGTTCTCAACCTTGGCTGCACATGGGAACCACCTGGGACCTTTTAGAACTCACACTGCCCAGGCCATACCCCAAACCAATTAAATTACAATATCTGGGGCTGGGACCAGGCATCAGTCATTATTAAAACTCCTCAGGTAACTTCATTGTGAAGCCAAGGTTGAGAACCACTGGATCATCACAGGAAGTTCTGATTATTGACATGGAGACACCCACTGAGTTGTTGATATTCGTCCATTGGATTTCTTACCAATTTATCATGCTGTACTTGACAACTGCTCCATGTTTACAGCAGTTGGCTGGTTTGTCATCATCACCTTTACAATCATCATCTTTATGTCATTATGATCATCACCTGAGATGCTCTTGGAGGCAAAAGGGTGGAAGCAATGAAACAAAATAAACAGCTTGTAATAGGATGCTGAACTGTAAAATGGATGAAATGCATTAGGAGCTGGGTTGGGGAGGTCTGTAGAGGACGTTTAAGTGAAGGTATAAAACAATGATTCTCAGAGCATGGTCCCAGACTCAGCAGCCCCAACATCACTCAGAAACTTGATAAAAATGCAAATTCTCAGGCCCCGCCCAAGCACACCTGAATTAGAAACTCCGGGGGTAGGGCCCAGCAGTCTGCATTTTAAAGCCCTTCAGGTGATTCTGATACAGGGTAAAGTTTGAGGTTACAAGTATTTCTCCAGTTTTGATTGGCAGCCTCTCATAGGAACTGCTATATGTTTTCATTAATTTTAAATAATAAGTACTTTCAATTTTGATATGCCTTTTTATTTAAGGGTTGTTGTTGTTGTCAGGTGCCGTCGAGTTGGTTCCGACTCATAGTGACCCTATGCACCACAGAATGAAACACTGCCTGGTGCTGAGCCATTCTTACAATCGTTGTTATGCTTGAGCCCATTGTTGCAGCCACTGTGTCAATCCACCTCGTTGAGGGTCTTCCTCTTTTCCACTGACCCTGTACTCTGCCAAGCATGATGTCCTTCTCCCGGGACTGATCCCTCCTGACAACGTGTCCAAAGTATGTTAAGATGCAGTCTCGCCATCCTTCTTTCTAAGGAGCATTCTGGTTGTACTTCTTCTAAGACAGGTTTATTCGTTCTTTTGGCAGTCCATGGTATATTCAATATTCTTCCCCAACACAATTCAAAGGCGTCAACTCTTCTTTGGTCTTCCTTATTCGTTGTCCAGCTTTCACATGCATATGATGCGATTGAAAATACCATGACTTGGGTCAGGCGCACCGTAGTCGTCAAGGTGACATCTTTGCTCTTTAACACTTTAAAGAGGTCCTTTGCAGCAGATTTACCCAATGCAATGTGTCTTTTGATTTCTTGACTGCTGCTTCCATGGCTGTTGATTGTGGATCCAAGTAAAATGAAATCCTTGACAACTTCAATCTTTTCTCCATTTATCATGATGTTGCTCATTGGTCCAGTTGTGAGGATTTTTGTTTTCTTTATGTTGAGGTGTAATCCATACTGAAGGCAGTGGTCTTTGATCTTCATTAGTAAGTGCTTCAAGTCCTCTTCACTTTCAGCAAGCAAGGTTGTGTCATCTGCATAACACAGGTTGTTAATGAGTCTTCCTCCAATCCTAATGCCCTGTTCCTCTTCATATAGTCCAACTTCTCGTATTATTTGTTCAGCATACAGATTGAGTAGGTATGGTGAAAGAGTACAACCCTGACACACACCTTTCCTGACTTTAAACCAACCAGTATCCCCTTATTCTGTGCAAACAACTGCCTCTTCATCTGTGTAAAGGTTCCTTATGAGCACAATTAAGTGTTCTGGAATTCCCATTCTTTGCAATGTTATCCATAATTTGTTACGATCCACACAGTCGAATGCCTTTGCATAGTCAATAAAACACAGGGAAACATCCTTCTGGTATTCTCTGCTTTCAGCCAGGATCCATCTGACATCAGCAATGATATCCCTGGTTCCACGTCCTCTTCTGAAACTTGTCTGAATTTCTGGCAGTTCCCTGTCGATATACTGCTGCAGCCGTTTTTGAATGATCTTCAGCAAAATTTTGCTTGTGTGATATTAATGATATTGTTCTATAATTCCCACATTCGGTTGGATCACCTTTCTTGGGAATAGGCATAAATATGGATCTCTTCCAGTCAGTTGGCCAGGAAGCTGTCTTCCATATTTCTTGGCATAGATGAGTGAGCACTTCCAGCGCTGCATCTGTTTGTTGAAACATCTCAGTTGATATTCCACCAATTCCTGAAGCCTTGTTTTTCACCAATGCCTTCAGAGAAGCTTGGACTTCTTCCTTCAGTGCCATTGGTTCCTGATCATATGCCACCTCTTGAAATGGTTGAACATCAACTAATTCTTTTTGGTATAATGACTCTGTATATTCCTTCCATCTTCTTTTGATGCTTCCTGCGTTGTTTAATATTTTCCCCATGGAATCCTTCACTATTGCAACTTGAGGCTTGAATATTTTCATCAGTTCTTTCAGCATGAGAAATGCTGAGCGTGTTCTTCCCTTTTGGTTTTCCATCTCCAGCTCTTTGCACATGTCATTGTAATACTTTGTCTTCTCGAGCCACCCTTTGAAATCTTCTGTTCAGCTCTTTTACTTCATCAATTCTTCCTTTTGCTTTAGCTGCTTGATGTTCGAGAGCAAGTTTCAGAGTCTCCTCTGACATCCATCTTGGTCTTTTCTTTCTTTCCTGTCTTTTCAGTGACCTCTTGCCTTCTTCATGTATGTTGTCCTTGATGTCATTGCACAACTCGTCTGGTCTTCGGTCACTAGTGTTCAAAGCATCAAATCTATTCTTGAGATGGTCTCTAAGTTCAGGGGGGTTATACTCAAGGTCATATTTTGGCTTTTGTGGACTTGCTCTGCTTTTCAGTTTCAGCTTGATCTTGCATATGAGCAATTGATGGTCTGTTCCACAGTCGGCCCCTGGCCTTGTTCTGACTGATGATATTGAGCTTTTCCATCGTCTCTTTCCACAGATGTAGTCAATTTGATTTCTGTGTGTTCCATCTGGTGAGATCCATGCATATAGTCACTGTTTATGTTGGTGAAAGAGAGTATTTGCAATGAAGTCATTGGTGTTGCAAAATTCTCATTTGATCTCCTGCGTTGTTTCTATCACCAAGGCCATATTTTCCAACTACCGATCCTTCTTCTTTGTTTCCAACTTTTGCATTCCAATTGCCAGTAATTATCAATGCATCTTGATTGCATGTTTGATCAATTTCAGACTGCAGCAGCTGATAAAATCTTCTATTTCTTCATCTTTGGCCCTAGTGGTTGGTACATAAATTTGAATAATAATTGTACTAACTGGTCTTCCTTGTAGGCATATGGACATTATCCTATCACTTACAGCGTTGTTCTTCAGGATAGATCTTGAAATGTTCTTTCTGAGGATGAATGCAACACCATTCCTCTTCAAGGTGTCATTCCTAGCACAGTAGACTATATGATTGTCCAATTCAAAATGGCCAATACCAGTCCATTTCAGCTTACTAATGCCTAGGATATATGATGTTTATGCATTCCATTTCATTTTTGATGATTTCCAATTTTCCCAGATTCATACTTTGTACATTCCAGGTTCTGATTATTAATGGATGTTTGCAGCTGTTTCTTCTCATTTTGAGTTGTGCCACATCAGCAAATGAAAGTTCTGAGAGCTTTACTCCATCCACGTCATTAAGGTTGACTCTACTTTGAGGAGGCAGCTCTTCCCCAGTCATCTTTTGAGTGCCTTCCAACCTGGGGGGCTCATTTTCCAGTAGTATAACAGACAATGTTCTGTTGCTATTCATAAGGTTTTCACTGGCTAATGCTTTTCAGAAGTAGACTGCCAGGTCCTTCTTCCTAGTGTGTCTTAGTCTGGAAGCTCAGCTGAAACCTGTCCTCCATGGGTGACCCTGCTTGTACCTGAATACCGGTGGCATGGCTTCCAGCATCACAGCAACACAGAAGCCTACATAGTACGACAAACTGACAGACACATGGGGGTATTTAAGGGTAATATAGAGGAATGTTTTAAAATACCAAGTTGGGTGACTTTTTGTTGTCAATTCCCAGTTTCCTTGTATTTATTGTATTTAGATAGTGTGACATAGATGATTTTTAGTTTTTAGATTAAACTGAGGCCATCAAACCAGTTTGGCAATGTTTCAGGGGTTTTTGAGAATAATATGTATTCTTTGTTGAGCACGTGCTTTTGTATCTATTAAGTCAGTTATTTATTTATTGTGCACTGTATTTGTCAAGTTCTGATACAGAGGTGTGAAAAACTTCCATTGTAACTGTAGTTTGACAGTTGTTCTTTGGCTTTTCAACATTTTTTATTTCATAGGTTTCAAAACTGTGTTCTTACGTAGAAATTCACGACTATTATACCTTCCTGATCATTTTATCATCCTGTATGAACTTTTATTAGCATATTGTTTTAGGCTGGGTTCTCTAGAGAAGCAAAGCCTATAAAGCATAGAAATATATATATAGAGAGGGATTTATATCAATGAAATGGCTCATACAAGTTCCTGGGTCAGGCTTCTCCTGATGCACATAGCCGCAGAGTCTGGCGAACCCAAGATCAACAAGTCGCAGTGGAAGGCTCTTGTTCACAGGCTGTGAAGATTGACAAATTACAAGATCATCAGGCAAGACTGGAGTTTAGCTGCTAGCTCAAGTCCCAAGAACCGGAGATAGAAGAACAGGAGCCAGCTCCAGAATCCAGAGCCAGCAAAAGCCAAGGGCTTGCCAGAAAGTCCACTTATATATTCCATGCAGGCCACGCCCTCAAGGAAACTCCGTTTCAATTGATTGGCTACTGAGAGCAGATTCTGTTAGGGAGGTGATCACATAATATCAAATCTCATCATGGAAGTGACTATCAAATCTCTGAGGATCATGGCCCAGCCAAGTTGACACATAAACTTAACTGTTACACATGTATTCCATTCCCAATTAATGTTGTTTTTGCCATTAACTCTCTTTTGTCTGATATTTAATTTGCTTGGTGTATCTTTGTTCATCACTTTTCATACATTCTTTCAAACATTAGGTGTGACTTTTAAAACAGCTTACAGCTTTATTAGTTTTTAATCTAATTTGAAAGTCTCTGTGTTTTTAAAAGCAGAAATGAATCATTTGTATTCTTTATAGTTTTTGAAATGTTAGAACTGCTGTCTTATTTTATACGTGTTATTTTTTATTGTTGCACTTGTTTTTCTGGCTTTTAATAGGAATATAAAATGTTTTTTTAAATTTTCTCTCCTTTTTAAACCACTAGTAATTTTTTGGGAAATAATATATCTGCAATAACATGTCTGCAAGTTCTTTGACATCTTCCCAACAAGAGATGGTGTCTACGTTTCCTTCTCTTGAATATGGGCCTGTCTTAATGACTTCTCTAACAGATAGGATGTGGTGGACCGTGGAAGCAACGCCAAGTGACTTCTGAAGCTGGTTCACAAAAGGCATCCTAGCTTCTGCCTGGTTCTCTCTCTCTCAGAATGCTTGCCACTGGAACATAGCCACTATGCTGTGGGGAAGCCCAGGCCACATGCAGCTCCAGCTGAGGTCCCAGCAGAGAGTAGCATCAATTGTCAGAGGTGTGAGTGAGGAGACTTTATGCCTAGTTGTGTGCAGTCACCCTCAGAACCATGGGAAATCAAAAAGAAATGATTATTGTTGTTTTATGTCATAGCAGTAGATACCAAAGCATGAACAGACAACTGAAGCACATCTTTTTATTTTCTTATTTGTTACTTAAAATATTTTTCAAAGAGTAATATAGATTTTTAGATGTCAAGAATTAATTAGTATTTATAACCTATAATCTGAACAAGGCATGGTCTTTACCAAACTTATACTTAACATTCCTTCCCCCTTTTGGTCTTGTGGATATCATATAGAAATATATTTGAGATGGTTGTTATATCTTATACTATGCCTCTACTATTTAAGAAATATTTTATTAATAATTTCCTTTATTTTTTTATGCATATCAGAGATTATGTGTACTCTACTACTTCTTATAATTTTTTCCCTTGATAAACTGTGTTTTATAGCTGTACTATGTTGTGAGTATATGACCCTTTGTATGACAAGCAGACCTAGGGAACCCTAAGATAGCCGAAATAGAGATGACTTTACCCTAGGCATGGGATGACATTTTTAGTTTCTCCGGATTGCTACCTTTTGCTTTTCTCTTCATGTTTATTGTGAAGTTATGGAGCTCTGTGTAGAGGAGTCAGATCATATGCATGCTTAGTGTTTTTAATATCAACTGTCTACAAAGAAAGAATGTGTGTGTGAGAGAGAGAGAAACTAAAAGCTTAGAGATGATAAACCCTCCAGTGTACTCACTGTGGAAGAGCCTGCACAGGCATTGTGGATCTGCTATTCCTTCAGTGTGCTTCAGTTCCCATATGCCACTCAGGATGTGAGCATCTCGTTGGGCTGAGTGTAACTCTAATGTTTAAATATATGTATTGTTTTCTGTACAATGTGCATCCTGAATGCAAGTCGTGAACTTCCTCTAGTGCTCTACTGAAAAATCTGTTCCAGTGCTGTAGGAACACTGTTAGACTTAGCTAGAGACAGTCTGTAGTCTCCAAGGTGATTGGAGGTATTTTCAAGGGCCAATTATGACTCTGGACAATTTTTGCCTTACATAATGACCTTAAAAGCAACCTCCTTGAGGGCTTGACCAACCAAATGGGCCAGTGTTCATTTAAATTCCTGCAGGATTGCTCCATGCCCTGTTCCCATTCCTTTTCTTGCTAACTCAGAGCTTGGAGATTCCTTGGGGGCTTTTCTGAGAAGAATCGAGGTCTATGTTAGGTTGTGATTTTTTTCTGTTCTGTTTTCTACATTAATCTAATTCTGTCTGCTTACATTAAAAAAAAAAAATCTTGTCTTAGACATTACCTAATTACCTAATGTCTATCCTCATTGTAAAATTTCAAACCATAGAAAAAGTTATAGGAAGACCCCCAATTCTAGTCTTTCTCATTACCCTGATTATTTTTTTTAAATCTGTGTTTTCCCTGATTTTCTCTGTATTTTCCATGATTTTGTTAATTTTTTTCCTTATTTGTGTCTGCATTTTCCTTCATCTCTTGGAGAGCCCTGAATATTAGAGTTTTGAATTCCCTATCAGGTAGTTCCAGTGCCTTTTCTTCCACCAGAATCACCTGGTGCTTTATTTTGGTCACTTTCTGGAGCCATCCGATCCTGGTTTTTTAATGTTTTGATATTATCTGCTGTCTTTGGGACATTCAGGAATTATTTTATTCATTTATTGATTGTAGATTTGTTTCATCCTTTTTTTTTTTTTTTAATTTGGTTATATCTGGGCAGGTGGGCTGGACGTACTTTGTTGCTTGCTCATCAGTGGGTGTGATACTTCTTACCACCATGTCCAGGTGGGCAGGGCCAGTCGCTCAGCTGTGGTGTAGCAGGGCAAGTCCAGCAGGGGAGGATAAGGGCAGGGATGGGTTGTTTATGGCAAGTACTGGGGCCAATAAGGCAGGGCCAGGGGCAGTGCATGGTGGGATTTGGTGGTCCAAGACTGAGCCTCTAGGGGATGTGGTGCTCGGTGCACAGTGCAGATAGGCAGAAGGGAAGGGAAAGGATGTGATGTGTGAAGCAGAAGAAAGGAAAGGAAGGAAGGGGGAGAGAGAGAACAAAAACAACAAAAAGCCAAATAAAACAAACAAACAAAGAAACAAAAAATGCCCCTAAAGGAGCTAGCCAGTGGGGTGGGGTGGACTTGGTGGCAGTGAGCTGGTGTCTCTGGCCAAGCAACAGTGGCCTGTTGGAAAGTGGTGGAGGCTGCGTAGAGGGAAGAAGGGTGGGGGGTAGGAAAGTGTGTATCCTTGGTTACTGGCTGCTCTGTCTCCTGTTGAAGCTCTGTGAAGTTACTGTCCCCCTGTACTCCCTGTCCACTGTTCTTGATGGCCGAGGTCCAAGCTGGCAAATCCGCGCTGTGTTAGCTAGTAGGGGACCTCCACTCCATAGCTCTCCTTGCTCTCTGTTCTCTGTCAGTTTCTTATTCCATTTGGTGCTTGATTGAGTTCTTTATCCCTTCATTTGATACTTAGGGTTCCAGGATTGATGTGTGTGTGTTTTTTACTTAGTTTTTTGAGTCTTTGCTGTAGAGGGATGGCATGGTGCTTCTGTCTGTAGCGCCATATTGACTCTGCTTCCTGATTGCTTTTTTTAAATGTATTTTCAAGAAAGTGATCTTTCCTGACCACATATGTATGTGTGTGTACGTCTGTGTATAATTTTTTAAAAATGCATTTCAGCTGTCTATTGCTCTTTTTGCTCGGTTTCAAACCACCCCAAACTCAGTGGCTTGAAACAGCTTTCATTTTATTATATCTCATGATTCTGTGGGTTGGCTGGGGATTAGTATGCTGGTTCTGGCCTTGTTTGGACTCTGTGGACGAAAATACCCACAACAATATTTTCCATTCTACATGCTTTCCTAGAATTTTGCCATACCCTGATCAAATGGTGGAGTCTGTTTTCCCTCCTCTTAAGTTGGGAGGCCATTGTAATTGCCACAACTGATAGACTATGGCAGAGAGATGCTATGTGACTTCAAGGCTAGTTCATAAAAAGTGATGCAGCACCCACCTGGTTCTCTCTCAAGACCCTTGCACCTGGAATGCAGCTACCATGCTGGGTAGAAGCCCAGGTCATATGGAGCCTTAGTACTGACTAAGCTTCCAGATGACAGCCAGCACCAACTTGCCAGCCATGTGGGTGAACTAGCTTGGAGTGAATCCTCCAGCCCTCAGACAAGTAACCCAGCTGATGCCGCATGGAGCAGGCGGGTCTTCCCTCCCAAGCTCTGCCCAAATGGAAGATACATGATCAAAATAAAGGAATGTTGTTGTTTTGAGCCACTAAGTTTTGAGGTGGTTTATTTTGCAGTAGTAGGATAATTGGAATAGCCTTTCTTAAGCAGTTATAGCCAGATGGTGGTGTGGGATTAGACATCTGGTGTCTTGGTCCTCCTCCATGTGGCCTGTCTTTGGCGCATGGGAGCCTGCACTCCTTACTTGGCAGCTCAGGACTCCAAGAGAGAGGAAGTGGAAACTTCTAGCATTTTTAATGCCTGAGCTTTCAGGTCCCCATATGACCATTCTATTGCTCAAAGCAGTCACAGGCCCAGCCCAGATTCCACGGGGAGGAGGCATAAGCTCCACCTCCTGATAGAAGGGATGGCATGTGCGTACAGATAGGGAAGGCATTGTTAGTGTGCATCTTTGGAAACCAGCTGTGCAATCTCCCTGCTTAGAGTATTAAGTCCAGGAGGGCCCCAACCTTGTCTCTCTTGCTCACTATTGTACCCTGAGCAACTGTTTATGTATCTGGCACACGCTATCTGTGAAAGTATTTATTGCATCAGTAAATGAAAATATAGTGTAAAAGTGAAAGTGTGAGACTTTTATATGAGACTATTTCCTTTGACCAGAATACCTTCTCTCCTTTCTCTAAGCTAACTCCCACTCATCCTAAAACTCAGTTCCAATGCCATTTCCTCATGGCCTCAGGCAGAGTTAGTTACTCTGTCCCCTTGGATCCTATAGTATTCTGCTCATGTCTCATTGTTATGTTGGGCATTTATTGGGTTCCCTTAAAAAAAAAATTTTATTTATTTATTTATTTTTAAATCAGTAGGATCTTAAAGGGCAAAAATCATATCTTAGTTGTCTTTGAGTCACTTCCACCTTCTGGAAGGTAGTAGGCATTCAATAAATGCTCAGAAATACAGCTTAGAGTAGACAAACACTCAAAAATGGAATCAATTACTTCTAACCCAAGGCTTGACCACTCAACAGGAAAAAAAAAAGAAACTTAAGGTACGTTTTAAGGAGAGCTTATGACTTAACACCTAGGGAAAGAATAAAAAGAAAGCCTTTAGTCCAGAAAAAGGAAGTCATTTCCAAAAGAGAATACTGAGATTACTGAGAGGATAGAAATTATGTGAGTTTACAATCATAGAATTACCTAACCTTCTGGACTTCATCTGTAAAATGAGGAGAATAACAGTTCTTATAATTTAAGGCCCTGGTAGCACAGTGGTTAAGAGATCAGCTATTGAGCAAAAGGTTGGCAGCTGGAATCTACTAACTGCTCCTTGGAAACCTTATGGGGTAGTTACAGCCTGTCCTATAGGGTTGCTATGAGTGAGAATTGACTCAATGGCGGAGGGTTTGGGTGAGGAGTAAATCCCTAGGTGATGCAAATGGTTTATGTGCTCAGTTGCTAACAAAAGCTTATCGGTTTGAGTCCACCCAGAGGTACCTCAGAAGAAAGTCCTGGCAATCTACTTCTAAAAAATCAGCTATTGAAAACCCTGCGAGCACAGTTCTACTCTGACATACACGGGCTTGCCACAAGTCAGAGTTGGCTCTACGGCAACTGGTGGTGGGAGTAAATGAAATAAAATGTGCAGAGTGCTTATCCCAAGGCCTGGAACACAGTAAGCGTTCAGTAGATGGCAGCAGCAACAATAAGCCTCTGACAATATCCACCATTCATTGACTGATGACTTTGTGCTGGGATAACGTGGATACCAAATAACGGATGTTTCTTCGCTGAAGTAATTCAACATGAAGGAAGAAAAGAAGGGCATCCTTTCCTGAAGTATCAACAAGACTGTGTCACAGCACTTTCCCGTGGTTTTCAGGGGCATTTTCAGTGACTAGAATCTTGTTCAGTGAGAAAATCCAGGTGAGCCTGAGATTTGCTGGTGTGGCAATTTGGTGAACAGGCAGAAAAGCCTGGTACGTGCTAGCTGTCGCTTAAAAGAGCAGATAAACCCACATCTGAAAAGAAATCTCCAGGCCTAAGATTTCTTGCTCTTGGAAATTTGAAGGGATTAGCTTTCCTATCTGCCACCCATTTGTGAATTTGTCTTAACGTGCTGACTTCTGTGTTGCTGTGATGCTGGAAGCAATGCCACTCATGTTTCAAACACCAGCTGGATCACCCATGGTGGAGAGCTTTCAGCAGAGTTTCTAGACCACTGACTGGCATCACTAGAGGGTATAGGGGGTGCAGACCACACTGGGTGACACTGTCAGGGGGTGACACCAAAATGACTGTCTATAACATTTTTGTGCAGTGTTTCAGCATAAATTTATTATTTTTTATAAAAATACCCCGTAGTTAGTTATAACAATAAAACCATTTTTCATAAGCCCAGGTTACATGTATCAATATACCTACAAGGCTAAAATGCTGTGCTGATTTACTCTGTGAACCTTCTAGTGCGCTCCAGTCAGACCTGTCAGTTGCAGTGACGCTTCGAATCGTGTGGTTTCGTCTGTACACGCTACAAGCACTTGCTGTTGTTTTCGTTGCTGCTGGTGTTTTTATAGTTGCTGATTTTGTCAAGTTTTCTGGTGTTCTAGCTACAGTATTGCGGCAACTAGTATTTGTGAACGTGTATCAATTACTTTTTTGAGAATGAAGTAGTAATTAAAGGAAAAGAACGAGTGATACAGGGGAATTACGATTTAAGAGTAACGTTAGTATAACAAACATTACTACGGATTCTCTATGGTCTGGTTCAGGAGGAGGTCCATGGGGGAGGGTGGCACCATGAGTTACCGCACTGGGTGGCACAAACCCTAGTGACGCCACTGTTCCAGACTAAGACAGGCTAGGAAGAAAGGTCTTGTGATCAACTTCTGAAGATTAGCCAATGAAAACCTTATGGATCACGATAGAATATTGCCCAGTATAGTGCTGGAAGATGAGCCCTGTAGATGGAAGGCACTGCACAACAGCAGCAACAATGGACTCAAACATACCAATGATCGTGAAGATAATGCAGCACTGACCTGGTGACATTTTGTTCTGTTATACATAAGGTTGCCTTGAATTGGAGCTGGCTCGATGGCAACTAACAACCACAAGCTTTCCTATGAGAGTTATTTTGAGCAGAAAGATGGCGCAGACCTGGCCTAACTATGGTGGAGATGCTGAGGAAGGATCCAGGCAGACATGTCTCAGAGGCAGCTTCTCACGCTTTCCCCACAGCTAACCCCTGGAGGTTTCTTGGAGAATCTGCAACCAACTGAAATTGCTTTGTTTGGTATCTGAGGTGGCCTGTTCCAGGGCAGAATGCCCAGAGGACCTCTTTGGTAGCTGACAGCTAATTAATTTACCTCCAAAACGCAAAACAAGTTTCACTATTCTCACTGCTTTTTTTTTTCTTCTTCCCCTCTTCCTTCTCTCTCACCATTAAAAAAAAAAAAAAAAAATCCTGTTTTTGCCTTTGTTTATTGACAGCAGTTGAATGGCTCTCTCCTTCATTTACAGGTGAATTATTTGGCATGAGAATAATTAACTCCATGTCTCTGAGTCCTTATTTGACACCTGACATCATAAAGACTTGCTGTTACCTTATTTGCAACCCCTTACTATATTAGCAAATTTCTAGGTCCATTATCTCAATATAAATGCTACTTTTGGAGCCTGGGTTTCTAATACAGTGCCCTTGGAGATTACACAACTTGTCCTTGGAGACTGATTGGTTTAGATACCGCAGGTATTAAACATACATGGAGATGTGTTGGTTGAAGATAAAATTACGTATTTTATCCAGAATTATCCAGTGAGTATCAATATGTAAGTGAAGGAAAGTTAATCATTTTCTGAGATCTCTAGGGCACTAGTTCTCAACAGGGGATGATCCCCCCTTCCCCTGCCAGGGAACATTTGGCAATGCCTGGAGACAGTTTTGATTGTCAGGTCTGGAGAGGTAGGGCTGCTGGTTAGAGGCCAGGAATGCAGCCAGATATCCTACAACGTACAGCGCAGCCCCTCACAACAAAGAATTATCGGGCCCAAGATGTCAATAGTGCCAAGGTTGAGAAACTCTGTTAACGGTCATTTTGGATTGTACTAATTGGTTCAATGTACCTTTTACCTTTATACGCTGTACCATTGATGTGTTAACGTCTTCTACACTTTTGTAACCTGGCCTCAGACACAGGCTCTGGCGTATATTGGACATTCAAATATTTCTTCCACTATTCAATGCATGACTGTCAGTGAATACATGCTGAATGAATGAAGGGGCTAACCTTACTAGCTAATGACATTTGTTCTTCTTAAACATTGCGAGCTTTCAGGAATTAGCTTTGGTCCTTCTTCAGTGGGATTCAGGCTTCTTATTACTGAGGAGATAAATTCTGCAAATGGTGTGGGAAGATAGTAATGAAGCCCCCTGGAGCAGGGAGTTAATTAACTAACTTTTCTCTGCTTGGATACACAAAATACATTTATTTAAAAAGCTCCTGTGAATCAACTCATTTCCACAATGTCCCTGTAACAGATCTTTTATTAATCTATGTATCTATACCAAAAAACTCATAAGCATCCATTATTTCTCCGGACTTTAGTGAGACCAAAAGACTTTATATCAGTAGCTGGCGAGCTGTTCTAAAAGTGTTGGTTTATTCATGACCAGAGAGTTCCATCTCTTTTGTGGCCTTGGCCAGATTTTATAGAGTGTAGCTTCTTGTTTACTTATAATGAGCTTTGAGATCTTGGACAAGATGTATTACATATGTGTGAATGATTAGAAGGCAATTTTTAATAACAACAGGAATAATAGTGCTTTGTGCTGCTAAACTGTGGATCTTTTCTTCTAAAGATTTAAAGCCCATTATAGACATAATTTTATTGTTGCTCTATTGCAACAGTGTTTTTCCTTCTCTCCCTGTACAGTTGGATTCTTTCTTTATTAAAGATGGCACGGATACTTTCTCAAGTTATGACCCCTTTGATAAACAGCTCAGGATGGTATAAAAGCAGAGCAAGAGATGTCGCAAATAATTAGCGACAGAAGGTTCGCTGATTCTTGGGTGTTAACGTTGCCAGAAAACTCAGATATTTGTGGGTTGTGTAGTACGTTTTTGTACAGATGTGTGTGAGGTTGAGTTTCAGCCATGTGCCTTTTACAGCTTCAGGAAACATTTTGTCATGCTACTTCCTTGGGTGATCTTTTATGACCAAAAGGAAAAAAAAAATCATAGTCTCATCTTGTGAAATTGAGCTGGAATTCTGGGTGGTTTAATAGCGATCAGTATAAGCCTGAATCACAGCTGTGTGTGATGGTTTGGATTAGATACCAATGGCAACTACTGCTCTAAATATGGAAATTAAATACTTTAGGTTTAGGCCAATTCCAATCTGTGGGTAGGAAACGCCTGATCTTTCCTAAGATAAATTTAAAAGTGTGTGGAGGGTTCTCTAGGGCTATAAATCCTATTCACGTTCATATGTATTTCTTTCATGACAGTCCCTTGAGGTCTCTTGGCAGCCACCTTCTTTAATATGGGAAGAGATTGGGATCGATAGGAATGAGAAAAAAAAAAAAAAAAAAACCAAGCGTCCTCAGAAGATTATCAGAGCGTGGTTGATCTAGAGACCAAACCTCACAGTTCCAAGCCTCAAAAGATGAGTACAAAACAATACTTGGCTTCCCTCCCTCCAGGCATGAGGCATCCACATTTACCCAGAATCAGTTTGTAGTTTGGAAGCTTCTTATGTTACTGACATTCTCAGATCCTGCACCAATTTTTCATCCACTTTTCTAACCGTAAGTAGTTATGTATAGTATTATGGTTACAGTCTTGATACTTCTGACTCTACTTCTCGGAGCCTCTGTGGTCATGTAAGAACACTCTAATACTTACAGGATGACCCAATGAAACTCACCTAGTAAGACACAGAGCTTCCTTAGGGTGGCCTAATTAAGTGTATATTACTAGTTTTACCAGTTGCCGTCGACTTAACTCTGACTCATGGTGACCCAAGTGTATATTACAGTTCACTCAAAAATGTGCTAAGGCATGAGGCCGACCTGCTCTCTCAGACAATCTGAGTCTATGACCTCCTAGATACCTAGTAGGCTATGCTGGTGTCCAGTCCCTTATCCCCACCTTGAGGTCCCCTGCAATTTGGAGGACACTTTTTGTTGCACCAGTGACTTCCCACCTCAAGCACTTGTGTCTCTCTGCTTGAGGGCTTTCTTTCGCTTGCTCTTCCTGGTTTGGGACTGGAGAAGCTGCCCCTCAGGATGATGCTCAGCCATGGAGGATGAGAGTTGGTGAATAGATACTTCCATTCCTTCCCCCCCGGCCTCAGCTCTGAGATGTGTTCTACATAGGGTCTAAGAGGGTCTCCAGTGGGACGAGCCTCAGAGTCCAGAGCGGTGTGCTGCTCATTAGCACACCCTTTCTTGACTTTCTTCAGTCCTTCTCTCACCTTTCCCTCCTTTGTGGGAATTGTTGTTGGTGTACTTCCTCCTTTATGCTTCTTGGGATCCCCTCCCAAATAAATTACCTGAACCCAAGTTCTTGTCTTAGGATCTGTTGTTGGGATAACCCAAACTAAGGCAGCATCTAAACCGTAAGTCCACCAGGCAGCCCTCCTCCTCTCCTCACCCTACGTTCAGTGGGTTACAAAGTGCTTTGACTCTACTTCCTACACGACCCTTGAATCATCTCCTTCCCTACTTCTAGAGCTTAGTTCAATCCTTTAATATCTCAGGTGATTGCAATGATGTCGTAATGGGTATTTCCATTTCAGTCTATCCCCCCATAACCCACTGTCTGCAATGCTGCCAGAGATGCCTTCCAAAAGGCAAACCTGGCACTGTTATTTCCCAGCTTCGAACTGTCAATGGCTCAAGCCTTTCATCATCTGACCAATGCTCATCTATCCCACACCTTCACCCTTCTTGAGCACCACACCGTTGCACATCTTCTGTGTCTACAGTGTGGAGTTTGCAGTCTGCTATTTTCCATCTGATGAATGATAAAGAATGATAAAGACAATGTAAACTTCACCTTCTCTCCGGAACCCTCCTTTGCTGTCCACCGTCCATTCACTGTGTTCTGTACAGTAAGTGCCTTTGTCCCTGTGTGAATATATTGGTCTTTACCACTTGGCTGAGAGTTCCTTGGGGGCAGTAACCACAGATTATTTCCAGCTGGTAGCTCAGTAAGGCAGGAGAAAGATGTGGCAGTCTGCTTCTGTAAAGATTTATGGCCTTGGGACCCTATGGGGTAGTTCTAGTCGGTCCTACAGAGTCACTATGAGTCGGAATTGACTCGATGACAGTGGGTTTGGTTTGTTGGTTTGGGCTCAGTACGAGGCATGAAATCAATATTTAATCCTTACAAGGGCAAGTTGGCCATTCGATTTATGCTTTGGAAATTTCCTCTGGAAATTATGGTAGAGCTGAGGGCTGGGAGGAAGCTCTCTAACCTGCTTACACATAAGAACTGCCTAATGGAAAGAGACAAATTGGTGATGATGGTTGAATGATTAGGAGGTATGGTGGGAGAATGCTAATTAAAATAATGGTTAAATATTTTATATCTCAAAAGTGTTACTCTAGTACTTAATTGTTGGACCTAGTTATTCTGCCATGTTTAATTTCTTTTGAATGGGTATACTCCCAAACTCTTGCTAAACATGTAGGAGACAGTGGAGTTTCTTTGCAGAAAACTCCAGTTTTTTGCTTGAGAACTCTTGCCACCAGATTTTTTTCTTTTTCATTTAAGACTTAGAGTTATCGAGGTCAAGATAAAGAACAATTGTAAAAATAAAATAAAGCAATGTTCAGTTCTGTTCAATGTTGGCTTTGAGGGTACCTGGAATTCTGTTAGTTAGCTGGATCTCTAGAGGGCAATATTATAAGGATTGCACAAAACACCCAAGCCTGTTTCTTCTGAGGGAGGACTTATGGGAGGAGCCTTTTTTCCAAGTGCTGTGGCTTAGGTATGGGCTTTGGTTCCCTTCCCTTTGGAAACTTCGCCACTCTGGAAACCAGGTTCTATAATACACAGTCTCAGGGAAGGGGTGGGACAGCCAAACTTTACAACAGTTGTCCATGGTCTAGAATGGAGAGTGGATTCTAGCTCTTTGAAGCTGCCTTCTGCAACTCCAGCATCTTCGTCTGGTATTGCCTGAGGTCGGGGTGATCCAGTGTAATCAAGCAAGCATCTTTCAGTCCCTACAGGAGTCTGTAAGAGTTGAGAATTGGTAGAGACACCAAGCAGAGCTGAGGTCAACATGTAAATGTGGTCCCCACAGCTCCCTCCTATTGCAATGAAACATGCAGCCACACTTGAGGTGGTGGCTGGGACACATCTCTGGGGCAGGATGGGAAGCTAGCTGTTTCCAGCCTTGAGTGGATCTGGGAAACTCTTTTTAATTGGGTAGAGCCCTGAGGCCTGAGTGATGGGATATAGGCGTACCCTGCCATCCAAATAAAGCACAGGTGTGGGTCTACCCGGAGGAATGGAGACAGGAGACATCGGCCAAGATCTGCCCAGAGGAGGTTGGGAAGCCACTGCCCACAAAGAATTGCACAGGGGTCTGGTTCCCATGTACAGTGCGTGGCCTTGTCTTACTGCAGGGTTCCTGGCAGAGTGGCCCTCCCTCACTTGGGCTAAGGTTTCACTTTCTGGTATTGGTTTCGTCACTCTTTCCATACAGAGCACGGTGTCCTCCCATGTTTTTTCTCATCCTGCCCAAACCCATCTGAGCTTGGGAGGGAGTGAGTCCGGAGCTCCAAGCTGGGGCCTTGGCCTTGCCATTTGCATTCCATCTCTTCCTTATATAGGGTCCATCTTATAAAAACTAAAATGTCCATCTTGTAAAAACTAAAAACAAAGATTCAAAAGAGATTACTCTGTCAATGATACCAACATTCTGGATTGTTTTGCTCCATTTTGAGGGGTATTAAAGACTCAGGGAGAAGTGAGCTTTTCATTACTGATATCTCTGCTTTCACAAAAATAATCATACTAGTTAACATTAAAAAATTTTTCATGTGGCTTGGTCCTGAGTTAAGCACTTGGTTTCCATAGTTTTGTTTAATCTTCACGACAATTCTCTAAGGTAGCTGTTACTACTTACTTCACTTTATGGATGAGGAAACAGAGGAATTAAGTTGCCCAAGATCACACAGTAAGTGGAAAAGCTGGGCTGGCAGCTTTTATATTTTCATAAATATTTCCTATTGTTCATTCCTTGTTTCAGAGCAATAGCAAGATACTATGATGAATATACTATAGTGGATATGCCGTAGGCCCTCTTTAATTTTCACAAAGGACAATGGAGGCAGTTGTCCACATTTTCACTGGCCTCTTATCTTCCTACCTTACATTTATCTCTCTTTTTGGGGTGCTCTCCTGGCCATTCTCTCCCACCTTAGATTTCCAGACAAATTGTCTTCATGCCACCTAGATGATTGGCTTTCTCTCTCTCACCTCCATTCCTCCCTCATTTCCTCTCCCACAGGACAATAGTGACAACTTTCATACGTGGACTCACATTTATGCTCTTTTATCTTTTTTACCAAATCAGATTGTATTATACATAATATTCCGCGACCCAATGTGAGTCAGAATTTTCAGTGGCTAATTTTTTGGAAGTAGATCTCCAGGTGCCACTGAATGGACTCAAACCGCTCATCTTGTGGGTAGCAGCCAAGCGTGTTACTGTTTGCAACATCCAGGGACACCACAATGAGCAATTATTATTTTCTAAACCTGCCCTGCCCAACGTGGTGGGAGCCACCAGCACTGTGTGGTTAGTGAGCACCTGAAAGGCAGCTAGTCTGAACTTACCTGTGCTATGAGTGTGTTCGGCTGCTAACGAAAATGTCAGCCGCTGGAATCTACCAGCTGCTCCTTGGAAACCCTATGGGGCACTTCTACTCTGTCCTGTGTGGCTGCTATGAGTTGGAATTGACTCGAAACAATGTTTTTTTTTTTTTTTTTTAAATGAGTGTAAACTACATACTAGGTTTTGAAGACAGCATGGGGAGAAAAGAATGTAAAATCACATTAATAATTAGTTAAATATTAATTACACATTGAAATGGTGGCTTAGATAAAATATATTATTATAATTAGTTTGACCTGTTTCTTTTTACTGTTTCTATTGTG
This sequence comes from Elephas maximus indicus, assembly GCF_024166365.1. Lineage (NCBI taxonomy): Eukaryota > Metazoa > Chordata > Mammalia > Proboscidea > Elephantidae > Elephas > Elephas maximus. The sequence goes on from NC_064843.1 coordinate 44,681,689, forward strand.
GTTGCAGAACATTTAAAATTGCACATATGGCTCTTGCTGTTTCTACTGGACAGTCCTGCTGTAAACCCTGCCCTGAGGGAGCTCCCAGGCCCCTTTTAGACTCTGGTACTCATAAAGGGCGAAGGCCCTGTGGTTGTCCCCGTAGGGAGCATCTGCATTTTCGTGGGGGGCAAATGCCTTCATCTAATGGTGGGAATTCAGGCACCAGTGGTCTGCTGGGGGAGGAGTGCCAGCTGTATGCCCCTGGACTGGAGAGACCGCACTTCTCTGTAGTGTCCAGCAGGGTGCCTGGAGCAGAGTAGCAGTGCCCTCAGCAACTGTCAAGCGATTAAACAGATTTCATTTGGGACAGTGTTCTGTCTGGTGTCTCATCACCCCTGTCACACAGCATCATGAGCAGCATCTCCTCTGTTCATCTCTAAAGGATTCCACCCTCACTTTTGCCATACCTTATCCAGTGGCCTAGTGGTTAAGTGCCACAGCTGCTAACCAAAAAGTCGGCAGTTCGAACCCACTAGGCACTCCTTGCAAACTCTATGGGGCAGTTCTTCTCTGTCCTATAGGGTCCCTATAAGTTGGAATCCACTTGACGCAACAGGTTTGGTTTAGTTTTTGGTGTCCAGCAAGTCAACTTTAGTTCTACTCTGTCCTATAGGGTCTCTGTGAGTCGGAATCCACTCGATGGCAACAGGTTTGGTTTTGTCCAGTCAGTCACAGCCCTGGCAGTCCTACCTCTTTAATTACTCTAACCACCCCTCCATGTCCGCAGACTTAACTCAAGCCTTCATTGTCTCTCACTTAGATCCCATCTAGTCCTCCCTCCTCTAAAGTCTAGCTCAAATCAGTCACCTGCAGGGCCATCTGAATCTGTTTCTGGAGGGATGGGTGGGGCCTGAGAACCTGCATGTCTAACAAGCCCCTGGGAATCCTTCGTTGCTCCAGGGACTACTCTTTCAGGCTTGCTGGTTTGGTCTGATGATCTTCTCAAAACATAAATCTGATCATGACACTTGGCTCCTAAGACCCACTGCTCTGAGCCTTCTGGATGAAGCCCACACTCCTTAGGGCCCCATCCCAGGGCTTTCATGGTCTGCTCCCTGTTTATCCGTCCTTCTTCATCGCTGAGGCTGGGCCTGCACTCCCCCGTGGTGCTTGCAGCTCTCTTGATGTACTAGGCTCTAGCTTGCCTCTGGGCCTTTGCACACTCTGAGTGCCCGGCCTGCTGCACACTCCTCTCCTTTCCTGTAGGCTGCCTTTCCCAGGCTCCTCTGACAGCGGCTTCCTGCTGTGTTGGTCCCTGATCTGGCAGGAGATGCCAGGGCAGAGGGCGAGGAGAAGTCAGGAATTTCTCACTCCTCTCTGCTTTGAGCAGCATCATCTCCAGCAGTGACTGTGTCTTCTCCACAGCCCCAAGTCCTGCCAGACAGGCGTGCTATATTTTTCTTACTTCTGCCAGATCACCCTAGCCCCTGGGCAATGGAAACACCACCTCCTTCCTCCCTTTGTCCCTGCCACCCTATCAGTGGAAGAGGCTTCCTTATGTTTCCAATACCTGGGTGGCTCCTTGGCCCCTGTTTGGTTTCTTAGCTCTCCTATAATCAATTCTCTGCACAAAATTCTTTGTATAGTAAATACATAAAGTGATTTCTGTTTGTGGGTCAGACCACTGATACCCAATAGAATTTTTTGTGATGACGGAAATGTTCTATGTCTTCCCTGTCCAAGATAGTAGCCACTAGCCATGTGTGGCTACTGAGTGCTTTAAATATGGCTAGTGCAACTGAGAAACTGAATTTTTAATTTTATTTAGTTTTAGTTAATTTAAATGTAAGTAGCCAAGGTGGCTAGCCGCTACTGTATCAGACAGGACAGGGTTACACCCTGCCTAGTACACAGCCCTGAAATTCAGCAATAGATTCTGAAATATGTGTCGGAAAGAAAAGAGGTTTTCCATGCTCTGTGTGGTCCAACTTTTCAAACTTTTAAATCATCTTCTAAAACGCAGATCTATAAGGCCTGGGATTACAAAAAGCAAGAGAAATTATCAAGAACCTTTGTTAAGTAAATTAAAGCAAGTTAGAGAATAATACTTATAGTACAATCTGATTTGATAAAAAAATAAAAAGGGCATAAATGGGAGTCCTCATATGAAAACATCTGAAAGGATCCACAAAACACTGTTAACAGCGGGAATCGGGGCAGGAAGGAGGGAGACGAGAATGATTACTTTTCACTTAATTCACTTTATATCTTTCTGTACTATTTGGATCTATCTACCTATCATCTATTTATTTATTTCCATGAGCATGTCTCACTTTTATAATGAAAACAGTAAAGGAAAAAAAAAAAAAAGAAAGAAATATTCTTATATTTGGAAATACTTCTATCCCAACCCATTACCATCGAGTTGATTCTGACTCATAATGACTCTGTAGGACAGAGTAGATCTGTCCCACAGGGTTTCTAAGTCTGTAATCTTTACAGGAGCAGACTGCCACATTTTTCTCCCATGGAGCAGCTGGTGGGTTTGAACTGCCAACCTTTTGGTTAGCAGCTGAGCGCTAACTGTGCCACCAGAGCTTCTTTGAAATATGTCTAGAATGGATAATATACCTTAGTGCTTTCTGATGTAGAGTCTACTAAGCAGGATTTCATTTTTGGGATGAGACCTCTCCTCACCCCTAAAAGGATAGGTTGTTTCTAAGGACATGGGATTTCATCAGGAGACATATGACCCCTCAGTGCAGGACCTCAGTGCAGGACCTCAGTGCAGGAGCTGATGCAGTGTAGCTGACTCTGCTACATTAATGGGGTGCCTCCTCTGGCTGCTGCTGCCCCTCTCTACGCCAAGGTCGGTCCTGCCATGGCCAAGTGCATTGCTCTCAGCATTCAGTTGTTTACTGTGTGGGGCGCGTATCGCTGCTCAGGGAGGACTTGCTAAAAACAGACTATGCCTCAGATAGTAACTGTTTTGTGGCATTCAGGACTGTCCTGATTCTAGAGCCAACCCCAGAAGCGTCCCTATCCTTGGAGACTTTCCAGGCTCCCAGAAAGCTCATGTACTATGTTTTTCCTTTCTTCTCATGACTTAGCTGTGTACTGGACTTTTGGGGCTGTTGCTTCTAGATAAAGAGTCATTAGTTCACGGAGCACACATGATTTAATGCTACGAACGATAGAAAACAACTTAATGGACATAGAAGAAAGACTCTGGAAGCTGTGTAACCTTGGACAAGTTACTTGACCTCTCTGTGTTTTGGTTTCTTCAGTTATAAATGGGAATAATAATAGGGCAGGAAGAAGTATATCTGAGAATTTTTTTTAATGTAGATTAATTGGAATTCAAGAGAACCCAGTATGGGGTGGTGTCTTAGTTTCCTAGTGCTGCTGTAACAGAGAGGATACAGTGGATGGTGTGAAAGAACAGAAATTTATTTTCTCAGAGTTCTGAAGGCTAAAAGTCCAAATCAGGGTTTTAGTCATGCAGACTCGTTCCTTCCTTGTTGGTAGCCCCAGGCATTCCTTGTCTTTCCTTGGCTTATAAATGATCCTCACATGGTGTGTGTTTTCCTCTGTGTGTTTCTGGGTCTAATCTGCTCTTTGTATAACTCAGAAGTGATTAGATTTAGAACTCACTCTACTTGAACATTATCTAATTAACATAACAAAGAAAACCCTATTTCCCAAGAAGCTTACACCCACAGGTATAGGGGGTTGGGATTCCAACACATATTTTAGAGAGAGATAATTTAGCCTGTAACAGATGTAGTAAGGCTTCTCCATGAAGTTCTTTTTATTTTCTCATATCTAGTTGGGGAGATATATGCCACCTTGGGTGATACAGATCTCCTTCCTGTAACTTTACCAGTCCCACATTTTAGAACAATTCTTTTTAGAACCGAGCCACCCAGGTCCACAGTCAGCATGGCCTAGCCTGTCTTACCGGAGCTGGCACAGATGTAGATGATCGCTCTTTCAGCTTGGAAGCTGGGGCTTATGGCACCAGCAATTCATATTAAATGAAGCCCATTTCCTCTATAACGTGAGAGCACTTTCCTGATCTCCCTTTAATCAAAACAGATGTGTTTGAAGCAGCCTAGAACAGGATGTAGAAATTTTGGCTAATGATCAAATGTGGGCTCAGAGGGAGATCTTTTATAACTCCCTTTGAGCTGGGCTGCTGTCTAAAAATAGCTAATTGATATGATACTTTTGAAATACAACCACTAGCTTTGCTGTTGACTTCTAGAAAGCAGTCATAGATTTCGGCAAGATGCTTCGCACGTGAACCGTGAGGATGAACGTGTGTGGGCTTCTTTCCTGTGGAATTCCCATGTGTCAGGGTTGTGCTCTGTATCTACACAGCAGCCTCTCTGCAAGACCGTAACGTACCAGTACCTCTGAGAGCCTCCCTAAACGTTAAGAAGGACAGTCACTTCCTTTAGCTTACAGTTTAAGGAACAGAGAGCATGCGCCTTATCCCAAACTGGTTTATATTGAGTGAACTTAGTTAAATGCTACAAATGCTAATTAAAGTACATAACTGTGCTAACTTGCTACTGTGATGATTTCAAAGACATACAAACAGAGCAAAGTGGTGGAGCAGAGCAGTTATTAGTAGAATTATAGAATTAGAAGGGATTTCAGGGATTAGCTATGACAAAGCTCTTATTAAAATGATAGTGTAGTGGGAAGGCAGGGAAAAGAAAAAAATTAACATGCATTTTGTGTCAGGCATGTATATACGTGGGAAAAGGGGAGAAGGAATATATCATTTGAATTTCATAAAAACTCTGTGAGATAGATGATATATTTTTCATTATAGAGAAGCAGAAAGTGAAGCACAGTGGCATTAAATGCCATTGCTGGGAAGTGGTTGAAGTGGAATTTGAGCTCAGGTCCACCCATTATCAAAGCCTTTGCTCTTTGTATTAAATACGCAACTTCTCGATCCCATGTTTTAGATAAGGACACACAGGTGTAAAGGAATGATGTGTTTCAGCCAAGCCTTCTGCTCCGTCACTTTCTCGTCTTCTTCTTATTTCATGTTGAACGGACCCCACAACTAGGAACTAAAAAATCCAGTTGCCGTCAAGTTGATTTCGACTCTGTGCTCCATAGGACTCTCAATGGCTGGTTTTTCTGAAGTAATCTCCAGGCTTTTCTGGAGTAACCTCCAAGGTGCCTCTGGGTAAACTTGAGCCGCCAACTTTTCAGTTAGCAGCTGAGCTGATTAACTGTTGCACCATCTAGGAACTCCAACTAGGAACTAAACAAAGAAATGAAAAAACAAAACAAAACAAAACCCATTGCCATCGAATTGATTCCGACTCATAGTGGCCCTATGGGACAGAGTAGAACTGCCCCATAGAGTTTCCGAGGAACGCCTGGTGGATTCAAACTGCTGACCTTTTGGTTAACAGCTATGGCACTTAACCACTATGCCACCAGGGTTTCCAACTAGGAACTAGGAGGAAGCAAATGTCAGCTGATCAAGAGCACTAGGCCCCCAATAAAATTCTTCTTCCCACATTGTCGTCGTTATTGTTAGGCGCCATCGAGTCAGTTCTGATTCATAGCAACCCTACGTACAGCAGAATGAAACACTGCCTGATCCTACGTAACCTCACAAGCATTGTTATGCTTGAGTCCATTGTTGCAGCCAGTGTGTCAATCCATCTTGTTGCGGGTCTTCTTCTTTTTCGGTGACCCTCTACTTTACCAAGAGTCATATTCTGAGTGACTTCCAACCTGAGGGACTCATCTTCTGGCACTATATCAGACAATGTTCCACTGCTATTCATAAGATTTTCACTGACTAATTCTTTTCAAAAGTAGAGCGCCGGCTCCTTCTTCCTAGTCTATCTTAGTCTGGAAGCTCAGCTGAAACCTGCTGCCATGGGTGACCCTGCTGGTATTTGAGTATTGGTGGCATAGCTTCCAGTATCAGAGAAACATGCAAGCCCCCACAGTACTACAAACTGACACATTACATGCTGTCAATCAGCGACTTCAATACCAAATTGTCCATGGGAATGAATTGCAGAGACAAATACTCTTTTTTAAAAAGGTGTTTTCAAAGTTGTTGATGAGGCCACTTAGAATATTCCTCTGCACCACCCAGGAAACATATGTATGTGTATACACACACACACATACAACACATGTATATGCATATATATATGAAGCCTCTATGTATGTATATATACATATATATACATATGTGTGTGTGTATATATCTAGAGAGAGAGAGAGAGAAAGAGGGAGAGAGCTCTGGCTGTGTAGTGGTTAAGAGCTCGGCTATTAACCAAAAGGCCAGCAGTTTGAATTCACCAGCCGATCCTTGGAAACCCTATAGGGCAGTTCTACTCTGTCCTATAGGGTCGTTATGAGTTGGAATCAACTCAGATGGTTTTGTTCATATATATGTATACGTATATGTATATGTATACAGAGAGAGAGAGAAATCGGGGCAACATTTTTAGTTTGCCTCATTTTGAATCTGGCTAAAAAGATATATAGGAGGTCCTTAGGTTTTTGTTCTATTCCGGCAACTTCACTGCATGGATGTAAAAATGGCGTGGGGATGGGATCTGACCTCCTCAAACTTCACAAGGGGGAAGGAGAATCACGATCAACAGCCCAAGGCTGGTTGCTATGAGGCGGAGGTCAGACATGTCTCCTCTCTCTCCCATCTATACTAGCACCATCTGCTAGGTTCGATAATTCATTGCAATGGCCACACAGAACTCACAGACTATACTCGTGGTTATGGGGTTTATTAGGGAAGTAACAGGTTACAATTCAGGTTCAGGAGCACTCAGGATACAGTTCATCCATTAGGACAGCCTCTTCCCAGCTGTTCAAAGGCACGGCTCTCTCTGGCCCATTGCCTCTGCCCTGCTCAAAAAAGCATTACCAAGCTCTTTCAGCTCTGCCAGTTAGTGCCCAAAGGCACCCTACCCTGCCAGTAAGCCTCAGCCCGAAGGCACTCAGCTCTAGCTCCATGAGTCAGCAAACCCAGGTCTGCCAAGTGCCTGGAGGCAATCTACTCTACCAGGAGGCCTTCTGCCCAAAGGCACTCAGCTTTCTTGCTACATGGGCCAGGAAGCCTACCATGCCGTCTCCTGCTGCTGACCTCTGCTGCCACCAATTCTCTGCCACCGTGCCTCGCCATCTTCAGTTTACAATCTTCTCTTTCGGTCTCCTCGTTCCAGGAGTTTCTCACCGCAGGGATCCCGGTTCCAAAGGATACCTCCGCTCTTGGCTATTCTTCCTTGGTGATGGTGGAATCCTCTCCTTCTCGCCTTTGGGATGGCTCATTTCAAGCCCAGTGGGATGACAAAATTGACCAATCCCCTTAGTGGGCCATAATTACTCTATTTGCACAATCTCTTGGGTGGAAGTTACAAGACTGTGGCGAGAAAGGCCACACAAATGCGATCCATCGCACTGCAACAGGTAAACTACATCAGATAAAAAAAGTGCTCCAAAAATAAAACCCCAATGTACAAAAATGCAAAATACGAATGTAATTGATGTGGGGTGATAACAAGATGTGATTGCATTACTATGAAACCAAAGCTATATATACTTTAAAGAAGTTAAGTCTGATTAATGAAAGTAGAAAAAAGCCCTCTGGACTTAGCAGCAAAGAAGTGTATACCTGGGCAATACTGACATAATAGTCCTCAACGTTCTCACCCGTTTTATGTCCTAGTTCAGTTACGCCTCACTTTTTAAAATGGGAAGTGGGGGCGAAGTATTTCTCTATCTTCTTAGCTGTGGTAGAGAGAAAATGGATTTTACCTGAAAAGCATTTGAAACCCACAGGAAGAATAAATGGGTAGACAAGAAAAAGGAAAGTGTCCTCATTAGCATTTCTTAATGTCATATTGAGAGAAGAATATATACCCAGTACTGTTGAGTCGATTCTGACATAGCGACCCTATAGGACAGAGTAGAACTGCCCCATAGAGTTTCCAAGGAGCACCTGGCAGATTCGAACTGCCAACCCTTTGGTTAGCAGCCATAGCACTTAACCACTACGCCATCCAGGGTTTCCAAGAGAAAAATGGCATCATCTATTCTGGCTGAGATTTTAGAAATCAGATAGGAAAGTTTGCTGTAATGGAGGGACATTGATTTTGGAGGGTTTGGTAGCAGTGGAAATATTCAAAACAAAAGAATTAATTCCATCGGAAATTGTATCTTGGACCAGACCTGGTGTGAGTAAGCCATGAGGAAAGACAAGGAAGTTGAGAATTGGACCATTTTAAAAGGAACATTCAAACACTTGGATCCTCTCACTTCTCTCTTGACTTCGGCTCCTATTTCCCCATTTTCTTCAGATCCAGGCAAAACAATATGCACTGATACCATCAGGCCTCATGCTTGTGATTACAGAGCTGTGTTTTAAAGTCAGTTCTTTCTTCAAAGTTGTGTGTTCTCCAGGGACTTCTCCGGTTTAGCTCGCTTTTCAGAAGATGTTGGCAAAGATGTCGCTAGAAATTTTAAAATACTCAAACAATGTATTCCTTGCCTACTTTTATTTCCCACTCTTTACCTGTAAAGATGATGTAGGGACTATATATATATATGTATATAGTCAGGTGTAGAATATTATCTTGCTCTTAAAGCAGCTAAATACATGAGCTGGATTTTGAAACTAAAGCTATTGAGCTGGACCTTCGTTTTTATTTTCTAGTGCTGAAGTCCCTGTTGTCATCTTTGATGAAGCAGTAGGTGGAGCTACAGGCTTTTTATCAAGAAAGAATTTTTTCAGTAGCTGCCCATTGCCGGAATAACCTGAACAAGCACACATTTCCAAAAATAACAGAGGCATTTCCAAGTATTCCAGAAATATATGCAAGACTGTTTAGTCATTCATAATCACCGCTTTGCAAGTACTAGAGAGATTCTGTAGAAAATATTTCAGAAGCAGAAAAAAGATTCATAGAATTCCTTGTATTTTTAGAAAAGAGATTTAAAAAAAAAAAGGTGGAATTCAAGAGGGAGGGAGAGGCACTTATTCTGTTCAATCATGGCCCTCTGTTTTTTTTCCAGGTGGTGAAAGGGCCCAGAGGGCGGAAAAAAGTCTTTTCCATTTGCGTCAGAACTCTGAGAAGCTCTTCATTTCCCCACTTGATGAACTTTTTCGAGGCACTAAACTGTGGTTTTGATTTTCTCTGAATCACAGAGGGGTGGCCTAGGTTAAGTGATTTTGAGGAGACAAGAAGGCACTTGTAACAGGTCGCTCTTGAGGGTCATCCTACTCACTGGATACCCTAATATCCTTGACCATTTCTCTGAGAGAGAATAAAAAAAAAAACCAAAAGACTCCTTTTTTTTTTTTTTAAATCACTATGGCGAAAGTGGATTCTTTCCACATAAAATCACAAGTTCTGAGAGATGCTACTTGCGTTCTGGTCTCACAGAATCCCCACAAACAAATGATGGTCAGCAAACCATCGTCCTGCATGTGAACGTTAAGGAAGGCCTTGAGAACAGGCACTGTAAGGATGACTGTGGTGGAAGCTGTCAACCACCCACCCTGTTCCTAAGCCTCTCGATCCTGCCTGCTTCTGCAGCCCTCTCCCGGGGACGGTGAATTGTGACATGAAAGCAGTGATGAGACAAAAGGGAGACATTTGTAGAATGTGATATATGAAAGGGTGTACACGCTAGGCTTTTTTGCCTTCAACTGTTCCAGATATTGCTGTCAGCTATGACTTACAGCTGGAACAACAGTAGCCACGATGCCTTATGACTGGACAGTGGTGGACAGACATGGCCATCTTAGATGCCCCTTCTTGTACGTTATCTTTTTCAGTCCTCACAGCAAACCTCTGATTGATGGATGAGGAAACAGGCTCAGATAGGTTTATTCATTCGTCACATGTTGAGCAGCATCTATGGACTGGGCAGGGCTCTCGGTGTTGGGAACACACACAGAGTGATCAAAACACACAGATTAGAATGGACCTAACATTCTAATGCTAACTCTAATACCATTCTAAGAAAAAAAGACAAGTGAGTAGACATATAAATAAAAAAGTACAAGTTGTGGCAAGTGATAGGAAGGAAACCAATAAAGGGGCTGCTGAGATAGAGTTTCCCGGGGAGTCAGTGGGAAACCTACTTTTGGGTGTGTACTAAGGGAAAGAAGGAGCCCTGGTGGTGTGATGTTTAAGAGCTTGGCGGCTAACCAAAAGATCGGCAGTTCAAACCTAACAGCCGCTCCCTGGAACCCTATGAGGCAGCTCTACTCTGTCCTATGAGGTCTCTATGAGTTGATGGCAGTGGGTTGAGGGAAAGAAGCCTTCTATGGGGTGATGATATTTAATGTGAAGTGTGCATGAATCTAAGGCGCTTGGCTAGATCATCCATTAATAAGTGAAGGCTGGAGCTGGGGTGCACACCTTGCTCAGAAGTTGTGTGAGGGCAGAAAGTTCTGGCATTCTTCTTCAAAACTGAAGGAGAATCATGAATATATGAGCAAGGGCAGGTATGCACATGCAAATGAGCATGTTTCTGATTCCTGAGGAAGGAAATGCCAAACCATCTCAACCGCCGAGATGTGGTCTCTCAACCGCTCCCACCAGGCAATTTTTCTTTCTCTTGAGCCTGAGTTTTTCTTGCTGTACCTAAAGGCTTTTGCCTTGTCCCTGGTTCACATGGAGAACTGCTGCTTGTTTCCCTCTGCATGAGATATGATTCTTACACTCCTTGCTTGGATGAATTCATCAGGTTTCTTCAATTAGCCTGCTCTCCTGGGTCTTATTCTCTGGATGTCTAATCTCCCAGGGCTTCCGCATAGATTGTGTGGATTGTCCTTGGCACAGTCACTGCGTAGACATCGTAGATATCTATGACAACCTATCCACCAAACAAAAACAAACAAACAAAAAATGCCAAAAAACCCAACAAAACTCATTGCCGGAGAGTTGATTCTGACTCACAGCAACCAGGTGGTAGTAAAAAATCTGGAGGAAGGTGGCCCAATATAACCTTAGGAGCTAGAGGTGGCTGCATATCTCTCTGTCTTACTTATCAACCTTACTCTTTCTTCCACTGCAAAAACATACGAGAATAGAAAATATGCTTACTACTTTTTGTCCTCCTGTCAGTACTGTGAAGGCACAGGGAGTATACCTTGAAGTAGGGCATTGTCCTTTTCCCTTCTTTTTACTGCTTACAACACTGCCTTCTCATTTGTCACCAGGGAACCTCCTGAGTTAAGAACTTCTTACTTTCAGGATTCCATTAAGTAAGAAAGGGGTGATGAAGGCAGTATTTCCATCTCTCAGCAGAATGGATAGTCTTTACTTAAAGACATTTGGAGGATCTTTTAAGACCATGACTGCGTGTAACCAGTGAGCTTAATGCATTTGGTCCTTCCTTCGTTTCTTCCCATCACTTCCTCTCATTCTGCCCACAGGTGGTCTGTTAGAGGCTCACAGCAAGACCTTTTCTGGTTGAACTTCTCTGAGAATTTCCTGAACGCTCATGAGTTTTTTTTTTTTTCCCTTCTTCTCAACTAGGAAACCCTGGTGGTGTAGTGATTAAGTGCTACAGCTGCTAACCAAGAGGTTGGCAGTTTGAATCCACCAGGCGCTCCTTGGAAACTATCGGGCAGTTCTACTCTGTCCTATAGGGTCGCTATGAGTCGGAATCGACTCGACGGCAGTTGGTTTGGTTTTTATTTTTGGTTCTTCTCAACTAAAAATGTAGCTCCTGGATCCCATTTTGCTCTTCTTCAGTTGACAGTAGAGAAAATCTATATGGTGGTTTAGTGGTTATCTGTGTAACCCATTCCAGGCTACAAGCTTACTTTTATTAATAGTAATATGGACAATTGACATTTGGAAGGTACTTTTGGTAGAGGCAGAGATGCAACACCTTAAGCCAAAAGAGGGATATCAGGTAGGAGAGTTAGCCCAGAGGAGAGAAGATATTGGACAGGGTAGCAAGTACTTCTTCAAACTCTACTTTTGTGTAGAGTTGAGTGAATCAGGGACCTTCCAGTTCTTTCTTTTATTTGCCAATGTCTTCACTGGAAGTTCATTTGTATTTTATTTACTCTCTTTAAAACCCAAGTTGAAATTTTTAACTGAGGATAGGATTTAACCTGAGGGTGGGATTATAAGAAACTTTTGATTTCTGGGACAGTGATTTAGTCAGATAGCAACTCTGCTACTTACTAGCTTTTGACCTTGGTCAACCTACTAAACCTCTTTATGCTTCAGTTTTTTTCATCTATAAAATGCAGATAATAATAGTTCTTGTCTTGTAAGATTATTGTGAGGATTAAATGACAAGATTTACATAAAGTGTTCAGCACATTACCTGGCACATAATGAGTGTTAGTTATGAATGTTACTTATTTCTCTAATGCTTGAAGTTTTGAAATGAATTTGTATTTTTATAATCCTAAAAATTAATATTAAAATAAAAATGTGAAGTCTCGGCTGTTCAATTCAGGCAGGTTTAAAAATCTTCACATTTGTCATTCCAAAGGAGACGACCTTGCATCTTTTAGCACTTCTCATATTAAGGAGGAAATAATTCTGAACAATTATTTAGAACATTAAACTAAACAAAAAAACTTAGGCAGTTGTCTACAAGTTGAATAGATAAGTTTTATGGTTGGTAAATGGCACTGGGAGCAAGCTCTTTGTGAAAGTTTTAAGCAAACTTATGGCATTTCAAAATGTAAAGCTCAAAGTATATTGTTTCATTTGATTAGAGCAAATTGCCATCGGAGGAGCACTTGGAGATAAAGCTGGAAAGAGAGGTTAAGCCTGAAGGGACTTGAGTGCTTAGATGAGAGGGTGGACTTGTTGAGACAATGGGAAGCTAGTGATTTTGGAGAAGGAGATGTGACTTACCCAGAGTGTTCATGAGAAAGGTCGCTCTTACTGCAGTGTATAAGGTGAGTTGGATGGGGCCATATCAGAAATAGGGGCAGGTACAACTGATTAGGTAAGAGGGAAGCAGAGTTTGAGTGACATCAACACTTGGGAAAGCTTTGGATGGGGTCAAAGGAAAGGGAAGCATGGAAGCTGATGGCAATAACAGAGAACAAATATGAACCAGGTTGGAACTGGCTTCGGAGATCATGTGTTCAGTTTGGATATGCCAATAGAGTACCCTTGTAGAGAGGCTCCTGAACTGTTGGAAAGAGCTCAGAGGGGCATCAAGACTGGTGATACAGGCTTGATATCTTCAAAGAGGTGATGTTTGAAGCCATAGAAGTGAATGGATTTCCCTGGGAGAAGGAGAGAGAGGGAAAGAGAGAGAAGTATGAGCCCCCAAACTGTGGGAAATGCTTCATTCAGGAGGGGGAGATGGACAAGGAGTCAGTGAAGATTAAGGAGGAGCAGTGGGACAGTTAAGCACTCCACTACTGGCTGAAAGTTTGGTGGTTTGAATCCATCCAGAGGTCCCTCAGAAGAAAGGCCTGGTGATCTGCTTCTAAAAGGCCATAGCCAAGAAAACCCCATGGAGTAGTTCTGCTCTGCGCACATAGGAGAATTTACTTAAGAGCGGTTAACAACAACAGTGAGAAAGCTAGAGAGGGAACAGGGTAGCGAAGAGTTACTGAGGCCGAGGGAGGAGGGCATTTTCATAATGAATTGGAAATATTACGAAGATCAGGTCATTAGCCATGGCCAAGAGAACAATTTCAACAGAGAGGTTAGGAAGGAAGGCAGCTGCAGTAGATTGAAATGTGAATAGATGTGATGAACGGCAGTCAGGAAGCAAGGTATTTGGCTGAACAGGGAATAAGAGAATTCAGAGCTAAGCTCAAGGTAGGCTGAGTCAAAAAAATACCACATTAGAGGAAAGGAGGCTGAAAATACCAGGAGAAGAGAATAATTAGTAGAATATTCCAGATTCTAATGTGGCATTCCTCATGCATCTGTCAGTTTGTCGTACTGTGGGGGCTTGCAAGTTGCTGTGATGCTGGAAGCTATGCCACCAGTATTCAAATACCAGCAGGGTCACCCACGGTGGACAGGTTTCAGCTGAGCTTCCACTAAGACCGACTAGGAAGAAGGACCCAGTGGTCTACTTCTGAAAAAAAATTAGCCTGTGAGAACCTTATAAATAGCAGTGGAATATTGTCTGAAGATGAGCTGAAAGACTAGCCCCTCAGGTTGGAAGGCACTCAAAACATGACTGGGAAAGAGCTGCCTCCTCAAAGTAGAGTCAACTTTAATGACATGGATGGAGTCAAGATTTTAGGACCATCATTTGCTGAGGTAGCGTGATTCAAAATGAAAAGACACAGCTGCATATATCCATTAATAATTGGAACTTGGAATGTACGAAGTATGAATTTAGGAAAATTGGAAACCATCAAAAATGAAATGGGATGCATAAACATTGATATCCTAGGCATTAGTGGGCTGAAATGGACTGGTATTGGCCATTTTGAATTGGAAAATCACACACTCGACTATGCTGAGTGTCTTAGTTATCTTGTGCTGCTATAACAGAAATACCACAAGTGGATGGCTTTAACAAACAGAAGCTTATTCTCTCACAGTTTAGGAAACTAGAAGTCTGAATTCAAGGTGCCAGCTCAAGGGGAAGTCTTTCTCTGTCTGCCCTGGGGGAAGGTCCTTGTCATCAATCTTCCCCCGATCGAGGAACTTCTCAACACAGAGACCCTGGGTCCAAAGGACACACTGTGCTCCCAGTGCTTCTTTCTTGATGGTATAAAGTCCCCTTGTCTCTGCTACCTTCTCTCTTTTATGTTTCAAAAGAGATTGACTCAAGATACAACCTAATTCTGCAGATTGAGTCCTACCCATTAACATAACTGCCTCTAATCCTGCCTCATTAACATCATAGAGGTAGGATTTACAACATATAGAAAAATCACATCAGATGACAAAATGGTGGATAATCGCACAATACTGGGAATCATGGCCTAGCCAAGTTGACACACATTTTGGGGGAACACAGTTTAATCCATAACACTGGGAATGACAATTTGAAGAGGAATGGCGTTGCATTCATCCTCAAAAACAGCATTTCGAGATCTATCCTGAAGTACAACACCGTCAGTGATAGGATAATATCCATACACCTACAAGGAAGACCAGTTAACATGACTATTATTCAAATTTATGCACCAACCACTGAGGCCAAAGGGGAAGAAATCGAAGATTTTTACCAGCTTCTGCAGTCTGAAATTGATCGAACATGCAATCAGGATGCACTGATGATTACTGGTGATTGGAATGCAAAAGTTGGAAACAAAGAAGAAGGACTAGTACTTGGAAAATATGGCCTTGGTGATGGAAACAAGGCCGGAGATTGCATGATAGAATTTTGCAAGACCAATGACTTCTTCATTGCAAATACCTTTTTTCACCAACATAAATGGAATTATACACATGAACCTTACCAGATGGAATACACAGGAATCAGATCGACTACATCTATAGAAGGAGACAATGGAAAAGCTCAATATCATCAGTCAGAACAAGGCCAGGAGCTGACTGGGGATCAGACCATCAATTACTCACATGCACGTTCAAGCTGGAACTGAAAAAAATTAAAACAAGTCTACAAGAGCCAAAGTACATCCCACCTGAATTTAGAGACCATCTCAAGAATAGACTTGACATGTTGAACACTAATGAATGAAGACCAGACGAGTTGTAGAATGACATCAAAGACATCATACATGAAGAAAACAAGAGGTCATTAAAAAGACAGGAAAGAAAGGAAAGACCAAAATGGATGTCAGAAGAGACTCTGAAGCTTGCCCTTGAACATCGAGCAGCTAAAGCAAAAGGAAGAAATGATGAAGTAAAAGAACTAAAGAGAAGATTTCAAAGGGGGGCTTGAGAAGGCAAAGTAAAGTATTATGACGTGTGCACAGAGCTGGAGATGGAAAACCAAAAGGGAAGAACACTTTCGGCATTTCTCAAGCTGAAAGAACTGAAGAAAAAATTCAAGCCTCTAGTTGAAATAGTGGAGGATTCTGTGGGGAAAATATTAAACGACACAAGAAGCATCAAAAGAAAATGGGAAGGAATACACAGAGTCACTGTACCAAAAATAATTGGTTGACGTTCAACCATTTCAAGAGGTAGCATATGATCAAGAACCAGTGGTACTGAATGAAGAAGTCCAAGCTGTACTGAAGGCACTGGAGAAAAACAAGGCTTCAGGAATTGACAGAATATCAACTGAGATATTTCAACAAACGGATTCTGTGCTGAAAGTGCCCACTCGTCTATGCCAAGAAATTTGGAAGACAGCTACCTGACCAACTGATTGGAAGAGGTCCATATTTATGCCTATTCCAAAGAAAGGTGATCCAACAAAGGGTAGAAATTATCAAACAATATCATTAATATCACATACAATTAAAATTTTGGTGAAGATCATTCAAAAGTGGCTGCAGCAGTATATCGACAGAGAAATTCCAGAAATTCAAGCTGATTCAGAAGAGGACGTGGAACCAGGGATACCACTGCTGATGTCAGATGGATCCTGGCTGAAAGCGGAGAATACCAGAAGAATGTTTACCTGTGATTTATTGACTATGCAAAGGCATTCAACTGGGTGGATCATAACAAATTATGGATAACATTGTGAAGAATGGGAATTCCAGAACACTTAATTGTGCTCATGAGGAACGTGTACGTAGATCAAGAGGCAGCCCTTAGAACAGAACAAGGGGGTGTTGCGTGGTTTAAAGTCAGGAAAGGTGTGCATCAGGGTTGTATCCTTTTGCCACATTTATTCAATCCATATGCTAAGCAAATAATCCGAGAAGCTGGACTATAAGAAGAAAAACAGGCCATCAGGATTGGAGGAAGACTCATTAATAATCTGTTACGCAGATGCTATGACCTTGACTGCTGAAAAGTGTGGAGAACCTGAAGCACTTACTGATGAAGATCAAAGAGCACAGCCTTCAGTATGGATTACACCTCAACATAATGAAAACAAAAATTCTCACATCTGGACCAATAAACCACATCATGATAAACAGAGAAAAGATCGAAGTTGTCAAGGATTTCATTTTACTTGGATCTGCAATCAGCACCCATGGAAGCAGCAGTCAAGAAATCAAAAGACGCATTGCATTGGGCAAATCTGCTGCAAAGGACCTCTCTAAAGTGTTGAAAATCAAAGATGTCACCTTGAAGACTAAGGTGTGGCTGATCGAAGCCATGGTGTTTTCAATTGCATCATATGCATGCAAAAGCTGGACAACGAATAAGGAAGACTGAAGAAGAATTGACGCCTTTGAATCGTGGTGTTGGCGAAGAATATTGAATATACCAAGGACTGCTAAAAGAACGAACAAATCTGTCTTGGAAGAAGTACAACCCGAGTGCTCCTTAGAAGCAAGGATGGCGAGTCTGCATCTTACATACTTTGGACATGTTGTCAGAAGGGATCAGTCCCTGGAGAAGGACATCATGCTTGGCAAAGTACAAGGTCAGCAGAAAAGAAGAACACCCTCAATGAGATGGATTGACCCAGATGCTGCAACAACGGGCTCAAGCATAACAACGATTGTGAACATGGCGCAGGAACGGACACTGTTTCGCTCTGTGGTACATAGGGTGGCTATGAGTTGGAACTGACTTGATGGCGCCTAACAACAACAACAATCAACGCCAATGAAAGCTGCAGTCAAGAAATCATAGGAAGCATTGCACTGGGCAAATCTGCTTTAAAAGACCCTTCTGGGTTAATGTGTTAAAAAGCAAAGATGTCCTTTCAAGGATTAAGGTGCACCTGTCCCAAGCCGTAATGTTTTCAATCACCTCATGCATGCGAAAGCTGGACAATGAATAAGGAAGACTGAAGAAGAAATAAAAAAAAATGATGCCTTTGAATTACAGTGTTGGCGAAGAATATCGAGTATACCATGTACTGCCAGAAGAATGAACCAATCTGCCTTGGAAGAAGTAGTCAGAATGCTCCTTAGAAGCAAGGATGGTGAGACTTTGTCTCATGTACTTTGGACGTGTCATCAAGAGGGACCAGTCTCTGGAGAAGGCCATCATGATTGTTAAAGGAGAAAGTCAGGGAAAAAGAGGAAGACCTTCAACAAAATGGATTGACACAGTGGCTTCAACGATGGGCTGAAGTATAACAAGGATTACGAGTATGATATGGGAGCAGGCGGTGTTTCGTTCTGTTGTACATATGGCAGCTATGAGTCGGAACTGACTTGACAGCACCTAACGACAACAATGTGGCATTCCATAATTGTTAAACAACATAGTCTTTCTCATGCTTTTGAGATCTGTTTCTCCTACTATATTTTCCTGTCTCTTATCTTGAATTGGCTTCATACCTTTGACTGCTGATCCATTACACCTTCTCCTGAAACCTCTTACAACTATTTTCAGTCTGTATTTAATATCTCTCTTTCTGAACATCTATTGCATGAGTACGCACCTCATGGTTCTTTGTTCACTTGCTCTAATTATTTTGGTATTTCAATTGTGCTTCTTTTTAACTTAATTTGTGCCTGCTTGAATATTAAAAATATATTTCCAATAACTTTAAATAATCCACTCTTTTGGGCATATGTCCATCATACATATATTGAAGAAGGATTTATTTAAAATCTTTATATTTTGAGTGCTTCAACATTTAGAGGAATGTTCAGGCATTACTACTTACAGGACTGACAATATACTGGCTTCTCAATTACTTTTCTGATAAGCTAACTCAAATGGTATATAGTACTTAATATTACCTTTTACACATAGCTAGTGATCATTAAATGTTGATTTGTTGAAATGGTCATTTTTGTTTCAATGAATGGGCTTGGTTTTATAAAAAGTGTCATAATGGCTGACACTTATTTAATCACTTCAAATAATTTCATTTAGTAAAATCTTGAGTTTATTCCTAAATCTTTATGACAAGTTAGCAAGCTGATTTTTTTTTTTTTTTTTGTTAAGTAGGTGTATGTACTGGTTCTCCTTTCTTCCCTGGGTAAATGCGAGACTGTTCCCCAGCCGTCTTGCATTTTCCAGGTTTCAGTTGACTTCAACACATGGTGACCCCTTGGGTGTCAGACTAGAACTGAGTTCCATAGGGTTTTCAATAGCTGATTTTTCAGTAGATCACGAGGCCTTTCTTCCAAGGTGCCCTTTTGGTTAGCAGCTGAGCTCCTTAACCTTTTATACTACCCAGGGACTTGCCCTTGCATTTAGGCAGGACCATGTGACTCATTCTGGCCAATGAAATATGAGCATAAGTGAAGTGTATTGCTTCCAGCCCCATTGTGTTTCTCCTGTTTCTCTTTTCCTTTTTCTTGGCAATCATGAATATAGCTTTGCGTTCTGATGACTTTGCCCCATAAATCAAAGCAGCATGTGTTGCTGAGACATCAAATGGAAGATGACTACCCTGGAGAGTCGCCTGGAATTGTGGTAGACCTTATATGAGCTATAAATCCATTTTGCTGTGTAAAGCCTTTCTGATTTTGTTTTGTTTTTTAATTGCAGCATAACCTATCCTATCCTGACTATTACTATTAAAAGCTAATGGTGTGCATAGTAACATTTTAGGCAATGGAGAGCTACCCAGGAACCAGGAGTTTATTAACCAGCAACGATGGCCATGTGGACACAATCTTCAATCTCAAAGAGCTTTACGTCCACCAAGAGAGATAACAAATACTATAACTAAATGCAAACGAGACAGAATGAAATAAACTACACACAGCCAATCTGAGTAATCTAGAGCTCTAGCCACACTTTGGGGATATGTGCTTAAAAGTGCTAATTTAACATGAGAGTGAAGAAGCTAAGGTAGTTAAGGTTAAGAAGTTAAGGTTTTGGAGATGCTGGATTCAGGGTATCTCAGAGTGTATCCTAGAAAAAAATCCCTTGGGGGGAAGGACTGGAACCTGAGTAAAGTAATTTCATGCGATAGCTTTAAGGCACTAGTAGACAAAAATTTTAAGGACTACCTTTTTCTATAAAGAAATTAAGGCATAAACTCAAAACTAAACCTACTGCCGTCTAGTCAATTCCATCTCATAGTGATCCTATAAGACAGTGTAGAACTGCCCCATAGACTGTAACCTTTATGGAAGGACACTGCTGCGTCTTTCTTCTGCAGAGTGGCTGGTAGGTTCAAACCACTGACCTTTTGGTCAGCAGTCAAGCGCTTAACCACTGCACTAACAGGGCTCCTGAAATTAAGGGATAACATTATGCAATTAGAAGAGAAAATGAAGGATTGAAGATAATTGGAGTAAGGGGGGAAATAAGGGTAGGAGAATTGTTTAGCAGGGGTAAGAGGAATTAACAGGTCCTGGTGACCCCTGCGGAAACCCTGGTGGCATAGTGGTTAAGTGCTACAGCTGCTAACCAAGAGGGTGGCAGTTCAAATCCCTCAGGTGCTCCTTGGAAACTCTATGGGGCAGTTCTACTCTGTCTTATAGGGTCGCTATGAGTCAGAATCGACTCGCTGGCAGTGGGTTTTTTTTTTTTTCTTGGTCACCACTGCAAAATGAGAAATATCATCAGCCATTAAGAATTACAGTGTCCACAAGATAGGAATGATCCAGTTGTTAAGGAAAGCAGAACCATTCTGGACCATGAGGTCTGATGGACATTTCTAACAGGGGTCTGCAAAATTAGGGGACTGTGATTTAGAGACTGCAAATAGGTAGGAAAATAATCTTAGCAGAGCAAACTGGCCAGGAGGAGCTGAGAACTATTACTTCTCCAAACAAAATAAAACATACAAACTGGGAAATAATGTATATTCATTATTCTTTAACCTAAAAAAAAACCATGTGAGAGAATCCATGATTTAATATTTTTGGTATATCAAGAAAAATTCGAGAAAAAATGGGGCAGATAGCTCTGGGTATTGGATTTGGTATGCAATATTTTAGTGTATTATTTGGGAAAAAGTTATGAGAGTTTTTACTGCTGTTTCATCGTCCATCTATATGAATATATAAGCTGACTTTTGGTAACTTTGAAAGAGTAACATTGCACCAGCTGACATTTTGCTTTAAAGATCCCCTCTCCAACCTTCAGCTAGATTAAAGTATTTATCGTTAAGGACTAATAGGCATCCACAGTAGATGTTTCTCGAAGGATATGCAGCTGGTTGAGATGGTGAGATAATTTTATAGTTGAACCAAATGACCAGAGAGCTCTTTTACAGCTACTTAAATAAGTTAATATTGATTTCATGATGCTTTTTCTATCATTTTATAAGGGAAAGTAGTGAGAATATGAGGTGTTGGAGTCTGTCGCCCGCTTTTATGAACTGGCCTGCTTGGTTTTTTATTAACCATTTCCTGCTTTCCAAGGCAATTGGGCAGACTGTTCATGGGCCAAGCACTAGGTCAGAAAACAGGTTTTTTTTTTTGAAAGACAGAAACATACAATCTAATAGACTGGGGACTCTCACACTATTTCTGTATAACTTTGTCCTGAGCTTGGATTATTTTGTCTACCTGTCAACAGAGCCAGACCTCTTGTTGAAATGCTAATTGGGGTCTCTTAGGCAAGTCCTCAAACATTCCTTAAAAGCTGTTTTTCCCCCTTGTTTAGTATTCACTCCGTATCGTGTCCAGAACATTCTAAGTTATTGCTTTCTGAATGGCCTAAACGTGTGGCCCACAGAAAACCATTACTGTGTCCACTGGGTTACTTCTACTGTCTAATTTGCCTTTAATTCATGTCCTCTGGGGCAGCTGTGACTTGATGTAGCCATTGACTTCACCATCTTACTTCCATATTTTTCTGAAGATTGTCCTCTTGAAAAAGCTGCTGTTTTAGTTACAAATCTCCTGAAATCAGGGATTCCACCCCCTGAAAATATAAGGCAATAGTCATCATTATATTCTTCGATTTCTGCGTCCCAGATACACAGTTTTCTGTAGATTTCCAGATTCCAGACCATGAGCATATATTTATACTGTATCTTCTAAAGCGATTTTCCACTTAGAATGAGATGTCAGTATGGCTGTTTTCACAAGCCGCTTTGGCCTGGCAGATCACCGGGTGAGCTAAGGGCAGGCCTCCGAAATGGAGGCTAGGTGGTCAGGGATTTATATTCACATAATTCTAAAGAACAGAGTTTCAGTGAAGCTAGGTGGACTGAAGCTGATTTGCTTTCCAAAACTGGGCATTTCCAAAATAATTTTTTCTTTTACAATTTGTAAGTTCTTTAAAAAATAATCGGCTCTGGTAGGAAATTTTGGCTAAGTTTTTTTTTTTTTTTTTTTAATTTCAGGGGCTTTTGCACTCAACATGTCTTTTTTTTTTCTCAAAGCAAATGAACGTTTCATCAGGCAGGAGAGCTTAGACTTGGGTATATGATGGCTGCATTGTCCAAGGCAAGGCTGATGCCGCAGATTTATTTTAGATTCAGGGAGTATGGCATCTTTGTGTGAAATCAACAGGCTCACCCCTCCCTTAACCTTTTTGAGACTGAGGCCAGAGTACAAATGGAGACCCACACACTGAATGTCAGAATATTTAACAGAAATCAAGCTAACAAGCTGTTAAAAATAAACATAATTTAGCCTCCCATCTTGACAAATATGCCTTCAGATTGACCTGGAAGGCAAGATTCAGATTTAGAATTCTCAGAATCATTGGATTTTCTGTTGAACTGTGCTGGTTGGAGAGAGCTGACCTCAGCCCCTGGCCTGCATCCTGCAAGGATTTTCTTCCCATCTCAAACTCCCTCCAGCATAAGGCCTCTCTTGTGTGCAAGCTGGTGTATCCCCCAGTTGACATCCAAGCTCTGTTCACATACCACATGAACAGCTGCCCCTTGGCCACCCGTTGCGTATAGAGGAGTATGTACTGGGAGTACATCCTGCCTTCAGGGGAATGAGCTCGGGGAAGAGGCCAGCCTGGAAAGGGGGCTCAGGGAATTCTGGGGTCCTGGGTACTGGGGTGTGATCTAGAAAAAGGGCAAGTGTGAGCTCCCAGCAGGCGCATCCCCTTGGCCTCATGGACTCTTCAATTTATGGGGAAAATTATGGCTGGAACAGGGGCAAAGTAAGTCAGGGACTCCTCTAAGGGCAGTGCTTGATATAATTTTTTTTTTTTTTTTTTTTTTATCACCAATAGCACTGTAGTCTCTGACATGGGGTCACTGTAAACAATTTAAAAACCACAGAGAGGACATGAATTTTAACTTCTTCTGAATTTCCCCAATTGGCCGTATTAATTGAGACTTTTTTCCATCTTTTGAATATTCCTTCCAATCTTGGCTACTCTCTTAATTCCTACCTCATCCCTGACTCCCATTACAACTTCTCACCTAGTTCATTTTGTAGGTTGCACATCATTGCTTCTTACAACCAGAAGTGCTGGTCTTTAGTACCATATCAGAGTGTGACAAGTCTTCAACAAAAATGTGTTGGTGCTCTAGGCCTCTGACTTTGGTTTATTCCATACTTCATGCATTAACTTTGATTCTGGACAGTGTATTTCTAATTTTGAGGCAGTCAGGCCTTCAATGTTCTGTATGTGGGCTATTTCTGAGCCCGCATTTTAAAAATAATCCATGGCGGGAAGAAGGGGTATTCAATTCTGTGACTAAAAACAATCTCCTGGGAGCCAAAGAAACACACAGATAATGTTTATTCTCCCTGCTAAAAATAGGTAGGCTGGTATTTTTAGTCATTCCCCAAAATATGGTGTCTGGACTCAAATTCAGCTGTGGGTGCCTGCCTTTATGGGAGAGAATGAGACTGGTAGTACGGGGAGGAGCCATGGGGGTTAGATGTTAGGAAAAAAATGTTTCTAGGAGGGAAGCTGGGTCTTGCTACCAATTTAAGGTTTCTAGCTAATGAGGGTGTAGTTCAATTTCAAACATTTTTAGAGTTAGAAAAAACAAAAACGAAAACAAAAACAAAGCAACCTCAAGGAATTATCGGGAGCCTAAAGACCAGCGGCTGTTACATCTCAGGCTGTAAAAATGAGCTACTTCTTCCCCTTAGATGAGGGCAAAAAGTGGTCTGGAATCACAACAAAATTAATTTGTTTGCTCAGGTATAAATTTAAAACGACTCACCTGATTTTTTTTTTTCCTGTAATGTGCCAGTAATTTTCCTGTAATTTGTAATTTCAGACCCAAGAGATTTGCTTTTTACCGCCTTGTTATAAAATCTGATTTAGCTTCATACAGCTTTTTCCCCTCACTAATGCCCAGACGCAATGTATGCCTTAAGAAAACACCAGGCCTGGGGGTTGTGTTTTACCCATGTTTCTTATATAGCCTTTCTGGGACTTTAAGTGTGGGAGAGGAAAGGGGGTCTTCACTGGCATTGAAATGGTTTAAAAAATCTTTCCAAATCAGCATGGTATGTTTTTTTCTCCTTCTTTAAAAGTTAAGGGATCATTCTTTACTAGGTCTTGCAACTACTGAAAAATGGCTAGTGTTGAGATCAGTTAAGAGTCTTCAAAAGGAAAGGGAAGACACATACTTAGTGAAAAAGGGCTGAGAGTTGGACGTCAAATTTAAAAATAAAGACGATACTTGAGTTGTTCTCATTGTATGACCAAACTATCTTCCTTGCCTCAACACCTTAGGACCAAGAAAAGCCAAGAAGGCTACCTTCAAAATCAGAAGGCTGCGTGTGGGATTCAAACTAAATCTATTTCCCAGTGGAAATATTTGGAAGGTATTTGATGTGACTTTGGAAGTAGCAGAATGAGCAGCATTTATCCACTCGGTGTTCTACAGTGTGTGAGCCATCCTTGTGCCAGGCTCAGAGTCAAGGCGCTGGGATAAAACAGAAGACATCTTACCAAGATGTGCTCATTGTGTTTTAGGTTGGAGTAACCCACTTCTGGGGCAAGGACTCCTCTAAGGGCAATACTGTACATAAACTCTTTATCATCAGTAACACTGCAGGCTCTGACATGGGGTGACCCAATGGTGTTGTCTGAGCTGCTTGAAGATTCATGTTGTGACAATGAGTAAATTCAATATCAGACTATATTCCTTACCTAGAAAGTAGAAAACCAGACCCTTGGTCACATAATCATGCCATCACTTCACATGTTATATAGTTTGGTGACATTGGGGATAGGAT
Organism: Elephas maximus indicus; assembly: GCF_024166365.1. Classification (NCBI taxonomy): domain Eukaryota; kingdom Metazoa; phylum Chordata; class Mammalia; order Proboscidea; family Elephantidae; genus Elephas; species Elephas maximus. The sequence continues at coordinate 44,706,776 of NC_064843.1, forward strand.
CTATGGCCAAAGACCATGTGGTTTAAAAAAAAAAAGGAAATGCCATACATGTCATGTTATTTGCCAAGAATATATGATTTTTTAAGATAGTGTCCCCTAAGCCCATCCCAAATTAATTAATTTTCCTGTCTATACTGAACCATTCCTGATCTCTCAGGAAGGAAATTATGGACATTTTTGGGGGGCAGCAGTACTGTAGTTCTCAGATGAATTTTCTTTTTTTAAGTATACTCTTCATGTTATAAGCATTCTGAGATTAATGACCAATATTTTGGAACCATTATCTTCTAAAACTCAGTGTAGGACTTTCTTTCCCTTTGGCTTCATGAGACTTGGTTAATTTGTACCTCCGAATCACCTGTTCTGTTGTAGAGATGGGGAAACTAAAGCCAGCTCACAAAGGAAGTTAGTGGCAAAAGTAGGAACCCTCATATTGTGGCCATTTCTCAAGCTTTCCCTGGGTCTTGAGAAGGCACCATCTAGCTTCTGGTTTTTAATCACCTGTTGTTAAAATATAAACAGTTGACTTTTTTTTTCTCTGATTGATATCCTTCACACAATCTTTTGTGGGGGAGATGAGGATTTTTGTAGACTCCTAGTGCTTGTCTGGCTACCTCTCCCTGGCAGCCCTGGACACAGCTCTGTGTGTGTCTTTTGCCGTCAGCAGGGCAGCGAATAGCAGAGTCCTGCTGTGACTTCACAGTTCTGCCTTTCTTCTCGGGCATCCAGGCTGGGAGATATATACATACATATATATATCCCATTGCCACATCATTCACAACATGCTGTCAGCAAGCCAAGAATCACATCACCTTATCCCACACTCACATTAGCACAAATAATTTAAATCAACATTTCTGCTGGGTTACATTGGGGGATACTGTTGTTTGGGAGTTCGCGTGCAACCACTGGGATGGCTGACACTGTTAGGTTTTCCTTGCTCTTGGTGGGTTCAAGTGCTTGCCTAAATACAGCCCCTTAACACTGTCTTGTTGTCTCACCCCAGCAGGCAGCAATTTTGGGTTACTACATCAGAGCCCGTGGTGTCAACAAAGCTCCGTCTTTGCAGCTTCCCTGGTTTTAGCTGGACAGATGTATGCCTCTGTATGTTAGTGTTTGCTAGGGAAGCTTTCCTCCCCTATGGAGGAAAGGGAGAACAGAAATAAGCTACAAGAAATTCCCGGGCTCATTCAAATTACACCGTGAGGTGACAAGCTCTTGAGGCTGGATTTGGTGCACCCTGATGAAACAGAAACTTTACTGACCTCTAACTTGGACAACCTGCTAGAAGACAATCCAAATCTAAACACTCTTCCAATAAGAAGAACACCGCCAGCACACTGAGCTTCTGTACTCTCCTCGGTGATAAGGAGATGAAGAAGCACGCACAAGACCTTTAAGATGACCCTTCTCCTGGTGTTTACATTCTTTTAGATTTGGGGGGTGACTTTTAAAAAAGGCAATGCCAAGTGCAATAATAGGCATATTAGTAAAGTATATGTGAGACAGAGAAGTTTTGGAAACACTTTTAGGGTAGAGTAAGATGATGAGAGAATTTATTAGAAAACAGCTTCTTGAAGCTGAAGGTAGAATAAATGATTATCTGACATTTGATTGACTGGCGTTCTAAGACTCCTGCCCCTATTAAAAAAACAAAAAACAGCAAAAACAAAAACAAAACCCCAAAACAAACCAGTTGCCATTGAGTTGATTCCAACTCATGCTGACCCCATGTGTTTCAGAGTCAAACTGCACTCCATAGGGTTTTCAATGACTGTGATCTTTTAGAAGTAGATCCCAGACTTTTCTTCTGCACTCCATAGGGTTTTCAATGACTGTGATCTTTTGGAAGTTGATCCTAGACTTTTCTTCTGCACTCCATAGGGTTTTCAATGACTGTGATCTTTGGAAGTAGATCCCAGACTTTTCTTCTGCACTCCATAGGGTTTTCAATGACTGTCATCTTTGGGAGTAGATCCCAGACTTTCCTTCTGACGTGCATATGTGTGGATAAAAACTGCCAGCCTTTTGGTTAGTAGCCAAGTGCTTAACCATTTATGCTACCCGTGGTCTCCCCTTGCCTCTATAGCCTTGACTATTTAGGTTATCACACAGGCTATTGGTCCCAATTCTTCATTTTCCTGTAGTAGTACTTTATATCACATATTTCTTATGGTCTTGTGATGGGAGGGAGTGGAATATTCCATCCCTAGATTTTGGACTTGGCCATTTGACTTGTTTGGTCAATGGAAAGTTAGCTGATAGGAAGGTTAAGATGTGCTTGGGCTGTTGGCCTTCTTGCACTTTATAAAGCTGTGAAAAGAACATCTTTCCTCCCATTCTGTAGTCTGTTGGTCCCAGGAGAATAAGAACCATGGAGTAGACATGAAACTACTCACAGCCTGAAACCAAGTCTAGTGGAGCCCAGCTTAGACCAGCACAATCCAAACTAACTTACAGATGCAAGAACAAGAAATAAATGCTTATTTTGGGGCATCTCTGAGATTTTTATGCAGCAATAAAAAAAAAAATTTAGCAATAGCTGACTTTTATATAACACTGCTGGTGAAGAATATCGAATATAGTGTGTATTGCTAAAAGAATGAACAAACCAGTCTTAGAAGAGATACAACCAGAATGTTCTTTAGAAGTGAGGATGGTGAGACTTCGTGTCACTTACTTTGGATACATCATCAATAAAGAACAATCGTTAGAAAAGGACATAATATTTGGTAAAGGGCCAGTGAAAATGAGGGAAACCCTCAATGAGACGGATCGACAGAAAAGCCACAACAATAGAGTCAAACATACCAATGATCATGATGTTGGCACCGAACCAGGCAACGTTTCATTCTGTTGTACATTGGGTCCTATGAGTCAGAGCTGACTTGATGGCACCTAACAACAAAAATGACTATTACTACTAACTTCCACTTTACAACAATTCTAGATTTTGTGGCTGTTACGTAGTAACAGCTGATTGATACATACCACTGCTATCATTACCACTAACTTCCATTTCATAACAACACAGCGAGGTTGCTTTTTAACGGGAGAGGTTGCTAGTGATCCTGGAGCTTCCCCAGCACCCCTGCTTTATTGCTGTGTTAATTGAAGCCCAGAGATTGTCACATGATGATCTGAAAGGGTCCATCCAACGGGGATCCCCTGGCCTGGACCGCTAGTGTAGCCTATCCACTCTAAGGTTGTGGACCAAGCTTCAGGTTAAGAGGGCAGGACAGCTGTTGTGTATGACTCTAAACTATGTTTGTGCCACCAATTATACAGCTACCTTCTGTTTAAATGATCTAAAGACCGTCACATTTGGGACCAGACGGGAAGATAAAGATCTATGCATGAGAGCTTGTCCTCTTGCCTCATGTCCAAGCATCCTTTTTCTGAATCCTGGGCTGTGTCCAACGTTAGCCTTAATGACAAACTGAGCCAGAGTGAAGTAATCACAACAAAAGTGATCAAGGAAAAATTATGAGAATGCAAAATAAAATGACAAAACCATTCCTCCTTAAGGCTGATTGGTGGAAGAAGACCCACAACTGGCCCCTTCTTACTGAAGAATTGGCCACTTATCAGTTAGGCATGGACTGAGCCTGAAATTCTTCTCTCTCGATTTTTTTTTTCTGCCCTCTTCCTGTGCTTAAACGCTCCCTCCGCAAGTAGGCTGTTGATCAGGAACCCCAATAAACACCAGGCTTAATTTTCCTGGTTGAAATACACATAAAGTTATTTATCTATTTTTTTTTTCTTCTGATATCTCTCTCTTGATGTTTTGTTTTCTGGTTAATAGCACATGTCATATCCAAAATTGAATTTTCTATTTGTTATTCCATCTTCTAGTTCTGTTATTATATGATTATATTTTTTGAACCAAAGTACGCTTAATTTTTTTCCCCTTAGGAAGCGCCTGCATTTAAGTAGGAAAACCCTTGTTTTATTTCTATTTGGAAACCCTGGTGGCATAGTGGTTAAGGGCTATGGCTGCTAACCAAAGGGTCAGCAGTTCGAATCTGCCAGGCGCTCCTTGGAAACCCTATGGGGCAGTTCTACTCTGTCCTATAGGGTTGCTATGAGTCAGAACCGACTTGAAGACACTGGTTTTTTTTTTTTGGTTTTATTTCTATTTATTCAGTAAGCACATACTGAAGTCCCACTCTACACATTGATAAATAGTGATACTACTGATGATCGTAAAATCGCGTAGTGTCTATGGAATGAACAAAAATGGAGTGAGTTATGTTTGGTATAACCATGGTTAGCATTATATATATGTAATCACAGTCTAATTCTTGAAGAGAGATTAGCCAATCCATAGGGAGTGATTTTACTGTAATCTGAACATTTGACTAGAGCACAAGTCTCTACTCATGCCAGAGACATATTAAAAATCTAAGGGCAGGAGCAGCGATAGATAAAAGTGGACAGTGTCAGTGCCTATCTCTCCTCACACTTTAGGAGTGCCTCCAGTTATGAACTTTTATACACAGCAGTGCAGGTTGTAAGCTTCCCTCTTTCTAATCCTTCCTTACCATGGATGGAGCTGCCGAATGATTCTGGGCTGACTGTCACCATGAGGCCCCATTCCCTCCCTCCCTCCCTCCCTCCCTCCCCTCCTCCCATCCTCCCCTCCTCTCTCCCTCCCCCCTCCTCCCTCCCTCCCTCCCCGCCTCCTGTCCTCCCCTCCTCCCTCCCTCCCTTCCTCCCTCCCTCCCTTCCTCCCTCCCTCCCTTCCTCCCTCCCTCCCTTCCTCCCTTCCTCCCTTCTTCCTGCCCTCCCTCCCTCCCTCCTCCCTCCCCCTCCCTCTCTTCCTCCTTTTCTTTCTCTCCTTCTCCTTCTCTCTCTTTTAATGTACAAATTCTTCTTCCATGTGTCTCTTTCTTTTTTTCTGTTGCAATTTTTTTGTAGAAAAAAACATTGTCTTGTGGCTATCAACTCACAGGATTTTGTAGATTACATCCTCATGACGTGGTTTGACAGGTTCCTTTTTCCTTTGTATCCTGAAATTGGTAGTTAGATCTAGAGCTCTAGAGACTTTATCAGACTCAGGTTTGATATTTTTGCTAAGACACTTCATGGAAGGTGATGGTTTTTCTCTCAGGGATCTCAGGGTGTCTGTTTCTCCTTTTGTGATACAGCTGCCATCGAAGCTCAATGGCCAGAACCATTAGCTTATCAGGGCTTGTAAAACAGTGATATGCTATCATTTATTCTTCATTTGTTAGCCAGAATACCTACTATTTGGTCATTTGGAGCTGTGGTGGTGCAGTGGTTAAAAGCTTGGCTGCTAACCAAAAGCTTGGCAGTTCGAATCCACCAGCCGCTCCTTGAAAACCTCATGGGGGCAGTTCTACTCTGTCCTATAGGGTTGCTATGAGTCGGAATTGGGTTTGGTTTGGTTATTTACTGGTACAGTTCATTTAGGAAGGACAGGATAAATGCTTGATTCTTTCTCTTTATTTGCTTTTATTTATATTTTTGTTTATTTATCATCTTCTAATTATGGTCAATTAGTCTTTTAGGTTTGTTTTCCCATCTCATTGATTTAGACACATGTGTTTCAATCCGTTGCAGTTATTATCCTTATTCATGTTCAAATTGCTCCATCTCTGGCCAGTGGAAACCTCTTTAAGTTGACTCCTGAATCCTTTTGACATGACTTTAATAGTGCTTTCTTGTTTTTGGAATGCAAGCTGTGAATATTCTGCTCAGACACATATACATGTTTGTATATGCATGTGTATATATACATGTGTTTGAGTGTGTGTTTACAGATAAGATAAATGCATTACGTATTTATTTTATTCTCAAGCAACTAACTACAGCTCCGAACAAAATTTTCCAACTTCGTGATGGAAATCTCCACGGGGGCATCTGCTTAGCATAGCAGACTCAGCATTTCCAAAATGAAATTCATCATCTTTATTGCCACGTTCCCTCCTCCTTGTTCTGAATTCCCCATTCCAGTGACTATCATGCCCACTCTCTCTATTGCCCAAATCGTAAACTTCAGATATAACTTAAACTCTTCCCTTTTCCTTTCTTTTTTTTCCCACTTCCCAAACCCGGTCATAAAGTTTTGTCCATTTTATTTCTGAAATATGTCTTGAATTCAATTTTTTCATCCCTCCCCATTTCCAAACTGAGTATTGAAATTAAGAGTATCAGTTCCTGGAAATCAAAGAGCATATTATTTCACTGTATTTTCCTATTCTAGGGCCTGCTAGATTAGGTACCCAATAAATACTTGTTGAATGAATAAAATATACTCCTATCTCTTTTACTTACCTTTAACTTACCCTCCCCTTGCTGGCAGGATATCTTTCTAAAACACAAATATTAACCTTTAAGTAAAAAGATTAAATGCTTGTACTAGATGTCTTTTCCAGAAAACCATCCAAAACAGCACAAGAAAACCAGTAATAGACATCAACCATCCTCCATCTTCACTGAAATTAAGGAATTTCTATCATGGCAATCATGGATTCTAATTATCAGCCAAATACAGTGAAACCTGGACCAAGTTGAGAGATGATGGCAACAGCTCATAGAGCCAATACAGCTGTGTGGGTCTGGAGTAGGATGCAATGTTCTTTGAAAGAAAGTGAGGGGGTTTTGTGGTGCCCTTGATGGAGAACCACAAAGAGGAGCCGCGGGAAGGATTGCTGGGACACCTAATTTTTATTCTCTCCGACTTCCTCATCTGCAGAAACAGCCGGAGGGGAGGAGAAAGAGGAAGGTGAAATAGCCTTTGCTTTGCAGCTTTTTTTTTTTTTTTTTTTGCAGCTTTGACTAGAGCAGCTGAGCAGAGACAAACCAACCCTCAATAGCAAACCAGAGACTCAGGGCTCTACTCCAGTCCTGCTGAACTCCCACCGGGGAGAGCTGCTTACCCTGAGCAGGGAAGCTTGGACACTGAGGCGAGGGGTGTTCCTAAGGGCAGAGAACACAGTTCTTTTGGGGAAGAATGTTCTGAGACGCTAAGCCTGAATTGAAACATCAGGCTGCACCGACACGTGCTCCCATCTCCTTTTCTCATTTTATTTTTTAGTGGTAAAAGTATAACAGAACATGTGCCATTCCAACATTTTTTATAGGTACGATTCGGTGACATTAATTACTCTCATCGTGTGGTGGAACCATCACCACTCTTCCTTTCCAAATGTTTCCATCACCCTTAACAGAAACTCAGTGTCCCCAAGCAATGACTCCCCTTTCCCAGTTCCCTCCTGCCCCTGGTAATGACTAATAGACTTCGGTCTCTATACATTTGCCAAATGCTAGATGTTTCATACAAGTGGGATCACACAACGTTTGTCCTTTTTTAACTGACTTATTTCACTCAGCATAACGTTTTCAAGGTTCATACACGTTGTATCAGAGCTCCATTTCTCTTTATGACCAAGTAGTATTCCACTGTATGGATATACCACGTTTTGTTTAATCATTCTTCTAGTGATATACGTTTAGGCTGCTTCCACCTGGCGTATAAGCATCTGTTTGTGTTCCCGCTCTCACTTTTTTGGGGATATATACCTAGGCGTGAGGTTGTTGAGTCATACGGCAATTTCTACGTTAAACTTTTTCTCATTACTTTTGAGCAAACTGCGAGTCCCAGCAGACGTGAATCCACTCAGAGAGGAGTAATAAACAGAACATGGCTCTACAACATGCATGCAATGTGGACTCTGTGCATAGATTATCAATAAAAAAGGAGGCGGTAAATAAACGGTGAGAATAATACCTTGTTCCACTATCCCAACATCCATTGTCTTCCCCCAGCACTCCAGCTGGCTGAGTTAGATGCTGCTTCTCTGCAAATCTGTGTCTCCCGTGGCATGTGACATGTGACTTTTCCTAAGTTGTTACATTGTTACATTTTTTGGTTCACTTGGTCACTGCCTCTCTAGACTCTAAGGACCTGGAGGGCTGGGACTGTGGTTTTCATTTCTACATCCCCAGCCTCTACAACAGTACTTGGAGCAGGCCAGGCATGTATATAAAAGTTTGAATAGCAAAGTTAAAAATGCAATCGATACCTGTTGGACAACACATGGTATCAATAGCAAGACATGGAATCTTTCACTCTTGGCTATATTCCCATTAAAGTGGATTGGAGAATTAAAGCAATTCTCTAGGTCAAGGTTGTCCAATAGAAATATGATGTCAGCCACACATATAACTTTAAATTTTCTAGTACCCACATTAAAAAAAAAGGGGGAAATCAATCTTAATAACATATTTTATTTAATTTGATATGTCCAAAATGTTGTCACTTCAAAATATTAATTAAAAAATATTAATAAGATTTTACATTTTTTTAATGCTAAATCTTTGAAATCGGTGTAGATTTTTCACTGAGAGTACATTTGAATTTGTAGTCTAAATTCATATCAGAAATACATGATCTGTACTTTGGTGGTACAATGGTTAAGCACTTGGCCGTTAACTGAAAGGTTTGGTGGTTCAAATACACACAGCAGCCCCGTAGAACAAAGACCTGGCATTCTGTTTCCATAAAGATTACAGCCAAGAAAACCCCATGGGGGCAGTTCTACTCTGTCACATGGAGTCGCTATGAGTTGGAATTGACAGCACCCTACAAGAACAACACCTTGAATGTATAAAATTTATAGTTGAAAAAGTAGATTCACATACCCAACTTGTTCTAAACATACTTAAAAATCTCCAATAGTTGAATCAAGCATCAGTTTTTACAGTTTAATTTGAATAAATTAAAATAAAATTAAAAAATTCAGTTTCTCAGTCACACTAACCACATATCGTATCGAATAGTGCATTCCTGGTTAATGCAGATCACAGATAACGGGGCATGTGGACAAGGGTGAGTCCTTGCCTTCAAATTAATCAACCAGTTTTCTCCTTTGTTTGGTAGTGTCACTCTACTCAGGAATTCTCTGTCATCAGATTTGCCCATTTATTACTGCAGACATAGTTCTATCATAAGTAAGGAAAAGCTTTTTTTTTTTTCCCTCAGAACAAATGGGTCAAATCCTTGATTTTTCTCCTGGGATCAAATTTAGTCATTTTGCCTGTTAGAAATGATGTAGTTTTGTTTTGTTTCTGTCTCGGGGGAACCTGGGTGTTTTTTCAGCTTGCAGCCACACCGTTGTTGAGTCAACAATTAGCCTAGTCTTCTGAGTTGCATAACAAATATACTGGCACCCAGGAAGCGAATGGTGCCAGGACAAACTTATGCCAATTTAGGTGGACTGTAATTTAACATGTCCTGTTCTGCACTTGTGATAAGATAAGAGCTGTAAAATAATGTGCTACTCATAAATAGCACATTAAAAAAAATAATTAAAGAGGAAAACCATGGGGATTGGGAATTCTTTTTCATTTCATTATTTACTGAGAAAGCTCCAAACTGGAAAACTAGAAAGATCTTAGAACTGAACTCTGAGTATAACTAAATTTAAGCATTAATCAAACTCTACCCCCTCCTTCAGAATTCCAGATGTCCACAAGTAGGACAAAGCCCGGAAGTCACAATTTAAAAATGAAGAGGCCTATGCCTGAGACACAGAGCTAAACCATCTCGATCTTCACCGAGCTTTCCCTAAAACACGTAATTTAATTTTTATTTCTAACATACTTGGCCCCGAGTGTATAATAAACTGAACCAACCAGTTACTGTTGAGTTGATTCTTACTCATGTTGACCCCATGTGCTACAGAGAACTTACTGGACTTTGGTTAAATGAGTTAAAGCCATCTCTTGGTGGAAGTGTAGTGAAATGATTAGAGGTAAATGTCCAGTTATCTACTGCAGTGTAACAAACTGCAGCAGAACTTTGTGGCTAAAAGTAACATCCGTTTTATTATAGCTCCTGATTTCCTGGGTCAGGAATCTGGGCAGGTTCGGATTCTTTTGCTTGAAGTGATATTGACTACCATTACTCAGAGGTATTCACCTAGTGGCTGGGCTTGTCTGGAGGGTCTAAAACGGCTTCACTCACATGCTTGTGCCTTGGCAGGTATGTCTGGAAGACTGGGCTCAGCTGGGTCCCTTTCTATTTCCAAGTGGCTTCAGGGCCTCTCCATGTGGTCTCTCCAGCAGGCCATGTAGAGACGTGGTGGCTCAACACTTCCCATAATCTATTGGCTAAAGTAGCCACAAGGCGCACCCAGATTCAGGAAGGTGGAGCATTAGACTTCATCTCTTGGTGGAGGAAGGGCAAGGTCACATTTCAGAAGCACATGTGGGATGAGAGATATTGTGGCAGATATTTTTGGAAAATAAAACCTGCCATAACAGGTAACAGAAAAAGGCCATGAATAGAAAATAAGGAAAACTGTGACTTACTAGGAAAATACTAGGATCATTGGCTCCAGACTAAGTAAGAATTAATTATATCGCTCAGAATGATAACAATGACTTGCTGAATGAGAGGAATTAGGGCAGCTTAGCTCCTTATTTTTGTTTGATCTTACTGTGTTTCTGAGGCTTATTTTTTGATTGGACACCTGTCAGGTTTTGTCTGAAAAATTTACTTTGTAAGTACAGAATTTGACTAAGTGGTTTACCTTAAAAAACAAGTGTTAGCTAAACAAAGTGGTTAAGTTTTAAAAAGGAAGACGGTTTTCATTATCTACCCATCCACTGAGTATTTTTTTAGTGTCTACTGTGTATCCTGGGTAATGCAAACAGTTAACATGCTCAGCGGGTAGCCAAAAGGTTGGAGGTTCAAGTCCACCCAAAGGTATCTTGGAAGAAAGGCCTGGTGATCTACTTATGAAGAATCGGTGTCACTGAAAACCCTATGGAGCACAGTTCTACCCTGACACACATGGGTCACCATAAGTCAGAGTCGACTTGATGACAACTGGTACCGGTACTGGCATTATGTACCCGACACTGTTTCAGGTGCTGGAGTCAGAGCATTGCCCACCACAGAAAGTCCCTGGGCTAATGGAGTTCACGTTCTCCATGTCCTAGATGGGAAAGTAGCTCGGAACAAGGCAGAGAGAGTTATGACTAATGAGAATTGGGACTAGAAAAAGAATGTCTGTAAGACTAATGATCTGAGAAGAAATACATCTCTCCTAACCAGCACATAAACACATTGGAGGAAACCCATTTCTTTTTTACATGTGGGGAAAATAAAATCTATCGGTGAATGTTAAGGAAAACTCTTCTGGAAGTCTGGAGTGACTTTAACATCACCAGCAAGTTGTAAACGAAACAGATGGTTGTGTCCACTGGGTCAGAAGAGAGAGCACTCAGACCAGGAAAGCCTGTGGAGTTACTCTTATGAATTGAGGTGACCTTAGCTCCTTTTCACTTGCCTGGCTGCTGGAAGACTGTAAGATGTGGGATTCTTCTGATTATATGCTATACTAATTTTTGAAAAGTCAGAGAAGTATAAAAGAGGAAGGGAGAGACGATTCCTAATTTCACCATTCAAAGATTACCTCTACAAATGTTGAGAAATATTTTCTCAGTTTCTTTCTGAATAGCCATAGCCATACCCATAGCCATGTATCTAACAAAATCGGGATCACACAACATACACAATTCAGTCCTACTTTTTTAATTTAACACCATAAAATGTGTATTTTCCTGCGTTACTAAATACCTCTGAATTCCTAGGTTTCAATGGCTGTGTGAGATCATCGTATGGACAGACCAGTTACCATGGAATCGGCTCTGGCTTATGGCAACCCACGCATGTCAGGTAGAAGCAGGCACCATAGGGTTTTCAATGGTGAATTTTTCAGAACTGGATCGTCTGGCTTTCTTCTGAGGTGCCTCTGGGTGAACTTGAACTTCCAAACTTTTGTTTAAAAATTGTGTTTTAGGTGAAAGTTTACAGTGCAAATTCGTTTCTCCTTCAAAAATTTATACACAAATTGTTTTGTGACATTGGTTGCAGTCCCCACAATGTGTTGGCACTCTCCCCCTTTCCCTTTACACCCTGGGTTCTCCATGTCCATTCTTCCAGGTTTCCTGTCCCTTCCAAAGAACTTCCAACCTTTTGGGGGGCGGCGGGGAGAAAGATGCAAAACCAAACTTGTTGCTGACTCATGGCGATCCCATGTGTTACAGAGTGGAACTGGGCTCTATAGGGTTTTCTTGGCTGTAATCTTTATGGAAGAAAATCACCAGGCTTTTCTCGTGTGGCGCCACTGAATAGGTTTATACTGCCAGCCTCTCGGCTATTAGTTGAGGGCTTGACTGTTTTTTTTTTTGACTGTTTAGGCCAAGCAGGGGTCTTTACACCGCTCTACCAACCCCCTAGTTTGGATATTTACATAGTTTCTTTTGTTATTAACGCTGCTGCAACAAACACCTGTGTACAGAAATGTTTGTGTGTATCTCTGATTTTTGTTCTTAGGATAAACTCCTAAAAGTGGAATTTCTTGCTCAGAGATAGAAACATTTTTTTAAGGCAAGCAGCTCTATCTTCTTCAGGTTGATAAAAAAGGGAAATTTGTATTTACACCACATTAGTCCTGAAATGACATCTGATGCTGAGGTGGGTGAGGGCATTGTCTTGGGGAAACCTCAGTCTTAGCATTATTAGTGGCAATTTGAGATTCGGTCAGGAAGAAAATGCCCCATCAAACCAGGCTGGAGTTTTGTTTTGCCCTTAATAATTTGGTTTTTAGTTTCCAAGTCAGAGCGAGACCCAAGCAGACAGGTAAATTGGAGGTTGAATCCATCATTTACAGCTGCTTCTGATAAAAGAGGGGCAGTGCCAAGCGCCTTCTTGCTGGCGGCTGCTCCTTGCTGCTATCAGTCCGCTTCCTGAAGCCTGCATCCTCTCCCCTTGGAGATGGGCCTTTCTCATTTTGTCCCAAGTGCAGAGCCAAGAGGGCCTCTGGTCCCAAGCCTGGGCCCACTCACCTTATCACTCAGCTCTGCAGCCCATGAAGAGGGGGGATTTTCTGTTTCTTTCCCCTTAGCTCCCCCAACCCAACCTTTTAACAGTTTATAACAAGCTGCTCTCTTGTATACAGAAAAAGCAGGCCCTCGACAGGATCTGACGATGCTGTTTGGAACTGTTTATGACTTATTTTGGACTCTCGAGGCAGGGCCATAAATACACAGTTAATCTGCCTGATAGCAATAACAGCCACCTTGGCCTCCAAGAGCTTAACCACGTGTGGAAACACCGAGACCCCATCCTTCCTGCACCAGCCCTGCGGGGCAGCTGTCCACAGGCCAGCCGTCTGTGGATTGGATGAGCCTGGGAAGGGGATGAGGCCCCAGCCTCCCTCTTTGGCCATTTTCTTTATGTGCATGGTCTTTCAAATAGTGCCATCTGTGATCCGTCCTTACCCTTGGAAAGGATCTATCAGTTGCTTAAGCCATTGCATTGCCTCTTCTAAAGAGATTAGGAATTTAATCCCGATAGTTGGTGGTGCAAAGGGTTAATGGACTTAGCTGCTTACCCAAAGGTTAGAAGTTTGAGTCCACCCACAGGCTCCCAGGAAGAAAAGTCTAGTGATCTACTTCTGGTAGGCCACTACTGAAAACCCTATCGAGCACATTTCTACTCTGACATACATGAGGTTGCCATGAGTTGGAGCTGACTTGATGGCAATCCATATCAGCATTGTAACTGAAAAGGCTTGTTACCTCTTTTTGGGCACTTAGCGCTACTCTGTTCAATACAGAAGACACTAGCCCTGATGGCCATTTAAATTTAAAAGAATTAAAACGAAAAACTCAGTTTCTCAGTCACACTAACCGTATTTCAAGTGCTCAGAAGCCACTTGTGGCCAGTGCCTACTGTATTGGACAGCACAGATCTATGACATTTCTGTTATCACTGAAGGTTCTGTTGGACAGAACTGATTTATGACATTAGCACTGCGGAAGGCAGAGGTAAGAAAAAATAGCCTTCCTACTTCATATTTTTGACTTTTCATGAGCCTGGACATGGAAAAAATTAATAACAGTAGCTGACATTTATTGAGCTCTTACTGCATGCCAGGCAATGTGCTGAGGGCCTTATGTGGTCTATTGAAACCTCAATATAAGCCTACAAGGTAGGGACTATGATTGTATCCATTTTACAGCTAAGAATAAGAAAGGCTGAACAATTCTTTCAGACTCATATAGCTAGATTTTGAACCAGGTCTGCCTTCCTTCCAGAACTATCTTCATCCATTGTGAGAAACATCTTTCTGGGGCTATCACTCCTGGGTCCAGGAGCTTTGGGGATTTCTGAAGCTCTGTAGCACCTATGGATTGAGGGTCTGAGACTAGAAGTCTGCTTTGGCCTAGAATTAGGTAACAGGTTGTACACCTTCAGATTCAGCCACACCTGGAAGACTAGCATTCTAGAAATCCCTGTAATTTGTGTTTTTTGGCCTGTTGAGTGGACAAAAGTTGGGAATTCATGGGGCATCATCTTGGTGGAGGTTTGCAGAGAGTTCCCAAGTTTTTCCAGTTTAAGACAACAATTGGATTACAGACAGAAGGTCCTCAGGAGATGGGATTTGATCTTTTCTACCTGCACAGAATGTACCCTCATGTGTTTGGGTGGGTGGTCACATAGAGGGGGACAGGGGCAATGAAAGGAAGGGAGCAATAAGGAGGCCCGGACCAGAGCTATGGAGAACTCTTCATTATGTCCCAGGAGGTCCCCTATGATGAGTCTGTCTCTTGCACACAGCACCCCTCAGTCCCCTCTCTGCGGGTGGTGACCTGCTTCCTCCCTTTTGGCATCTGTGGGCACCGAAGTTTTTATCTCCAGACTGGATGTGAGCCAGCACCACACCACTTTGTGAGTCAAGTGTCAGGACAAGGTGTGACTTGATTCTGCCAGAAATCTCCCTTGTTCTAGAGATAGCCTTCTGGGCCAGGGAGCTCTGAAGGACCAAAGTTCAATTCTCACCATCCCCCGTCACACTGGGACGCTCAGGAGGTGCGAGTGCCACGTCTCCTGGTGGTGACAGATCAGAGGAGCGCCAGAGCCAACGACACAGCTGCTGCTGGAGGGGCTGAGAGGTGGCTGATTAGGTTAAGCGGGTGCAGGCTACGTCAAGATCTGCCTCCTGGAAGAAGCACTGTTCCCATTTTCTCCAACAACGAAGCCAGCAGTGGAACAAAATCCAAGCACCTAAGGCCTTGATCGTTTAGGGAAATCTTTTCCTAGATCTTTCTTCCATTGTTGTTTGTGTGTAAGAGTAACTCTTAACCAAACTGTGAACTCCTGGAGAGTAGGACCTGTGTTCTGGTCTTTGTATTTATGAAGTGGGGGTGATATTGTTACTCTATGGCCTTGATTGAAAAAAAAAAGATATTAGAGGGCGACCATATTTTTGTTCAATAAATCTTCATATTTTTCAAGATGGCCACCACATTTCATTCAAGTAAAAAAGGAACTTACTAACAGTTTACACGGTTCCATCACTTTTGAAAAAAAAATTATATTTCTAAGTAACTAACTAACTTTCCTTCCTTTCTTGGTTTTCGTCTAACTTGCTGTCTATCTCGTTTAGTCTGTACAAAGAAGAAAACAGGACGTTATACATAAAATATTGACTGCTGCTTCCTCTGGGTGGTGGGATTAGCCCCAATCAGGAAGGGTCCTTAGAATCATTGTTGTTCGGGATGATTTCTGTGCTCATTTCTGGACATTCCATGTGGGAGATTCAGGTTCAATTCCCACCAGTGCACCTCATACACAGCCATTACCCATCCATTAATGGAGGCTTTCAGCATCGCTATGATGCCAAAGAGGTTTCAGTCTAAGATGGACTAGGAAGAAAGGCCTGGCAATCTACCTCTGAAAATCAGCGAATGAAAACTGTATGGATCATCTGGCAGTGTTTCATTCCATTGTGCATGGGGTTGCCATGAGTATGCGGCCGACTCAATGGCAGCTAACAATAACAATAACAGCAACAATAACAACAACAACAGCATATTCCAGTAAAGTTATATTAAGGTTTGATCAATGTCACAGAAGGATGGCTGAAGGAGGCAGATTATTGATCCATCTTGAATCTGGTGGCCTTTCCAATATCTGTGCCAACTGCAAAAGCTGGGTGTGAGCTCAGGGCCCAGCATGTGCTCTGCTGGCAGCTAGGTGAACAGTAGGCTGCTTTGATGGGTCTCATGGCTGCAGAAATGATTGCAGGCTGCCAAACTGCTGGATAATTGTGTAGTTTCTGAGACAGCTCCAAATGGTGTCTCTGCACCTTGGTGCATCCATTCGGTGCAAAGTGGAGGATTATAAAATAGTAAATGATTCTGAACACATGCTAATTGGTTATGACCAAGAACACACTTAGAAAACCTTCCATTCAAATACCTGGAGATATGGTTAGTTAAAATTTGCCATAATCTTTACATTTTGACTCTGCTATTGTTGGACATGGACCACAAATCTGTCACCAGAACCACTCACATATTTTCACAAAACTAGGCATATGGCCCAAGAAAAAAGTAGGCCTGCATCCATGTTTGGAATTTCACATCAATACCTCTCTGAAGATTTACAGAAATTATGTCTGATTTCTTAGTGATTCTTCTAGAGGCTACATTACCATGTAGCTTCCAAGTATGTTTACTTCTTAAAAATAAACAGTGTAGACAGGAAACCAATGTGGTATAAACATGATCCTTGTGTTCTACTTCTGCATTTTAGAAGGTCAATATCTTAATGTGACTTCATGCTCCACACTGTCAAGAATTTGGTTTGGCTATTCCTTCCTCTGCTTAAAGAGGATAAGTGGAAATAGAATGAACAGAACCCAGGTATTAAGTACTAGGCTTTTGAGCTTGATCAGCAACTGGCCTGTGATGATAAGCGAGACGCATTTTTGTTATCGAGAGCATGTATGATACATTTGAGCTTATCTTCACATTAGCGAAGTATACACAATACAAGGAAAAGGCCAGGTTTTGACAGCTGCTTGCTTTTGCTTTGAGTTCTGGTCAACCAAGACTTTCCTTTATTTCTTAATAGGGGAAGAGGTGTCCACGTTGCAGGAAGACACATTGACAAGGCCTTCCTAGGTCATGTCTTCCTCTCACCACTGATTAGGCATTACTCATCTTGTTGGCCAACTGTTCATTGTAATCATTCCTCAGTCACACAGGATATTGATGCTTATGAGGGGCCAGGATGCCACATAAATAACTATGACTGTAAAGGACTGTAGTTCTCTTGATCTGAAACTGAAAGCATCCTTAATTTTGGTTGTTCATTTCTTTCTTTCCACCATACTGTCCTCCCTACCCTTTCTTCTTTCTTCTTAGGGTATGTTAGGTTCTCTAGTCACTGTGGGACAAAGGGATTCGAAGGCCATTCTTGTTCTTGAGAAGCTCAGATTCTTGATGGAAGAAGCTCAGGGTCTCACCAGGAAACCTCTCAAGTATTTACAACAGAGGGACTTTAGTGATGCAGAGAATAATAGTAGCAGAGAATTGTGACACAGGTGATGGAAGAGCTGAGAAGCCAACCAGGGGTCTGTGAAGCCTCCAGAGATTAGCAACTGCAGTAAGTCCTTGCCATATTTTGACAGAAGGGAGAGAGAAAAGGAGGACACAGAGTTAGCTTGGATGGATCTCCTCACAGTAACTAGAACCTCAGTGTTCTGATTGGTAGAACCGGGAATTCCAGAAGAGACTTGGCTATGCCGGGATTGTTGTCCACGGCAGGCTAGAAAGACCCTGGCTTCTACTTCTCTCCTGTCTTTCAGTCTTCCACCATTGTCTCCCATTGGTCGAAACCAATAAGGATAGTGATTGCCTCATGCAATGGCCCTGCCCTATTTGCCCTCCATCCAGTCCTCTGCCCTCTTCTCTGTTCTGAGTCTTGAGTTGAAAGAGCCTGCGAAATGCAGCCTGCAGGAACCATCCCCTGAGATTCAGAACAGAGAAGGGGAGGGCCTATGTCTGGATGGAGGGCAAATAGGTTCAGGGCCATCACAGCAGGTAATCTGTATCCACAATAGGACCTGTATCTGGGTGTTCTTTCTCCATTTCTCCATCCTGCTACCTTCTGTTTGCCCTTTAGAATCCAGTATCACTCCTGGGCAGCTTTCTCTTGACCTTGCTAGTATGGTTTGAAGTGCTTCTCTTCTGTGCTCCCATAATGACCAGCACACTTTTATTACGGCATGAATAGATAGAGGGATAGATAGGTAGCTGCCATTCAGTCGACTCCGACTCATGGCAACCTTATGTACAACAGGTGAAACGTTACCCAGTCCTGCATCATCCTCAATAAATCAATTGCTGGCATGTTTGAGTCCATTGTTGTGGATATTGTGCAAATCCATCTCACCGAAGGTCTCCCTTGACCTTGCTGGCCCTCTGTTTCACCAAACATGATGTCCTTCTCTAGTGATTGAACTCTTCTGATGATGTGAACAAAGCAAGTTGAACAATGTTCTTTTGTGATTAAGAAGGTTTTAATTGGCTAATTTTTGGAAGTATACCACCAAGCATTTCTTCCTAGTCTATCTTGGTCTGAGAGCTCTGCTGAAGCCTGTCCATGTGGTTGACCTTGCCGGTATTTGAAATATGAGTGACATAGCTTCCAGCATCACAGCAACATGGAGGCCACTGCAATATAACTGACAAATGAGTGGTGGTTTATTAGGGCATAAAAAATATATTAAATTATAATTGACTGTTTACTACACTGTCTTTTTCCATCGGTCCAAAATCTTCTTGATGGCAGGGACCACTTATTATTCATCCTGCTATCTTCAGTCCCTAGCATTAGTAGGAAGTCAATAAGCAAATGAAGTAATTCCCAGATCTTATTAACGGAGAAGATTCGCAAGACACTAACAGATATCTTCACATCCTAGTTACTTGCTTTGTAAAATACAAAAATTGCACATTCAAAAGATGGTCTGATTAGCTTTGGCCCTTCTTTGAGAACATACAAATAGTTTATTTTTAGAGCCAAACCTAAACTCCATAGGTTGGAAGCTGGATATCCTTTATCATTCTTTTTGGATACTAAGCATGTGTCTTTGGATGATAGAAATTGTTGACAGATTTTTGGAAAGGCAACCAGAGATGACAGAAGTGTGAAATAAATGGTCCTGGGAGCTGAAAGTTGGTCTGAATACTCCCTTCTCTTATGCTGATGATTATCTGCCAGCATAATATGCTCATTTGTCTTTTGGTCTTTTTCTCCCTTCATTCCATCATAAACTCAGCATTGCTACTAGTCAGGAAATAAGAAAACAGCTTTTATTTAATCACTGGAATGGGAGAGCACACCATCTTCATGTCTGAGGAGAATGAGTTCTATCCCATTGGTCCTTGTTATTTCCAGCAGTCACTTCCCTTCTCTACCAAGTCTGACCTGATGAATGTTTTTTGTAACCAAGATGATATTCTCTGGGCAAAGTCTTCCTCTTGGGTTGACAGCGTCTGTCATAAGAATTCCTTTCAAGCCTTTGTAGAATTTGTCTACTCATGAAGTAAGTAGTAGTTTATGTCATGAAATTTGTTTTTTAAGTTAATTGATTTTTTTGGATTACATAATGCAGTCGAAGCTGAAGAATTTTTAAGGAAAGAACATGTTTATAATTAAAAGTACTTTTTTTTAACCCATTCTTATCTTCCAATCACTTAGTTTTCTTCTCCAGAATCAACCGCTGTTGCTTGTTTCTTGTATATCCATGTTTGTAGAGTCATTCCATGTTTATAAGAGCAAGGTTCACACACACACACACACGCACGCACTAATTCAAATAGTAGCAATATCATACATGTTGTTTTGCATTTGACTCTTGCATTTTTCCCTTAACTGTATATATACCTACAACAATATACAATATACAACATTGTGTTTATCCCAAGCACATTAGGAAAGTTTATCTTTCACCTTAAATTTCCCAAATAGGCCAATATCTGATGCTTGGAAGCTGCATTTCTATTGAATAGTAGATTTTCCATGGAAAAAATTTTGCAACACCGAAGAGACAACACATTAAACTTTAGGCATTTAAAACTGAGTATGAATGAATGAATGGTCTACTTTCTAATCTGCTAAGGGCATGAGAGTATCAGAGATCTGGGATTTAGGGAAAAGTTCCTTGGAGTAGGATGAGAAGTCCTGGGAAGAAACATTACCTACTTCAGTTTATCAAACGTCCTCTCTAAATGCAAACAACTCAGAGGAGGCTAAGCCTTGAAAGGCAGAGGGCCAAGGACAGCAACACTTGAATCAATATTGCAACACCAATGTGATTTTCAAAGACAAACACAATCGAATCCTGGAAGATAAGGATTGTTTTATAAATGCTTTTAAGATTAGCTGGAAAAATATGTCATTAGGGATGACTTAAAGAAATTTATTCAAAGGCACAGAAGTGCTTAACGACTCAGCTAAAAGGATGTTCATTTCAGCACTGTGACGAAATAGTGAAAAAAGTTTAGATGATATCAATCTCCAACGATGGGAAGTTGGTTGTACAATGGATGGTATGTCCATATAATGCATGGTTTTGTGAGTTAATTTCTAACGATATGGAAGGTGAAATGTGAAGTGAAAAATGTTAAGTGTAATGTATAATGTTAAGTGAAAATGTTAAGTGAAAAATGAGCATGAAGAGGTTTATTCATATTTTCAAGGTCAATGTATGTATGAGGGTATATGCTTAGAAAAAGCTTAGGTTTATATAAAACAAATCTGGGTGGTAGGATTATCGATGATTTAATTTCCTTTTTTGCCTGCCCGTATTCTCTAAATTTTCTACAATAAACATGCATTCATTTTACAACCATAATTAAAAAAAAAAAATTAGCTGACTTGAACACGAAGTATTTTATGTTGCCGGTTTCAACCCTATACTTCTGCCATTTTGCTGTTACGTCCTGCTTAAAATAACTCCTGGAAGCAGAATATGAAATATGTGTGATTATCAAAATAATAGGCATCGTAGATGCCCCGGGAAATAACACTGAAGTAAACCCCGTCTTGCTTGAACTTCTAAGAATTCTATTCAGCCTCAGTTTTCTTTTCTTTTCCGATGTGGAAAATGTGATTTGCCTTACAGTCATGGTAAGTAATATCTAAAATTGTGCCCGGCACAATTACATGATGCTCACTGAGTTTTGGAAATTATAAATGTGATCAGTCACCTGGATTACATTCCCACTTCACTTTTTTCAGATTGAGCTGCTTCTGTGAGAGCTTGGACAGTGGTATATGTTTTCTTTCTTTCTAGAGATGTGGGTGTTTTCAGAAGAGGCTGCCTTTTACTGCCTCAAGACATGTTTGTGGTGGGCGTTGGCAGGGTCCCTAAGTTTATGTTTGACTGTGCTGATCCACAGAGCAAGAAGGGCAGCTATATTTGCCCTTGCGGCCATCAGATGTCTGAGAACACAGATGATAGAGGTGACCATCCCGAAACCACAGTCCTTCAATTTAAATCCTCACGCAACACCTGTTAAGGAAGCAGGGAGAAAAATTATTTCCCCTGCCACACAGACAGACAAACTAAATACAAACTCACAAATTTTTCAATAAAGCAAAGATCTTATTCAGAAAAATAAAAACAAAAAACAAGCATCAAAAAGAAACACATATATGCATGAGTTTCATGAAAGCTGAACAGTTACGTATCATGTAATAAATGCTTTGGGAACTTGTTCAGTTATTTATCACCACTATAATGCTACAAAACAAACAACCACAAAACTTCAATGCCAGACAACAATGAATACTTATTTTTCTCTTGAATCAATGTGTTAGTTGGGTGATTGGCTTGGGTGATTTTGTCTGGATTTGCACGTCTGCAGTAGGCTGGCGGGTTGGTTCTACTTCACGGGTCTCTCATCCTTCATCATCTGGGCTTGTTCTCACAGTAGAAGCAGGGATCAAAGAGACAGTGGAAGTGTGCAAGGTCTCTTGAGGCCTGGGCTCAGAACGGGCAAAATGTCATTTCTGGCATATTGTATTGACTAAAGCAAACTGAGAGGTAAGCTCAGATTCAAGGAGTGGGGAAATAGACATCACTTCTTGTTAGGAGCTGGTGCAAAGGCATATTGCAGAGGGTAAGGATCAGGGAGGGGTAAGAGAATTGAGGCCATTTTTTTGCAATCGATATACACAGAGAATTTACATTTTGAAAAATAACTGTTGCCACTTGTTGATAACACTGATGAATTCTGACTCTTCTTCATTAATAGATTAGTTACTTGGATATAATATCTTCATAGTCTTTAAGCTCATGTTTCACAAAGCTGGAGTTTACATGAGTGAATTGTATTCATGGTACTTATTTGTGGTACCTTCACAGGACAAAGAAGCCCTGGTGGTGTAATGGGGTCTGACTATGAGTTGGAATTGACTCGATGACAGCAGGTTTCCCCCCCTACCCCGCCCTAGGACAAGAATAAGTGAGTAAGAAGAGGCAATGCCTTATTCCCCAACTAGAACTTTGTGCTTTAGTTAGAAATGTGGTGGTATTTGAGGTTAAAATGGTTTTAACTCTCTCTATGTTTAACTTTGAGTAAAATTAGCAGAAATGTGTAGAATCACAGAGCTAAACCATAAGAAAGGACCCAGACTTCCAATCTGCCTGATTTCATCAACAAAGTCACTGGAATTTGAGATATACAGTAATGTCCATTACATTATTGTTTCAAAAACACAACATCCAAATGTTTAAAATTAAAACTCCTAGAAAAAAAAAAGTTCCTAGAAACAAAATTATAGTAAGAAATTTACGGATAAATTAAAATTAAAAGTGAGCAAGGACACAAAGTGTTTGAAGGTTGTAGTTAAAGGATTTAATTTAATAGGTATAGAGATACACAGGAAACTTTGTGTCCCACCACACAATCAGAAAAAACAAACGAACAAATAAACAGACAGATGTTCTCTTTAATCTAAAACATATTTTATTAGTTTTTTTTTTTTAAACCCAGCATTTGGTTTTGTTATCTCCAAGATTTCTTTGTATTCAGCTTCATTATATTTTGGTTTTTATCTTTATTATTTCTTTCCTTTTATTTTCTTTGTGTTTATTCTGTTTTTCTTTTTCTAGCTTCCTGAATAGAATTCTTAGCTATTAATTCCCAATCTTTCTTGTTTTCTAAGAATAAACTTTAAAGAATGTGCATTTTCCTCTCTTTTTTTATATATTTTATCTTTTTGTGCTATGCTTTGGATGATTTCCTCAGATCTTTGACCAATTCACAGTTTTTTTTTTTTTTCCCCCAGCTATATCTAGTCTATCATATAGCCATTTCATTTGCTAGGACATGAATAATTTATTTTATAAGGATCAGCACAAAGCTGGTCCCCATGAGGTGGAAGTTAAAGATGTCCCAAATATCCAATTTTCTAAACTGCTGTACCAGCCCATCCTCTCTAACATCAGCTGCACCCCCTCTCCTCAGCACTCTCCCTCTAGTCTTTGGGTTTGGTAATTCGATGCAACATCTCACAGAACTGATGAACCGTACTTATAGTTAAGTGCTTTATTAGGGAAGTAATAGGGTACAACTCAGGATCAAAAATGACTCAGAAGTAACAGGCACAACTCAGGATACAGTTCTTGATCAGGATAGCTTCTTCTTGCCTTCTGCCACTGGGCCCTGCTTGGGGCCTTGCTGCTGCCAGGCCATGATCAGGACAAGTGTTTCAAAGCTCTTTAGCTCTGTAAAGAAACACTCTGCTAGTAAGCCTTGGCCCGAGGGCACTCAGCTTTCTCTTGCTCTGGGTCAGCGAGCCTAGCTCTGCCAAGTGCCTGGAGGCACCCCACTCTGCCAGTAAGCTTCCTGCCTGAAGGCACTTAGCTCTCTCTGTCTGCGGATTGGCATATCCACTATAGTTGTCTTGCTCCATGGGCTGGGAAGTCTACTGAGCTTGTGCTGGTCTTCTGGTTCTGCTGCTGCCATTTCTCTGCCACTGCTTCTCACCATCTCAAGCCATCTCTGGTGTTACACCTCTCTCTCTCTGTCTCCTGCATCTTTGAGATTTTCAGCACAGGGACCCCAGGTCCAAAGGACACGCTCTACTCCTGGCACTTCTTCTTGGGGGTAGTGAGGTTCCCCTTTGCTGCCTCTGAGATGGCTCATTTTATGTCTAGTTGAGATGACAAAACTGAAAAAACCTCTTAGGTTTCCGTATATCTTATTGACATGGTCCCACCCCCACAAGGGTGCCATGACCCTTACTTGCATTATTGGAAGCTGTCCAATCTCCTTGGTGGACCACAAACACCTTATGTGCATAGCCCCACCCAATCTTTTGGTGGGAGTTACAAGACCATGGCTAGAAATGCCATATAAAAGTGATCCATCACACTGCAGATCGGATTTTATTTTTCTGTTCTAGAATTTCTATTTGATTCTTTTTCGTAATGTTCTGAAAAATGACTGTAATATAGTGACAGAATTCATCTATATCCATGAGGGTTAAGAATCAAGATAAGCACAAAGCTGGTCCCTGTGAGGCAGAGGGCAGACTTATGGCCATTCTCCAACTTTTTCGCCATTTCTGATGTCAGCCGTCTTCCTCATGGCACTCTCTACTTCTCTCCTGGGTTTCATAACTCTTTGGCAATAGCCACACAAAACTCACAGATCATACTCATGATGATGTGGTTTATCATGGATTTTTTTAACAGGCTACAACTTGGGATCAGTATAAACTTAGAAGTAACAGGATACAACTCAGGAGACAGCATACAGTTTGTCAGTCAGGATAGCTGCCAACTAAGGCAGTTCTCAGTTCTTTTCAGGCATGTCTGCTAGCAAGCCCTTCTCTTGGCCATGCCCACTGGCAGACCCTTTTTATGGCAGCCAGCAGCCCTTCTTTCAGCCTTGTTTCTGCCACTGGGCCTTTCTGGACCTCTGTCCTGCTTGGGCAAGTGTCACATCTCTTTGGCTCTGCCAACATATGCCTGGAGGTACCCCACTCTGCCAGCAAATTTCCTCTCTGGAGGTTCTCAGCCCTCTCTTTCTTTCTTCCCGTTTCTCTGCGAGCACCACTGCAGCCATCTGGTGGTCCTGTGGTTCCCACCGCTAATACTGCTGCTGCCATCTGTGGTGGTAGCTGGGAACCATCTAGTTCTTCTGGTCTTAGGGTAGATGAGGCCATGGTTCGTGTAGACTATTAGTCCTGTAGACTAGATTCTTCTCTGAGTCTTTGGTTTCCTTCTTTTTTGCTCAAGATGAGCAGAGACCAATAGTTGGATCTTAGATGGCCACTTGTAAGCTTTTAAGGCCCTAGACACTACTCACCAAACTAGAATGCGGAACATAACTTTGTGAACTATATTATGCCAATTGATCAAGCTGTCCCACAGGGCTATGGTCCTAAGCCTTCAAGCCCAGAAAATCTATCCTATGAGGTGTTTGATTATGTCTAAGAAGTATCCATAATTGTGCCCACTATGTGCCTTATTACATATATGTATATATAAATACATATGGGTGCACACACACATATGTGTGTATGTATATGTATAAACCTGTTGCCGTCAAGTTGTTTCTGACTCAGAGACCTTATAGGATAGAGTAGAACTACCTCACAGGGTTTCCAAGGCTGCAATCTTTATGGAAACAGACAACCATATACTTCCCCCATGGAGAGGCTGGTGGGTTTGAACCACTATCTTTTGATTAACAGCTCAGCGCTTGACCACCGCACCACCAGGCCTCTTCATATACGTATAGACATATCTATAAATGTACACATAAATGCACACGTATACATACCTGTACACATATATTCATACATGTGTAACCGCACATATTTTTTTGGTTGTTATTGCTATTGTTGCAAAATGATACATGTCATAAACTCAAAAACCAAACTCATTGTCACTGAGTCAATTGTGACTAATAGCAACCCTATAGGACAGAGTAGAAATGCCCTATAGGGTTCCAAGGCTGCAAATCTTCACGGAAGCAGACTGCCACATCTTCCTCTCATGGCGTGGCTGCTGAGTTCAAACTGCCAACTTTTTGGTTAGCAGCTAAGCACTTTAACCGCTTTGCTACCAGGACTCCATATATATTGTAGCATTTACCAAAAACATCCATTTTTCTTGTGTACTTCCTAGTGACATTGCTTACCTTGCCCAAGCTGTGTGCATTTTATCCACATTCAGTGTTACATTTTCCATCACCAAAAATAACACGTGCCTACTATGTAGAGAGTGATCCCCCCTCTCCTCCTTTACTGATCCCTGGTGATCACCAGTGAATGTTGGTTTCTGTATGTATACCTATTCTTGTCTTTTTATAAAAATGAGATCATACAATATTTATCCTTGTGTGATTGACTTATCTCACTCAGCATAATGTCCTCCAGATTCATCCACGATATAAGATGGTTCCTGAACTCATCATTATTCTTTATCACTGCATAGTACTCCACCGTTGTATATATCTACCACATTTTGTTTATCCATTCATCCATTTATGGGCACTTATGTGGATAGTGCTGCAATGAACATAGGTGTGCATGTCTGTTCACGCCTCTTCTAGTAGATCTGTAGGGTATATACCTAGAGGTGGGATTGCTGGATCATTAGGTAGTTGTATTTCTAGTTTTTTGAGGAAACACAATACTGCTTTCTATAGTAATTGTACCATTTACAATCCCACCAGCAGTGGATAAGTGTTTCAATCTCCCCACATCTTCATCAGCATTTTTTTTTTTTTTAATCAGCACTGTTTTAGCAGAGGTGAGATGGTATCTTGTTGTAGTTTTGACATGCACCTCTCTAGTGGCTAATGATCGTGAGCGTCTTTTCATGTGTTTGTTGGCTGCTTGCAGGATATACCTTGAAGGAAGAGCTAACAGGACATTTGGGGTGTAAAGGAAAGACAGGAATCAAGATCAAGGATGACCCTTTGATTTTTGCCCTGAACACCTGTGTGACTGGTAGTGCCATTTTATGAAATGAGAAAAGATGTGGGGAGGGGGAAGGATCTAGAGTTTAGTTTGTGGTGTGATAAATTTGAGATGGCTATTAGATATCTATCTAAGTAGAGATGTCCAGTAGGTAGTTTAATATACAAGCCTGGAACTCAGGAGTGAGTCTGGGCTGGAGACTTTCCTTTAGAAGGTATCAGAATATAGCTATTAAATCCATGAACTGTATTAGATCACTTAGGGAGTGAATATTAAATAAGGAGTTCTTAATACAGTGTTCACAGATCCCCAATCGGTCTGTGGATAGAATTCAGAGGGTCTGTGAACTTGGACAAAAAAAATCACATTTTTATTTTTAATTCCTAACTAAAATTTTAGTTTTTCCTTTCTTTATGAATGTAGGCTACAATTCATAGTAATATTTTGTAGTACCCGTGACTTTGTCACCAATAGAAATCAGGGATCTTTATATATCACATTAGAGTTACAGATATCCTGAAGTATTATTTTCTTGGAAATTCATCATCAGTACTTTGACATTACAGTGGTTATTGAACCAGCCTCATGAGGATCTTGTAATTTAATACCTTTAAAAGCATATGTCACATGTGATAAAACAGATTTTAAAGTATTTTGATAACTGTATTTTAATATAATTTGTTTCATTTGTAATTTTATATACTCCATTTTATGCCTCTAAAAACATTATTCTGAGAAACAGTCCAGAGGCTACATCAGGCTGCCAAAGGGGCCCATGGCACAAAAGTTTTTAAGAATCTCTGGTGTAGACAGAGAAGAGAGGAGGGGATGGCCTGAACTCTGGAGCCCTCCAACATTCAGTGGGAGAAGGAGCCAGCAAAGCACACTCAGAGATCACTAAAGTGACGAAGTTTACATGGAACCAACTCTATTTTCCGTGATCAGGCAGAACAAGGACTCAAATAGGGAGTAACTTTAGTTATAGAAACAATTTTTTTTTAATTCACATTTTTGTACACTAGACATTGTTGCCTGTAAAATATTGGAACAACTGTGCAAGGATGGTTGGGAGTCTCTGAAGTCAAAGCAAAAAGAATTTCAAAGAAAGAGAGATCAACCATGTCAAAGCCTGCTGCGAACGAACCCTTGCATTTGACTAGATGGGAGTTGTTGGCAAGTGAACAAGATTGATTTCAGTAGATTTTCTGAGAGAAAAGACAGATTTGAATGGATGGACAAGAGAGTGGGAGGTAAGGAAATAAATAAAGTAAAGAATTCTTTGGGGGAGTTTTGCTATAAAGGGGAGCAGAGAAATTTGGAGGAATTGGAAGGGTACCTGGAGTCAAGGAAAGTTTTTTTTTTTTTTTTTTTTTTTTTTTTAAGATCGGTGATATTACAGGATTCTGAGGGAGAAGGACCCAAGAAATTGATGATGCAGGAGAGAGGAGATCGCTGAAGAAGAGATAGGGGATAGTACCTGATAGAGGAGTTGGTCTTAGATGAGAGCAAGGACAATCCAACCACTATAACAGGAAACAAGTCAGTACTATGAGTTAGGTTTGGTGGTCTTCTGATTGTATCTATCTTTTCAATGAAATGAGATATGACGCCATCAGCTAAGAGTCAGGAGTGTGAAGGGGTTTTGCTGGTTTGAGGAGAAGAGGTGTAAGAGCCCACTGGAAATCTGTGAGTATAAATTTCAAGGGAGATAAGTACCTAGTTAAGAAGTTTTCTCCAAAGGTAGCCATGGAATAAACAGAGGTGAGCTTGGGCTTTGAATTTTTACAGGTTAACTATGGAGAGAAGAAAAGATTAAGAAATTGAGGATGTCTGTAAGGGAATGGAATAATGATGGCATGGACTCTAACTTGGATAAGGATGGAACTGGCAACATGAAGGGAGTGATAGATTATGGACAAACAGTGGAGTTAGTGGGGTTGAAGAATTAATGTAAGTGTTACGGGGAAGAAGGTGAAAAGATAGAAGGAGAGTGTCATTCTGGAGATCTATGTTTTGAAGGCAACACAAATATTGAAAATGAGAAGTCCTACGATGTGATGAAAGGTATAGGTGACTGAGACAGAAAAAATATAGTTGAAAATGAGGAAGTCAAGGCACAGAGAGGCAAGGTGGTGGAAGAACACCTACATAGATGGCGAAGCCTCTAGGAATGATGGAATGTATATAGTGGCGGAGAGAAAGACAAGGACAACAACAACATCAATAACAACAGAGAAAATTGTGAGGAGCCTTGTAGTTAGTTACACCATCATCTCCATTAGGGCAAGAGCCTTGTTTTGTTATTTATTGAGTGAAATGTATTAAAAAAAATTACGACCCTCAAAGGATCATCTCTGTTACATTATTATAATCACCAGAGAACACCTATTCAACACTTACTGTGTTTGGAGCAGAAAACAATTTTACCCTACGGTAATCCAGATGAATTAGTCCCTGAGAAACTAGTTTGTGCATAAGCAAAAAGAATGGATGGGGTATATAAGAATAAGCTAAGATTTGTTTGGAGCAGAAAACAATTTTACCCTACGGTAATCCAGATGAATTAGTCCCTGAGAAACTAGTTTGTGCATAAGCAAAAAGAATGGATGGGGTATATAAGAATAAGCTAAGATTTGTACATAGCATGTTCATATTATTTAATAGGTAGCAGAATAGATGAAGAGTTGAAGGAAGAAATAGATAAAGGGGAAGCAAGTCATTTGAGGAAGCCATTAAGCAAGTAAGATTTTTTTTTTTATGGTGTGAGCAATTTTGATTAAGATATGAAAGTATTTTATGTCTTGTATACCAAGAGTACTGTAATATTTGTACCCATGGCATTTGTTTTTGTGTAGGCCTACAGATAGGCAATGAAACTCTTCTTTTGAAAGGTAACACAAGTGAAATGATAGTTTGCAATGTTGTAATGCAATAAAATGCGCTACTGGAGGTTGCCAGTAGATGGAACCATAGATTTTAGAAATTCAGATTAAGATTTTCTTCTTAGGAAATAATGGTAATGTAACAACTTTAAGAAAGCATTCAAAACCAACCAAACTTGTTGCCATCAAGTCGATTCCAACTCACAGCGACCCTAGCAGAACAGCAGTAGATAGAGTAGAGTTGCCCCATAGGGTTTCCAAGGCTGGTAGATTCAAACTGCTGACCTTTTAGTTAGCAGAGCTCTTAACCACTGTGCCACTAGGGCTCCTAAGAAAGCATAGCCTTTTTTTTTTTTTTTTTTAAATTAACACTTTCCTGGGCCAAAAGTTGGGCAGTTCGAATCTACCAGGTGCTCCTTGGAAACTCTATGGGGCAGTTCTACCCTGTCCTATAGGGTCGCTATGAGTTGGAATTGACTCCATGGCAATGGGTTTGGTTTTTTAGTTTTGGGCACATAGGTACCAGACTAGAGAGTAGCAACCAAAGTAAATTTGTAACTGTAAGACTTCATCTTTGCAGTTACTTCTACAAGGGTGGAGCCCTGGTGGCACAGTGGTTAAGAGCTCTCCACTAGTTGAAGACCAGCAGTTTGAATCCACCAGCCACTCCTTGGAAACCCTATGGGACAGTTCTAGTCAGTCCTACAGGGTCGCTATGCGTTGGAATCAACTCGATGGAACGGGTTTGATTTGGTTTTTCTGTAAGGGTAAGTTTTGGAAAAAAATTAAAAAAAAATTTCATTATCTAGAATGAATGCAAAATTTAAGATCTAGAAAATAGCCCTTTACAGACCCATCAAATAATCATGACTTATGTAGGTAGTGATGTAGGAATGTGGTGTTTAGCTACTTAAATGTAACATCGTTATCGTGAACCACATTGCTTGTTTTTAAAATATTTATTTAAATCCTTCTTTGCTTGGCTGGAGAATAGGCCTATGGCTTATGGATTGATCTGGTCTAATTCTCATGCTTAGTTCTGTGTTATCCTAAGTCTTATCCTTATTAATACAGCCAGGGTTTAAGAGAAGTGAGATGTAGATGAGAGCTGGTGGTCACGCAGTTTGGTACTGAGATTGTATCTTCAAATAGCTGATGTTTTGAAAAATGATCTGTGGGGTGAGGACAGCTCCCACCAAGTCAAGTCCACTGGGAGCTGGTCAAGATCTGAGGGGAACCTACTAAAAGAGATATTGCTGACCAAGTGTCTCTAACAACTGCGACATGACCAGTTGAGTCACATGTTTTCCAATGGGTGTCTGGGGGCATACCTGCTTATTTAAAGGCAGGACTTTCTACCACCTCTGTTGTTCTTCCTTTTTTCCTTTCTATTATCTGAGTATGATTCCTAGACTATTGCCTTTCAAAGACAGTTGCAGGCATGCCAAAATGGTATTGTGAAAAGCCACTGCAATCTGGATCTCTTTTAAGAGAGATCACAGCTTTGAAAAATAACTGAATTGCTAATAACAGTAAGAGTAGTAAATATATAAAAAATAACTTTCTTTGGGCAAGAAGATTAAAAGCTCTTGCCTGTTTTCTTCTCCACTGTGAAGTCTATGCCCTCTCTCTGATTTTTCTCCCCATAAATTACTGTTATCGCTGGCCAATCACTGCTAAATACCTCAACGTTCTTTCCTCTAAAATGGTGACGACATATTTTTTGTTTTATATCGTTGTGATGGCAACCATCTGGTTCCACTCGTCTTCTTTAAACAAATGAGGCTGTTAGGCTGTTGATAGACTTGGAATAGGTTTCACAGCTAATCCATGACAAAGCTAGGACTAGAACCCAGATCCCCAGATGGGTGGTCCAGTGCTTTTTCAATCAGGTCATATTACTTCAAAGGCTTCAGAGCATTGGGAGGTTCCTTTGTTCTTTAGCAGTGGTTTTTACTGAGCCTGATTTTCCTAGCCTGGTACTCTGGTAGAGAAAAAGGGAACAATGCTTTGAAGAACACCCAGAAACCCCCATTCACTTTCTTACTTCGCTTCACAAATTCCTTTTAATTAAAATATAGACCGTGCTCATTAAAAATGCAAACATATACCTCACATGAGTGTAACATTGAGCAAAACTAGCTATTAATTAAGCATGTGGGTATTAATATATCCTGTGAGTTAGCCTGGGGTAATATATGAATTAGCCTGGGCTAACCAAAAAAAAAAAAAAAATTTTTTTTTTTTTTTTTTTTTTTTTTAACTAGATGGAGGTCAGGTAGGGTTGATTGAAAAGAACTGGCCCTCTCTGAGAGCTTAACAACCTTGGAGAGAAACTTGTCTGATAGCCCCCCATACTGACTCCTATGTAGGTAGCCTCCCTGGCTGTTAACAGACAAATGTGGAAACCACTGGAAAAATTGTTTTCTTATCAAAGCTGAAGAATTCTATCTTGTACTTAACATTTTTTTTGAATAATCCCCTTTGGGATTTCCTTTCTAGTTTGGCAGTATTTGCTTGCAGGGTATTTCTGTTTGGTTCTTATCCTTTTGTCTTTTTATAGGGATTGCCCTCTTTTGCCTTCGGCTATAGGTTTCTCTGTTGCGGATTTGCACAGTGTTTTATCTTGTTTGGTTATTAGTAACACCGTGTGGGGGTTTTCTTTTTCTCTTTGGAAGAACTTTCTTTTTCTACAGAAGCAAATTTCATAATCAGAGTGTTGATTTTACTCTTAGTTTTCTCAAAAGTCAGTTCCTGACTGAGACAATTAAAGAAAATATATGCGTGGCGTGTGTTAAAAAACAAACAAAAAACCAAAAACGATTTCCTAATTTCTTTGAAAGGAGATATTGAATATTACCAGTGAAGGCATAGCTCTGTGCCAACAGCTATTGTTGGTAAACAGGGTGACCATACGCACTGGTTAGCCTGGGACAGTGTTGCTTATGCTTATGTTCCAATATTGATGACTCTTCTGCTCACTCATAGATGACAAATGATATGCACACTGTATTGATAACATCAGTGTAAGAAATAAAAGAAGCATTAACAGCGTTAGCTTCTCACATAATATTACACATAATATTAATTAGTGTTTAATATGCTGTAGATAGGAATAGGAAACCCTGGTGGCATAGTAGTTAAGTGGTACGGATGCTCTAGAGAAAAATTATCTTTATGTCCTTTACAACTTTGATTTTGAAGGCTAATGTAGGCATCTTCTTCCAGTACTTGGTGACTTATTCTATGCCTTAAACACATTTTTTAAATTTCAAAAGTAACCTAAGTTTATTGTTGGAATTTAAAAAAATGCAAAAAAGCTAAAAGGGGGAAATAAAAACCTTGTGTATAATCTTTTCACTCAGAGATAACCACTATTAGCATTTTATTTTGTAGCTTCAAGGTTCTTTTTCTCTAAATATCATATATGATACATATTGTATCATATACATACACAGACACTATATGTATATATATGTATGTTGTAGTTAGAAAAATAAAATTTTGGGGGGGCCTGCTGCTTTGTAACTTGCTTTCCACTTAACACTCGATCATGATTATTTTTCTATTTTATTAAATATTCTCCAACAACATTCCTGTACAGCTTACTTTGGGGACTTAGGCTTCGTCTCTCCTGGGTGTTATCGTCTTTTGTGGGCACTGTTTTCTTCTAATATGACTTGTTTCATTTGTGATTAAAGAGACCACAGGCGTACTTGGAGGAAATTCATTTTGCGTATATGCACTTAGCAAAACAAGTTACTTAAAGGTTCGTTTTCACATCAGAAATTATTTTACGTTGAAAGG
This sequence comes from Elephas maximus indicus, assembly GCF_024166365.1. NCBI lineage: Eukaryota > Metazoa > Chordata > Mammalia > Proboscidea > Elephantidae > Elephas > Elephas maximus. The sequence goes on from NC_064843.1 coordinate 44,740,307, forward strand.
GTAGATTACTCCGATATTACTCGAAGGTCAAAACTTCCTTATTATTTTGGGTCAAGCAAATTATTTTTGGAGGTTTCTGGTTGAAATGCCCACTTTGAGCATATTAGCCTACTTGGCTTTATGAGTACTCTTAAAAAATGTAGTCTTATCATAGTTATTTCCTTGTGATTTTTCTTCTTCTCAGTAGTGTGGAAGTAATGACTTTGAGCACTGAAGGGAAATACTACGCTGAGTGAAATGTGGGGGCCAACAGGAGTTTTCTGAGAGTTTTCTTTGGTATGCAGTTTGTGCTGGGTTTGCTTTAGCCAAACTGAAGATCTGTCATAAGGACATTCTGTAAATTTTTGTATTAAGGATAAAATCATCTGTTTTGCTTCTTTGGTCTATTGTTAAAATTTGGATGTTAATTAGGAAGTTCAAACATCTATCTTTCTGAGGCGAATTTCCATTTTATCCAGGCTCACCATGTCTTCCCTAGAAACTTCAGAGAGAGCCTAACCTTGATTTCAGACTTCTGGTCTCCAGAACTATGAAAGAATACATTTGTGTTGTTTTAAGCCACACAGTTTGGGCTCATTCGTTATGGCAGCCACAAGAAACAAATATAGGTGTTTTGCTTTGATATAATCTGTTAAATTATGAGACTTCATTATGTGACTTCATTCATTCTAAGAATTTTCTTGCTTTTCTGCAAATTCATTTATTTTTTAAATAATTTTTATTCTGCTTTAAGTGAAAGTTTACAAATCAAGTCAGTCTCTCACACAAAAACTCATATACACCTTGCTACACACTCCCAATTACTCTCCCCCTAGTGAGACAGCCCACTCTCTCCCTCCACTCTCTCTTTTCGTGTCCATTTTGCCAGCTTCTAATCCCCTCCACCCTCTCATCTCCCCTCCAGGCAGGAGATGCCCACATAGTCTCAAGTGTCCACCTGATCCAAGAAGCTCACTCCTCACCAGCATCCCTCTCCAACTCATTGTCCAGTCCAATCCATGTCTGAAGAGTTGGCTTTAAGAATGGTTCCTGTCCTGGGCCAACAGAAGGTCTGGGGACCATGACCACTGGGGTCCCTTCCCTCTAGTCTCAGTCAAACCATTAAGTCTTGTCTTATGAGAATTTGGGGTCTGCATCCCACTGCTCTCCTGCTCCCTCAGGGGTTCTCTGTCAGGGCAATCATCGATTGTAGCCGGGCACCATCTAGTTCAAATTCATTTATTAAGTCATCAAAATTTATACTCCTAGAAGTTTCATTTTCAATTGATACAATTGAAAGCAATGTCAGTTGCTCATGGCAAATGCAAAATCATAAATCATTTTTGATGTTTCCCAAAAGGATGTTCTGTTGATGCAATGACCACTGGAGTTGTTAAGAGATTTTCTATGCTGTGACAACATTGGGATACTTTCTGGAAAATTATTTTGAAATTTCAGTACATCTAGAACTGATGATTCTTGGGGAACAATTTTTCTAAATCGATATGTCTTCATACACATCAGGTTCGTGTAACTTTGAGTTTAACTTTAAATGGAATTTTACACAATGGCATTTTTAATGTTTCTTCTGACGTTTCCTGAATTTGTGGAGGCTGTAGAGGAGACCAAAAGTGGCTTAATGATTTGTATATAATTCAGAACACCTTTTTATGCATTTTATCACTGGATCTTCAATTTTGGAAACCCTGGTGGCATAGTGGTTAAGTGCTACAGCTGCTAACCAAGAGGTCAGCAGTTCGAATTTGCCAGGCGCTCCTTGGAGACTCTGGTGCAGTTCTACTCTGTTCCATAGGGTTGCTATGAGTTGGAATTGACTCTACGGCAGTGGGTTTGGTTTTTTTGTTTATCTTCAATTTCAAGAAAAAATTAATTCGAAAATTGTCTTTTGTTAAAAATTCATGTGTCTGAAGCTTCATGTGAGAATAATATTCTTTTCACACCTAGTGTGGCAATCTTTTTCTAAGCCTCTGGATATTTGTCTTGCAATGTTGCATAGTTTTCAAAATTAGAGTTCAAACTCTTTGAAGAATTACTGTAAGTCCCTGATACACTTTCTTGTAACATCCGTGTGTGTGCTTTTTCAGGCAATTGCTTACCAACAAAGTGTACTGCCTGACAACCAGCAGCTCCTCCCCTGGCACTGAGGATGGAGAGTTAATATCTGTGCAGGTGCTGTAGGGTTGGGCTCTGTCGGTGGGTGGGCAAGCTGACTCCCATCCAGGGTCTCAGAGCTGCTTCATGCAGAGTTGCTTCTCTCTCTTGGAACCGTGGCCACCGCTACCACTGCTGCTGCTGCTGCTGCTCCCTCTGCCACGAGCAACCTGGGCCCAGATCCCACCTCTGCTGCCCCCTTGACAGTCTGTGCCACCTCAGACTGCCCCAGGCCTGCTCTTGAGCACCAGCGGGCCAGACCAACGGTTCAAGGCGCACACTGCCTGCTGTCTGCTGTGCCCCCAGGCTTAATCCTGTGTATGCCTGCACTGCTGCCTGGCCTGTTTCCTGTGGTCACATGCCTGCTCCATTGTCCCATTGGACTTCACTTACGAAACACAAGTTCACAGAAAAGACTAAGAATTTTATGGTGGTGATAGCAGAGTGTTAAACCAAGTGTGGGGCCCTTTCTGAGTGTGGAGCCTTGTGCGATTGCACAACCTTGGCAGGGAGGCTTCCCTTACATGCCACCTACCATCTTGATCCAATCTCTGAGGAAAGCACCACTGCTTTACTAAACCACTCTTATGTGGAATGCAGTGTATTTGCATCTGAATTTGCTGATCCTAGTCTGTGTTTTCCAACTGGACACAGGCCAGATCCGGTGGCTTTAGCAAGAAAGAATCATCTGGAGCACTGTTGCCTTGATCCTATGGCTAGGGCCAAAACAGATTTCTAAATCTCTTCTTGAGAATCAAAGGCCTCCTTGGAATATAAAGTTTGCATTATTCAGGAAATGCTAATGATTGTGCGTAAATAAAACTCACCCTCTATTTCTAATCATTCAGTCCTTAAAAATATAAATAAAGCCCCTTCAACTTCCCAGTTATACTGCATGGATCGGTTTCTGGCATGACGTATGCTACTCCTTGGTCACTTTTGTTCTCATTTACTGCATCTGTATGGCTTGTGAGAGCCATGGTGATGCAGCGGTTACGTGCTTGGATGCTAACTGAAAGGTCGGCAGCTTGAACCCACCAGCTGCTCTGCAGGAGAAAGATGTGGCGGTCTGTTTCTGGAAAGACTCACAGTTTTGAAAACCCTATGGGGCAGTACTACTCTGTCCTATAGGGTTGCTATGAGTTGAATAGACTCTATAGCAGAGGGTTTGGTTTTGGGTTATATAGCCTATTTTTTAGGTATTGGGAGCCATATTTGACTTGAGTATCTGAAGGTATCAACAGGCTCGTAAGAAATGATTGAAATTGTGGCATTCAGAGATTCAGATCTAGACATTTATCTGAAAATGTATCCAAATATACCTACTTCTATTTGACCTAATTTTGGAAGAAATTTTATGACATTTCCTTTCTCCAGATTGGAAACAATAATGAAGACAGCTTGTGAGGTATTTTTTAAAAAACATTACAGCATTTTTAGTGATGAAAAACTATATTGTTTTTGTTGTCATGTGCTGTCAAGTCGATTCTGACTCGTGTTAACACTAAATGAAAGAGTAAAACTGCCTCATAGGGTTTCTGGGCCGTAATCTTTATGGGAGCAGATGGCCAGGTCTTTCTCCAGTAGAGCTGCTGGGTGGGTTCGAACCACTCACCTTTTGGTTAGCAGCCCAGTGCTTAACCATTGAGCCATCAGGGCTCCTTATGAATGACTATGAAGAGTTCTGAAGATAAATTATACTTCTCTTAAATTAAAAGGGCTAAATTTCTTAAAGATTATATACCTTTATGAAAGACTATAAAGATATATAAGTTGTCAAGGATTTCATTTATTTGGATCCACAATCAACGCCCATGGAAGCAGCAGTCAAGAAATCAAATGATGTATTGCATTGGGCTAATCTGCTGCAAATGACCTCTTTAAAGTATTGAAAAGCAAAGATGTCACTATGAGGACTGAGGCACACTTGACCCAAGCCATGGTGCTTTCAATTGCCTCATTTTCATGAGAGAGCTGGACAATGAATAAGGAATACTGAAGAAGAATTGATGTCTTTGAATTATGGTGTTTGCAAAGAACATTGCATATACCATGGACTGCCAGAAAAACGAACAAGTCTATCTTGAAAGAAGTACAGCTAGAATACTCCTTATAAGTGAGGATGGTAAGACTTTGTCTCAGGTACTTTGGGTGTGTTATCAGGAGGGACCAGTTCCTGGAGAAGAGCATCGTGTGTGGTAAAGTCATGATCAGACGAAGACCCTAAACGAGATGTATTGACACAATGGCTGCAATAATGGGCTCAAACATAGCAACGACTATGGGGATGGGGCAGGACCGGGCAGTGTTTCTGTTGTACATGGGGTCGCTAAAGTCAGAACCACCTTGGTGGCAACTAACAACACAACATGAAAGTATATAATCTTTAAGAAATTTAACTCTTTTGACTTAAGAGAAGTTTTTCTTTATGAAAGACTAAAATGTTTAAGAAAGTTAACTCCTGATTAAAGAGGAGTATTATTTATCTTCAAAACTCTTAATGTCACGCACTCAAGTGTAATTACATACACTAGTTATAAAATGTATACAACATAAAATCTATGTTATGTGGACTAAATATCAGTTAACAAATTACCCAGATGTTTGTTATATATTCTCATAGATCTTTATTTGATTGTCTAATTATGCCTTTTGTTTCGTTTGAAATGGTTCTATATAAAAATACTTGCTAAGCTTGACTTTCTGCCAGACCAAAGAGATTCCAACTTACTTGAGAAATATAAGCAACTTTCAATTACTAAGTGTCTGTAATTAAGGTAGAACCTCCTGCTTGAATCATAGCTTTGGGAAGAGAATATGAACAAACATAATTCATGTGTGTGTCTATTGTTTTTCCTTGCCCTGGACAGTAGCCAACATTCAGTTTAGCGTTATCAAAAATATAGTGTATGTCGTTGTTAAAAACCCACTCAAAGCAGGGCTTATATTGGCCTAAGATTCTAATTTAGTGTTATTATTGGTTAGTGCTTGGGAAAGTTCAGTGAACATTAACTTATTATGAGGGTAAAGACGGAAGCAAAATCTATTATGTCGAAAATTCTGATGGGAAAGATTTACTTTTCTATTGGATTGGTATTTTTGTACTTCTTGTTGAAATCATTGTTTTGGGAAAACATAATCTCCTTCTTTATGTACATTTACTTATGTTGCTAGTTACTTAAAATTAAAATGACTTTCAAATGTTGCCTTTGCTTTTAAAAAAAATGATTAAACATATTTCGGTCTTTGAAACTGAGCAAGAGTCGAAGCGTTAGCCTTTCATCTTTGTGGACCTTGGTTTAAACCTGGCTCAGCTTAAGCTTGAACAAGTTTGATCCTGTCACCTGTGTCTCTCTCTCCAAGCTCTCAGGGTGAGCAGTAATTATAATGAAATCAAATCACTCCAAAATATTTTTAGTGTTTCATTCTACTACATGAAGAACAGGAACAAAATACTTCATTATGTAACCAAGGAGGATTAGTATTTTTACTCATAATCATTATGTTGTAGCCTTAATCAGATGAAGCCTTAATCAGCAGATTGATGAGCTGATGTAGTTTCTGTTATAAACTATTTTGGAAAATGAAATCGGAGTGTCCAGTGTGATGCTTTTCACCACATTGCGAAGGAGAGACTGTGTGTCTGGTTATCTTAGAAACCACTCTATTCTCCTTGGGAGAGCAACTTCCTACCCCCACGTCCTCAACCCACAGAAAGATTTTCCTTATTGCTCCTCAGATTTCACCCTTAATTCTCATTGAGTTCCATATTGAAGATACCTGTTTAAGTTTGAATGCAGACTTTACATTTTAATAAGCTTCATAGACTTGAGCAGAAGAATGACGAAGAGTGGGAAGTTTTGGTAGGCAGAAGGAGTGAGTTCCATTGTTTTCAGATAGCCTTTGGATTTGGCTGAATTGACTTTGGAACTTGGTATTTTTGGGTGTGAACAAGGTAAATACTAAGTACAACAAAGTGCCATTCTCACCAAGTCAATTCATTTTACTATCTTTTTCCTTGAAGGGCACAGAGCAGCTTCTGTGACCTGGCAGAGCTTTGTTGCTTCTTAGTTGCAATAACTTCTAGAATGATTGCAGTCTTTGTTTTGTGCTCATGGCTCAGTATACTCCTGGAGTGTCCTTGACTTATTCCTAGCAAGGTCGTCAGCTTTGCCTTGACACTTATTTTGGTCTAGTTTGGTGTGCCCCCCCACTTCCTCTGTGTAACTCTGTCAACTCTCCCTCAGGGTCTCTGTAGGCAACAGATGTCTAGCTTCTTTGGAAAACTTCAACCTCCTGGATGGAGCCCTGCATGACTCCCTTGTGTGAGTCAGGTATAAACTTTGAGAGCATGAGAGCTAGTACTCTCAGTGCCATCACATATTTGCTCTGATTTTAATGTTGGCGGTCTCTTAAGGTACCCCAGTTCAGGTCCTGTTTGTGTCAACTCAAAGAGAAGTTCATCTTGCACTGCTAGATGGTCTTTATGTGCATTTACGTGTACAGATATTAGATGAGAAAAATTGATGTGAGGTCAGAGGCTTCTAAGGGGAGCCTGCCCATGCCTTTAAATGACCTGATATCCTATCTATTCAGAGATCATCAGGCTTCAAGACATTGACTCTTCTCTACTAAAAACTCATAAAGCTAAGAATGATAGCTTATAAATCCTCAATGAGAAATAGAGCTGTTGCATGGACCAGGATAATGGAGATTTATGATCAGCTCATCTTTTCCCTTATCATCAATCTATGTGATTCCTTGCTTTGTTCATTTACCATGTGAAATCACTGCCATATGGAAGAGAAATGTGCACATTCACAGGCCCCTTTCTTTCCTTGTAACTGACTGACTTGGGAATTTGAAGGTTGTCTGGTGAGCATGGTGTCAGAGCAAGAGGAGTTGGATGACAAATGGTTAACAGCAATAGGCCAAGGCTGCTGGTGTGCAGAATACAAGTAGCCTTGTCAGCAGGGCCAGGTATCATCAACTCTGTTGACTTCATGGTGCATCCATTTCTACCCTAGGAATAACCTTACCATTGCGATTAGAAACACGTCAACCCCAATGGCTAAGACTTCCTCTCTCAGACTGTGCTTTGCTGCACAATGGCAATGAACTTTGCTGTCAATCCTTATTTTGATTGACACATTGTTTCATTGAATGTATTAGTGTAATCCGTCTGGCTTGAGAGCCAATCAGGTGACTTAATATAACTATGCACCGACTCGTGGTATGCTATTCTTATGTCTAACTGCAGCGCAAACCAAAAAGGTAAACCCGTTGTTGAGATTGAGTCAATTCCGTCTCATAATGACCCTATAGGACAGAGTGGAAATGCTCTGTAGGGTTTCTAAGGAGTGGCTAGTGGATTTGAACTGCCAACCTTTTTGTTAGCAGCCGTAGACTTTAACCACTCCACAGAGACCTGTTACTTCTAAGGTCTTGGTGGCACTTTACTTTAGCCTCAAGTGTTAACAGAAAACATTTGGAAGCAAAAATAAGGCAGATTTTCAATCGTCAATAGACATTTCTTAATTACCTACCATGTTTGATGCGGTATGTTAGGCACGATTTTTTTCCGTAATTATTTTATACTGAGTACTTTTAACTGTTACTCTTCTAAATAAAACAATCTTATATGAATTCCTTTGATGAATGAAACTAGAATATTTTCTGGTGGGTTTCCCAAGCTTTGATTTCTCCGTCTCCAGAAGATATGTTTCAAGCATCATTTTAAATAGAAAAGTAAATTAAAATCAAAAACATCTTATTCACATGACTTGGCAAAAACATTTAAACAAGGTTACTGATGAGCAATTTATTGATTTGCAATTTTATTAAATTTATGGTGGTCATTGATAATTATGGAAAAGATGTAAAAATATACTTTCAGGTTTTTTTTTAAAAGCTTTTTTATTTTTCTTTAGCTCTTTTGGTAGCTGTGCAAGTCATGCGTATCAGAGGATGATTAAAGAATATTTGAGACAAGATTTTGTTTCCTTAGTCTCTTGAGTATAAAATTATTGGCTTGGTTATTAAAATCCTTTAAATATGTTGCAAATATTCACGATGTATTATGTGAAAAAAAGCAGCTTTCAAGCAGCACGTAGCAATGACTCCAATGGTGTGATAGGTCTGTGTATGTGCGTGTGTGTTTATATAGTTGAGAAAAGGCAGAAAGCCTCTCAAACAAAATGTGAAAAAGTAATCATTTATTTCAGAGTGGTGGGGAGTATGGGAGAATATTTTTGTTTTCACCCCAGATTTTTGTGTCCAAAAATTTATTTAAAAATATAATTAGTGTGTTCTGTTTACTCTAGGATGACAATAAGCTAACAAACAAAGAAACAAAAACTCTGAGAGATTTGCTCTTCATCCTAAAGTAGCAATGTATTCAACAATTACCTCACCATAAGACCGGTCTTATTCCATTAAAAAAAAAAAATTCTTTTTAAATTTAGAGTACTTGCTTTTTTTTTTTTTTTTAGTTGTCTGTCTTCTTTGTAGCTGATTGATTTAAAACCATTGATTCAAAAGCTACCTTTCTCCCCCAATCTTTGAGCTAACCACCAAAATAGTTGGTTGTTTTTGGTTACTATGGAAAAGAAATTAAACTTATTTTTATCTTTTATTTTATTTATCCAGTGACATCATTGATTAAAATCCTCATTCTTTGAAGGAAAAATTTTGAACTACTAGCTAGAATAATTTATCTGCTGGAGAAATTGTTGAGGTGCCAACCTCCTTTTTAGATGATAGCTAGCTTGCTAGATAAAGTTGTCATTACATTTAACCTGGTCTTTAATTATAAGCAGATGGACGAATTATTTTAATCGCTGCTATATATCTTAACAGTAGTTCATACATTGACACAAAGTGAAGAACATCAAACAGAAATTCAGTGCCAGGGCAGGAAAGCAACCAGCCTTCAAGGGAAGCTTCCATAATTCATCTATCTCATTTATTTTAATCCTTTATCATGTATCTATCCAGATCTGTAATTAACCTTTCAGGCATTCCCTTTTTCTTCCTGCCTTTGAAATTGTGTGTGGGGAGATTCTTCAGGGAGAAGATATTATTACCATCAAATACAAAGAAGCAACTCTTGAAATGATTCCATTTTATAGCTCACAATCAGAGATTCTAGATAAAACTTAGAGGGTGTGTTACAATTGGTTTAAAGATGAGGTCTTAGCAAATCTATTTTTTCTTTTAAATAAAGGGTTTGCTTTGGCTATAGATAAATTGTTTGATTTTACAGGAGGAATCTGGATTAGGGTCATTAAATTCAAGATACTGGTTCTATTTGTTAAAAATAAAAACTGCCAAAATTAGCTTCTGAATTAAAGTCATTAAATCACTAGCATTTTATTGATTTGTTTCTGAGTAAGGAGTTCATTTTTCCTCGTCTGAAGACAATGTTATTAACACGTGTGCTTTCTACCATAGCAATGAATATAATCATGGTTACATAGTAAAGTACAATAAATTATTCTTGGGATTTATATGCTGCCATAAATTTTGAGGTAGAACCTGAGCGTTCCCAAGAATCTACTACAGGATGTAGACTTATTAATTTATTAATTGGATTCAGAATATTAACAATGGTCGATCATCATCATTATTTATTATTAAACATTGAAACACATGATTCAAATGGATATACCATTTTCACTTTGACATTGTACGTATGAGATGGTTTCTAGTGTTTTGACTGTGGACATAATGCTAAAATATTGCATTGTTGTATGCTTCATTACAAACCCAAGAAAGTGGGATTTCCCATTTTTAGCTTCATTTTAAACTACATGTGGTTCATCCACTTTGTAGATTACCTATGGAAAATTTTTAATCCTATCTAACTTGCCGTTGTAATGTCTCTAGGCTACTTCTCTTTGCTGGGTGTTGGAGAGTTTCCATGGGTTCAAACTGTTTTTGGAATTAGTGAAGACCAACATCATTTGGAATTTCCAGTCTGTGGAAATACATGTTCCAAAGTTAGAATGGATTTTTTTTTTTTTTTAAAGATTCTCTGATATTTTAATTTATTTATGCAATTACTCCCCTTTAATGGTGAGGATTGACTACTTTTGGGAGAAAATATTCCACATATATGGGGCTATGCAAAATAGCATGTGGGTTTTGGACCAATAGATACGAAGGATTTTGCAGACAAATATTGAGAAAACTTTCAGCAGAGAGGCAGCTAAGCCAACACGGAATTTGTGTGTGTATGACCCTAAAGCAAAGATTCTGGATTCAGATGTTCATGGGATCTGTCTGCCAAACCCATTTCTCTGGTTTGTGCAAAAATTAAAAATATTAGTGAATGTCTGCCCTGAGCATTGTGCTCTTTCAAGATCTATCTATATGGGATCAAATTGACAACAGCAACTCGAAGGATTAGATAGGAAATTTAGAGGGCAGTGATTTTATGTTAATTAGGGAAGAACAACTCAGAAAAGGAGGGCGAGAATGGTTGTACAGCTTAAGAATGTAATCAGTGTCATTGAATCGTACATACAGAAATTGTTGATTTGGAGTATGTTATGCTGTGTATATTCTCAACAACAACAACAAAATAAAAGAAAAAAATATTAGTGAGAAATTCAGCTCTACTACTAGTCAGTCTTGTGACACTCAGAAAACTTATTAATGTCTTGCAATCTTTCCCTTCTTCTTCCCCTGCCTCCCTCCTTTCCTTCCTTCCTTCTTCACATGTGTATTGATAAAGAGAAGGCCAACCATTGATAAGCCAGGAGCTATCCTCGCACTCATAACTAGGCCTTGGTCCTTTCCTGTTGAGCATAATTTTATAAAACACTGACATCAGAGAAGGCTACTCTGTGGCTCTGAAGGAGCAAGCCAGATCAGGACCACTGCATAATTATATCTGAGCACAGACAAATGCAACATCATTCCCACCAAAGAAAAGAACAAACACCCCCCTTTTTTGGCTAAAGCATATGACTGCTTCTTCTTTATCGATCACAGTTTCAGTCTTCCTTCATACCTCCATCTTTCTAAATAAGATTTACTTGGTTACCCCCACTTTCTGACAGCATGTAACATACAACATCCTGCATCATTGAACCCCCTCCAAAATTACCTTTCACAAGGGCAAACCCTGCAAGTCCTTTCTCACACTCTCTTCTTGGGATGCTCCATAATGCACCATGGTTTGGTTCTTGGTGATCTTTAACTACAGGGCATTGATACTATTTAGGAATCATTATAAATCTTCAAGAAATATGACTGAAATCAAGACAGTAGGTTTTTTTTCCCCCAACAAGAAAAATATGTGGAGATATAGAAAGCGATCTTAGTTCTAAAATTGATACCACCATTTTCTGTTGCTGTTGGTTGTTGTTGAGTTGGTTCCAACTCATGGCAACCTTATGTAGAACAGAACAAAATGTTACCTGGTGCTGCGCCATCTTTATGATTGTTGGTATGTTTGAGTCCGTGGTTGTGGCTATTGTCAATCCATGTCATTGAGGATTGCCCTCATTTTCATTGGCACTCTGCCAAACATGATGTCCTTTTCTAGTGACTGGCCTTTTCTAGCTTTACATTACATGTCAAATCACTTAACTTCCTTGGTCACATTTTCATAATGATAACATTGGCCTAGAACAGCTCTGAAATATTTGTAGCTCTAACATTTTATGGATGATTTTGTAGAAATTTTGAATAACATTCTTGGCAGTAGCCAAGGTGAAAAATGTTATTGTGTGATTTTGGGTGAGTTAGTTATTTGCATTAGAACTTCCAAACCTAACATGGAGGGGAATGGGCAGGGCAGTATTTGTTCCAATAAGGCATAAATAAGCAGATTGACCCAGAAATGCTTGTAAGTGGTGCATAGGCAACAACAGCTGCTTACCCTAAATACGCCTTTATCACCAGTGCTTGATGTTGCCTGTATTTGTTTCATCTTGTTTTGTATTTTCCTGCCTTGTCTTCCTAACTAGATATTTACTTTCTTAACCTCCAGTACAACTACTCAATTTTTAGCACAGTGCAACGTAAGTAATTGTTACTTAATAGATATTCGTTGCTGGATTATCGTATTTATTGTATGTTCTCTGGATGTTTTCTGCCTTTCATTGGCTGAATACAAAAAAAAAAGAGACTGGAAATCTAGACGTGCTCAAATCACAGGGCCAGTGGGAACCTTGTATTACCTAGTAAGTAGGCAGTACTATCATTTTGCCTTCATATTCAGGGTCTTGTAGTTATTTTATTAGAGAACAGCAGCAGCAAATATCAAGCATTGAGAACTCATACAAGTTTAAAAGAGCCAATTGTTAAATTGAAATAATTTTAGGGTTTTATGACACTTTGGTCATCACCTTGGAAGATACCGCACCAGTTGATTGTTGTTATTGTTAGGTGCCATGGAGTCACTTCCGACTCATAGCGACCCTATGTACAACCGAAAGAGACACTGCCCAGTCCTGCATCTCCTCATGATCATTGTTATCCTTGAGCCCGTTGTTGCTGCCGCTGTGTCAATCCATCTTGTTGAGGATCTTCCTCCTTTTCACTGGCCCTCTACTTTACCAAGGGTGATGTCCTTCTCCAGGGACCGATGCCCAACATGTCCAAAATATGTGAGATGAAGTCTTGCCATCCTTACTTCTAAGGAGCATTTTTGCTGTACTTCTTCCAAGACAGATTTGTTCATCCTTTTGCCCATAGAATTCTTCAATATTGCAACTCAAGGGTTGAATTTTTTTCTTCAGTTCTTTCAGCTTGAGAAATGCTGAGCATTTTTGGTTTTCTAACTTCAAGCCTTTGCACATTTCATTATAATACTTTGTCTTCTCGAGCTGCCCTTTGAAATCTGTTCAGTTCTTCATTTCTTTTGTTTGCTTTAGCTACTGTATGTTCAAGATCAAGTTACAGAGTCTCTTCTGACACCCATTTTAACCTTATCTTTCTTTCCTGTCTTTATAATGACATTTTGCTCCCTTGATGTATGATATCCTTGATGTCATCCCACAACTTGTCAAGTCTTCGTTCATTAGTGATCAATGCGTCAGATCTATTTTGGATTGGTTTCTAAATTGAGGTGGGATAGACTCAAGTTGTACTTTGCCTCTTGTGCACGTGTTTTGATTTCCTTCAGCTTCAACTTGAACTCGCCTATGGGCAATTGATGTTCTGTTCTGCAGTTGGCCTCTGGTATTGTTCTCAGTGATGATATTGAGCTTCTCCATCAACTCTTTCCACAAATGTAATCAATTTGATACCTATGTATTCCATCTGGTAAGGTCCATGTGTACAGTTGCCATTTATGTTGTTGAAAAAAGGTATTTCCAATGAAGAGGTTGTTGGTCTTGCAAAATTCCCTCGTGTGATCTCCCACATCATTTCTATAACCAAGGCCATATTTTTGAGGGCACCATGTATCCCCAGTTATCCTAATTGTCCTCCTGTTCACTCCCCTATGGGACTTAAAGTTAGAATCAAACACAGGTTGGAATCTCAGTTTCACTCCTTACCTCAGACAAATTATTTAGCTTCTTAAAGCTTCAGTTTTTCAATCTGTAAAAATAGCGATAATAATGGCTTTACCCCCTCAGGGTTGTCATAAGATTAAATGACACGTGAAGTTGCTGCATATAAAGTACTTAACCCTGTGCCTGACGAATTATTAAAAACAGATATTTTCCTAGATTAATCACACATATGCAGGCAACATTCATCAAAATGGATTTTTCTATTTCAATTATTCTCTTTTCATTTCATCAATAAATTCAAAGTTTAAGTTTCCTATTACTCCTTCCAAATCCTTTCTTTCCTTGCAAATATAGGTTTTAACATACACAAATATAGATTCAAGTAGCCTAATAGAGTCCATTGTTGCTTGGAATATTCAGTTTAATTCCCTAGAGCCTCAAGCACTACCAAAAGCCAGCTGGATTTATGTATTTTTTCAAACACAGACTACAGATGACAACAATGTTGTATCTCACATCAGGCCAAGAAAGTTTAAAAAAAAAAAGAAAGAAAAAAGAAAAGCACTATTCATACTCCAGAAGGCGATGAAAGGCAGAGGAGCATAATGACACAAAGCCGACTGCAATGGCACGTCTTTAGCCTATGCTAAAGAAGCACTGGCAAGCAGATGGGACAAGAGGACACTCATAGGCTGCTCTGTCAGCTACTTGACTGTCTTGCTTCTTATCAGTCTTCTCAGAGGAATCCTCAGAGGAAGCCTTTGACCATCTGATGCCTGGACTCAAACCAATCTTTATCATTTTGTGCCATATGGCAGCATTGTAGCCCCCTGACAGCCCTCCCACCCCACCCTCTGCATTTCACCCTTAAAACACAATTCTTAGCACTGAATTTACTCCATCATTCCATCCCCCTCCATGAATTGATTGATGAATGTAGATACAAATCAGACTTGCTGACTATTTAGAAACCGTCCAGGGACACATCAGCAATGATGATTTGGAAAGTGATATGCCATGGAGTGTTGTCATAAGGATAATGATTATTTTATTTTATTTTTGGTGCAGCTTGGTTTCTCCCCCCAAGTAATCCTTTTCTTGCATCTAAGATCTCTCTGTAATTATGAAGGATGGGCCTCTTCAGCTTTGTTAATGGTAATTTTACTGAGCATCTATTGAGTAGGCTGAGCCAGAATGGAGATAAGGATAGAGAACGTATAAGCCCTGTGGTTACAGAGCTCATAGGAGGACAGACTAGTACACAGACCGGTCTATTATTATGAGCAAAGAACCATATTAAAGCTTTGCATAGGGGTTATGGGGCATATGGAGCAGGAGCGTTGGGCACTGCTTTTGCGAGGGGCCAACTCATGAACTGAGTTTTGAAGAGTAGTGGATTATTTCCGATTTCTCTTTCTACTGCTCCCAGATCCATTTTTCACCCAACTTTTTTTGCCAGCCTTTCTTTATCCAACCCAGGGTTCCAGGGAAGCTGTCCCCTGCTGTGGTGGATATAGGGATGTGCCACCCAGACTCTGTTTTCACAGATAAAGCACTTATTCTTCCAGATGCTGGAGGATAAACCTCAGATGGCAGTCCTTTTTGGGGACTGCATCTTCTGAAGAAAGCTGCTTTACTTAAGGTTGTGCTTCCTTCCAGGGGCAGCCTATGCCCAATGATTGATCCTTGCAGGGATGTAGGAGTCAGGCTCTGTTGCTCCAACTTGAGAGATATTTGAAGGGTCATCCCAGTTCCAGGGCGAGGTCTTTGTTGTCTCCATCCTTTTTCCTTCCCCTCCTTCCACAGATGATGATCCCAAGAATACTTCCTAATAAATGTCCTGCATGCTAATCTCCAACTCTGGTGAAACCAGTCTGTGAAACCTGTGGGCTGCAGCACCCAGGCCTCCTCCAGGCTGCCTGGATTTGTGATGGGCTTAGCCCATGAAATCAGAGATCAGAGGAGAGAGCCGTGTTTACTCCATGAGCCGCCCCCCTGCTTCCACACTGCTTCTCTGGCAGTAGCTGGTTCCCTCCAGGACTTTACTCCTGCCAAGGCAGGCCCTCCTCCATGGAACCATCTCTCATTCCTTCCTTTCTTTGCTCTTCCAGGCCTACAAGTGGTAATTCTTACCTCTACTGCTAGTCACTGCCTCAACATTCCTAGTTGGTTTCGTTAACTCTAATTACGTCTCTGCAATAGACCCTTTATTCCAACCTTTAGTTCAACCTGTAACATTCTGGTAAATGTTTAACAGTTGGTTTTCTGAAAGAGAACAAAATGCTCTGATTTGTAGCATTTGCCAATTTCTGTGGGATAAATATTCTCACCGTGGCCCAATATGATATCATTGAACATGGAGTTGGGAGAAGATGCACAGTTGTTACATCATACAGATACAATAAAAATGTATGTTAAGAGTAAAATGCAGTAAAATAATGAGGAAGGGATGAGTTTTGAATATTTATTAACTTTGTTTTTAATATAATTTAGATAATTGTAAGTGAATTTCATTTTTAGTAATTGTTGTGCTCAACACCAGGTTGCAAAGTCCCTGAGACTTAACAGTTGACTCTTGCAGGTGGATATGAGCTGGCTCCAGCACACCACTGAGCTGAACTGAGTGGTACTTCCTTTTGGATTGGACTCCTGCCTGATACAGGTTAAGTATCAGTTAACAAGGCAAGTTATAGGTGAGGCTGAGAAATAAGTGGTAGGAGATGGGAGAGGGGGTTGAGGTGTGAGTGAGGGAAGGGGCGGGTAGTATGCAAGACAGAAAGCCCAGTATTTGTGTGTAGATCAAGAGATGGTCACTCCCAAGGTCCTCAGGGTCCCAAACAGTGGGAACTATAAATGTCACATGTCCTTCCACTTTTTCTGACGGCTCTGCCCCTTCATGACTTTTCATTCTTTCCTCTACACCATGAATGACAGAATGAAAAAGAGACCTGGAGATTGAATCTCAGAGAAGGGATTTGGTTTTTCAAATGAGTTCACCAAATTTGTCGGAACATAAGGCCAAGGACCCAAGTTTGAGTTCTGTGTCTCAGGAGCGTGGGTGTGACTGGGTGGTGATTGAGTTGGGAAGGAAAAGATTGAATCCTATCAGTAATAAAAGGTCAAAAGACGTTGAGAGGGATTGAGAAGAATTTGAGAAGACTGGAGAGAGTTTGCAAAGGAAGTTTTTGTTTCTTTTTTTAAAGCAAGTTCTCTTCTAAATTTGTATTTCTATACCTATCCTGAAAATATGGAAAGAGTCACCAATGTTTTGGAAAATCTATTTCCAGTAGAAGCAGACCTGAAAATGCAGAAATAGGGAGATAATTGATTTTGAAAAGTTATCCCAGCTCACATTTCCTGGGAGGGTCGAGAGCACATTTCAACATGCTCAGATCCTAGCTATGTGTTGTCCATTCAGTGATATATTAATAGACCATCCATAACTGTGCTCTAGATAATGATGAAGTGCCTCTTGAGGCTGCACGTTCCAAGTTTGATGTCAGCCGTGCTAATATTCAGAGAGAAAAGGACAATGTCTGCACCCTTCCTGTGCTGAAAACGTTCCTCAGGGCAGTTCTCAATCCATGCAATGGTCCCTATATAGATGAGAAAGAAATGTTTTCCTTACCTGATCAGGGAAGTCATTGCTTCAGAACTTGTATGTGGATTGAGCATTGTTCTTGCCACAGCCAACCAAGGAAGAGTGAGACTTCCTCCTGAATCCTGGGCTGATGGGATCAGCAGGTAACTCATTCTTAGGAACTAACTAGGAATATTTCATCAAGTAGTCAGTCATTGTGCCCTAGAAGATGGAAGGAATACACAGAGTCATTATACCAAAAAGAATTGGTCGACGTTCAACCATTTCAAGAGGTAGCATATGATCAAGAACTAATGGTACTGAATGAAGAAGTCCAAGCTGTACTGAAGGCATTGGCAAAAAACAAGGCTTCAGGAATTGATGGAATATCAATTGAGATGTTTCAGCAAACAGATGCAGTAGTGGAGGTGCTCACTCGTCTATGCCAAGAAATTTGGAAGACAGCTACCTGGCCAACTGACTGAAGAGATCCATATTTATGCCTATTCCCAAGAAAGGTGATCCAACTGAATGTGGAAATTATCAAACAATATCATTAATATCACATGCAAGCAAAATTTTGCTGAAGATCATTCAAAAGTGATTGCAGCAGTCTATCAACAGGAAACTGCCAGAAATTCAGGCTGGATTCAGAAGAGGATGTGGAACCAGGGATATCATTACTAGTGTTAGATGAATCATGGATGACAGCAGAGAATACCAGAAAGATGTTTACCTGTGTTTTATTGACTATGCAAAGGCATTCAACTGTGTGGATCATAACAAATTACGGACGTTGCAAAGAACGGGAATTCCAGGACACTTAATTGTGCTCATGAGGAAACTTTACATAGATCAAGAGGCAGTTGTTCGGGCAGAACAAGGGGATACTGAGTGTTCAAAGTCAGGAAAGGTGTGTGTCAGGGCTGTATCTTTTCACCATACCTATTCAATCTGTATGCTGAGCAGATAATACGAGAAACTGGACTACATGAAGAAGAATGGAGCATCAGGATTGGAGGAAGACCCATTAAGAACCTGCGTTATGCAGATGACACAACCTTCCTTGCTGAAAGCAGAGGACTTAAAGCACTTACTAATGAAGATCAAAGACCACATCCTTCAGTATGGATTGCACTTCAACATAAAGAAAACAAAAATCCTCACAACTGGGCCTAAAAGCAACATTATGATAAATGGAGAAAAGATTGAAGTTTTCAAGGATTTCATTTTACTTGGATCCACAATCAACATCCATGGAAGCAGCAGTCAAGATATCAAAAGACTCATTGCATTGGGCAAATCTGCAAAGGACCTCTTTAAAGTATTGAAAAGCAGAGATGTCACCTTGAAGACTAAGGTGTGCCTGACCGACGCTGTGATATTTTCTTTTTTTTAAATTTTTATCGTGCTTTAAGTGAAAGTTTACAAATCCAGTCAGCCTCTCACACAAAAACTTATATACGCCTTGCTAAATACTCCCAATTGCTCTCCCCCTAATGAGACAGTCTGCTCCCTCCCTCCACTCTCTCTTTTTGTGTCCATTTCATCAGCTTCTAACCCCCTCCACCCTCTCATCTCCCCTCCAGGGAGGAGATGCCAACATAGTCTCAAGTGTCCACCTGATCCAAGAAGCTCACTCCTCACCAGCATCCCTCTCCAACCCACTGTCTAGTCCAATCCCTGTCCGCAGAGTTCGAAGCCATGGTATTTTCAATCACATCAGGTGCATGCAAAAGCTGGGCAATGAATAAGGAAGATTGAAGGAGAATTGATGCCTTTGAATTGTGGTGTTGGTAAATAATATTGAATACACCGTGGACTGCCAAAAGAATGAACAAATCTGTCTTGGAAGAAGTTCAACCAGAATGCTCTTTAGAAGCAAGGATGGCGAGACTGTGTCTTACATACTTTGGACGTGTTGTCAGGAGGGATCAGTCCCTGGAGAAGGACGTCAAGCTTGGTAAAGTAGAGGGTCAGCAGAAAAGAGGAAGAAGCTCAATGAAATGGATTGACACAGTGGCTGCAACAATGAGCTCAAGCATAACAATGATTGTGAGCATGACACAGGACCGGGCAGTGTTTTGTTCTGTGGTGCATACGGTCACTATGAGCTGGAACGGACTTGAGTGCACCAAACAACAGCAACAACAAACTAGAACTATTTCATTAACTAGTCAATCATTGTGCCCTAACTAATGATGGGTGTGTGATAGAATCAAAATTAAAACTGTCATGTAAAAACAGAAGCTGTTTCCATGATTCCCTGTGAACCAAACCTGAGTATTATTTTATTTCCTGGAGGCCACACAGATTTAAAAAGTTGCAATCTTGGGACCAATTAAAAAAAAATTCCTCAGAGGAAAGAATTTTGTTATATACATCTTTCCATGGGGTACCTTTGCATTTTGAAGTTCTTCCCACCTGGAGAAGCAAAGAGAGTGTTGGTGAATGGAATTTCATTTGCTTTTCCCATACATTATTTTTCTAATGAAGAACATTTGATTACATTTTGTGTAGTGTGGGGCACTTCATAATACGCAGGATGTTCTTTCACCTTTCCTCTCCAGTTTCCAATCCAACTTCTTAATAATAACAAATAGCAGCAACTGCTATTATTAGTGTGGAGTTTTACAGTTTGTAAAGTCTTTCACTTACATTGTTTCAGTTAATTCTCACCCTAACTCCACAGAGTGGTTTATCAGTCATTACCTTTCATGCTGAAAGGTCTGTGTTCAGAAAGATTCAGCAGCTTTCTCAAGGTTGAAAAGCTTGAAAGTGATGCAGCTGAAATTCAATCCCTGTCGGCCACCATGTTCCTCACATTCCCATTCATATATCTCTACCAGACACAGAGTTCCAGACTGTCCCCTCACACTCTTGCAGTATGATTGGCTGACCACATCTGTTCCTTGTTTCTGTCTCCCTTTTCATGGCGGGACTTTGGCCCTTTGGACCAATAAAGACGTTCTAGATGATGAAGGGAGAGAAAAAAACCCTGTATCTAAGTGAAAAGCCATTTTGGGTCTCTCTCTTTCTCAACCACAGTCACAACGGGGGAAAAATGCAACCCTGTGAAATTGTCTCCATGAATCATATCTGAAAACCCTGTGCTTGTTATTTTTTCTCCATTCCTTGCAAACAGTTTTATATGTAAGAACTCATCTCAGTGGAAACAATATTCCTGGCACATGACCTGTGGCTGCTATTTAGTGCTGGGCGCTAGGAAGGGACTAGGCTCTTCGGAGTTCTGGGAAGAAAAAAGTTGAGATAATAAATTACTCATTGAAAAGCCTAGGAAGCAAGAGAGTGTGCAGCAGGCAGCAAGTAGGAAGAACGGAACTTACATTTATCCAGCACTGAGTGTATATCAGGTACTGTGCCAAGTGCTTTACTTCATTATTTCACTTAACTCTCAAAATTACCTTATGAAAATAAGTACAATCATTATCTCCAATTTGCTGGTGAGAAAAACTGAAGATTGGAGAGATTAATTTGTTTCTGTCTCCATTTTCATGGTGGGACTTTTGTCCTTTGGACCAATAAGGACATTCTAGATGATGAAAGAAGGGAGAGAAAAAAACACTTTAAATGAAAAGCCATTTTGGGTCTCTCTGTTTCTCAACCACAGTCACAGCAGGGGAAAAATATCATATATATGTATGATATCATATATCATAAACAGCTAGGGAGTGATGGAGTAAGGTTTTGATATAATCTTTTCATGACAACACTGCACTCCTCTATTCCTTAGGTTATGACCCAGTTCTGAATAACGGTAGACAAAGATGCAGTTCAAGTTTTTAACAGGAATCTTCACTATGGATTCATCTCAAGTATCTCCAGCCTTTTCACATCTCCCACTTCCCTCAACACTTTGCTCCAGCTATAGTGAGCAGCATATAGTTTATGGATCCTCTGTGATCTCCGTTCCTCTGAGCCTTCTTGGGACAATTTCCTCTATCACATTCTCTTAAATAATCTTGCTCATCATCTGTGTCTCAATCTTCTTATAGGAAGTCCTCCATGTCCTTCAAAGTCTGGTTTAGAAGCTCTAGGTATCCCAGAACATCTGTACGTCCCCCAGTGGAGCTCACACTATAATTTTTACTTGTCTCTTCCATCTACCACAAGGTAAATCTTCATGAAAGCAATGACTGGTTGCCTTATTTGCTGTTGTATCTACAACATCATGAGTCAAAGTATATAGTAGGTGTTCCATAAATGCTTGCTTCAAAGTGAATGAGGCAAAATTTGCTGTTCTTCTCATTCTCTCCTTTTTGGTTATTCCTTTGCGTCTCTATTAGAGATTCCCTCTTTCTGAAATCCAGGCTGGTTAGGTGCTCCTCTGAGATGCTTCATGGCACCCAGCTCTTCTTTCAGGCTCATTATTCATCATGTGCTATAGTTACTACCTCTCACTAACTCTGGACTGAAAACTCCTTGAGGACAGAGTTTATGTTTTAAGTACAGTGTTCCCATCAACCGGTGCAGTGCCTAGTGCATCATAGATGTGTAATAACAATTTGTGGAATGAATGAATACATTATTTTGGACACCATCTCACAAACACTAATTACATGCCAGCCTTGTGACAGGCACGTGCCAGGTATTGAAGATACAATAACGAGCAAAACAGACATGTTACCTGCTCTTATAGTTCTTAGAGCCTAGTTGTTGGGATGAAGGGGGTAGTGGGAGGAAAGAGGTCCAGTTGAAGTTAACTTTTGAGTAGCCTAGTTATATCAATAAGCAGACTTTATTAAGAGTTATATTAAAGTTTCCCTTTTCCTTCTTGGGTTAGTGTTGAGGATTGTGGGGGTATACATATTGTGTATTTTACAACTTTCACAAATGTCCTTGTTTTAATGCATTTTTTACAAGTTTTAATATATCTTTTTAAAACTATTGTGTTGTAACCCATATCCATTGCCGTCGAGTCGATTCTTACTCATAGCGACCCTATAGGATGGAGTGGAACTGCCCCATAGAGTTTTCAAGGAGCGGCTGGTGGATTTGAACTGTCGACCTTTTGGCTAGCAGCCGTAGCACTTAACCACTACTCCCCCAGTCCCCCATAATGAGCAGATAATTCCCCAATTACCTAAGCTGAAGTTCATTGTATAGTTCATTAGGCAGGTTTGTTTTCTGTACACCTTACATTCAAAGCAGGCTTCCCATGGCATGGTTTGTGTATTATTCTGCCTGAGGAGGGGGATGGATACCATGACTTCCTGAAGTTCCTATTTACTTGATGCCTTTCTTGGATCATACCAATGAACTGCAAAGTTTGTCCTAACTGTAATCTGCTTGAAGAACTAAGAAGGATGTGATGATGAAAGCATAAAGAGACCTATTTTTTTAATGTACATTTTTTATTGTGTTTTAGGTGAAAGTCTACAGCACAAATTAGTTTCTTGTTAAAAAATTTGTACACAAATTGTTTAGTGACATTGGTTGCAATCTTTGGAATGCGTCAGCACTCTCCCCCTTTCCCTTAACACCCTGGATTTCCCGTGTCCATGTGAGTTGGAAAGGAATGTATACGTTGGTGCTGTTGGGTGAGGTGTTCTGTATACGTATATGAGGCCAAGTTGGTTGATTTTGGCCTTTAGGTCTTATACATCTTTGCTGAATTTCTTTCTAGATGTTCTGTCTATTACCGAAAGTGATGTATTGAAGAGTCCTATTATTATTGTGGAACTATTTCTCTTTTCACTGCTGTTAGAGTTTGTTTTATGTATTTTGGGGCCCTGTCGTTGGGTGCATAGATATTTATTAAGGTTATATCTTCTTGGTGGATTGTCCCTTTAATCATTATATAATGTCTTTCCTTGTCTTTTATGGTTGATTTTGCCTTATAGCTTATTTTATCTGAGATTAGTATTGCCACTCCTGCCCTTTTTTGGTTACTGTTTGCTTGATACATTTTTTTCTATCCTTTGATTTTTAATATGTTTATGTCTTTGTGTCTAAGGTGTTTTTCTTGTAGACAGCATATTGATGGCTGTGTTTTTTTATCCATTCTGCCACTCTCTGTCTCTTTATGGGTGCATTTAAGCCATTACATTCCATATGGTTATCAAGAGGTATGAGTTTATTGCTGCCAATTGTGGGTTTTTTTTTTTTTTTTTTTGATGCTGCCTTTTTCTTTGTTCCTCTTTCTTTCCTTGCTGAGTTCCTTTTGTTTGTGGATTTTCTTTTCTTTTGTTATTTTAGATTTTATGTTTACTGAAATTTTATGTTTTTCTTCTTTTTTATTTTGCTGATGGGCTTGTTAGCTTTCCTTTTGGTTACTTTGAAATTTACCCTTATCTTCCTGAGCCTGAACCAGTCTTTTATTACTTGATATTGCCTTGACTTCTGAACCAGTCTTTTATTACTTGCAATTGCCTTGATGTCCTCTCCGTTTGAAAGCTGTATACCTACACTGTTTATTCCCCCTTTTATTGTTTGACACTGTCATCATTTACAGATTGATGTCTGTGTCCCTATTTTAAGTCTTTCAGCTTTGTTTTGTTATTGAGAATTCTTTACCTAGGTTAGTACCTGGCTGATGCTATCCTGTGTCCTAGACTACAGTTGTTGTCTGATGTTGTTAGTTCTCTAACTGAAAAAAAAACTGAAGGCTACCTTTAATATTTCTTGTAAGTTTGATTTGCTTTTTACAAATTCTATTAATTTCTGCTTATCTGGAAATGTCCTAATTTCACCATTGTATTTGAGAGAGAGTTTTGCAGGATATATTATTCTTGGTTGGCAGTTTTTTTCTTTCAAGGTTTTATATATGTCATGCCTTGCCTTTTTGGCTGCATAGTTTCTGCCATTTAATCAAAGTTTAGTCTTATTGTTTCCCTTTTGTAGGTGACTTTTCATTTTTCTTGAGCTGCTATCAGGATTCTTTCTTTGTCTTTGGTTTTGACAAGTGTGATGATTCCTTGGAAACCATATGGGGCAGTTCCACTCTGTCCATATAGGGTCACTGTGAGTTGGAATTGACTTGATTGCAACAGGTTTGGTTTTTTGGTTTTTGATGACTTTCTTCTGGGGACCTATTCTATATGGGGTTTGTTGAGCTTCTTGGATGGTCAGCCTCTTGTCTTCAATGATATTTGGGAAGTTTTCTGCCAGCAAATATTCAATAATCTTCTCTGTGTTTTCCATTTTCTCCCCCTGTTCTGGAACTCTGATCATATGCAATTTTTTTTGCCCTTGATTGTGTCCCGCATAATTCTTAGGTTTTCTTCATTCTTTTCTCTGAGTTTTCCTCAAAGTGGGATTCATAGATTTGTCTTCACTCTCACTCATTCTGTCTTCCAGTGTTTCATATTAGCTCTTAAAACCTTCTACTGAGTTGTCCGTTTCTCAGATTTTTTTGTTTATCTTTTGGATTTCTGGTCACTTCTTTTGTATGGTTTCTAATTGTTTATTTACTTTGATGTTTTGTTCTTGTATTATTTTCCTGAATTCTTCTACTGCTTTGTCTGTGTTTTTCTTGATTTTGGCTAGGTTTTCATTGCTTTTTTCCTAATTTTGCCTATTTTTTCCTTGTTTTTTTCTGTATTTTCCTTGATTTCTTTCCTGATCTCCTGGAGAGCCCTAAATATTAGTCTTTTGAATTTCGCATCAGGTAGTTCCGCTGCCTTTTCTTCTACCAGAAGGTCGTCTGATTCTTTATTTTGGTCACTTGGTAGAGCCGTCTTGTCCTGCTTTTTTATATGTTTTTTTTTTTTTTTTAAATTTTTATTAAGCTTCAAGTGAACATTTACCATTCCAATCAGTCTGTCACATGTAGGTTTACATACATCTTACTCCCTTCTCCCACTTGCTCTCCCCCTATTGAGTCAGCCCTTACAGTCTCTCGTTTCGTGCCAATTTTACCTTCTTCCCTCTCTCTCTTTTTTATATGTTTTGATATTGTCTGCTGTCTCTGAGACATTAAAGTATTATTTTCTGTATTTATTGATTTTGTATTTGTTTGTTTCATCCTGCTTCTTTGTTTTGTTTTGCTATGTCAGGGTGGGTGGGCCAGGTATGCTTTGCTGCTTGCTCATCTGTGGGCATAATAGCTGTCACTGCCTTGTCTGGGTAGGCAGGTCAGCAACCTGCTGGTTGAGCCCACTTTGCTGTACACTGGTTTGGCAAGGTGGCTAAGGGCAGACTGGGTGGGTGCTGTCTGCTTCCTGATGTTGGTGCAGCAGCATGAGAGCATTCATGGCCCCTCACCATATAGATGGGAGTGTTGGATGGGGAGTGGAATGGGCTCCCTTCCCTCCTTTCAGAAACTGGTCAGGTGGCAGGAGGGGAGGGGCAGTGTGGGCCTGGTGTGGCAGGGATGCTCTAATCTTGGCATTATGGCAACGGCCAGTGGGAAAGGGGAGTGGCGTGTGGGGCTACATGGGGGAAACAAAGAAAAGAGAGAGAAAGAAAAAAAAAGGGTAGCTGGCAGGTGGGGGGGGCAGACCTGCATGCTGGTGGGAAGGGGGGAGGTGGCATATGGGGCTAGGTGGGAAGGACAAAAAAAAGGAAGAAAGAAAAAAAAATGACTTGGCAGGAGCCAGTGGGTGGGAGCTGGGTGAACCTGGTAGCCCTCTAACCAAGCAGAACAGCATGGCCCACTGGGAAGAGTGCAGTGGTGTATGGGGCTAGATGAGAAGGAGAAAGAAAAGGAAGAAAGGGAAAAAAGAAACAAAATGGCATGGCAGGAGCTGGCAGGTGGGATCAGGGCAGACCAAGGGTGACGACTGGCTGGTAGCTCTGTACCTAAGTGACATAGCATGGTCCGTCGGGAAGGGGTGAAGGTGGCATATGTGGCTAGGTAGGAGGGAGAAAGAAAAGGAAGAAAGGAAAACAAAAATATGGTGCCACAGAAGCTGGCAGGTGGGGTTGGTTAGAATCCAGGGTGACAGCAGGATCTTGTCTCTCTAGCTGAGTGGCACAGCATGGCCTGTCAGAAGACAGTGGGGGTAGCATACGGGACAGAAGGGTGAGGGGTGGGAAAGTGTGTTTCTCTGGTTACTGAGTGTCTCCTCTTGGGAGCTCCATGAAGCTGCCTTCCCATACTCCCTGCTGGTTGTACCCCAAAGATGGCAATGCTGTGTCGTGTTAGTTGGTAGGGGACCTACATTCTGTATCTCTTCTCATTTTCTGTTTTCATTCAGCTTCTTTTTCCATTTGGTGTTTGATCTAGTTCTTTATTCTTTCATTTGATGATTAGGGTTCCAGGATTGATGTTTATTTCTGTTTTACTTAGTTTTTCAGTCTTTGCTACAAAGGGACAACATGATGCACCTGTCTAGGGCACCATGTTGGCTCCATCTCAGTAGACCTATTTTGATGGAAGTTCTCACTAGAAAATACAGGATTAGTACAGATTTTTGTCTAGGGGAAGGCACCCGTATCTTGGCAATTTGGATTATGCTCAAAACAGCAGGGAATGAGAAAAAGAGAAAAGAGAGTGAGAAAAGGAGACAAATTCAAGAGGGTTTGAAAGGCTAATGGTAGCATTTTAGACAGATGAGTGAGAAAGGAAAGAGTTGCTAGATGGCAGGAAACCTTGGTGTAAATAGTTGACAAAGGATGGGAATCTTACAGGTTCCAAAAGGAGGGAGGCATATAGTTAGGGAGAGAGAGTGAAGAGCTTTTGTGTGGTAGCTAGACTGTGCTCCTGGCTCAGGAACATAAGCTCTCTGGGTTTCCTTTGCTTCATCTATAAAAGGCCCGGACATTCTAGGCCTGGCTCATAGAAACCTGCAGGCAGCAATCCTTCCTCTCTTTCCTCGTATGAATATGCGGATTAGTATTCTCTACTCCCACTCACCTCCCATAATGTTCTCTGTGCTGTGAGCAAAAAATTGACACTTGCTATTTTAAATTACTGAAATTTGGAATTTATTATTAAAGTTTAACTCACCCAGACCAATACTCTGTATCTTAGGGAATAAAATGTTCAAATTTACTAGGTAATGCCAAATTGTTTTACAAAAGGATTCTATCAGTTTACATTCTTCCCAACAGCGTACGAGATTTTCCTTTACTTCGTATCCTTACCAGCAGTTGGTATTTCCCAAGTTTAAAAGTTTTGCCTATCTTATGAGTATTAAACGGTGTCTCAGTTTGCTTTTTAGTTTTCACTTCCCTAATTACTAGTAAGGTTGACAGATTTTTTTGTATGTCCGTAGGCCATTCATAATTCTCCACCTATGAAGTGCTTGTTTCCTATTTCTCTATTGAGTTATGTTTTCTTTGTAGGAATTCTTTACATATTACAAATATTAATCTGACAAAGGATATAAATGTTCCTTGTATGCTTTGAAAGAATAAGTATTCCCCCATTTTGAAGAACTTTTTTATATTTATTAGCTCAAACTTATTAATTATTCTGTTCAAACATTTTTTTTTTGTTTCTCATTTAATTAGGAAGTATGTTAAAATATTTTACAAGATGGTG
This sequence comes from Elephas maximus indicus, assembly GCF_024166365.1. NCBI lineage: Eukaryota > Metazoa > Chordata > Mammalia > Proboscidea > Elephantidae > Elephas > Elephas maximus. The sequence continues at coordinate 44,767,959 of NC_064843.1, forward strand.
AATTTGTCGTTTTGACCTTGAGATTCTGTTGGTTTTTGGCCTTGTGTATTTTGAGGCTAACTAATTTTGTGTTTAAAAGAAATTTATACCTCTCTATTTTTGTATATAGAGATCTTCTTTGACTTGTGAAAAAAAATATTTTTAACTGAAACTTAATTTACCAGATGATATATTAACAAGCCATTGCCTGTCTGTCAGCTTGTCATACTGTGGAGGCTTGAGTGTTGCTCTGATGCTGGAACCTATGCCACTGGAATTCAAATCCTAGCAAGGTCACCCATGGTGGATCGGTTTCAGTGGAGCTTCTAGACTAATAAAGGCTAGGAAGAATGCATGATGATCTATGTCTGGAAAGACGAAAGTTTATTAGTGGTTACTAGGGGTAGGAGGGAAGTAGGGGAAAGGGGGACTCCCTGCATATGGGACACTGAGTTTCTGTTAAAGGTGATGGGAAAATTTGGAAATAAATAATGGTAATGGTTGAACAACATGATAAACATAACTAATGTCACAAATTGTACACATGAAGAATGTTGATAAGGTAAATTATTTGTTACAGATATATTTACCACAATAAAAAGGGAAAATAAAAGAACAAATGAAATGAAAACCAACCACTATAAATTCCAACAGAATATGGTCCAATATAGTGCTAAAGATGAGCCTCCTAGGTTGGAATGCACTCAAACACACAGTGGCAGCAACAATGTACTCAAACATACCAGTGAAGATGGTGCAGGACTGGCCAACATTTTGTTCTGCTGCACAAGGGGTCACCAAGAGTTGGAGCTGGCTTGACAGCACCTAACAACAGCAACATATTAACAAGTAGCTATATAGATTATGGCTAGTATCTGCCTGCTGTATCTTTTCCCATCATTTTACACCCAGCATTTCTGGGTCCTTATGTTTTAGGTATGCCTTTTGGTTTGGGAATCTTGTCCCTGAGGGGGTTTGCTAGGTTTTTTTAGGCAACAATCTCGAGGTTCAGAGACACCCAAAGAATTATACTCATGTCTTTATCCAAGAGAACATACATGTCTCAAGCTTCTTCTGTTATCTTTGTGAAGGTCTGAAGTAACTTAGCACCTTTCTCTTCAGACTCAGCACTCACACTAGGAGCCTTCCTCAGGGTTCAGTTTGTTTAGAAGGTGGTCCCCAAGGTCTGGGAATTAACCTGTTACTATAGGCCACGCCTATGAAACGTAATTTGGTGTACTGATTATTTGCAGGTGTGGATGACCTATGTAAGAAGTCACTGTTACTTCCCAAGACTATTATGTAAAGTCTTCAAGAAGTAGTATGTGGCACTTTTTCTACAAGTCTGGCTGTTTTACTGTATGTGCAGCTTTGAAAACAAAGTTAAAATATTTATATATATCTACTAGTCCAATATTATTCAACCCCATGCCCCACGGCTAGGGTCCAAAAACTACTGGTTTAAATAAAACTGCTTGATTTGAAAGGCCTAGAAGGGTCAGTACAGGAATAAAGGCTATTGGTCCAAAACTTGGAAATAGAAAGAGCTGTGGGCCACATGGGTATTTGATGTCTAGTTTATGAGTTTGCAAGAAGACCGTTGAAGATCAAAGGGCGTTGCATAGCTCAGCCAGTAGTAGGTTGGGCAGGCAAGTGGGAGTAAGGTGTGCACTGTTTACAGAGGTCAGGGCCAAGTGATAAGTCAGGAAGTTCAAGACAGGCAGGAAGAGTTAGTAGGTGGCCTGATTGCCAGGAGCTTGTGACATCAGCTTAATGCTAAAGCAAGTCTCTGGCCCAGACTGCAGTGTGGGTTTTTCTGAACCTAAACATGGGGTCAGAAAAACACTTGGCTAGAGAGAGGGACCATGCAAACACTCCTGAGAGTAGACATAGCAACATCTTTTAGCGGGGGTCACTTTATATTTTCCCTCAGACATTCATCTCTTGCCTTGCTTTTTTGATGACTATCATGTGCACACATTATCTTTTGCCTCTTTGTTTACTCACTGATGATCTACACAAAAGGCTGCTGCCCACTCTCCTAAGAATTTTGCTGATGAGGTTGCACCTCCCTGGCATTTCTCTTCAGAATGGAAATTTCAGTGGTGCACCTCTTCACAGGTGTGCCTCCTGTGACTTCATTTGCCCTTTGATTAATAACCAGAAGCAATTATGACTCATGTCTATGCTTCCTTTCTCTTGATATGTAATACATTGAAGGAAGAACTCATTCTCTTGTGTTGCCTCTTGAAACTCAGAATTTTTCTTAATAACAATTTTACGTACCTCATAGTGAATACTAAAATAAACATTTCTTCCAACAAAGTATTGCATATAGGTCATTTCCTCTTCTCCCCATCTCCAAGAATGAAAAGTACTTTACAAGGAGACAGTAACTATGCTCTATGGTTTGACCAGACAATGGCCAAATGAATATGCGTGCTCCAAATAAGAGAAGCCATTGCATTGTGTCTATGCCAGGGTGTCATGGATTGAATTATGTACCCCCAAAAATGTGTGTATTAACTTGGTTAGGCCATGATTCCCAGTATTCTGTGGTTGTCCTGTATTTTGTGATTGTAATTTTATGTTAAAGAGGATTAGGGTTGTAACACCCTTTCCAGGTCATATCCTTGATCCAATGTAAAAGGAGTTTCCCTGGGGCATGGCCTGAACCACCTTTTATCTCTCAAGAGATAAAAGGAAAGGGGAGCTAGCAGAGAGTTGGGAACCTCATACTACCGAGAAAGCAGCGCCGGGAGCAGAGCATGCCCTTTGGACCTGAGGTTCCTGCGCTGAGATGCTCCCGAACCAAGGGAAGCCTGATGACAAGGACCTTCCTCCAGAGCTGACACAGACAGAAAGCCTTCCCCTGGAGCTGGAGCCCTGAATTTGAACTTTTAACCTACTGGACTGTGAGAGAATAAACTTCTGTTTTTTAAAGCCATCCGCTTGTATTTCTGTTATAGCAGTACTAGACGACTGAGACACAGGGATGGGACTGCCATCATACAGAAGAGGGATTGGTTTGGACACTAACTTGGAACTTCCATGGTTAATTCAATTATAATTAAGATTAAATATGTTACAGTCAAATAATGGGTAACACATGGCTGGGTTGTAGTTACGAGATTTGGGGGAGAAGTATGATATAGTAGGAGCAGACCCAGATTGGAAACCAAAACTCTTGGGTAAAAATGCTACTGTGATTGCACTGTTACCCAAAAGCTGGCCAAATTTGGGTAAAGCTTTTATAGCATTAACCAAACACAGGAACGTTTGTTACTTGAAGGACAAAGGCTGGATGGTAGATTCATGACTGCCCCTTGGAAATTCATCTAGTTGGAGCAGCTATCCTCTGTTGTTCAGAGGTTTACCAGTTGTGCAAAAGCATATGGGATGTAATGAATTCTTTTAGGGTCCTGTCCAGATCCCCTTTACCAGGCTGGGGAGTTTATTACCCGGCTGCTGTGTATGTTGTCTGCTTTTCCAAAGGATTGTCTTCAGCTAAATAGGAACCACTTTGCCATGGAGCCTGTGCTGTCTCCCTCCCCTTTTAGCCTGCAGTCATAGGGAGTCTAACTCTGTGATGCCATTCATGCTTTAGAGTTCCCTATGGGATAAGGCTGAGACCAGACTTCAGCTGAGACCACATCCTTGCTCAGATCCTTTCCCTGCCCTTTCCTGCTTACCTTATTACCCTTCTGAGAGCACACCCTCAATAAATCTCTGCCTCTGGTTCTGCTTCTGGGGTTCACTTGACCTTAGACATGGGATTGCAGTCCTCTTTCTTGTATCCATTGAAAAGAACAGGGCCATTCTGTTTAATAGAGAAGTGGAATAGAAGGAAGGGAAGGGCCATGGTTGAATGAGACCAGGTGCTAAGGTGTGGAAACCTGAATCTTTGAGGTGAGAGAGTTGACATGTGCACTAGCTCTTTTTTATCTGCCACCCTGGTGGTATCATCAGTCAACAATCATGTCTGTCTCTGATCATCATGCGTGTATTGAAATTGTTCCCATAGCATCATTGACTCCAACCAGAACTTTCCAAACTAGGGCCAGGTGGGTGAGAAGACTTATGAAAGACACTTTCCCAATCAGGTGAGTGATAGAAGCTAGTCTGGCCAGGGTTAGCTCTTTCAGAAGTGGCCTTGATTACCCTGTGTTTTTAACATTGGCACTCACAGCAGGACTCACTCAGCAAAGGAACTCTTGGTGACCACTTTACTCAAGTGAACCCTCAATTCAGAAAGAGCAGAGGAGGCAGGGCTGGGTGAGTCAGATGCACTGGGCACAGAGGTTAAAAGAGAAATAGAGCATTTGGGAATTTACAAAGGCAGTAACAGTTCCTAAAGACTGAAGATAAAAGAACAAGGTCTGAGAAATAAGTATGGACAGGAACAATCTGAAATATAGGTCTCTGGGGCACATTCTCCTTTTAGAGATTTCTTCTAACCCTGTGTTTGCTTATCCACTATTAAATGGGCCTGATTGACTGAAAGCTCATTTATATTTACCTTTAATTTTAATATTAGGTTTTTTTTTTAAATATGAACACGTAGCTCAAAATTCTGAGTTCAAAAGTATTCATGTTTCGAAAAGCTCTTTTCACTTCTACCCTGTTGCCAAGTCACCCAGTTCCTCTTAAAAGGAAGATTTCTTACAGTTTCATGAGTATCCTCCCAATGATATTTCATATATGTAATATTTTATATTACATGTGCACTAGCTCGGTTTTATATACTACCCTGGTATTGTCATCAGCCAACAATCTTGTCTATCTCTGGGGCCATTATGGATGTATTGATCTTGTTCTCATAACCATCTTTTCATTGATTCCATCCCCAAATTTCCAAACTAAGGCTGGGCGGGTAAAAAGACTCGTGAAAGACACCCCTTCCAAACCTGGTGAAGCCATCAATCTTTCAGTTAGTAGTGCAAAGCTGAACTCTTTGGACCACCCAGGGACTTCTATTCCATAATATACTAAAATCCATTGCCATCAAGTTGACTTTGACTCATAGGGACACAATAGGACAGAGTAGAACTGCCCCATAGGGTTTCCAAGGCTATGATCTTTATGGGAGCAGACTGCTGCTAATAGGTTCGAGCTGCCGACCTTTTAGTTAGCAGCCAAGTACTTAGCCACTGTGCTACCAGGGCTCCTTTTCCATAGTATAGACATGCCAAATTTAATCAATTCCCATTAGTGCATCTTTACGTTGTTTCCAATTTTTACCTGCAGTGAATATCCTTGTTATATCAATCATACATGTGTGAGTATACAGTACCCATGAGCTGCAGACCCAGAGTAGAATTTCTGGGTCAAAAATATATGTGCATTTGAACATATGGCATATGTTGCCAGGTTGTCCCTCATAAAAGTGGTACAAATTTAAAATCCCATCTGCACTGTGTGTGAAAACTTGTTTATCTGAATCAGGAGTTGGCAAACTATAGCCTGCAGACTAGCTACCTGTTTTTGTAAATAAAGCTTTATTGGAACACAGTCATACCATTTGTTTACATATTGTTATATGTACTGGACTGCTTTCATGTCATAACTGTAGAGTTGAGTAGATGCAACAGAGAGCACGGTTCAGTTCCATGAAGCTGAAAATATTTATCACCTGGTCCTTTCCAGAAAACGTTTTCTGACTTTTGCTCTCTACTCTGTCCATTTAAAATGTTTTCACACTTTTTGATCTATGCCAATCTTGTGTAAAAAAAAAAAAAAAGCTTCATTATAGATTTAATATGTGTTTCTTTTTTATAAGTAAGTGAGGTTGAAATTTTGTCTGCAAACCTTGTATTCATATTTTTTAAATCTGTTTTTGTCTTAAGGAACTTAGCTCTTTTTCAGTGACATGAACAGCAAATATGTTTTTCTGTTTTTCTCTTGACTTTGACTATGGTTTATTTTTTTGCATGTGGAAATGTTTGATTTTTATGTAATTGAATGTATTACATAAATCCTTTCTTTTGTGACTTCAGATTTCCTTTCATATATAGAAAAATCTTACCCATTTGTTTTCATATGTAATCCATTTGGAATTTTGTTGTAAGGCGTGGTGTAGTATATACCCTTATTATTTTTACTCTAAAGGCTAATCAGTTGCCTGAAGCCCAATTAACAAATAGTGCATATTTTTCCTACTGATTGAAAATACCTTCTTTAGAGTGAACTAAAGCCCATTTTTATTTGGCTCTATTTCCAAATATTCTATTTTGTTTCCTTGATCCTCACTATTTTAACAATTGTAGCTTTATGATATGTTTTATTTTCTGAGAAAAATAGTGTCATTGTTAGGTGCCATGGAGGTGGTTCTGACTCATAGTGACCCTATGTGCAACAGAACGAAATACTGCCTGGTACTATGCCATCCTCACAATCCTTGCTGTCTTTGAACCTCTTGTTGCAGCCACTGTGCAAATCCATCTTTTGAGGGCCTTCCTCTTTTTCATTGACCCTCTATTTTACCAAGCATGATCTCCTTCTCCAGGGAGTAGTCCTTCTGATAACATGTCCAAAGTATGTGAGACAAAGTCTCACCACCTTCACTTCCAAGGAGCAGTCTGGCTGTACTTCTTCCAAGACAGATTTGATTGTTCTTCTGGCAGTCCATGGTATATTCTGTATTCTTTGCCATCACCAGAATAAATGGCATCAATTCTTCTTTGGTATTCCTTATTCATTGTCCAGCTTTTGCATGCATATGAGGCAAATGAAAATACCATAACTTGGGTCAGGCCCACCTTAGTGCTTAAAGTGCCATCTTTTCTTTTTAACACTTTAAAGAAGTCTTTTGCAGCAGATTTATCTGGTGCTATATGTAGTTTGATTTCTTGATTGCTGCTTCCATGGGCATTGATTGTGGATCCAAGTAAAGTTAAATCTTTGACGACTTCAGTATTTTCTCTGCTTATCATGATGTTGCTTATTGGTCCAGTTGTGAGAATTTTTGTTTTATGTTGAGGTGTAATTCTTACTGAAGGCTAAAGTCTTTGATCTTCATCAGTAAATGCTTCAAGTCCTCTTCATTTTCTGAAAGCAAGGTTGTATCGCATGCGTATCACAGGTTGTTGATGAGTCTTCCACCTATCCTGGTGCAGTGTTCATATAGTCCAGCTTCTCTAATTATTTGCTTAGCATACAGATTGAATAGGTATGGTGAAAGGATACATCCCTGATGCACACCTTTCCTGATTTTAAACAACAGTATCTCTTCGTTCTGCTCGAATGAATGCCTCTTGGTCTATATACAGGTTCCTTATGAGCACTATTAAGTGTTCTAGAATTTCCACCCTTGACAAAGTTATCCATAATTTGTTATGATCCACACAGTCGAATGCCTTTGCATAGTTAAAAAAACACAGGTAAACATCTTTCTGGTATTCTCTGCTTTCATCCAGGATTCATCTGACATCAGCAATGATATCCCTTGTTCCATGTCCTCTTCTAAATCTGGCTTGAATTTCTGGCAGTTCTGTGTCGATATAGTGCTGCAACCATTTTTGAATTACCTTCAGCCAAATTTTACTTGCATGTGATATTAATGATATTACATGATAATTTACGCATTCTGTTGGATCACCTTTCTTTGGAATGGGCACAAGTATGGATCTCTTCCAGTCAGTTGGCCAGGTAGCTGTCTTCCAAATTTTTTGGCATAGATGAGTGAGCACCTCCAGGGTTGCATCTGTTTATTGAAACATTTCAATTGATATTCCTGGAGCCTTGTTTTTTGCCAATGCCTTCAGTGAAGCTTGGACTTCTTCCGTCAAAACCATCAGTTCTTGATTATATGCTATCTCCTGAAATGGTTGAACGTTGGCCAGTTCTCTTTGGTACAGTGACTCTGTGTATTCCTCCGTCTTCTTTTGATGCTTCCTGGATCGTTTAGTATTTTGCCCACAGAATCCTTCAATATTAGAGCTCAAGACTTGAACTTCTTGTTCGTTTTATTATATTTTTATTGTAATTCAGATGAAGGCTCACAGAGGAAATTAGTTTCTCATTAAACAATTAATACACATATTGTTTTGTGACATTGATTGCCAACCCCATGACATGTCAACACCCTCCCCTTCTTGACCTTCAATTCTCCGTTACCATCTTTCCTGTCTCCTCCTGCCTTCTAGGCCTTGCCCCTGGGCTGGTGTACCCCTTTAGTCTCATTTTGTTTTATGGGCCTGTCTAATCTTCAGCTGAATTTCAGGAATTGACTTCACTACTGAGTTAAAAGAGTATTTGGGGGCCATACTCTCAGGGTTTCTCCAGTGTCTGTCAGGTCTGTAAGTCTGGCCTTTTTTTGTAAGTTAGAATTTTGTTCTACATTTTTCTCCAGCTCTGTCTGGGAACCTCTGTTGTGATCCCTATCAGAGCAGTCAGTGATGGTAGTCAGGCACCATCTGGTTGTGCTGGACTCAGTCTGGTGGAAGCTGTGGTAGTTGTGGTCCATTAGTCCTTCGGACTAATCTTGCCTTTGAGTCTTTGGTTTTCTTCATTCTCCCTTGCTCCAGATGGGGAGGGACAAGTGGAGTATCTTAGATGGCCGCTCACAAGCTTTTAAGACCCTAGATGCTACTCACCAAAGTAGAATGTAGAACATTTTCTTTATAGACTATGTTATGCCAGTTGAGCTAGATGTTCCTGGAGACCATGGTCCCCACAGCCCTCAGCCCAGCAATTTGGTCTCTCAGGGAGTTTGGATGTGTCTATGGAGCTTCCATGACTTTGCCTTGTACAAATTGTGCTGGCTTCACCAGTATTGTGTACTGTCTTATCCAACACCAAAGTTACCAGTTATCTATTGTCTATTTAGTGTTTTTCCGTTCCCACCCCTCCCCTCCCTCGTAACCATCAAAGATTGTTTTTTTGTGTGTGTAAGCCTTTTCACGAGTTTTTATAGTAGTGGTTTCATACAGTATTTGTCCTTTTGTGACTGACTTATTTCACCAAACATAATGCCCTCCAGATTCATCCATGTTGTGAGATGTTTCAAAGATTCATCATTGTTTTTTATCATTGTGTATGTGCCATAGTTTTTATCCATTCATCTGTTAATGGACATCTGGGTTGTTTCCATCTTTTTGCTATTGTGAACAATGCTGCAATATGATACAATCCTAGGAGTGGGATTGCTGGAACATAAGGTATTTGTATTTTTAGCTTTCTAAGGAAGCCCCATATCCTTTTCCAAAATGGTTATACCATTTTGCATTCCCATCAGCAGTACATGTGTTGCTCTAGAGATAAGAATGCCAATTTTCCTGAGATCTCTTCAACATTTGCTATTTTCTGTTTTTTGGATTAGTGCTGGTAATGTTGGGGGTAAAATGTTATCTCATTGTGGTTTTGATTTGCATTTCTCTGATGGCTAGAGATGGTGAGCATTTCCTCATACGTCTGTTGGCCACTTGAGTGTCTTCTTTGGAGAAGTGTATGTTCATTTCCCTTGCCCATGTATTAATCGGATTATTTGTCTTTTTGTTCTATAGGTGTCGAATTTTCTTGCAGATTTTAGAGATTAGACCTTTGTCTGATTTGTAATAGCCAATTTTTTTCCCCCAGTCTGTAGGTTCTCTTTTCACTCTTTTGGTGAAGGCTTCAATGAGTGTGTTTAATTTTTACAATATCCCAGTTATCTAGCTTATCTTCTGAAATTTGTGTGTTGTTAGTTATGGTTTGTATTCTGTTAATGCCGTATAGTAGGTGCTGTAGCATTGATCCTATTTTTTCTTCTACGAACTTCATGGTTTTCGGTTTTATATTTAGGTCTTTGATCCATTTTGAGTTAGTTTTTGTATATAGTGTAAGGTATGGGTCCTGTTCCATTTTTTTTGCAGATGGACATCCAGTTTTGCCCACACCGTTTGTTAAAAAGGCTGTCTTTTCCCCATTTGATGGACTTTGGGCTCTTATCAAAGATCAGAGAGGTAGATGGATTTACATATGAGTTCTCAATTCTGTTGCATTGGTCAAGGTATCTGTGGTTGTACAAGTACGAGGCTGTTTTGACTACCGTAGCTGTATGGTAGGTTCTGAGGTCAGGTACTGTGAGTCCTCCTACTTTATTCTTCTTCTTCAATAGTGTATTAGTTATCCAGGGCTTCTTCCCTTTTCTTATAAAGTTAATGATAAGTTTTTCCAGCTCTTTAAAGACCGTTGTTGGTGTTTGGATCGGTATTATATTGTATTTGTAAATCACTTTGGGTAGAATTGTCATTTTCACAATGTTGAGTCTACTTATCCATAAGCATGGTATGTTTTTCCATTTATGTAGATTTCATTTCTTGTAGTAGTGTTTTGTAGTTTTCTTTGTATAGGCCTTCTACATCCCTGGTTAGATTTATTCCCAAGTTTTTTTTTTGGCTATTATAAATGGTATTGTTTTCCTTTTCATCATTCTCTTTACTGGTGTATAGGAATCCAACTGATTTTTGTATGTTTATCTGGTATCCTGCAACTCTGTTGAATCTTTCCATTAGTTCCAGTATTTTTCTTGTGGAGTCTTTTGGATTTTCTATGTATAGTATTGTATCATCTGCAAATAGGGAGAGTTTAACTTCTTCATGACCAATTTGGATGCCCTTTATTTCTGTTTCTTGCCTTATTGTTCTAGCTAGGACTTCCAACACAATGTTAAATAGGAGTGGTGATAAAGGACGTCCTTGTCTTGTTCCTGTTCTCAAGGGGAATGTTTTCAGCCTCTCTCCTTTAAGAATGGTGTTGGCCGTTGGTTTTGCATATATGCCTTTTATTATGTTGAGAAATTTTCCTTCTATACCTATTTTATTAAATCATGAATGGGCATTGGACTTCGTCAAATGCCTTTTCTGTGTCAGTTGAGATGATCAAGTGATTCTTTTCTTTTTTTTATTTATGTGGTGCATTATGTTGATTGATTTTCTAATGTTGAGCCATCCTTGCATACTGTGTATGAATCCTACTTGGTCATGGTGTATTATTTTTTTGATATGATGCTGAATTCTATTAACTAGAATTTTGTTGAGAATTTTTGCATGTATATTCACGAGAGATACTGGTCTATATTTTTCTTTTTTGCGGTGTCTCCTCCTGGTTTTGGTATCAGGGTTATGCTGGCTTCATAGAATGAATTCGGAAGTATTGCTTCCTTTTCTGTGTTCTGAAATAGCTTGAGTAGTACTGGTGTAAGCTCTTCTCTGAATGTTTGGTAGAATCCGCTAGTAAAGCCATCTGGGCTAGGGCTTTTTTGTTTTTGTCCATTTTTTACAATTTTTATTGTGCTTTAAGTGAAAGTTTACAACTGAAGTCAGTCTCCCACACAAAAACTTATATACACTTTGCTGCAAACTCTCAATTGCTCTCCCCTTAATGAGACAGTCTGCTCCCTCCCTCCAGTCTCTCTTTTTGTGTCCATTTTGTCAGCTTCTAACCACTTCTACCCTCTCATCTCCCCTCCAGTGAGGAGATGCAAACATAGTCTCAAGTGTCCACCTGATCCAAGAAGCTCACTCCTCACCAGCATCCCTCTACATCCCATTGTCAAGTCCAATCCCTGTCTGAAGAGTTGGCTTTGGGAATGGTTCCTGTCCTGGACCAACAGAAGGTCTGGGGGCCAGGACCACTGGGGTCCTTCTAGTCTTAGACCATTAAGTCTGGTCTTTTAATGAGAATTTGGGGTCTGCATCCCACTGCTCGTCTGCTCCCTCAGGGATTCTCTGTTGTGTTCCCTGTCAGGGCAGTCATCAGTTATAGCCGGGCACCACCTAGTTGTTCTGGTCTCAGGCTGAAGTAGTCTCTGGTTTATGTGATCCTTTCTGTCTCTTGGGCTCGTAATTCCCTTGGTGTTCTTCATTTTCCTTTGATCCAGGTGGGTTGAGACCAATTGATGCATCTTAGATGGCTACTTGCTAGCGTTTAAGACCCCAGATTCACTTTCCAAAGTGGGATGCAGAATGTTTTGTTAATAGATTTTATTATGCTAATTGACTTAGATGTCCCCTGAAACCATGGTCCCCAAACCCCCACCCCTGCTACGCTGGCCTTGGAAGCATTCAGTTTATTTGGGAAACTTCTTTGCTTTTGGTTTAGTCCGTTTGTGCTGACCTCCCCTGTATTGTGTGTTGTCTTTCCCGTCACCTAAAGTAGTTCCTATCTACTATCTAATTAGTGAATACCCCTGTACCTCCCTCCCTCCCTTCCCCCTCTTGTAACCATCAAAGAATATTTTCATCTCTGTTTAAACTATTCCTCTAGTTCTTATAATAGTGGTCTCATACAATATTTGCCCTTTTTCAACTGACTTATTTTAGTCAGCATAATGCCTTCCAGATTCCTCCATGTTATGAAATGTTTCATGGATTCATCACTGTTCTATGTCGATGGGTGGTATTCCATTGTGTGAATACACCATGATTTATTTACCCATTCATCCTTTGATGGGCACCTTGGTTGCTTCCATCTTTTTGCTATTGTAAACTGTGCTGCAATAAACATGGGTGTGCATATATCTGTTTGTGTAAAGGCTCTTATTTCTCTAGGATATATTCCAAAGAGTGGGATTGCTGGATCGTATGGTAGTTCTATTTCTAGCTTTTTAAGGAAGCGCCAAATCAGTTTCCAAAGTGATTGTACCATTTGACATTCCCACCAGCAGTGTAGAAGTGTTCCAATTTCTCCACAGCCTCTCGAACATTTATTATTTTGTATTTTTTGGATTAATGCCAGCCTTGTTGGAGTGAGATGAAATCTCAGTGTAGTTTTGATTTGCGTCTCTCTGATGGCTAATGATTGTGAGCATTTCCTCATGTATCTGTTAGCTACATGATTGTCTTCTTTAGTGAAATGTCTGTTTGTATCTTTTGCCCATTTTTTAATTGGGTTGTCTTTTTGTAGTTGAGTGTTTGCAGTATCATGTACATTTTAGAGATCAGGCCCTGATCGGAAATATCATAGGTAAAAACTTTTTCCCAGTCTGTAGGTAACTGTTTTACTCTTCTGGTGAAGTCTTTGGATGAGCATAGGTGTTTGATTTTTAGGAGCTCCCAGTTATCTAGTTTTTCTTCTGCATTGTTAGTAATGTTTTGTATACTGTTTATGCCGTGTATTAGGCTCTTAACATTGTCCCTATTTTTTCTTCCGTGATCTTTATCCTTTTAGATTTTATATTTAGGTCTTTGATCCATTTTGAGCTCTTGTTTGTGCATGGAGTGAGGTATGGGTCTTGTTTCATTTGTTTTGCAGATGGATATCCAGTTATGCCAGTAGCATTTGTTAAAAAGACAAATTTTTTCCCAAGTAACTGCTTTGGGGCCTTTGTCAAATATCACCTGCTCCTGTGTGGATGGATTTATGTCTGGATTCTCAATTCTGTTCCATTGGTCTACGTATCTTTTTTTACCAGTGCCAGGCTGTTTCGACTACTGTAGCTGTATAATGGGTTCTAAAATCAGGTAGAGTAAGGCCTCCCAGTTTGTTCTTTTTTCAGTAATGCTTTACTTCTCCGGGGCCTCTTTCCTTTCCGTACGAAGTTGGTGATTTGTTTCTCCATCTCATTAAAGAATGTCGTTGGAATTAGGATCGGAATTGCAGTAAATCTATAGATCGCTTTTGGCAGAATAGACATTTTTACAATGTTAAGTCTTCCTGTCTATGAGGAAGGTATGTTTTTCCACTTATGTAGGTCTCTTTTGTTTTCTTGCAGTAGTGTCTTGTAGTTTTCTTTGTATAAGTCTTTTTCATCTCTGGTAAGATTTATTCCTAAGTATTATATCTTCTTGGGGCTACTGTAAATGGTATTGATTTGGTGATTTCCTGTTCAATGCTCTTTTTGTTTGTGTAGAGGAATCCAGCTGATTTTTGTATGTTTATGTGGTATCCTGATGCTCTGCTGAACTCTTCTATTAGTTTCTGTAGTTTTCTGGAGGATTCCTTAGGGTTTTCTGTGTATAAGATCATGTCACCTGCAAATAGAGATACTTTGACTTCTTCCTTGCGAATCTGGATGGCCATTATTTCCTTATCTAGCCTCATTGCTCTGGCTAGAACTTCCAGCACAATGCTGAGTAAGAGTGGTGATGAAGGGAATCCTTGGCTTTTTCCTGATCTCAGGGGGAATGCTTTCAGGCTCTCTCCATTTAGGGTGATGTTGGTTATTGGCTTTGTATAAATGCCCTTCATTATGTTGAGGAATTTTCCTTCAATTCCTATTTTGCTGAGAGTTTTTATCATGAATGGGTGTTGAACTTTGTCAAATCTCTTTTCTGCATCAATGGATAAAATCATGTGGTTCTTGTCTTTTGTTTTATTTATGTGGTGGATTACATTAATTGTTTTTCTAATATTGAACCATCCCTGCATACCTGGTATGAATCCCACTTGGTCATGGTGAATTTTTTTTGATATGTTGTTGAATTCTATGGGTTAGAAATTTGTTGAGGATTTTGGCATCTAAGTTCATGGGGGATATAGGTCTGTAATTTTCTTTTTTTGTGGTGTCTTTACCTGGTTTTGGTATCAGGGATATGCTGGCATCATAGAATGAGTTTGGGAGTATTCCGTCCTTTTCTATGTTGTGAAATACCTTTAGTAGTAGTGGTGTGAACTCTTCTTTGAACGTTTGGTAGAACTCCGCAATGAAGCCATCAAGGCCAGGGCTCTTTTTGTTGTTGTTGGGAGTTTTTTGATTACCTTTTCAATCTCTTCTTTTGTTATGGGTCTATTTAGTTGTTCTACCTCTGTTTGTGTTAGTTTAGGTAGATAGTGTGTTTCTAGGAATTCATCCATTTCTTACAGGTTTTCAAATTTGTTAAAGTACAATTTTTTATAGTAATCTGATATGATTCCTTTAATTTCAGTTGTGTCTGTTGTAATATCACCATCTTATTCCTTATTCAGGTTATTTGCTCCCTCTCCTGTGTTTTCTTTGTCAGTTTGGCCAATGGTTTATCAATTTTGTTAATTTTTTCAAAGAACCAGCTTTTGGTCTTGTTAATTGTTTCAATTGTTTTCTCTTTAATTCTGCTCTCATTTTTATTATTTGCTTTCTTCTGGTGCCTCTGGGTTTTTTTTTTTTTTTTTTTTGCCTTCTTTCTATTTGTTGACATTATAGGGATAATTCTTTGATTTTGGCCCTTCTTTTTGTATGTGTGCATTTATTGATATAAATTGACCTCTGATCACTGCTTTCGCTGTGTCCCAAAGGTTCTGATAGGAAGTCTTTTCATTCTTATTGGTTTCTATCTTTTGGTAGTCTTTTGATGAGCATAAATATTTAATGTTTAGAAGGTCCCAGTTATCTAGTTTATCTTCTGTTGTTTGTGGATTTTGAGCCATGTTTGATAGTGTATTTATGCCATAGATTAGGATCCCTAGCTTTGTCCCTCCCTGTGTTATCTTCCACGAACTTTACAGTTTTTAGTTTAAGATTTAGGTCTTTGATCCATTTTGAGTTTGTTTTTGTGTATGGAGTGAGGTATGGATTCTGTTTCATTTTTCTGTAAATGGGTATCCAGTTTGGCAGCACTATTTGTTAAAGAGACTATGTCTTCACCACTGAATGGACTTCGACCCTTTGTTGAAGATTAGCTGTCAATAGCTAGATGGATTTACTTTTGGGTTCTCAATTCCATTCTGTTGGTTTATGTGCCTGCCATTATACCAGTACCAGGCTGTTTTGAGTACCACGGCTATATAGTAAGTGCTGAGATTGGAAGATGTGAGGCCTCCTATGTTGTTCTTCTTATTAAAAAATGCTTTAACTATTTGGGTCCTCATTCCTTTCCGTATAAATTTGGAGGTTAGGTTTTCCGTTTCGTTACAGAATGTTGTTGGGGTTTGGAATGGGATTGCATTATATCTATAGATTGCATTAGCTAGCATTGACGTTTTTGCAATGTTAAGTCTGCCTATCCATGACCATGGTGTGTTTTTCCATTTTTGTAAGTGTCTTTTGATTTCTTGTAGTGGTGTTTTGTAGTTTTCCTTGTATTTTACATCACTGGGTAGATTTATTCCTAGCTATCTTTTCTTTTGGGGGGCTATTGTAAATGGTATTGTTTTCTTGACTTTCCTTTTCAGAGTTCTCCTTGTTAGTGTACAGGAATCCAACCTGTACACTTGAACTTTGTCAAATGTTGAACTTTGTCAAATGCCTTTTCTGCATCAGTTGAGATGATCACATGATTCTTTTCCTTAGTTTTATTTACGTGGTGAATTATGTTAATTGATTTTCTAATGTTGAATCGACCTTGCATCCCTGGTATGAATCCCACCCAATTGTGATGTATTGTACTTTTGATACGCTGTTGAATTCTGTTGGATAATTTTTGTTGAGAATTTTTGCATCTGTATTCATGAGGAGTATTGGTCTGTAGTTTTTGGTTTTTTGTGGTACATTTGCCTGGCTTTGGTATCAGGGTTATGATGATTTCATGGAATAAATTAAGGAGTATTCTTTTCTTTTCAATGTTCTGAAATAGTTTGAATACAATTGGTGTCAACTCTTCTCTGAGTGTCTGGTAGCACTATCCTGTGAAGCCATCTGGGCCTGGGCTTTTTCTTGTTGGAAGTTTTTTTTTTTTTTTTTTAATGACATCTTTAATTTTTTCTTCTGTTACGGGTCTTTAGGTTTTTTGTCTCTATGTTAGTTTTTTTTTTTTTTATGTTAGTTTAGGTTGGTGATATGTTTCTAGAAATTTGTCCATTTCCTCTAGGTTTTCAAATTTATTAGAGTACTATTTTTCATAATATTCTGTTATTATCCTTTTTATCTCAGTTCTGTTATAATGTTCCCCATCTCATTTTTAATTTTGATTATTTGCATCTTCTCATTTTTTCCCCTTTGTCGCTTTGGCCAGTGGTTTGTCAATTTTATTCATCTTTTCATAATACCAACTTCTAGTCTCGTTGATTCTTTCTATTGTTTTTATGTTTTTTATTTCATTTATTTTTGCTCTGATCTTTATTATTTCTTTTCTTCTGGTGACTATGGACTTCTTTTGCAACTCCTTTTTTATTTGTTAAGGTTGCATGGTTAAACTACTAATTTTTTCCCTTCTTTTTTGAAGTGTACATTTATTACTCTAAATGCTCCCCTGAGCACTGCTTTTGCTGTGCACCAAAGGTTTTGATTTATTTGAAACTAAGAAGTTTTAAATTTCTTTCATTACTTGATAGTTTTTAAGTAAGATGTTATTCAGTTTCCATGTATTCAATTTTTTTCCTTGTTCTTTCTGCTATTGATTTCTCGTTTTGTAACATTATGATCAAGGACGATGCTTTGTATTATTTCAACGTTTTTTGAATTTGTTGAGGTTTACCTTGTGGCCGAAAATATTGCCCATTCTGGAGAAAGATCCGTGTGCATTGGAGGAGAATGTGTACTGCTGTTGAGGGGTGTGCTGTATATGTCTATGCAGTCAAGTTGCTTGATTGTGCTGTTTAGATCCTTTGTATCTTTGTGAAGTTTCTTTCTATTCTTTTCATTATCAAAAGTAGTGTGTTAAAGTCTCCTACTATTACTGCAGAACTGTCAGCTTCTCTTTTCAATTTCATAAGGGTTTGTTTTATGTATTTTGGAGCTCTGTCATTGGTGCATAATTATTTTTTATGGTTATGTTCTCTCGGTGGACTGACCCTTTAATCATTATATAATGTCCTTCTTTGTCTCTTATAATGGATTTGGACTTAAAGTCTATTTTATCAGAGATTGTTATTGCCACTCTTTCTCTCTTTTGATTACTGTTTGCTTGATATATTTTTTTCCATTCTTTGATTTTCAACCTATTTATGTCTTTGTGTCTAAGGTGTGTCTCTTGTAGTCAACATATTGATGGTTCATGTTTTTTTATCCACTTCTGCCACTCTTTATCTCTTGACTGGTATATTTAAACCATTTACATTCTGTGTGATTATCAACTGGTATGAATTGTATGCTGAGCAAATAACCCGAGAAGCTGGACTGTATGAAGAAGAATAGGACATCAGGATTGGAGGAAGACTCATTAAAAACCTGTGTTATGCAGATGATACAACCTTGCTTGCTGAAAGTGAAGAGGGCTTGAAGCACTTGCTAATGAAGATCAAAGACCACAGCCTTCAGTGTGGATTACACCTCAACATGAAGAAAACAAAAATCTTCACAACTGGACCAATAAGCAACATCATGACAAATGGAGAAAAGATCAAAGTTATCAAAGATTTCATTTTACTTGGATCCATAATCAACACCCATGGAAGCAGCAGTCAAGAAATCAAAAGATGCGTTATATTGGGCAAATCTACTGCAAAGGACCTCTTTAAAGTGTAGAAAAACAAAGATGTCATCTTGAAGACTAAGTTGCATCTGACCCAAGCCATGGTATTTTCAATCTCCTCATATGCATGTGAAAGCTGGACAATGAATAAGGAAGACCGAAGAATCGAAGCCTTTAAATTGTGGTGTTGGCGAAGAATATTGAATATATCATGGACTGCCAAAAGGACAAACAAATCTGCCTTGGAAGAAGTACAACCAGAATGCTCTTAGAAGCAAGGATATCGAGACTGGATCTTACACGCTTTGGACATGTTGTCAGGAGAGATCAGTCCCTGGAGAAGGACGTCATGTTTGGCAAAGTACAGGGTCACTGGAAAATAGGAAGACCCTCAACAAAGTGGATTGAAACAGTGGCTGCAACAATGGGCTCAAACATAACAAGGATTGTAATGATGGCGCAGGAAGAGGCAGTGTTTCGTTCTGTTATGCATAGAGTCATTATGAGTTGGAACCCACTTGACCGCACCTAACATCAACATTTTGTTATGCTTTTTTTTTGTGGTGTCAACAGTTTCTTTATTCTACTTAATTTTCTGTGCTGAATACTTTTTGTTTATGGATTTTCTTTCCATATCCTTCGTTGTTCACTTCTTGTTTACTGAGTCCTTTTGATTTTTTTTTGTTACTTTGTTGAGTAGATTTATTAATTTTCTTTGTGGTTACTCTGAAATTTACCTTTATCTTCCTAAGTTTAAAACAGTCTGTTATGTCTTTATATGACCTTCACTTCCTCTCCATATGGAAGCTCTATAACTACACTATTTATTTTCCCTTTTTTTTGTTCAGTTCGTCGTTATTTACAGATTGATAAATCTGGTTGTCTGTTTTCAATTTGCAGATTTATTTTACTTTTGAAATTTTTTTCATCTTGGTTGGTGTCTGGGTGATGCTGTCGTGTGTCTTGGTCTCAGGTTGTTGTCTGATGTTGTTGGTTCTCTGTCCGAAAGACTCCCTTTAATATTTATGTAAAGGTGGCCTGGTTCATACAAATTCTCTCAGTTTCTGTTTATCTGGGAATGTCATAGTTTTGCCATTGTATTTGAAAGACAAATTTGCTGGATATATGATTCTTGGTTGGCAATTCTTTTCTTTCAGTGTTTTATAAATGTCATCCCGCTTTCTTCTTGCCTACATGGTCTATGCCAAGAAATCAGTGCTTAGTCTTATTGGTGATACTTTATAGATGATGTTTTGTTTTTTATGAGTTTCTCTCAGAATTCTTTCTTTGTCTTTGGTTTGGAAAGTTTCATTATGATATGTATTAGTGACTTTCTTTTGGTATCTATCCTGTATGGGGTTCACTGAACTTCTTCAATGGAAACTTTCTCATCTTTCAGGGTATCACAGAAATTTTTTGTCAGTAAATCTTCAAAAATTCTGCTTGTGCTTTTTTTCTGCTCCTCCTCTCCTGGAATTCCAATTGTGTGTAAATTCTTCCTCTTGATAGTGTACCACACAACTCAGGCCTTCTTCATTCTTTTTTCTGGTTATTCCTCAAACAGATTAGTATCGAGGAACTTATTCCCTATTTTGCTGATTCTTTCTTCCATTGATTCAATTCTACTTCTATGTCCTTCCATTAAGTTATCAATTTCTGATATTTTATTGTTAATCTTCTGGATTTCCAGTTGTTTTTGTATGATTTCTAATTGTCTGTTTATTTTGTCATTCTGTTCTTGTATTGTTTTCCTAAATTCTTCTAGAGTTTTGTCTATGTTTTCCTTGATCTCTTCGAGGATCTTATGTATAAATATTTTGAATTCCTTATCAGGCACTTCTATTACCATTTTGCCCCTTCATTTTTCTCAATTGTTTGGTACCATCGTATCTTGTTTTTTTTTTTTTTAATAGTCTGCTATTATCTTCTAGGCATTAAGCTCTTATTTTATTTATATACGTATTGATTGTATGTTGGTTTGTTTTGTCCTGATTTTTTGTTTTGTTTTGATATATCAGGGTGGTTGGGGTAGGAGTGCTCCACTTATTGCTCGTCTGGTGGCATGGGAATGCTAATCACCTATTTCTGGATGGGTGAGTCAGCAGCGAGCAGGTTGAGTGTATTTTGCTGTTCACTGGACATGCTGGATGACTGAGGATTGTCTGGATAGACACAGGCTGCCATCTGTTGTTGATCCAGCAGTGTAGGAGTGCACAATGGCACTTGGTGGGTGGGTGATGTGGCAGGCAGGGTGGGTGTGGTGAGTGATCAGGGACATTGAACCATTCTCTACAGCTTGCTGGGTGATTGGGGTGGCAGGTGAGGGTGCAGCAGATGACCAGGAGATGAGAGTGTTCCCTGCCACTCTCTGGTTGGACAAGGGGTAGAGGAAGTAGTAGGCAACCAGGAATGCTGGGCACTCTCTGCTACTTGCTGGGTGGATGGGGTGATGGGCAGGGGCTGTGGCAGGTGACTGGCAATGTGAGAGCACTTACTGCTGTCTACCAAGCTGGCAGGGTGGGTGGCTTGTACTACGGTCCCTGGAAGTGTGGGGTGGAGGGGCATTTGTGCTGCTAATCACCAGGAGGGTGGGAGGAGGGGGAGTGTGCTCCTCTGGTCACAAGGCATGGGTGTCTGGGAATTTCCCGTTGGCTTAAGTCAGCATTCAGGACCTAGCCCCAACCAAATGCAAGGAAGAGGGGGAAGCTGCACATAGTCTGATCAGGTGGAGTTCCTCCTGCTGACGCTCTATAGATATATTACTCTGTGTGTGCCAACCACCCCAATGGTCAGGACCACCGCTGATGAGTAGTCCTGTCTCTGGATCCTGACTCCCTCCTTGCTCTGTGGATGCCAGGATCCCTGGAGCTCTTGCCCTCCTTCCTGTACTTTCCCTTCTTAGATCCAGTTTATGTTTGCTCACCTTACATCACTCCAGCTATGCCTACATGGTTTCTCTGTCTTTTGTTGGAGATTCTGTGAAATTGCCTTCTTGTGTTCTTCACTTGGGATTGCTGCTGTCTCCGTCTTAAGACGGCCATGCTGTTCTGGGCCAGCCGGCAGGGCACCTCTGCTCTGTATCTCTCCTTGTTTGCTGTTTTCGTTCAGTTTCTTTTTCCGGTTGGTGTTTGATCTAATTCTCTGTCTTTCCCTTTTATATTCAGGGTTCCAGGATTGTCACCTGTATCTTTTTCACTTAGTTTCTTGGGCATTCGCTGCAAAGAGATGGCATGGTGTGTCTGACTAAGCCACCATTTTGTGCTGTCTCCTTTGGTAAAGTCTTTTGTTGAACAAAAGTTTTCAATTTTTATTAGATCCTATTTATTTATTTTGTCTTTTGCTCTTTGTACTTTTGTTATTATATTAGATAATTCATTGTTAAAAACTTGGCCTTACAGCATTGCCTCTGCTTTTTCTTCTAAGAATTTTATTGTTTTAGTTTTCACATTTAGGTCTTTAATCCATTTTGAATTTGCTTTGTATGTGGTGTGAAGCATGTATCCTGTTTTATTTTTCTGCATGTGGAAATAGAATTTTCCTAACATTGTTTATTGTAGAGACTCTTTTTTCCCCCATCAGATAGACTTAGCACTCTTGTCAAAAATCAGATCACCATAGATGTGTGGGTTTACTTCTGGAATCTCAATTCTGTTCCATTGGTTTATGTGTCTGTTGTCATACCGGTACGAGGCTGTTTTGATTTCTGTAGCAGTAGCAGTTTCTGTAGCAGTTTTAAAACCGGGAAGTGTGAGTCCTCCTACTTTGTTCTCTTTCAACATTGCTTTAGCTATTTGGAGCCTCTTTTGTTTCATATTAAGTTTAGGATTGGTTTTTTCATTTCTGTAAAGAAGGCTGTTAGAATTTTGATTGAGATTGTGTTGTATCTATAGATCACTTTGGGTAGTAGTGACATCTGTCTTAGTTACCTAATATTGTTATAACAGAAATACCAGAAGCATGGATTTAACAAACAGAAATTTATTCTCTCACAGTCTAAGAGGCTAGAAGTATGAATTTAGGGTGCCAGCTCCAGGAGAAGGCTTTCTCTCACTGTTGGCTCTAGGGGAAGGTCCTTGTCATCAATCTTCTAGGAGCTTCTCAGCACAGGGACCCGGGTCCAAATGACACACTCCACTGTCAGCACTTCTTTCTTGGTAGTATGAGGTTTCCTGCTCTGCTGTCTTCTCTCTCCTTTGATCTCTTGTAAGATAAAAGGTGATGCAGGCCATACCTCAGGAAAATTCTCCTTACATTGGATCAGGGCTGTGACCTGAGAAAGGGTGTTGTATCTCTCCCTAATCCTCTTCAACCTAATCAAATCTTGCCTCACTAATGACAGGCAAAGACTGGGATTTATAACACACAGGAAAATTATATTGGATCCCAAAATGAAGGACAACTACACAATACTGGGAATCATGGCCTAGCGAAGTTGACACATATTTTGGGGGGACACAAGTCAATCCATGACAACATTGTAACAATATTGTCTTCGAATCCATAAACACAGAACATCTTTTCATTTGTTTAAGTCTTCTTTAGTCTTTCCCAGCAGTGTTTTATAATCTTCATTGTATAAGTCTTTCACATCCCTGGTTAACTTTATTCCCAAGTACTTTATTCTCTTAAATGCTATTGTAAATGGATGGCTTCCCTAATTTCCCTTTCAGATTTATCGTTGCTGGTGTATAGGAACTCAAGTGATTTTTGTTTGTTGGCTTTGAACCCTGCAACTTTGCTAAATTCCTCTATTAGCTCTAGAAAGCTTCTTGCAAACTCTTTGAGATTTTCTATTTATAGTATCATGTCATCTGTGAATAGAGATAATTCTGCTTCTTTTCCAATCCAGATATCTTTTTATTTCTTTTTCTTGTCTTATAGCTCTGGCTAGGACTTCTAATACAATATTGAATAGAAGTGGTGAGAATGGGCACCCTCATTTTGTTCCTGATTTCAAAAGGGAAGTTTTCAATTTTCTCCATTAAGTATTATGTTGAATGTTGGTTTTTCATATATGCCATGAATCATAGTGAGGAGCTTCCCTTCTATTCCAATATTCTTTAAAGTTTTCATGGAAAGGATGTTGGATTTTATCAAATGTTTTCTCTGCATCCATAGGGATGATCATGTGGTTCTTTTTTTTGCCCGTTCTATTCATGTAGTGCATTATGCTAACTGATTTTCTAATGTTGAACCATCCTTGCATTCCTGGAATAAATCCCACTTGGTCATGGTGTGATTCTTTTAATATGCTGTTGGATTCTGTTTGCTAGTGTTTTGTTGAGGATTTTTGCATCTGTATTCATAAGGCCTGTGGTTTTCTTTTCTTTGGTATCTTTGTCTTGTTTTGGTATCAGGGTTATGTTTGCTTCAGAGATTAAATTAGGGAGTATTCCTTCCTTTTCTGTCTTTTGGAAGATTTTAAACTGGTTTGGTGTCAATTCTTCTGTAAATGTTTCATAGAATTCCCCAGTGAAGCTGTGGTCCAGGACTTTTCTTTTTTGTTGTTCTTGGGAGGTTTTTGTTCACTGATTCAATCTCTTAATTTGCTATGGGTCTTTTGAGATCTTCTATTTCCTCGTGAGTCAGTTTGGATAGGTTGTATGCTTCTAAGAATCTGTTCATTTCATCTAGGTTATCCTGTCACAATTCTCTATTTCTGTTGGGTCAGTTGTAATGTCTCCGCTTTCATTTCTTAATTTGGCTATTTGAATCTTTTCTCTTTTTTTCCTTGTCAGACTAGCAAAAGGTTTGTCAATTTTATTTATCTTTTCAAAGAACCAACTTCTGGTTTTGACCATTCTTTCTATCGTTTTTCTGTTTTTGATTTTATTTATTTATGGTCTGATCTTTGTTATTTCCTTTCTTTTGGTAGATTTAGGCTTAGATTGCTCTTCTCTCTCTTGTTTCTCAAGTTGTAGAGTTAGGCTCTTGATTTGAGATCTTCTTTTTTTATGTAGGCATTTTTTTTTTTTTTTTGTTAAGTTTCCCTCTGAATACTGCCTTCGCTGCATCCCATAAATTTTGTTACGTTGTGTTTTCATTTGCATTTGACTCTAAGAAATTTGTGATTTCTCTTTTAACCCATTGGTAGTTTAATAGTGTGTTGTTTAATATACATATGTTTGTGTATTTTCCAGTTTTTTTTTCTGTTATTAATTTTGATTGTGGTCAGAGAAAATACTTTGTATGCTTTCAATCTTTTAAAATTTATTGATACTTGCTTTGTGACCTAATGTGGTTTGTCCTGGAGAATGATTCATGTGCACTGGAGTAGAATTTATATTGTGCTATTTTTGGGTGAAGTGCTTGTTAATTCTAGTTGGTTTATAATATCATTCAGGTCCTGTTTCTTTGCTGTTCTTTTTCTAGATGTTCTGTCAAATATAGCAATTGATGTATTGAAGTTTCCAACTATTATTGTAGTGCTATCTATTTCTCCCTTCAATTCTATGTGTTTGTTTTATATATTTAGGTGCTTCAGTGTTGGGTGTATATATAGTTATGATTATTAAATCTTTTTGATGAATCGACCTACCTTGAATTTTGCTGTGGTGGACAGTTCATTCCTCCATCTCCCAGCATTCCACTTCATGCACATACCTGGTGTGTTACAGACTTCTGCCCCAGGACCTTCTCCCACACCTGGAAGCTTCAAGTGAATCTCCAGTGTGTGGAGTTTAGTGCACCTGAAATAAAACCTTAACCAATGGGGAGGGCAGCCAGAGAATGTCTTAAGTGAACAATACTAGAATGCATTTCAAATACTTCCCAGGAGGTCCTGGTGGAATCTCTCCTGTTTGCATACAGTGATGACCTTAATAACGACTCTTCTATTGGAGTTTCCTCCTTCCTTGTTTCAATCTCCCCACTCACTCCCACTTCTTGGGATCACCTCTCAAATAAACCACCTGTACCCAGGTCCTTGTCTTAAGGTCTGCTTTCAGTTGAAGCAAAACTAAGATAGGTACTATGAGTAGGAATTTTCTGCAAATCCTTCTAACCTCCTTAGCAGTAAATCCAATAATTGATTTTTGTCTTTGGAATATTGTTTTTATTTTATTTTATTGGAAGCATGGACTAGATCTCACTCCTAATGCCAGCCATTGCCTCTGTTGGTAGTCCAAGACATGACATGCTGTCTAATCATTGCAAACTGAGTGTCATTTAAAATTTAACACACATGAAAAGACACTCATAAATATATTATTTATGCCAATTTTGAATGAAGATTTACTGAGCACTTTCTGGCTGCTAAGAACAGTGCTTGGCACTGGGATTCACTTTTCGTTCATTCAGCCTTGTGACAATACTTGTTAATTGTGCTCTTCAAGAGCTGGACATAGTCTTTGCAAGAAAGTATATCCAGCCTCTAGAAAATGAGAATTCTTTGCCTTTTGAGTCATCAGCCCGTGCAAAATTGCTTTATTTCTTCACTTAGATCTTTCTCTTTTTGTTATTACTATTTTCTTCTTTCTGGATTCATTATTCTTTACCCTTTTCCTGACTTCACTCTTAAACTGCTTATTACTGGATACAGGATGTCTTAGTCATCTAGTGCTGCTATAACAGAAATACCACAAGTGGTTGGCTTTAACAAAGAGAAGTTTATTCCCTCACAGTCTGGTAGGCTAGAAGCCTGAATTCAGGCACCAGCTCCAGGGGAAGGCTTTCTTTCTCTGTTGACTCTGCAGGAAGGTCCTTTTCCTCAGTCTTCCCTTGGTTTGGGAGCATCTCAGTGCACGAACCTCAGGTCCAAAGGCTGTGTTCTGCTCCCGACGCTGCTTTCTTGGTGGTATGAGGTCCCCATGTCTCTCTGCTCAATTTTCTCTTTTATATTTCAAAAGAGATTGGCTTAAGACTCTATCTAATCTTATAGACCTCATCAATATAATTGCCACTAATCCATCTTATTATGTCATAGTGATAGGATTTACAACACATAGGGAAATCACATCAGAAGACAAAATGGTAGACAAGCATACAATCATACAAGGGAATGATGATCTAGCCAAGTTGACAGATATTTTCGGGAGACACAATTCAATCCATGACACGGGATATCATTATATCTTATATATCTTAAAGGTGAGCTAGAAAACTGTCTTGCACATGTTAGGTAGTCAATAAATTTTTGTTGAATCAAATGGTATTAGAAAAGCATTCATGATAATTACTTAAGAATATAATCTCTTTGGACAGGGCACAAGACTTATTCCAAATTCTTATCTATAAAAAATAAACTTTAATAAGTTCTGGTGAGCTATTGAACTGCTCCTCCTGTTTTTCTTTATTTTCTGGCAACACATTTTAAAATCTTGCATGTGTGAGTAACACAAAGATGGAATGGAATAGGTCTCCTCTATTCTTGGATTGTATTTTTCTTTTTTCTGGTGAATTTCCCAGGAACCATCTGCCTCCTCTCCTGGTTTTCAGTGTCTCAGGATGCCACCCTGGCTTTTTATACCCCAAAGTGGCTCATATGCTGTATTTCTTTTTCTGTAATAGTAAATGGCACTTGCATGTTCTCTTCTGTTCTGGCTCTGTGCTGATTCACTGATTTCTCATAACGCCTCATTTTTCAGATGAAGACATAAAACACAGAGAGGTTAGTAACATGCCTAAGTTCACAGGGCCAGTTAGTGGTGGAGCTGGGATTTTAAAAAATTTTTTTATTGTGCTTTACGTGAAAGTTTACAAATCAAGTCAGTCTCTCATACAAAAGTTTATATATACCATGCTATGTACTCCTAATCACTCTCCCCCAATGAGACAGCACACGCTTTCCCTCCACTCTCTATTTTCAAGTCCATTCAACCAGCTTCTGACCCCCTCTGCCCTCTCATCTCCCCTCCAGACAGGAGATGCCAACATAGTCTCATGTGTCTACTTGATCCAAGAAGCTCATTCTTCACCAGTATCATTTTCTATCCCACAGTCCAGTCCAATCCCTGTCTGAAGGTTGGTATTGTGAATGGTTCCTGTCTTGGGCCGAAAGAAGGTCTGTGGACCATGACTTCCAGGGTCCTCCTATTCTCAGTCAGACCATTAAGTCTGGTCTTTTTATGAGAATTTGGTGTATGTATCCCACTGCTCTACTGCTCCCTCAGGGGTTCTCTATTGTGTTCCCCGTCAGGGCAGTCATCAGTTGTAGCCAGGCACCATCTATTTCTTCTGGTCTCAGGCTGATGGAATCTCTGGTTTATGTGGTCCTCTCTGTTTCTTGGGCTCATAATTACCTTGTGTCTTTGGTGTTTTTCATTTTCTGTTGCTCCAGGTGGGTCGAGACCCATGGATGCATATTAGATGGCTACTTGCTAGCATTTAAGACCCCAGATGCCACTCTCCAAATTGGGATGCAGAATGTGTTCTTAATAGATTTTATTATGCCAATTGACTTAGATGTCCCTTGAAACCATGGTCCTCAAACCCCCATCCCTGCTATGCTGGCCTGCAAAATGTTGAATTTATTCAGGAAACTTCTTTGATTTTGGTTTAGTCCAGTTGTGCTGACCTCTCCTGTATTGCGTGTTGTCTTTCCCTTCACATAAAATAGTTCCTATCTACTAATTAGTGAAAACCTCTCTTCCTCCCTCCTTCCATTCTCCCTCTCATAACCATCAAAGAATATTTTCTTCTCTGTTTAAACTATTTCTCCAGTTCTCGTAATAGTAGTCTTATACAATATTTGTCCTTTTGCAACTGACTAATTTCGCTCAGCATAATGCCTTCCAGATTCCTCCATGTTATGAAATGTTTCACCTATTCATCACCATTCTTTATCGATGTGTAGTATACCATTGTGTGAATATACCATGATTTATTTATCCATTCATCTGTTGCTGAGCACCTTGGTTGCTTCCATCTTTTTGCTGTTGTAAACAGTGCTGCAATGAACATGGGTGTACATATATCCGTTCATGTAAAGGCTCTTATTTCTCTAGGATGTATTCCAAAGAGTGGGGTTGCTGGATCGTATGGTAGTTCTATTTCTAAATCACCAAATCGATTTCCAAAGTGGGTTTACCATTTTACATTCCCACCAGCAGTGTAGAAGTGTTCTAGTCTCTCCACAGCCTCTCCAACATTTATTCTTTTGTGTTTTCTGGATTAATGTCAGCCTTGTTGGAATGAGATGGAATCTCATTGTAGTTTTGATTTGCATTTCTCTAATGGCTAATGATCATGAGCATTTCCTCATGTATCTGTTAGCTACCTGAATGTCTTCTTTACTGAAATGCCTGTTCTTATCTTTTGTCCATTTTTTTAATTGGGTCGTTTGTCTTTTTGTAGTTGAGGTTTTGCAGTATCATGTAGATTTTAGAAATCAGGTGCTGATTAGAAACATCATACCTAAAATCCTTTTCCCAGTCTGTAGGTAATCTTTTTACTCTTCTGGTGAAGTCTTTGGATGAGCATAGGTGTTTGATTTTTAGGAGCTCCCCGTTACCTGGTTTCTCTTCTGCATTGTTAGTAATGTTTTGTATACTGTTTATGCCATGTATTAAGGCTCCTAGCATTGTCCCTATTTTTTCTTCCACGATCTTTATGCTTTTAGATTTTATATTTAGGTCTTTGATCCATTTTGATCTCGTTTTTGTGCATGGAGTGAGGTATGGGTCTTGTTTCATTTTTTTGCAGATGGATATCCAGTTATGCCAGCACCATTTATTAAAAAGACTGTCTTTTCCCCATTTAACTGTTTTGGGGCCTTTGTCAAATATCAACTGCTCCTGTGTGGATGGATTTATGTCTGGGTTCTCAATTCTGTTCTATTGGTCTATGTATCTGTTGTTGTACCAGTACCAGGCTGTTTTTGACTACTGTGGTGGTGTAATAGTTTCTAAAATCAGGTAGAGTGAGGCCTCCCGATTTGATCTGCTTTTTCAGTAATGCTTTACTTCTCTGGGGCCTCTTTCCCTTCCATATGAAGTTGGTGATTTGTTTCTCCGTCTCATTAAAAAGTGTCATTGGAATTTGGATTGGAATTGTATTGTATCCATAGATCACTTTTGGTAGAATAGACATTTTTACAATGTTGTCTTCCTATCCAAGAGCAAGGTATGTTTTTCCACTTATGTAGGTCTCTTTTGGTGTCTTGCAGTAGCGCCTTGTAGTTTTCTTTGTATAGGTCTTTTACATCTGTGGTAAGATTTATTCTGAAGTATTTTATCTTCTTGGGGGCTACTGTAAATGGTATTGATGTGGTGATTTCCTCTTTGATATTGTTTTTGTTGGTGTAGAGGAATCCAACTGATTTCTGTATGTTTATCTTGTATCCTGCTCAATTCTTCTATTAGTTTCAGTAGTTTATTTGAGGATTCCTTAGGGTTTTCTGGGTATAAGATCATATCATCTGTAAATAGAGATACTTTTACTCCTTCCTTACGAATCTGGATGCCCGTTATTTCTTTATCTAGCTTCATTGCTCTGGCTAGGATCTTCAGCACAATGTTAAATAAGAGTGGCGATAAAGGGCATCCTTGTCTGGTTTTTGATCTCAAGGAGAATACTTTCAGACTCTCTCCATTCAGGATGGTTACTGTTGGCTTTGTATAAATGCCCTTTTTTATGTTGAGGAATTTTCCTTCTATTCCTATTTTGCTGAGAATTTTTATCATGAATGGGTGTTGAACTTTGTCCAATGCCTTTTCTGCATCAATTGACAAAGTCATATGGTTCTTGTCTTTTGTTTTCTTTATATGATGGATTACATTAATTGTTTTTCTAATTCTGAGTCATCCCTGCTTACCTGGTATGAATCCCACTTGGTCATGGTGAATTATTTTTTTTGATATGTTGCTGAATTCTATTGGCTAGAATTTTGTTGAGGACTTTTGCATCTAAGTTCATGAGGGATATAGGCCTGTAATTTTCTTTTTTTGTGGTGTCTACCTGGTTTTGGTATCAGGGATATGCTGGCATCATAGAATGAGTTTGGGCGTATTCCATCCTTTTCTATGTTCTGAAATGCCTTTAGTAGTAGTGCTGTTAACTCATCACTGAAAGGTTGGTAGCACTCTGCAGTGAAGCCATCCGGGCCAGGGCTTTTTTTGTTGTTGTTGTTTTTGTTAGGAGTTTTTGATTACCTTTTAAATCTCTTCTTTTGTTATGGGTCTATTTAGTTGTTCTACCTCTGTTTGTGTTAGTTTAGGTAAAAAAAAAAAAATTAGGTAGTGTGTTTCTTGGAATTCATCCATTTCTTCTAGGTTTTCAAATTTGTTAGATTACAGTTTTTCATAGTAATCTGATATGATTCTTTTAATTTCAATTGGGTGTGTTGTAATACCGCCCATCTCATTTCTTATTTGGGTTATTTGCTTCTCCTGTTTTTCCTTTGTCAGTGTGGCCAATGGTTTATCAATTTTGTTAATTTTTTCAAAGGACCAGCTTTTGGTCTTGTTAATTGTTTCAATATTTTTTTGTGTTTTCTGTTTTATTTAAATCTGCTCTAATTTTTATTATTTCCTTTCTTCTGGTGCCTGAGGTTTTCTTTTGTTGCTCTTTTTCTATTTGTTGAAGTTGTAGGGATAATTCTTTGATTTTGGCTCTTTCTTCTTTTTGTATGTGTGCATTTATTGATATAAATTTACCTGTGATCACTGCTTTTGCTGTGTCCCAAAGGTTCTGATAGCAAGTGTTTTCATTTTCTTTGGATTCTATGAATTTCTTTATTCCATCCTTAAATCTTCTGTAACCCTGTCTTTTTTGAGCAGAGTATTGTCCAGTTTCCAAGTGTTTGATTTCTTTTCCTGCTTTTTCTGTTTTTAATTTCTACTTTTATGGCTTTATGGTCAGAGAAGATGCTTTGTAATATTTTGATGTTTTGGATTCTGCTAAGACTTGCTTTATGACCTAGTATGTGGTCTATTCTAGAGAATGTTCCATGTGTACTGCAAAAGAAAGTATACTTGGCTGCTGTTGGGCAGAGTGTTCTGTATATGTCTATGAGGTCAAGTTGGTTGATTGTGGCGTTTAGGTCTTCCATGTCTTTATTGAGCTTCTTTTTGGATTTCCTGTCCTTCACTGAAAGCAGTGTGTTAAAGTCTCCTACTATAATTGTGGAGCTGTCTATCTCACTTTTCAATGCTGTTAGAGTTTGTTTTATGTATCTTGTAGCCCTGTCACGGGGTGCATAAATATTTAATTTGGTTATATCCTTCTGGTATATTTTTCCTTTAATCATTATATAGTGCCCTTTCTCATCTTTTGTGGTAGGTTTAACTTTAAAATTTATTTTGTCAGAAATTAATATTGCCACTCCTGCTCTTTTTTGATTGTTGTTTGCTTGATATTTTTTTTTCGTCCTTTGAGTTTTAGTTTGTTTGTGTCTCTAAGACAAAGGCTTAATTTTTTGTTCTGAGTAGTTTACCTTTATATATTGTCTTTTCCTCTCATTCGTTGTTGTTGATTTTGTTATGCTGAGTCTATTTTTTCTTGTATTTTATTTTGATGAGTAGGATAGTTAGTCTCCTTTGTGGTTACCTTAATATTTACCCCTGTTTTTCTAAGTCTAAACCTAACTTTTATTTCTTTATATTGCCTTGTCTTCCTCTCCATATGAAAGATCTATGGCTACATTTCTTAGTCCCTCTTTATTGTTTTAATGTTGTCTTCTTTTACATAATAACATCGCTGTTTCTCTGTTCTGAGCATTTTTTTATCTTGATTTGTTTTTGTTATTTCCCTGTCTGGGTTGACATCTGATTGCTCTGTTCTGTGTTCTAGTCTTGGGTTGATACCTGACATTATTGATTTTCTAACCAAAGAACTCCCTTTAGTATTTCTTGTAGTTTTGGTTTGGTTTTTCCAAATTCCCTAAACTTCTCTTTGTCTAGAAATATCCTAATTTCACCTTCTTATTTGAGAGACAGTTTTGCTGGATATATGATTCTCGGCTAGCAATTTTTTTCCTTCAGTGCTTTATATAAGTGATCCCATTTCCTTCTTGTTTGCTTGATTTCTGCTGAGTAAAAAAAAAAAGTTTAGACTGAGCTTATTCTTATTGACTCTCCTTTGTAGGTGACTTTTCATTTATCCCTAGCTGCTCTTAAAATTCTCCCTTTATCTTTGGTTTTGGCAAGTTTGATTATAATATGTCTTGGTGAGTGTCTTTTAAAATCTACCTTATGTGGAGTTTGATGAGCATCTTGGAGAGATATCTTCTCATCTTTCACCATATCAGGAAAGTTTTCTGCCAACAAATCTTCAACAATTTTCTTTGTATTTTCTGTTATCCTTTCCTGTTCTAGTACTCCTATCACTCGTAGGTTATTTCTCTTGAGGAGTCCCGCATGATTCTTAAGGTTTC
The DNA here is from genome assembly GCF_024166365.1 of Elephas maximus indicus. Lineage (NCBI taxonomy): Eukaryota > Metazoa > Chordata > Mammalia > Proboscidea > Elephantidae > Elephas > Elephas maximus. The sequence goes on from NC_064843.1 coordinate 44,800,494, forward strand.
TTCATTTTTTAAAATTCTTTTATTTGGTTTTTCTTCAAATATATTGGTGCCAAGTGCTTTATCTTCAGTCTCACCAATTCTGCCTTCCAACTGCTCAATTCTGCTCCTCTAACTTTCTATTTAGTTGTCTAATTCTGTAATTTTATTGTTAATCTTCTGAATTTCTAATTGCTGTCTCTCTATGGATTCTTGCAGCTTATTAAATTTTTCATTACGTTCTTGAATAACTTTTTTAATTTCTTCAACTGCTTTATCTGTGTGTTCCTTGGCTTGTTCTGCGTATTGCCTGATCTCCTTCCTAATCTCGTTCCTGATGTCTTGAATTGTTCTTCATATTAATCTTTTGAATTCTACATCCAGAAATTCTGGGAAGGCACCTTCATCCAAAAGATCCCTTGATTCTGTGTTTTGAGAGCTTGTTGATGCAATCATGGTCTGTTTCTTTATGCGACTTGATATTGAGTGTTGTCTCCAACCTATCTATAAGTTACCGTGTTAGTTTATTTCATGTTTGCTTACTGTATCCTAGCTTCTTGTTTTGATATGCCCAAATAGGTTGCTTGAGTGAGCTAGCTGGATTATTTTTGTCTTTGAAGCTCTGATGTCCTGTCGCCAGATGGTTTGAGCTGTTAGCATGTATATCAGTCTAGGAGTCCATTCACTTTTCATGTAAGAATTCAGCTCATGTGTCCAGGTAGCTGGTCATCAAGTGTGTGGTACAGGCTCTGTCCTACAGTCTTAGAGGAGCAGGGGTGATTAGTGTAGGTACTGGTATCTGGGTGCAGCTGGGGGTCACACTCTGAATGAAAAAGGGGGCTGAGAGCTGTCCCCCAAGTGTCTGTGAGGAAAGCATGTCCCTGTTCCCTAAAGCATACAGATGGGTGGGTTCTGCAGAGGGGCCATGGGCACCCAGTGATTTTGGTTGTAAGGAGTGGGAGGTACCAGTTATCCTTGGACCCCTGTTGTGGGTGGCTGGGTGACTTGAGTGGAGCCACCAGTGCTTATGCCTGTGATGTGTGTAGGTGAGGACCCTGTTTAATAGGCAAAGTGGTGTCAAATATCAAATATCCACCTCTCCACTGCACAGCTGAAATGGTTGCAGTCTGCCATCAAGGGCGTATTCTTCTGAAATAGGCCCACACAGGTCCATGCGGGTGTGGGCAGGGGGAATATATTCAAAGTTCAGGGACCATTTATGCCTGGATAGAAGCTTCTTTCATCCTGAGCTCCCCTGTTTAGTGGAGCTTGGAAATTATCTTTTCCCCAGTTGTGAATTTATTCCTTCTCTAAGGCTGGGAGAATGGCTTAGGATGCTCAACAGGACCTATCTCAGGCTCAGGAAATCAACAGCCACTGAAGGTGGCTTGGGGGTGGGATAAAATATACGGAAGTTCTTAGCTTTTGCCTAGAGTTCTTTTCTTTTCTGGTTCTAGAGGTGTAAATAAGTTGTGCAGCTGGCTGTGTCTCTCCCTGAGGAAACTGCGGCTAAATGCTACTACCAGCCCATCGCAGTCGCTCCCGGGAACGGTGCCTGAGCGATCCAGCGATTTAGGTCTGGTAACTCCTCTCCGCTTCTGAACTGTTTCTCCCTCCTCTGCCACTCAGTCTGTTTTCTAACTTTGCCTTTGATGTTTGGGGCTATTAGGTTGTCATAAACATAATCATTTCGCTCGTTTTTTGGTCTTTGTTGTAAGAGGGATCGCGAGAGGCATCTCTCTATTCTGCCACCTTGGCCCCACTCCTGGAGCTGGGATTTGAACTCAAGCAGTCTGGTTCCAGCTCCCATAGTCTCTATAATTACTTTATATGGTTTCTAATGCTGACTCTTTCTTTGTCCCGAAAATCTCTCTGACAATTCCATTACTTTCTTTTGTAATCTGCTAAGTGCTAGCTACTTGATGAATGCATTAATAGTGCTTTAGCCCAGTAGTGTGTCCCTACGGGTGGCAATTTCAGGCACCATGGTGGTCCAGCGGGTTAGATATGTTAGGGAAAATAGTGCTTTCAATGTCTTCAAATCAGTTTGTCCTGGGCCCTTTGCCCGTGAAGCTCTCTGGAATAGTATGAAAGATTAAATTAAAGGCCAGGATTTTATGATTGGCAAAGACTCCCAAATTCTCCAATTGACCTGACACACACACATTGATCAGCCATTAGCAGATTTGTGATTTATTTAAAAATCCAGTGGGAAAAATGGAGTAGTAGAGCATAAAGAAAATCTATAGGAAAATCTGATTATCACTGTGAATCTCTCCCTTGTCATGTCTAAAATACTGGGAATTTTGCTTTTCTCCCATTCTTTGTCTCTTCCTGACATTTTGAACAACTCAGCAGCAGATATTTACACAATTTGGCAGATGTGGGGAAGGATAGGCATTAATCAGAAATCTTAAACTCTTGCTATTTATTCAATGACTGAACAAATATTTATTGAGCACTTTTGTGGTAGAAAGGAGCCCTGGTGACAGTGTTTAAAGCTCTCAATGGCTAACCAAAAGGTCAGCTGTTCGAACATACCAGCCACTCCATGGAAGAAAGATGTGGCAGTCTGTGTCTGTAAAGATTTATAGCCTTGGAAACCCTATGTGGCAATTCCGCTTTGACCTATAGAGTCGCTATGAGTTAGAATCGACTCAACAGCAGTGGGTTTGGTTCTGGGTTTCTTGGTGGAAGACACTGGGCCGTGTGCTGTGGGGGGCAGAGAGATAAAAGATAGCTTGTGCTCTGACATGTATTGGGATTTACTTTAGAGGTTCCAACTATACACATTACTCCTTGGGATTCTGAACTGGGGAGAAACAGATGCAGAATTCAGTTTAGGATAAAATATGTCAGTTTCATTCCTGGCTAATCTGTATTGGGTAATATGGCTAGGAAGCATAGTTTCCTAATTTTACTCACTTTCCTACACAGCAGATACATACCCACCACAGAGGTGCAGGGTGCAGGAGCCTGCCTCAGTGAGCTTACTCTCTATGTGCGAGCACGTGCACTGAAAGTTGCGTGGTCCCAGAAGAAAGATCTCAGAGGGTCCAAAAGTCTTTCAGTTTTACCAGTGTGATGGTCACTTTGTTCACCCTGAATAGGAGTGAAAGAAGTGTAAAGGAAATGAGGAAACTTTTTCCTCAACATTTCTCACAAATCTGAAGTTCCTATTTTACCAGCCATGTAAAAATGCAGATGGAAATAAAATTGTTTCTTCTAAAATATCCATGAAAAAGATGACGGACAACATAAAAGTTGTAAATGATTTATGCTCTAAAGAGAGAGTAAGGATCAAGACTTTCCTTACATGCCCAGCCCAACATCACTCAGAATTCTTACTGTGTTCCCAATGATAGCTAAAAGGATTTAAAAATTTTCCATATATTTTATTTGCTCTAACATCTTCATTTCATTGGCTTTTTCCGTAAGTCATGTTGTTAGTTGTCATTAGGTGCCGTTGAGTCAGTTCCGAATCATAGCGACCCTGTGTACAACAGAAAGAAACACTGCCCTGTCCTGTGCCATCCCCAAAATTGTTGCCATACTTGAGCCCTCTTTTGCACCCACTGTGCCAATCCATCTTGTTGATGGTCTTCCTCTTTTTTGCTGACACTCTATTTACCAAGCATGATGTCCTTCTCCAGGGCCTGGTCCCTCCTGATAACATGTCTAAAGTACATGAGATGAAGTCTCACCATCCTTGCTTCTAAGGAGCATTCTGGCTGTACTTCTTCCAAGAGAGATTTGTCTGTTCTGGCAGTCCATGGTACATTCGATGTTCTTCATCAACGCCATAATTCATATGCATCAATTCTTCTTCAGTCTTCCTTATTTATTGTCTGGCTCTCACAAGCATATGAGATGATTAAAAATACCATTGCTTGGATCAGGCACACCTTAGTCCTTAAAGTGATATCTTTGCTTTTCGACACTTAAAGAGGTCTTTTGCAGCAGATTTGCCCAGTGCAATACATTGTTTGATTTCTTGACTTTGATAGCATGGGCACAGATTGTGGATCCAAGTAAAATGAAATCCTTGACAACTTCAATCTTTTCTCCATTTATCACAATACTGCTTATTGTTCCAGTTGTGAGGACTTTTGTTTTCTTTACGTTGAGGTGTAATTCATACCGAAGGCTGTGGTCTTTGATCTTCATCAGTAAGTGCTTCAAGTCCTCTTCACTTTCAGCAAGCAAGGTTGTGTCATCTACATATCGCAGGTTGTTAATGAGTCTTCCTCCAATCCTGATGCCACGTTTTTCTTCAAACAGTCCAGCTTCTAGGATTGTTTGCTCAGCATAAAGAATAAATAAGTATGGTGAAAGGATAAAACCCTGATGCACACCTTTCCTGACTCTAAACCACACAGTATGCTCTTCTTCTGTTTGAATGAATGCCTCTTGATCTATGTGCAAGTTCCTTATGGGCACAATTAAGTGTTCTGGAATTCTCATTCTTCGCAAAATCATCAATACTTTGTTATGACCTACATAGTCGAATGCCTTTGCATAGTCAACAAAACACAGGTAAACATTTTTCTGGTATACTCTGCTTTCAGCCAAGATCTGTCTGACATCAGCAATGATATCCCTCATTCCATATGCTCTTCTGAATCTGGCTTGGACTTCTGGCAGTTCCCTGTCAATGTACTGCTGAAACTGTTTTTGAATGATGTTCAGCAAAATTTTACTTGTGTTTGATATTAGTGATATTGCATGATAATTTATGCATTCTGTTGGATCACCTTTTTTGGAATGGACATATGTATGGATCTCTTCCAGTCAGTTGACCAGGTAACTGTCTTCCAAATTTTTTGGCATAGGTGAGTGACTACCTCCAGGGCTGCATCCGTTTACTGAAACATCTCAATTGGTATTCCAGAAGGTTTGTTTTTTGCCAGTGCCTTCAGTAAAGCTTGGACTTCTTCCTTCAGTACCATTGGTTCTTGATCATATGCTACCTCCTGAAATGGCTGAACATTGACCAGCTCTTTTTGGTACAGTGACTCTGTGTATTCCTTCCATCTTCTTTTGATGCTTCCCATATCGTTCAATATTTTCCCCATAGGATCCTTCGATATTGCAACTTGGGGCTTGAATTCAGTTTTTTCAGCTTGAGAAATACCGAACATGTTCTTGCCTTTTTGTTTTCTAACTCCAGATCTTCACATATTTCATTATAATACTTTATTTTGTCTCCTTGATTCGCCCTTTAAAATCCAATGTTCGATTTTTTTTACATGACCATCCAATACGACCATAAGTCATAGATGAATTAATTTCTGGCAAATGTGTGCGTCATTCAGTTTAATAGAGGGTGAGTTTTAAATGTATTGCTGTGGAAAATGTTCTCTGAAGAGAGTTTTGTGGATTTATTTCCTTGGTGGTAATGAGTTATGTGTATGTTTGCATGTGAGAAGAAACAAAAAGAGCCTATAGTCCAGTGAGAAGAAGAAAATTAGAAAAGGTTGCCTTGCCATAGGACTTTTCAGAGGTTTTAATATATGAAATTGAATTGTGACTTTCTGAAGAGGTGAATACAATAGTAAGCATTTATCAAACCTACTTGATTATGAAAGTCTTCTAGAGAATTGAACAGGAAAAGTAAACTAAAGAATTAAATTGATATGCTGTGGTATACTCTTTGGGAAATGTGGCAGAGGAATTCGGAGAAGGGCAATATAACTGTTGGTTGAATTGCCAGCAGAGGCTTTCTTTCTTGGGCTTTGATAGGTGGGAGAATTTAGCAGAGGACAAGGAATTGAACATTCCAGATAGGGAGAAAATTATTGGCCCAGAGTTATATGAGGAAAAGTAAAAAAAAAAGTTCTCTCTCTAAAATGACGGGAATGAACACCACTGTACGTAAGGTAAGCCTATAAACGAATAACGTCTGTGTTCATTACAAAACTAATTTGTAGAAATTTTGAAAAAATAGAAAAAGACAAGGAAGGAAGTAGACATAACTTATAATTTTATCACCTAAAAACAGCATGTTTAATGGCCCATTTGATACTTTGGCAGTTTAACTAAGCAAACAAGAAAAGAACAGCTAGTGTAAAAGTTCATGCAGAGGAAGATGGACTTAGAAGAACAAAGTAGCCAAACACTTGCTGGAATCTCTGCAGTCATACCATCCTCTGTCCTCTGAGGAATGGTGTTTGCATTCCATCAGTGTGCCCCCAAAGAATGACTGCCCCTTGTGTTTTTCTGCACAACACAACAAAGCTACCGCTTCTTTTCACCTATCTCACTATGGTGCCTTCAGCCCCACTTCTAATGGATTTCATCATGCATTTGCATATCTCCTGGTCATCACTTGGGTCTATATGGCTTTGGACACTTAGAGAGGACAGCTCAGTATTGTTGGCATCCCAGTAAATGTTTTCAGAAAAAAATGAGGAACCCCTTGTTGGCTTGTGTCTGTGGAATGGAGTTTTCACACCTGCTTTGGGATTTTAATTACCTAAGGGTGATGGGTACATTCAAATTCCTGCCTCTTCCATGAGCTCATCCTGGCAGCACAAGGTGAGCCATCCCAGAGACCCAGCCACAGATAATTACCATGGGAACCTGGATCACAAATGAGCTCCTGTGTGATTCGGCTTTGTGTTGACTTGGCACTGGGCAGTGTTCGTTCATTATGGGCACACCCAGCTCAGGTGGAGGCAGTCATCACTGCTCTGCTGTTGAGATTACTATTCTTTTGGTAGTTGAATATGCCCATAAAATGATATATTTTTTGGAGTGGGTGGTAACCAGGTTTTAAAATGGTTTTGATTATCTGTGGTTAATAGTGATACAATTTCCATGGTACTATGATGTGGGTTTTGGTGAAGGATGTTGACCTTTTTTCTTTTTATTCAGAATTTTTAAAATTTCAGCTATAATGTATATAGGGCCTTTCCTCCAGAATTTTCATATTTTGATGAAAATCAGATGACATTTATTGAACCCTTACTATGTATCAATCTCTGTGCTAGACGTTTTATGTTTGTTTTCTCATTTAATCTTTATAACAGCTTCGTCATATAGGTATTGTTCCATTTTATTGATGAAGAAACAGACTAAGAGATGTTCAGTAACTTTGCCAAGGTCAAACTACCTGCAGTGGGTCTTCTTGATGCTCTTTCCTTCTTCCACATTACCTGGGAATGAGGCAAATGCCAAAGACTAGTAGCTCATTCAATTCTTTCTAGATTCCTTTTTTTGTTTTTACAAAAAATGAAAATCAGCTCTCTTTAGGTGATCTGTCTTAACTTGAGGCCCTCGTTGGGTCACTAGCCTACATATAGAATGCTCAGCATATGAGATTTCCCAAGAACCTCCTGCAATGACTTGGTGATGCTTCTTTGCTAACCAACTTTGTGGCATCCTCAGAGCTCTGCTGGGATTACTACTAAGTGATGAGATCCACCTGCTGGTTCACCTGTCCACTCAGTCATTTACACTGGCTACTTTTTACCCCTGACCGGGAAACGCTGGTGGCGTAGTGGTTAAATGCTATGGCTGCTAACCAAAGGGTCAGCAGTTCGAATCCACCAGGTGTTTCTTGGAAACTCTATGGGGCATTTCTACTCTGTCCTATAGGGTCGCTATGAGTTGGACTTGACTCGATGGCACTGGGTTTGGTTTTTGGTTTGGACCCCTGACTGTTGAATCAAGTTCAAACTCTTTGATCTGGATTTGAAGACCTTCCAAAATATGGTCTCACTTTACTTTCAAATTTATATCCAGTCATTCTCCAGTGGGTGCCCTCCATTCTCACCAGGAGTAATTATGACTTCCTTTGCAGACCATGTGCCTTCAAATACCCTGCTGCTCCTCTCTGCCTATTTGTATTCTCCACATCCCTCTAGGCACCATCCAAGTCTTAGCTGGTCTGGGAAGACTTCTCCAGATATGCTCCTTTCTCTGACACTTGCTTTTCGATAACTTGGAAGTTTGAGGCCTCTGGGGAGTGCACCCAGGGGCTGTGAAGGGGAGGCATGGGGGCTCCTTGCTCTTTACCTCAGCCTCCACTAGAGCAGCCCCACTTTTTTTCTGTTTGATATATCTCCTTTAAAACAGCAGGTTTGCAAACCACAACTGTGTGATCTCTACAGTCCCTTCTACCTTCACATTTTCCATTTTGATAGTGATTAAGAGGCACCAGAAGGCAGTGTAGTCAGTGGGGCGGTTAACGTCAGGCTTAAGGCTCTGGGAGCTGGCTCAGGCCGGGCACATCTAACAGGTGACTCATCTATAAAAATCAGAATGCTAATTTATTAATTTAGCTTAGAAAATATAGCCACTAAGAAGACTGGAATGCCTTAGTCAGCCTGGCTAGGACATTCCCTCCCTTAAAGCAAGCTAGCTACCTGGAAGCTAAATTATCTGCAGGGTGTTTGGTGACCATGGAAATGGAAACAGAAGTTATCTGGTCCTAGCAATGCTTCTGAGCCACGATTAATCTACACATTCCAGTGGTCCTCTAACCTTATCATACATTGGAATCTCTTGGATCTGAGTCCCATCCCAGAGTTTCTAATTCAGTAAATGCGTGTATATGTGAATTGATAATTTGCATTTGTAACAAGCTCCCAGGTGATGTCGATGCTTTGATCTGGGAGTCACACTTTGAGAACCACTGCTCTCAGTCATTACAGGAAACAATGATACTTGTGTGTGCAGAGCCAATATCATCATTTCTTCTCTGGATATTCCTTGGATGGACTGTGCCAGCTTTAGACTATTTTTTTCATGTTGTCTGAGATCCCAACTTATAATTACACTCCCATTTTTCAAACCTCCAGACAGGATTCAATATAATTGATTAATTTCTCCTAACTACGTTCTAGTTGCACTTTAGACCCACATCCCTGGAATTCCCCCCAGTCTACCTACCTTGCTAAGAGTTGTAGGTGTTCTCAATCTCTTTTTGTCACCCATTTATAGACCACCTCTTTTCCTCTGCACTTGTTCCTCCCCTGCTCCCAACCCCATCCAAACATACACACACTGGGGGTTCAATCCACATTATGTGCAAATTTTACCAGTTTGATTTTGTGGGAAGCCATACACCTTTCTGTTGGAGGAGAGAACTTCACTTTTGTTTTCTTTCACGTCTTTGATTCTATTTCTCTACCATACACAGTAAGTGTGAACAGTGGTGCTCTTCATCTGCCTATTTTTGTCATGAGGTAATAAAGTGAAAAACACTTGGTAGTAGTTTATCACCAGTAGATATTTCCTCTCTAAAAGTCAGGGAGAATATGAGTCATAGTGTCATGGACATATGAAAATAAGCTGTGAGCCATGTCCTGAAAGTAACTGGACGCGGGTAATGAGGATCAAGTGGTTGGTGTACACAAGACTAAGTGCAGTCATCTACGCTTTCTGATCTTCCCCTGTTATACTTTGGGCTTCCTGGGAACCCAGGAAGACTTCAACTATGGGAACCCTTGCGGAAGTGGTAGAGGTTAATGAAGGAAGATCTGGGAGGCTGGAAAAGATACAGCTGCTGATGATACTTAAAAAAGAGATCAAATACTCAATGTCAGAGAACGATTTTATTTGTCAGTTTAGTGGTCTTGAAAGTCTACCTAAAGCCTGAGCTGAAATGTTTATCATACACTCACCTGGCATGTGGCTTTGGATGACATTATAAGGCCTTTTGTCCTGGTATACACACTAAGGCAGCTAACTAGGACCTTCAGACACTGTATTTCCCAGTGGATGACCTTAGTTTAAGGGGGTATTTCCACAGCAGACTGGGGGGATGGTGGGCATTATAACAGCTTTCTAAGATGTTCCAGTGCATTGAAGTTTGTTCCAAGCCTGTATAATTAATTATCTGTGGTTATCCCATCATTTCTTAGTGTCACAAGAGGCCAAGAAGCCCTTCTCCTTCCTTCTGGGCTTCTTTCTCCTTCCTTCTCACTTCTTCTTCCTTCCTCTTTCCTCTTTCTTTCTTCTACCTGTAACATAGTAGAAAAGACAAGTGAAGCCAGCTTGGTGGATGACAGGTGGATGCTAGAAAGCTATTGAAGTTGAGATGGGCTTGCATTTTGTCAGTTTAGCTAAGCTGGAACTACATGCCTCAGAATCCCCTTCCTTGCATAGTTTCAAGTTAAAATAGTCTACAAGAGATGTTTTGTGAAAGATTAGGAAGGCGGAAGTGAAGCAGTAGCCATATTCTTTTTATCCTTGGAGGGTTTGTGTAGGGCATGGGATGCTGTTGCCACGCATATATGCCCTCAGTTATCTACACTTGGTTGTAATTTATCACCAGTAGGGATTTCCTCTCTAAAAGTCAGCGAGGACATGAGTCAGGCTCACCCTGATCCCATAGTTCCTGCGGTTCCTGTTGGATCCTCCTCCAGCTGCTCTGCTTCTGGTTCAGGTGCAAGTCTAGTTCCAGGATGAAGGATATCATCTCCTCCTGCAAGATGCCTCATCACCGAAGGTAGAAGCTTGGAGGAGGTGAGGGAACAATATGAGTTCTAGTCTGTCCTCATGAATTCCAGCCCATCCTGGCAGGTTTCAGTTTTCCCTTTCTTTCACCACTCACATCCTTGTTTCCTTCCTTACTGCCTCGTACTTCAGCACCAAACAGAAGCATAGACTCTTTAATCAGTTAAAACAAACAAGCAAAAAACCCAAAAAAACCATTGCTGACAAGTTGATTCCGACGAATAGTGACCCTATAGGACAGTGTAGAACTGTCCCACAGGGTTTCCAAGGAGTGGCTGGTAAATTCAAGCTGCCAACCTTTTGGTTAGCAGCTGAGTTCTTAACCACTGAGCCACCAGGGCTCTGCCATTGGATAAGAAAAAGTCAAATCCTTTATTAACAACTCTGACAGAGCCCTGATTGAGCCATAACTTAGGCATGGGGACCACTTGTAGGCTGTCTGGTTGTAATCAATCCATGGGGAATTTGCCTACAGGATTTTGAGATTATCAAATACCTGATTTTTTTATGGGTGGTAGCTGATTCAGGAAACTTAAGTATTTACATCTGAATGAGAAACTAGACATGTGTAGCTGATCCCACTGAGTGGTACTTTATGCAAACCTACCCTGGGTGAATTCCCAGGTCCCACGGAGCTGCTCAGGGAGCCCTGGTGGTGCAGTGGGTAAAGCACTCAGCTTCTAACTGAAAGGCCGTCAGTTTGAACCCACCAGTTCCACAGGTGAAAGATGTGGCAGTCCACTTCTGTAAAGACTATAGCTTTGGAAACCCTATGGGGCAGCTATACTCTGTCCTGTAGGGTTGATATGAGTCAGAATCGACTAGAAGGCAAACATTTTTTTTTTTTTTTGGTGGAGCCAGTCTGCATGCTGGCCTTAAGACTCAGGAACTTATAAGCAATATGCCATGTCTTTACTAGATTGCATCTTGAGTCTTGAAACTTTTAAAAGGCAGATGCTATCTGTGAAAGTGTTTCGTGTTTTTCCTTCTGTTTGCCTCCGATTTTGTGTTTCGTAGATGTGAATTAAGATAGAAATGAAGGGAAAAGGAGGTACCTCTTTCCTGTTACTTTTCTGCCTCTCTCCTGCATGTTACCCATCAATTCATAATTCCAAAACTTCGTGTGACCATGAAGTGGTGATACTGTTTCAGTGTTAGGAAACTTGACAATATGGGAAAAAAGGATGCAACTCTTAATGTTTATACAATTCCATTTTGAACTTGGGCGGTGGTTTAGGACATCACTGTTTCTGACCTCCTCTTGGCCCTCCTATCTCTGTTTAGTCTCATGCTTTAGGCTCTTTCTAAATAAGAAACCAAGAAAAGAAAATTTTATTTTAAAGTCAACTCTTCCCTCGGAATTCTATGTTTGCAAAGAAAGCATTTTTGAGCCATGGTTTAGCATTAAATTATGTCTTTCTTATACCGCTTTTTATACTTCAAAAAATCCCAATGTAAAAAGGTTCCCCAATTTCTCTATTGCAAGAAGAAATTTTACTCTTAACTGAGACTTATTTCTAATTCAGGTTATGGCAAGCCACTTTGAAGCATTGGAAATGGCATGGAGCAACAAGGTTGAAACCTAAGGTTATACTATCCTGCCTATTGCCTTCTTTCTTTAGAACTGTTGTTACTTGCAGTTGCTTCAGCTCCCACTCCGTGTGACCCTATGCACCACAGAATAAAACATTGCTTGCTGCTGCATCATCCTTTTCATCTTGGTATGCTTGAGTCCATTGCTGTGGTCAATGTGTGATGGTTATGTTTGTGTGTCAACTTGGCTGGACCATGAGTCTCAGTGATTTGGCAGTCATGATGTAGTTTGGGAGCTATGTAATGTTGTAGTCACCTCCATAATGAGATCTGCTATGAGCAGCTAGTTGGTTAAAAGGTAGTTTCCTTGCGGGAGGGCCTGCATCTGATATATGTGGACTTTCTGGCAAAGTTCAATGGCTTTTGCTTGCTTTGGATCCTCATCTGACCTCTGGTTCCTGAGACTTGAGCTACCAGCTTACCTGCTGATCTTGGGATTCGGCAGCTTCCACAGCCTGTGAGCTAGCGGCATACCTTCTTACCTGCCTTGTGATTCATCGGCCTCTGCAGCCTGTGAGTAAGAGGCCTGCTGTCTGACCTGCCCATCTCTGGTTCATCAACCCTGCACCTACGTGAGTCAGGAGAAGCCTCCAGCCTGACCCATGGACTTAGGACTTTCCAACATCTACAACCATGTGAGCTGTTTCCTTGATATAAATCTCTCTCTCTCTGTATATATATACGATTCACTGGTTTTGCTTTTCTAGAGAACCTAGCCTAAGACAAGTACCTTCCAGCCTATGGGGCTCATCTTCTAGCACTATATTGGACAATCTTCTGTTGTGATCCTTAGGGTTTGCATTGGCTAATTTTCGGAAGTAGATTGCCAGGCCTTTTTTTCCTGTTATATCTTAGTCTGGAAGCTCCCTTGAAACCTGTACATGATGGTTGACCCCGCTGGTATTTGAAATATTGATGGCATAGCTTCCAGCATCATAGTAAAATGCAAACAACCACAATATGGCAAACTGACAGACAAGTAGTGGTTCTCAGAACTACCATGGGCAAAATCAAGCAGAGAGTAATGGTGTTTCTGGTGCTTTGTTCTTCCTCACCCCACTTTATGCAGAGGCCCCTGGTGCCTCAGCTTTGATCACATCTTTTTGCATGGCTCAGCTAATCCATAAAAAAAAAAAAAAATTTTTTTTTTTTTTTTTTATGATCCATAAGTCACATTAAAGTAAAGGTTGAAGATGGAAACAACCTAGGTGCCCATCAACGGATGAATGGATAAACAAATTATGATGTATTTACAGAATGGAATACTATGCAATGATAAAAAACAATAATGAACCCACGAAACATCTCATAACATGGAAGAATCTGGAAGGCATTATGCTGAGTGAAATTAGTCACAAAAGGACAAATATTGTATGAGACCACTATTATAAGAACTCAAGAAAAGATTTAAACACAGAAGAAAACATTCTTTGATGGTTATGAGGGTGGGGAGGGAGGGAGAGGGGCATTCATTAATAGATAGTAGACACGAATTATTTTACGTGAAGGAAAGGACAACACACAACACAGAGGAAGTCAGCACAACTGGATTAAACTAAAAGCTAAGAAGTTTCCTGAATACAAACAAACACTTTGAGGGACGGAGTGGTGAGGTGGGGGTCTGGGGACTATGATTTCAGGGGACACCTAGGTCAATTGGCATAACAAAGTTTATTAAGAAAACATTCTGCATCCCACATTGGTGAGTGGTATCTGGGGTCTTAAAAGCTAGGAAGCAGCCATCTAAGGTGCGTCAATTGGTTCCAACCCACCTAGAGCAAAGGAGAATGAAGAACACTAAAGACACAAAGAAAATATGAGCCCAAGAGACAGAAAGGGCCACATAAACGAGAAACTCCATCAGCCTGAGACCGGAAGAACTAGATGGTTCCTGGCTACCACCAATGACTGCCCTGACAGGAAACACAATAGAGAGTCCCTGATGGAGCAGGAGAAAAGTGGGATGCAGAACTCAAATTCTAGTAAAAAGGCCAGACTTAATGGTCTGACTGAGACTAGAGGGACCCCAGACATAGAATGATACTGGTGATGAGTGTGCTTCTTGGCTCAAGTAGACACATAAAACTAAGTAGGCAGCCCCTATCTGGGGATGAAATGAGAAGGCAGAGGGGGACAGGAGCTTATTGAATGGACACGGGAAATACAGGGTGGAGAGGAGGAATGTGCTCTCACAGTACAGGGAGAGCAACTAGGGTCACATAACCATGTGTGTTTAAGTTTTTGCATGAGAAACTGATGTGAATTGTAAACTTTCACTTAAAGCGTACACACACAAAATAATGAAGAAAATATATTACGGAAAGTGAAAAAAAAAAAAAAAAAAGTAAGGTTGACCACTACCTCTTGATATGGGAGGGCAATGTTGTTGTTGTTAGGTGCCGTGAAGTCAGTTTCAACTCATAGTGACACTGTGTACAACAAACGAAACATTGCCCGGTGCTGTGCCACCCTCATGGTTGTTGCTATGCTGGAGCCCATTGTTGCAGCCACTGTGTCAATCCATCTTGTGGAGGGTCTTCCTTTTTTTCACTGACCCTCTACTTTACCAAACATGATGTTCTCCTCCGGGGACTGATCCCTTCTGATAACATGTCTGAAATATACGAGACCAAGTCTAACCGTCCTTGCTTCTAAGGAACACACCGACTGTACTTCTTGCAAGACAGATTTGTTCATTCTTTGGGCAGGCCATGGTATATTCAATATTCTTTGCCAACACCATAATTCAAAGGTACCAGCTCTTTTTCTGTCTTCCTTATTCATTGCCGAACTTTCACATGCATATGAAAATGTGGCTATTGAAAACACCGTAGGTGGGGTCAGGAGTACCTTAGTCCTTAAAGTGACATCTTTGCTTTTTAATATTTTGAAGAGGTCTTTTGCCCAATGCCATGCATCATTTGATTTCTTGACTGCTACCTTCATGGGTATTGACTGTGGCTTCAAGTAAAATGAACACTGACAACATTAATCTTTTCTCCATTTATCTTCATGTTCCTTATTGGTACAGTTGTGAAGATTTTTATTTTCTTTATGTTGAGGTGTAATCCATACTGAAGGCTGTGGTCTTTGATCTTCATCAGTAAGTGCTTCAAGTCCTCTTTACTTTCGGCAAGCAAGGCTGTGTCATCTACATATAGCAGGTTGTTAATGAGTCTTCCTCCTATCCTGATGCTATATTCTCTTCATATAGTCCAGCTTCTTAGATTATTTGCTCAGCATAAAGAATGACTAAGTGTGGTGAAAGGATACAACCCGGATGCACATCTTTCCTGACTTTAAACTACACAGTATCTCCTTGTTCTGTTTGAACCGCTGCCTCTTGATCTATGTACAGGTTCCTCATGAGCACAATTAAGTGCTCTGGAATTCCCATTCTTTGCAATGTTATCCATAATTCACGTTAAAGTAAGGTTGACCACTACCTCCTGATATGCGGCGGCGATGGGAGTCTTGAATTTCAGAGTTTAAGCTTTAAGACGAGCACTTTAAACTTTAGCCTGAATAATTGGGGAAATACATTTTTGGAGAGTCAGGTCCTTTTCTCCACTGCTGAAGTCATTCTCACCAGAGAAATAACAGTGCCACTTGTAACACGACTTCCTCTGCCTTCTTTCTCTTATTTTCCTGCTGCATAGACAAAGAGTCTCAGTGGCAGAAGTCAGAGAATCACCAGAGAGGAGTTTGTGATAATCTCAGAAATGGGGGCAAAAGAGACAGGACAGCTTATGTCTAAAAATATATATATATATATATAAACTGTAAATTACAAATGGGTTCCAAGGGGCTCTCTCTCCTCCTTCCATGTGGCAGTGTTAAAACATGGCTACAAACTCTTGATACTCCTTCCACTGGGAGATGAAATTGATTTCTTTGCCCTATTGATTCTGGGTGGGCTTGTGACTGCTTTGATTAATAGAGTATGGCAAAAGTGATGACATGCTACTACTATGAGGCCAGGTCATAAAAGATCATAAAACTTCCATTTTGGTTGCTAGGAATACACACACTTGGAACCCTGCTATCCTGAGGTTACCATGCTGTGAGGCAGTCCAAGTCATATGGATTGATAAATAGTGCTGTTTAAACCTCATTGGGGATGATGGGACAGATAGGTCTAGATCACTTTGTAAAGTACTGGCTACAAGCCCTGTTAAGTGAATTTCTTTACCTCTTGAATTTCTCAGAAATGAAGGCCAAAATTAGAACAATTTTTTTGAACTTAAGAAAAAGCCATTTTCCTTTATTTATAAAAAAGCATTTTGGAATTGCTAAAGTAGGAGATCACGACGTGTCTGTCAGTTTGTCATACCGTGGTGGCTTGTGTGTTGCTGTGATACCAGAAGCTTTGTCACCAGTATTTCAAATACCAACAGAGTCCTCCTTGGTGGACAAGTTTCAGCGGAACTTCCAGACTAAGACAGACTAGGAAGAAGAACTTAGCAGTCTACTTCTGAAAAAATTGGCCAGTGATCAAGATCTGGTGTTTACAATCACCTCATACGCATGTGAAAGCTGGACAATGAGTAAGAAAGACCGAAGAAGAATTGATGCCTTTGAATTACGGTGTTGGTGAAGAATATTGAATATTCCATAGACTGCTGAAAGAATAAAAATCTCTCTTGGAAGAAGTACAGCCAGAATTCTCCTTAGAATCAAGGATGGCAAGACTTTATCTCATATACTTTGAACATGTTATCAGGAGGGACTAGTCACTGGAGAAGGATATCATGCTTGGTAAAGTAGACCGTAAGCAAAAAAGAGGAAGACTCTCAACAAGAAGGATTGACACAGTAGCTGCAACAATGGGCTCAACTATAACGATGATTGTGAGGGTGATGCAGGACAGGGCAGTGTTTCGTTCTGTTGTACATAGGGTCACTATGAGTTAGAACAGACTCGACGGTACCTATCAACAATAACAAAGCAGGAGAGAGCTAGGTTCATATAAAAGATTACCTGGACAGTATGACAATAGTAGATTTGGGCTGGTTCTAATTTGAATTTTGGGAAGGAGGACCAGAGGTAGGTTTTTGGGCATTTCCTACAGGCCATTTTGCCACTCGATATTATGTAATGAAAACAGCATCTCAGTTTCTGCTGACTTACTGAAACTAAAGACTTTTTGTTGTTCTCGTGCTACTATTGAAGATAGGACAGTGGCCTAAATCACTTTCAGAAAAGCCATCTTTCATCACACAGTTGGTACAGTGAGTATGGGTGGTGCAATGTTTCTCTGAATACCCTTAGCCGAGTGCTATGGATTGAATTGTGTTCTGCAAAATGTGTGTTAACTTGGCTAGGCCATTATTCCCAGTATTGTGTGGTTGTCTTTCATTTTGTGACCTGATAATCCTCCGTGTTATAAATTCTGACCTCTATGATGTTATTGAGGCAGAATTAGAGGATGTTATGTTAATGAGGCAGGATACATGCTACAGGATTAGGTTGTATTTTGAGTCAATCTCTTTTGAGGCATAAAAGAGAGATGCAAGCAGAGAGGGGAGGGACCTCCTATCACCAAGAAAGAAGACCTGGGGTCCCTACATTGAGAAACTCCTAGGCCCAGGGGAACATTGATGACAAAGACCTTCCCCCACAGCAAACAGAGAGAAAAAGCCTTCCCCTGGAGCTGGTGTCCTGAATTTGGACTTCTAGTTTCCTAGACTGTGAGGGAATAAGTTTCTGTTTGTTCAAGTCATCCACTTGGTATTTCTGTTAGTGCAGCACTAGATAACTAAGATACCATGTGTCTGGACATGCTGATATATTATAAATACTTATGAGTTAGAAGTTTAATTCATGGAAGTACATCATGGAAGTACAGGTAACTCAAGCTTACCTTATTTGGTGTGACCAGTCTTCGTGCAACCTTGTGAATGCTCTCATTCAAACGCCTGTTGATGTGGACAAGAGCCTGAGAATCCCTGTGATCTATGAGCTATACTGGCCTGTAGTACACATTTTGGTCTTATTGATTACTATCTTATTGCTTGTTCCAGACATTTTACATCTACTAATTGAGGCTGGAAGAGGGAAAGAAATATGGACTATGACCACTAATACCCCTCTCCCCAAGGGTAACCTACATTCTGACTTCTTTCAATGTAGATTAATTTGCCTGTTTTTGAACTTAATGTAAATGGAATCTTTTAGTACGTGCTCTTCTGTGTCTGGTGTTTTTTGCTCAGCATAATAGCTCTGAGATTCACCGATGGTATTGTATGTTTTAGTAGCTTGTTCTTTTCCATTGCTCGATAGAATTCCATTTTATAATAATATGCCAAAATTTATTTATCCATTCTCCTATTGATTGACTTTGACTTGTTATTTTGGTTTTGGCCATTATGAATAAAGCTGTTATGAATATTCCTGTTCATGTCTTTTGATGGATATAAGCACCCACTTTTCTTGAGAGTGTAATTGGTGGGTAATAAGGCAGGCATATAATTAACCTTACAAGGTATCGCCAGTTCTACAAAGTGGTTAAACCAACTTACATCTACACCACCAATGTATGAAAGTGTCAAGTGCTCAACATCTTTGCCAACGCTTGGTATTGTCAATCATTTAATGTTAGCCATTCTGGTATATGGAGAGGCAGCTCACTACGGTTTAACATTACGTTTTTCTTGTTAAGTAATGATGGTAGGATCTTTACATGTTTATTGACCTTTTTCCCCTATTTTTCAAAAAAAACAAAAACAACTTTTCTCAAACAAATTTGAAAACCTAGAAGAAATGGATGAATTCCTAGAAATATACTACCGACCTAAACTAACACAAACAGAGTTAGAACAACTAAATAGAGCCATGACAAAAGAAGAGATTGAAAAGGTAATCAAAAAACTCCCAATGACAACAAAAAAAAGCCCTGGCTCAGATGACTTCACTGCAGACCTAACAAATGTTCAGAGACGAGTTAACACCACTACTACTAAAGGTATTTCAGAGCATAGAAAAGGACGGAATACTACCAAACTCATTCTATGAAGCCACCATATCCCTGATACGAAAACCAGGTAAAGACACCACAAGAAAAGAAAATTATAGACCTATATCCCTCATGAATTTAAATGCAAAAATCCTCAACAAAATTCTAGCCAATAGAATTCAACAACATATCAAAAAAAATAATTCCCCATGACCAAGTGGGATTCATACCAGGTATGCAGGGATGGTTCAACATTAGAAAAACAATTAATATAATCCACCACATATATAGAACAAAAGACAAGAGTCACATGATTTTATCCATTGATGCAGAAAAGGCATTTGACAAAGTTCAACACTCATTCATGACAAAAACTCTCAGCAAAATAGGAACTGAAGGAAAATTCCTCAACATAATAAAGGGCATTTATACAAAGCCAACAGACAACATCACCCTAAATGGAGACAGCCTGAAAGCATTCCCACTGAGATCGGGAACCAGACAAGGATGCCCTTTATTGCCAATCTTATTCAACATTGTGCTGGAAATCCTAGCCAGAGCAGTTAGGCTAGATAAAGAAATAAAGGGTGTCCAGATTGACAAGGAAGAAGTAATAGTATCTCTATTTGCAGATGACATGATCTTATACAAGAAAACCCTAAGGAATCCTCCAGAAAACTATTGAAACTAATAGAAGAGTTCAGCAGAGTATCAAGTTACAAGATAAACATACAAAAATCAGTTGGATTCCTCTACACCAACAAAAAGAACATCGAAGAGGAAATCACCAAATCTATGCCATTTTACAGTAGCCGCCAAGAAAATAAAATGCTTCGGAATAAATCTTACCAGAGATGTAAAAGACTTATACAAAGAAGACTACAGTACACTTCTGCAAGAAACCAAAAGAGACTTACATAAGTGGAAAAACATACCTTGCTCATGATAGGAAGACTTAACATTATAAAAAGGTCTATTATACAAAAAGCGATCTATACATTTAATGCAATTCTGATCCAAATCCCAATGACATTCTTTAATGAGATGGAGAAACAAATCACCAACTTCATATGGAAGGGAAAGAGGCCCCGGATAAATAAGGCATTACTGAAAAAGAAGGACAAAGTGGGAGGCCCTACTCTACCTGACTTTAGAACCTCTCATACCCCCACAGTAGTCCGAACAGCCTGGTACTGGTACAACAACAGACACATGGACCAATGGAACAGAATTGAGAATCCAGACATAAATCCATCCACATATGAACAGTTGATATTTGACAAAGGCCCCAAAAGAGTTAAATGGGGAAAAGACAGTCTCTTTAACAAAAGGTGCTGGCATAACTGGATATCCATCTGCAAAAAATGAAACAAGACCCATACCTCACTCCATGCACAAAAACTAACTCAAAATGCATCAAAGACCTAAATATAAAATCTAAAAGGATAAAGATCATGGAAGAAAAAATAGGGACAACATTAGGAGCCCTAATGCATGGCATAAACTGTACACAAAACATTATTAAGAATGTAGAAGAAAAACTAGATAACTGGGAGCTCCTAAAAATCAAACACCTATGCTCATCCAAAGACTTCACCAAAAGAGTAAAAAAACTACCTACAGACTGGGAAAAAGTTTTTAGCTATGACATTTCTGATCAGCACCTGATCTCTAAAATCTACATGATACTGCAAAGACTCAACTGCAAAAAGACAAATAACCCAAATAAAAAATGGGCAAAAGATATGAATAGATACTTCACTAAAGAAGACATTCAGGTAGCTAACAGATACATGAGGAAATGTTCACGATCATTAGCCATTAGAGAAATGCAGATCAAAACTAAAATGAGATTTCATCTCACTCCAACAAGGCTGACATTAATCCAAAAAACACAGAAGAATAAATGTTGGAGAGGCTGTGGAGAGATTGGAACACTTCTACACTGCTGGTGGGAATGTCAAATGGTACCACCACTTTGGAAATCGATTTGGCACTTCCTTAAAAAGCTAGAAATAGAACTACCATACGATCCAGCAATCCCACTCCTTGGAATATATCCTAGAGAAATAAGAGCCTTTACACGAAGAGAGATATGCACACCCGTGTTTATTGCAGCACTGTTTACAATAGCAAAAAGATGGAAGCAACCAAGGTGCCCATCAATGCGTGAATGGATAAATAAATTGTTATATTCACACAATGGAAAATTACACATCGATAAAGAATAGTGATGAATCTGTGAAACATTTCATAACATGGAGGAACCTGGAAGTCATTATGCTGAGTGAAATTAGTCAGTTGCAAAAGTACAAACATTGTATAAGACCACTATTATAAGAACTTGAGAAATAGTTTAAACTGAGAAGAAAGCATTCTTTTGTGGTTATGAGAGGGGGGAGGGAGGGAGGATGAGAGAGGGGCTTTCAGTAATTAGATAGTAGATAAGAACTACTTTGTTGTTGTTGTTGTTAGGTGCCGTCGAGTCGGTTCCTACTCATAGCGACCCTAATGCACAACAGAACGAAACGCTGCCCGGTCCTGCGCCATCCTTACAATCGCTGTTATGCTTGAGTTCATTGTTGCAGCCACTGTGTCAATCCACCTCGCTGAGGGTCTTCCTCTTTTCCGTTGACCCTATACTCTGCCAAGCACGATGTCCTTCTCCAGGGACTGGTCCCTCCTGACAACGTGTCCAAAGTGTGTAAGAAGCAGTCTCGCCATCCTTGCCTCTAAGGAGGATTCTGGCCATACTTCTTTCAAGACAGATTTGTTCGTTCTTTTGGCAGTCCATGGTATATTCAATATTCTTCGCCAACACCACAATTCAAAGACGTCAACTCTTCTTCGGCCTTCCTTATTCATTGTCCAGCTTTCATATGCTAAGGTGCACCCTAGTCTTCAGGGTGACATCTTTGCTCTTCAACACTTTGAAGAGGTCCTTTGCAGAAGATTTACCCAATGTAACGCGTCTTTTGATTATTAAAGAACTACTTTAAGTGAAGGGAAAGACAGCACACAATATAGGGGAGGTCAGCACAATTGGACTAAACCAAAAGCAAAGAAGTTTCCTGAATAAACTGAATGCTTGGAAGGGCAGCATAGCAGGGGCAGGGGCCTGGGGACCATGGTTTCAGGGGACATCTAAGTTAATTGGCATAATAAAATCTATTAACAAAACATTCTGCATCCCACTTTGAAGAGTGGTGTCTGGGGTCTTAAACGCTAGCAAGCAGCCATCTGAGATGCATTAATTGGTCTCAACCCACCTGGATCAAAGGAGAATGAAGACCACCAAGGACACTAGGTGATTATGAGCCCAAGAGACAGAAAGGGCCACATGAACCAGAGACTACATCATCCTGAGACCAGAAGAACTAGATGGTGCCCGGCTACAACTGATGACTGCCCTGACAGGGAACACACCAGAGAACCCCTGAGGGAGCAGGAGAACAGTGGGATGCAGAACCGAAATTCTCATAAGACCAGACTAAATGGTCTGACTGAGACTAGAAGGACCCCAGTGGTCATGGCCCCCAGACCTCTATTGGCCCAGGACAGGAACCATTCTTGAAGCCAACTCTTCAGATATGGATTGGACTGGACAATGTGTTGGAGAGGGATGCTGATGAGGAGTGAGCTTCTTGGATCAGGTGGACACTTGAGACTATGTTGGCATCTCCTGCCTGGAGGGAGATGAGAGGGTGGAGGGGATTAGAAGCTGGCGAAATGGACACGAAAAGAGAGAGTGGGCTGTCTCATTAGGGGGAGAGTAATTGGTAGTGCATAGCAAGGTGTATATGGGTTTTTGTGTGAGAGACTGACTTGATTTGTAAACTTTCACTTAAAGCACAATAAAAATTATTAAAAAAAACTCAGGTTCATTGAGGCATAATTTAAATACACTGAAATTTACCTTTCTTAGGTTTGTAAACTCTAACAAATGCATACAATTTTGTAACCATTGGCATGATTCAGGCCAAACCTTTTCATTACCTCAGAAAGTTCTCTCAGTCCCCCTTTGTAGTCTCCAGATGTTTATTTGTATCCTCCTGCCTTTTTTTTTCCCGCCTACTCATGATCAATGCTTCTCCCTTACTTATCTTTTCATTAATATATGTTAAAGATTTTAAACGATTATCCCAGAAAGTATGATTTCTTCTTTGAGTACTTGATTTTAAATAGTTTCCCCTCAAAAGACCTTATTTAGACCCCAGTATTAAGTGTTGAATTTTAGACACCTTGATGTTGTGTGAGGTGGAAGAGATTTAAGGAAGGGAAGCTGCCCATTACCCAAGCCTCTTCTTACTGCCTTCTCTAAGAGTTCATAAAGTCACCCCAGTCCTTCAGATTTATATCTGCTGCCAATATCCCAGCCTAGATTTTTATGGCATTTCCAAAATCCGCCATCAGCTCTTAAGGACTGGAGCCCTTTGATAATTAGTCAGGTTAAGCCTGTTGCTATGGGACAAAAAGATAGAGGACTGCCCTTGAAAAGTTCTGTAAAACTAACTTGGTCCTCATTCTGTGAATAAACTTGGAAACCACAGGAGATTTGCATATTCATTTTTTTGTCACCACTGCTCTGGTTTACATGAAAATGTCCTTTCCAGAATTGTTTACCCACTTTGCAAGGCCTTGTTTGTGGGATAGAGGTATATTTAAACCACTCCACGTTTGTCTCCACCATACTGTATGATGATGATTCTGAAATATTGTAAACATGTGGAAAGACATGCTTTTCTTGTGTGAATTCTTTAAGACATCCCTTCAGAGTTCATGTCTGGGACTGAGAGGTGAGTTTGGGCTAGTTGCAGCATAAGGTTGGTAGACAAGAAAACAGAAGTGGGAAATAATGCTGAGGATGTTTGGAGTGAAATGCTGTCTGCTGCAGGTATAAAGCC
The DNA here is from genome assembly GCF_024166365.1 of Elephas maximus indicus. NCBI lineage: Eukaryota > Metazoa > Chordata > Mammalia > Proboscidea > Elephantidae > Elephas > Elephas maximus. Next base: position 44,824,386 of record NC_064843.1, read on the forward strand.
GATCGTCAGTCTTCCCTGTGGGATCTTCAGTAAAATCAACAGTCCCCATTTATGCTCTAGGTGGGGAATTTGAAGAAGTGTATACAAGTGGGGGTGAGACTGAGGGTCTTATGATGGGCTCTTCTGGAAATAGATTCTGAAATGGAAATTTTCATTCAAGTGGTGGTGGTGTAGTGATTAAGAGTTTGGCTTCTAATCAAAAGGTCTGAAGTTCAAATCCACCAGCCACTCCTTGGAAACCATATGGGGCAGCTCCACTCTGTCTCACATGGTTGCTGTGAGTTGGAATCGACTCCTGAGGCTGGGAGCCCAGGTTTTTGCACTCCTACACTGACCGGTTATTAGATGGGTATGGAAGACTTAACAAGTGTCTGAACCCTTGTGTCCTTACCAGGAATCCCTTAGTATGGTTGGCCCCCAAATCATATCCTAATGACTGAATGAGTTCTGACTGGTATGGCCTCAATCAATGAACTTACCTCTCTTATCTTCTGCCTCATGTGTATAATGGGTATGATATTATCTACCTTGTGAATACAGTCTGGGGATAAGAATAACAAGGGTCTCCAGATGCAGATAATTTGGGTTCAAAGTCTCGATCTGCCAAACTTGCTATCTTAACCTTGTGTAAGTCATCCAGGCAATAAAGAATAATAACAGTACCTATCACATAGTGTTGTATAAGGATTACATGAGATAATAACCTTAAAGCCCTCAGTTTAGGGTCTGGTACATAATAAATGGTCCACAAATATTAGTTACTATTATTATTACCATTACTGAGCAATTGGAAAGATGAAATAAAGTAATGTGGAAAAAGTACCTGACGATTTGTCTCTGGTAGCCATAGCCACTCATTCAATTGATTTGTCAACCATCCATCCATCCATCCGTCCACCTGTACACCCGTCCACCCACCCACCCACCCATCCAGCCATCCAGCCATCCACCCACGCACCTATCCACCCACCCACCTACCCACCTATCCATCCAAAAATATTACCCCTATGTTAGGAGTTACAAACACAAGTGAGAAAACCAGCCCAAAATATCTATCCTCATGGAACTTAAATTCTGGTGGTTGAGACATGCAAAAAAAAAAAGTCTTTCTTCATTTCTAATGAGGTTAAAGAAAAAAAAAAACTTCTATTTCTTCATCTTTGGCCCTAGTGGTTGGTGAGTATATTTGAATAATAGTCTTATTAACTTGTCTTCCTTGAGGCGTATGGATATTATCCAATCACTGACAGCACTGTACCTCAGGGTAGATCTTGAAATGTTCTTTTTGACGATGAACGCAACACCATTCCTCTTCAAGTTGTCATTCCCAATATAGTAGACTATTTCATTGCCTGATGCAAAATGGCCAATACCAGTCCATTTCAGCTCACTAATCCCGAGGATATTGATGTTTATGCATTCCATTTCATTTTTGATGATTTCCAATGTTCCTAGATTCATACTTCGTACATTCAAGGTTCTGATTATTAATGGATGTTTGCATCTGTTTCTTCTCACTTTGAGTCGTGCCACAGCAGCAAATGAAGGTCCCGAAAGCTTTACTCCAACCGGATCATTAAGGTTGACTCTATTTTGAGGAGGCAGCTCTTCCCTAGTCATCTTTTGAGTGCCTTCCAACCTGGGGGGGCTCACCTCCCAGCACTATATTAGACAATGTTCTGCTGCTATTCATAAAGTTTTCACTGGCTAATACTTTCCAAAAGTAGACTGCCAGGTCCTTCTTCCTAGTCTGTGTTAGTCTGGAAGCTTAGCTGAAATCTCTCCTCCATGGGTGACCCTGCTTGTTTCTGAATATACACACCAACCACTAGAGCCAAAGATGAAGAAATAGAAGGTTTTTTATTGCTGCTGCAGTCTGAAATTGATCGAACATACAATCAAGATGCATTGATAATTGCTGGTGTTTGAAATGCAAAAGTTGGAAACAAAGAAGAAGGATCAGTAGTTGGAAAATATGGCCTTAGTGATAGAAACAATGCCAGAGATCGAATGATAGAATTTTGCAAGACCAATGACTTCTTCATTGCAAATACCTTCTTTCACCAACATAAATGGTGACTATAATTTTTTTTTTTTGTATACACATGGACCTCGCCAGATGGAATACACAGAGATCAAACTGACTACATCTGTGGAAAGAGATGATGGAAAAGCTCAATATCCTCAGTCAGAACAAGGCCAGGGGCCAACTGTGGAACAGACCATCAATTGCTCATATGCAAGTTCAAGCCGAAACTGAAGAAAATCAGAGCAAGTCCACGAGAGCCAAAATATGACCTTGAGTATATCCTACCTGAATTTAGAGACCATCTCAAGAATAGATTTGACGCATTGAACACTGGTGCCCAAAGACTGGACGAGTTGGGGAATGACATCAAGGACATCATCCATGAAGAAAGCAAGAGGTCATTGAAAAGACAGAAAAGAAAGAAAAGACCAAGACGGTTGTCAGAGGAGACTCTGAAACTTGCTTTCAAACGTCAAGCAGCTGAAGCAAAAGGAAGAATTGATGAAGTAAAAGAGCTGAACAGAAGATTTCAAAAGGTGGCTCGAGAAAAAAGTATTATAATGACATGTGCAAAGAGCTGGAGATGGAAAACCAAAAGGGAAGAACACGGTCGGTGTTTCTCAAGCTGAAAGAACTGAAGAAAAAATTCAAGCCTCGAGTTGCAATAGTGAAGGGTTTTACAGGGAAAATATTAAATGAAGCAGGAAGCATCAAAAGAAGATGGAAGGAATACACAGAGTCATTATTCCAAAAAGAATTAGTCGATGTTCAACCATTTCAAGAGGTAGCATGAGATCAGGAACTGGTGGTGCTGAAGGAAGAAGTCCAAGCTGCTCTGAAGGCATTGGTGAAAAACAAGGCTCAAGGAATTGATGGAATATCAATTGAGATGTTTCAACAAACGGATGCAGCGCTGGAGGTGCTCACTTATCTATGCCAAGAAATATGGAAGACAGCTTCCTGGCCAACTGACTAGAAGTGATAGATATTTATGCCTATTCCTAAGAAAGGTTATCCAACTGAATGTGGGAATTATAGAACAATATCATTAATATCACATGCAAACAAAGTTTTGCTGAAGATCATCCAAAAGTGGCTGCAGCAGTATATCGACAGGAAAGTGCCAGAAATTCAGGCCGGTTTCAGAAGAAGATGTGGAACCAGGGATATCATCGCTGATGTCAGATGGATCCTGGCTGAAAGCAGAGAATACCAGAAGGATGTTTACCTGTGTTTTATTGACTATGCAAAGGCAGTTGACTGTGTGGATCATAACATACTATGAATAACGTTGCAAAGAATGGGAATTCCAGAACACTTATTGTGCTCATGAGGAACCTTTACATAGATCAAGAGGCAGTTGTTTGGACAGAACAAGGGGATACTGATTGGTTTAAAGTCAGGAAAGGCGTACGTCAGGGTTGTATTCTTTCAACATACCTATTCAATCTGTATGCTAAGCAAATAATCCGAGAAGCTGGACTATATGAAGAAGAACAGGGCATCAGGATTGGAGGAGGACTCGTTAACAACCTGCATTATGCAGATGACACAACTTTGCTTGCTGAAAGTGTAAAGTACTTGAAGCACTTACTAGTGAATATCAAAGACCACAGCCTTCAGTATGGATTACACCTCAACATAAAGAAAACAAAAATCCTCACAACTGTACCAATGAGCAACATCATGATAAACGGAGAAAAGATTGAATTTGTCAAGGATTTCATTTTACTTGGATCCACAATCAACAGCCATAGAAGCAGCAGTGAAATAATCAAAAGACACTTTGCATTGGGTAAATCTGCTGCAAAGGACCCCTTCAAAGTGTTGAACAGCAAAGGTGTTACCTTGAAGACTAAGGTGCGCCTGACCCAAGCCATGGTGTTTTCAATCACATTATATGCATGTGAAAGCTGGACAATGAATAAGGAAGACCGAAGAAGAGTTGACCCATTTGAATTGTGGTGTTGGCGAAGAATATTGAATATACCATGGGCTGCCAAAAGAACGAACAAATCTGTCTTGGAAGCAGTACAACCAGAATGCTCCTTAGAGGCAAGGATGGCGAGACTGCGTCTTACATACTTTGGACATGTCGTCAGGAGGGATCAGTCTCTGGAGAAGGACATCATGCTTGGCAAGGTACAGGGTCAGCGGAAAAGAGGAAGACCCTCAACGAGGTGGATTGACACAGTGGCTGCAACAACGAACTCAAGCATAACAATGATCATGCAGGGCTTTTAGAAATGATAATGAAGTAACACATCATTTTAACTAGAAGTTATATTCCTATACCCCAGTGGATCTCCTTGAAAGATGCATCCCAGTTGGGGATTACTCCCTTAGAAGATTTAGAAAATGTTTTTGTGTCCAAATAGTTTATAATTTTTGGCCTTCTCATTATTGCTCAGTGATTGATTGACTGCTTTGAAGTTTATTTCTTCCATCGTCAACTCTTCCTCTTCCTCCATGTTGCACTTATTAGCGATCTTATTTTTTGTTGCCAGCTACATAATAGTTTGGGCAACAGCGGAAGAGGAAACTAGGATCCTATATCTCCATGTTGTTATGAGTTGGTGGGCCTATGTAATGGGGAATTGGGACAAGTTGTTGAAACCATTTTCTGAAATGAAACAAGGGATTTTTTTCAGGTTATCCTTTTCAGTCTACCGAGCAGGAAAAAAAAAATTTTTTTTTTTTTTTTTTTTGCAGAGTATGTATTTAATGCCTGATTAAAGGCAGAGGACTCAGATTGCACTCTGTCAATTTTTTTTTTTTTTTTTTTTGGTTAACTTTCAGAGAAATGCACAGACTCTAACCCCCCAAAAACCTCCAAAAACTTGTGAGTAAGAAATAAATGAAATGTATATTTCTTGCTAGTATTAGGAGTGGTAGGAATCTTACCAGAATTTCATAACTTTGACCCAAAAGCAGAGATTTTGTGATGATCTGGTTCTTCTGCTTATTTGAACAATGGAGAAAGGTGGATTGGATTCAAGCTCTTAGCTGAGACTATGATGTTTTTAAAGTCGTAGTTTATCTTGTTTGGGTCTTTGCCCATCTCTAATTGACATCTAATTGCCAATCGTCTGTCTATCACTTTGAAAATATCCTTCTCAGGCCTAGTAATTAAGACCAGTTTCTTCTACCTTTCTGCAATCCAGAGGTACTTCCTTCCATTGCGGGTTTTTCATAATTCAGGAATCCTGGGAAATGTTTTAATTCCATGTCTTATTTTTTGGCGTAGGATGTAGTAAGAATTATTTTAGGAAGGTTTCTGCTCTCAAGTAGGACAAAAACCTTCAGAATGTCTGAATTAGAGGTGGTGGATATTGCTCAGCATGCAGGAATAATTGCTCTGGGTTCAGGCTCTGATTCTGGGCACCTGTGTTTTCTAGAAAAGTCTACCCTGGAGGAGTGGAAATGCCTTAACAGCTAAGGGAAGAACACTGTGTGAGACTCCCCTACATGGCTTTTAAGCCTTATGCTGCAAATGAGAAGGACAGAATTCTCTTCCCACATGTCCCTGCAGACCCTGGAAATGAGGCCAATGGGATGAGACTTGTCGGAAGTTTTGCATGTCCGTGATAATTAGATAAAAGCAGTTGCTGATAAAATCAGCTGTCGTAAAGTTGGTTTTGACTTATGGAAACCCCATATGTATCAGAGTAGAATTGTTCTCTATAGGGTTTCCAGTGGCTAATTTTTCCAGAAGTATATCAACAGGCCTTTCTTCTGAGATGCCTCTGGGTGGCCTCAAAACTCTGGCCTTTCAGTTAGCAGCGGAGCACATTAACCATTTGCACCACACGGGGACTCCTGATAATTAGATAAAAAACCAAACCAAACCTGTAGCCGTCGAGTTGATTCCGACTCATAGTGACCTGATAGGACAGAGTAGAACTGCCCCATAAGGTTTCCAAGCAGCAGCTGGTAGATTCGAACTGCGGACCTTTTGTTTAGCGGCCAAGCTCTTAACCACTGCACCACCCGGGATAAGGGGCCCCAAATGATCTTCCAGTTTTAAGCTGCTATCCTACCTCCCTGAGCCAGCTCTAGCCACCAAGCAGATAGTGGTTACGTTTGGAAGACAGCTATAGGCAAGACGAAGCATAGAATCTCATCAGAGGATCTGATAGACCCATCTTTCTTCTGGGTACTCCTTTCTCCAAATTTACTGGTTTAGGGATTTTCTGCAAACATAAATCAACTTGGTTATACACATACAGGGCCTGGTGTGAACTACTGGGCAGGACACTTGTGCTTGCCTAGTCGACCAGGAAAAGGGGTAGCTGTGGCCTGAGTTGGCTGGTATTCTGAGAGTTTGCCTGGCCTGCCTGGAAAAGGTTGCCCAACTCTGAAAAAACCTCTCCAGAAGATGGAAAACTAGGCCCTAGATATACAACTCTCCTTTAGCTTTGCTGTACCTGGGAGCGCGGGGGCTTAAGAGTCATCGGAAATTTATTGTTCCCTGGAAGATTGGCTTTGTAATGAAGAAGAAATTCAGTTGCCCTTTTCGTGTAATTATGTAGTGACTAATCCCTGGGAATATTCTTTCAAGGGTATTAATTATATGTCTGTAAAGAAAAGTTACAAGGGAGCAAGCTGTCTCCCAGACACTCTGAAAATCCCAAACTGAACCAAACAAACCTGTCTGTAGGCATGAAAAATTGAAGACCTTGAAAAGCTCTGTCAAACTTCAGTGTGCTCTTTTTTTTAACTTTAAGCATTTTTTCTTCTAAATAAAACCCTTTACTTAGATTTCCCAAATTTCTTGCTTATTCCATGTGTACAAAATGCTCTTAGATTTAAATCATGGTATGAATGTAAGAAGTACACAGGTAAAAAGAATCATGCTGGTGTCTTCACCTGTTTCCTATCATTCCGTTATTCCTTTCATGATAAATACTGTTAACATATTGGAGTATTAGGTTGAACCTCTTGTAAGGTTTTGTAGGTCAAAAATTGTTGAGTATTGACAATTTCCTAAGGTTCTCAGTTTATTTCTTTCCAGATAAATGACTAATGTTTTAAGTGGAAGAGAATGGAGGAAGGGAGTGTGGGAATAGTTTTTGGAATTGTAGAATCTAGATAATATTTAAATTTTTTAAAATTTAATTGATAAATTTTACTTCCGGGTGAGAGCATCTTAATTTTTTTTTTTTTTTTTGGTATAACAACTGCTGAGAGTTGTTTCCTAGGGTTAAAACCCAAAAGACCTTAAAATTATCTCACTACCAGTAGATCGGGGTGTCTGCTTTCCCCCCCGGCAGCTCTGGACCATGGGGGGAGCTGTTGGATGGAGATCAGCTTGGTGGTAGCTCCTGGAAAAACAGGCCCCACTTCTTTGCTGTGGTTGCTGGAGCCCCACGAGTCTTCCTGTTCTGGGCCTTGCCCTCTACTTGAACCCAAACAGCTTGGACACAGAATATGCTCAGGCTCTTATCTGGGAAAGAATCACATCGCAGTACACACTCTGGGCTGTTATGTAAACAGGCTCTTCAAAGAGATTTTGAGCCCCAACCTCAATGTAGGAAGCAAGATGCATTTTGCTTATTTTTGGAGTGGAATTTTGTGGTCCAGTCTAGAAAGAGTTTGCTTACCTATCTGAAATACCACTGGAGCATTGAGAAGACAGAAGTGGAAGCTGCCTGCAGATGTCTCCAGGGAGCCAGTGAGGTGTCAGACATTTAAGCTCAGCAAGACTTCTTGTAGCTCAAAGGTAAGCAACAAAAGGGCACATGGAAGAATTATTGTTTCTGTGTTGTTGAAAATATGAGCTTTCAGAGCCTTCATACACTAAAAACAAACAAAAAATCACCCTAAGCTTTTATTAGAAAGACTGATACCCTCTGCACACATAGACATAAATTACACTAAAATCAAAAACAGCAACCATGACAGAAACTCAAATTCTCTCCAGAGAAAGCCTGTATGCATGCTGTTTAAAAAACGTGGGCTGTCCTGTCCTTCGGTCACAAGCTTCAGCCTCTTACGTCTCAGAAGCTGGAAGCTGGATGAGCAGCTGAGCTTCAGCTCTGTGCTGGGTACATAGGCTGAGCAGGGAGGAATCACCTCCAATAACTGACAGAAAAATCATTATGACGTGGTTGGATGACGCCAGAGTCTTGTTTTATTGCTTCCCTTAGGGCTGTATCTTAGAGTGGAATCCTTTTAATGAGGCCTTTTTGGTACTGGATTTAATGAAGACCTTTCAGTAGAAACATTTTCGATCATTCTGTTTCAAAGTAACTAAGGTTAGAAGGTTAGAGGGCTAGAGTTAGAGGGGCTTCGATTGTTTATTTTTCAATCAAGGCTGTTGTGTGGTCAAGCCAAGGAGCTTTGCAATGTCTTCTTCAACTTCAGGCTTTGGTTACCTCTCCCTTTCTATCCCTCCCCTCCCTGGCTCTGTCTGTGCCTTGGCCTGAGATGTTACGAATAATACTACATGGTACCAGCCTTACTGTGTTCCAGGTATTGGGCTAATTGCTTTTGCAGTGCGATGGATCACTTTTATATGGCCTTTCTCACCATAGTCTTGGAACTCCCATTAGATGATTGGGTGGGACTATAGTAAATGATTGGGTGGTCCTTCAAGGGGATTGGACAGCTTGCTAATAATGCCAATAAGGTGCATGGCACCCTTGTGGGGAGTGGAACCATTTCAATAAGGTGTATGGAAGCCTAACAAGGGGATTGGTCAGTTTTGCCATCCTATTAGGCTTAAAATGAGCCATCCCAGAGGCAGAAAAAGGAGACCTGACTACCGTTAGGAAGACATGGAAGTTGAATGCATCCTTTGAATCCAGGATCCCCACACTGAGAACCTCCTAGTCCTAGGAGACAGATAGAGAAAGCTGTAAGACTGGAGACTGTGCAAGATGGCAAGAAGCAGCAGCAGCAGAGAGACAGTGGCAGCAGAGACAGCAGAACCAGGTGGGCTTCCTGACCCACAGAGCAAGAAAGGTGAGTGCCTTTCAGCAGGAGGCTTCCTGGCAGAGTGGGGTGCCTCTAGGCACTTGGTGGGGCAAGGCTCACAGACCCATGAAGCTAGAGGGTTGAATGCCTTTGGGCCGAGGCTTACTGGCAGAGTGGGGTGCCTCTGGGCACTTACTGGTGGAGCTAAAGAGCTTTGTAACACTTGCCGAAGCAGGGCAGAGGCCGGGCCGAGGGGCCAATGGGCACAGAGAGGCTTGCCTGCGGGCTCAGCTGAGAAGACACTGTCTTGATCAAAAAGCTGTATCCTGAATTGTAACCTGTTGCTTCCCTAATAAACCCTGTAACCGTAAGTATAGTTTGTGAATTCTCTGTGACCACTGCAATGAATTATCTAACCCAGCAGAGAAGTAGAAAGTGCCATGGGAAGGACAGCTGATGTCGGAATTGGTAAAAAGTTTGGAGAGTGGAGGTATAGCTAACCTCCACTTCATAGGAATCGGCCTTGGACTGAGGATCGTGATTTTCCCCCCTTGTGAAGTTAGATGATGAGGTCAGATGTTTCCATCTCAATGCTATTTTTACAACTTTACACGCCTGATCTTCTGTTATCTTCAGGCAATATTATAGGTTTGTTTGATTATTATTTCCATTTCACCAATGAGGACCCAGAGGTTTAAAGAGGTTAACTGACTTTCCCAGAGTCAGTTAAGAAGTTAAGTTAGGAAGAGTAAGATCCACTTTAAGCTCGGACAATGTGACTCCAGTACCCTCCTCAGTCTTGATACTGTTGCCAAGCTGGTCTTGCTAACTGACCAATCCTGGTATAAATATAGGGCTAAGAGAATGCCCGGGAGGGTGTGTCTCATAGACCTTAGGTAAGAGCAGTCCATTGGGAACTAACCAACAGATTGTTCCTTCATTGTGGGGTATCAGTGATACACGTTTCCAAAAATTCTGGGAGTGAGCATCTCCAAAGTTTTGTTAGAAATAGAAAGGGTGTGATGCTTAAAGTTATAAAGAATAGATGGATTTCTAACTGCCTAGAATGATCAAGCAAACAAAAGAGACTCCTACTGCCTGTTTAAGGTCCCTGGGTGGCCAAAGTGGTTTGTGGTTGACTACTAACCTAAAGATTGGCGGTCCGAACACACCCAACCATGTCACGGAGGAAAGATCTGGTGATCTGCTTCCGTAAATATTACAGCCAAGAAGACCCTGTGGAGCAGTTCTACTCTGTAACACGGGGGACTGCCATGAATAAGAATCGACTTGATGGCAATGGATTTTAAGACTTTGGAAGAAATAATAAAAAAAACCAAACTCATTGCATTGAGCCGATTCCGACTCAGAGTGACCTCAAAATATGGAACCCTCTTTCCCTGCGTATCACTTTGGATACACTGAACAGAAAACATAATGTCTATTCCTATGAGCTTTATCTTTCCAATCACTTGATCACTTAGTTTTATAGGTGGTCCAGAAAAAGGAAAAGAAACAAATTAATTTGGACCCCAAGTAGAAAACCTGGCTGACTTTCATATCCATTCGAGACCATGTCTTACCACTGCAGCTTCCTAAATGATTTGTTCATCAAGAAAGTCCAACCTGCCCCAAAGTCTTTTGGCAATGAACTATGTTTTAAGAAAGGTAGATTTTTATTTCCCCTGAAGTAGCACTATGGGTAGTAGACTATGAGGCAGGATACCCATATTCTAGCCCGTTTGCTCTCACTGCTTCAGTCACTTTAGGTAAATTACTTAACCACCCTAGACTTCCTTTTCTTGTCTTGATTAAATTAGGGATTTTTTACTCTGCAACGCTTGGACTCTGCAAAGTTTTATGGATGAGACTCAGATATACATGTTTTTAATTCTCTAAAACTCTTTGCAAGATTTTAAATGCATTTTAGAGCTAAGAGAGTCCATAGCTTTCATCAGATTTTCAAAGGCTATAGGATCCCAAAGAGATTAGGAAACCCTGAAGTGAATGCCCTCTACAAGTACTGTCTAGGTGTAAACTTTTTCTAAGTTTGGCAAGCTCAGCCCTGCTCACAAAGTGTGGCACTTGGATTCTTAAAAGATTGCAAAAGTTCTTTTAAGAGTTGACTATCCAAACCACAGAAACAGGTGTGAGCCACCGGTGGGTGACCCATGGGTTAACCTTTACTTTTTGTACTTTTCTTGGTCCGGATGGCTGAATCATTTTACTTGAAAATCCAGAGACTCAGCCCAGGGATCTGGCTTTGAGAGATTTTGCCTGTTTGTTTAGTGTTAGATGTCCATTTTAGATCTGTAAAGTGCCATTTTTGGAAGTAATTATGACACAAAGTCATATTATGTAATAGTCAGACATAAAAAAAGGCAGAGAGAATGGCCAATGGATATAAAAACCAATTAGCCAAATTAAAATAAAACAAAACAAACAAATGTAGTAGCTGTCCTACAGCTCAGCTTCTTACACTACCTGCTGTTTTTGTATTTTTTTTTTTGTCCCTTTACCAGTATTCCAGTCAGTTCTTCCCATAGTCTTTCTTTTACAAAGTAAAAAGGAGGTAGACGTGTTCTGTACAATTAATTGGAAGTGACAATGAGCTTTGGAAATTATGAAGCTTGGATCTCCTTTTGGTTTTGAAATGAACTGTATCTTAAGCAAGGTTTTTTGATTGGTGGACTTCTCTGCTAATCAAAATATTCTAGGATGAATCCTTTGCCCTCCAAACGACCAGATCTAATAGATAAAGAAAAATGGCCAACATCGTGAGGCTTCTGCTATCTCAAAATGGCTAGTTTCTAGCCTGTCCATAGTATTATGGTGGTCGTTCGTGGTCTAGAAATCATCAAAGGAAAAATTGGAGGTGGTTTAACTCCTGAACACAAACTTTTCAATTCCCCAATCTGTATTCTTTTGAAGAAGTAGGTTGAGAATAGAGAGGAAAGAGGGCTAGCTTGAATTCTAGAAGGGATAACTCTGTTTCCTGTGCTTCCTTCCTGGGTGAAGTTCTAGTGAACTAGGAAGGGAACATTGTGAAGAGACAAAAAGCAACACGTTTGGAAATCTATGGCGTAGGACTCAGGAACTGCCAATAAACCATTACTTTCCTGGTGGGGCAGTCCTCTAATAAAATAAACATCTCTAAAAGTTGTTAATCCCTTTGTGAAATAATAATTTGTGAAGTAATACTAATTAAAGTCCTTCAGCATGGGAGCAGGCCCTGTTTTTGCAGTTGCCACACACATACTTACATGGAGGAAAGGATTTACCTTTCACATAAATGCTTCTTTGATAAATACCAAATTTGGAACTCTAATTGTATACCCCTAGGAAACTTGTTTGGCCCATGATCATTCTCCATATCACTTTAATTTGTCTTCCAGAAACTCATAATATTTTATTTTCTGGTAAACTTTTTTTTATTATTATCATTGGAGTTATAAGATGCACACAGAAAAGTGTACAAATCTTAAGTGTACACCTTCATAAATTGGTACAAATTGAGCACTCCCAGCAAAACAAATCCCTGATAAGGATAAAAGCATTGTGAGGACCCCCTTAGCCTTCCTATGCCCCATCCAGCCATTACCCCCAGGAAAGGTAACCACTATTCTGACATCTATCCACCTAGATTAGTTGTACCTGGTTTTGAACATCATGTAAATGGAATTATATAAAGTGGAATCATGTAGTACTTATTCTTCTCGATGAGGAAGATGGGGAGTATAGGGCTTTCCTCTGGACACCCAAAAAGGAGGGCTGGCCAGTTGGAAGTAGAACGTAGATCCCCTGATATGAAACCTTAGTTCTCAGATGCTAAAGATTTCTCTCTTCCAGCATTCAATAATGACCAGGCTGCTAACACTGCTAGGGGATCAGGGAAATTAATCCTTCATTTTTCTGTATTTTTAGGTTCCTATTTTTTTATGGAGAGCTTAAGATACCTGGGTGGGATGTGGTCAGGCTGCCTTTCATGAACATGAAAGGACTGGGAGAGAGAAGATGCAAAGCCTTTGACAGAATGAGGCAGATGTTGACAGCCTCTGTCCAGTTTGTTTGTACTCTGGAGTCCTGGCATTAATTATGTAAACTAACTTCAATGAACCAGTGTTTCTTGTTCTAAATTGTTTTTATTAGAGAAAAAGAAATGGTGATATAGAAACAGAGAGAAAACGTAAATCAAACCCAGCTTGGCTTGCCGGGTGTTGTAAAAGCATGCTGTTTGTTGTAAAAGCTCAGAATACTTCATACATAAAGTTGAGGACTACTTACTCTGAATGGTCATCTCATATACCTTCCTAAAAACGGAATCATTTATGGGGTGAAAGTAAATTTTTAGAAGTGATAAAAGTTTTTTTTTCCTTGTAATTTGGGTATATTTTGGAGAGCAACAACAACAACAAAACAAACAAAAAACCACAATAGGATGTTCCATATGAGTTAGCTGGTTTCAGTTAACATTGCACCTTCCATTTCTAAGTCAACCCTTTCTATTGGTACATTCATAGGTTACCATTCTCTCTTCAGTAGCGTTTTATAATAAACCAAAACCAAACCCTTTGCCGTTGAGTCAATTCCAACTAATAGCGACCCTATAGGACAGAGTAGAACTGCCCCATAGGGTTTCCAAGGAGCGCCTGGTGGATTTGAACTGCCAGCCTTTTGGTTAGCAGACATAGCTCTTAACCAGTACGCCAGCAGCATTTCCATGTTTTATAAGAGATAGGGCTGAAAACCCAACTCAGTACCAGAACCCCACTTTGGAAATAACAAATGAAATCCTTGCAAAGTGCGTGTCCTCCTGGCACGTCCCCTGGATCCAAATTTTTATTGAAGTTAGTATTATTATTTCAAAGTAGTTCTTTTGTTTTCTTTCTTTTAATTTGTTTCTTGCTCTTTCCCATTTGCTTTTGTTGTTAGCTGAAATTTTTGCTTTCAGCTGATTCAAGGTATGTGAAGGTGATTAAAATGATCTAAACAGGTCAGATTCAGTTGTGGGGAGTTGAGTCATGCCAGTCGTTTGAATACTTGCTTATCTTTCTAGCACCTTCTCAGAAATCAGGGTTATTGCCAAGAGGTATACTGAAGGGTGTAATGCTTGCATATCAGAAAAGAGTTTTGTTTCTAAGAGGTAACTTCCATATGGATTCAAAAACTTACTTTGAATAGAACACCACATTAGAATACGAATTACACCCATAAAACCTACATCAAAAATTGTGAAAGCTTTCAACAAAAATGAAGATATTCTATAGTTCTATGGTTATAGGTATTGTGTGTGTGTGCGTATATATGTGTATATATATACATACATACATATCTCCACCACCCCTCTGTCAGTTTTCCCTACTGTTGTGGCTTGCATGTTGTTATGATACTGAAAGTTATGTCACCAGTATTTCAAAAACCAGCAGGGCTGCCCATGGTGGGCAGGTTTTAGCAGAGCTTTCAGACTAAAACAGACAGGCGAAGAAGAAAGGCCTGATGATCTACTTCAGAAAATTAGCCAACGAGAAACTACGGATCACAACAGAACATCGCCCAACTTGCCTGCTTTAAATACGTAATCAGGAGGAATAAATCACTAGAGGAAGGCGAAGTAGAAGGCCACTGAGAGTATGGGAGACCCTCAGTGAAATGGATTGGGACAATAGCCACAATGATGGACTCGAACATGCTAGCAATTGTGAGTATGATGCAGGACTGGGCAGTGTTTTGTTCTGTTGGTGCATAACATTGCCATGAGTTGGAGTCGAATCGATGGCAACTAACAAGAACAAAATATATGTATGATAACTATATTGGTGAAAAGTTTTAAATAGTTTAAAAAATGATTTTTATTACTCATGCATTTTCTTGGTTGATGATAATGAATAGGGCTTCTATAAACGGAAGACGCCAGGGATACCTTTGGAATTTAAAGTTCAGACTTAGTTTGCGTGTATCTGTCTTCTTTTCTTGGAGAGGATCTCTTTACTTAGCCCAGCTTCGAGAATTAAAATGATCTAGTCGGAATTGGGAATATTCCAAGCAAACCAATTACAAGGGGAGGGTTGTCGATGCGTATGTATTAGGGGGAAAAGAATATTGCAGGTATGGCTGCAGTAAGCTAAGTGAAGTTTATGAAACAGAATAAAGTGAAGTGCATGATTCTTTAAAAGTGTTGTTATAAAAAGAATACAGACTTAAGAGTCAGTGTTGGAAATGAACATTCCACCTACCATGTATGTAATTCCACGTAAGTTGTTACATGTCTCTGAGTGCCAGGGCCTTTTTTGCCACAACAGAAAACTGTGGTTCATCACAGCTACTTGAGAAATAAAATGGAGGAGAAATAGATGACAGAGAAGATGAAGAAGTAGAGTAAATCTAGAGGACAGGAAGAAGGAGAAGAGAAGAAATAAGATAAAAATTGGAAGATGGAAGAGGTGAGGTAGAAAATAGGTTGTGGCAATTAGGGATAATACAGAGCACTATACCTGGTATGCAGTTGGTACTCAATAAATTGACATTGCTGTTCCTGCTACTGTTATTATGTTTTCACATGTAGTCATAGATTGGAACACTTGATTTGGCCTGAAACATGACTGAAGCTGTGTGATATTTTGGCACTAGTATACCAAAATTTTCAAATTATTCTTATGAAGCCAGGTCTATTTAAGTGCTGACAGGTAAAGAGAAATCACTTAAACTTCCTTCCTATGTTAAGGTGCAAACAGAATACTCCTTAGAAGCAAGGATGGTGAGACTGCGTCTTACATACTTTGGACATGTTGTCAGGAGGGATCAATCCCTGGAGAAGGACATCATGCTTGGCAAAGTACAGGGTCAGCGGAAAAGAGGAAGACTCTCAATGAGGTGGTTTGACCCAGTGGCTGCACCAATGAGCTCAAGCATAACAGTGATTGTAAGGATGGCTCGGGACTGGCCAGTGTTTTGTTCTGTTGAGCATAGGGTTGCTGTGAGCTGGAACCGACTCGATGGCACCTAACAACATGTTAAGCTGAACACCAAATAACACCCAAACTGCTTAATTTTTATCTATAAGAATGAGAATTTTGTTGTTAGTTGTCCAGTCGGCTCCGACTTATGGTGATCTATTACATAATGGATGAAGTGTTGCCCAGTCCTATGCCATCTCCATGATCTTTGATATGTTGGAGCCCATTTTTGAGGCTATTGTGTCAATCCACCTCACTGAAGGTTTCCTTGTTTTCGATGACCCTCTGCTTTATGTTATGTCCTTTTCTAGTGATTCTTGTTTTCTGATGACATGTTCCAAAGTAAATGAGATGTCGTCTCACCATCCTTGCTTCTAAGGAATATTCTGGTTGTATTTCTTCTAAAAGTGATTTGTTTGTTCTTCTGGCAGTCCGTGGTATATTCAGTTTTCTTCACCAGCACCACAGAACTAATGCATCAAATTTTCTTCTGTCCTCCTTTTTCATTGTCCAGTTTTTGCATGCATACAAGGCGATTGAGAATACCATGGTTTGGGTCAGATGTACCATAGTCATCAAAGTGACATCTTTGCTTTTTAGAACTTTAAAGAGATCTTTTGCAGCAGATTTTCCCAATGCAATAAGTCGTTTGATTTCTTGACTGCTGCTTTCACGGGTGTAGAATAAGAAGAATATCATATAAATTATAGTCAAGGTTATATTTTTACCTGGTGGGTTTTGTAAAGAACATATTTTTGAATTCTTTGACATGATGGAAATCTTTTAGAGGTGTTTCTAACCTCTGATTTTTAAACAATTTACTTTTCTTGTCAAGATTTCTATAATTCTAAGCTGTGAGGGCATGGTATAATTAAGGTAAAAAAAAAGCAAACAATTAGGAGGGAGCTGGGCCTGTGTTTTAAAAAAAAAAAATCAGTCTATTATCGAGTAAAAGACATTCGTGAGGAAGAAAACAATTAATAAAGTAGATTAAGTGCCCAAGGGGAAAATTAGCTTACAATGACTTCTTGTGCAGCTAGTCAAAATAGGCGATTGATATAGTGACAGGCTTTACAGGAAACATTAAAAAGCCCAGATGGTTCAAGTTTACATGTTTACAGAGGAGCTGGGAAAGGCAGTTAAATCCCACAAGTGCCACTCAATTAAATAGAAGATTTTCAGTTCTGAGGAAAAGAAAAAAAAAGTTGAAAAGGAATGGGGACAGGAAGGAATAGAGGAAGAGAAAGAAGAGTGACAATGAGACTAAAGAGATGATGAGGTTGAAAATGATACAAAAGGCGAAGAAGTAAAATAAAAACAGAGAAGAAAAAGAGGGAGGAAGAAACATGAAAATGGAATATGGAAAGAACAATGAAAAACAAGAAAAGACTTGCTTTTTTTTGGAATATGGAAATAAAAAACGAAAACCAAGATAAGAAAAGATGCTTAGGTTTTTAGCAACTTAATATCTAGCTTTTTTTTTCTTTTGTGTTATATTAGAAGTAAATGGTTTGGGGAAAACAGGAAGGAGATATTTTAAGAAAATCCAACCATGTGCTATTGCCTTGAACAAGGCAGAACCTGGTTTCAGTAGCGAATTGATCTCTGTTTAGTACGTAATAGGGATTTTTATGATGTATGTAGAATAGCTTTGGGATTCCTCTCAATGTGGTTTGTTACTGTTCTGTGACAAAAACATTAACAAACACAGCAAAAAGCGACTTTAGGATGTTGCAGTAATGGCTTCCCTAGCTAACGATTGGGATAAAATTAAATCTCAAAGAATGATGGGGACTCATTCCTTAGGAGATACTGAGCCTCTGTTAAAAGCGATGGGAAAATTTGGAAAATGATAAAAGCAATGGTTGAGCCACATGATAAACATAACTTATGTCACCAATTATACACTTGAAGAATGTGAAATGGCAAATTATTTTATATATATATAGTTACCACAATTAAAAAAAAAAGGCATTTGTTAAAAAAAAAAAGTGAAAGAGTGAAGTGGACAACCCTAAATTTTGGAGAGGCAGAAAAATAACTGGTGTTTACAAACCTACTAATGACATAAATCATAACATACATCAGTTGCATCTTCTGACTTATGAATAGTGTTTCTCAATAGTAGCACAATGGACATTTTGGACTGGCTATTTATTTGTTGTTGGGGTTGCCCTGTGCACTGTAGGATGTTTAGCAGTGTCCCTGGCCTCTATTCACTAGATGCCATTAGCACATCCCTAGTTGAGACAATAAAAATGTCCCCAGACATTGGTAAATGTTCTTGGTGAGCAAATTTGCCAACAGTTGAGAACCACTGCTTTAGAAGCATTGACTAAAGTTCATGAATTCACTTTATCAAAGCAAACAAAACAAAACAAATAACTTAAAAAAAATCCAAACGTTGACTGGATTTAAATTAAGAATCGAAATCTCCCTCATTTAAGATATTTCCAAAACACTTTCACGAGTACTATTTTTCTCTCCTTCCTGTGTTATTATGTGGGAGAAAATTAGGGGAGATAATATTATTCTTCTTTTTCCAGTGAGAAAATTGGGACACATATGAAAAATGGGGATGTCTTAGTTATCTAGTGCTGGTATAACGGAAATACCACAAATGGCTGGCTTTAAAAACAGAAATTTATTTTCTCAGTTTAGCAGGCTTGAAGTCCGAATTCAGGGTGCCAGTTCTAGGGGAAGGCTTTCTCTCTTCTGGCTCTGGAGGAAGGTCCTTGTCTCTTTTGAGTGTCTGCTCCTGGCAATCTTCATGTGGTTTGACATCTATCTTCCCCAGTCTCTGCCTTGTCTTGCTTGTTTAATCTCTTTTACATCTCAAGAGAGATTGACTCCAGATACACCCTATACTAGTCCTGCTTCATTAACATAATAAAGACAACCCATTCCCAAATGGGATCATAACTACAGGCATAGGGGTTAGGATTTACAACATTTATTTTTGGGGGACATAATTCAATCCACAACATTCCACCCTGTGGTCCCCCAAAATTTGTGTCGTTGCCAGATGCAAAACACATTCACCCCATCACATCATCCTGAAAGTCTTAAATCAACTCCAGGTTCAAATCTCATCTTCTGAATCAGCTAAATCAAATACAGATGAGACTTTAGGTATATTCCATCCTGGGGCAAAATTCTTGTTCATCTGTGAACTTGTGAAATCTAGACTACAGGTTTTCTGTTTCCAGTGTATAATGGTGGAACAGACACAGGTAGACATTTCCATTACAAATGGGAGAAATTGAAGGGAAAGAAGGAATAACAGATACCAAGCAAGTCCAAAACCCAGTAGAATATTTACATCAACTCTCAAGTCTTAGAAAATAATCCTTTGTTCTCTGAGACCATCTGGGCAATGGCCCTGCCCTCCAGACTCTGGCTGGGTGTTAGCCATGGCCTCCGGATTCTGGGTAGAGGCCCGTTGGCCTTGGATTTCAGCTCCGCCTTCGAGGCTCACTGGGAAGGCAGCTCTGCTCTCTTGATTTTGGGTGGACCTATTCTCCTAGTCCCTCTGAGTGGCAACCCTACCCCTTTGGCCCTGGCAGACCCCATTCTTCTACCCCTGGGGCATGGCAGCTCTGCTCCCTCAGCTTTGGGGAGCAGCCTCGTACCCCTGATGGCACTCATGAATGGCAGCCCCATACTCTGGAACTGAGTTGGTGAAGATCTGACTCTTTTAAGCCTGGGAGGTCGTGACTCCATCCTTTGAAACTGATGCAGACTTGCCTCCCGTTCTCCTTCCAAAAGTTCTGCTGGTCTCTGAGCTACTGCAGAGATGGCCCTTTTTTTTTTTTTTCTTGGAGGACAACAGATGTAGCTCCTTTGGCCTGTTTCCTGCCTGTAGAATTCCAAGAGGCAGACAGCGTTCTTTCCTTTCATTCTGTCTCTGTCCCCTTCAGTATAAGCTGATGGGTTTTCTGCTGTGGTAGTTGGTTAGATCCATCAGTCACAGGTTTAATCTCTTTAACAAAAGATTGTGTAGCCATGTACTTGGTGAACATTCTAGCATACATGTCCTTAGTTTGCACAACTTCCAAATCTTTAAGTTCTATTTTCATTTTTCTGAGTTCACTTTGAAGCCCAACTCTTTCCACTTGCATTTTACTCTAAGTGGCAAGGATAAACCACGCAGCTACTTTAAGATCTTGCTCAGAAATCTCCTCAGCTAGATATCCAAGTGATCCTTCCGCCAAACCTTTGGACATAATTCAGACAAGTTCTTTGCCACTGCATAAGCATCACTCTTCCTCCATAGTCTGATCACATGTTCATCAGTTTCTTTTAAAGCCTCACCAGAGGCACGTTTAATGTCCAAATTTCTAGCAACATTCTGTTGCTGGCACCGTATGTGTTCTCTAAGACGATAGAGACTTCTCTATAGCTCTCCTCACTGCCTTCTGAGCCCTCACCCGAATTGCCTCTGTCGTCCATAATTCTACCAACAGTCTCTCCAAGACAGTCTAGGCTTTCACTATTAGACACCTTAAAACTCTTCCAGCCTCCACCCATTACCCAATTCCCAAACTACTTCAACATCGTAGGTATCTGTTAGAGCAGCATCTCACTCCCAGTACCAAATTCTCTCTCAGTTATCTAGTGCTGTTATAATAGAAATACCACAAGTGGGTGGCTTTAGGAAACAAATTAGTTTCTTCACAGTTTAGGAGGCTTGACGTCCAAATTCAGAGTGCTGGCCCTAAGGGAAGTCTTTGTCTCTCTGTTGGCTCTGGAGGAAGGTCCTTGTCTATTCTGAGTGTCTGTTTCTGGGCAATCTTCATGTGACTTTACATCTATCTTCCCCAGTCTCTGCTTCTTCTTGCTTGTTAAATTTCTTTTATATCTCAAAAGAGATTGGCTCAAGATATACCCTACACTAGTCCTGCTTCATTAACATAATAAAGACAACCAATTCCCAAATAGGATTATAACTATAGGCATAAAGATTAGGATTTATAACAAATATTTTTGGGAGACATAATTGAATCTGCAACAGAAGGCTACTTTATATTTTAGGTTAAACATTAATTTATGTTTTGTGAATGATTCATGGAGAATTTCTTTTTTTTTTTTTTTTAAATGCAAACATGCCTCCAAAGGCTTGCCAATCCTTATTTGCCTGTTCAGAGATGAATGTAATTAAACTCTTGCTTTAGAACATATTCTCTGAATGCACTTTTTCCTATCCAGTTGGCTTCCCCAAGCACAATTGGACTGGGCAGGGTTTTTCTGCAGTCACATGTTTACCTCTGGTGTGTCCATTATGAACATGATAACAGCCATTACATAAGCAAACTATAGAGGGTCTGATTTCTCACTTGATCTTGTATATTATTTCTTTTCCTTTGTGTGAGCCCTTCTGCACCTGTGTTTGAGTTAACTCTTGGCTCCAAGGACATTTGGAGGATGATTAGAATATTTAAAAAGCAGCAAGTAAACAGATCTCATAATTAGTTGATTGCCTGTATAGCAACACAGAAGAGATTTTCGCATTGTTAGAGGAGCTCAAAGCAAGCACCCCTTACAGGAACCTAATAAACTTCCACCTTTTCAGGCCTGACCTGGTCACTTGGCGTCAGAGACCACGGGGTCATGCTCAGGACAAAAAGCTTCTTCTAGAACCTTTGTTGGAAGTATTTTGCTTTGAATGGGCAAGTACTAAGCTGGCGGATTTAGTCATTGAGAAAAGACTTGAGGAATGGATTGGGCAGGATTGAGGAGCTTGGCATTTTCTTTTAATTGTCTTTTGGGATGTGAGGCCTCATGCTCCCACCAGCAAGGATAACAAAGGAGGAGGAAGGACAAGAAGAAGCAGGGTAAGGAGAGAAGGCCAGAGAGACAGCCAGAAATTCTAATACGAATGGAATAAAAGTTTATTCCTTGACACTTTCCCACAACCATCTTAAGTAACTCTTTTTTGGTGTTCTTATTGCTTCTCAAACTTCCTGAATTATAGTACTAACAATCTAATTTTCTACCTGCCGCTTCTAGACCAGTACTGCCAAAAGAACTTTCTGTTTTGATGGACATGTTCTACATCTGCTCTGGGGCTACTGAACATTTGAAATGTGGCTACTGTGACTGAGGAACTGAAATTTTACTTTTATTTCTTTTTAATTAATTTCAGTTTAAATAGTCACATGTGGCTAGTTGCTATCATATTGGACACGAGAATTCTAGACTATAAGGTTTGTGAAGGTAGGGACCACATAGGTCGTCATTGTGTGCCTGAATCAAAGGAAGCATTCAAGAAATATTTGTTATATGAAGAAAGGGAGGAAAACAGGGAGGAAGAGAGAAATGAGAGCATGGCAGAACCTGACAAGTGGGTGAGTGCATGGCTAGAATTTGGAAGGATGGTGAACACTGGCACTGTGTACCCCTTGGGCTGGAGAGGTCATTTTCTGCTTTATAACAGTAATTCGAAGGCAATAACTCAGATTAGTTGAGATTTGAGAAGGTTGATCACCTGGGATGGGGTGGTGGCTTAGCTCCTTGTAAACTTGTGACGTTAACCAGTTAACCACTTTGAATGTCTGTTCTACCTCCACAAGGTTATCAGGTTAAATGAGCCATTTCCCAAGATCCTGTTTGGTTCTGATGTAGTGTGTATATATATATATGTATATATATATATATATACACACACACATAATTTTTGTATTTTTATACAAATAACTCACACCTTCTATGCTTATTTGCCAACCAACCGTTCCCTCCTTCTGTAAGGTATTTTCGTAAGCACCTCTATGCCAGTTTTTTTAACATGGTTCTGTAAAAAAAATTATCATACCAACCCACTTATGAAAATACCTCAAGGGTGGAGGGAGCAGTTGGCAAACAAACACAGAAGGCGAGTGTTATTTGCGTAAAAATATGGTGTGTGTGTGTGTGTATCAGGTAACTTGGCCTTTTAAAAAAGCAGAGCCATTTAATATAACTTTATTTATAAAATGCAATTTTTTTTTCCAGCTTTCCACTCACAAGTATGAAGGGTTTTTCAGTCTGATACCACTTCTAGTTGGGTATTGCAGTTACTTGAAAAAAGAATTATTGATGAGTAAAACTTGCAGTAGCAGTTCTCTTTTAAATGACAACAAACTACTTTAGAAATATCAGCTTGACTGTGTAAATAAACATTGACTCATTTAAGGTATAACTACTGAATTCAGTATTTATGATGCTAAATTTATAGACATTCATTACTAATGTATAGTCTCAAAAGGAGTGCATCATTTATTTTATCTTCAAAAACACACTTAAAGTTCCTTGTATTAAAAGGTAAAAATTTGCTTATTGAGTTCAATAGTCAATTGAATACATTTTTAAAATATAAAAGCAACATATGCACAGTAAACAAAATTTGGAAATGATAGAAAGAGGAGAAAAGGTTACCAATTGTTCGACCATGCTAATACATTGCAGTATTTTTTTCAGTGTATTTTTAAAAATGTGCTCTAGTTTTAATTATGCACTGGATACAATATGTGCCACTTAGATTTTTAATTATAAATTATGAAGTGTTTCAGACCTCCTGAAAAATACAGAAAATAATACAACATACACCATTATTTACTACTCAGATTTCATAGATGATAACTTTGGCCATACTTGTTTCAGATCTCTTTCCTCTGAGTTTTTTTTTTTCCCTTAATTTTTATTGTGCTTTAAGTGAAAGTTTACAAATCAAGTCAGTCTCTCATACAAAAATTTATATAGGAAAAATATGGAACGCTTCACGAATTTGCGTGTCATCCTTGCGCAGGGACCACGCTAATCTCCTCTGTATTGGTCTGAAGCAAGTACTCCTTTGAGTTTTTAAATAAAACATTACAGATAGAGCCCAGAGCTCATCATTTTCCTTCCTTCTATTGCCCTCCTGAAATTATTCTCTATTCCCATTCATGCTTTCCTAGTTTTTTCTTCACAAAAGTATGATTCTATAGCTCATATTATTGCTTTATGTGTTTAAAATGTGCATAAATGGTATCATCTACAACTTCCATTTTAATTCATCATAAAGTTTTTGAACTGAATCCATGTTGGTATACATGTATCTAGTTCATCCTTTTTAACTGTTAAATGGCATCCCATTTATGAATAACCCTCAGCTATTTAACCCATTTCCCTGTGATATAAGTTAGTCGTTTTCAAAATTTTTACTGTTAGGTAATGGTGTATAAGCATCTTTTACACATATCTTTTGAATACATGCGAGAATTTCTTTAGGGGGTATCTAGATTGATAGACTGTGTAGGAGAAATAGCTTCAAATTTACTAACCACTTGCCAGGAAGTCAGTTCTGACTCATGGCGACCCCATGTGTGTCAGAGGACAACTGTGCTCTGCAGGGCTTTCAGTGGGTGATATTTTGGAAATAGATAACCAGGCTCTTCTTCTGAGGCACCTCTGAGTGGAATTTTACCTTCAACCTTTTTGTTAGCAGCCAAGCAAGTTAAATATTTCTACCACCTGAGTACTAGGAATTGACAAATTACTCTTCCAAGAGACTGAACTAATTTACACCCCTGCCAGCAACACACCAAACCAAACCTTTTACCATTGAGTTGATTCCGACTCATAGCAACCCCATAGGGCAGAGTAGAACTATCCCATAGGGCTTCTAAGGAGTGGCTGGTGGATTTGAACTGCTGATGTTTGGGCTAGCCGAAATACAGGAGTTCTCATTTTACCTCATCCTCACCAATAATGAGTGCTCTCAGACTTTTAAAGTTGCTGGCTAATTTGATGGATATAAAATAGTATCTCATCGTTGTTCAAAGTAGTATTGCAGTAATTTTAGGTGAGGTTGAAAATCTTTATATTTGTATTTGTCATTTAGTTTTTTCCTCCTGTAAACTGTCGCCAAACCCTTTGCTCTTGATTGTTTATCTTCTCCTTATTGATTTGAAGGTGGCTTTGGACCAATTTATTAAGGTTTTAATAATAATGAATATTCAAAAAGAAGTACTTTATTTACCCATGTGAGCCTCATTCATGTTCAGTGAAAATTTATTAACATAAACATGATGAAAATTCCATCCAAAGCTTCAGATACTAAGGTGACTTGAGGGTTATATTTCACTAATATTAAGCAAACAGTGAACATTAACTTTTATTTTTTAAGAATGCAGAGAAGACCCTAAACATCCGTTAGGATATTGGAAACACTCCAGTTGGAGACTGCAAAAGATTAGCTAATATCATTTTATGTCCCTGGAACAGCCTTCTTTTTTTCTACCTTGAAACAGAAAACTTTTCAACTAATATGTTTTTCTTCAGCTTGATGTTTTCTTTGGGCTCACAGACTACAAAATCTAACTTCTAGAGAAGTACAGAAGATGGTGTAGAATTCTTACATGAAAAACAAAATCACATTATCAGTCAGTTTACAAAGGTGTGGATGTTTGTGATTAAAGTTCTTTTGAACCTTCCACATACCTGAAAATCAAAGCTATGGTTATACCTATATGTCCTTTTTGCTGTTTCTCCTTCCGTTCTGTTCTTGCTTGCTTTTCCTCTCAGTAACCACAACAAACATGCACCTGGTTACTTCTAGGGAGGCAGACAAAGGGATGGATAGAAGTAATGTTACACTGAGGCAAAGATGCCCCAGTGTTCTTGGAATTATTCAGGTCTGGGTAAAATTCTCACTCTGTCACTTTTTATCTAAACGGACTTGCTACTTACCTCTAAGATTCTATTTTTTCACCCATGAAATGGTGGTGTGAGAATTCTTGTAATAATGGCTTCAGTTAAGGGTTTGTCATGAGCCAGGCACCATGTTAACTTCTGCTACATAAAAACCCCAAAAAACAAGCCCATTGCCAATGAGTCTATTCTGACTCAAAGTGACCCTATAGACCAGAGTAGAACTGGCCTTTAAGATTTCCAAGGAGCAGCTGGTGGATTTGAGCTGCTAACCTTTTGGTTACCACCCATTCTCATAACCACTGCGCCACCAGGGCTCCTTGCTACCTAGGGTATATAATTTAATCAGGGCACCTGAGGGAATCAGCCACTACCTGCCTGCCAATTCGTTGTACTGTGGTGGCTTGTGTGTGCTATGACGTCAGAAGCTATGCCATTAGTGTTTCAAATACCAACATGGTCATCCACGTGGTCAGGTTTCAGTGGAGCTTCCAGATTAAGACAAAAGGCCCAGAAATCTACTTCTGAAAATTAGCCAATGAAAACCCTATGGATCACAACAGAATATTGTCCGACACAGTTGCCTTGGACACATTATCAGAAGGGACCAATTCCTAGGGTAGGATATGATATCATGTTTGGTGAAGGAGAGGGCCAGCAAGGGCGAGGGAGACCCTCAGTGAGTTGGATTGGCACAATAACCACAACAATGAACTTGAGCATGCTGGTGATTGTGAGGATGACCTTGGTCCAGGCAAGGTTTTGTTCCTTTGTATATAAGGTTGCCATGAGTTGGAGTTGATTCGATGACAGCCGACAATAACAACAGAGAAATCAGCGAGGAATAGGCAAAAGAGTGGACAAGACTAAAGTGATGGCAGCCACATAGGCAAGAGGCTGGCAGGAGGCTCGGAAACTGCAAGGGGTGCTGAGAAGGCATCTGTGATAAAAAGAAAGAACGAACACTTTGGGAGATGCAAAGGCACAGTTGTAGTTTTGAGGGAGGGTTGGGGGACTGAAAAGCTACATCTCATATATCGCCAAGGGGACATTGTCATTTACTTGAAGGAGTTAAACTCTTATTAACTGGGAAGAAAACACTTTTTTGAAATTGGCCATTGCATAACAATAGTGGTTAACTGAGATTTTATTATGCAGAAAACTTTCATCTGTTTTCAACTTTAAAGGAGGGCACTGTTGCCAGCAGTGAGTGTTCCCAACAGTTTAGGGTTTAATATCTTCCAGCATAAACACCTCTTTAAAACATTTACCCACCGTATATGGGAATCATTCTAAAATATACTTTTTGTTACTTGGCCTTTTTAAGCAAAGTGTGCTTAGGTAATTTAATCTTCTCTTCCTGAGGCAGGAGAATCATTATGCATTTTGGTTTTTATATAATGCCATAATATTGTGCTGCTCTTGGGATCTATTATTATATAAATGTTTGCACCAGACATCTATGTCGATTTGAAACCCATGCCTGCCTTCTAATGTTTTCTCTCGCTTTTATTTGTTTTCTGATATATTGTGAAGCACGTTACAGATATGTATAAAGTAAAAATAGTTCAGCTGTAAGTAAAGGCCCAAAGAGCTCTCTTTATGGTTCAAATTATTTCACTCAAATCGTGTTGTGTGTCTAATATGTAGCAGGCAGTATGCTAAGTGCCTAGGATATAAAGATGAATAAAATGTCTGCTCCCAAGGAGCCCACATGTTGATGAATAATAAACTTTCCTGTGAATGTTGTTCTTAGCTGCTGTGCAATTGACCTTCTGACTCATGGTGACCCCATGCACAGTGGAACAAAACGTTGCCTGGTCCCGCACCATCCCCACGATAGGTTGCGGATGTGAGGGTTGTGACCCATAAGGTTTTCTTCCTAGTCTGTCTTAGTCTGAAAACTCTGCTGAAACCTGTTCAGCATCATAGCAACACACAAGCCTCCACTGACAGAAGTGGTGGCTGATCACGTGGTGTATTAGCGGGGAATTGAACCTGGGTCTCCTGCATTCCATTCAAGAGTTCTACCACTCAACTACTAGTAGCCCTTTCCTGTGAATAGTAAGACTGTAATTTCTGCCATGATCTTTGAGACAGCTGCTTTCATTACCTCCTAGGCATTCTTTCTTAATTCCTGGTTCTCAGCTGCAATTTCTTTTCTCAAAGCTGGTGAATATCTAAACTTACAAGAGCTGATAAGTGCCTTTTACATCTCAAGGGCCAATGCATAATAAGGATGGGAAGTGAGCAGAGAAAATGCTAAGTGGAGTCTGTGGCCATATAGTGGTATTAAGGAATCTACAAGGCTCACTGCTGGCATGGTGTCCCAGTTGTAGGACATATTTTTTGGCAAAATAGCATTGCGAAATTGAAATTTAAACTCTACCCTCTGTTCCAAACAAAGATAGGTAATATTACGTAAGGATTAAAAAGACGTAGGCACACCATGAAACAGGAGAGCAGGGAAATAGTTGTAAGATGGGACTGAAGCTATGAGCCTACTGTGCCCTGATCTGGAAATAGGAAAGGGCAATGAGGAGTTTGATTCCCGAGAGTGAATGGTGATAGCACCAACTTATGGTTGAGGACTGAGTTAGCCTCCTTGCATGAAGCTGAACGTTAAGTCAGTATTTTCCTGTGCCTGAAAAAGGCTCAAAAGAGCTAGGGTCAATGCCTATATTCAGGCGTTCATCAAGCTGCTGAAAAGAGACATCTTTGCAATCAGGGATGGGCGAAGTCTTTTCCTGACTCAAAAACTGTATTGTTTTGTACAATAAGAGGCCTTAGGTGCCAAGAAAAGACTCAGTTGTGGATATCCCAGTCCTGGGGGACTGGAGGTTGGCAAAATCAAAACTATTAGCCAGAGATAGCCAGCATACCTCCTCTAGAATCACCAACTCTTCTGGGTTTGTCCAGGACTTTGCTAGTTTTAGTACTGACATTCCCACATTTTGGGAACCCCCTCAGTCCTGGGCAAACCAAGATGGTTAGTCACCCTAATCTCTCAAGATGAGCCTGAAAACTAAAATGCTAAAACACATGATGATAAGTAGAATAACATGAGAATAACTAGTACCAAGAAAGATAGCCAACAAAATCAATAGTCAGAACACACATTAACTCCTGATCAAATGCAAAATGACTTTGCAATAATTAACATTATACAACTAAAACTGTTAAAACAGGTAAATAAGGAGAAAAGTCTGTTAGAAGTCCTAGGAGTAAAGAAAGAATAGTCATTAAAATGTAACAATACTGTACCTACTCGCAGTAAAAACAGAATTCGTGAATTGGATGATGTTACTAGGAATTTACTTTAAACGTTGCACAGACTGACAAATAGAGTAAAAATTTGGAAGAGAAATTAGAGTAATGGAAGATGGATTGAGAGACCCTAATTATACACATCTACCCCCCCGACACACACACAATTTTTGTAAGGAAAGAAGAGAAGAATGGTTGAGTGAAAATATTGAAAGGCGTTATGGCTGATGCTTTCCACAGTGCCAAGAAGACATGAGTGTCCAGACTGAAAACACATACGAAGTGCTGATCAGATTAAATGAAAACAATTCAGAAACATTAATTGATGTGAAGATGTGGAACATCACGGAAAAATTGAAAAATGTGAAACGTTACCAGAAAGAAAAAAGATTATCTACAAAGGAATGACAATTAGATTATAGACATCTCAGCTTCAAAAACAGATTCTTAAAAAGAATAAGAGTAAACCTTGTGCCAGGTTTTCATTTGGGGTGATAAAATTAGAATTAGATGGA
The DNA here is from genome assembly GCF_024166365.1 of Elephas maximus indicus. Lineage (NCBI taxonomy): Eukaryota > Metazoa > Chordata > Mammalia > Proboscidea > Elephantidae > Elephas > Elephas maximus. Next base: position 44,853,737 of record NC_064843.1, read on the forward strand.
GAGGATGGTTGCACAAAATCGTGACTGTACTAATTTCTACCATGAAAATTTTATGTAGTGTGAATTTGACCTCAGTAAAAACAAAACAAAGCAAAACAGTAGAGTTGTATTACTAAAATGCAGAGTGAAAAGTTGGAGAACATATCTTTTTGGTGGACACAACTCAATCCATAAAACAAGCTAAACTGTCATTTGAAAGTGAATGTAAAATGAACACATTTTCAGATGTGCAAAAACTAAGAGAGCTTAGCATTCTTAAATTCTTCACTGAAGATACTAAGAAGAAGAGGAAGAATCCGAAATAAAGGAACTCTGAATAAGGAAATTCATAAATGAGATTGCTAAGCATAAAGGGTCACTATGAGTCGGAATTGAATCGACGGCACTGGGAGGTGGGAAGCATAATTAACAACTGACTCGAAAAAAAGTAGTCACTGTTTTTTTGTTTTTGTTCTTGGTATTTTATTGAAAATATACAAAGAGCTCTTAAAACTCGACGATAAGAAAACAACCCAATTAGAAAATGAGCAAAACATCTGAACAAATAGGTGACCGATAGGCATATGAACACATGCTCATCCTCATGTATTATTAAGAAATTGCAAATTAAAGCAACAGTAAAATACCACTACCTAATGATTAGAATGGGTAAAAGCCAAATCAGTGATACCACCAGGATGTGGAGCAACAGAACTCTCAAGTCACTGCTGGTGGGAATGCAAAATGGTACCCTGGTGCCTTAGCTATCTAGTGCTGCCACAACAGAAATACCACAAGTAGATGGCTTCAACAAAGAGAAATTCATTCTCTTACAGTTCAGGAGGCCAGAAGTCCGAACTCAGGGCACCAGCTCCAGGGGAGGGCCCTCGCTCTCTGTTAGCTCTGGGGGAAGGTCCCTGTCATCAATCTTCCCTAGTCGAGGAGTTTTTCAGTGTAGGGGCCCTGGGTCCAAAGGACACGCTCTGCTCCCCATGCTGCTTCCTGGGTGGTATGAGCTCCCCCTGTAGTTACTGATTTCTTTTTAAAGGTAGAACTAAAATTCTGCATAAAAATGATGAGGAAGAATGGAGGCAGAGTTACAGAGAAGAGCTACTCAAGCTCTTCGCATCTAATATGCTCAATGGTAACGTTGTTGACATCTCAAATGTCTGTCTGCTTTACATTCAGAGAAGCCCCTTGAAACTTGAATGCTTGACTGTTTCCACTTTCTTTTAAGCAAGAAAGATTTGGAAGGACAGAGATATTTTATCAGCTTTAATTCCTAGTTGGGGTGGGTTGTTGGGAGGAATGGTAAGGAGATGACAGTGGGCAAATGGCAAGTGTCAAAGATTCTGGACAACTCTGAAGCTCACTGACGTCTTCACAATGTGCTGTCAGGGTTCTGTTCCAGGTAGGATTCCTAGGAAACTCAGCACACACATTCTAAAATGTCAGCACAGGAATACATTTAATAGCAAGTTTGAACAATTTTAGGTTATATATTGTTTGGGATTATCCAAACTTCTTGTTTCTTTTCTCAATGTCAATACTTAAAATTGACTATAATGCTTTTCTCCAAAGAGCTTTAGAATGGAAATTTAGAAGGGAGATGTCAACATTGTGACTGAAGGTTTTCATTTATGCCCAAGGGTGGCCCCAGCATGACTTCTTGTATTTTGTTGTCATCTCCATCTTTGAGCAACCTAATGTGTTAAACTGAAAACTTCCGTTGGAATTAAGTAAACATCTTAGGACTTGAATTGTTCTTTTTCTTTTTGCCATATATATGCAGTTGACTGAATACTGATATAGTCTCCCTTTCTTTTTTGGCACTGGTTTTTAATGTCTGGTTGCCAAAAGAAATATATCACTTTCTAAATAGGTTTTAAACCACAGAGCTTGAGTTTTAAGATTAAAAAAAAAAATTTTTTTTTTTTTTAATATGAGGAAAGGGCAATAGTCCCTTGGGAAAAAAAAATGGTAAGGAAAAAGGAAGAGACCAAATGAGACACCATTTTAAATGGAATGATTGCCTTTGCACGGCAGTTTTGAACCCATGATTGTTAAGTGGTTCCTGGCATGATACATGATTTCCCTATATGATATCCTGAATATTTACCAGGAAAATTAAAGACACATGCTAAGAAGCCAAGACAAACCTGTGAGAACGCAGTAGGGTTTCTTCATTTATTCATTTTAGATATATATGTGTGTGCGTATGTGTGTGTGTGTGTATGGTTTAAAGGCAGGAAAGCTGTGCGTCAGGGTTGTATCCTTTCACCATACTTAAATTCAACTTGTATGCTGAACAAATAATCCGAGATGCTGGACTGTATGAAGAAGAACGAAGTATCAGGATTGGAGGAAGACTCATTAACAACCTGTGATATGTAGATCACACAACCTTGCTTCCTGAAAGCAAAGAGGACTTGAAGCACTTACTGATGAAGATCAAAGACTACAGCCTTCAGTATGGATTACACCTCAACATAAAGGAAACAGAAATCCTCACAACTGGACCAATAAGCAACATCACGATAAATGGAGAAAAGATTGAAGTGGTCAAGGATTTCATTTTACTTGGAGCCACAGTCAACGTCTGTGGAAGCAGCAGTCAAGAAATCAAACGCTGTATTGTGTTGGGCAAATCTGTTGCAGAAGACGCCTTTAAAATGTTGAAAAGCAAAGATATCACTTGAGGTCTAAAGTGCACCTGACCCAAGCCCTGGTATTTTCAGTCACTTCATATGCATGCAAAATTTGGACAATGAATAAGGAAGACCAAAGAAGAATTGATGTCTTTGAATTACGATGTTGGTGAAGAATATTGAAGATACTGTGAACTTCCAGAAGAATGAACTAATCTGTCTTGAAAGAAGTACAGGCAGAATGCTTCTTGGAAATGAGGGTGGCAAGACTTCGTCTCACATACTTTGGACTTGTTATCAGGAGGACGAATCCTTGTGTTATAGATTGAATTGTATACCCTCAAGATGTGTGTCAACTTGGCTAGGCCATGATTCCCAGTATCATGTGATTGTCCACCATGTTGTCATCTGATGTGATTTTCCTATGTGGTCAATCCTACCTCTATGATGTTAATGAGGCAGGATTAGAGGCAGTTATGTTAAAGAGGCAGAACTCAATCTACAAGATTAGGTTGTATTTTACTTCAATCTCTTTTGAGATATAAAAAAGAGAAGTGAGCAGAGAGACAGGGGGACCTCATACCACCAAGATACAAGAGCCAGGAGAATAGTGTGTCCTTTAGACCTGGGGTCCCTGTGCTGAGAAGCTCCTGAACTGGGGAAGATTGACGACAAGGACCTTCCCTCAGAGCTCACAATGAGAGAAAGCCTTTCCCTGGAGCTGGCACACTGAATTTGGACTTCTAGCCTCCTAGACTGTGAGAGAATAAATTTCTCTTTTTTAAAGCCATACACTTGTGGTATTTCTGTTACAGCAGCACTAGATAACTAAGACACACTGGAAAAGGACATCATGCTTGGTAAAGCGGAAAGTCAGCAAAAAGGAGGAGGACCCGCGATGAGATAGGTTGACACAGTGGCTGCAACTATGGGCTCAAACATAGCAATGATTGTGAAGATGGTGCAGGACTGGGCAGTCTTTCATTCTGTTGTACATGGGTTCACTATGAGTTAGAACTGACTTGATACCACCTAACAACAACAACATCATTATTTACGTATACACATACTTATAATTTACATATGTGTGTGTATATATATATTTATTATATATATGTATATCTGTAACCAACCAAAACTAGTTGCCATTGAATCAACCCTGACTCATGGCAATCCCATGGGTTGCAGAGTAGAGCTGCTCCATAGGTTTTCTTGGCTGTAATCTTTATGGAAGCACATCTCCAGGTCTTTCTCCCTCAGAGCTGTTGAGTAGGTTCGATCCACTAAGCTTTTGGTTAGCAGCTGAGCGCTGCTTAACAGTTGTGCTGCCAGGGCTCCTAGAGCCAACAGAGCAATAAGTACATTTTTGAAAGTTATTTAAAAGAAGAAGCAATGGGAGTTAGAGATATTCAAGGAAGAAATGAAGGGAAAAAAAGAACTATCAGTAGATGACAACAAATATGTGCTGGTGTGCTCCGGAGGGAATGATTGGATGAATCTGGCTGCTTCGGGAGCAGTAGGGGAATACTATTAGAAAAATAAATTGAGTATAGGCTATAGAGCGTCTTGAATTTTGCTAATAAGTATCTTTCAAAATTAATTAATCAGGAAAGTGACATAATACATTTATATTTAATTGGCAACCGATTGTGGAGTAGAATAGCAGGAGAGTGACTAGAAGCAAGATCAATGGCAAATGGTCCCAACAAGAGTTTAAAAGAGCTTGGCCTACAGACACCACAGCATTCATGGAAGAAAAGAGACACACAGAGAGAATTAAAGACAGAATAGTTGACAGGTCTGAGTTACTACCCGGATATGATGGGCAAAAAGAAGAAAGAGGATCATAGATGACTCTGTAGAGTTTGCAAGCCTGGGTGAGATGATTTTAGCAAGGACAGATAATGAGTTTGGCTTAGTAAACTACAACATCCTTTTTGTAAACCTTAGAGAAAAATACTTTTTAGAAATTTAGAAGGTTCTCCAGTTCAATTGCAAATACCTCTTAAGCAGCTGTAGGCCAGGCAAGTGTGCTTTGGGAATGGTGAGTCACAGTCTCAGCGTTTATAAACAGGTTCTGAGAAATTAGCCATCATGGGAAACTTCACAACACTTTAAAGAATCTTAACGGAGAAGACTTTGGTTAGATATTTGAATATTTCTTCCAAACCATGCTTGTGCAATAGAGCTTTTGATGATGAAAATGTTCTTTACCTGTGTTGTCCAATATGCTTTCCAGTAGCCACATGTGGCTATTGAGCCCTTGAAATGTGGCTAATGTGACTGAGGAACTGAATTAAAAATTTTACTTCATATTAATTAAGTTAAACTTAAAGAGCTTCACATGGCTGCTGTTGCTGTTGTTACTTGCTGTCGAGTCGGTTCCAACCCATGTTGCCTGGTTCTGAGCCATCTTCCTGACTGTTGGTGGGCAATGTCCTGTTGTTATACATAGGGTTTTCATTGGCTAATTTTTGGCATTGAGGACTAAGCTGTGCCTGACTCAAGCCGTGTTATTTTCAATTGCCTCATCTGCGTGCAAAAGCTGGACAATGAAAAGGAAGGTGGAAGAAGAATCGAGGCCTTTGAATTGTGGTGTTTCAGAAGAATATTTAATATACCATGGACTGGCAAAAGAATGAACAAATCTGTCATGGAAGAAGTACAGCCAGAATGCTCCTTAGAAGCAGGGATGGTGAGACTTCATTTCACCTACTTCAGACATGTTATCAGAAGAGACCAGTACCTGGAGAAGGACATCATGCTTGGTAGAGGGTCAGCTAAAAAGAGGGAGACTCTCAACGAGATAGATTGACACAGTGGCTGCAATGATGGGCTCAAACATAGCAATGATTGTGAAGATGGTGCCGAACCAGGCAATGTTTCCTTCTGTTGCACATAGGGTTGCTATGAGTTGGAACTGGCTTGATGGCACCTAATACAACAAAAATTTTTGGAAATAGATCACCAGGTCTTTCTTTCTAGTCTGTTTTAGTCTGGAAGCTCTGCTAAAACTTGCCCACCATGGGTGAAACTGCTGGTATTTGAAATGCCGGTGGCATAGCTTCCAACATCACAGCAACAGGCAAGCCAACACAGTACGACAAACTGACTGTTGCTTCTGGCTACCATATTGGACAATGCAACTCTAAAGGATTACTAAATCAGCATGCTTAGAAACGTCCTATTAGTTCAGGAAAAAAATTTGCTTTAGCATATGTGATTGGAACCCAAACTTCCTTTGGTAATAAAAACCGTCATTTGGAAAAAAAGTTGTCAGCAAGTATTTATCACTTATTCTTTCCCAGGGCCACAGTGGTGGAAACATAGTCACAGTCTAGCCCTCATGAGGTTTACATTAAATGCACTCCCTCAGTAGGGCATGGTCTTGCACTCATGAGGGAGGGCATTAAAACAAAGGCATACAATTGCAAGTTGAGATGGGTACACTAAGGCAGGATAAAGGTTCTGTAAGAGATTGTAATGAAGTTCTGATTTACAGTGGGAAGATCTTGGGTAAAGTCTTCTCTGAGAAGGCAGCATTTCGGCTAAAACCTGAATTTTGAGTGGGGATTAACTAAGGAAAGGGTAAATGTAGGGGTATTTCTAGCAGAGAGCAGTCTTGATATGTCTGAAAGCTTGCTGGGTCTAAGGAACTGGAAGAAGGCCTGTATTCGTCCCTAGGGAAGAGAAGTAGAGTTTAGCTTAGGCTGCACTGTAGTGTCTGTAAAGTGTTTCTTTAAAAACTTCAACTTTTGGGGGTGTTTGGGGGTTACCACCTTTTGACACACAACTTTCTCTTGTTCTCTTCTTGCCTTTCTTACCATTAAAACATGGAAAGTGTTCTGAGTGATAAATTGAATAATTGTTCTCAGTTCTTCAGTGTTAGAGAGCTGCATGCTCAGCCCCTAGGCTATGGGGCATTGTAGTACTCATCCCTAGAGTAAACCAAACCTAATCTGTTGTCCTCAAACTGATTCCTACTTTTGGCTACCCTATGTGTTACGGAGTAGAGCTGCTCCATAGGATTTTCTTGGCTGTAATCTTTATGGAAGCAGATCATCAGGCCTACCAAGGTCCTTTTACCCCCACCCCCAGCCCAGTATGTTTACCCCCACAGTAGGTCGTTTATATTTCTTCACCCCATTGTTGTAAGACTTGACCGCGTAACTTGATTTTTCTAAAGGAGTTGATGTAATGTGAGCAGAGGGTTTAAAAGTATTTGCATGATTTGGCTTGGTCTCTTGATTTTCTGCCATCCTCCACGAAGAGAACTTGTCTTATGTAGTCACTGGTTACCCATAAGGAGGAGAGGCTTGAACCCAGCTGGCATCCTGAAGCTAAATACTTCTAATCCCAGATGAGATCAGGTCATCCCCAGCTATATTACAGAAATTAGAGTGAAGTGAAGTGTTTACTATAAGCCACTGAGTTTATTGGGTTATTTGTTATGTAGCATAATCTCAGCAGAAACTTGACTAATACAGAGGAATATACTTTATCCTCTCCAGTTGATTGTTACATACCAAAGGCTTTCTCAAATATTCAAAATGTCCTGAATTTTTAGCTTTTATTTCTTTTTCAGGCGTGGTGGATCGATATAGAGCCTGGGGCAGTACGTGAAGGTTGGTTGAGACAAGGGTCTCATACCAGTTTTGTTTAGATGGCCTTGATGATTATTTTGATATAATTATTTCAGAATGACTTGGGGATCATAATGAGGGAGACAGAACATAGAGAGCATGCCTTTCCATTGCACAAGCGTTCTCATTCCTCAAAGCCCAAAATACATTGGGAGAGTATATGAGATATAGCCCCTTCAGAAAAGGATCTCACAGCCTCGTAGAAGAGACAGGAAATTAAATAAGTCATTAAGATAAAGAGTAATGAATATTATGATGGTGCAAGGGGCTTCTGGGCATCACTCAGCAGCCATTTCTTCCAGACATTCTCTTCTCTTAAATAAAAAATAAATAAATAAATAAATCACTATAATTGAATGGTGTATCACAAGTGTTTCCTATATTTTTCTAATTCTTGTCGTCTGGATCAAAATTTGGCTCCTTCCTTCAGCATTTAGATGCTTCACAGTCTTGGCCCTCACTTTCCCACACACATATTTTTAAGTTAGCTGGAACATTCGATGTTATTTCATTTTGTGCTGGATAATTTTTGTGCCTTAATCCCTCTTAATTCAATTCTGTGATGAGGTTTTTGATAACTACCTGTAGTTATCGTTTCTAATAAAGAAATGTAGAACCCATCCTCTTCATTGAGAAAGGCATCATTATGATTATATTCCATTTGATGGATACATCTTTAATTCTCTGTGACATAACTGGTCAAGAGTTCACCCTCTTTCACATGAAATTTGTGAGTCTTTATTAATTTCCTTCTCTTTGTGTCAGCTATTTATAGACTTCAGGAGTTTGAACAAAGAGTTTTTTTTTTTTTTTTTTTTAAGCCTTATATAAACCATTTATAAACTCTGGCATAAATCTGTTGAAAGGAAATGAAATAAATACCTAGTAATACCCTACTGAACTGTAAGCTAATAATGGAAGACGGGAAGTACACGAGCTGAAATGATATCTTAACTGCTTTTAGTTTTTGACAAGATTCCCTTAGAAGGATCTCTTTTGTCTTGTTACCTTTGGAGTTGGGTGGAGCATGGAGAATTATAGAAGGAAGGAACAAATACCAAAGGTTTGGATCAACTTATCTGTAACTGTTTGATATCCCTGTCTTCTTTAATTATCATGGAGAAAGATCTTACAAAAGCATGGCTCAAAGAGGCTGGAATGGGCCCATTCATTTTTATAGCAGCATATAGTTGGATCTTGCTTTTGTACCGAATCTGACAATATCTTCTAACTGGGTGTTTAGATCTTTCACATTCAAACTGATTATTCATATGATTGCATTTTTTTCTTGCTAGCTTTTTTCTATTTTTAAATGTCTGTTCTTTGTTTCTTTTTTTCCTATTTTTTTGTATTCTTGTAGGTTAATTGAGCATTTTTTATAACTTCATTTTGTTTCCTCTGTTGACTTATTATTTATACTTCCCTTTACACTTTTAGTGGTTGCCCTAGGGCTTATAATATACATTTTTAATTATTCTCAGCCTACCTTCAAATAGCATTATACCAATTCGTATGTAGCATATTCCCAATTCTTCCCTCCTTTGTCATACATTTTATTTTTACATATGCTACAAATACACTACATTGTTACTATTTTTGCTTTAGGAAGTTTTCTTTAGAGCAATTACAAATAAGAAAAAAAATTATTTTGCATGCATTTATTCTATTCCTAGTATCATTTTCTTCATTTAAATCTGAGTTCATGATTGATATCATATTTCTTCTTCCTAAAAAACTTCCCATAACATTTATTATTGAACAGCTCTGAGAGCAATGAATTCCCTCAGTTTTTATTTGTCTGAGAAAGTTTTTATGTTTCCTTCATTTTTGAAAGATATTTTTGCTGGGAATAAAATTCTGAGTTGACAGAGTTTTTCTTTCAACACTTTAAAGATAGCCCTCCATTCCAGAAGAGGTGAGAAAATAAATGGAAAACACAGAGAGGATCATTGAAGATTTGCTGACAGAAAACTTCCCTAATATCATGAAAGATGGAAAGCTGGCCAGGCAAGAAGCTCAATGAACCCCGTAAAGGATAGCCCACAAAAGAAAATCACCAAGACATATCAAAATCACATTTGCTAAAACCAAAGACAAAGAATCCTGAGAGCAGCTCAAGAAAAATGAAAAGTCACATACAAATGGGAAACAATGAGACTATAAACTCTGATTACCTGGCAGAAACCATGCATGCAAGAAGACAATGGGATGACATATATAAAACCTTGAAAGAAAAAAACAATTGTCAACCAAGATTAATATGCCCTGCAAAACTCTTGCTCAAGTATGATGGTGAAATTAGGACATTTCCAGATTAAACAGAAATTAAGGGAAAATGCAAAAACCAAACCAAACTTACAAGATTTATTAAAGGGAGTCCTTCAGTTAGAGAACCAACAATATCAGATAACAACATAATCTAGGATGCAAGACAACATCAGCCAGATACCAACCTAGGTGATGAACTCTTAAGGATAAAACAAAACTAAAAAATTTACAACAGGGAACCAGAGAGGTCAGTCTGTGAATGACAACAATGCCAGAACAATAAAAGAAGGAATAAATGGTGTAGGTATAGAGCTTTCAAATGGAGAGGAAGTCAAGGCAATATCAAGGAATAAAAGACTGGTTCAGACTTAGGAAGATAAGGGTAAATTTCAGCGTAACCACAAAGAAAGTCAACAAACCGGCTCATCAAAATGAAAAAGAAAAACATAAAGTCTCAGCAAACACAAAATGTACAAAAACAAAAGAAGTGAAATAGAAAATTCACAAACAAAAGGAATTCAAAACAGGAGAGTAAGAGGAACGAAAAACACAAAAACAAAAACATCAGCACCACACACACAAAAAAAAGCGGTACAAAATGACAGCAATGAACGCATACCTATCAATAATCACACTGAATGTAAATGGCTTAAATGCACCCATAAAGAGAAAGTGACAGAGTGGATAAAAAAACAAGATCCATCAATATGCTATGTACAAGAGACACACTTTAGAAACAAAGACATAAACATATTAAAAATCAAAGGATGGCAAAAATGTATCAAGCAAACAGCAACTGAAAAAGAGCAGGAGTGGCAATGCTAATCTCAGATAAAATCGACTTTAAAGCAAAATAAAGATGCCACTTCATTGTCTTCTTGATTGCATGATTTCTGATTAGAAATCTTATCCTTTTCCTCTGTAGATAATGTATCTTTTTTCCTCAGGATGCTTTCAATATTTTCTGATTACATTTGGTTTTCAGCAGTTTGAATATGATTGGTCTAGTGTATTCTCTTTTTGTCTCTCTCTGTTAGTCTTTATCTTACTTGGTGTTCTCTGATCCTTTTGATATGTAATTTGGTGTCTGACATTAGTTTTGGAAAGTTCTCAGGCATTAACCTCAAATATTAAAAAACAAACAAACAAACAAAAAACAACTTAAAATTGGGTGACCTCAGGTTGGTATTGCTCACAAGTAACTGTCAGAAGCAAATGCAAATATTCTCTGGAGGGAGTAAACTTTACCAGAACCTCCAGGAAAATACTTCCTAATATGAAGCTCCAAGGAGCATGAACCATAAAAAGAAATCACCAAACATATGAAGGAAAAAGCTACCATGAGGGAGGGTCAGAGAAGAACTACAGAATCAGGCTGGCAAAGGCTGGAAATATAGAAATTAATCAGATACATAATAGAAGAAAGTACTTTGTAGCTTAATATGCTTAAAGAAATAAATGTCATGCACTGGTGTAGAACAATATTAATAAACTGGAATGTAGAAATGAATAAATCACACAGAGAAAAAAGATAACCGTTTGCGGCTGGGTCAATTCCAACTCATGTCAACCCTGTAGGACAGAACAGAATTGCCCCATAGACTGTAATCTTTACAGAACCAGACTGCCACCTCTTTCTGTCATGGAATGGCTGGTGGGTTCGAACTGCCAACTTTTCGGTTAACATCTGAGTGCTTAACCACTGTGCCACCAGGGCTCCTCGACAAAAGGTAGAAAATATAAAAATAATAAGAAGAAATGGAGCAAAGAAAGAGAGTATCTGACACACTTCTAAATGAAGTAGTGGAAGAAAAGAATTGAAAAAATCAGGGAAAGATAATATTTGAAGAGGTAATGGCTAAGCATTTTCCAAAAATGATGTAAGGTATGAATCACCAGTTTCAGAGAATCTAATGAATCACAAGCAGGATAAATAAAAAGCAATATACACTTAGACACATCACTGTAAAACTGCAGGACCATCGATAAATTGTTTTAAAAACAGTCAGGGAAATAAGACAAATTGTTTACAAATGACAAAAAGATTTTTTAAAAATTGGCTTCTTGACAAAAATATAAAAAAGAAGAAAATAGAAAAATATCTTCAATATTCTGAGAGAAAATTACTGCCAACCTAAAACTGGCCATCCAGAAAAACCTCTCTCTCAAGGACAAAGAAAAAAATAAAAAATTGTGGCTTATCGATCCTTACATAAGGAAATTCTAAGATAGGTATACCACACCAAACCAAACCTGCTGCCTTTGAGTCAATTTCAACTCATAGCAACCCCATAGGACAGAGCTGGACTGCCCCATAGGGTTTCCAAGGAGTGGCTAGTGGATTCCAACTGCCAAACTTTTGGTTAGCAGCCAAATGCTTAACCACTGTGCCACTAGATAGGTATACAGGAAAAGAAAAATGATCTCAAGGGGGAAGCTTTTGATATGCAAGGAATTTTGTGTCAAAAATATGGTAAAAATGTTTATCTAAATAAACATTTACTGCATAAGGTAAAAATATCTAACTTGTAGGTTAGAAAAATAAGACAAAGCTAAAGTACTGAACAAGAAACATAAGAGAGGAGATCAGAGGTAAACCATTCTAAGGCCTTCCTTATTTTGTCCTGGAAGATGGTAGATATATGGATTAACTTTACATTGCATTGAATAAAATTTCCAAATCCAAATATTCAAAATTTTTAGGGCAGCCAATAAAGAAGACAAGAAGTAAGAGAAATAAAAATAGAACAAGGGAAGGCAAGAAAAGAGAAGGGAAAGAAGGAAACATAATAACAACAAAATCAGATAGCAGCAATGTATCCAAATAAATCAGTGATTAAATAAATGGTCTTATCCATTTGAAAAATAAAAGTTGTGAGACTGGATTAAAAAAAAAAAGAATCTAGCGATATATTGTTTACATGGGACATAACTAAAATTTAAAGGGACAGGAAGGTAAAAGAAATTGAATGGAAAAATCTATGCAAATCATAAATCAGCTGGGCCAGCATAGTGAAACAGGAAAAACAATCAGTTGGAAAGGAGAATCTTAAACTTATTACTTATAAATGACAAGATTGTCTACAAAAAAAAACCCCAGAAGAAACAATAGGAAAATTATTAAAATTAATAAAGCTTAGCAAAGATGTTGGGCATCACATAAATATACAAAAGTCATTTGCATTCCTATAGATTAGCAGAAAATAAAAAATGAAATTCAAAAGGTGCCTGTTATCATAGTAATTTATTCTTTCTCTTACCCTTTTCCATCTCTTCAGAGTACCTAGAATTAAATTTAATACAGATGTGGCATCTTTTAGAGAGAATTGTAAAATTTTATTTTATTTTAGATTTTATTTTTGTCATTGTTGTGAATATACACAGCAAAACATACACCAACCAACAGTTTCTACATGTACAATTCAGTGACATTGATTACATTCTTCAAGTTGTGCAACCATTCTTACCGTCGTTTTCCGAATTGTCCCTCCCTCATTAACATAAACTCACTGCCGCCTAAGGTTCGTATCTAATCTTTCGAGTTGCTTTGTCAATTTGATCCTATATAGATAGATGTGAAAATTTGGAGAGAATTATAAAGTTTTATTGATAGGCCTTAAAGAAGAGGTAAAAAGTAGAGAAATATAGCATGCTTTTGAAAGGGAAGATTTAATATTAAGATGTCAAATCTCCCACAAATTATCTGCAGATTCTGTACAATTCTAATGAAAACACAAGGTATTTTGTGAAGCTTTGCAAGCTGTTTTAGAACTTTATATGGAAGAGCAAAAGGCCAAGAAGTACCAAGGGACTCCTGAAGAATATAAATAAGGTGTGTGGGATAGGATGCAAGGAGAATGGCCCTTCAATATCTCAAGATTTATTATGTTTTTGTTAGGTGCTTTCGGTGGATTTGGACTCATACCAACCCTAGGCGACAGAGTAGAACTGCCCCATAGGGCTTTCTAAGCTATAATCTTTAAGAGAGCAGATTGCCAGGCATTTCTCCCGTGGAGCCGCTGTGTGGGTTTGAACTGCCAATCTTTCAATAAGCAGCCAAGTGCTAAACCACTGTGCCATCAGGCTCCTCAGGTTGAGTATAGAACTACATAATTTAGCAGAATATGTCTACAGTACAAGGACAAGCAGGGAGAAAAAAGTGAAGAGAATGCAGGACCATTGGTATCAAGTCCCATGTATGGCAGAGCTGGCAAGTGGAGAAAGGATTGCTTACGAGCTGAATGATGCTGAGGCAATTGGTTATCCACAGGGGAAAAAGAAAATGAAATTGTGTCCAGTGGTGTTACTAGGAAGGTGGGGGAGGGTGCAGATGGCAATACTTGACACTGTCAGAGGGGGTGACACCAAAATGACCCCAGGGGCCCTGCAGTGATGACAGCGGTGGCAGGCAGGCCTCTGGCAGAGGGGCCGCCAAGACACTGGCATCACTAGGGTTGGTGTCACTCCTCACCCAGTGCCATAACTCATCCCTCCTCCCCCATCACCCACCAATCACTAGGGTTGTTGTCATCCAATGCCATAAATCATCACAACCCCCCACCCCCAGTCACCCACTAGTCAGAGTGCCAGTAGCCTCAGCCTTGGGAGAGGGGAGGAGCTGCAAGGAGCTGTGGGGGAGCGAGGCCAGGAGGGGATGGGACTGTGCAAAGCGGTGTTTGGCTCTTTGGTGGGGCAAGGTAGGGCCCGGTGCTCTGCCCGTGGTGCGGGGGAGGGTTCGCTGGCTGGCCCTGCACATGGCGGAGGGGGTGAAGCCATGAGTTACTGCATTAGTTGAAATCGGTCCTGGGGAGGGGGTGAAGCCATGAGTTACTGCATTAGTTGAAATCGGTCCTCGTGACGCCACTGTATCCTTACCTCACACCATGCACGACTTGCTTTATAGCCCTTAATACTTATGAGGAAACCCTGGTGGCGTAGTGGTTAAGTGCTACGACTGCTAACCAAGAGGTCGGCAGTTCTAATCCGCCAGGCGCTTCTTGGAAACTCTGTGGGGCAGTTCTTCTCTGTCCTGTAGGGTCGCTATGAGTCCGGAATCGACTTGACGGCCCTGGGTTTGAGTTTTTTTTAATACTTATGAGAGTCCTGGTGGTACAGTGCTTAAGAGTTACAGCTAACCAAAAGGTTGGGAGTTCAAATACACGAGCCACTCTCGGAAACCATATGAGGCAGTTCTACTCTGCCTTTACGGCAGCTGTGAGTGAGAACTGACAGGAGGTTTGGGGAATGAGATTGCTTCGTTTGTTTTGAATACTTGTAGGGGCTTTCTCCTGTCACAATGACTTTAGGAACAATGGCAAATGTTATAACTTTTATCCACTGGACAGGGGTTTCCCTTAGAGATTTGTGGTGGAAAAGTCCTGCATAGAGAGTTTTAGAAGCTATCAAAGGGTAGCAAGCTTATTCAGCTCTTCAGCAATTCAGCAGCTGGTTGTCACATAAAGGGCATCAACAAATGCTGGATTAAATACCCTGGTGATTCTAGCTAACATTTTGGAATCCCAGCCGTTTCTAAGCACATTTCCTCTCCTTTAAGGAAAGGCTAAGTGCTAATGTTGTTGCTAGTTCGCCAAGTGAAATCTGGCAAGTCTTGCAAGTACATGTGTAAACTGTAATTAAATTCTTAATGTAAAGCTATGTAATTCACTGCTTTGAAAATAATACTTAGCTACAAAGCCATCCTACATTATTTCACTAATAAGTACTGACTGAAGTTGGGGGGAGTAATATTTTCTGGCCTGGTTGATGAATTCAAATGACAAGATTTCTTGGAGGCTAACCTTTTCTCGTAGGAGGTGAGAAGTGATAACCTGTCCAAACTACACAGCTGATTTCAGAAGCTCTTCTTAGCTATAGCCAAAGAACCAAACCAAACCCATTGTAGTTGAATCAATTCTAATTCATAGCAACCGTACAGGACAGTAAAACTGCCCTATAAGGTTTCCAAGGAGCGGCTGGTGGGGAGAGGCTGGTAGATTCAAACTGCTGACCTTTTGGTTATCAGCTGAGCTCTTAACCACTGTGCCACCAGGGCTCCTCTTGACTATAGAGCAAGCCATTTATGATGTGGGAACAGGAGACAATTTCAAAAGGACAGTGGAAACATGCAACAAAGGAGGAAGGTCCAAAACCTGGCTTGGCATATGTTGAACAAGCCCTGTGCTTCTGTGTTCCACCTTGCAAACCAAAAACCAAACCTATTGCTGATTCTGAAAGCATGTAGGCAAAGTCTTCCTTCTTCAGTTCAGGACAGCTCTCTCTCAGCTCCTCTTGGCTGTGCAGGCCTCCGTTTCGGCCCCCTGAAGACAGGCCACCTCAGAGCCCCTTCAGGATATGTTCCTCTTGGTCCCCTCAGGACAGGCTTCTCTTGGCCCTACCATCTGTCACCACTGACTCCGAAGAACAGCCCCTTCCAGGCCTGTCTCCACTGACTCTGCTGCGGGCTCCTTCTGGGCCTCTCACTTTCTTCAGTGTTACAGGTTTGACTCTTTGTTTTCTTCTCTCTGCGGCTTTTCTTCCTGCTTTTGCCTGAAAAACCTCTGTAGGGTTGGCTGCATATATACATAACTCCTTGTCAGTTTCAATATATAACCCCTCCTAGTGGAGCCACGAACTGACCAATCCCCTTTTGGTAGGCCACAGACACCTTTTTGCATAGTAGGCTGTAGTCACCTCATTTGCATAGTCCATAGTCACTTCACTTGCATGAGTATGTTGACCAATCCCTGCAAGGTGCATACCAATCACAGGACAGGCTGCAGCCCAGGACCAGACAAAAAGTATCAAACCAAGTTGTTTACATGTTACCCAGGAAATTTCAGTCAACCTGGATAAAAGTAACTAAAAAACCCTCTGGGGTAGAAGACTAGGGCAAAGGTAACTCCTCAGGATTTAGAGGAAAAATCTCTCAATCTGTTTTTCCAAAGAATCAAGGCAAAAGGCCACATAAAAGAACTCATTTCATCACACCAGTGTAACCATTATTAACAACTTTCCAGTGGTTTTTTTTTTTTTTTTCAGCTTAAATGTGTAGAGACTCTTGTAATTTTCAAGGATGTAACTTGAAACTTGTTTTCTTGTGTGTATGTGTCTTGAGGAAGTCATTATTAATTATGTGATTTTATGAATCAAAGAGTTAATTAAATGAAAATGATTGTTAAATCTGAAATTTGAAAAAAAATAGAACTGTTAAAGGGAGTATAAAAATGGTGCAACACTGTTGCAGAAAATTTAATTGGAAAAGTGAGTCAGATAATTGGACTTTTCTCAAAACTTAGTAACACGGAAATGAACCTTAGAGAGTCTTTGACTCACTGCAGTCATTTTACAAATGGGGAAACTGAGGCTTAGAGAATTTGTCGTTTGGAAGCTCTCGCAATGATAAGACCAGGAGGAGAATGCACATCTCCTGACTTTTTGCCAAAATTCTTAGCCTTGAACTTGTGGTAGGTCCAGAGTTGTGGGAAAAGCAAGAAGGCCACTCGATGGAATTTCCTACTAATCTCCCACGAGGTGCCCCATTGTGGGCACGTCCTCTGAAGAACAGCCTGATATTTGTAGACATTGCTACTTGTTAGGGTAAAGTTAGCTCCCTCCGCAGAGGTGGGGTCACTTTAACTCAAGGTTTCTTTTCCTCTTAATTGTAGGTTGTCTTTCTAGGTAAACCAAACTATCTTCTGTACCTTTCCACACTGGCCCGATTTAGAATCAATGGTCAGTGTGATCAGATGGGAGAGAGCTGTTATTAAGCCTTGAGAAGCCATAAAAATGGCATAATAACTTTTCTCCACGGGTGAGATATCCTGAGATTGCGATTTGAGAAAATAATGATACTTGTCATATATTTCCTCCAAATAAATCTGGCTTTAATATCCAGTGTCCCTGTTTTCCACACTTCTGTTTATTTTCAGTCACTCAAACTGACGCTTGCTGTCAATATCACCTCACTGTAAGTGTAAGCAGAAGTATTTAAAGAAAGCAGTATTGTTTTATTTTGGGGTTAGCAATTTTCCAGGGCCCACTGGCAGAAGTGCTTAGCTCTAAAGAATCACATGTGTTTGCTTTGTTCTAAATATAGGCTAAACAATGCAGCAGAGCCTGAAGGCTCCAGACTGAAGCATTTGGAATATTAAAAAAAAAAAAAATCATCCCAGGAAGCAATATCTCCTGTCCAGAACTAAGCAAATAAGCAGGTTTCTGCTACATGCAAGAAAGAAATGGATGGAGATCAGATTTTCTTCTCAAATATTTTGGTTTTTTTTTTTTTTTTGAAGGTTGTGAAATCTGTCAGCCTCAAATGGTACAGTAACTATATTGGCAAATGGTAACCAGTGTGTGGTCTTGCTGGACCATGGGGAAGGGCTGCAGTGGGATGGAGTGACTGCTTTGAAAACGTACATCATTAGGACTTTTCCCCTGAACTCTGCCCTTTAGAATACGTTGTGCATGGCTCTGGCATAAGGCCAAAGAGCTTCTCATGTGAGTGTTTTGCCTTTGGATTACACTGCCAGTGAGAAGAGGAGAGAGATATGTAACATGTGGTATTAATCGGATTGAATTCTATTTTACGTTGTTCCTCAGATGGAGACTGTAGGTCCTGGGACTATGGACATTTTTCCAGAGATATACAGGTTTTTTTATTTTAATTTTTTATTGTACTTTCAGTGAAGATTTACAGAACAAATTAGTTTCTCATTAGACAATTAGTACACATATTGTTTTATGACATTGGTTAACAACCCCATGACATGTCAGCACCTCTCTTCTCAACCTTGGGTTCCCTATTACCAGCTTTCCTATACAGGTTTTTTTTTAAATAAAATTTTCTTTTAATTTTGAGGATTCTATTAGAAAAATTATCATGAACATAATAAAAAAAACCTTATAGATGAACTTTTGAGTTGGGTTAATATGTATATAATATATTGGTGCCAAGAGAAGGGCAAATAGTGCCATGGGATGGCACCTACAGGGAAAGGATTTTCCCGGTAGTTGTAATAAAGAGAAACATGGACAGATGATAGAATAGGCAGAGCGAATCCTGTCATATTTGTGAAACCTCTTCAAGTAGGAAATCGTATGTCTGTCTACATAGAATGTGACTCAGTTTTGAATCCAGGTATCCTGCAGTTAATCTTGGCATAATTTTATATGAGGGAAGAGCTTATTTTTTTCTTAAAGGAGAATTTAGATACAGAGAAAATATTCAAATTTTACTTAAAAATATCATGTTGTTAGGTGCCGTCGAGTTGGCTCTGACTCATAACGACCCTATGTACAACAGAATGAAACATTGCCCCGTCCTGTGCCATCCTCACAATCGTTGTTATGCTTAAGCCCATTGTTGCAGCCACTGTGTCAGTCCATCTCATTGAGGGTCTTCCTCTTTTTTGCTAACCTTCTATCAAGCAAAAAAAAAAAAAAAAAAATCATAGTAACACTAAAATGTTACTGTTTTTGTTGCCATTCAGTCAGCTCCAACTCATGACAACCATACCTTTAACAGAATAAAATGTTGCCTGGTCCTGCACCATCTTCATAATTGTTGGTATGTTTGAGTACATTGTTGCAGCTATTAACAATAATATAGCTGCCATTTATTAAACGCTTGCTTTATTCAGGCAATACATAAAATGTTAGCCCTCCTCCTCATTCACTGAAGTTATTATAATCTTCGTTTGGTGGAAACAAAGAAATAAAAACAAACAAAACAATAACAACAAAAAAATGAGGGAACTGACATTTGAATCATTTTGATCTAAACCCAAAGTTTGTATTCTTTCCACAATATTTTTATATTTTTCTGACTTCACCTAAAAATCACGCACGTAAGATGCACATTTCTCAGTGAGCATATCCTAGACCTTGGGTTTGAATCTCAAGAGCTTTTTTTCTTTTTAAAACATACGTCACATTCCCTACAGATATTAAATCAAAGCACAGTGAATCATATAAGGTAACGTCTGCGTCCATGAATCTTATTTGCAAATGTAAACCTGGTGTCTGGCTTCTGGGCCAACCATGCTCACAAGCCTGTTCCCCGAGGGGTGGCCCCATTGACAAGCTCGAGGGAGCAATGGCTCAGCCCTAATGAGATTAAATCACATAAGAATTCATAAATTTAACAAAAAAAAAACAGCAATGTTGATATTGGCACCCCCTCAGAAAAGTGAGTTCAAGGGCAGTCTCTAGTCTCTCCCCCTGAAATTACTAGCTGGGAGTTTGTTTTCAGATCTTTAATGGAAAGTTGCATTTGCTTTCAAAGTTTTCAAGGCTCTCCACTGTGGCAGCATTGTTCCTGGGGCACTTGGGGGAACTTCTATAATCAGGGAGGGCCTTGAGATTTATTTAGTTAGAATTGCCTCCTGGGAAACTTAAGATGAAGTCTGACAGAAAACCTGGTCATTTTTTAAGAAGCTAATTTCTTTGAGGAGAAGACATTTATTATTGTTTATTGAACCATCCAGTTTCTTCTTCCCTCAACTCCAATCTTGTGCCATTAAATATTCCTAATTTTAAGGCAGGCTAGATGTAAATCAGAAACGAAATTGTAGTTAAATGGATAGCCAGCTTGTTTCCATTTGGGGATAGTCTCTGATTGAGAATAGGCTTTGCAGTGTCCTATCAAAGATTTTGTTCCTTTTTTTTTTTTGCTTTGACGAGTAAGTGCAAAGATCAGAAATCGCATATGCAATACAGTATTTCAACTGTACCACTCCTAACCTGGCAAGTACACCAAAGTTGTTTCACATTGCTACTGGTGGTGTCTAGGAACAAGTTATCTATTGTAACAAAATAATTGTCTTATCCTATCAAGCCTCCCAGGATAGGAAATCTAGAAAGAAACTTTGATCATGTCAAAAGTATGTTGGCTCAAGTGGAAGTATCATACAGTGTATCAAAAGAATGGAATGTTGACTTGTAATTCTTTCCTTCTTTCTCTCTCTTCCTTCCCTCCTTTCCTTCTTTATTTGTTTCTTAATTTCTGTATATCTATCTAAGTGGGCCTGGTGGTACAATGGTTAAAGCACTTGGCTGCTAGTGGAAAGCTTGGCAGTTTGAATCCACCAGCCTCTCTGTGGGAGAAAGATGCGACAGTCTGCTTATGTAAAGATTTATAGCCTTGGAAAACGTATGGGGTAGTTCTACTGTATCCTGTAGGGTCACCATGGTGGTTAAGATTGTGTGTCAACTTGGCTGAACCATGATTCTCAGTGTTTGGCAGTTGTATAATGTTGTGATCACTTCCCTGTTGAAATTTGATACATGATCACTCCCTTGATGTAATCTGCTGAGTAATACATGTGGGGGCAGAGTCAGTGGTGGCTCACCATCCCCTCAGCCTTCATCTCCCCACCCTCCTCTGCCTTCTTCCTTCCTGCACATCTTGGGTTTTTGCTTGTTTTGGATCCTGCTGACTCCCTTTTGTTTGGCCTCCGGTCCTTGGGACTTGAGCTAGCAACTTGCTGGTGGTCTTGCCTGCCAATCGTTGACCTTCACAACCTGATTGGTTGGTCCTATTTTTACTAGACAAAGTGGTAAACAAAAGAGATGAGCTCAGGGCTTCAGAGTCAAAGCTCAAGTGCAGCATAAATGACTTCAAAGTTTTCACTTGTGCATTGAAAGAAAGCCTTATAGTGACAGCTGATATTGGTGAACACCAAATGCAACAAATTATCGTTAAGAGTGGCTGAATTACAACACCAACTGAATTTCCAACATAGAGTGGTGTCTGATGTTAAAGTGAGGGCATTGAGTGGGAAGAAATGGGATCCTGAAACTTGGGATAGGGACATATGGGCAGATAATCAGGAAGATGGGGACACTGGATCCCTAAATTCTGCTGAATCACTCCTGCCAATAGAACCAGCCCTCTCACTCCTGTCTGAAGAGATTACTCCATCTTTCTCTGCTAAGCCACCCTCCCCAGGAAAATCATGAGCCACTCCACACCCATCTGATGAGGTTAACCCAGCTGTGTCTGAAAAGCCTTTGTCTGAGTCATGTCCTGGGGTATTGCCTGAGGCAAGATAATGCTGAATGTTCTCAAAATACATCCCCAGCACCGATTTTGGCTTCTAGACCTATAACTAGACTTAAGTTCCAGCAAGCCCCAAGAGGTGTAGGAAAAACTATGATCCAGGACTCCAAAAGAACTTCTTGACTTTTTTAATATGTACAAACAGGAACCTGGGGAACGTGTGGGAATGGCTATCAAGAGTGTGGGATAATGGTGCGAGAAACATAAAGATGGATCAGTCTGAGTTTATTGATATGGGCTCACTAAGTACAGATTCTTCATTCAATGTTTCGGCTCAGGAGGTTAGGAAAGGATCTAATAGTTTATTTGGTTGGGTCACTGAAGCATGGATTATGCAGTGGCCTACACTAAAGCAAGTTGAAGTACCAGACTTGCCTTGGTATACTGTAGAAGAAGGTACCCAAGCATAGGGAAACTGGCATGTTGGAGTGAATTTATCAGGTTAGACCCACAGAGCCACACAGAGAGTGCCCAGAGGACACACCTTTTGCTACAATGGTGAGGAACAAATTTGTTAAGGGATCCCCAGAATCTTTGAAGGCTGTTGTGATTGCTATGCTATATAAGTCAGGTTTGACAGTGGGAACTGCTCTAACTGAATTAAGACACCTAACTACAATGGGACTTATTGGGCCCTGTGATGGTAGGGACCAGTGTGGCACTGAATCAATAAAGATCAGGTAGACAGCAGAGTCAAAGCAGTAATCAGAATAGTCTGACTCATGGATTGATGGTGTTGGCTACTTAATCATGGTATTCCTAGGGGTGAAATAGACATGAAATCTACTAAATATTAATTGATGGATCTGTACAAGCAGAAGAATTCTAGGCCAAGTGAACAGCAGTCTACCTTGAATCACGAGAATAGTCACAGCCCCTCAATCAATTCCCAGACTTGAGCATGTTTACAGATCCACAACCCCTTGAATGAAGGGGAGGCAGAGTCCCCTTGAGGAAGGACTCCACTGCACTGCCCAAAGCTTACACTGGTAATCTTTCTCCAAGCCTTCCCCAAAGGGCTTTTTGGCCTTTTACTAGAGTGGCTGTTAATTGGGATAAAGGAAATAATCAGACATTTTGAGGATTACTGGATACTGGCTCTGAACTGACACTAATTCCAAGAGACCCAAAACTTTACTGTGGCCCACCATTCAGAGGTGGGGCATATGGAGGTCAGGTTATTAATGGAGTCTTAGCTCATATCTGTCTCACAGGAGGTCTAGTGGGTCCCCAAACCCATCCTGTAGTGATTTCCCCAGTTGCAGAATGCATAATCGGAATAGATATACTTAGCAACTGGTGGACCCCCACACTGGATCCCTGAAGAGTGAAGTAAGGACTATTATGTTAGGAAAAGCTGAGCAGAAGCCATTAGAACTGCCTACCTAGAAAAATAGTAAACCAAAAGCAATACCACATTCCTGGAGGGATTGCAGAGATTACTGCCTCCATCAGGTACTTGGAGGTTGCAGAGATGATGATTCCCACCACATTTTCATTCAACTCGCTTGTATGGCCTGCGCAAAAAAACAGATGGATCTTGGAGAATGACTGTGGATTATCAAAAACTTAACCAGGTGGTGACTCCAATTGCAGCTGCTGTTCCAGATGTGGTTTCATTGCTTGGGGAAATTAATACATCTCCTGGTACCTGGTATGCAACCATCGATCTGGCTAATGCCTTTTTCTCCATACTGTTTCTAAGGACCATCAGAAGCAGCTTACCTTCAGCTGACAAGACCAGCAATACACCTTCTACGCCTTCCTCAGAGGTATATCAACTCTCCAGCCCTATGTCATTATTTAGTCTGCAGGGAACTTAATTGTCTTTCCCTTCCACACTGGTCCATTACGTTGTTGACATTATGCTGACTGGACATAGTAAGGAAGACGTGTCAATGACTCTGGACTTACTGGTGAAACATGTGTGCTAGAGAGTGGGAAATTAATACAACAAAAATTCAGGCACTTTCCACCTCAGGGAAATTTCTAAGGGTCCAGAGGTGTGGGGCATGTTGAGATATTCCTTCTAACATAAAGGATAAGCTATTGAATCTGGCAACTCCTACAGCTACAAAGGAAGCACAATGCCTAGTGAGCCTCTTTGGATTTTGGAGGCAGCATATCTTTCATTTGGGTGTGCTACTTTGGCCTATTTATCAAGTGACTTGAAAACTTGCTAGTTTTGAGTGAGGCCCAGAACAAGAGAAGGCTCTGCAAAAGGTTCAGGCTGCTGTGCAAGCCACTCTGCCACATGAACCATATGATCCAGCTGATCCAATGGTACCTGAAGTGTCAGTGGCAGATAGACATCCTGTTTGGAGTCTTTGGCAGGCCACTTTTGGTGAATCAAAGCACAGACCCTTAGGATTTTGGAGCAGAGTCCTGCCATCCTCTGCAGATAACTACTTTCCTCTTGAGAAACAACTTTTGGCTTGTTACTGGGCCTTAGTAGAGGCTGGACACTTAACCATGAGCCACCAAGTCACCATGTGGTCTGAGCTGCCCTCTATGAACTGGGTGTTGCCTAACCCACAGAGCCATAGATTTGGATGTTCACAGTAGCACTCCATCATTAAATGGAAGTGGTATATATGAGATTGGGCATGAGCAGGACCTGAAGGAACAAGTAAGTTGCACAAGGAAGTGGTCCAAATGCCCATGGTCTCCACTTCATATTACCTTTTATCTTCCAGTTTGTACCTATGGCTTCATGGGGATTTCCTTATGATAAGTTGACTGAGGAAGATAAGTCTCGTGCCTGGTTTATAGATGGTTCTGCATGATACGCAGGCAACACTCAAAAGTAGACAGCAGCAGCACTACAGCCCCATTCTGGGACTTCCCTGAAGTATAGTAGTGAAGAGAAATCTTCCCAATGGGCAGAACTTCAAGCAGTGTACATGGTTGTTCACTTTGCTTAGAAGGAGAAATGGCCAGATGTGTGATTGTATACAGATTAGAGGCTGTGGCCAACGGTTTCGCTGGATGGTCAGGGACTTGGAAGGAACGTGATTGGAAAATTGGTGACAAGGAAGTACAAGGGGGAGGTATTTGGATAGACCTTTCCGAATGGGCCAAAGAAGGGAAGATGCTTGTATCTCATGTGAATGATTACCAAAGTGTGACCTCAGCTTAGGAGGATTTTAACAATCAAGTGGACAGAATGAGGTGTTCTGTGGAAGCCGTCATCCTCTTTTCCTAGTCTCTGCCGTCATTGACCAATGGGCTCGTAAACAAAGTGGCCATGGTGGCAGGCATTGAAGTTATGCATGGGTCAGCAAATGGACTTCACTCACCAAGGCTGACTTGGCTACAGCAACTGCTGAGCACCCAATTTTTCATCAGCAGAGATGAATACTGAGTCCCTGGTATGGCACAATTCCTCAAGGTGATTAGCCAGCAACCTCGTTGCAGGTTGATTACATTAGGCTGCTTCCATCATGAAAGGGCAGCATTTTGTTCTTACTGGGATAGACACTCTGGATGTGGTTTTGCCTTCCCTGCACCAATGTTTCTGCCAAAACTATCATCTGTGGACTTATGGAATGCCTTATCCACTGTCTTGGTATCCCACACAGCATTACCTCAGATCAAGGGACTTTCTTTACAGTGAATGAAGTGTGGCAATGGGCCCATACTCATGGAATTCATTGGTCTTGCCATGTTTCCCATCATCTTGAAGCAGCTGGCTTGACAGAACAATGGAATGACCCTCTAAAGACACAATTACGGGGCCAGCTAGGTGACAGTACCTTTCCAGGCTGGGGCAGTGTTCTCCAGGAGGCTGTATATGCTCTAAACCAGCATTCAATATGTGGTTCTGTTTCTCCCATAGCCAGGATTCATGGGTCCAGGAATCAAGGGGGTGGAAATTGGATTGACACCACTCACTATTTCCTACAGTGACCCACTTGCAAATTTTTTGCTTTCTGTCACCATGAACTTATGCTCTGTGCGTCTAGAGGTCTTAGTTCCAAAGGGAGGAATGCTCCTGCCTGGGGACACATCACTGATTCCATTGAGCTGGAAGCTAAGAATGTCATCTGGCCACTTTGGGCTCCTTATGCATCTGGATCAGCAAGAAGGGAGTTACCCTATTGGCTGGTGTGATTGATCCTGATTACCAAGAGGAAATCAGATTGATATTACATAATGGAGGCAAAGAAGAGTACGTCTGGAATTAACAAGATTCCTTAGGGCATCTCTTAGTACTACCATGCCCTGTGATTGAAGTCAATGGAAAACTACAGCAACCCAATTCTGACATGACTACTAAGGTTGCAGACCATTCAGGAATGAAGGTTTGGGTTACCCCACCAGTCAAAGAACTATGACCAACTGAGGTGCTTGCTGAGGGCAGAGGGGATGCAGAATGGGTGGTAGAAAAAAAAAAAGTGCTAAATACCTGTTATGATCATGTGACGAGTTGCAGAAACAAGGATTGTAATTGTTATGAGCATTTCTTCCTTGTATGTGTACATCAATTATTTTTTTTTTCTTCATTTATAAAATATAAGATGTAAACTGGGCTAGTGTGTTTTTGGTTGTATGTGTGTTAGTTGTATCATGTTAGGCACAAGTATGACCTTAGAATTGTCTTTATTCAGAGATTATGTATGGTTGAAGGAGATGTGTACAGATGTCAAGTTGATAAGGGGTGGACTATGATCGTTAAAATTGTGTGTCAACTGCGCCATGATTGTTAGTAGTTTGGCACTTATGATATAGTTTGGCAGTCGTATAATTATGTTTTCAACTCCATGATGAGATTTGATACAATATGATCACCTCCATGTTGTGATCTTCTGTGAATAGCTAATCTTTTGAAAGGGAGTTTCCTTGGGGGCGTGACCTGTATCCAGTATAGGTGGACTCTCTGGCAAGGCTCACGGGCTTTTGCTTGCTCTGGATTCTGCAGCTGGCTCCTGTTTGTCTGACCTCCAGTTCTTGGGACTTGAGCTAGCAGCTTACTTGCTGTCTTGCCTGCTGATCGTGGGATTCGTCAGTCTCTGCAGCCTGTGAGACAGCCCTGCTGTCTGACCTGTCAATCTTGTGTTTGCCAGCCTCTGCAGCTATGTGAATCAGGAGAAGGCTCCAGGCTGATTCATAGACTTGAAACTTTCCAGGCTCTCCAACCACGTGAGGCTTTCCTTGATATAAATCTCACTCTATATATATTTATATGCTTTACTCTTTTTGCTTTTCTAGAGAGCCCAGCCCAAGACAGCACTCAACTACTAGCCTAAGTTGGTGGTTCAATCCCACCCAGAAGTGCCTGGGAAGACAGGCCTGGCAATCTGATTCCAAAAGATCATGGCCTTGAAAACCCTATGAAGCAATTCTACTATGTACACATGGGTCACCATAGGTCGGAACTGACTCGATAGCAGCTAACAACAAATTTATCTATCTACCTATCTTTCTATCA
Source organism: Elephas maximus indicus (assembly GCF_024166365.1). NCBI lineage: Eukaryota > Metazoa > Chordata > Mammalia > Proboscidea > Elephantidae > Elephas > Elephas maximus. The sequence continues at coordinate 44,880,764 of NC_064843.1, forward strand.
CTTATCATCTCCTACTTTGCTTGCTTGCTATTTATTTTAGGATCAAAAAAGAAGTTTGTTTTATAATAATTTTGTTTTATGGTATATAAAAAAAAACTTTTTTTTTTTTTTATACATATAATTCTCTTTGAATTTGAAATTTCAAAGCCAGGGAAACAAGTATTTCCTGGTTTTGGCTTCCAAATATACATATACTGGCAGGAATGAGGTGTATATGAGTGCAAAAAGATGACACACGTGGGAGTAAATGTATTTTAACCCTTACAACACTATGATGTGAAATTTGACTGCCCAAATAATGAAAGCATATTTTATTGAAGATTTTACACCCCAATATGGCTTTTTTTTTTCTTTTTATGGCATGATGATTTCTACGTGTTGAAAAATTTAAGTCAAGACTATCAGATGCATTATCATAAATGTGTATTAACACCAAAAGTATATTTTGCTGATATAATAGAGGGGGAAGATGAGCAGTGAAAAAATCTTCAGATGTTGGGTGTGTATGTGTGTGCATGCATGTGAGTGTGCACATGTGTCAGAGCTGTGATGAAGAGAGAGGCAGTAGAAATCTTTCCATGAGAGGTGATTGCTGATTTCAAGACAGAGTGTACGGGAGGTAGTCCAAGATAGTAGCATAGTAAGCATAACACCCTTCTTATAATAAACACCCAAGAAAACAGGTGAATCAAACATAGGTGACAACTTTGGAACCCTGAGCATCAAAGGCAAGACTGAAGAATCAGACTGAGTGCCAAGTGGAAAGAGAGACTCTATGAAAACAGCAGACAAGGAAAATTATGGATTGCTGATGCCCTGCCAGCTGGACTTTCACAGCATTCCCAGCTGAAGACCTGTCACTTGGTGCAGCCAAGCAGGTGTGACTCTGCATCCACGTCCAGAACCAGGCAGGAGTGTTCCCTGGCCTGCAAAAATTAAGTACACTTACATCATTCATCATGTACCCCAGGCCCCTGTACCAGAGGCTGGGGGACCTGTGGTGGCCCCCTACTCACCCTCATCTATCCTAACACCCCACACATAATTGCAATCTGGTGATACGCACTGTCTCCCCACCTGCTAAGTTGGAGGCCCACAGACCAGTGGTACACACCCCTTTGCTCAGCCATTTTTGCTGGGGACCCACAGACTGCAGCACCCACTTTTCCACTTGGCCACCAGTGCCGGGGGCTACAGAATGGTGGCACCCCCTTCTCCCCCCAGCCAGCCATGCCAGAGTCTGTGGATGGACAACACACTCTCTTCCACCCACCAACCATGCTGTGGGCCTGTGACCTGGCATCACCCGTATCTCTAGCCAGCCACCTGCACCAGGAGCATATAGTTGGGCAACATCCCCTCTTCTGCACAGCTGACAAGGTTGGGAGCCTGTGGTCTGGTGGTGCCCCCTCTTCTGATGACCCACCCATGCTGGGGGCCTGTGGACTGGCAGTGCCCACTGCTCCATCCAGCCACTCATGCCGGGAGTCTACCTCTTACTCCTTCCAGCCACATGTGCAGGGGGCCGTAGGACCAGTGGCACATCCTCCCCCACATCATGCTCTAGTGGGCAGGGGCAGACCCTCTTAGCAGGCACCTGTGGACTGGTGGCATCCCCCTGCCTCGTCCCCTGAACTGCCCCCACCTGCAATCAGAGAATTGTGCCTGCTCTGACCACCTCTGCACAGCACTGCCTGCCCAGGACTGTCAGTAAAAGTTTCTGTACCATCCACCCAGTGACCAATAACCTGGGGACCCTCACCCCAACCATCCAGCAACTGGCAGTGTGCACACACAATGCCCAACCCGTGACCAGTGAGAATGCTCCCTGCCCAGGTGACTGGCCAGACAGACACATCACCTCATTAGGAACACCGGCTACATCCTTAGTCACCCCAGCATACAGAGACCTGCACTCACACACCCACCCAACTTCCCCATTCACCCAGTGACAGATGGTAAGAGCTTCAGTGCAGCCAGACTAACGACCAGAGAAGCATGCATGCCCTACCTACTTGGATATATCAAAACGAAACAAAAAAATCCAGACGCAGCAAAGAAAAATACAACATATAAATAACCATAATAACACCTTAATACCTCAGAGACAACAGACAATATCAAATCACATAAAAAAGCAGAGTAGGATGGCTCCAGCAAGTGATCCAAATAAAGAACCAGAAAATCTTCCAGAGGAAGAAATGGTAATGGGAGTACCTGATAAGGAATTAGAAAGACTAATATATAGGATTCTCCAAAAAATCAAGGAAGAGATCAAGGAAAACACAACAAAACCAAGGAAAACACAGACAAAATCAAGGACACACAGAGAAAGCAATAGAAGAATTTGGGAAAAATATACAAGAACAAAATGAGAAAATAATAAACAATTAGAAATGATACAAAAAAGGCAACTAGAAATAAGAAGGATTAATAATAAAATTTCAGAAATAGATAACACAATAGAAGGACATAAGAGAAGAATTGAATCAGTGGGAGAGAGAAGCAGCAAAATAGAGGACACATGCTTCAACACCAATTGGTTTAAGGAAAAATCAGGAAAAAGAATGAAGAAAAATGAAGAAAGCCTAAGAATTATGTGGGACACTATCAAGAGGAAAAAATTATGTATCATTGGAATTCCAGAACAGGAGGAGGCACAAACAAACAAAAAAACCCAAAGCATTGTCAAAGATTTACTCACAGAAAACTTCCTTAATATCATGAAAGATGAGAAGACACCTATTCAAGAAGCTCAACAAACCCCACAAAGGATAGCCTCAAAAATAAAGTCACCAAGACATATCAAAATCAAACTTGTCAAAGCCAAAGAGAAAGAAAGAATCAGAGCGGCTTAGGAAGAATGAAAAATTATCTACAAAGGGGAATCTATAAGACTAAACTCTGATTCTTGGCAGAAAACATGCAGGCAAGAAAGCAATGAGATGACATGTATAAAACCTTCAAAGAAAAAAAAAATGCCAACCAAGAATTATATACTCAGTAAGACTGTCTTTCAAATGCAATGGTGAAATTAGGACATTTCCAGATAAACAGAAATTAAGGGAATTTGTAAAGGGAGTCCTTCAGACAGAGAACCAATAACATCGGATAACAACTTGAGATTAGGACGCAGGACAGCATTAATCAGATACCAACCCAGATAAAGAATTCTTGAAAGCAAAACAAAGCTAAAAGACTGAAAATAGGGAACCAGAGACATCAATCTGTAAATGATGACAACATCAAAACAAAAAGGGGGGAATAAATGGTGTAGTTATAGAACTTTCGTATGGAAAACAAGTCAAGGCGATATTAAGAAACAAAAGACTGCTTTAAACTTAGGAAGATAAATGTAAATCTTGATGTAACCACATAGAAAGTTAACAAACCTACTCATCAAAATAAAAAAGAACAATATAAAGACTGAGTAAACACAAAATTGACAAGGTTAGAAATGAAAAGAAAACCCCCAAACAAAAAGAACTTAGCACAGAAAATTAAGCGGAACAACAACAACAAAAAAACCTATCAACGTGTGTGTGTGTGTCTATGTGTGTGTTGTTTTTCCTGTCATGTGTGGGAAGGTTGCAATACATTTTTAGTGTTCTGGGTTGAAGCCAAAAATTGAACCTCTTTTTAAAAGAAATTTATAGTTACAGAGACTGTACAGATGGTGGCATGAATTATTCTAGCTTTGCATTAACGCCTTTAGTATAAGTATATATACTATGACAGTTGGTCACACTGGACTGTGCAGCTCTGTGTCCACACAATAACTTTATTTTTGACCAATCTTCTATATTCTAAGTGTCCTGGCATATAAGGACATGGAAAGAACATCAATTTTAGGTTATTTCAAGGATAACTGTTCTTTCCCTTTAAGGAAACTGGACTTGTAATAATTTAATAATTCTTATTTAGAAATTGTAGATTAACTATAAGTCAGTCTAGGCCTTGTTGCTGTAATTTTGCCAATGGTAATACAATAAATTAAAAAAATCAAACATTAATGACAAAAGCAGACTAAATCCCATGCTAGAAGATACTGTTAGGAATATTAAACATTTACAAATGTTGAAGGACATAAATTATGGTAAAAACATAACATGGACAGTTATAGAGAGAAGTTTATAAGCAATGATGTCCTTGAACCAGAAATTGGAATAATAATAATATTGACACAATTTTATATCAGGATGCTTTTGCCAGTTTGGACTAATTTCATTTTGTTGTACTGGTGAGAATATATTTAAAGGAGCATTTCTCTCGTGAAAATATACAAAATTGAATTGAAAATCACTGGTTCATTAATATCAAATGTAAATAGTTTCAAGCTGTTTTCGCCATTTTGAAATCTCCTTTTAGGAAGGAAAAAATGAGTGTCTCTCGAATATCATTGGTTCACAACCTTGGTTGTACGTAGAATCATCTGGGGAGATTTTAAGAATCCCAATGCCCATCAGTCTGTCTCAGTCTGAGATCCAGGCATCAATAGTTTCAAAATCTTCCCAGGTAATTCCAATGAGATCCAAAGCCAAAGAACCACTTCTCTCCAGTCCCTTGACATCACCATACCAGAACTTTCTGTTAAGCTATTTAGAAAAGATTGTTTAAAACATTGTTTAAGAGGTTGTTTATCAGAGTAAAAAACACCTTGCTGATAGATTTGGGTTTGAGAGAGACCTGACAGTTTACTAATTGTGAAAACTTGGGCAATTTACTCAATCTCTAGATATCTCCTCACTCTGACCCAAGCCATGGTATTTTCAGTCACCTCACATATGCGTGAAAGCTAAATCCGTTGCCGTCGAGTCGATTCCGTCTCAGCGACCCTATAGGACAGAGTAGAACTGCCCCATAGAGTTTCCAAGGAGCGCCTGGCGTATTTGAACTGCCGACCTTTAGATTAGCAGCTGTAGCACTTAACCACTACGCCACCAGGGTTTCCATGTGAAAGCTAGAGAGTGTAAAAGGAAGACCAAAGAAGATTTGATGCTTTAGGATTGTGGTGTTGGCTAAGAATTCCAAAACACTTAATTGTGCTCATGAGGAACCTGTACATAGATCAGGAAGCAGTTGTTCAAACAGAACAAGGAGATACTGTGTGGTTTAAAGTCAGGAAAGGTGTGTCAGAGTTGCATCATTTCACTATACTTATTCAATCTGTATGCTGAGCAATTAATTCTAGAACCTGGACTATATGAAGAAGAACAGGGCATTAGGATTGAAGGAAGACTTATTAAAAACCTGCGATATGTTGATGACACAACCGCTTGCTTAAAGTGAGGAGGACTTGAAGCATTTACTGATAAAGATCAAAGACTACAGCCTTCAGTATGGCTTGCACCTCAACATAAAACAAAACTACGGCTGAATCAATCAAGATCATGATAAACGGAGAAAAGATTGAAGTTGTCAAGAATTTCATTTTACTTGGATCCACAATCCACACCCATGGAAGCAGCAGTCAAGAAATCAAATGATGTATCGCATTGGTCAAATCTGCTGCAAAAGACTTCTTCAAAGTGTTAAAAAGCAACGATGTCACTTTGGGGACTGAGGTATGCCTGACCCAAGCCATGGTATTTTTCAATTGCCTGAAAGGTGGACAATGAATAAGGAAAAAGAATATTTAATATACTAGGGACTGCCAGAAGAACAAACAAATCTGTCTTAGAAGAAGTACAGCCAGAATGCTCCTCAGAAACAAGGATGGCGAGACTTCATTTCACTTACTTTGAACATGTTATGAGTAGGGACCAGTCACTGGAGGGCATCATGTTCCGTAAAGTAGAGGGTCAGCAAAAAAGAGGAAGACCCTCAAGGAGAGGGTCTGACACACTGGATACAAAGATGGGCATAAACATAACACGATCGTGATAACGGCACAGGACCGGGCAGTGTTTTGTTCTGTTTTACATGGGGTTGCTATGAGTGGAAACCAATTTGATGGCACCTGTCAACAACAATAAACATGCAGCATCAGCATCGCCCGGGAACTTAGAAATGCTAACACTCAGGCCGTACCCCAGATCCGCTGAGTCCACCACTCAGAATGAGTCCCAACAATCTCTTTTCTCTTTGCTCTTTAAGAGTCTGCTGCAAGCTCAAGCTTAAGAATCAGTGGAATAGTATCTGCCTTGTGGGGATGTTGTGAGGATTAAAAAGATAATTCCAATGACATATTTAGGGCTATATCTAACTCATAATAAGTCGTCATTTTGATGTTGAGTGGATTCTGATTCATAGTGGCCCTATAGGACGGAGCAGAACTGCCTCATAGGGTTTTCAAGGAGCAGCTGGTGGATTCGAACCTTTTGGTTGGCAACTGTAGCTCTTAACCACTGTGCCACCAGGGCTCCGAGTCATTTATTCAGTTATTTTAGATTACCTGAATCAGAACAGTATTTCCTCTCGCAAAGATGCCACCAAGCCTGTCTCTTCCTTAGCCTGACACTGTCTAGGGGGAGAAAAATGAAGGTCAGGGACTTAACTCACAATCTCTTTCTTTTTAAACTTTCAGCATAATTTGCAATGAGTTGTTTCCCCAGCTGTATTTATGATGTTGGAATTAGAACCTTGAGCTTTGGTGTTTTTAACTGTTTTGATGGCAATTTGGCAAAAAAAACCACTTTATAATTCCTGCCACATTGTAATATTGATATTCTTCCCTTCACTCCCCCCAAAATCGCGTGTCACCTTAATTTGGGTGAATGGGCATTTGAGTTCTTCATTTAGCCTTGGCCAACACCATACCTGCAGTCACATTATCTCCATTTGCCTTTCTGACCTGCAGAGTCAACATCATCCTTCCTGCTGAAATAGCCAACATGATCTAATAAATTGGTGATGTGAACACTAATGGTAACCCCTCTGTCAGGTAACCCCAATTATTTTTCCTCGGCAAAAGCACATTTTGCTAAAAGCACACAGCCTGGTGCTAGGGGAAATGCCTTTTATGTAGAGGTAAAATTTCAGGATATTTAGCCTTTAATAATAAAGCTATGCAAAATGTGTATGCATGGTTTTGTTCATCTTAAAAAAGGAAGTTGAACAAAGGTAGTGACCATGGCTGCAGGCTTACATTCCGAGCTTGCATTTTCCTGATAGATTGTTTCTAAAAAAAATTCCATAACAGATTGCATTCTAGGTATGCTCAGACTCCTATTCTCAAAGAGCTACTGGAAGTCTTAGGGATTATAAAAGACAGGGAAGGGGGTGAGCAAAATCAAATCAGTTCCTGGGTGATCACTGAATTATTGTGTCGTTTTCTTCTCTCTTTATGATATGTAGTTTCTTCATCTGTAAAATAAGGAGGCTGCGAATTTCATTGTTTACATCTATGATAGGCTATCTAGTAAAGTATGCTCAATAATCTTTAGTATTCTCCAAGGGCAGAAAGAGTGTTTGTAATTGTCATCCATTGTTGTTTGCTCAAGAGGCATGGTGCTATCATGTCCATGAAGGTGAGTTGGGCAGAGTGGATGGGAATGGAGCCTCTAGACCCTTCAACAGAGACAGGAAAGATGCAGAAGAGTAAGCCTGGCAGACAAAGAAGGTGTCCATACAGCTAAGGCATTGCATGTTGGGTCATGTTCCCTAGAGCTTGAGATGAGGACTCTTGTGCAAGTGATTTATTGAAGTAGTACTCTCAAGAGATACCTGCAAGGAAGTGAAGATAGCAGGACAAGGCAAGAGAAGGAGACAAGCAGATACATGGCTTCAGCTGAAGTGGAATTTCATCCTGAGCCTATGGGGATCTCTGGAGCATAAATGGCATCTCAGAGTTTTCCTGCTGTTTGATTCAAGGAGCCTGGGCATTTGCATTTGTATATCAATAAGTCATTAGTTACAGGCTTCACTTCTAGGAATGGGGGTCATAGTCTCCCAGGCATTCCCAGAGATGTTTCCTTTCTCAGGGAAATCCTCCAGAGAAGAGGGCCTCTCTAATCATTAACAAACAACACTCATACCACTGGGATAAAGGGAATATGGATGCAACACCAAGAGTATCTATTACCCAAGTGTCTAGGGTCTGGTCCTAGTGTTGGCCAATGACTTCTGATTCACAAATGGATTCCAACATGTCAACAACATAGCTGGCGTTCCTGAAGGAGACAGGATCACAGAAATAAAAAGGCCAAGTCTGAGCTTTACTCAAGGGCCTTGGAGAGAGACTAGTAAGGTCAGATGCAAAAGAGCTGTGTGAATCCCTGGAACAGGAGCTCAGGATAGCGGATGGATCTTTTTCATTGGCTTCTAGAAAGCAGGATATGAAAACTTAATATCAAAACAATATTGCTCTGGGTGGCAGTAGGGCGGGAGATTAAAGGGTACATCACCAGGATAATGCATTCTGAATCGTCCTGCATGGAGGGTGACGTGATCCTGAGTTCTATTGGATAGAGATACTGAATTAACTTGCTACCTCTCATCTTTGAGTTTATCCAAGAACCCAAGGTTGTGGGTGGACATAAGTGGTCCAAATAGTGAAGAGTTGAGGAAGACATGGGATTAGGGAAATTAAGCAGGAGACTACGAATTATCTACATAATCAAGTCAAAAGATTTTGGTTCACTTGATATAAAATGGATATATATTTTTTCCTACTTCTTTTCTAGGATGTTTTTCTACTTGTATTGACATCAGGAATGATTTCTTTTGAGCCCAACCCTAGGCATTTACCTACGAGTTTACTAATTCATTGGTGTGGCTCAAGAATAAGAAGTTTTAGAAATGTTCTTAGTGCCCTGTGCAATGGTCTTCATTTTTTTCCATTTCCAGTATGTCCCTTATTTTAACGTTTTAATATCCTTAATTTCCCTAGGGGCATTTTTTATTCAGGATATCACCAATTTTCCAACTTGTCCCTGGTTAATGTTTCCTCAAACTATAGACATTTGGGTAGCTGTACTTTTGTGGGGACAAGGAGCCCTGGTGACACAATCGTTAGGTACTTGGCTGCTTACAAAAAGGCCCGTGGTTTGAACTCACCAGCAACTCCATGGGAGGAAAAACCTGGTGATCTGCTCCCGTAAAGATTACAGTCTAGAAAACCTATGGGGTGGTTCCACTCAGTCTGCTACAGGGCTTCAAACTGGTTCATTACAGTTTGAACCCCTGCCAAGAATTAGCATTTCTAACAAGTTCCCTGCTGAGAATTTGCATTTCTACTCACATGTACTGAATCATAATCTACATTTTAACAAGATTCCTGGGTGATTCTTATGTATAACTTCCTGTGAACTTGTTAGAAATGCAAATTCTCAGCAGGTGTTCCAACCGGAACAAATCAGTTTAAAGCCCTGGCCTGATAGGGTTGCCATGAGTCAGAATGGACTCAATGGCACACACCACCACCAACAACACTTCTGTGGGGAATGTCATGTATATGGCACATTAGAAATATCAATTACCATTTGCAACAAGCAAAATTAAAATCAACTGTATGGACAAAAGTTCAGATTATACTTCTGTGGTGAGAAATCCCTTACATTAAGATTCAGTATCTTACTCTGGAAGTGCCATCTAGGGAAGATTTGACTGTGCTTAGTTTCCTTCTCTTGTATGTAGTGGCTAATTGTGCCAGGGTCGCAGTTAACACCTGGGTTCAGATCCAAACCTCACCATTTATTAGCTGTGTGACCTTTGTGCATCAGTTTCTCTCTGCATAAAATGGTAACATAATAGTACTGCCCTTGTAGGGTCAACAAGAAGTTTAATATGTTAGCTTGTAGGCACCCATGACTTCAGATGGACTACCTCAGTTCTTAAATTTAGTAACAATTTTCCTTTACTACAAATATTAGCCAGAGTCTTGGCCACTGGTAGAGCCCTTGGGTGGGGCACTAAACCCAAACTCGTTGCCATAGAGTTGATTCTGACTCATGGCGACCCTATGTGTTACAGAGTAGAACTGCTCCATAGGATTTTCTTGGCTGTAGTCTTTACAGAAGTAGTTCACAAGGGCTCTTTTCTGCAGAGCTGCAGTAGATTCAAATAACCTCCCATGGAGTTGCTGGTGAGTTCAAATCATGGGCCTTTTTGTAAGCAGCCAAGTACCTAATGATTGTGTCACCAGGGCTCCTTGTCCCCACAAAAGTACAGCTACCCAAATGTCTATAGTTTGAGGAAACATTAAGCAGAGACAAGTTGGAAAATTGGTGATATCCTGATAGGGCATTAAAAGTACATTTTTTATTAACAATTTTGGAAAATTTTTAAGAGACATCAGCCTATCATGTTAAAACAAATAGAATAGACCATGTTGTTTGAGACAAGAGCTGTTGTTGAAAGTTAGTGGTACCCATGCTCCTGTGAACTTTATTCTAAGTTTAAAGAGAGAAGTTGTTGAACAGCTATTAGAGGATTTACAACTTGAGATGAGGTTCCTTCTAGGAACGAAGTGCGTGATTTGATGAATGAGCGAACCCAGAAACTGTGGGATGAAATTGGATCAAAATAAACGAGCTTCATTTTCTTAAACAGCGTTTTCCCATTATTCACATAGGAGAATGTCAAGGTTGAAAGAGGTCTTCCATCTGAATGCCTTTTATCTGTAACATCACTATCCCACGGCTGGGTATCTTTGTTTTAACTGCTTGCAGCAGTGAGGAGCTTCATATAGTTTAGATAATTTGGAGATGATTTATTTAACAGTTACAAAAGTTTTTATTTAGAGATTGGCCTGTCCGGAAGAATTCTACAGGCAAAATATTGAATGATGTAGGAAACATCAAAAGGAGAGGGAAGGAATACACAGAATCACTGTACCAGAAGAACTGGCTGATGTTCAAACATTTCAGGAAGTAGTGTATGATCAAGACCCTATGAGACTGAAAGAAGAAGTCCAAGCTGCACTAAAGGCACTGACAAAACACAAGGCTCCAGGAATTTGCCTGTAGAATTTACAGAAGTAGTTCACAAGGGTTCATCTGACATCAGCAATGATATCCCTTGTTCCACGCCTTCTCCAGAATCTGGCTTGAATTTCTGGCAGTTCCCTGTCAATGTACTGCTGCAACTGTTTTTCAGTTATCTTCAGCAAAGATTTACTTGCGTGTGATATTGAGGATATTGTTTGATAACTTCTGCATTCTGTTGGATCACCTTTCTTTTGAATGGGCACAAATAATGGATCTCTTCCAGTCTGTGGGCCAGGTAGCTCTCTTCCAAATTTCTTGGTATAGACGAGTGAGCACTTCCAGAGTTGTATCTGTTTGTTGAAACATCTTAATCGGTAGTCTGTCAATTAAGTAACTACTTGACGTAATAAATTTATGATAATCTAGCATCTTTAAATCTTTTTCACCCATGTTACTGTTAACACATGTAACTTACACTTTTTTTTTTTTGGACTAGTTGCAAGATTAAACATTGTTTATGTGAAATTTCACCTTCTTAGAATTTGATCCAACATTCTAGCTTATTGATAGCATTCTTTCTTGTGACCAATCTATTTTACTACTGGTAGTAGTTAGAGCAATATTATTCATACCATGGATCAGTAGATAACTAATTAAGGCCTTAAAAGAGTCAAGTATAACTTTATTCTGACAATTAATTTGTAAATCATTTACAAGGTTGGAAACCATGCTACTACATAGATATCATACACGGCCATGTTATATACTTAATTTGAAACCAATCTAAGTCATAAGAAGCTTTTAAAGCATTATAATAAAAAATAGATAATATTCCAATTATATACTTTACATTCCATTCAAAGAGTTCCAACATTATACTACCTAGAAGCCCAGAAGTAGGTGGCCTTTGAAATCTTCACAGAAGTAGTAGAATTTGATCCAGGCAGGCCTGGAAGTTTGCCTAGATTTGGATTAGACAGAGAGAAGAGGTCATACATTTGAGAAGAATCATGGAATCAGGTTGATGAAGCAGGAACAGCAGGGTCACATTGGTGATGGTATACAGATGAGCAAAGTTTATGTATAAAAGAGTGTGGATGATGAGATTAGACAGGTGTATTGACATTCCTTGTGTGATGCTTTTATCAGTGTCAGCTTCCTTAAAGGGAACAACTCATCTCTAGTGAAGGTAATCCTCAGTGCTCGTAAGTGAACAGGTTGAAGACTCCTGTATACTAGCTATCTCCAGACTTGTCTTTTTCAGTTTCAGTTATATTAAATATCTGTCATCAAAGATGAATTTTATAAGCAGTCATGCCTCCTAGGATACTGTTGAAAAAATAAGTGGTCTTATCTTTATAATAAGATGGTTTCTTCGGATTTCTTTTGGGAGGTGTGCTCATTTCCCATTGAATATGGTTTCTCCAGTGTTCATTCTAACATGGTGCACCAGGTGATTGGCCTTTCTCTGGAACATTTTGAAGTTCCTGTGTTTTAATATCCTATATGAATATATTTAACGTATGGTTTATTTTGAGACGGTAAACTGATGTTCACTTTTTCTTTTTCTGCCCTTTGTGCACTGTGTAGCAGAAGCATCTGCTCTGATAATGAATGGAGCCACAAAGCATTAACTCCTCATTAAGTTACTATTAAGTTACATGGTATTCATCTCCATGGACGATGGCAGTGATTGTGCAGCTTCCCTGGGTATTATTTGTTGTTGTCATTAGTTACCATCAAGTTGACTCTGATTCATGGTGACCTTATGTATTACAGAAGTATTGCCCATTCCTGAACCTTCTTCATGATCACTGGTATGTTTGGGTCCATTGTTGAGACTATTATGTAATGCCTTCCAGGCTAGGGGGCTCATCTTCCAGCATTATACTGGACTATATCCTGCTGTGATCCATAAGGTTTTCATTGACTAATTTTCAGAAGTAGATCACCAAGTCTTTCTTCCTAGTCTGAGTCTGGAAGCTCTGCTGAAATCCGTCCACAAGGGTGACCCTGCTGGTGTTAGAAATACCAGTGGCATAGCTTCTAGAATCATAGCAACATGTGAGGCACCACAGTACAACAAACTGACGGATGGGTGGTGAATGTATTGTTTACTCACCCTTTATAGTATGTTCTCAGTGGAAACTGACTTCCCTTGCACTGTTGTTTTACTAATGATATATTTAATAAAGGAAAGAAAACAGAGGGCATCAGTGATCACAAATATCTACATCTGGCAGAGGATTGAAAGGAAAAGTGATTACAGCTGCCTTTAACAGTGAATGTTATTAAAATGTTCAATGGGCAATGTCTATGTTAAATAAGAAACATTTGAAAGAAATGGTCAGGATTAACAGGGACTTAAATTGAAACCATGTTGGTTTGTAGGTAATAGAATGCTAGAGACAAACATGGCCTTTAATATAAAAGCATTCTTTAGCCCAAATTATCCATGTGGCCCTGTTTGTGCCACTGGAATTTGATTAGGCTTGGATTTTTCAGGAAACCAGAAAGAGGCAAGAAGAAGCCATTTAATCTCCTGTTAAATGGTTTATTCCCTCTGCTCAAGCCTTTGGGTAACTCAGTTTATTAAAATGATCTGGAGTTTAGCTGTACCACCCATATGCATGCTTTTTGGCCTGAGCTTGGGAGTATTAGTGTCAGTATACAATGTGGGGGGACAGAGTGCGGGGGGTGATGGGAAGTGGACCTTGTTAAGAGCTCAGGCCGGTGGGTAGCAGTTCATTGTTTAGCCCACAGATTGTTACTTAACAGCTTGAATGTTCCCATCTGGCAGCTCCTCATTCTGCATTTGTCATGTCAATATGCTGTAACTTGCTCACGGAAGCAGAGTGGATGGTTCTAATTCTCCTAATGTACACAGGAGCCTCAACAGCACTCACAAATAAAAATGTCACATGTTATTTGAGGAGATCTTACGTTGATTCACAGCCCTTCTATTCTTTGTTCCGTGTGGGTCTTTGTTAGTCAATTCAGCAAAAATGTATATTGCCATCGGAAATCCCCAGGAACTAGGACTTGTGTATTTATAAAGAAGAATTCATTCTGAATCACCACAACCAGGAATTCCAGAGCACTGCTGGGGAGAAGGAAAGCTGGTGGCAGAGTGGTTAAGAGCATGGTTGCTAACCAAAAGGTCGGCAGTTCAAATCCACCAGCCGCTCCTTGGAAACCCTATGAGTCAAAATCTATTCGACAGCAACAGGTTTGGTTTTCTTGGTATTAGAGGAGATAGGAACTCAAGGAGCAAAAGGCCACTAAAACATTTTATAAAAGGAAAGCCACCTCTGAAATGAATTAAACCTCCATGGTTAATGTGTTAACCCTGCCAGGGGGAGGAAAAAAAAAGTAAGGATTCCACAAAGCTGTTACTCCTGAGAATAGAACTTCTTATTTGTTTCTTTTGTATGTAGCCCATTGTCTAGGACATAGCACCTTCCTATCATTCTATCCACTGATAACACTGCCCATCAAGTAACTCAGAGCACTTTGTAAATGTCTATTCTATCAATAAATGCATGACGGAATAAGCAAAATTGAGTTTGGACCTTTATTACCTATTATCCCTAGGCTACTTCAATAGCCTCCCAATACCACCTTCTACTTTCCCCTTTTAGTAACATACGCAATTCTGACAGAGTAAGCTTTAAATAGTACCATTTTGGTTGTTCCATTCTTTATTCAAAAGCTTTTAGTGTTGCCACATTGTCCACAGGATAATTTAAAAACTCCTTGGTCTCATAGTATTTAAGTCCATCCAAAATACTACCCTACCACTTGTCTGTCAGTTTGTCATACTGTGGTGGCTTGTGTGTTGCTATGATGCTAGAAGCTATACTACTGGTATTTCAAATACCAGCCAGGTCACCCATGATGAGCAGGTTTCAGTGGAGCTTGCAGACTAAGACAGACTAGGAAGAAGGACCTGGCAGTCTACTTCTGAAAAAATTGGCCAGTGAAAGCCTAATGAATAGCACCAGAACATTGTTTGATATAGTGCTGGAAGATGAGCCCCCCCCAGGTTGGAAGGCACTCAGAATATGACTGGGAAAGAGCTGCTTCCTCAAAGTGAATCAACCTTAATGATGTGGATGGAGTAAAGCTTTAGGGACCTTCATTTGCTGATGTGGCACGACTCAAAATGAGCAGAAAAAGCTGTAAACATCTGTTAATAATAGGAAGGTGGAATGTATGAAGTACAAACCTAGGAAAATTAGAAGTTGTCAAAAATGAAATGGAGACTGATTGGATTTGTAAACGTTCACTTGAAGCTTAATAAAAGTTATTAAAAAAAAAATGAAATGGAACTCATAAAAATCAATATCCTGGGCATTAGTGTGCTGAAATGGACTGATACTGGCCATTTTGAATTGGACAATCATATGGCCTACTATGCTGGGAATGACAATTTGAATAGGAATCGTGTCCCATTCACTGGCGAAAAGAATATTTCAAGGTCTATTCTCAACTACACTGCTGTCGGTGTTAAGATAATATCCACATGCCTGCAAAGAAGACCAGTTACTACAACTGTTATTCAAATTTATGCACCAACTACTAATGCCAAAGATGAGGAAATTGAAGATTTTTACCAACTTCTGCAGTCTGAAATTGATCAAACGTGCAATCAAGATGCATTGATAATTACTGATATTGGAATGCGAAAGTTGGAAACAAAGGATAAATAGTTGGAAAATATAGCCTTGGTGATAGAAATGACACCGGACATCACATGATAGGCTTTTGCAAGACCAAAGACTTATTACAAATACCTTTTTTCACCAACATAAATGGCAACTTTACAGTTGGACTTCGCCAAATGGAATAAACAGAAATCAAATTGACTATACCTGTGGAAAGAGAAGATGGAGAAGCTCAATATCATCAGTCACAACAAAGCCAGGGGCAACAGTGGAACAGACCCCCAATTCCTCATATGCAAGTTCAAATTGAAGCTGAAGAAAATTAAAACAATGCTACAAGAGCCAAAATACGACCTTGAGTATATCCCACTTGAATTTAGAGACCATCTCAAGAATAGATTTGATACCAGATGAGTTGTGGGATCACATCAAAGACATCAGACACGAAGAAAGCAAACGGTCATTAAAAAAGACAGAGAAGAAAGAAAAGACCTAAATGGATGTCATAAGAGACTTTGAAACTTGCTCTTGAATGTAGAGCAGCTAAAGTCAATGGAAGAAATGAAGTAAAAGAGCTGAAAAGAAGATTTCAAAGGGCAGCTCAAGAAGACAAAATAAAACTATAATGAAATGTGCAGATGTGGAATTAGAAAACTAAAAGGGAAGAACATGCTCAGCATTTCTCAAGCTGAAAGAACTGAAGGAAAAATTTAAGCTTTGAGTTGCAATATTGAAGGATTCTATAGGCAGAATACTGAATGACACAGGAAGCATCAAGAGAAGATGGAAGGAATACACAGATCCACTCTACCAAAAAGAATTTGTCAATGATCAACCATTTCAGGAGGTAGCATATGGTCAGGAATCAGTGGTACTGAAGGAAGAAGTCCAACGTGCACTGAAGGCATTGACAAAAAACAAGGCTCCAGGAATCAATGGAATACCAACTGAGATGTTTCAATAAAGTGATGCAGTGCTGGAAGTACTCGCTTCTCTATGCCAAGAAATTTGGAAGAAAGCTACCTGGCCAACTGACTGGAAGAGAGCCATATTTGTGCCCATTCAAAAGAAAAGCATTCCAACAAAAAGTGAAAATTATTGAACAATGAAATTAATATCGCATGCAAGTAAAATTTTGCCAAAGATCATTCAAATGTGGTTGCAGCAGTACATTGACTGGTAATGCCAGAAATTCAAGCTGGATGCAGAAGAGGATGTGGAACAAGGGATATCATTGCTGATGTTAGATGAATCTTGGTTGAAAGCAGAGAATGCCAGAAAGATGTTTACTTGTGTTTTATTGAGTGTGCAAAGGCGTTTGACTGGATCATAACAAATCATGGATAACATTGCTAAGAATAGGAATTCCAGAATACTTAGTGGTGCTCATGAGGAACTTCTACATAACCAAGAGGCAGTCATTCAAACAGAACAAGGGGATATTGTGTGGTTTAAAATTAGGGAACATATGTGTCGAGGTTGTCCTCTTTCACCATACCTATTCAATCTGTATGATGAGCAAATAATCAGAGAAGCTGATCTATATGAAGAAAGGCATGGCATCAGAATTGGAGGAAGACTCATTAATAACCTGCGATATGCAGGTAACACAACCTTGCTTGCGGAAAGTGAAGAGGACCTGAAGAACTTACTGATGAAGATCAAAGACCATAGCCTTCAGTATGGGTTACACCTCAACATAAAGAAAACAAAAATCCTCATAAGTGAACCAATAAGCAACATCATGATAAACAGAGAAAAATTTGAAATTGTCAAGGATTTAATTTTATTTGGATCCACAATCAACATCAGCAGTCAAGAAACAAATAACATGTTGCATTGGGCAAATCTGCTGCAAAATACTCCTTAAAGTGTTAAAAAGCAAAGATGTCACCTTGAGAACTAAGGTGGGCCCAACCCAAGCCTTGATATTTTCAGTCACCTCATATCCATGTGAAAGCAGACAATGAACAAGGAAGACCAAGGAAGAATTGATGTCTTTGAATTATGGTGTTGATGAAAAATGTTGAATATACCATGGACTGCCAGAAGAATGAACAAAGCTGTCTTGGAAGAAGTACAGCCAGAATACTTCTTAGAAGTGAGGATGATGAGACTTTGTCTCACATACTTTGGGTATTTATCAGGAGGGACCAGTCTGGAGAAGGACATCATGCTTGGTAGAGGATCAGCAAAAAGGATGAAGACCCTCAACCAGATGCATTGATACACTGGCTAAAACAAAGGGCTCAAACATAGCAATGATTGTGAGGATGGCACATGACCAAGCAGTGTTTAGTTCTGTTGTACATGGGGACATTATGAGTCAGAAGCAATTTGATGGCACCTAACAACAACAAAATACTACCCCATCCTACCCTCTTGCTTATGTCCTATGATGCCCCAATTAAATAATCTTTTCCAGCCAAATTGTCTCTTTAATTTTAGTGGTTGTGAATTGTCCAGCAGCCATACATCAGTCCATGTGGTCCCACTGCCTGAACTGCCCCACCTAGCACTCTCTGCACAGGAAAATCCACCTGATACCTCAAGACCTATCTGGAGCCCAGTATTCTCCGTGAAGCCTTTTCTGACTCCTCCAGTTAGAACAGACAATATATTTTTCTTGCCATGTATGTGAATAGCCTGCTAAAAGCCTACTAAAAGTAGCCCCAAGTGAGAAAAATCCAGTATCAAAATGACACTTTTTCTCACCTCCAAGGACTTTGTTGGACTCAAATCATTGGATTAGAAGACTGCTTTCTCTCATCTCTTATATATCTCTAGGTTTACTTTAACTCCCTCGTATTTCAAACAGATCCTGTCATGTGATTGAGTTCCTGCTGTCCAGTTGCTCCTGGATTCTTCTCTGTGCACAGCGTTTGGTTAAGTCAGCTACAATATTAGTCTGCCAAACCTTTCGCCCTTCCAGGAAACACAACAGAAGAGTGTAAAGTATCTCCCTTTCCTGCTCACTGACCACTCTTCCCTTGGATTTGCAGGATCTGGGCCTAACTGGTGAAGATGAAGATGAAGCCTGGAGGGACAAGACATGTCCCCCAGCTCTTCCCCATGCCTGCCCTGGTAGTGATTGTTCCTTTTGATTCAGCTTTGATGGGGATCCATGTTCAGCTGACAGTTTGCACCAGTGGTTCTCAAAGTATGGTTCCCAGAAGAGCATCATCGGCATCACTTGAGACTTGTCAGAAAAGTAAATTCCCACCTCACATCTACTCAATCAGAAACTCTGGGGGTGGGACCACCATGGTTATCTTTTAACAGCCCTCTAGGGATTCCGATGCTCACTAAAGTCTGATAATTCTGGTCTCAATGAAGGTTAGCATTTTCTATGTTAATTTATAACTAATATCTTGTTAATTAGGGTAGGCAGCTTTTTACATTCTTGGACAGAACTTTCTACTTGGGCAGCAGGAGAATATTTTGTGTTATTTCTAATTATATATTTGGTAATCTCACAATGGAAGTAACCAACAACTTAATTGGTTAAAATCTGCAATAATAAAATGTCATGTTTTTAAATGTATCACCATATTCTTGTAACATTGTAGCAAGGTTGCTAATACAAGACTACTCTTGCTGTTGAGTTGATTCCTACTCATAGTGACCCTATAGGACAGAGTAGAACTGCCCCATATGGTTTCCAACGAGCACCTGGTCGATTTGAACTGCTGACCTTTTGGTTAGCAGCCGTAGCTCTTAACCACTGTGCTACCAGGGCTTCTGGATACAAGACTAGTGTATAAAAATCAATTACAACAAAAAGAAAAAGAAATTAGACAAAACATTTAAAATACATAATTTTCATAATATATTTAAAATATAAAATAGCTAGGATGAGGTCTATCAAAAGATGTGAAAGATCTCGGTGGATAAAGTTAAAAAATATACTCAGAGACATTAAAGAAGATCTAACTAAATGAAAAGATATACCATGTTCATAAACTGGAAGGCTATAATAGATAAATTAATAAATTCCTTCCAAATTAACCTGCAAGGTTATTGTAGTCCAATTTAAGATTGTGAAATTTTATAAGATGACTCTAAAATTGATTCAGAAATGCAAACAGCCAAGAATATTTAATGCATTCTTAAGGAAAACAACAAGGTAACATGAATCATTATAAAGCTATTGTAATTAAGGTAGTGTGCATTGGTGCAAGGCTATACAAATACACCTGGCATGCTAAGTACACCAATACTAGGAGCCCCAACAGAATCACACTTATATGGATATTTGAAATGAGGCAGAGGTGGTTTTAGAGATCAGTGGTGAAATGACAGATTTTTTAATTAATTGTTCTAGGAAAACTGCCTATTCATATTGAGGGCAAAAGAAAGAAAAAAATATTCCAACTTTGAACCATTCACAAAAGTAAATTCCATATGGATTAAAGAGCTAAATATGGAAGACAAAGCAATAATGTTTTCTGACAATAACATGGACAATATCTTTATTACTACAGGCTAAGGAAGGGTTTTTTAAACAAGATAAAAATTAAACTAATTGTATTAATTAGGATATGGCTTTATGGTCACAAATAGCCAAATTCCAGTGGCTTAAAGATGAAGTTTTTTTTCCTTGTAGAAATGCAGTGAAGTTTTTTGTGTCAGTAAGAGAGGTTACCATCACACAGTCATTCGAGGACATAAGCTGAAGATTATGCTTCTTTTCTTCAACAATTGGGTTTCTAAGGATACCCTAGATGTGGCTGCCCCAGGACACCAGGCAAAAAGAAAGAGCACAACATAGACCATATAGAAAATTTCTATGAGATAGACCTGGAAAAGGTACACGTCATTCCCGTTCCCATCCAACTGGAGAGAACTTAGTCATGTGATCTCACCTAAAGGCAAGGTTGAGCCCTGGTGCTGCAGTGGTTAAGAGCTATGGCTGTTAACCAAAAGGTCGGGCAGTTCAAATCCACCAGCCACTCCTTGGAACCCTATGGGGCAGTCCTATTCTGTCTTACAGGGTCGCTATGAGTCAGAATTGGCTCAACAGCAATTTTTTTTTTTTTAATGGCAAGTTAGTCTAGGAAATGTAGTCAGTCTCTGTTCCTAAGAACAGAAGTGATATTGGCAGTGATCAGTAATCATAAAATTGACAGACATGCCTATATTGAAAGGACAGAAAGATAAAGAGAGCAAAAGACTAGCTGACAGGTGGGAGAAGTTTTGTAGGCTACATAAATAACATATCCAGAATATATAAAGAAGATTGTCAAATCAATAATAATAAAAAAAATAGAAAATTTGACATAGACTTGAACAAGCACTTCACAAAAAAGGAAATCCAAATGACATAAAAAAAGATTGGAATGCAGCTCACTTTGATGTACTAGACTGGACGGCCATCTCATCAGGTATCCAGACAAAACAGTTGGCACTCTCTTCCTTGATTTTGTGTTACCTGTACACAGAAAATCAAAAAACAGAAGTGCACGACTTGACTGCCAGTCTTTAGAGCCCAACGTCTCATCTCGGGAGATATAGGTCTGTCCAACGGAGAATGATGTAACACTATAATGGCAGGTCCTCTAAAACATGAGTGATATTTAATGGATTTTAAGACATGTTATCAGGATGGATCAGTCCCTGGAGATGTACATCATGCTTGGTAAAGTAGAGGGTCAGCAAAAAAGAGGAAGACCCTCAACCAGATGGATTGACACAGTGGCTGCAACAATGAGCTCAAAAACAGCAACAATTGTGAGGATGATACAGGACCAGGCAGTGTTTCGTTCTGTTGTACGTAAGGTCGCTATGAGTCAGAACCAAATCAATGGCACCTAACAACAACAACAACAAGATTTGTTTATTGTCAATGCTTGATTTACCAATTCTGGTGATAAAAGCCTTTTTTACAGACCCTCTTCAAAAACTTTGGTAATTCTAGTAATTCCTAAAGAGATCACCTAGGGAATTAAACGCCTAAACATTTGGCTCCTGGCAAAGATTCCCATTTAAAGCTGAGAAAAGCATAACCCCCAAGACCCTTGATCCCCTTTTGTCTCAAGAAAATCCTCAACCTAATCCTCATTCTTGTGCATGTATTTTTCTCTTGGGAAATAGAATGTGTCTGGGTGTTTTTCATTCTGGGTAGCACCATGAATTGTATCTGAAGAACAGGAATAAAGATGGACTAGTCTACCCTATGGGGCAGTTCTACCCTGTCCTGTAGGGTCACTATGAGTCGAAATCGACTCGACGGCAGTGGGTTTGGGTTAGTCTACCCAAGAGTCCTAAAGGAATGATATCACAGAAGGGCCAGTATAAACTAAGGTATTCCAGAATGGCAATGATCTACCCTGGGAAACTGGTTCAGTTAACACATTCAAAAGGCACGAGCCAATCTGGATTTAGAAGTTAAAACTCAGAGCCAAGCCGAAGCCGGACAGCCATGAACAAAGCTAAGAGTGAATGAAGGCAGACCCTGAACGATGCTGTAGAGTTTTTGCCTTTATTTGAGACCGGCCATGTGAATCGTGACCTCTGATGTTGGCATAAAGGTACAGGTCAGAGAATGCTCCAAGGTAAGTGATCTTGGAGAGATATAATTATTCTAATATTTTTGGTGCTAATTTTAGGGTTTTGAACATTATGGAATGAGACACTGTGTTTAAGTCCTTTGCAATAAGTATCTCATTTAACCTTCACAGTAACATTTTGAGGTAGGTGCTATACTTATGCTGAACTTCGCAGATCAGGAACTGAGGCTTATAGCAGTGACTTCCCCAAGACCACAGAGTTAATGAATGTCAGGGGCATAACTTGAACCTCTTTTACTGAATCCAAAGCCCTGTGCCTATTGCTGCATCAGGTTTCCTCAACCACTATAACTCCAAGTATCTACCCTTGCTCATTCATTAATTAATTCAGCCAATGTTTTTTGAGAACCTACTATTGGATTTGTATTAGGAATATGACTGTTATATAAATTTGCCAAAGATGGCCTCTGTGTATTGGCCCTAGGTTGTTTATTCCATTCTAATGAGGAGAGAGAGGTAATAAATAATACATAATGCTATGTATTATGAAGAAAAACAAAGGAGAGTAAGGGAGTAGCTGGTTTGGATGGGGAGGAATATGGTGCTATTTCAGACAGGATGGCCAAGGAAGGCCTCTATCATGAGACATTTGAACAGAGGCCTGAAGGAGACAGTAGGTATAAAAGCCCTGGGGAAAACCCACGCATTTTGTCTTATGGAGCAGCAAGGAGGCAGGAGTGGCTCACAGAGAGAACTAGGGAGAGTGGTAAGAGGTGCGTCAGTGCCGGGGCACATCACACATGGCCTTGTAGATAGACTGAGGGGTAATGTAAAGTGTGATGGAAAGGCACCAGAAGGTCTCAAGCTGAGAAAAGAGGTGATCTGATTTATGATTTAAAGGGATCATACTAGCTGCTGTGTGGAGAACAGACTGTTGGACCCACGAGAGGAAGTAGATAGCTATTGCAAAAATCTAGTCTAATGATGATGATGTCTTGGGATGGGGAACTGAGCAGGTGGGGAGAAGTGGTTTGATTTCAGCCCTAGTTGGATGGAAGAGATGACAGAATTTACTGACAGAGTGAAAGAGGGTGTCCAAAAGGACTCCATTTACTGAGACAGAAAACACTGAGGTCTAAATACGTGAAGTAAAAAAAAAAAAAAAAAAAGTGAAGTGAGGGGAGTAAATTAGGAGCTTAACATATCTTTGGATATGTTAAGTTTAAGGTGTCTGAAAAACATCCAAGTGGAGATGCTTCTTTCACCAGGAGGCTCAACAAACAATAGCTGAGGTGGCTGTTACCTTTTGTCACCTTGACATTCAGAGACACAAATTCCTGGAAGTTAGAAGCTGCCAATATCTGCCTCAGAAAACAGAATCCTTGCCCACTAAAAGCTGCTCACTTTTAGGCTTTCCTTTTCATAGGAAGACTCTTACATGCATTCTGTTTGGTTCTTACTCCCTTTTTTGGGCTTTATTTGTAACCCTGTGACAGATGAACTAAAATAAAGGACTGGATTAGGAAGCTCAGAGATTCTGTATTCTTTGTCAATTTCATGGGCCATTTCATTTGCTAGTTGAATATATGTTTACTCAGCATCTGCTCTGAGCATCAAAATCAAGCCTTGGTTGCCCATAGCCTTGACTTTAAAAATGCCCCCTTGTGTTGGCATGTCCTCCTTCCTTGTTTCACTCTCCCAACTTCCTCACTCCTACTTGGGGGATCTATATTGCAGGCTCTGCTTTTTTTATTGTTATAAAAGTACAGGAAATATAATATTTTCCAATTCAACCTTTTTCACATATACAATTCAGTGACACAAATTACAGCAATCATTTTGTGCAACCATCACAATATCCATTGCCAAATTTTCCATCACCATAAACAGAAACTCAGTGCTTCTTAAACAGTGATTTCCCCTTCCTTCCGCCCCCGGTAACCACTATTAAACTCTGACGGCTATATATTTGTCAGGCTGCGCTTTTGCAGGAATATAAACTGTGCCATTCAAGCAACAGTCAGTGATAAGCTAGAATAAACTGTAGAGGACCTAGTGGGCAGTCCCCTTCACCTGGACATGTGAGAGCGGTATTAATGGCTGCCACATAGTATGTGCCTGGTAAACCAGATCATTGTCCACTCTGAGTAGAGCCTCCTCTGCCTTCCCATTGCACTCAGAGTAAGATCCACACTCCTTACCATGACTTCCCCACAACTGTACTTCTCCTGGTCCACTACGCTCCAGCTACACTTTCTTCTGCTTTTTAGAACTCGCTCACTTTACTCGCTCCCTCACTCAGTCACTCCCTCACTCACTCCCTCTCTCCCATCTTAGAGCCCCTACACTTGCTGTTCCCTCTGCCTGGAAAGCTTTTCCCCTATGTCTTCGCATCCTTGACATCTTCATGCTTTTCAGTGTCAGCTAAAATGTCAGCTTTCAGGGAGGCCTTCCCTGATGTCCCTAGCTAAAGTAACCTCCATGCTAAGTTTCTACTACGATACCGTAAAAAACGGGTTGGGGGCAGTGTCTGACCTCCTCCAACTTCACAAGGGGAAAGGAGAACCAATATCAACAGCAGGGTAACACTGACTCCTGTGAGGTGGAGGCCAGACAAGCCTCCTTTCTCCACCGTCTCTACTAATTCTGACACCAACCGTCCCTCCCACAGCACTCTTTCCTTCTTTGCTTGGTTCGATAATTTGTTACAGTGACCACACAGAACTCACAGATCATACTCATGATTATGGGGTTTATTAGAAAGTAACAGGTTACAATTTAGGCTCAGGAACACTCAAGGATACAGCTCTATCAGGACAGCCTCTTCCCAGCCATGCTCGTGGGCAAGCCTCTCCCTGACCCTCAATCTCTGCCCAAAGGCCCTCGGTTTTCTCACTCCATGGGCTGAGAAGTCCATTGCACTGTCTCCTGTGGGCCCGTCCTGTAGGTCTCTCCTACCTGTCTCTGACTTCAGTGTTACACCAATCTCTCTCGCTCTCTGTTTCCTGGTCCCAAGAACTTCTCAGCACAGGGATCTCAGGTTCAAAGGATGAGCTGGCTCCTGGCTGTTCTTCCTTGGCAGTGGTAGCATCTTCTCTTTCCTGCCTCTGGGGTGGCTCATTTCAAGCCCATTGGAATGATAAAACTAACCAATCCCTTTGAGGGCCAGGATATCATATCGGCACAGTCCTGCCCAATCACTTGGTTGGGAGTTACAAGATCATGGCCAGAAAGGCCACACAAAGTGATCCATCACACTGCAAATACCATCTTTTATTTGCCTCATAACACTTTGTACTCTCTGTAAGTGTACTGTTATTTGTTTATTACCTGTGCCCACTTTTAGAAAGTGAACTTCATGAGGGTAGAGCCCTTCTTTTCCTTGTTCACTGCTGTGCTCATTGCTCACCCAGTGCTTAGATGAGTGCCTGTTGCATAGATGGCCCTTCGAGCAGCTGCCTTTGTGCTCTGTCAGCTCTTACCTCTACATGCTGCAGGCTGCATTTTCTGACTCCTGTGAGTCTCTACCTGGATTCTATGCTTTTTCTGGTTGAAGGTGCCTGCTTGGCTCATGAACAGAGCAAGCCAGAAAAGCCAAAGAGTTAATGAATGCCCTAGATACAGCTCTCAAACAATGACAGATGAGGTGGTTTCTTCACCACTTGGATGGAGTAACTCTGGGACATGTAAGTTGTCTTCAAGAGTTTCCCAATGGGACTAAACTCTAACTGCCCACAGTGGTAACTGGCTTGATAATGTAATCTTTATTTGTTCAATTTCTTTTCCTGCTCACACCCTCAGCAGTGTTTCCTGGGAATACCTCCCAACTAAATGACTTGCACTTGAATCTTTTTCTCAGGTCCCCTTGCTTCTAGGGAATCCAACCTCAAACAGCCTTCAATAAATGAATGAATGAATGCCCAAGTATTTGAACTCAAATAGTACTTACTGTCTGGAACTTACCAGGAATTGACTGCTTTATTTATACTGTCATAGTTTTGTTTTTTAAATCTTTCCCCACATTACACATTACATTATTCTGTCAATGTGCTTCTTAATTCTATATCTCACCGGGAAAAGACACAATAAACATGTTGTTTAAATAATAATCACAGTAACCCAAAGTCAAACCAGTTGCCATTGACTTGATTCTGATTGATGGCAACACCATGTGTGTCGGAGTAGGCCTGTTTAAGGATTCACTAAATAAGTGTTAGTTTGAGGATTTGAGTAATCGTGGAAGATATTTTTGATGTAGTCATAAGATTTGTTGAGTGGGAGTGATGATAGAGAATGTCTGAGCGAAGCTCCATCATGAAGTAGGAATAGAACGCATCATTAAAGTCAGAAACTTTCAGAACCTTCCATAAACAAAGAACAAGGTCCTAAGCAAAGGGAAAACAGGAAGTGATATGAGGAGAAGGAATTTGTTTATTGTGATTTCAACCACACTGGAATTTATTTTTATCAAAGCGAAACCATAGGCAAGTCAACAAGGCTGGGCAAAGGCCTCCGAGTGTAAGGTCTTAGATTCCCAACCAGGAGAGTAGAAACCAGAGGAATTTGAATACATTTTGATCTTTCTAGAAGTTGCTCAGTGTTTCTCAGAAAGGCATGGGTTTCCCTTTACTCTTCACTCTGAAATTAAAAATATTTTCTTTTTGGGAATGTAACATATCAAACAGAGTTTCCCAAAACTCAGATTCAAACTTCAGAGCCAGATTCCTGCAACATCATCCAGTATTTTATCATTAGTGTGACCAACATGTGGGATATAAATGACCCTCATCACTTCATCTCCTCTTGCAAACCTTGTTATATAGAGGGGACAGTGGGGTTTGAGCTACTCCCTTATTTCCTTGGTTAGAGCAGGGCTGAAAGCCCAACATCTACAGAGACCATTCATTCATATAAGGAATGAAGTTGTCCAGAGAAGTGCTGTGGACAACAGGAGAATGAATGTAAGGAGAGTGCAGTAAGCCAGGGTATCAGATGTTTTTAGGAGAAACCAAAAATCTGAATTTTTATTTCCCCATTTTCAGTATGACTAATCGCAATATTTTAATAACAATGTATAAGGAAAAAAAAAATCCCCATTTTGGAGCTAAATTTTATCCTTGGTCGCCAGCTGCCAACATCTATTATAGAGACTTGAAGCTACTTTGACATCATAATAAAAGAAAGGGATCCCTTATAATGGAAGCAAGACTTTTGTTGTGGTTTTAACCCCTTCTGAGAACTTATATTTTTAACAAGTTCCCAGGCGATGCTCATGCTGCTGGTTAGAGACCAGTTCTGATAATCACTAGTAAGCAGTGGTTCTCAAAATTTACTATACATAAGAATCATCTGGGGATCTTGTTAAAATGTAGATTCTGATTCAGTACATCTAGGGTGGAAACGTAAGTTCTCAGCAGGGCTTTAAACTAGAACAAACCGATTTGAAGCCCTAAATGGAAGCACTGTTGGAGATCCTCTTCTGACCCAGTTCTCTATAGTCTTCCTGTTTAAAGAGTGATCTCTGCAATAGATAAGTGGTAACTTTGGTGAAAGGTAAGACAATACACAATACTGGGAAAGTCAGCACATCTTGACCAAGGCAAGGTCGTGGAAGCTTTATAGACGCATCCAAACTCCCCGAGAGACCGAATTACTGGCTTGAGGGCTGGGGATCAGGGTCTCAGGGAACATCTAGCTCAATTGGCATAAAATAGTTTGTAAAGAAAATGTTCTACATCCTACTTTGGTGTCTTAACAGCCTTTGAGGGGCCATCTGAGATACTCTACTGGCCTCACCCTGTCTGGATCAATGGGGAATGAAGAAAACCAAAGACACAAGGGAAAGATTAGTCTAAAGAACTTATGGACTGCAAGTACCACAGCCTGCTGAGTCTAAACACAACTAGATGGTGCCTGGTTACCACCAAATGCTTTGACAGGTATCACGGTAAAGGGTTCCAGACAGAGCTGGAGAAAAATATAGAACAAAATTCTAACTCAAAAAAAAAAAAAAAAAAAGACCAGACTTACTAGTCTGACAGAGGCTGGAGAAACCCCAAGAGCATGGCCCCCGGACACCCTTTTAACTCAGTACTGAAGTCACTCCTGAGGTTCCCCCTTCAGCCAAAGACTATACATGCCTATCTGCTGCAAAAGACCTCCTTAAAGTGTTGAAAAGCAAAGATGTCACCTTGAAGACTAAGGTGCTTCTGATCCAAGCTGTTGTGCAACAACTCAGCTGTGCCTGGATCCAAGGTAGGCCATGTCTCCAAGAGACCAAAGAAAAGACTCTGGAACCAGTGATCATGACATAGGTTTATTAGGGGAGCGTACTCATGGGACGGCCGGTCCAGAGTGGTGGCTGGACCAGTTTAGCGCTCCACAACCACCTAGCAGGAGACACAAGCTTATATGCCATTCCAGCTGGGGCTAAGGCTTATTGTTTTTTTCTCCCAAGTCCTTGGGCAGCCAGTGTTCCCAGGGACTTCATGTCCAGGCCCAGATGTTTTTCTTCTTGTTGCTAAGGTGTTCCTCAGCCTTGGCCACTGGCCCAGGCATGCCACTCCTGGCCTTGTACCTTAGCCCAAGTTCATCCCACGTTCATTCCCAGCATGCTTTCGGGAAGAACAAAGCTGGCACCATTATAAGGGGATGCGTATAGCTGAATAGCATTACCCTACACAAGCCATGGTGTTTTCAGTCGGCTAATATGCATGCGAGAGCTGGACGATGAATAAGGAAGACCAAAGAAGAATTGAAGCCTTTGAATTGTGGTGTTGGTGAAGAATATTGAATATACCATGGACTGCCAAAAGAACAATCTTGTCTTGGAAGAAGTACAGCCAGAATGCTCCTTAGAGCAAAGATGATGAGATTACATCTGACGTATTTTGGACATGTTATTAGAAGGGATAAGTCTCTGGAGAAGAGCATCATGCTTGGTAAAGTAGAGGGTCAGCAAAAAAGAGGAAGGTGCTCAACAAGATGGATTGACATGTGGCTGCAACAATGGGCTCAAACATAGCAATGATTGTGAGGGTGGCACAGGACCAGGCAGTGTTTTGTTCTGTTGTACACAGGGTCACTATGAGTTGGAACCGACTCAATAGCACCTAACAACAACAACAACAACATAAAACAAAAAGAGCATAAATGGGCAAACCAGCCTAGGGGCAAGGACAAGAAAACAGGAGGGGAGAGGAAAGCTGGTAATTGGGAACCCAAGGTCAAGAAGGGGAGAGTGTTGACATGTCATGGGGGTTGGCAACCAATGTCACAAAACAATATGTGTATTAATTGCTTAATGAGAAACTAATTTTCTCTGTAAACCTTCATCTAAAGTACAATAATAAAAAATAAATAGTGATCTCTGGTCACCCTGTATCAGCATCACCTAGGAGCTCGTTAGAAATATAGACTCTCTAGCCCCTCCCAGACCCACTGAATCAGAACATACTTTCTAGCAAGATCCCCAGTTGATTGGTTTTGCTTATTAAAGTTCCAGAAGCATTGCTTGAGTTTTCCTTTTGGAGAAAAAAAAAATCAGATTCTAAATATAGCAGCTGTGATTTAAGTCTACTAATATGTAGAGAGAAGCAAAAGAATTTTCCAGAAGTCATAGACATCCACAAAAATAATAGCTATCAAAAACAATTTTTTAAATATCCTGTTGATGAAGATGTGCATACTCTTTGTTTATGTATGTATAGTTAACTAGTTGAGGAATACAGTTGATCAAGGCAGCCGCTCTTAATACATTCAGCCCATCTATGTATTTCCAGTAATGATCAATTTTTATATTTGAGTTATTCAATCAATATCGTATATTGACTCTATTATGTGCATGGCAATGTTCTTAAGCACTATACCTAGGGATGGATAAGGCACAGCTTCCATCCTCAAAGCACTTAGAGTCTCAAAGATAAAATATGACAAGGGCAGACACAGAGGCATAAATTGCTTGGGAATTTAGGATAAGGAGGCAGGGTTGGCAAATGCCCGATACTTCTGTGTCATGATCATTCAACACAATATTGTACTCATGTTTTTAATTGTGTGTTTATTGGTTTAACGTCTGTCTACACTTCCACACTGGAAGTGCCATGCTTTCAGGGACCAAGGCTTGTTGAATGATATGCTCGTTGTTCACTTCCACATTTACATTCAACTCTCTGCCCTGGGAGAAGAATGTAAAAAAAAAAATCATGCGAAACTTTGCAGGACATGTTTGACTCATTTCATATAATTTTTAGAGTGTCTTTCTTTAAAAAGAATATATGCAATAAAACTAAAATTTTTTCATAGCTGTATGGAGATATAATTCACATACCATGCAGTTTACCCATTTAACGTGTACAAGCCAATGGCTTTTCATATATTCAGGGTTATGCATCCATCACTACAATCAAGTTTAGAATCTTTTTATTGCCCCAAGAAGGAGCCTCACACCCCTTAGCTGTCATTCCCTGCCACCCCAAACCAATTTCCCCATTTCCTACCCCAGCTCTAGATGACCACTAATCTACTTTCTGTCTCTATAGATTTGCCTATTCTGGTCATTTTATATGCATGGAATCATGTAACATGTGATCTCTTGGGGAACTTCTTTTACTTAGCATACTGTTTTTTTTTTTTTCCTTAAAAAAAAAAAAAACTCATTGAATTTTACTTTCATCTTATGTTTCCTTGAAATAAAAAGAAATAATTTAGGCTAAGGAAGATGTTAGAATATTACAGAAATATGATTCCCAAAGCTTAAGCTGCATAGAGCTTTTATTTATCAACTTAGACATATACATGTTCCTTCTGTTTCTCTTTCATGTGTCTTGAACCTAGTTGGTATTAAGTGTTTGGTGGGGTTTATGTGAGAACTGGCTGGTCCTAAACAAAGTTGTGAAAGGAACAATATTTACTTTCCATGTCTTTTTGTTCCATATTTTATAGCTTCCTCTTCCCTTTAGATGGTACATTCTTATTCACATTAAAGTATTTGTTGTTGTGCCATTAATTCCCACTCATAATAACCCTAGGTACAACAGAATGAAATACTGCCCAGTCCTGCACCTCACAATCTTTACAATCATTGCTGTTTGAGCCTCTTGTTGCAGCCACTGTGTCAATCCATCTCATTGAGGGTCTTCTTTTTCACAGACCCTCTACTTTACCAAGCACGGTGTCCTTCTCCAGGGACTGATTCCTCCTGATAATATGTCCAAAGTACATAAGATTAAGTCTTACCATCCTCCCTTCTAAGGAGCATTCTGGTTATACTTCTTCCATGACAGATTTGTTTTTCCAGAAGCCCATAGGATATTCAATATTCTTTGCCAACACCATAATTCAAAGGCATCAGTTCTTCTTTGGTCTTCCTTATTCATTGTCCAGCTTTCACATGCATATGAGGCCGTTGAAAATACCAATCCTTGGGTCAGATGCACCTTAGTCTTCAAGGTGACATCTTTGGTTTTAACATTTAGAGAGGTCTTTTCAATTTTTCTTTTTTTGTTGCAGCAGATTTGCCCAATGCAGTATGTGCTTTGATTTCTTGACTGCTGCTTCCACCGGTGTTGATTGTGGATCCAAGCAAAATGAAATCCTTGACAAATTCAATCTTTTCTCTGTTTATCATGATGTTGCTTTTGGTCCAGTTGTGAGGAATTTTGTTTTCTTTAAGTTGAGGTATAATCCATACTGAAGTCTTTGATCCTCATCAGTAAGTGCTTCAAGTACTCTTCACTTTCAGCAAGCAAAGTTGAGTCATATTCATATCGCAGTTTGTTAATGAGTCTTCCTCCAATTCGGGTGCCCCATTTTTCTTCATATAGTCCAGCTTCTCGGATTGTTTGCCCAGCGTACAGATCGAATAAGTATGGTGAAAGGATACAGCCCTGACGCACACTGTCCCTAACTTTAAACCGTGCAGTATCCCCTTGTTCTGTTTAAATGACTGCCTCTTGATCTATGTACAGCTTCCTCATGAGCACAATTAAGTGTTCCGGAATACCCATTCTCCGCAATGTTATCCATAATTTGTTACGTTCCACACAGTTAAATGACTCTGTATAGTCAATAAAACACAGGTAAACATCTTTCTGGTATTCTCTGCTTTCAGCTAGGATCCTTCTGACTTTAGCAGTGATATCCCCGGTTCCACATCCTCTTCTAAATCCGGCTTGAATTTCTGACGGTTCCCTGTCAATACACTGCTGCAGTCACTTTTGAATGATCTTCAGCAAAATTTTACTTGCGTGTGATATTAATGATATTGTCCGATAATCTCTGCATTTTGTTGGATCACCTTTCATAGGAATAGGCATAAATATGGATCTCCTCTAGTTGGTTGGCCAGGTAGCTGTCTTCCGAATTTCTTGCATGGAAGAATGAGCTCTTCCAGCGCTATATCCATTTGTTGAAACACCTCAATTGATATTCCATCAATTCCTGGAGCCTTATTTTTTGCCAATGCCTTCAGTGTAGCCTGGACTTCTTGCTTCGGTACCATCGGTTCCTGATAATATGCTACTTCCTGAAATAGTTGAACGTCAACCATTTCTTTTTGGTATAGTGACTCTGTGAATTCCTTCCATCTTCTTTTGATTCTTCCTATGTTGTTTAATATTTTCCTTGTTGTTGTTATTCTTAGGTGCCGTCCAGTAGATTCCCGTTCATGCACAACAGAACGAAACACTGCCCAGCCCTGTGCCATTCTCACAATCATTGCTATGCTTGTGCCCATTGTTGCAGCCACTGTGTCAGACTGTCTTGTTGAGGGTCTTCCTCTTTTTCTTTGACCCTCTACTTTACCAAGCATGATGTCCTTATCCAGGGACTGATCTCTGCTGATAACATTTCCAAAGTATGTGAAACATAGTCTTGCCATCCTTGCTTCTAAGGAGCCTTCTGATTGTACTTCTTCCAAAACAGATTTGTTCATTCTTTTGGCAGTCCATGGTATGTTCAATATTCTTCTCCAGCACCGCAGTTCAGAGGCGTCAATTCTTCTTCAGTCTTTCTTATTCATTGTCCAGCTTTTGCATGTGTATGAGGTGATTGAAAACACCATGGCTTGGGTCAGGCACACCTTAGTCCTCAAAGTGACATTTTTGCTTTTCAACACTTTAAAAAGGCCTTTTGCAGCTGATTTTCCCAATACAGTGTGTCTTTTAATTCCTTGACTGCTCCTTCTGTGGGAGTTGATTGTGGATCCAAGTAAAATGAAATCCTTGACAACATCAATCTTCTCTCCATTCATCATGATGTTGCTTATTGGTCCAGTTGTTAGGATTTTTATTTCTTTATGTTGAGGTATAATCCATACCGAAGGCTGTGGTCTTTGATCTTCATCAGTAAGTGCTTCAAGTCCTCTTTGCTTTTTCAGCAAGCAAGATCGTGCCATCTGCATAATGCAGGTTGTTAATGAGTTTTCCTCCAATCCAGATGCCCTGTTCTTCTTCATATAGTCCAGCTTCTCAGATTATTTGCTCTGCACACAGATTGAATAGGTATGGTAAAAGGATAATACCATGATGCCCACATTTCCTGACTTTAAACCATGCAGTATCTCCTTTCCTGTTTGAATGACTGTCTCTTGATCCGTGTACAGATTCCTCATGAGCACGATTAAGTGTTCTGGTATTCCCATTCTTCACAGTGTAATCCATAATTTGTCATGGTCCACAGAGTCGAATTGGGGTTTTTTAATCATCTTTCTGGTAGTCTTTGGTTTTAGCCAGGATCCATCTGACATCAGCAATAATATCCCTGGTTCCACATCTTCTTCTAAATTTGACTTGAATTTCTGGCAGTTCCCTGTCAATGTACTGCTACAACCGCTTTTGAATGATCTTCAGCAAAATTTTGCTTGCATGTGATGTTAATGTTCGATAATTTCCGCATTTGGTTGGATCACCTTTCTTGGGAATAGGCATAAATATGGATCTCTTCCAGTCAGTTGGCCAGGTAACCATCTTCCAAATTTCTTGGCATAGATGAGTGAGCACTTCTAGTACTGCATCCGATTGTCGAAATATCTCAGTTGGTATTCCGTCAATTCCTGCAGCCTTGTTTTTCACCAATGCCTTCAGTGCAGCTTGGACTTCTTGCTTCAGTACCATTGGTTCCTGATCATGTGTTACCTCCTGAAATGGTTGAGTGTAGATCAATTCTTTTTGGTATTGTGACTCTGAGTATTCCTTCCATCTTTTGTTGCTTCCTGTGTCGTTTAATATTTTCCCCGTAAACTCCTTCAGCGTTTCAACTTGAGGCTTGAATTTTTTCTTTAGTTCTTTTAGCTTGAGAAATGCAGAGTGTGTTCTTCCCTTTAGGTTTTCTATCTCCAGGTATTTGCAGATGCCATTATAATAACTTACTTTGTCTTCTGGAGATACTCTTTGAAATCTTCTGTCCAGCTCTTTTATTTCATCATTTCTTCCTTTGGCTTTAGCTACTCGACATTCAAGAGCAAGTTTCAGAGTCTCTTCTGACATCATTGGTCTTTTCTTTCTTTCCTATCTTTTTAATGACCTCTTGCTTTCTTCATGTCTGATGTCCTTGATGTCATTCTGCAACTCACCTGGTCTTCGTCAGTAGTGTTCAACTTGTCAAATCTCTTCTTGAGATGGTCTCTAAATTCAGGTGGAATATACTCAAGGTCATACTTTGACTCTCGTAAACTTGTTCTAATTTTCTTCAGTTTCAACTTGAACTCGCATATGAGCAATTGATAGTCTGTTCAACAGTTGACCCCTGGCCTTGTTCTGACTAATGATATTGAGTTTTCCATCATCTCTTTCCACAGTTATAGTCGATTTGATTCCTGGGTTTTCCATCTGGTGAAGTTCATGTGTATAGTCGCCATTTATGTTAGTGAAAAAAGGTTTTTGCAATGAAGAAGTTGTTGGTTTTGCAAAATTCTATCATACAATCCCCTGTGCCATTTCCATCACCGAGGCCATATTTTCCAGCTACCGATCCTTCCTCTGCATCTCCAACTTTCGCCTTCCAATCACCAGTAAATATCAATGCATCCTGATTGCATGTGAGAGGGGTATTGCAGCTCATATCATACACTGTGCTCACAGGGTATATTGGGGTCTACTTTATAGGAAGAGTGCCCCAAATGTGCTCATTTTCCTAATTTCTTCCTTCAGTTCTACTCTTCCCACCTACATCAACCCCCAAACTGTAAATCTCTGGATTACTGTCCTTACCTTATACGTACCTGTTCTCAAAGGCAGATGCCTCTTGGAATCACCTGCAGGGTTTTAAAAACTACTGATGACACCAGGGATTCACTCCCATGAATTCTAATTTATTGGTTTTGGCTGAGGCATAGTCGTTAGCATTTTTAAACATTTCCCAGACAGTTCTAATGGGCAGTGGAGTTTGAGAATTATTGCCATAGACTAGTGTTTCTCAAACTTTAATATGCTTGCAAATCATTTAGGAAGTCTTGTTAAAATGCAGATTCTGATTTCAGAGGTCAAGGGCAGGGCCCGAGAATCTCCATTTCTAGCCAACTCCCAGGTAATGTTGATGCTGCTGATCTGAGGACCACACTTTGCGTAAGAAAAGGCTTAGCTTTGTAGACATGGTTTGCAGCTGTGTTTCAGGTGGGAGCCTCTATCAGAATAAGCAAGAGGGGAGGAAGGAGGAATGTAGCTATACAGACTTAAACTTCCACCATGAGGAGAACACATTAAAGGGGTTGAAATTTATGTGTATGTTGAAGATTTGCTACTAATGGTGACTGGCCTGTGTGTTGTATCCATGAAGACCAAGTTCTTCTATTCCTGGTTGTTATGCACCTCCTAAAACAAAGAACCTTAGTTTCAGTGACAAGAAATCAAGGTGGGAGGGTGGTGGTGAAGATACCTTTTAAGATATGTTCTTTGTTTCACATCTTTATATTGTGCCAGCTAACCATGTTGTTAAAAGTTGAAGCTGAGCTTTCCAATGCCAGCTGGATCTCAGGAGGGGGCTTTACCTATCAGGAGGATGCCCTTGCTCCACAGATGTACATGTAAAGGAGACTGCAAGACTGTGCCATACCTTCTACTCTCTTTACAGAGTCTTTGTAAAGGAGTGCTGGGCAAGAACTTTGTAAGGGATATGTGCTGTTTGTAAGAAAGGACTTGTTTCACTTCTTCATGGAGCTTGGAGGGAGATGATAAGCTGTGGGTGACTAGATCTTTTTGTGCTCTGTGAAGCCCTTTGCTAATGGAAAAGCATTGAAAGATAAGAAAGATTACTAAGGCTCTTACTT
The DNA here is from genome assembly GCF_024166365.1 of Elephas maximus indicus. Lineage (NCBI taxonomy): Eukaryota > Metazoa > Chordata > Mammalia > Proboscidea > Elephantidae > Elephas > Elephas maximus. Next base: position 44,917,071 of record NC_064843.1, read on the forward strand.
AGAGCTGTAGATGCAGATGATAGTTCTGCCCAGGCCATTTTAAGATATCCTACTTGAGAATTTGTAGGATGCTTGTTTGGACATTCCTGGGGAAGCACAGTGCTCCAGAGATCAAGGGAAATGGAGGTCCCTGTGTGGTTACAGGTAAGAAGCTCGAAGAATACTTAGGTGATGATAAAAGAGGAGGAAAGAAAGGCCAGTAGCAATAAGTCATCAAATATGACTGACAATTCTTCAAGGACCAGGCAAACTCAGAATGGAAGTTGTGAGGGGGCTTGGATTTGCATAGTGGGCTTTGAAAATAAAATTATGCATCTTGGGCTTTACTTCCATCAGGAGGGTTTTCCCATCTTAGGTTCTCTCCAGGAGTAGGTGGGGGCAGAAATGTTGAAGAAGCTGAGCTACAAAGAAGACTCTACTTTTATAGGTTAGAGTAGACAAAAACAGAGATTAGAACCTGGCTGTTTGACCCCAGGGCTTTTCTCACTAGGCTGTGCTGTAATATTTCAAGAGAGTGTGAGTAATGGGCAATACATTTGGGCAGATGCCTGTTGTGCAAGGAGTGACATTTGAGAAGCTTAGATGTTGGCTGGAATGGCTTTACCTCCTAATTTCCCTCAGCTAAAAGCATAAAAGCAAAAAAAAAAAAAAATTTTTTTACAAAAGCAAAGCAATTTGTAGCTGAATCAGCCCTCTAATATGGGACAACGATCTGTTGCTTTGTGTATCTGTTCCCCAGAATCACAAATGCAAGCTTTAACATGGATTCCAGACTGTGTGAAATGACTCTACTGGTCTCCAAAGAAGAAACAATGCTGCAGATCTAATTAAAAAGTGACATGGAGGACTGGAGCAGGTGAAGTGCACATGGATGGCAAAGGCAATTTTGGTTCTCATGGCAGCTGTGGAGTGGATGTTTTGGTAGCAAAGCTAAAGTCAAACACTGCTTACCCCTTTGCTGGGCTGTGCAGATTAGTTCAGTCAAATGCCTGCATGACTCCCAGCAGGATATTTTTCATTGACAAGGTTTGGCATACCATAGCCATTAGTTGTCGTTGATGTAGCTGCTGTTGAGTTAGCCCCAACTCATGGCCAACCCCTGCACACTGGATCGTACTATTGTGATTAATAGAGTTTTCACTGGTTGGTTTTTCAGAAGTAGATCACTAGGTCTTTCTTCCCTGCCTGTCTCAGTCTGAAATCTCTGCTGAAATATGTTCAGTATCATAGCAACACACTAGCCTCCACTAACAGACGGGTGGTAGCTGCTCTTGAGATTCATTGGTTGGGAATGGAGCCTAGGTTTTCCACGTGGCAAGTGAGAATTCTACCACTGAACCATGGACTGAAACTGATATAAATTGCCTTTTTAGGATCAAAAATAAAATAAAGTAAAATATACTAAATGATTATAATTGAATTGTGATACATTAATTCAAGTTGTTTTAATGCAATTTTAGAATCAGAACATGGTTTCCAAAACAAATTTTATAAGGAAAACTAATATTTTTTTAAAATGAGATGATTGAAGCAGCTTTGGCTGAGGCAGCAGCTGAGATGAAGCTGATCCTCCTAACATCTTTTCCTCTTCCTCTTCGCCTTGTTCTCCCATGTACCCTGGAGGCTGATCCTCCTAGCATCTTGTTGTGGATTGAATTGTATTCCCCCAAAATATGTGTATCAATTTGGCCAGGCCATGATTCCCAATTAGTGTGTGATTGTCCACCATTTTGTTATCTGATGTGATTTTCCTATATGTTGCAGATCCTACCTCTATGATGTTAATGGGTGGGATAGGGGGCAATTATGTTAATGAGTTAGGACTCAGTCTTCAAGATTGGATTGTGTTTTGAGCCTATCTCTTTTGGAAATAAAAGAGAGAAGTAAGCAAAGAGACCAGGGGGCCTCATACCTCCAAGAAATCAGCACCAGGAGCACAGCACGTCCTTTGAAACTGGGGTTCCTGAGCAGAGAAGCGCCTAGTCCAGGGGAATATTGAGAGAATAAACTTATGTTTGTTAAAGGCATCTACTTGTGGTATTTCTGTTACAGCAGCCAAAGATGACTAAGACACATCTCCCCTTCCTCTTCACCTTCTTCTTCCATGCATCCTGGAGGCTGATCCTCTTAGCATCTCCTCCCCTTCCTCTTCACCTTCTTCTCCCATGCACCCTGCCCTCTCCCTTATATTAAGCCTAGACTGAGATAGACCTCATATAAATCTCTGTAGTGACTTGGAGAGCAGTTTGGGAATATCTGTTCTAGCTCAGTCATCTCATTTAACAGATGAGTAAATGGAGGTAAAAAATGTGTAAAACGACAGGGCAAGTTAACAATAGAACCAAGAACAGAGCTCAGGCCTCTAACAGCCCTGGATCCATCCACCATGCCACGTGACTCCCCCTTGAAAAATGGGCAAAGGAATAAGAAGTTTTGTTTCCAAGAAAGAATTCTTGAAGACCACCCAAATTCTCAAGATTGCATCGCTGTAAATCTAAAATTATTTTTATAGAACTTGTATTTTATTACTTTATTATCCTATAGGGTCGCTATGAGTCGGAATGGACTCGACGGCACTGGGTTATTATGATTTAACAAATTTCAATTGAAAATGGTAATGTTACTGGCTCTGAAGAACAGGTGATGGATAAGGAAAGGACCCATTAATGATTGGTCTTGTTGTTTCACATTATCAAATAACTTGTGGCTGTTTTTAAGTCCTCTTGGAAAGTCAGTGAGTGTATGCCCCGCGGACTCCACTGTGAATATGCTCCCTTCTCTTCCCAGATGGTCCTGTTGGCTGGGTGATAACGACCTGTGTCATGGGGAAGAAGCTTTGTCTCATTCATTTGTCATGCAAGACATGAGCCTTCAACTTCCAAACAAGACTGCTCTGTGTTAGGGAGAGTAGTGCCCTCAGTGATTCTTTTCATTTCTCATCAAGTCACAGACCTCAGTCTTCATCTCTGCTCCAGTCTCCCAGGCCCTCTGCTCCCATCACTTTAGTTTCAGAAAAGGTGCTCTTCCGCAGTTCCTGTTGCTGAGCTTTTTTCTTGAATGGTAGGGTACATGCTAAAGGTTTTCTTCCCAAACTAAACCCATGTGTCCAAGAAGAGGAAAGCTCACACAGTACCTTGTGAAGTGGGCAAGAAGGGAACAAATGGATAGACTATGTAGCAAAATGACTCTGCTATAGTTTGAGATGCTGAGAGAGGGGAAAGTATGAAACTGGGTTTACTTGAACTATGAGGACAAGTGTCTGCCCACCAGGCACACACAGCAAGTTGGTCACCTGCTCTCTTTGATTTGTAATTGGTTTCTCCCAATCACACTGAGCCATTTACTTTTTGTTTCTATAGTTTGACTGGATTTTAACTGATGGGAAGGTATGGCAATTATCAATTTGCAAAAAACTTCAGTTTGGTCCAAACCCAGCCAAAGACATATGAGATTATGAGTACAAAATCGAACCTCTGCTGCTTACCCTGAAGATCCTTGAGCGTGAGCAGTGTGAGAACTTGTACACATAGAAAATATTCTTCACAGACAAAGGAGGAAAGAAGTGGAGAAGTTCAATAAGAATTCTGAAAGCTGCTGTTTCAACCCTCTGGCTGTCTGCACACGGCCTTCTGTTGTTGTTACTTGCTGTCCAGGAGTCTGCTCTGACTCATGGAGACCTTATATATAAGAGAATGAAAGGTTGCCCAGTCCTGTGCCATCTTCATGATCGTTGGTATAATTATGTTTGAGTCCATTGTTGTGGCTAGTGTGTACTGCCTTCCAAACTAGGGGGCTCATCTTCTAGCACTACATGGGACAATACTCTGTTGTGATCCATAAGGTTTTCATTGGCTAATTTTTGGAAATAGATCATCAGGCCTTTCTTCCTAATCTGCTGTGCTAAAACCTGTCCACCATGGGCGACCCTGCTCACATTTGAAATACCGGTGGTGTAGCTTCCAACATCATAGCAACTTGCAAGCCACCACAGTACGACAAAGTGACAGATGGGTGGTGGATGACATTCTATGGACAATAAAATACAAGGCATCACATTTTCCCCACACTTAGGCCTTATCCATAGAGTGCAGGTGTTATGGACTGAATTGTGTCCCCCTCAAAATATATGTCAACTTGGCTAGTCCATGAGTTCCAGTATTGTGTGATTGTGCACCATTTTGTCATCTGATATGATTTTCCTGTATGTTGTAAATCTTATCTCTATGGTGTTAATGAGGTGGGATTAGCAGCCGTTATATTAACGAGGCAGAACTCAGTCTACAAGATTAGGTTGTATCTTAAGTCAATCTCATTTTAGTCATAAAAGAGAGAATTGAGCAGAGAGACAGGGGAAACTCATACCACCAAGAAAGTAGTGCCAGGAGAAGAGTTTGTCCTTTGGACCCGGGGTCCCTGTGCTAAGAAGCTCCTAGTTCAGAGGAAGGTTGATGAGAAGGACCTTCCTCTAGAGCTGATGGAGAGAGAAAGCCTTCCCCTGGAGCTGACACTCTGAATTTGGACTTCTAGCATACTAGACTGTGAGAGAATAAACTTCTGCTTGTTAAAGCCATCCACTTGAGGTATTTCTGTTACAGCAGCACTAGATGACTAAGACAGAATGTATCTTTTTTTAAAAATTTCTCACTCCACCCAGTGTAGGATATATATAGTGGTAAAATAAGTAAACACTGACTGCACTTGAGTTCAGAAGGAAAGATTTAGTCATTGGAAATGAGGTTTTTGGTGATTAGCACTTTTCTACAAGATAAAAATATAGTCAAGAGCAAGGGTCAGCAAAGGGCTAGAAAGTAAATATTTTAAGTGAACCAAGCGGCAAAATTGAGGATACTATGTGGATACTTTTATAACAAGAGAGAAAACAAATTTTCATTTTTTTTTTTTAATGGTTAGTTCAAATTATAATAATCGCAGTTGAATAGAGCTTTTTGTCATGTAGGTCTATTAATGAGAAGAATGGGGTTCTGTTTTGGGGACAACATTCCACATAATTCGGGTTCAAAATTAAAGTTTCTTTTCATCAAGTTAATTGTAAATGTTCATCTGTAAAAGTTGTTCTTATCTCGTGAGACATACAAAACAGGTGGGGCTGGGCCTCTGGCCTAGAGGAGTGATTCTCCTTCCTGGCCATGCATGCAAAGAGCCAGTGGAGGTTCTTAAAATTAGAGATACCTGTGTGGTGCTGATATAGAAGATTATGTAGTGGGCTCTGGGCATCTGTGGTTGATAGAATAATGGCCCCCCAAAGGTGTCCATGTCCTAATTCCTGAAAATTGTGAGTATGTTATGTTAACATGGTAAGAAGGAATTAAGGTTGCTTATAGAACTAAGGATGCTAATGGCATAAAATAAAGAGATTATGTGGAATTATCCAGGTGGGCCAAATGTAATCACAAGGGTCATTAAAAGTGAAAAAGGGACTAACTAGAAGAGTGAACCAGAGAGATGGTAATACGCAAAGGACTTGGCCCAACATTGTTGGCCTTAAAGGTGGGAGGAATGGGGCCACAAGCTAAGAAATGCAGGAAACATTTAAAAGCTGGAAAAAGCAAGGAAACTAATTCTCCTATAGAGCCTCAGAAAGTAAAGCCATTCTGCTGACACCTTGATTTTAGCCCAGTGAGGTTCATTTTAGACTGCTGGCCTCCAGAACTATAAAATAATAAATTTGTGTTGCTTAAAGCCATAAAGTTTATGGTAATTTATTACGGCAGCAATAGGTAATGAATTCATGTACTTTAAAAAGGTCCCCTAGGTGATTATATATATGTACGCGTGTGTGTGTTTGTATATATATCAAACATAAAAAAAAAAAAAGGTTGCCAACCAGTTGACTCCAACTCATGGTGACCACATGTGTGTCAGAGTAGAATTGGATTCCATAGGTTTTCAATGACTGATATTTCATAAGTAGATTGCCAGGCCCTTCTTCCAAGGTACCTTTGGTTGGACTCGAAACTTCAACCTTTCAGCTAGCAGCCAAGTATCTTAACCATTTGGACCACCCAAGGACTGCATGTCAAACAAACTGTTCTGTCATTTACTTTTTATTTTTGTCAATATGCTACAACCAGCACTAGCCAAGAGAGCTTTCTGTGATGGTGAGAATCTTCTACATCTATGCTGTTCAATACAGTCCATGTGACCATTGAGCACTTGAAATATGGCTAGTGTGACTGAGGAATTTATTTAATTTTAATTGACTTAAGTAGCCATGCATAGTGGCTAGTGGTTCCCATATTGGACAGAACAGCAGATTGTTTCTGGTGTTAATACACACCTGTATGTACTATGGTCTATTGGTTGAATATTCCATTACATTACAGATTAAGTCCAATATCCCCTTATGGAAGGACACTGAGATTCTTTCCAACTGTTTTTTGCTATGATAGTAATGCTACAATATATGTTCTGGTACAAATGTTTCTGCTCACCTGTGGAAGTATATCTGTAATGAATTCGTAAGTATTATAGTTGTCTCAAAAGATATGCATGTTTAAAACTCTGACAAATATTATCAAATCACTCTAAAACTCACCAACCTTGAAAACATCACTTTTGAAATATCTGCCAATCTGATAGGGGGAAAATATTTTATTTTGGTTTCGACTGACACTTCTTTGACCACAATCAAAATTAAACATTATTTCGCGGATTTAAAAACTCATTTGTCTTTTATCATCTGTGAATTGTCCATTCACATCTCTTGCCTATGTTTCTGTTTTATTTTTGTTTTGCTTTTATTTACGTCAGGATTTCTTTATACATTTTATATTTTACAAATACCTTTTCTCCCACTCTGTTTTTTCGCCTTGGAATTTATTTTATAGTATTTTACACACCAAAGTTTTTAATTTTTAGGTAGTCAAAACTGTTCATCTTTTCCTGATAAATTTTCGGTTTATGTCATGCTTAGGTTCTCTCTGCCTCAAGAATATTAAAAACATTTACATTTTTTGAGTGCTTAAAAAAATGTTTTATGAAAATGATAATATTCATTGAAAAATTTTTGGCTATACTGAAAAGTACAAAAACAATACAATGTTGAACACATGACATACATACAATTCTTTTGTTTAGAAATAATCATCCTCAATGTTCATGGACATTATGCCAGACATGCCTCTCCCTTGGGTATGTCTTCCTTTGGGCTCACATAATACATGTTATTTGAAATAAAAGTATTTACTTGAATTTATCATAAGAAATAGATATTAGGGGAAAAACAAAAGAGTTACTGAACTTCAGAAAAGTGTTTTCTCATAAAGATATTAGTTCCTAAAATAACCCTCTAAGAAAAAAACAAATATAAGAAATATTAAGTATTTGTCATCTTTATTTTTTTTAATTTTAAACTAGGTGTTTCAATTTGATAATTATCAATTATCTGTTGTTTTTGTTGTTAAGTGTCATCTGGTTAGTTCTGACTCATATCGACCCTATGTACAACAGAACAAATTACTGCCCGGTCCTGTGCCATTCTCACAATCATTGTTATGCTTGAGCCCACTGTTGCAGCCACTGTGTCAATTCACCTCATTGAGGGTCTTCCTCTTTTTTGCTAACTTTTTATGTTACCAAGCATGATGTCCTAGTCCAGGGACTGAGTCCTCCTGATAACACATCCAATGTATGTGAGAAGAAGTTTTGCCATCCTTGCTTCTAAGGAGCATTCTGGCTGTACTTCTTCCAAGACAGATTTGTTTGTTCTTTTGGCAGTCCATCCTATAGTCAATATTTTTTACCAACACCACAATTCAAAGGCATCAATTCTTCTTCAGTCTTCCTTATTCATCGCCTACCTTTCTTATGCATATGAGACAATTGAAAATATCATGGCTTGGGTCAGGCACACCTTAGTCTTCAAGGTGACGTCTTTGCTTTTTAACACTTTATAGAGGTCTTTTGCAGCAGATTTGCCCAATACAATGTGTCTTTTGATTTCTTGACTGCTGCTTCCATGGGTGTTGATTGTGGAACCAAGTAAAATGAAATCCTTGGCAACCTCAATCTTTTCTCCATTTATCATGATCTTTATTGGTCCAGTTGTGAAGAATTTTGTTTTCTTTATGTTGATGCGTCATCCATACTGAAGGCTGTGGTCTTTGACCTTCAGTAAGTGCTTCAAATCCTCTTCGCTTTCAGCAAGTAAGGCTGTCATCTGCATAATGCAGGTTGTTAACGAGCCTTCCTCTGATTCTGATGCTTCTTCTTCTTCCCATAGTCCAGCTTCTAGAATTAGCATACAGATTGAATAAGTGTGGTGAAAGGGTACAATGCTGACGCACACCTTTCCTGACTTAAAACCACGCAGTACCCCTTGTTCTTTTCGAATGACTGCCTCTTGATCTATGTAAAGATTCCTCACGAGCACGATTAAGGGCACAATCAACTACCTACCATGATATATTTTAAAAAATTTCATACCTAAACTTCCTCCAATTCCATTCCCTTCTCTCCTCTAGATTCTTGTGAACTAAATGAATTTCAGGGTCAAGGTTTATAACATTAACATCCTACTCTTTTAACTATACTCTCCTCCCTTTTCTTTCCTGTTGTTATGCCTCTACTTCCTAAATTGTAAATTGGGTTTAGAATAATACAGATCTCATATGGAAGTTTGTAAGTGTAAAATGAGTTATCCCATGTAAAGTACTTGGAATAGTATCTGGCACTGTTCACCGGTTTTAGTTTGTCAGGGATAGATGGCGAATCTCGTACGTATAGTGTGGCCAAGTGTTACAAGGTCATTATCAGAGACTTCTAACTCTCAGCTTCTATATAGTTCTTAAACTTAACTCTTTTTGAATTCACCATGATTCTTTAGAAAATTGGCTAAGGTGCTAGGCCATTGTGGAAGACCTACCTGCTTTGTTGTTGTTTTAGTCTCCATTAAGTTGGTTTTGACTCGTGGTGACCCCGTATGTTATAGGGTATAACTGTAACACATGGGGCTTTCTTGGCTGTAGCCTTAATGGAAGCAGGTCACCAGGACTTTCTTCGGTGGTACCGCTGGGTGGGTTTGAACCGCCAACCTTTAGATTAGCACTCACAGGCAAACCGTTTGCACCACCTAGGAACCTAGAACCAAAGTTGATGACCCTCTACTCCGTTGATTACGTATTTATTCCATATTTTATAATTTTCTTGACCATATCAAAAGCCACAGATGGATACCTCTTCTTGACAGAGATGAGAGGTTCTCATTCATTCACTCAAAAAAATTCTTATTAAGCACCTACTATGTAAAAAGCCTTACAAAACACTGTAGGAACTGTAATGAAGAGTAAGATTTGCTCCCCTCTTTATGGATCTTTGAAAAAGAAAGGTATGATAGCCTTGCAAACAACTCACTGGACTAGCAGGCAGAATGAAATATTACACTCCCAGGAAGACAGAAATGATGAGTATTGTTGAAAAAACGTTGTTGTTGTTAGGTGCCATTGAGTTGGTTCTGACTCATAGTGACCCACTGCACAACAGAACAAAACACTGCCCGGTTCTGTGCCATCCTCACAATCGTTGCTATGTTTGAGCTCATGCTTGCAGCCACTGTGTCAATCCATATCATTAAGGGTCTACCTCTTTTTTGCTGACCCTCTACTTTACCAAGCATGATGTCCTTCCCCAGGGACTGATCCCTCCTGACAACATGTCCAAAGTCTGTGAGATGCAGTCTCACCATCTTTGCTTCAAAGAAGCATACTGGTTGTACTTCCTCCAAGATAAAATAGAGAGAAAAATAGAAGGAGCAATCTGGGACAAGATTGAACCTGGAACTGGTGATGCCATTGGGAGCAGATCCAAATGCAGGTGATAGGAGATCATCAGCCAGGCCCAGCGAAATGTCCAGAGATAAGGCAGTAACTGATTTTGGGTCTATGGTTAAACTCAGTGAACTCTCAAGACCAACAAGGTGTCTGAACAAGTCAGATGAGCACAGAGGTGAGTTGACAAGGAGAAGGCCATTATGTGGGGCTCCAAGCAGACAAGGTATCCATCCACATCAAGGAAATGTAATAGTGCTTCTTTAAGGGAGTTATCAACAGAACTGAAGTTGGCTACTAGTCTCCATCTCATGAGCCAAGTGGGAAAATCCAGGATGGTCATGAAGACAGGGACCCACGATGATGGCTTGTTCTGAGGAACAAGTCAGGTGACCAATCATTAAATGTGAAATACAAGATATGAATAATTCCAGCAGCAAACTTTACCTGAAATTTAATTTCAAGAGTTAATAGAGTACCTTACAATCACATGAAGGCCCCAGAATATGAAAGAGGATTAGTTGCATCACGGGACTGAGTTAGCCTCAGCTAGACTGGAAGAGAAGGAGTGCTGAAGGGCTGGGGCCAGGCAGACCATTGTAATGAGTCTCTTTGCTTGCTTCCTGTTCCCTGCCTATGAACTCCTATTTTCACTGCCTGGTTGGTAGGTTGTACTTTTGGATAAAGTTCTTTTGAACCTTATCTGAATTCGGTTTGCTTGTGTTTCCAAATTGCTCTAGGTGACATCTGCTTGTCACCAGTGAAACCCAAAGGACAGCAGGGTAGATTGCCTTGCACAGGGCAGACAGGTAATTGCAGCTTTAATTTTGTTTTGTTTTTGGAAGGATCCAGGTGTCCAACCTCTTTATCTTACAAAAGAACCTTAATAAATGTGGGAGTGTTGGCAGACGAGATGGCCCAGTGGGCAGTCTGCCCATCAGATGTGTTAGCCTTCTGCTATTGAAATAGTACTTCCCAGGGAAGCATCCCACAATCACACATCAGGAATTCGCTGCTGGTCCAGGCACCTCAAAACCTTCCAAGCTAGAAGCACAATTTGAGACAAGAAGACTTTTAAATAGCCAAGAGCTACATTTAAACCTGGAAATTCAGATTTCAGCAGATAGTACTTGTGCCATGTGAACATAAGTCATTCCCTTGCAAAGCTTTTCCTATTGTGGAACCAAGTTCTCTGGAGCTGGAATCTGTTGGTTGACTGGTGTCTGTGTCTCTGACTTTGAAGAATTGTCCATTTTAGAAATTGTACACATATAGAATATAATCTGGGCTTTCTAGAATTTAAGCTTAACTTTTCCCTTTGCAAACCTACCTGCTTTGTTGCACATACGCATAAAGTGGAGTTGGATGTGGGATGAGCAGGTCTTAGTCAAAAGTGGAGTAAGCAAAGGCTCCAGTCCAGGCTGAGCAACAGCTTTGGGAAGGCTGCCTGGGGCAGGTTCCAGCAGCACGTGGAAGCAGTAGTGGTTCCAAGAAAGTTGATGATCAGTGAGAATCAGGGGTATCCTGCAGCAGGCAAAGTCAGAGGCCTCAGAAGGCAGACAGGGCCCAGGATGAGGAAATACGGCAGGTCTATTTTCATAGGGACTGAGTTTGGGGGTAGAGCTATAATACCTACAAATGCGAGGCAAAGGTATGGGAGACACCAAGGGCTCAGACACGGGGGCTATGGAAAGTTCCATTTACTTGGATTGTGGAATGATACGGGAGAGTTTGACCAAAAAGGAACAAAGGCCAGTGACCAGAACTGATTGCAGTTAGGGACCCAAGGATCCCCATGTAAGCTTTCTTCCATCCTTTAGGTCTCAGGACAAATGTCATTTTGATTGCCTTGTAAGTAACCAGGAATATGGCAGGTACTGTTTTTTTCCAGGCAAGAAGGAACTGCTACAAAGACTTCTTGAACTTCAAGCGTGCAATTAGTCCAATTATAGACTCCTGCAGAGATAGAAAGTTATCAGTGTATACCAAACAAAAGTTCAGTGGTTACCTCTTTAATTGATTAAAGTAATTAATCCATATAAAGACACCATTAGAATTAAATAAATGTGCCTAAAGACATCCTCAACCGATGTCCCTATCTCCATTGATACAATCTTATAAATGTTCCAGTATTCCCAATTAAATAGAAGCAGCAGCTAATATCAAACAGTATCAGTTTTATAGTGTAATTTGATATTATTTATAGTATTTTTCATGTTTCTAAATACAGGACAGCATTTTTATGTCCATTATTCTATTCCTTCATTGAGTTTTTTGAAACCTTTAATTATCTCCTCACTACTGAACAAATTAAAAAGGATATCCTAGTCAACCTTTTCTCTCTTTCTCATAAACAAAATACACTCATTCATTTAGTCTTATTCTACCTTGTTTTTATTTCTGCCTTCCTTTCCTCTTTTCTTCCCTTCCTCCATTCATTCTCTTCTTCCTTTCTTTCCCGCTTACAGTGTTTAGTCTTCGGGAAAGGGCCTCTAACAAAATTTCCTATTTAAGCATTTGACATTTCTGCATCATAGGATCCTTGTGCTGTACGGTAATTTTTCTTTTTTTCCTACTTCTTAACGAGGTTATGTAAGATTTTCTCTCCTTTCCTGTGAGGTAGGTGGGTGGGAGGTACTATCTCCATTTTACAAATAAAGAATCTGAGGGGCAGAGAGGTTAAGGACCTATCTAATGGCATGTGACTGCTTTGTGTGAACATTACGATTGCAATGCTGCGGAGTGGCTCCGTTTTCATAGCCCTCTGCTGTACTTTGCAGTACGATTATGTGGAGGATTTTCCATGGGGGCTTTTCAAGATCTCAAGATCACAGGGTCAGCGTTACACCCAGAGATTCTCTGTTGTATGGGCATCGGGGATTTTCTGTTGTGTGCTCTGGGTTGAGAACCTCTTCCCCACGGCACGTCCCATTGACTGGACTTCATTTATCGCAGCTGGGCAGCACATTGTCAAATTCACCTTAAGAGTGTAACACCAGCTTGGCCACACAGATAAGAATGATCCCAGCAGATAGAGTTTAAAATTGGCCTTGCAAAGGGCAGGTGTTAACTGTCACATGCCAAGGAAACAGGAGGGCCCTGACACTCTTTGATTTGTTTGGAGCTGACAAAAAATGATCCTTTAAGTTAGCTCTTCTAGGGAATATATCTGAATACCAGCATCAGATAGAGACCACTACCTTGGGTCAGATTGAGATCGTACCCACTGTCCCTACTCATGTAGTAGTTTAAATTTTATATAATATAGTAAATATACGCACACTGTATGAACTCCAGTTGTATGATTCTATTACACCATTTGGAAAGAAGACAGGTCAAAGTCTGGTTAATGCCTGCAGTTAGAAAAAAAAAAAAAAAACTAGTTACTTGAGTGCTATATACACACCACATGCATTTTTTTTGTTGGTGATTTTGTTCATTTGATAAGAGAGATGGTATCAAGATTCCGTCTGTCATTTGGGTGTTTTCCACAGGCCGGGGCTGCAGTTCCTGCATTTGATTCCTAGTACAGCAAGGAAGCAAATCTTCCTGCATAGGTTACCACCACCTTTCCCTCAAGGGAAGAACGCAATAGAAGACCAATCTCTTTCACACAAAGATGACACAATTGTGAGAAAGTCCAGAAGCCTCCCTCTCCAGAAAGAGAAGGAGGACTGAGGAACTTTGTTGTAACCTTGGCTTAGGAGAAACAACTTTTTTCTTTTTTAAAGAACAGATTTTATTTTTTTTAGAGCAGTTTTAGGTGTACAGAAAAATCATGACAAAGAGAGTTCCCATGTATTCCCTCTCCCCCTTGTATGTGTTTCTCTTATTAATAGTATCTTGCATTTGTAAGGTGCGTTTGTACAATAGATGAACCAATACCTGCACGTTGTTATTAACCGTAGTCTATAGTTTACATGAAGTTTCACTGTGTTACACAGCCCCATGGGTTCTGGCAAATGTATAATGTCATGTGTCCACCATTGTAGTATCCTACAGAATAGTCTTACTGCCCTAAACATTTCCCATGCTTCACCTTTTTATCTGCCTGCTCCCAAGACAGCCAGCTTTTAAAATGTGATGTTGCAATGCTTTGACCAGGAATAGTGCTCAGAGGCTAAGTGGCTATCTTAGTTTCAGTTTCCCAAAAGCACACCCTGAGACAAGAATTTGGGTCCAAATATTTATTTCTGAAGTGATGTTAGGAAGGGTGATGTGGAATTGGGGAAGTAAGAAAGGAAGCCAATAACCAAAAACCAAACCAAACCAGTTGCCATTGAGTTGACTCCAACTCACGACCACTCCATGTGTGTCGGAGTAGAACTGTGCTCCATAGGGTTTTTTTAGTGGTTGATTTTTCCAGATGTAGATAGCCAGGTCTTTCTTCTGAGGTGCCTCTGGGTGGACTCAAACCTCCAATATTATGCTTAGAAGCCGAAGGGATTAACCTTTTGTACCACCCAATGACTCCAAAGGGTGTGTCAATAAGTGTGTTATTATGCTGGACAAAAGGGCTCACTCCTGCTGGGGACCCTTTAAAATGCCATCCCTTGCCTCTAAGAAATGAAGAAACTTGAGTATTTAACTTCCAAATCTCATCTCTTTTGTACCCTCAGGCAGAGAGATGCATGTGGTATTGCACGTGTGAGAAGAGTAGGGGCTTCAGGTGCCCTCTAGGGTGGGCTGAGGGCGTCAGCTATGGCTGTCATATACCCAGGCTTTAGAATCTAATTCTGGATCCGCCTCTGATGTGCTGGGCAGACTGGGCAGCTATACTGGTCACTCCAGAGTGGAGGATGATGGAATACTCACTTACCTAAATATTTGAAGACTGCTGGTGATCCTCATTATTAGGAGATGACATTGGCATTAGACAATTTTGTATGTATTAATATTTTTAAAATCTGGAGTTTATTTAATACCTTAAAATTGGTTAGCCTGTTTAGGAGGGAATAGTGTGGTTTGTGTGTGAGTGTGCTTGTCACTAAAGGAGGTTGATTGTACGTACCAGTGCACCTATAATATGAAACTCTGTGCTTATTGTGCACATGTGAACTTAAGAGGGAATGGCAAAACGTCTTGATTAGAAAATTGCCCTTCTACCCAATGTGATATGGGTAACTTGAAATATTTTCTTGAAATAGATCTGGAGGTTAGTATAACTGCTGGATGGAAACCATGTGCTTTTCTTGGGTCTTTTTACAAAACCCTCTTTTCTTACTGAGTGGTCTGCATGTTAAAAGGAACAGAAAGGTTGACCACACCAAAGCCTTCTCTGCTTTCTGGAAATCTGAAGCCCTTGATAATGATTGTGTGGAGTGAGAGCCAGTGTGGACAATAGTAGTAAAGTCGACCTTTCTCCCCCACATGATCTGAGGGAAGGGGAAGATCACCAGGCACAGCCTGAGCTTGGGAAGGGAAGGCCAGAGTATAAAGCTGAAAGTAAGGGCACCATTAGCCAGGGTGGGCATCTTAGAAAGTTGTTTCTGTCAAAACTGGGCAGATTTAAGAGATGTATATATATATATATATATATATATATATATATATATATATATATATATATATATATATATATATATATATATATATACGGGTGAACTCTCAGAGTGAACGGGCCATCAAATCCACTTTTTCAAATAACGCCTAGAGAAAAAATGGACACGTCGTTTTTCACTATTTGCCATTAAGTCTTTTTGGTCTGGCAGGTTTACAGCCTAATGATTTTTAAATTGTGTTGGAATAAAGGCAACACATAGCTTTCTTGCCACTTGAATGCATTTTCAGTGGGCTTGGGGAGAGATGGGGCTTGAGGAAATACATAGTTCTAATTGCTAGAATTGTCTGAATAGATCCAAATGTGTGTGGCATCATTGTCATTTTAAACCTGTTTATTTCTCTATGTCTCTGTTTCTATCCATATATATAAAATAAACATATATATATATAATATAATTATGTCTACATATTGTGTGAGCCAAGATGCAGTCAGGAAAGCAGAAACCATACCAGTGACTTTAACAGAGAGAATTTAATCTACGGAATTTGTTAAACAGATAGTGGAAGACTAAAAATTGTTAAAGAGATAACAGATATGGTAAGCAGCTACCACCTCTTGGGCCACGGGAGCAGAGAAAAGAAGTTGGGGTTATCAGAAGCTTGGAGGTCTGAGATGGGTCTGGGGTGGGGGGGGCGATGAGGCTGATTCTTGGACTGTGGGGCAAAAATAAATGAAAAAATTCACAAAACTGGAGGCTGGAATCAAAAGCCGCTGCTGGGCCAAGAAGCAAGGGCAGGGAGATGCTCATGGGCACAAGAAGCCAATAGAACAGTGCAAGACTTGCAGTTCCCTCTGTCACCCCCTATTGGCAGGCCCTGGCAGAGAGCTGATGGCAACACGGAATGTGATTAGCAGAGTTCCGGCTCTAGCATTCAAAGCAGTGCTTGGAAGGGTGAGCTTGGAAATTAAACACAGTCATTTCATGACCACCACATAGACATATCATATTAAACCACGTGGAACTGTTGATGTTCAACTGAAGTATTTTTTAATTAAAAAAAAATTCATATGGTTCAAACTAATACAACCAAATGCATATTATATTCTATATAATTGAAATATATTTCATGTATTCATAAACTTTCACATCTTATACACACATATATGCAAATGTAGATTTAAGTTGGAGGGAGTCATTCGCACCCCTCCTTATGTTCAAGAAAGCTAGTGCCTAGTGCCATTCTCTGAATGAGATAGACTACACACTCACACACACACACGTGCTCGCGATCACACGCACGTGACCCACTAATAAGGCACATTCATCCTGAATTGTTAGCTGCTGTTGAGTCCATTCTGATTCATGGTGACCCCATGTACAACACAACGACATGTTGTCTGGTCCTACGCCATCTATATGATTGTCGGTAAGTTTGAGTCCGTTTCCATTATTACAGCTATTGTGTCAACCCATCTCCTTGAAGGTTTCCCTCACATCACTGGCCCTCCACTTTAGCAAACATGATGTCTTTCTCCAGTGATCAGTCCCTACTGATGAGTCTCTCCTGATAACCTGTCCAAAATAAGCGAGTCGAAGTCTCTGACAATAGCCTGTGATCCGTAGGGTTCTCACTGGCTAATTTTCAGAAAGTAGATCGCCAGACCTTTCTTCTTAGTCTGTGTTAGTCTGGAAGCTCCACTGACACCTGTCCACCATGGGTGACCTCACTGGTGTTCGAAGTACCGGTGGCATAGATTCCAGCACTACAATATGACAAACATTCGTCCTGGGACTCTGTGATAATTGCCCCAATGTGTTTTTGTGTGATGCCCTTTACTTTTGCAATGTGTTTTCCCATCATGAATATATCATTTCTTCATTATCCTGTTGCCTTGAGTGTGACCCACTAAGTCTTCAAGAGTCCACAGTGGGTTAGATAGGAAGCTTAGGGGGCAGTGAGTTTATGTTAATGGAGAGGAACAATTTGGAAAAGGAGGGCGAGAATGGTTGCACCACTTGAAGAATGTAATCAAAGTCACTGAATTGTATATGTTGAAATTGTTGAATTGGTGTATATTTGGCTGTGTATATATAACAGCAACAAGAAGAAAATAAATTATGTAAAAAAAAAAGAATCCGTAGTGCACATGCTCCAAGCACAGTGAGGCTTGACCTAAGGCTTCTTGATATCTAGGTTAGCAGAGGGAGCACAGACCTCCCCTGGAGTTCCCTTAGGGATCTGAAGCCCCTTGGCATTGCTGTGGCCATGACGCTTTTCTTTGGAGGACCTGTCTGTTAGGAAGGCAGCTGTCTGTCTGTGTTTGCTTACCTGTGTGCGTTTTCAGGATGGGTTCTCCTAGTCTAAAAGAAGAAAGCTTTGCCTGAGTGTTCTTTTGGGGAGTGATTCAGAGGCCGTTGAGTAAGTTGACAGTGAAGGCACGTGGTGTGCCACTGTCTGGCCGCGTGAAACCTCCTTGAGCACTTGTCAATGGCCATTGCGTTTTTCCCCCGAAAGCCCTGTGCAAATTCCCATTTTTGTTTGTTTATTTGTTTTCTGTCATTCTCTTTAAATAGAGCGTAAGGGAAGAGAGAGACACCTGGCAAGACAGAAAAGAGAGCAGGGCTATATATCTGAAAATCACTGAGGTGTTTGTATAGCTACAATATGCAACTCATTTCAGGGAATTCCGCAGACAGCTCTTCCAAAGTGGGCATTTTCTCACGCACAACCCACTGGCCTTCTCTGGCTCCTGGGGCCCAAAGCCCCCTCTCTGCCTGACCGACCAATGCCACAATTTCAAAGTGATTCAACTGGTGTCCCAGTAATGCCGTCTCATTCTGCCAGTTTCACAATAGCAGGGAGCAGAGGAAACTGACAAATGGGCTATTTTTGAACAAGAAGTTGGCCCAACTGTCAGGCATAATAGCAGCCGTGTAATGTTTGTGGGATAGCCCGCTCATGAAAGATGACTTTATAATTGCCTTCCAGATTCCAAGGATAAGAGCATATGTTGAAATCAGCATAACCTTCTTAAGCTTTCAAAATCCAGCCTCCAGAGGCCCAAGAGACATGCTGGCAGCATCGCCCTTGGCTGTTCATACAACCACTGTCTCCCTTATTTACCCAAATGTGTTCTGGGCATTTTTGTTTACCCCTTACACTATCTGTTTGTGCCCTTTAACAGATCAAATAGCACCTATTACTACAGCGTGGCCTCTTTCCACAGCGACTAGTCATTGCCTTTACTGCTTATAAAATCCTTTTGTGTTTAATCCTCTCAGCACTTTCCTTTTTTTCTTCCCATCTGTCAGTGGGCTTTTGGGCCCCATGGGTCAGCATATCAACACTTCGCTCTTCCTACCCTGAAGACAGCTCCTGTTTTTGAAGCCTTTTCACTGAGGAAGGCTGCTGGGATAGCTTGCACAGGCCAAGTAGGAGTGGTGGAGTTAAAAAACAAAAACAAAATTGAACTGCATTTGGCTCAGTACAGTCTAATATATACCAGATAAGTCTCTTGCTGATTTGGGGCTCTTCTCTGGACCAGTTTCACATCCCTATTCTGAGAGCACCCTGGTGGAATCAGACTTTCTGGTACAATATACCACCAGTTGCCGTCGAGTCGATTCCAACCCATTAGTGACCCCGTACGCGTGAGAGTAGAATCATGCCTCGCAGGGTTTTTAATGGCTGATTTTTCACAAGTAGGTCACCAGGCCTTTCTTCCAAGGTGCTTCTGGGTAGATGCGAACCTCCAGCCTTTCATTTGGCAGCCAAGTGCATTAACTGGTCCAAAGCAAAGGTGAATTGCAACACTCATTCTTTGTTGGGAAGATGGAATGTAGAATGTGATAAATATGGGGATGATCCCCCCTCATGCTGGCTTCTTCTGTTAAACATGGGAGTATTTGTGGGGTGTTTCTAGCCCTGGGGACAAAGGATACAGAAAAAAATAGATTCTTTGTTTTTCTTGGTATTTCTTAAACCTCACCCTTCCCATGTAAGTTGCTTGCCCATTCTCAAGTAGTTACTAAAGTGAAGGTGGGTGAAGTTTTCACAGACTCAAGTCAACAGGTAGAATGGTAAGTGACATGCAGCTAGACTTCTGATGGCAAGATGAGAAAGTTCCTGTTTTCTTACAGCAGTGTTCCTTAGCTTAGTGTTAGAAACAATGGGACGAGGTTTATTTTTAACCGTAGACGTCGATGACCCTGGGACTAAGACTTAGCAACGCAGGGGCTGCGGGGAGGGGTTATGGAGTCTCAAAGTGCAGTCTGGGGGCCTCCTGCATCAGAATTATCCAGAATGCTTGGCAGATATGTGATTCCCTAGGTCCACCCCTAGGAATTAGACCTGCTAATTCAAAATATCTGGAAATGGGGCCTGAAGGTTTATATGATTAATAAGTACTTCCAGTGACTCCAACTCACACCAAAGTTTGAAAATCACTTTTATCAAGGGCCAAATGATTACTCTAAGTGGGATCAGTAAAGATAACACATTTCCCTCTGCCTTGGGTAGAAGAATGTATTATTTGTACATACCAGGAAAGTACATCCAGGCTTATTCTATGAAGCTAGTTTATCTGAGAAATATAATGGAAAGATGTAGTTTTGGGAGGCTTGTCTCCTTCATTCTGGTTCGAATGGATCACTTGACTATAATCTCATCTCACATGCTGTTTAATTTTATCTGCATGCAATTCTGCCCCATGCAGTTTAATGTATACCAGCTAAGTCTTCTGCTGATACAGGGTTTTTCTCTGGGACATAGTTTCACATTCCTATTTTGATAACACCCACTGTGGACTCAGTATTTTGTAAGCAAAATAGCAAAAGAAGAGTCAAAACAACCTTCTCCTCTTTATTCTTTGGAGGGCCGGCTAGATGGGGATATTATCATTAACTGAACACGAATGCTAATCAGCAAACCCTTCTTGTTTTAACCATGGCTGTGAAGCATTTACCTAAAGCATTAATGTAGAAAGCCTTAGTGAGGACCTTATGATGCCTCAAAGTGACCTTTTGGAGGACAAATTCTCATAAAACTCTAGGACTCAAGTTGTAGCTGAAGAAAATATAACTTCCGGAGAAAGCTTCCCTCCCTGCCTTCTCATCTAGAGGTCAGTGGTGTTGTTGTTAGGTGCTGTTGACTCTGACTCACAGTGACCCTATGTACAACAGAACAAAACACTGCCCGGTCGTGCACCACCCTCACAATTGTTGCTATGCTTGTGCCCACTGGGGCAGCCACTGTGTCAACTCATCTCGTTAAAGGTCTTCCTCTTTTCTGCCGACCTTGTACTTTACCAAGCATGATGTCCTTCTCCAGGGACTGATCCCTCCTGACAATATGTCCAAAGTATGTGAGACACAGTCTCCCCATCCTTGCTTCTAAGGAGCATCCTGGTTGTACTTCTTCCAAGACAGATTTGTTTATTCTTTTGGGAGTCCATGGTAAATTCAATATTCTTTGCCAACACCACAATTCAAAGGTGTCAATTCTTCTAGAGGAAAGTACAGTATAGAAACACAATTTGATAAAGACTTAGTAACTAAAAAAACAAAAACCAACGAACAAAAAACCAGTTGCCGTTGAGCCGACCCTGACTCGTGGCAGCCCCGTTGAGCCGACCCTGACCCGTGGCAGCCCCGTGTGTGTCAACCAGTTGAGCCGACCCTGACCCGTGGCAGCCCCGTGTGTGTCAACCAGTTGAGCCGACCCTGACTCGTGGCAGCCCCGTTGAGCCGACCCTGACTCGTGGCAGCCCCGTGTGTGTCAACCAGTTGAGCCGACCCTGACTCGTGGCAGCCCCGTTGAGCCGACCCTGACTCGTGGCAGCCCGTGTGTGTCAACCAGTTGAGCCGACCCTGACTCGTGGCAGCCCCGTGTGTGTCAACCAGTTGCCGTTGAGCCGACCCTGACTCGTGGCAGCCCCGTTGAGCCGACCCTGACCCGTGGCAGCCCCGTGTGTGTCAACCAGTTGAGCCGACCCTGACCCGTGGCAGCCCCGTGTGTGTCAACCAGTTGAGCCGACCCTGACCCGTGGCAGCCCCGTGTGTGTCAACCAGTTGAGCCGACCCTGACCCGTGGCAGCCCCGTGTGTGTCAACCAGTTGAGCCGACCCTGACCCGTGGCAGCCCCGTGTGTGTCAACCAGTTGAGCCGACCCTGACCCGTGGCAGCCCCGTGTGTGTCAACCAGTTGAGCCGACCCTGACCCGTGGCAGCCCCATTGAGCCGACCCTGACCCATGGCAGCCCCGTGTGTGTCAACCAGTTGAGCCGACCCTGACCCGTGGCAGCCCCATTGAGCCGACCCTGACCCGTGGCAGCCCCATCGAGCAGACCCT
Source organism: Elephas maximus indicus (assembly GCF_024166365.1). Lineage (NCBI taxonomy): Eukaryota > Metazoa > Chordata > Mammalia > Proboscidea > Elephantidae > Elephas > Elephas maximus. Next base: position 44,938,708 of record NC_064843.1, read on the forward strand.
GACCTGTGGCAGCCCCGTTGAGCCGACCCTGACTCGTGGCAGCCCTGTGTGTGTCAGAGGAGAGCTGTGTTCTGCAGGATTGTCAACGGCAGACTTTTTCAAAGCAGATCATCAGGACTTTGTTCTGAGTCACTTCTGGGTGGACCCAAATCTCTAATCTTCTGGTCGGCAGCCGAGCATCTTAATCATTTGCACCACCCTGGGGCTCCTTAGTAATTAAAGATTCCAGTAAATCGAGGCTTCTCTGTATGGCTCTGAATTAAAATATAAATTTTCAATATCCAGACAAAAGAGGAGAGCTGCCTTTGTCACAGGTGTGTTGTTCTGCCACCCTGGCCATCCTAACTTCTCACGTTGGTGCAACACCACAGAAAGTAAAACAGGCTCCCGGAACGTAGATATTTCCATACCCTCCCACACACTGTTCCCTTCAGAGCAGCAATTTGCCTACACTCAACCTCTCCCTGTTTGTGCTCAAAATCAGACAGGCTTTCCCTGAACCCCTAGAGCTAACAGTCCTGGTAATCTTTGCCCTTCACAAATGAGTCTTTTGTGCTGTTGTTGCTGGACTTGGCTTGCTGTCTTTCTTTCCCTTTCATTCTTTTTTTTTAAAGGAACAATAAGTGCAAACAGCTCAGGAGAAAAGGGGGAGGTGGTGGTGAGGAACCATGACTCTGGTTGGTCAACCATGATGACACAGTTTATGAGTTTGGAGGATTCGGTTGTCAAGGGATGCAGGGCAGGATCACCTCCTAAGGAAATAATGTGGTCACATGACTAAGAGCAAAGGATGAGAGAAACCCTGAGGTTTCTGCTGCTGAACAATGACCAAGTTCACTGGCGTTCTCAGGTGCATGGGGGAGAATAGGCCCTCATTGTTAAGGCAGCATCAGCACCTGCCTCTCTGTTTTCCCTTGCCACGAATTAAGTCTATCTTGTCAATCTGGAGACAGGTTGGCATAGAACATAACCACTGATGGATTTTTAACCAGTCAAGGCACTGAAATGGCTTGTCCTTGTTGATATGTGTCTTTGAATACTCCTCTACCAGGTACATAAGCACATGAGTCACCAAAACCTTTACCAGGCACCATGATGCGTGGTGTCCAGCTTAACCCTTCACTGAATCGTTGTATGTATTTGTCTCACTATCATATGTTGAATCCTAAGACTTGGCAAATTTAAACTTGGCAAGATATGAACACTAGCATTTCCAGTATTCTTTTTTTTCCCCCCTTTAAGTCTAGGTAAAATTTCTTTTTTTATACATCTTTTAAATTGAGGTGTAATATACATACTGCATCTATTTATTTTGATGAATTTTTATATATGTACACACTCATGTAACCACAATCCATATTAAGAATATTTCTAGCAGCCCCAAAAGGCTCCCTTCTGCCCCTTCCTAGTTAATATCCACTCCCCATCTGAAGAATACTATTCTGACTTCACATAAATTTTGCCTATTCTTGAACTTACTATAAATGGAACAACATAGAACTTATTCTTTTGAATCTTGCTTCTTTCATTCAGAATTATGTCTATGATCTCCATGTTGTTGCATTCTTTCTTATCGTTATGTAATATTTCATTGCGAATATACTGTAAATATTTATCCATTCTACTGTTGATGGATATTGGGTTGTTTCCAGTTTGGAGCTCCAATGAAAATTCTTATCCAAGTCTTTTGGTGGATATATACACTCATTTCTGTTGCATATGCCAGGATTTTTGGAATTGCTAAGTTACAAGGTAAACACATATATTTAGCTTTCAGAGATACGGTCAAATGTTTGATATTCTTTCAAAAAGTTAGTAATGTAAAGTTAATCTAGATATAAGAAAACATAGATTTAGAACATTCAGATTACCCATAATATTAGGCTAGAGGAGAACGCCGCTCTTGATGTTTTTGATATTTGTTCCCAAGCCATCTCAAAAACTATATTTAGCAAATTGGATGATGGTTGAATGCCAGTTATTCATAGTTGTCCATCTGATTCAAAGAACCAAACCAAACCAAATAGTGCTGTCGAGACGATTCTGACTCATAGCCACCCTATAGGACACAGCAGAACTGCCCCATAGTGTTTCCAAGGCTGCAATCTTTAAGGAAGCGGACTGCCATATTTCCTCCTGCAGAGCATCTGGTGGGTTCGAATGGCCAACCTTTTGCTAGCAGCAGAGCGCTTTAACTACTACACCACCAGGGTTCCTTGATTCAAAGACAGATATCCAGAAAGGAGACAAAAGCTCTTTCATGTTGATGCATTGTGGGGTTGGCAACCAATGTCACTAAACAATTTGTGTATCAATTATTTAACGAGAAAATAATTTGCTTTGTAAAATTTCACCTAAAGCGCACACACACACACACACACAAAGTTGTTGCAGAAAGCGGTGGTATTTCACGCCTTTGCGTGTAGCTTAAAATTCATGGATCAGAATCAGGTGCACATCATTCAGCTTCATGAAGGTAATTAAGCTGAAGGATGTGTAGCTGATTCTTTTAAGCTACAGGCAAAGGCATGAAATACCACTGCTCTGAAACTGGCGGTTGAAACATTTAGTGAGAAGAACTGCCACATCACATTGGACAAGACATGAATACAAGGAGAGGTCAAGAACTGGGAACAGCAAGTCAAAGGACCACATGTGCAAAACATTTGACACATTATCACACATGTTGTTGTTAGTTGTTGAGTTAGCTTCAACTCACGGCAACTCCATGTACAACAGAACAAAATGTTGTCCAGTCCTGCACCATATTCATGACCGATGATATCCTCAAGTCCAGTATTATGGCCACTGTGTATTTTGAGTGCCTTCCAACCTAGGGGACTCATCTTCCAGCACTATGCCAGACAATGTTCCGGTACGACCCATAGGGTTTTCCTTGGCTAGATTTTGAAAATACCTCACCAGGGATTTCTTCTAGTCCATCTTAGTCACCTTGGGTGACCCTGCTGGTATTCGAAATACCAGTGACATAGCTTCCAGCAACATGCAAGCCACTGCAGTAGGACGAACTGACAGATGGGTGGTGGTGATCACACATAATCTTTAGAAAAAGCCCTATGGAGTTGGCCCTATTATTGCTCCAATTACAGATAATGAAACTGAGGCTTAGAAAGGCCAGGAGATTTACATAAGGTAATTCCATTAGTAAGTTACCAAGACAGAGCTCCAAGTGTATTTAAAGTGTCCAGAGTTTTATTGGAGTTTCATTATGTAGGCAAGATTGATGTGACTCAATCTCTAGCGTTGCTCTTTTCTCAGGAGATGGAGCTGATATCATTTGACTCAAAACCCCAACCCTCTAGTCACATGGTTGGTCTGTCTGGCATGACTAGCTCCAATTCTGAGTCATCAGTAGCATAAGCTATCTAGTGGCCCACCTGGTTAATATAACTACCAGGTGTGATCTGAGGGTCCTACCATGAATAACAAATATTCTTCCCATCGCACAGGAAATTCCAAGGGTTTAGAGGTTGTGAGGTTATCTCCCAAGAACTGGGGACAATGCCAGCCAAATTCTTTGTTACACAGGCCCCCAGTACCTCCTTTTTTTTTTTTTTCATCTCAGAAAGACCTATGGCCAAACCTGATTTGCTACTCCCTTCTACTCCTTTCCTTCTCCATTAGAAATATCGATTAGCCCCAGAAATTCACTGGCATTGTAGGAACATTTAAAATAATTGGAAATAAGGGAAGTTTAACCAGTCATTGCCTTATTATGTATGAGATGCCAAGCCAGCCACAGGAAAAATGATTAATAAGGTGCACATTTCTCGGCACTTCCAACCTCTTGATTCTTATTAAGAATACCTGTTCTTCATTTTTCCATCCTCTACAGGATTGTGGAAATCCTGGTTGCATAGTGGCTAAGCACTGTGGCTGCTAACCAAAAGGTCGGCAGTTCAAATCCACCAGGTGCTCCTTGGAAACTCTACGGGGCAGTTCTACTCTGTCCTACAGGGTCGCTGTGAGTCAGGATCAACTCGATGGCAAGTTTTTTTTTTTTTTGCCTTCAGGATTGTGAAGAAAAATTAGACACTGACTCAATTTGCTAAGCACTGATAGTTTGACCTCTACCCTGCCCACCTCAAACTGTCATTTTATCCCATTACTCCCCCTCTGCCTTTTCCTCTTGCTCTGTCCCACACTTATACTTCTAGTGCCAATTATTTCTATGACCTGACTCCCTGGATTCTAAATTTTCCCAAATTAAAACATCCTTTGAGCCATCCTAGCCATACTTGAGAGATTTCATTCCTCCTAACATACACGCACACACACACACACACACACACACACACACACACACACGGACACACCTATATACTCCTGATCCTGGAGTTCAATAATGAACTCAACCAAGATGGTCTTTTTGGGATGTCTCAAAAGGCATTGTAGTTTTTTTTGCTCAGTATCTTCTGTGTTGCTTAACCTTGTTCATTGATGTAGATTGGTTGGGCCTTGGGGCTTGAGGAAACAGTGATTATGGACTAGTTTAGAAACTGCCGGTTGATATTTCCTGACACATGGCTCATTGAGGAGGGCATCATAGCAGATAATGCTCAGGGGTGCCTTGCCCTTTGGATCAATGAGACAACCTTGAAAGTAGCACTTTAAAAATGTTTGAAGGACCACTTGGCCTTTCTGTGCCCTGTGTGAGATGCTCCTGGACATGGGCAGAGGCACCTGACCTTCTCAAGGCCCATCGTCCTCGTCCATGTTCTGCCTTCTACCTCCGCCAATAGAACTCATTTCAGTTTTGGTTGACTGTAATATTTATCTATTACTCTTACATTTGTGGGTCATGAAATGGTGAAACATTTTGTCTACCAACCGTTATTAGTATGATAAGCAACACTGGAAAATGCAAAGCCTGGAAAATGCAAAGCTAATAAAATATTTTAGAACTTAACCAGAGGCAAAAAAAGGGTGGGAGACATGATATATAAATTTCCGTAAGGTCCTAATTTTTTGTTTATAAATTACGTTTATTTACACTTAAAAATTCATTTATTAATTTTTAATTAAAGTCTTTTAATTAAAATAAAGTCTCATTTATCAATAGTTCATTTATATTAAATGTATATTGGTATTAGTCAATTTTCTAAACTCATAAATGCAATATGCACTTTATTCAATACATAAAAAAAATACATAGACGTCTTAATTGATGTTTCCTTTTTCTTAGGTTCTGATGAAGCAGCAATATATCTATATGTGTAGCACATTTACACCAATATCTCTGTTAGATTACTTTATTTTAAGATGGTAATACTCGCTCATTTGTTAGCCCTATAATACAAACTTCTGTCCCTTGAAAAAAATTTTTTTTTTAGATGAATTAGCTCAATCTTGGAGAATTCTTTAGCAGTTTTTAGTTTAACAAGATGAGCTAGGCTTGGCTTTTGGCAAATGCTCAAATGTTGTTCTGACTTATTGTGGGTGGAAATATCCTTCTCAAATAACATCCCCAAAGCCTGAATTCATACGAATGACAACTTTGCATTTGTTTCAAAATGAAAAGAAGTACATTATCCCTGTACTGTAGGGAATGTTAAGCCTAAAGAGATGTGGCTTCTTTTTATGTTAGTCTTGTCACTCAAAATTATAAAAGAAGTGCATTGGAGATCTTTGGAATTTGCTTAGCAAAGAAATTATTTCAAGTTGCCCAAGTTCTATAAATTTTGAGAGCCATTCATGATGAAAATAAATAGGTAACCATTACGACATCTATATAGTGGAATCCACAGTTTTCCACAAATCACTCTTGATTGGCTGTGCCCCAATTCTGCACGGTAGTTTAAACTATCCTCACACTTCTGAGTCTTTATTTTAAAATATCATAGCTATTATGTAGAAATATTGAGTATCAGTTTTGTTTGTGAATTTTCCCATTTCCGGGAGGTCTTACTATTCTGGCTCCTTTGACTTCAAAATTCTGAATTGTCACATTTGAGAATCACTATTTTCTCACAGTCAGTGCTTTTTAAAGAAGTTTTTCTGAGCCTCTGTTTGGACCAGCTTGTTCTGTTCCAGCTGTGACTGGGGAGAGGAGCAGGGCAGGTGTGGGAAAGGGCAAGAAGGAAGACGCTGCCACCATCAGCTCTTGTTTCAGCTGCTGTGCTGCTTTTAGTTCTTATCAAGCTTACTATGTTTTCATAAGGGTGGCAGGACTCAGGCCATTCCTAGGAGTCACTATATTGGATTTGGGTCAATTACACACTCCCCACTGTTCTCCTCCTGTCTCTGAATTTTAAGGAAAGCTTCAACACAAAAATCAGAAAGAACTACTTGGCTCTGAAGTGAAAGTCTTAGGGCAGCTCCAAGAGTCTCAGATTTGAAATGCTTTCCCCTACCTTTCAGAAGATTTTGCTGACCCTCCTGTCCTTCAGGAATCTTCTTCTGTGGCCCATTAAACAAAAGATTACTAAACATTTTTATCCACCAGAGAAATGCAACAACAGAACAGTCAAAATATAAAAGACTGATATCAAATGGTGCCAATGATGTGAAGCAACTGGAACTCTCGTGTACTCCTAGTTTTAATGCGTTGTTTTATTCGTTGCTTTCCATTTGTGTATGTGTGTATGTATCTTATTTTTAATTCACCTTGTTCAGGGTAAAATAACTCCAATTTTTTCATATCTTATTTATTTTTTTGTCTGAGTTCTTTAATTAATTATTCATATGACTTCCCCTCCCATCCACTTCCATTATATTTATGGTTCAGTAAATAAAAAATAAACTGTGCACATTCTGCTAAATAATAAAAGTGGAACCAGTTAGTGTGTGGTATATTTTGAATAGTTGAAAGCCTTCATCTTTGAACATAGACTTTTGGGAACTTGGTTTTCAAAAGTAATAAGTTTTGTTCAAGATTTTCAATTGTCCTTATATCTCGTCAGCTTTATTTTCTCTAAGGTGTTTCCAAGTGTGTCTTTTTTAGCAACTCAAAAGTACTACCTTACTTTTTCTCTCTCATTTGTCAGAAGACATGGTTTTTAGGTCTACTAAGAGCTGTGGAGGAACATGCAAGGATATGGAAAGTCTCTTGGATGTTATCAGCTGGGAAACAAGGACATACGTGGGCATTGTCTACACAGCTTTGTCATAAGAACAGGGTTCCTGAGTATGCTGAAACCCAAACAATCCTCGTGGTCATCATTAGTGTTATTCATAAATGTTTCCTATTTTCCTTCCAACCACTTGGTCTGATTTCCTTGATGTCAGGTATGGTCATATGACTTATTTCGGCTAATGACTTGTAAGCAGAAGAGATGCAGATTAACTTGGGAGAAGGCTTTAAAAAAGCTAGTACATAATTCATCATCCTCTGTCTTTCCATTTGCTGTGGTGAGCAGTAATATTCCACATAGTGGCTCTTTGTCAGCCTTGTTCCCAGAACCAGCAGACCCATGATGGACATGTAGCATGAGCAATAAATTAAATTTTTGAGGTTTTAGGGAACTGAGTTTTTTGTTTTGTTCCTGCAACATAATACAGCTCATTCCGAAACTTTACAGACAGATTCAGTAATTGGTCACTGAAAGACCAATTTTATTAACATACTCCAAACAATAGAACTTCATACACCAGAGAACACAGTCATTCCCAGTAGGCAAACGGGACTGGAAAGATACCTGATGACTCAGAATCCAGAGGCACACAGGAAAAATCATCCTTTCTTGCTCTGCCATTCTCTGCCAAACTCCTGAGCACTAGTGAATCATGGTCCTGTGGCTAACAGTGTGAGTAGGGTCACAAAGAATCAATAAACCATTGCATTTTATATCAGGAGTCCACCAGTCTCTCCGGTTGTTCATGGTTGAGAGTTTTTAGGATTTAGTGGAGTTTTCTGGTAAATAATGGTTGTTTATTCTAATTTAAGTCTGAGACTATCTAGATGCTTCTCAACTCCCCATGATAAGAAATGGAGCTGACCCACACTAAAGGTTGTTGCAGTTATTAACTGCTGTTGAGTCAGTCCCCAACTTATGGTGACCCTATGTACAATGAATGCTGTCAGGTCCTATGCCATCACTATGATTGATTGTGAATAGGACCATTGTGATCCATAGGGTTTTCTTTGGTTGATTTTTGGAAGTAGATCTCCAGGCCTTTCTTCTAAGTCCTTCTTAGCCTGGAAACTCCAATGAAACCTACTTACTTTAAAGGTAGTTGTTTAAATAGCAGACACTCTTATATACACTCAGCCTGGTTAGTACTTTCTAGGTCTTCTATTCTGGTTTGTTATTTTTAAGATTAAAAATCTAAAGCCTAGAAAAGTTAAATGACCAGGTCACAGCTACAGAGCATGTAAGAGGCAGAGTCCAACCTGGAACCCAAGCCCCAAGTCACCAGCAGAGGACTCTTGACACACACTAACTTGGGGGTTTGCCTAGAACCAGGACAGAAATAGAAGGTGGGTCACTTTAGATCTTGGTTCTCAAAACATTTTCTGAAAATGTCCCTAAATGGGTCATGAGGGCTGTTTGTACCAGTACCTCATTGGAATGCTAACTAAAAGAGAGAAACAGGAAACTTTGGGGATTGAAGAGAGAAGGTAGAATAGAGAAAGGAAAGTCATTTACCCACGAGTGACTTTACAACTCAAATTTCACCAACTATAGCATAAAAGTGTTGGGCTTCAGCTCCCAGTGGAGACCCACATTTGTAGTGAAACCAAAGATCTGCTGCTGCCCTTATCTCGGCCACTCTTAGCTATCACTGGGAAAACCATGCTGGAATGGAAAGCAAGAGGAGGTCAGGAACCTCCCAACAGATTACAAGCATGAGGTCAGCCCTCAGGTCCCAAGAGATCTGCTGTAAAAGACGAGTGGCCACAGTCACTGACTTAGATAAGAAAATTGGCTGGCCTCCCCTCTGCTTATCAACGAGCCAGTGTTTCAAAAGCTGCCTAAGAATGGGGGAGTAACTGAGGAGCAGAGTTCCACAGAGCATCCCTGAGGAAATGGTATCAAGTAACTCCATGTCCTTGAGTGTCTCGTCTTTTTTTACTCCTCCCGAGGTTTTTTGGCTTCTCGCCGGAAGTCTCATCTCTTTTCTCCTTACTTTTGCTCGAAGAGTAAAATGAGAAGTATTAGGAGTCCCCGGGTGGTGCAAAAGGTTAAGCACTGGGCTACTAACCAAAAGGTGGGTGGCTCAAAGCCACCTAGAGGCAATTTGGGACAAAAGCCTGGTGATCTGCTTCCAGAAGGTCACAGCCGTGAAAACCCTATGGAACTCAGTTCTACCCTAACACATGAGTTGGACTTGACTCTACAGAGAAGTGAACTGGGAAGGAGCCCCCAAAATGTAATGGATGGAAGGGTATGGTGCACATAATCATTTATCTGATCCAAGCTGTTCCTACCTTAAACATTGTAGGATTTCCTGGCTCAGGCACAGATTCCCCTCTGGCATGTGTAAGTGTATGGTATCTACTTTTTAATTCACCTTTATTCAGAAAAAACTAATGGCATTTATTTATTTTGATCTTATTCATTTATGTATTTATATTACTGTCCTTCCACTCCTTCCAATTATATCCAATGGTTCAATAAGTAAAAAAAAAAAAAAAAAAAATGTATATGCTCTGCTAAATAATAAAGGTGGATCCAGTTAATGTTTTGTGTAGGGGTTGGTTTCAGGACCCTGTACGTCCTTATTTTTAGATTGCTCTTATTCCCTGAACTTGAATCTCCTTCACTAGGATCTAATGCCGGGAGATGTCTTATGGCATTTGAGCACTAGGGAAGTGCTGAAAGCATTGGATGAAATAGGTAACTTCCAGAACAGTGAGAGGCTGCCTGGTTTCCCACACAGCTCCTTTGTTACACTTATCTCTGGAAGCCTTTGTATTAACATCTGTGGCTCTAACCACAAACCTCCTTGAGCTAAGAAGACCAATTTTTCCCAAGGAAGGTGATTTTCTGGGTGTGCCAAATTGGTCTAGTGACCTATTTCACATCCTCGAACTTTCCAAACAAAGTTCACAACCTCAGGCTTGCTCAAGATGGGCTAGATTTAGGATGAAAGAACAAAACTGTACCATTAGAATAAAATAAAAGGAATTGTACAGGGAGGGGGCCAGCGTTCATGAAATGAGGAGAAGTTAGGGTAATTAGAGGAGATTGACACCCCAGGGACAAAAGATGGCCAATTCCAGAACAGTGCTGACTAATGTTCAGTACTAAGATGTTTTCTATACTGTGTTGAATATAATTTCCTCCTCTCCCACCATTTATCCCTTTAGTACAATTCTACTGCATACATCCCTGCCTTTCATGAGTGACATTTGAAGGAATTGATTAAATAGATTGACATTTGAGTTAACACAGAATGGAAAGAAGTGAATTCCAGGGGTTATGAGAGGAGAGACTCAGAATTCATGAGATGCAGAACACTGGTACAAAAGGTGACTAGGAGAACAGTAACCCATGCCAGCTCTCCCCACTGCAAGGAGTCCGCAAATATGTGGAGGGTAGGAGTAAAGGAATTTGAGTTTAGAACATCCTTTTAAAATATTGTGTGACAGGTGACTCCGCGTGTTTGGCAAAGTTAGGGGTTCTCTAGGAGGAGATACCGCTTTATCCTTGTGCTGAACCATGATTTTCTTTGTTTTCAAAGGCTAAGTAGAATGCACATATAACACAATAGGAAATAAACCCATTGGCCTTGTCTGCAAACAAAGACCCTCTAATAGAACCATGTTTTCATAACTCAGTTACCATGCATGTTTCTAGATCACCTTTATACTCTGCAAAATGTTAAGGTCAAGTCCTGTGGGCCTCTGGCTTCTTTTTTTTTTATTATTTGTTACACAGTTTGAAAACCAAACCCAGGAGGGTTTAATTACCACCTGTTTCAGCTTTGGGGTTTGTTGATGAATAATAAAAATGTGTGTGCTGGCTAATCTCAGCTGAAGGACCCAGGCTCGTAGATTGACTGAGGTCCTGAAAATTGCTTGCAGAAACTTATGCAATTTGGGGTTGAAGATTTTGGTGGGTAGGAATGCAGCAGAGTATAACCACTAAGGATATTGGCTTTGTAGTCAGACCTTGGGGATTCATCTTACAGAACCATATGGGAAAATATTCTGTCGTGATCCATAGGATTTTCATTGGTTCATTTTCAGGAGTAGATTGCCCAGCCTTTTCTGGTCTGTCTTAGTCTGGAAGCTACACTGAAACCTGTCCACAAAGGTGACCCTGCTGGTATTTGAAATACTGGTGGCATAGTTTCCAGCATCACAGCAACTCATGAGCCACCATAGTACAACAAACTGACAGGCAGGTGGTGGACTCAATAATAGTAGCTGTTATTTTATTATTGATAATATAATTATTATTAATTCAGATCCTCATTTCAAGTTGAGAAAACTAGGTGGCTTGACCCAAGTCACACGGCTAATTAGTTAGAACTGGAATGAAATATCCCAACTCTGAATCTAGCATTCATTCAATCGCTTTGTGAAATTTCTCATAGCTCTTGCCAAGCAGCTGGTTCAGTCCTACCTGGCATACCTGTATGGTTTACTTGGGAGAAAAGATGATGCAGATAGTGGTGGCCAAATGGGTCTGTGGAGCAGTGGTTGAATAGAGACATGCCGTGCTGGTGAGCTCACCGTAGAGGCTTTCCGCCTTTCATCTTTTGCCCTTCCCCTTGAAAACAAACACTCTTACCTGGAAACTATGCGTAGTCCTGTCCATGCTGTTCCCCCACTGTTCCAACCTTACCTATGGCTCGGGCAGCTGCTTACCTTCTTTAGACCTCTACCCAGCATTTTCTAATGAAGGAGAACCATGTGATGTAGTGGAAAGAATGGTGAGATGAGAATTGAGAGCTATAGTCTAGTTCTGGCATAGACACTCCGGTTGAGGGAATCCAGGAAGTAACTTTCTGGACCACAGTTTATTTCTCTAAAAAATGAGGAATTTGGATTAAGAAATCTCTCTTGAACGTAAATTTCTGAATTTATGAAAAGGGAGAAGTGAAGATTTGCTGAGTATACAATATGGGTCTACTTAAACTTTGATGTTTCAGGAAAATGGAGAAAAAGGCAATGTAGTAAATTTTTCAAATAGAGATTTGTTACGTCAGGATAAGTCTAAAAATTCATTGATTATACGGTTTTTGGCTAGCCTTTAAAACATAATAGCCATATGTGTACTTTTTTTCTAAAATGGATTTTCATGTACTAGGTAATTAATTCCCTGCGTATAATGAAGATACTAGCCCTTTACCCAGGGTTTATCAGCCTTGGCACTATTGACATTTTAGGTCAGATAATTGCTTGTTGTGAGGGCTGTCCTGTGCATTGTAGGGTATTTGTCAGCATTCTTGGCCTCTACCCACTAGATGGAGCCCTGGTGGTGTAGCGGTTAAGAGCTTGGCTCCTAACCAAAAGGTCAGCTGTTCAAATCTACCAGCCACTCCTTGGAAACCCTATGGGACAGTTATACTCTGTCCTATAGGGTCACAGCTAACAACCCAGTAGATGCTGGCAGCAGTCTTCCCCCAAATGTGACAACAATGTCTCCAAAAAAAACCCAGCAATGTCTCCAGACATTGCCAAATGCTCCCTGGGGGAGGGGCTAAATGTACTTCCTAGGAGAAAAAAAGAAGGGCTGGCTAAATGTGCCCCTTGGTTGAGAAACCCTGCTTTAGGTACATGTATGCGGTAATACGGGTGAAATGTTTCTCTCTGCCCCAAATTAAGGTATCTTCCAGTTGTACTAGTAAGGATAAGATACACAGGGTTGCAGGAACAAACAGACTCCACCTATCAACAGATTAATAGAACAAGTTCATTTCCTGCCCCAAGGCAGCTGTCCATGTGTGGTGACTGAATGACCCAAGATGCTTCCATATGGGTTCCGTTAAAACATGAGGACTGCATGGTAGCTAAGGCATGAGAAGAAAGCACACAGAGAGCTCATACCTGCTCTTACATGCTTTGGCTGAGAAGTAACACACCTTACATTCACAGACCATTGAAGAGAACTGACCAAATAGTTCTTCCCAGTGGTGATGGGGCTTGATAATATTGAAGAGTACATAGATGGTTTGGTGAACATTACTGTACCTACCACACCAAACAATTATGAACATTCGTAACTTGGAGAGTTGGCTGCAAGTGGTGGAGTCTTAGAGGTTATTTTTCATTTATCTTTCATCTTTCACCTTGAGAAAGGCCACTAATAACTAGAACAGGGAATGTTCTCAAATTCTTCTATGTGCTTTGTGTTTTACTCTTTATTAAATAGGTGCTAATTCAAATCTTTGTGGTGAAATTTTAGTTCAGCAATAGTAGTAACTTTTAAAGCCCTATTGCACCCCTCTTTCCTCAAATAAATGTCTCCATCAAAGCCTAGAGTATAAAGAAATGTAAAGTTGAGCTGGTGTGGTTGAAGTGGGGATAGGCACCCTGCTCTCCTAAGCCCCCAAACACACACGGTGGCCCCAAGGGATCACGGGGCACAGTTTTCAAATCTTTGATCAACAACATTTTAAACTACTTGCCATGAACAAATATAACCTGTCTCATCTAGTTGTGACATCTGTTATATTGCTTGGAGAAAGGCGCTGGGGAGGATATACTTGAGTATCCCTCCCCATAGGCTAGGAAAGGCCTGGTTTCTCTTTGAGTCTCTGTCAGGAAAATTGATGGAGACCCAGCTGCCCCCTGGCAGTGATTTGTGGCTGTCAAGACTGCAGAGCAAGTCACTGCTGACCCAGACACTATTGGCTCACTTCCCACACCTCACCCCAACCATTGCCACCTCCCCCTGACTGCACCATGGTTTCTGTGTCCTCAGGTACATCTCCAGCTTTCAGGATAAGATGCCTAGATTGGCACTGATTTTTTCCCAGGCCTCTGCATGCTGGTGGACTCCTCAGAAAGTCAGACTTCCTTCCACCTCAGGGTGATCGAGGCAGGTTCCCTAGGCCACATGGAAGCAATTCCTCCCAAATCTGCAGGACAGGCTTGCTTCCACCTTTCCAGCCAAGCTCCAATTTCCATCCTTAACTTCTCCCCCTGACTGGGTTTGCTGGGTTGGATCTGTCTTTGTAATCCTTCGCTTTTGGAACGCCATTACCAACAACATCATTTTCTATCATTTAGTTAAAAAAAAAAAAAAAAAAAAGAAGCCCTGGTGGCGTGGTGGTTAAGACCTCTACTACTAACCAAAAGGTTGGCAGTTCAAATCCACCAGCCACTCCTTGAAAACCCTATGGGGCAGTTCTACTCTGTCCTATAGGGTCACTATGAGTCGGAACCAACTTGATGGCAACAAGTTTTTTTTTTTACTTAAAAGAAAAGTAAAGCCACTTGTTTGCTGTTGAATATAGATAGCTTAATTTCACTGATATAAAGTTAAAGCATCTTAGAATTGGAAAAGAATTTATGCATCTGCTGAGTCAGCATATTATAATATAAAATATTATAATAAATAATTGTAATTATTTATTCCAACTAAGAATAAGAATATAGACTCTGGAGCCAGACTATCTTGGTTCAACACACTGGTCTTATAAGCTGTCTGAACTTGAACACCTCACTCAAGTCTACTGCCTCCATTAGCTCATCTGTAAAATGGGAATAATAATAGTACTTACCTCACTGGGTTATTATTATTCTTAAAAAGGTAATAATTATAAGGCATTTAAAGGAGTGTCTGGAACATAGTGTGTGCTGTATGAGTATTGCTAAAATAGATGGATAGATAGATAAATAGATAGATAGTTACTCCCATTATAGTACAACCCGGTTATACGTAAGATACTTGCTATACCCTTGAGAATCCTCAACAAAAGGCCCAATTTGATTCCAGAAATATAACAAAGGCCAGCCAGAAAATCCTTATAAAGCAGATATCAGGGTTATTTGCCAACCCTAACATTCAAAAGTGAGTTTTCTAGTTGGCATTCTGTTCTAAGGAAGAGCTTTCCCTTCTCCAGAATGAAGGAATTTGACAACTGCAATTTTGCAAGAATAATCAATGGATGGAAACCCTGGTTGCATGGTGGTTAAGTGCTACAGCTGCTAACCAAAAAGGTCAGCAGTTTGAATTCACCGGGTGCTCCTTGGAAACTCTATGGGGCAGTTCTACTCTGTCCTACAGGGTTGCAATAGGATCGTTATGAGTTGGAATTGACTTGACGGCAATGGCAACCGGTAATCAATGGATGTTAAAAAAAAAAAAGGTGGACATTTGATGAGAAAGAAGATATTTACATAGTCTCAAATTACATATTATGTATTAATTATACATACAAATTTATAAATTAATTATAAAAGGAAACAGTAATTTACCAGTGGAAAAAACTGGTAAACACTATGGTAACTAAATGATCAAAGTTCACATTGCTACCTCTTGACGGGGTGTAGTGAGAAAAATACATCACTTATATACTGTCCCTGCCCAAAATTCATAAACTGGCTCTGATCCTAGGAAATACCAAATCAACCCAAACTGAGAGACGAACTTAAAAGTAATAGACATCTATATGTCAATATCACATACAGAAGAGAAAGGCTGGCTGGAGAACTCTCACCTTTTAGGCTGAGACTAAATACCATGACAACTGAATGCCATCGGCGATCCTGGATTAGAATCTGTTACTGGGGGAGAATAGCAAGAAAGGTTGCTATTGGATCAACTGATGAAATTTTAATACGGACTGTAATTAGATGATACTATTGTTTCAATGTTAGATGTCCTAATTTTGATAATTATGTTAAGGTTATGCAAGAGCACATTCCCCTTCTTAGAAAATACACACTGGAGTATTTAGGAAGAAAGGTGGGTGATGCCTACTCTCAAAGGATTTGGAAAAAAATCCGTGTGTGTGTGTGTGTATTAAGAGAGTATTATAAAGCAAATGTGGCAAAATATTGATGATGACGAGTCTGGGTAAATGGTAGAGAAGACTTCTTGGTATATTTCTTCCAATTCTTCTGTAAATTTAAAATTATGTAGAGTTTTTAAGAAGTTTTTTTTTTTTTTTTTAAAGAAGTAAGATATAGGATAGATGCCCCCCACCCCCCAAAAAGCGCATTTGTTCTCTGGCTTTTGAGGCCAACATGAACCTGGACAATCCATTTGGAAATTCAGTAGGTGCCAGGAACTACCCCTAACAGACAAAGACTGTGGGGGATTACTACAGAACATAAATGGCTCTCTCCTTTGAGTTTAGAATCTTAAAAAAAGGAAAGCCTTCTTGAGCAGTCTCTTAGAAATTTAGCAGTATTTGCTGAACACTTTTCTGAAGCAGGTTTTTTTTTTTTTTTCTGAATTAAAAACAAAATATTATGGGGTTTTGGTCCTCGAGCGAGGTTGGCATGGGGCCGCTCTGGTGGTTGCTATGGCTGTATGTGCCACCCCAGTGGACTCACCCAGAACCGAGGGAGCTGAGGTACTATTAATATACTGATGTACACGTGAATTTATTTCAACTAAGTGTCCACCTTCAAAGGCTATGCCTTGGGTGGACTACTTGTTTGTGTAGTTCACACTCTCTTCCTTGGCTGCGCAGGAATCCAGCCTCTTACGTGGACACCAGGCCATATCCACACAGGCCCTGTGTGGATTCAGCAGATGACCTCGGCGGGTCGTCAGGGTAAAGGTATGCAAAATAGAGGAAGGGGAGGTTTATTTTTTACAATCCCTTCTGCCTTCTAAAGGAGTCTTGGTGGGGCAGTGGTTAAGTACCCGGCTGGTAACCGAAAGGTCGGTGGTTTGAACCCACCCAGCCACTCCACACGAGAAAGATGTGGTAGGCTGCTTCCCTGAAGATTACAACCTTGGAAGCCCTATGGGACAGTTCCACTCTGTCCCATAGGGTGACTATGAGTTGGAATCAACTGGATGACCACACATTTTGGTTTTTCTACTTTCTGAGGTCGTGGGGGAAGAGGGAGAGCTCTCTGTAGCTGGAAAGTCATTTGTTTCCTGAGCCAGAGATTGGTGGCTGTAACCAATTTTGGAGATATAAGCAATTTCTGTGCATAAAAGAGGAAAGCCAGTTGATTTTGGGAGGTGGCAGGAGGTGGAAGTTCCTAGGGCAAAGAGCTACCAGCCTGAAAGTCTGGGATGGTGAAGACTGGAGAGAACTGTATTCAGGAGTGCTCTTCAAACAGTGCTGACTGGTTCTACCTTAACTCTCTCAAGTGGAAGTTTAATATTTCTTTGGGGGAAATTCTCTCCATGGAACACAAATCCCTGACCACTTTCGGAGAAAGAAATCGAGGTTTTTTTTTTTTTTTTTTTTATGGATAGCAAGCACTATCTCTTATGAAAATAAACCTATACCCCTCCCCTTAAAAAAAATCATTAAGAAAGCAGTTTAATCAAAAAAGTTTCCAGTGAATACTTGGAAAATTCCAGGCTGTGGTACGTTGAATTGTGCTCCCCCCCCCCCCCACAAAATGTGTTGAAGTCCTGACTCAGGTACCTGTGAATATGACCTTATTTAGAAATAGGATCTTGGCAGGTATAATCAAGTTAGGTCATACCGAATTAGGGTTTACCATAAATTCATTGACTGGCGTCTTTATAAGGAGAGATTTGAACATGTGCACATACACAGAAAGAAGATGACAATGTGAAGATGGTGGCAGAAATTGGAGTGATGGCGCTACAAGCCAAGAAATACCAAAGATGGCCAGCAACCACCAAAAACTAAGAAGAGGCAAAGAAGGATTCTTTCCTAGAACCTTGAAATGGAGCACGGCCCTGCCAACACCTTGATTTCCAACTTCTGGCCTCTCAAACTGTGAGAGAGTAAATTCCAGTTGTTTTAAGCTGCCCATTTGGTAGTAATTTGTTACAGATGCCGTAGGAAACTAATACACAGGCTATTGTTAGATTTTGCAAGATTTAGGCCAATGTTTTGGCTTGTTTCATACATCAAGAGTCTATAAATTCACTTCTAAGAAAAGAACACAGTTGTCTTGATGTCAGTAGTACCCCTGCCTCTGGTTGGTCCATTCCCTGCTATATAATTGTCATGTCCTGTTCAACATTTGCAATAAACTTTCACACTTTCCTCTGTAGTCCTGTGGGCTACTAATGGCATCCATTGAGAAATACTTGGACAAGTTTCCGTATTCACCACTGGAATACAAGTCAGGGATACCTGGACTTGTTAGTGACCTTGTCTGGGCCCCAATCTGAATCTGTTCCCACACTGGTTCAATAGCTAGGTGCTGCTTCCCATAATATCTATTTAACCAAAAGGCTTGGAGAGGGCTATCTTTGCCCTACCCCCACTTTAGTTAGCATGACATAAAGTTTTATCATACCATCAATATTTGAGCTGAAAAATTCCTGCCATACATTTCTGTTAAAAAGGAGTGTGTTAGTCATCTAGTGCTGCTATAACAGAAATATCACAAGTGGATAGCTTCAACAAACAGAAGTTTATTCTCTCACAGTCTAGTAGGCTGGAAGTCCAAATTCAGGGTGTCAGCTCTAGGGGAAGGCTTTCTCTTTCGGTTGGCTCTGGAGGGAGGTCCTTGTAATCAATCTTCTCCTGGACTAGGAGCTTCTCTGCACAGGAACCTTGGGTCCAAAGGACACACTCTGCTCCTAGTGCTGCTTTCTTGGTGGTACGAGGTCCCCCTGTCTCTCTGCTTGTTTCTCTCTTTTATATCTCCAAAGAGATTGACGTAAAACAAAATCTTATCTTGTAGGTTAACTCCTGCCTCACTGCATAGCTGCCTTTAATCCTGCCTCATTAACATCTTAGAGGTAGGATTTACAACACATAGGAAAATTACATCAGATGACAAAATGGTGGACAATCACACAATAGTGGGAAACATGGACTAGCCAAGTTGACACACATTTTTGGGGAATACAATTCAATCCATAACAGAGGGTAGTTATTTTTGGTCTTATGATTTAAAAGAAAACTAAATATTTAGTACCAAATGGTACCTTCACCAAATTTTTCAGCATAGTTTAACACCAGAATTTTCTTTTTGGCATTCTAGTTGTCACTAGGTCGGCTCCAACTGATGGTGACCCGATGTGTATCAGAGTAAAACAGTGCTCCGTAGGGTTTCCAGTGACTGCTTTACAGTAGGAGATCACCCAGCCTTTCTTCCAAGGTGCTTGTGGGTAGACTTGAACCTCCAACCTTCGGTTAGCCGCTGAGCACGTTAGCCCTTTGAACCGTTAGCATTAAGTACTTCCTAATGAATTGCGTTCACATCCAGTATGGAAGAGGAGCAACACTACTAGCACCGTGGCCCTAGCAGGAAGCCTCCGGAGAGTTAATCACGCACCATTTCGTAGACTCAGCCTTGCATTATGCCTGATTAACTGGCGTTCAGTTTGTCCCTCACCTGCTGAGGGGCCATAGCTCTAGGTTAGCTTAGGTATTCAGCCAGGCAGCAATTCAGTATGGGTCTAAGAAAAGCTACATTGTCTGTATAGGAAATGACCCCAGCTTAGAAGCATTTTATCACAAAGTGTGTATGGATATTTGAAAAATCCCTCATTAACTCACATCCTCAACCTCCTTCCTCTTTCTTTTCTCTTAAACACCTCTTCCCTACCTCAAATTGGAAAGTGTCTTTTAGCTGGTGAATGCCTTCCACAATCTGAAGCAATTTACCATTTACCAGATGATGTCAGTGGGCTGATAAGCAGGCTGTTCTTAGTAGCGTGCTGATAGCAGGCTTTAGCTGTGCTTTTTTGGGATTGTTGATAACTTAACTTTGGATATGAGCAGAGGGCAAGTGAAGCCTTTTATGTTTTTTTTTTATCCCAACAGTATTGTTTCTCTTTTTCTTTTCTTTTCTTTTCTTGTGTTATCAAGTTTGTCGCTCTAATCACAGCTTCTATTTATTCATCATTCATTTGAAATGTTTTGGAACTACTGTACCCCACGAACCATCTGTCAGTTTGTCATAGTGTGGTGGCTTGTGTGTTGCTGTGATGCTGGAAGCTATGCCACCAATACTTCAAATACTGGTTGACAGGTTTCAGTGGAGCTTCCAGACTAAGGCAGACTAGAAGGAAAAGCCTGGCCAAATCAGCCAGTGATAACCCTCTGGATCCCAATAGAACATTGTTGGATATAGTTCCAAAAATGAGCCTCCTAGTGGCTGCAACAATGAACTCAAGCATACCAACCATAGTGAAGATGGTGCAGAACTGGGCAAAGCTTTATTCTGTTGTACATGAGGTCAGCATTGTCAGAGCCAACTCAATAGCAACTAACAACAATGACAACTATGTAGCAGACACAGTAATGGTTTCGAGTTCACTGGTGAAGGGAATCTAGCAGAAATGCAGGTAACCACAATATAGAGTGATACATGCTATTCTCAAGGACAGTAGGTTCATGGCAGTCCTACTTGGGCCCTTACTGTGTCTCAGTCTTCCTGCTGCCACACTTACACTTATTCATATATAATTTCCACCAGCTAAGTAATTCCTCCAGTACCTTCCACCAACTCCTTTCCACTTGACTGAGCTTCTCTTCGGCTTGAGGAGGACTTTCCGGTCTACACCACCTTCTCACTTCTCTGATCATAACCCTCATTTGGCCGTTCATAATGTGCTCGCTCTTGTGGCAACTCGCCTTGCTATCTTCGTTGGAATTTAAATTTTATGGAATTATTTATGATTTTTTGGTTTTGTACTCTGTCTCCTCAATCAGATTGCAAGTTCTTTGAAAGCAAAGATTTGTTTTCTTCCTCTCCGAATTGTACCATGAGAGAAGCACTGAAGCACTATCTTAGATGTCCAGGGGGCCTGAGTTCTAGTCTCAATTCTAGAACTAACCAACTTTGTGACCATGAACCAACAATTTAGTGTGAGTTTTCAATATTCTAATCTAAAAAAGTGATGTTCAGATTTTGTCCTTTTTACAGACTCTTTGAGTTCTAAAGTCAGAGAGCTTACCACACAGCACTTATAAGGCTCAGTGCCTAGAATAGGGCCTTGAATGTAACAGGCACTCCATATACATTAGAAGATGTTTTTGAAATACTGTTTGTTATAGTCAAGGGCATTCATTTTGTAGGAGACTTTGGATAGGCTACCTGTTTTTTAAAGGAAACCTAAAATGTTGGAAATGTACTTCAAACCAAGGCCCTTATTGATAAGGATCAATGGTTGTCCTTCTGCTGGTTAGCATGACTGTGGAATCAAATCTTAGACCTGTTCCTAGTTGGCTGTGTAACTCAGGACAAATTATTTAATGCCTCTGACCCTCAATATTTTTATATGCATTAAAAAATATAAATATAAATAATGCTTGCCTCATGGTGCTGTTCATTATGAAGTAAAGATAAAGCTTAGCTGCTGCCTTTAGCTGATGCAGAAATGAATTTTAGATATATGCATTACAAATTACTTTATTTAAAATTTTTTTTAAATCAAAAATTTTTTTCTAGGTTAATTAAAATTTTTTTTTTTTGCCTTTTAACTTGAAGCTTGGGATAACTTACCCAAAGGTTTTAAAGAAACTATGATCTTAACTGTGGCAGAAGTTTTAGAGTAAATTCTGAATTTTTAAGATCAGATTAACTCAAGCCCCAGAGCTTCATTAAGTTAGTGTAGCAAGATCGTTGCCTTGGTTTTCTTTGGGTATGCTTGTCACTGTTTAGTAGCATCATTACTTTGTAGGGTAGTTTGACAAACGGAGAGGCAGTGAAGTCTAATCAGCCAGTATTATTCCTCAGCAGAAACCTTTTATGGTGAGTTGATGGGCAAAAGAACTGGAAATAATGACAGCACATACACTCATACAAGGATTGACATATCTGGGAATGAAATGCTGCTCCACCTGTACTCCCTTCTCCTACCAGCATAATTAATGAATTGTAATCTAATTTCACTACCTGGTATCCTCCTGAGATCTTTGACTTCCTACCTCTTTGTTATCCCATTTTCAAGCAATCATAATCAAAACCAAAAAAACCAAACCCAGTGCTGCTGAGTTGATTCCGACTCATAGTGACCCTATAGGACAGAGTAGAACTGCCCTATAGAGTTTCCAAGGAGCACCTGGCGGATTGAAACTGCCGACCCTTTGGTTAGCAGCCATAGCACTTAACCACTATGCCACCAGGGTTTCCAGTCATAATCAGAAAGAACAATTTACTTGAAATGAATATATAACTTACTTCAAAATGAAAATGTAATTGGATACTGGGTTTTCAGTCTCTTCCATTTGTGTGGCTGCAATTTTCACTCTTAAGGGCCCACTGTTAAAATAGATTCTGTCATTTTACATTAGAATACAAGGTTCTCATTTAATATTCTTGAGAGAGACTGCCTGGCACTTACTGAATTCTCTAACAGAACCATTCTTGGTACTTGGTGTCCTGGAGTCATCAAACTACTTCTTGGGAAACAGCCAACCATTCCCCAAATAATAGAGAAGCCAGATTCTAGGGCTAATAGTAATAAATGTTAAAAAGAATGAGACACATTATATTTAAGGAGAAAAATACCCTTTGGGCTTTTTCCCTGGAAACTTTAGAAGTAATGGCCAAATTAAACCAACAATCTTACAAACAAACAGGTCCACTCCGGAGATCATTTTAATCACAGCCTACTGAAGAGAACATGTAGATGTTAGCCAAACACATGATTTCTCCTCATAGCAGGGCTGTTTCTTCTATTTAAATGCAGTAGCTTACACACAATCCTGAGCTCTGGAATTTGTTTTATTGAGGAATGTTTGGAACTAAACAGTTGCTCCATTATTTCCTTGAAATTGTCAGCAGGTGACTTTTTCAAAAGACCTGGGGACTCAATTACAAAAAAGTGCGTGCAAAGGTAAAAAAATTCGTGCTTTTATAGACGTCCGTTCTGGTCTTTTCCTTCTGTCTCTGACTGTTTCTTTATTCCAACTTCTGTATGAATATTTCCCCGTCTTCTGTACCTGATGACTAACTTCATTTCTGATCTTGCCTAATTTGATTCATCAAATGCTTATTGGCACCATAGTATTTCAGTTGACAGTGTAAGACAAATAGGATCTGCCTTCAAGATTCTCCCTCCTACCTCTAGCTGGGTGGTGAAAAGGAATATTAGTCCATAAACCCAAGACCTAGTGACATTTGCATAACTGGCCCATCAAGAGTATGATTTACTTGGCCTCTTTTATGAATTTTGGGATGAATTTTATATTAGTTTGGAAGGACTTATTACAGTCCTCATGTTTCCACTGGAGAAGAGTGGTAGAATGAGGAGACTGTGCACAGAAAGGAGGACACATCACTGGGAATCATGGGTAGTTGAACATGGTCAACTTGCCAGATAGCCTTTTAATATGTCTTCTGTATTATTGCTCATAAGTTTTATACTACAATCAAGGAGATCTGGACTCCACCCAATGATACATTAATAAATGGTAGTTGGAAAGGGAGCATCCAGAGTTTAGTTAGCAGATCTTACCATATGGATGCTGAGTTTAGCTTCTCAAAGTATCCCTGGCAAAGTATTAGGGTTTGTTAATTTCACATTAGTTGACTTAGTTTTCTAACCCAAGAGTACAGTTTTCTGTTTTCATCACTAGTAATAAAGAATGTCTGTGGAAGCAATTTCATGGTTGCTTTTGACGTCAATGTTAGAAGCCTAAAAACATGGGCTAACCATCTCTGGACTATTTAGTCATATGCCATAAGTCTGTCGTCCACAAATTAATTGTTTCTTGGCCTCTGACTAACTCATGGATCTTATCAATAAAGTGCCAGCTTGAAATTACTTATTTTTGTGACTTGTAGCATCACCTGGGATAATAACCTTGATATGGGAGCTAAACTTAGAGAATTGTTCTCTGTTACCCCTAAACTGAACTTTTTAAAATGTTTTAAAATACTCTTGCTAGCCAAACACTTCATGTTCTTAGAC
Source organism: Elephas maximus indicus (assembly GCF_024166365.1). Classification (NCBI taxonomy): domain Eukaryota; kingdom Metazoa; phylum Chordata; class Mammalia; order Proboscidea; family Elephantidae; genus Elephas; species Elephas maximus. The sequence continues at coordinate 44,962,611 of NC_064843.1, forward strand.
TGTTTGCTATATCCTTTTAAGTCTTTTCTTTGCAAACTGAAGACCATTCTTAGTCTGTTCTTATAAAGAAGCTCCTTGTCCAACTTAATAGCTCTTCTCTGATTGTCTCCATGCTGGTTCTCAGTTTTCCTGAGCTATGATGACCAACAATACACGTGACTCCAGGTGTGGGGAAGCCACATTTCCATAAATGGGAAGGATAAAGTTTTTTGCTCTCTTTCCAGTGCCCTTTCTGATGATAACCAGGATTCTGTAGCCTTCTCAGCCACAAGAGCACATTGTGCTGATTTCTTAAAGTCTGCCCTATGACTCTTTTCTGAGTCATAATTGTTCAGATCATTTTGAGAGTAAGGTACACATCTACCCTTTGTTTATCTAACTTCTGTTGCTACCGAAACATTTGGTAATTACCAGGGATCTTTGAAACAGAGTAGAAAAACCTCAGCCTATTGATCCCGGATTTGTTTTCTCCTGTACAATGTTCTTATTTTAATTGAATCATTTTTTCCATTACTAACATTTAGTCTACTTGATGGTCATGCAAAATAAGGAGTAAGGTTTCACAGTGGGAAGCACTTTAAAGAGGGCCTGGATCTCAAAAAAAGTTTTTTTTCTGGATGTCAAAACTTTTTTTAAGTTAGCGTATTAAATGCACTTTTCCCCCATTTTAATTTGACATTATATGCTTAAAGTCTCCCTTAGACTTATAAACATATAAATGCTATATGTTTATATGTTCCAGTAAAGAGATAGAAATGGGAGGTAAAAACACAGCATTTGGTTCAGATGAAGTCTGATCAGGGCAATGTTAAGCTCTTTCTATTTCAAAGCCTCAGCTTCACCATCACAATTCAGAGAAGGTTTTTAAATTTTTTTATCATGATAAATATATATGTTACAAATCATTTGCCATTTTAACATTTTTCACATGTACAATTAAGAGACATTAATTACATTCATCATGTTGTTCAACCATCACCATTATCCATTTCCAAAGTTTTCTATTAACCTTAAACAGAAGTTCAGTGTCCCCTAAGAAATGAGTTTGCTTTTCCCCTTTCCTTCCACCTGTCCTGGTAAGCATTAATAAATTTTGGTCTCTATATACTCGCCTGGAAACCCTCGTGGCATAGTGGTTAAGTGCCATGGCTGCTAACTAAAAGGTCAGTAGTTCAAATCTAACAGGCGCTCCTTGGAAACTCTATGGGGCAGCTCTACTCTGTCCTATAGCCTCACCGTGAGTTGGAATCAACTCAATGGCAATGGGTTTGGTTTTTAGTTTTATATACTTGCCTATTCTAGATATTAACAGAAAAGGTTTTTATTAACATTGTGAAATTAATAACATGATCTTTGTGGGAGTACTTGGAGATCTTTGAGAGGAAGGAACTATTAGATTTAATTAGTAACAGTATCAAAGGGATGGGCCAAAGGAAGTTTAAGGCAGTATTACGCACTAGATAAGAGGAGGGCTTTCTGGACTCAGGCTTAAGTTAGAATGTGACTCCACCACATATTGGCTGAGCAGCCTTGGTTAAGGATGCTGCTCTGTTAAAGTCTTGTTATCCCATCTCTATCTTGAGGGTAATGGCAGCACCATCGCATTGGGCTGTGGTGAGGATTCAAAAAGGGAATATGTGCAAAACACTTAGTGCAGCACCTGGCATAAAATAAACGCTAAAAATACTAGCTACGGTAATAAGTACTATTATACTACCATTATTACTGCTACTACTACTGCTACTATTACTGCTATTTATATAGAATTTCAGAGTTTTTCAGCAGACCTAATTGTTAAAATTTTTGACCATAGTAGACTGTATTATGTAATTGAATTAAAGTTTGAATGCTTATAAATTAACCTGAGGAAGAATGTTTTCCAATTACTATTTTCAACTAGTATTACTTTATGCCTAAGCTAGTATGAGTTGGGTTTTCTATTGCTTACTATCAAGAAAGTCTCGGCATATATAGTCATTATACTTGGACCATCAAGAAGCGTTCTATAGGGGATGACCCTAATATCAGAGGAGAGAGGAGGAAAAAAAACCAGAAATGGGCAGGTGGAATAGCAGAGGCCAAGGCACAAATGTATGAAAAGACATAGTTGGACAATATGGTAGCAGTATGGCCAAAGCTTATAACTCTCTGAGACTTCTGATTGAATCAGTCAGTTTCTTTTATCTGTGGGCATCATGGTGTGGTTTAAAGAAAACGGGTTTGAGAGAAAGTTCTATCCATCATTAATTGGATGACCCTAGGCAGTTTCCTAACCTCACGGAATCACTTTCCCAACCTTTACTCTGAGTATAAAAATATCTAATTTTCATAGTAGCATGGAAGACTAAATTAAAATGATGTATGGAAAACTTCTAAAATTAGTTCCTGCCTGCCATGAGGGTAGGCACTGAATAAATGTATAGTCTTTAGTGACTCCTAATCACTGTCACTGAGGGGAATGATATCTTTTGATTAACTTAGCATTCAGTGAAAAATCCTTTGAGTTTTGGCATTTTTGTTGGAAACCTTTGCCATTTTTTTGTCTTACTAAAGTCGAGTATGCTAAATGCAAGCAAATATTTCTCTGGTGAATAAGGGTCTCTTGCTGTGTTCCACATGATTACTTTGAGCAACAGGCGATAATTCTCATAGTGTTATAGATGTGGTTTGTTGGGCAAAATCTCCAATGATGCCTGTATTCCGAAATCATGAAAGAGTTTTAAACTAAAATTTCCAATAGAAGCTTTGTTTATTATTATTATTATACTTTGTTTGCTTCTGATAAAAGCAAATAATAAAGTAGAATTCTGGTAGAGGTCCCAGAGCTAGGTGGGTACTAGTCAATCCAGGTTTTACTGTTATTACTTTTTCTTTTTTATCCAGGACTAGGAATAAGCAGAAATGTTTCATGTCAGAAAAATACTGATTTGTGCAAGCCCAAGTTTTCCCCCAAATCTTGGCCTGATTAAATTTGTGACCCCCTGAAACTGTGAATTCCTTTAACAAATATTTATTATTGAGCAGATTATATGTGCCAGGCGATGCTCTGGAAGCTGACAATGTGTCAGAAATGGAGTGCGTGTTCGAAGGATGAAACAGTGATCACTGAGAGTGTGGGGGAGACAGATCAGATGTCACAGCGTTTATCATAATAGAGTGTACGTGAAAAAAAAATTTAGTCATTTTTAACATTTCTGTGATGCGATTCGGTAAAAAATGCATTTTATATAGATAATGCATTTTATATAGATATACACATATATTGTATAACTGAGATGAGTTTTTTGAGTTAATGTTTATCTTACTCCTTGGATACAATCTAAAGTTTCTATTTTGTCCTATTTCATTTTTAAAAAATTCTGGAAATACTAGTCAGAAACTCTTTATATTTATTTCAAAACCCATGAATGGATCTCAAAAAGCTGAGACTCATCATGCAGGTGACAATTCTGTATAGAACTATCCTTTCTTGATCCACTTCTCTTATCTTCAGCTAGGAAGGACCTTTTTTTGGAATAGAAAGGTATTGACCATGATATAAACTAGTGGAAACATTGGCCTGTTTCTGATCACCTCAGGTTGACTGAGGCAAATATTTGGGTTCAGGTTTGATAGACTGCATGTCAAGTGCAAGTAGAAGTAAGTTAACATAGCTGTGTTAGTTAGGAAACCCCAGGAACAAAGTGAAAGAAGCAAGACACAAAAGACCACATATTGTACATCGACAATTATTTGAAATGTTCAGACTAGGTTAATCTTACAGGCAGAACATGGGTTAGTGGTGCCCTAGGGATCAGGTGGCTTGAGGGAAATATGAAATGACTGCTAACATGTACAGGGTTTCTATTTGGGGTGCCGAGAATGTTCTAAAAGTGATTATGTTGACGGTTGTGCAAATCTTTGAATATACTAAAAACCATTGAATTGTATACTTTAAGTACGTGAATTATATCTCAATGCAGGGGTTTGACACATTGCATTGGGCAAATCTGCTGCAAAAGATCTCTTTAAAGTGTTAAAAAGCAAAGATGTCACTTTAAGGACTAAGGTGCACCTGATTCGAGCCATGGTGTTTCCAGTCACGTATGCATGTGAAAGCTATGCAATGAATAAAGAAGACTGAAGAAGAACTGATGCCTTTGAATTAAGGTGTTGGTGAAGAATAGTGACTATACCATGGACTACCAGAAGAATGAACAAATGCGTCTTGGAAGAAGTTCAGCCAGAATGCTCCTTAGAAGCAAGGATGGTGTCATGGATTAAATTGTGTCCCCCAAAAATGAGTGTCAACTTGGCTAGTCCCTGATTCCCAGTATTGTGTGATTGTCTACCATTTTGTTTTCTAATGTGATTTTCCAGTGTGTTGTAAATCCTACCTCTGTGATGTTAATGAATGAGGTGGGATTAGCCACAGTTATGTTAATAAGGCAAAACTCTTATCTACAAGATTAACTTGTGTCTTAAGTCAATCTCATTGGGATATAAGACAGAAGTGAGCAGAGAGACATGGGGAACTCAGACCACCAAGAATATAGTGCCAGGAGTAGAGCATGTCCTTTGGACCTGGGGTCCCTGTGCTGAGAAGGTCCTAGACCAGGGGAAGATTGATGACAAGGACCTTCCTTCAGAGCCGACAGAGAGAGAAAGCCTTCCCCTGGAATCGAAACCCTGAATTTGGACGTCTGGCCTCCTAGACTATGAAAGAATAAATTTCTCTCTGTTAAAGCCATCAACTTGTGGCATTTCTGTTGTAGCAGCACTAGATGGATGTCCTCTCACATACTTTGGACATGTTATCAGGAGATACCAGTCCCTGGAGAAGGACATCATGCTTGATAAAATAGAGGGTCAGCAAAAAAGAAGAAGAGCCTCAATGAAATGGATTGACACAGTGACTGCAACAATGGGCTCAAGCATAACAATGATTGTGAGGATGGCACAGGACTGGGCTGTGTTTCATTTTGTTGTGCATAGGGTCGCTATGAGTCGGAACTGACTTGATGGCATCTAACAACAACAACAGGGGTCTGAGGCTAGGTATCATGTGACTCCTTTAGATGAGGTGCATGAACTCCAGTTTGTCACAGCCTCCGCCACTCCATATTGTGCACCACTCTGGGGCCCAGTCTGCTTCTCTCATTTATGTTACTTCCCTGGCTTCTGTTGGCATTTGACTTACAAACCTCAGTTTAGTGCTCATGAGAATTCTTCTTCTAGCATCTTCTAGCTTCCCTTTCTCATCATTTCCCTCATGAAAATTACTTTTATCTTTCATCTCAGAGCACATCTTTTCAATTATTTTTGCTTTGGTTAATGACATTTCTTTAATATTGAACCTAATCAAACCAAACTTTTAAAAAATACAACCTGGATTCCGGATGTATTAAACAAAGATTGTGCGCTACGTGAACAGAAGAATAAAAGGAACTGGCTTGTGACTCTGAATTATTTAACTATTTGGCCCCTGAACATCCCTGTGGCGTGACCACACAGGAGATGCGACAAGACTGAGAATTGAGCTGTAACAGTGCCATTTTTAAACAGCTTGTTGGTGACTGGCCTGTGAGAACACCAACATTACGCTGAAACTCTTAGGGATACTTTAAATTGGTGGATTATATGGTCGCTTGATTAAGTTTGGGTTATGTAAACAGTGGAGTGTTTAGATTTAGGCTTGGCTGTTGGAGTCTAGGCAGCTGTTTGTACTTAAGTCCAGCAAGAAGTCCTGTTAATCAAAGAACTGACTGAATTTCTGTCTTTCTCCCACCCCCGCCCACTTCTTTTTTTGTACCTGTGTTGTTTTTCCTTCTGCCCAAACCCTTTGGCTTCAGGATTGTTGGGAGGCAAAGCAAAGCCTTTTGAATGCTCCTCTGAGGACCAGGGACTTATTTTTTTGATTACATAGCGATGTGCCCCACAGATTTCTCTCACTGTGAGGTAATCACTTCATTTATCCAAGTTCTACAAAGCCTTTATTACTTCAGTTAGTTCATATTTTTGAAGCTAAGTCATCGGTTTGATGCGTTTGTTGTAAAATGTGGTTTAACAGCTTGTTAGCACATTTATTTTTTTTAATGGAACCCAAAGATATTTCATGCTTGAGAAGCAGTGAATTTAAGAGCTGATGAAAGCTCCGAGAGCTGTGCACATTCAGCACAAAACAATGGCACGAGAACATTGTGGAACGATGCACAGGACTGGGATGAGCAGTGGTGTGCAGTTGTTTTTCATGAACTCCAAGTTCCTTTTCTTCCGACAGTGTCTTATAAATAACCAGAGATGCATTTTGCTGGTTGGTTTCAGGTTGTTTGGGACTCACTGAACCATCTGAGCAGTCTGAGTTCATGTGGTTTTTCTATCATCCGGGATGATTTTACTTCATTTTAAGTTCACAGAGCAGAGGGCTGTTGTTTTCTGTCTCCTGCATGTGGCTTTGTGAAGTTGTCTCAGAACTAACAGGTTGGAACTGAGAGCTATTGTGGAGCTTGGTGTGTGTCCTTGAGCCTTTGAAAAGTAAAAGTGGGAATGTAACAGAGTGTTTCTACAGTTCTGTCACCAAGACAAACCAGGCCATTTTCCCAGGAGGCAGCAAAAAGTGAACATTCTGTGTTTGACCGAAGACAATCCTTTGGTTGAGGTTTTGATGATCTGGGGATGAAATAGAGGCAAATGGTCTCCTGTGCCTAAATCTAGACCTCCCTTCATACCAGGCTAGGCTTTTGCTGGATTCAGAGATATGCAGCCTGTGGATTCCCACCACTGCCACAATCCTTATTGGAAACCCTGGTGGCGTAGTAGTTAAGTGCTACAGCTGCTAACAGAAAGGTCAGCAGTTCAAATCCACCAGGTGGTCCTTGGAAACTCTATGGGGCAGTTCTACTCTGTCCTATAGGGTCGCTATGAGTCAGAATTGACTCGACGGCAATGGGTAAGTTACGGTAGGCTGTGGATCAACCCAATGAAACTGAAGTTGATTATAATTGACTTTTTGATGACAGCTAGAATGTGTTGCCTATCAGTCTCTCCTTTCCATTTTTGTGTTGTCATTGTATAAACTAGTCAAATGATTTTCACGTTCAAGTCAGAGTTCATGTTTTCTTTATATTCAGGCAGTTAGAGATGAAGAAAAAGTATTGAGAAGAGAAGGTAAGTTTGTATAATATATAAGGTTTCATGTAGTAATGAGTGCTGAGATAGTGTTTAGAGCCTAGATTTCAAACACATATACATAGTTAACAAGATTGAAGCATTTATGTGAGGGGAAGGAGAGGAGACCATAGGAGAAAAATTACTAACTACTCCCTGCAGTGATTACCTAAGAATGGATGAGATCCACATTACTAGTCTGCCCACAACCTCCTATGTCTCTTTGAGGTTGAGAACATAAAATGGAACCCTGTGTGAGGTGATCTTACAAACAGTCTTACAAATGAAAACAAATAAACAAACCAACAACAACAAAAAAAAATGCTGTGAATGACGATGGTGGTAGCTTACAGAATGACAGAAGCTAGTCATGAAAGACTACAAGGGACATTTCATATAAAGGACTCCAACAGTGATTTTGTAGACAAAGAAACTGGGAGGCTCTGTGACTTTTGTAACCTCAGGCAAGTAGCCAAGATTGATGGAGAGACAGATGTCGGAGATGACTCAAGGTGAATCCAGAACTAAAACTCAGATATCCTGACTCCGAAATATTTTGTTACTGTAGGATATTCTCCCATCATCCTTCATTTTATTAGCAAAGTGCATCACACTTTATTCAGGAGGACCTTGTGACTACCATATGCCTTGAAAAACCTAGTGTGTGGGTGTCATGGATTGAATTGTGTCCCCCCAAAATATCTGTCAACTTGGTTAGGCCGTGATTCCTAGTATTGTGTGGTTGTCCTCCATTTTCTGATTGTAATTTTATGTTAAAGAGGATTAGGGTGGGATTGTAACACCACCCTTACCCAGGTCACATCCCTGATCCAATGTAAAGGGAGTTTCCCTCGGGCGTGGCCTGCACCACCTTTTATCTCCCAAGAGATAAAAAGGAAAGGGAAGTGAGCAGAGAGGGGGACCTCATACCACCAAGAAAGCAGTGTCAGGAGCAGAGCGCATCCTTTGGACCTGGGGTCCCTGTGCCTGAGAAGCTCCTAATCTGGGGGAAGATTGATGAGAAGGCCAACAGATTAAGGAAGTCTTCCCCCAGAGCTGAGGCCCTGAATTTGGACTTTTAGCCTACTTTACTGTGAGGAAATAAACTTCTCTTTGTTAAAGCCATCTACCTGTGGTATTTCTGTTACAGCAGCACTAGATGACTGAGACAATGAGATAGCCTCATATTCAAACATCAAATTTGAAGAGTCTCAGTTTTATCCTGATAGTTACCCTGAGTTTGACCACTGATGTCCAAGTGCACTGTGAGAAATGTGAGCTTAGGGATCAGATAAACCTGAGTAAGTCGCTGACCCCTCTAAGTGGCTATTTCCTCGTATATGGAGATGGAATCAATTGTGGTAATGCATGTAAAGCTCTTAGCCCATGTCATAGGGATTCAATACATTTTAACTGCTACTATTACTGATGACAAAAAGTGTAATAACTATAAGCCATGGCCTACAGAGAGCAGGTAGCATATGTAAGATCAGAGCGATAAGCATTATACGGGTGAATCACACCTCTTCCAACAAAGGAGCAAGAAACTGTTCCTGTTAGGGGTTAAGATGCTTTGTAGAGCAATTTATGCTGAAATACATTTGTAGCATCACCCTCACATCTTAAAAGTTGGAGATTTATTTCCAAGGAGTAATCGACCCTAAGGTGCCACGTCCATGATTCTAATATGAGAGATTGTGTAGATAATGTGAGAATGATACCTAGGGTCCATTCACTGGCTGGTGTGCTGACACTGACCAGGTGATCTGCACTAAAGGGTCATTGAACACCTTAGTTCCTTCATCTGTAAAATGGGAATAATATGTTTTTCCCTGATATAATTAAACTGTTGGCCAAATAAGGAAATAAAGTGAAAGTGTTTTGAAAATTATAAAGCTCCATGTATCAGATACCTCTTGTGCCCTGCTTCACATCTTCTTGGCTCATCTTTTGCTCCAACCATTGCTGGGAAATGAGCTTCAAGCAGGTGTGACCTGATAGTACCTGTCTTCAGCTTCATCACCTTGTCCTCACTTCCTGGACATGCAGTGATGGATGACTTGGAAAGGTTCTAATCACATGAGAATGTGCAAACCTGGAAATGCTGAAAAGCTAACACTACATGGGGCCATGCTTGACCAATGGCCAACAAGGAAGAAAGAAAAGCTTGTTCCCTCCTTTCCTTGGGTGGATGATTTTGATGTGCATTTTACATGGAGTCCCAGCACAATGAAGCTCCAGTTGCCCATGGTAATAAGCAGCTCAATAAAACACTCATGAATTGACTTTCCCTCTTCCCCGGCTTCCCTCTTCCTAGCTTCCCTCTCCTGTTCCCTGGAATCACTTCTGCTTTCAGGGGAGAACTCAAACTAAGACATATAAATATAAGATATTACAGTGTTACTACTGACACGTTTAACTAACATATAAAGGCTCCTTTAGATTTACAGTTTGATAATTCTGAAAAAAATTAGCTTGAAAAGAAAGATATTGGTTTCAATTACTATGGTTGGATGAGTGACAACTGCCAAATCTGACCCCCAAAATCTCTCAAGATGTATGTCATTTAGAAGGAGTGGCATCATTTTTATACAGAGAAAAGTTAAACTTATTGAATATTTATTATGCAGTAGTACTAAATTATGGTCTTTACATATATCATTTGTATGTGTTTTCTCCATTTCACAAAACTGAGATTCAGATTGGTTCAGGGTTATGTAAGAAGTAAGTGTTGGAGCTGTGACTGAAAGCCAAGTCAAATTACAAAGTTTACATTCTTCCCACTCTCTGAGTGTATCAAACTAGAGCATGCATATTACTGGACATAAGTGGCAGCATGCCAGGAGGTATGCAAAGCAATAGAATAAGTATAATGCCACTTCCTGAAGCATTGGTCTTATTCAGAGGTGACTGACCTAACACATTATTTACTTCAATGGTTTCTACTGGCTTTAAAGATAAATTACATTAATAAGCACATACAACATCATTAGTCATTATGCAAATGTACATTAAAACCACAATGAGATACCACTTCACCCACTAGGATAGCTATAATAAAAAAGATAGATAATAACAAGTGTTGACAAGGTTGTGGAGAAACTGGAACCCTCATACATTGCAGGTGGGAATGTAAAATTGTGCAGCCACTTTGGAAAACAACTTGAAAGTTTCTCAAAATGTTAAAAATAAAACCACCATTCGAGCTAACAATTCCACTCCTGGGTTATATTCAAGGGAAATGAAAACATATGTCCACTCAAAGACTTGCATGCCAATGTTCATAGCTTACCACCAATATCTCCACTGTTTTTGAAAGAGCTATTAGTCTTGGACTTCACTGCAGTCTGTACCGAGCAAAGTCAGTTCCTTAGAGAAGGGCTTTAGAGCTCTCTGTTCTTATAGCCTACCTCCTTCCCTAGGCAAAACCTCTGAACCACTGCTCTGGAGATGGGACTGGTGATAGTGGCTCACTTCTTTTGGAGTGACACGCCTGCTTTACTAGCAGGCATTGGGTAGATGTAGTGGTCTCTGATCTTCTCAGCTTGCTTCTTCCAGCGTGGAATAACCACCAAATAAGTGAGCTGGGGCAAGGGCAATTGGGGCTCCAGTTGTCTAGGCCTGCTACTAAGAGTCCATGCTATATGAGTAAGGGCGTGGAGGAGGGGAGTACCCAGCCTCTCAGCTGCAGTTACCTAGAATTTAGCCTCTGCAACACAAAACTGGAGGGGGGAAGGTGAGAAATATTGGTGGTTTGTCCCTACTGAGAAGATACTGCTGCCCTTGACTTGTAGCTCAGGAGAGAGGAAGCCCCATTTTCTTGGCACGCCCACCTGAAATGGAGTTTCTGTCATGCTGAACTGGGAGTAGAAAGGGCTACACTCACTCACTGAGAGATTTAGTAGATTTTCTTGAAAAAAATGCTTCTGCATTTTCTATAAGCCCTTAGGGCAATTTTCAGAGACTTTAGTTTTTTTTTTTCCCCAATGATTTCCACCAGTCATAATTGTTTCACTGAAGAGTGGGTCTGTGGACCTCCTCATGACTCTATTTTCTTCTTTCCTCTCTATCTTTCCATCTTCTTTTCAGAAAGCTTCTTACCTCCTTCTGATATTTGAATACCTATATCTATGGTTTGCACTCTTGCTCATTTTTTGAAATCTTGTTTATAATTTCATTGAGTATGGGGATCTAGCCCTGGTGGTGCAGTGGTTAGGAGCTCGGCTGCTAACCAAAAGACTGACAGTTCGAATCCAGTAGCTGCTCCTTAAAAATCCTATGGGCAGTTCTACTCAGTCCTATAGGGTCGCTATGAGTTGGAATCCACTCTACGCCAGTGGGTTTGGGTTTAACTTTGAAAGGGCCGGACTATTTACGGGTACTTCAGGGAAGAGGGTGATCAGTAAGATGGAGCAGCCTGAAATTTCTATTTGGATTTATTTTCTTGAAAACCTCCTCATCACAATTTTTATCTTTGACCGGGGAGTACATCTCTCTCAATTTCTTTATAGCTCATAGTAGAGCCCATCTAGTCGTATTTCCTGGGATATAACCTGGGGATGACTTCCTTTTCTCCTTCTTCACCCTGCCTCACCTCCAGCAGTCTCCCTAGGCTCCCAGGCTGGGTCATAGACAATTAGAAATGGCACGTCTACTTACCCTTCAACTTCACCTCTCCCGCTGTTCTTTGGTTTTAGGTTGAGTCTCCTGGGGAACATTGTCTGCTTTTCCCATGCTCAGCACATAGACTTGGATTTTATTACTAACAAAGAATCACTAGATGGTCCTTTCCATAGTGTGCTACAGTAAGCAGAAACCTGTTTCCTGATCAGTATTTGAGGGGGTCTCTATCAGCCTCAACACTCTGCTGCCTTACAATTCAAATATTGCCGTTTGGGGGTATATCATCTTTATAGTTTTGGTTTTTATTGGTGTCCTTTTCTTTATTTCATTGAATTTTTTTTGTTTTTAAAAATCTTTTAATGTTCTTTGTTTTCGGCATATATCAAGAGGTAAAAATGCCTTTCCTCTCACTTATTTAACCACACCAGATGGATTGGCACAGTGGCTGCAACAATGGGCTCAAACATAGCAACGATTGTGAGGAAGGCGGAGGACTGGGCACTGTATCGTTCTGTTGTACATAGGGTCTGTATGAGCCAGAGCTGAGTCATTCACACCTAACAACAACAAAAACAACGTTTAACCACATATTAATTTCATTCACATCTATTTTGGTAACCAATATATTTGATCATCTTTTTTCTTACCTTGTTTGCATTTTTTAAATTTTCTGTTTTCTTCATGTTTCCTTGTTTCTTCTTATATAATGTCTCTAAGAGGACGGCACTGGGTTCTGGGTAAGAGGACTAATGCAGTATTTTGTTTGGTGTTTGGGATCTGTACATCTCTTTTTAGACCAAAACAAAACAAAAACACCTGTTGCTATCGAGTTGATTCCAACTCATAGCAACCCTATACTACAGAGTAGAACTGCCTAATAGGGCTTCCAAGGCTGTAATCATTATGGAAACAGATTGCCACATCTTTCCCCTGCAGAGCAGCTGGTGGGTTTGAACCACTGACTTTTCAGTTAGCAGCAGAGTACTTAACCACTGCACCACAAGGGCTCCTTATTTTAGACATTACTCTTAAATTGTTTAGCACTTTTTTCATTGATCTCAGGGCCGTTGTTAGATACTGTCGAGTAGGCCTCTGACTATGGCGACCCAATGTACAACATGGAAGCACTACCAGGTACTGCACCATCCCCATGATTGGTTAAGGATTGGAACATTGTGACCTATAGCATTTTCACTGGCTGATTTTCAGAAGTAGGTCACCAGGCCTTTCTTCCTAGTCCATCTTAGTCTGGAAGCTCTGCCAAAACAGGCTCAGCATCCAAGCAACATACAAGCCTCCAATGACAGACGAATGGTGGCTGTGCATGAGCTGTTTTTTCCCCAGGGATTGATCCCTCCTGATAACATGTTTACAAGTCCCCTGCATGGAAAGCAAGAATTCATCACTGAACCACCACTGCCCCCATGATCTTAGTATTAAAAAAAAAATAGTATTATTCAACACTAATTACCTCTCTAAAGAGACAAGACCTTCACAACGTTCCATTATTATTTTTCCCCTTAAGCTCTTACCCTGCCTTCCATATTTTGTTGAAATCATCACGTAGTTAAAATCTACATCTTTCTGGGAGTGAACCTCACAGCTACTCTGATTTGGGTTCTGTTGTGGCTGGGTGCCGTCGAGTCGATTCCGACTCAAAGCAACCCTATGTACAACAGAAAGAAACACTGCTGGGTCCTGCACCGTCCTCACAATCATTGTTAGGCTTGAGCCCATTGTTGCAGCCACTGTGTCAATCCATCTCATTGAGGGTCTTCCTGTTTTTCACTGACCCTCTGTTTTACTAAGCATGATGTCCTTCCCCAGGGATTGATCCCTCCTGATAACATGTTCACAGTATGTGAGATGTAGTCTTGCCATCCTTGCTTCCAAGGAGCATTGTGCCTTCTTTCCAGACAGATTTGTTCCTTCTTTTGGCAGTCCAAACTTGTCTGGTTTTCGGTCATTAGTGTTCAATGTCTTAAATCTATTCTGGAGATGGTCTCCAAATTCACACGGTCATATGTTGGCTCTCTCAGACTTGTTTTAACTTTCTTCAGCTTCAATTTGAACTTGCATAGGAGCAATGGATGGTGTGTTCTGCAGTTGGCCCCTGGCCTTGTTCTGACTGATAGTATTTAGCTATTTCTTTGTCTCTTTCCACACACATAGTCGATTTGGTTCCTGTGTTTTCCATCTGGTGAGGTCCATGTGTATAGTTGCCATTTATGTTGTTGAAAAAAGGTATTGGCAATGAATAAATTGTTCTTGCAAAATTCATTCATGCAATCTCCTGTGTAGTTTCTATTACCAAGGCCGTATTTTCCAACTACAGATCCTTCTTTGTTTCCAACTTTTCATTCCAATAACCAGTAATTATCAATGTATCTTGATTGCGAGACTGCAGAAGTTGGTAAAAATTTTTGGTTTCCTCATCTTTAGCATTAGTGATTGGTTGGTAAATTTGAATATTAACTGTATTAACTGGTCTTCCTTGTAGGCATGTGAGTATTATTGTATCACTGACAGTGTTATATTGCAGGGTAGGTCTTGAAATGTGCTTTTTAACAATGAGTGAGATCCCATTCCTTTTCAATTTGTCATTCCTGGCATAGTAGACCATATGATTGTCCGGTTCAAATTGGCTAATGCTAGTCCATTTCAGCTGACTTATACCTAGGATATCGATCTTTATACATTGCATTTCATTTTTGACAACTTCTAATTTTCCTAGATTCATACTCTGTACATTCCACTTTCTGGTTATTAACGAATGTTTGCAGCTGTTTCTTCTCATTTTGGGTGTGGCATATCAGCAAATGAAGGTCCTGAAAGCTGTATTCCATCTATGTCATTAAGGTTGACTTTTTGAGGCAGGAACACTTCTACAGTCCTATTCTGAGTACCTTCCAACCTGAGGGGTTTGCCTTCCAGCACTATATCAGACTGCGTTCTGCTGCTATTCATAAGGTTTTCGCTGGCCAATTTTTCCATAAGTAGACTGCCGGGTCCTTCTCCCTAGTCTGTCTTAGCCTCAAAGCTCCCCTGAATCCTGTCCATCATGGGTGACCCTGCTGGTATTTGAAAAACTAATGGCATAGCTTCCAGCATCACAGCAACATGCAAGCCACCGCGGTATGACGAACTGACAGACACGAGGTGGATGATACCTAGTTCACTTAATTATTATGAGAATTAGGTAACGTAATGCATATGAAAACATCGAGCAAGTTTGATACCTAGAGACCAGTCACTGAGTGGCAATGAATCCTGAAATGGCCAAGGTATATATTGACGTGTGGAATTTTTAAAAAATTACAGTGTAACATAATAAGGATTATTTTTACACCAGTAGCTAATTTTGTGGTGTACAGATGTGTGGACAGCTAGGTGCCTAATTGATATTTATTTTCCCTCTTCTCTTTATTAATACAATCTTTATATTATTGAGGGTGGTAATGTACTCAGCTAAAATACTACATATCCCAAACTTTCCTGCTGATAGAAGCTTTGCAAGACCCAAGCCACATCATTTAGTATAGCCAACGTAATTACACATCACCTCAGATCTTGGGACAAAGTAAACACTCCGTAAATGATGACAAAGAAATGCATTCTAACTCTTTAAGACATACTAGACCCTGGATAAATATTGTCTCTGCATTGATCAAAGTGGGGAGAAAACGATAATGGGGGTGGTTTCTGTAGCATTAGGTTCCAGAAGCATAATTCCTTGATAGTATTCTTTGTTTCTTCCTTATGGGATTTTGTTCTTGTCTTATGGACAAACTATTACCTATCTATTTATCTATATATACCTTTCTGTCTATCTGTCTGTCTATTTACCTACATATCTGTCTATCTAAATTCAAATGTTGTGTTTGAAAGGTTCTCCTCTGTTCTTGGAATAACCACTTATCCTCCAGGATAGTGCTTGTGTATAAATGTATACTGGGTTTTCTGAGTGTTTTTCTTGGTCTTTGTTGTTAGTGGTGTTAGTTTTCTTCCTATTCATTGGAAGAGCAAAAGCCTGGGTTTATTATTCCAGGATGTGCATGCAAGTTTCCTCTGCTGTGTGTAGGTAGATTTGTTTCCATGATGACTGTTCCTTGAGTTGTGAGGCTGAATAGGAAGAGTAAGGGCATCTATAGGGTGTATCAACTGTGTGACTCTGTCTTGGTGTGAGGGGGAAGCCAGCTCTGAGGCTCCCAATAGCCCAAATGCCAGAGTATATGGGGTGGGGGAATTCTTTTCTCTCAGTTATCAACATCCACAACAGGAACTCAGGTTCTTCACAGGTGATCCATTCAGTTTCTATAGAGAAGTGCTCTCCTTTTTTCATTTGCTCGAATCTAAGTACTGTCTCCTCCTTTCTGTGCACAGAATCACATAATACTATAAATTCCTTTGTTCTCAGCTGGTGTGATTGATCCTGATTACCAAAAGGAAGTCAGATTGTTATTACATACTGGATGTTTTGTGTTATTGTTAGGTGCCGTAGAGTTGTTTCTGACTCAGCGTACAGCAGAACGAAACACTGCCTGGTCCTGCATCGCCCTCACAGTTGTTGCTATGTTTGAGCCCAATTTTGCAGCAACTGTGTCAATCCATCTCACTGACCCTTTACCTTACCAAGCATTATGCCCCTCTCCAGGGACTGCTCCCCCCTGTATCATTTCCAAAGCAGGTGAGACAAAGTCTCACCATCCTCACTTCCAAGGAACATTCTGGCTGTATTTCTTCCAAGACACACTTATTTGTTCTTCTGGTAGTCCATGGAATATTCAGTATACTTTGCCAACACCGTAATTAAAAGGCATCAATTCTTCTTTGATCTTCCTTATATATTGCCCAACTTTCACATGCATACCAGGAGATTAAAAATATCATGGCTTGGGTCAGGTGCACCTTAGTCTGCAAAATGACATTTTTGCATTTCAACACTTGAAAGAGGTCTTTTGTGGCAGATTTGCCCAGTGCAATACATCGCTTGGTTTCTTGACTGCTACTTCCATGGCTGATGACTGTGGATACGAGTAATATGAAATCCTTGACAACTTCAGTATTTTCTCCGTTTATCACAATGTTGCTTATTGGTCCAGCTGTGAGGATTTTTGTTTTCTTTATGTTGAGGTGTAATGAATACCGAAGGCTGTAGTTTTTGATCATTACTGATAAGTGCTTTAAGTGCTCTTTGTTTTCAGTAAACAAGGTTGCGTCATATGCATATCATAGATTTTTAACAAGTCTCCCACCAATTTTGATACCACATTCTTCTTCATATAGTCCAGCTTCTTGGATTATTTGATCAACATACAGACTGAATAAGTACAGTGAAAGGATACAACCCTGACACACACCTTGCCTGACCTTAAACCATGTAGCATTGCCTGGTTCTGTTTGAATGACTGCCTCTTGATCTGTGTACAGGCCCCACATGAGCACAATTAAGTGCTCTGGAATTCCCATTTTTTGCAATGTTATCCGTAATTTGTTATAATCCACACAGTTGAATGCTTTTGCATAGTCAATAAAACACCGGTAAACATCTTCCTGGTATTCTCTGCTTTTAGTCAAGATCCATCTGAAATCAGTGATGATATCCCTTGCTCCAAGTTCTTTTCTGAATCCAGCCTGAATTTCTGGCAGTTCCCTGTTGATGTACTGCTGCAACCATTTTTGAATGATCTTCAGCAAAATTTTACTTGAGTGTGATATTAATGATATTGTTCAATAATTTCTGAATTGTGTTAGATCACCTTTCTTTGGAATGGGCACAAATATAGATCTCTTTCAGTTGGTTGGCCAGGTGGCTGTCTTCCAAATTTCTTGGCATAAACCAGTCAGCACCTTCAGCACTGCGTCTGTCTGTTGAAACATCTGAAATCATAATGGAGGTAAAGAAGGGTATGCCTGGAATACAGGAGATCCCTTAGGACTTCTCTTAGTATTACCATGCCCTGTAATTAAAGTCAATGGCAAATTACAGCAACCTAATTCTGAAATGACTACTAATGGCCCAGACCCTTCAGGAATGATTTGGGTTGTCTCACATTGTCTCACCAGGCAAAGAACCATGACCAGATGAGGTGCTTGCTGACGGTAAAGAGAATACAGAATGGGTAGTAGAAGGAGGTAGTCCTGAATACCAGCTACGACCACGTGACCAATTGCAGAAACAAGACTGTAATTGTTATGAGCATTTCTTTCTTTTATGTGTGCATCAAATATTTTTGTTTTCTTTGCTTATAAAATATAAGATGTAAACAGGACTAGTTTGTTTTTATCTGTACCCATGTTAGCTCTATTAAGTTATGTGCGACTTTATAATTGTCTTTATTTAGAGATTGCTTATGGTTTAGGGAGAGATGTGTATGGGTGCCAAGTTGACAAGGGGTGGACTGTGGTGCTTAAGATTGTGTGTCAACTTGGCTGGGCCAAGAAGATCTAGAAGAAGATCCAGAAATAGCCAATAAACACATGAACAGGTCCCCACTGTCTTAAGCCATTAGGAAAATGCAAAGCAAACAAACAAAGAAATATCACCTCACACTTGCTAGGATGTCAGAATGCTCCTTAGAAGCAAAGATGGTGAAAGTGTGTCTCACATACTTTGGACATGTTATCAGGAGGGATCAGTCCCTGGAGAAGGACATCATGCTTGGTAAAGTAGAGGGTTAGTGAAAAAAAGGAAGACCCTCAACGAGATGGATTGACACAGTGGCTATAACAATGGGCTCAAGCATGACAATGATTGTGAGGATGGCACAGGACTGGGCAGTGTTTCTTTCTGTTGTACATAGGGTTGCTATGAGTTGGAGCCAACTCTACAGCACCTAACAACAACAACAATAGGATGATTATTGTAAGAAATAAAAATAGAAAATAACAAGTGTTGATGAGGATGTAAAGATATTAGAATACTCACCCATTGCTGGTGGAAATGTAAAATGGTACAACCGTTTTAGAAAACAATTTGACATTTCCTAAAATTGTTAAGCCTGGAGTTGCTACATGATTCAGCAATTTCACTCCTAGATATACACACAAGAGAAATGAAAATATGTCTGTGCAGAAACTGGTACACAAATGTTCATAGCAGCATTATTCATTATAGTCGAAATTCAAACCATCCCAATTGTCTATCAACTAATTGATGGATTAAAAAAAAATATAAACCAAAAACAAATGAAACCTGTTGCCATCAAGTTGATTTCAACTCTTGGTGACTCCGTGTGTTACAGAAGTACAACCGCTCCATAGAATTTTCTTGGCTGTAATTTTTACTGAAGCAGATTTGCCAGGACTTTGTTCTGCAGCATCACTGGATAGGTTTGAACCATCAACTTTTAGGTTGATAGTTGAATGCAAACTGTTTGCACCACCCAGGGACGCTTATAAACAAAATATGACATTTTCATATTCGGAATATTTTTCATACATAAAAAGAAATGAAGTACTGATGCATGCTACAACATGGATGATTCTTGAAAACATTATGCTAATGAGAAAAGCCAGTCATAAAACACCACATATTATATGATTCCATTCACAGAACATGTCCAGAAGAGGTATATCCATAGAGACAGAGATAGATTAGTAATTTCCAGGGACTGGGGGGGAGGGAGAGATGGGGAGTCATTGCCAGCAGGTAAGGGACTTCTTTTGCAGAGTGAGGAAAATGTTCTAATATTAAATTGTGATGATGTTCGCACAACTCTGTGAATATACTAAAAACACTGAATTAAATATTTGAAGTAGATGGATTTTATGGTATGTGAATTATATCTCACAGCTGTTAAAAGGAAAAGAAATAGATTATAGAGAAACGGGATAAGATGCAGATAGCAGACAGAAGGTTGATTCTTGGGTAGGGGCAGACACTCTATTTTCAGTGTAATCAGATAAAAGACACCTCTCAAGCTAATTTTCCATTACTCCTTTCTCCTAAAAAGACCATCATTGCTGTTGATTTTAACTTGATTTCATTTGTATAAAAATATTCTGTGAGTCCCACACTATGTAATTTACCCTTCAGCCCTATTCTTCTGAATGATGCTTCTGCTGGTGGTCATTAGTGATTTGGACACTAAGTTCTGGACCCAATCTTTTAGATGACCATAGTCTTTCCCAGCCTGAAGACAGATCCCAGCAGCCACATCATTATATTTCCTACCCTCCCTGTTGCCTGAAATACTTTTGAGTCAGTCTCAGCCACAGAGCAGGGCATCCAGCTGCTGTGGACTTCCGGATGGAATTTCCTGCTCTTCCTGAAGCTGCACACACACTGTTCCCATCATGCAGTGGTTGGAGGTCAAGATGAGCTAGGCCTGGGACAAGAGGCCCAGTCACTACATCTGTGAGGGTTGTGAACCACCTGTACAGTTAATTTCTTATCAGTAAGCAAGTATGAAAATCTGGGGAAATGTTAGGTCACTCCTGCTTAAACCTCAGTTATTAAAATAAAGAGTTTTAAATATTACCCAGTAATATCTATTGTCTGCTTTATGGAGCAGTGGTGGTTCAGCGGTAGAATTCTTGGAAAGACCTGGGTTTCATTCCTAGCCACTGCCGTCTCATGCACAGCCATCACCCAACTGTCAATGGAGGCTTGTGTGTTGCTGTGATGCTGAACAGCCAATGAAAACTCCATGGATCACAATAGTCTGCTCTGCAACTGATCATCGGGACGGTGTAGGACTGGGCAGTGTTCCGTTCCATTGTGTATGGGGTTGCCATGATTTGGGGGCAAACTTGTTGGCAGCTAACAACAAATTTCCTACTTTACTTGGAAATTAGAGTAGAATGCTGTGGAGGATGAAACCAAACCAGATATGTTGCTGTCGAGAGATTATTTTGACTAAAATGACCAGAAAGAGAGAATGGAATAACTCTGCTAGAGAATACAGGACCTAAAAGTAGGCAGAGTGAGATGTTAAACATTCTAACCCAGAGATGCCTCTGCAATTTGCACTTCACTGCCAAGAAGACATGTCCAGTTTTCTGCCTCCAAAAACGTTTACTAACCAAAAACCAAACCCATTGTCATCAAGTTGATTCCAACTCATAGTGACCCTATAGGACAGAGTAGAACTGATCCATAGAATTTCCAAGGAGCGGCTGGTGGATTCAACTTTGCAGCCAAGCTCTTAAACACTGAGCCACCAGGGCTCCACATGTTTACTACAAGTCAGCTAATTAGACTCTCTTTTCCTAAGAAAGCTAGTCAGGTAATCAGAGTGCAGAAGGGTGTCCCTCTCAGCAAACAAAATGGGAAGGTCCAATGATTCTAAAGACGAAGATATTAATCTTTTCTGTTGATTCTGGGTGGCCTTCTGTGGTGGTGGTTGTCATAAACTGCTTTCTCCCACCTCATATCAGCCTTTAGCACCCGTGTGCTCATCTCTTGCAGTTTACTTACTCGGGGCTAAAATGTTTTTAGTATGTAGGATTGGAAAATGTAAATGACAATGGGATCAGTCCCTGGTGATGTTCATAGTCACCAGCACTTTTGTAATAATTTGTTGCTTCCAAGAATTCTGCCTGTAATTGAACATCATGTGAGGCCCCCATTCCGGTGGCGTGAGCTTGGCTGTTGACTTCCCAAATAGGGTGCATAGTTTGTCACAGGCACTAAGGCAATTGCTGGTGACCTAGTACCCCTCCCCACAAAGGACATTCTGTTCTTTCCTCCCCTTTTTTTCTTTCTTGTCCTCTTCCTCCTCCTCTTTTTCCTTTTTAATCTATCTATCTGCCTGTCTGTCTGTCTGTCTATCTATCTACCATCATCAATCAATCTATCAATGTAATCTATCTATTGATCTATCTATCATCTATTTTTGTCTCTCTCATTTTGTTTTCTCCCAGTAGATCTAACTAGTCATACCTATAGATATTAATAGATTTCACAGGGGGATACAGTTTTGGATGACACTTATATTTTCATCATAAAGCTCACTATCGTGGCACATATTTAGTGTCTACTATATTTGATGCATTGAACATTAATGACCAAAGGCCAGAGGATTTGTGGGATGGCATCAAGGACGTCATACATGAAGAAAGCAGACAGAAGGTCATTAAACAGACAGGAAAGAAAGAAAAGACCAAAATGGATGTCAGAAGAGGCTCTGAAACTTGCTCTTGAACATTGGATAGCTAAAGCAAGTGGAAGAAGTGATGAAGTAAAAGAGCTGATGAAGTAAAAGAAGATTTCAAAGGGCAGCTTGAGAAGACAAAGTATTATAATGAAAAGTGTAAAGACCTGGAGTTAGAAAACCAAAGGGGAAGAACATGCTCAGCATTTCTCAAGCTGAAGGAACTGAAGAAAAAATTCAAGCCTTGAATTGTAATTTTGAAAGATTCAACGGGCAAAATATTGAACGACACAGAAAGCATCAAAAGAAGATGGAAGGAATACACAGAGTCATTGTACCAAAAAGAATTGTTTGACATTCAACCATTTCAGGAGGTAGCATATGATAAAGAACTGATGCCATTGAAGGAAGAAGTCCAATCTGTGCTGAAGGCATTGATGAAAAACAAGGCTTCAGGAACTGATGGAATACCCATTGAGATGTTTCCACAAATGGATGCAATGTTGAAAGTGCTCACTTGTCTATGCCAAGAAATTTGGAAGACAGCTACCTGGCCAAATGACTGGAAGAGATCCATGTTTGTGCCCATTCTAGACAGATAATCCACTAGAATGTGGAAATTATCAGACAGTATCATTAATATCACAGGCAAGTATAATTTTGCTGAAGATTGTTCAAAAGTAGTAGCAGCAGTACATTGACAGGGAACAGCCAGAAATTAAAACTGGTTTCAGACAAAGACATAAAATGACGCATATCATTGCTGATGTTCGATGGATCTTGGCTGAAAGCAGAGAATACCAGAAAGATGTTTACCTGTGTTTTATTAACTATGCAAAGACCTTCATCTGTGTAGATCATAACAAATTATGGATAACATTGCAAAGAATGAGAATTCCAGAACACTTAATTGTTCTCATGTGCAATCTGTACATAGGCAAAAAGGCAGTCATTTGAACAGAACAAGAGGATACTGCATAGTTGTAAATCAGGAAGGGTGTGTGTCAGTATTGTATCCTTTCACCATACATGTTCAATCTGTATGCTGAGCAAATGATTCAAGAAGTGAGACTAAATAAAGAAGAACATGGCATCAGGATGGGAGGAAGACTCATTAACAACCTGCAATATGCAGATGACACAACCTTGGTTGCTGAAACGAAAGAGGACTTGAAGCACATACTGATGAAGAGAAAAGACTATAGCCTTCAGTAGGGATTTTACCTCAACTTAAAGAAAACAAAAATCCTCACAATTGGACCAATAAGCAACATCAGGATAAACAGAGAAAATACTGATGTTGTCAAGGATTTCATTTTCCTTGGATCCACAATCAATGCCCATGGAAGCAGCAGTCAAGAAATCAAATGATGTATTGCATTTGGAAAATCTGCTGTAAAAGTGTTAAAAAGCAAAGATGTATATGGACCATGGTATTGAGGAACATCTAGCTCAATTGGCATAACATAATTTATAAAGAAAATGTTCTACATTCTACTTTGGTGAGTAGCACCTGGACTCTTAAAAGCCTGTGAGCGGCCATCTAAGATATGCCACGATCTCACCCCTTCAGAAGCAAGGGAGAATGAAGAAAACCAAAGTTACGAGGGAAAGATTAGCCCAAAGGACTAATGGACCACATCTACCATGGCCTCTGTCAGACTGAGTCTAGTATAACTAGATGGTGTCTGGCTACCACCGTTGACTGCTCTGACAGGGATCACAATAGAGGGTCCCAGACAGAGCTGGAGAAAAATGTAGAACAAAATTCTAACTCACAAAAAAAGACCAGACTTACTGGCCTGACAGAGACTGGAGAAACCCCAAGAGTATGGCCCCCGGACACCTTTTAGCTCATTAATAAAGTCACTCCTGAGGTTCACCCTTCAGCCAAAGATTAGACAGGACCGTAAGAGAAAATGAGACTAAAGGGGCAGACCAACCCAGGGGCAAGGACTAGAAGCCAGGAGGGGACAGGAAAGCTGGTAATAGGGAACCGAAGGTCAAGAAGGGAGGGTGTTGATGTGTTGTGGGGTTGTTAACCAATGTCATAAAACAGTTTTAAGTGTACTAATGGTTTAATGAGAAACTAGTTTGTTCTGTAAACTTTGATCTAAAGTACAATAAAGAAATAAATAGATAAATAAAAAAGGAAAGATGTTACTTTGAGTACTAAGGTGTGCCTGACCCAAGCCATGGTGTTTTCAAACGCCTCATATACATGTGAAAGCTGGACAATGAATAAGGAAGACTGAAGAATTGATGCGCTTGAATTATGGCGTTGGCAAGGAATATTGAATATACCATGGACTGCCAGAAGAATGAATAAACCTGTCTTGGAAGAAGTACAACCAGAACGCTCCTTAGAAGCAAGGATGGTGAGACTTCATCTCGTGTACTTTGGACATGTTATCAGGTGGGACTGCTCCCTGGAGAAGAACATGATGCTTGGTACAGAGTCAGTGAAAAAAGAGGAAGACCTTCAACAAAACGAATTGACACAATGGCTGCAATAATGGGCTCAAACATAGCAATTATTGTGAGGATGGTGCAGGACTGGGCAGCATTTCATTCTGTTGTACACAGGGTTGCTATGTGTCAGAGCCAACTTGATGGCACCTAAAAACAGCAACAACAATTTGACACATAGATGTAAGGGCAGACACAAAAGCAGTATGAACTAAGTCTTTTCTGCTCCATATGAAGTTGAGGCACACATGTATTAAATAACTGCAGAATGCAAGGCAGAGATAATTCAATGCCAAATTGAGTGTTAAATATTATTAAGAGCTGTGGTTCACCACATGTAAAAGATTTATCTAGGCTTCACCCTTGGGGCAGCCCTTTGACCATAAGTCTTCTCTTAGTCTTTATAAGTCAGAACAGGCCTGTCAGGCCTAAATATTTGCATGAATCAGAGAGTCACCAGATAACTGGCCACCTTGGAGATCTTCATTTTTACTAATCTAAGCCAAACCCATTGCTGTCAGTTCCAACTCATAGCGACCTTACAGGACCCTACAGAGTATAACTGCCCCATGGGGTTTCCAAAGCTGTAAACTTTACAGAGGAAACCCTGGTGGTGTAGTAGTTAAGTGCTACGGCTGCTAACCAAAAGTTTGGCAGTTTGAATCCACCAGGCGTTCCTTGGAAACTCTATGGGGCAGTTCTAGTCTGTCCCATAGGGCTGCTATGAGTCAGAACTGACTCGATGACAACGGGTTTGGTTTGGGTTTTGGAATCCTTACAGAAGCACATTACCACATCTTTCTCCTTCAGAGAGGCTGGTAGATTCGAACCACTGACTTTTCAGTTAGCAGCCAAACGCTTAACCACTGTGCCACCAGGGCTCCTTCATCTTTACTAAAGGGGATATTTAATCCCAAAGGTTGTACGTATCATGGACAGTTAATTGCGGTTCTAGAATGTGACCTAAAAGGAATACGATATATATTGGAACAATGAAGAAATTCTTAGATCCTTCATGTGACTTAGATCAAATCTAAACAGAAGAATAAAAACTTTACCACCGATTAGCATTAATAATGTTTTAGGAGCAATATGTGTTCTTGCTGATGGACTTGGGTCTTTGTCCTCTAAGGAAGATCCTTGTGCATATGTCTGAACAAGGAAAAAATAGGCATGATAAGAACGGAATAAAGCAGTCAATTCCAGTTGAGATGACAACTTCTGGGAATAATCTAAATAACCCTGGTGGCGTAGTGGTTAAGTGCTACGGCTGCTATCCAAAGGGTCGGCAGTTTAAATCCACCAGGTGTTCCTTGGAAACTCTATGGGGCAGTTCTACTCTGTCTATAGGGTCGCTATGAGTCGGAATTGACTCGATGGCACTGGGTTTGTTTTTTTGTTTTTGGTTATACTTATAGAAGAGCCCTGGTGGTGAAGTGGTTAAGAGCTCGGCTTCTAACCAAAAGGTTGACAGTTCAAATCCATCAGCCACTCCTTGGAAACTCTACGGGGCAGTTCTACTCTGTCCTTTAGGGTCTCTATGAGTTGAATTACTTGACAACAATAGGTTTGGTTTATACTTATAGAAAAATATGTATGATGTGTTCCATTATTATGAATGAGTTCCGGGTCATGCAAATGATTAACATATTTAACTGCTAATCAAAATGTTGGAAGTTCGAGTTCACCCACAGGTCCCTTAGGAGAAAGTCCTGGAGATCGAATTCCAAAAAATCAGCCATTGAAAACCCTATGAAGCACAGTTCTGAGACACACATGTGGTTGCCATGAGTTGGAGTCAAATTGGTGATCGCGGGTTTTTTTATTCCTACAAGATGATGGAAAAACAGAGGTCACATTTTTCCTGATAAATCTTATTATGAAAAAATAAGCGCATGGCCAAAAATTCAAACAGTTCAAAGTATAATGAAAAATGAGCCTTCTACTACTCCCAGTCCCAAAGAAAACCCCTTTCTATACTTTCTTCTGTGTTCTTTTTGAAATTCTGCCTGCTTAAAAACCAAACCAAACTCACTGCTGTCAAGTCAATTCCGACTCATAGTGACCCCATAGGACAGAATAGAACTGCCCCATAGGGTTTCCAAGGAGCGCCTAGTAGATTTGAACTGCTAGCCTTTTGGTTAGTAGCTGTAGCTCTTGACTACTATGCCACCAGGGTTTCCTATACATGTATGAGTGTGTGTAAATGCTCTCTTTTAAAGTGTTTATTTATCTAGCACAAATGGGTATACGTTACACATATTGCTCCAACCCGTGTTTTTTTGTATTTAGCCGAATAGCTTGGAGGTCATTCCATATCATACACATAGTTATGCCTCTTTCTTACATTTTAATTTGATTATGCCTTGGAAGAGATTACACAAGTATGTGGTAAAATAGTTACAACAATACAAAGGTTATGCAGTAAAATACAAGCTTTGCGCCCACCTCTGACCCCAGACTTCCGGTTCCCATAACCAGGGGGAACCACTGTTACCAATTTGAACATTGACCAGTATAGTTTACGTGCAATCTGTCAGGCCAAATAAGTGAAATTCCCCTAAAAAACTCACTTGTTTTTCCACCGTCTTACAGAAGTAAAATATACAACATATTTTCTTGACCTGTAAGCTCTCGGTCAAGGTTTTATCTTTTTGGTTTTTTTTTTTTTTTTTTCCTTCTTATTAAAACAAACTACATTTTACTGAGTCTCTGGAATTATTCCTCAGGGTGATGCCATTTAAATGGAATAGTGAATCTGTGTTTGACCAAGATGAAATAACAGGAATTTCATGTATTTTCTCACCTGAAACAACAATAACAACAACAAAAAACAGAGGAAAATATTTCAAAGAACAATTTTCAAAACATTGGGCTTCAGGCAACAGAGGACAGTGATTTATGAAAGATGGGAAACAAATTAATTCAGCCCTGCTATTGACCCAGCTGACTGCCTTGAAAAAGGTTTCCAGACCATGGCACAGGTAACAGGAACCTGGACAGAGCCCAGCATTCTCTCTGAGGTGAGGAGACAGAGCTGAGAGATAAAGCAGATCAAGGCAGATAAAATTAGCAAGACAGAGCGCCCAAGAAGGGAGAGCTGTACAGAGGAAGAACCTCAGAGATCTGCAGATGGTCCCTCTAAAGTATGCAGCAGAGTACTGATCAATGCATGTTGGTGGGAGGAAACTACTCATCTGAAAGAATAACAGGGAACAGTGCCTGGCACTCATATAGGACCAGAAATAATGCCTGTTTCTACCAGCCACATAGGGTATTTCGGTAAATTATTCATAAAGTTCTTGCTTTAATAATGGGGAATAATTAGCACTAGACTAAACATGGCTCTGGTCCCAGCTAATGAATCTTAAAAACTAGACCTGGCAGGATCAAACTGTTTCTAATAAATTTAACTACATCCCAGAACAAAGTTCAAGAACACTTATGGAAACACAGAACTATCCAATATCCAGCTAGGTAACATTCAAAAGGTCTGGCATTCAATCAAAGATTACAGGCATGCAAAAGAGCATAAAAATGTGTCATAGTGAGAAAAAAAAAAAAAATCCAATGGAAAGTGACCAGGAACTAATATAGATGTCAGAATTGGCAGACAAGGTCTTTAAAGTATTATTGTAACTGTAACCCATAAGTTGGAAAAAGTTAAGTAGAGATATGAAAGATAAAAAGGCCTAAATCAAACTACTAGAGATGAAAACTACAATGTGTAAGAGGAAAAATACAGTGAATTAGATTAATGATAGGTTAGACATTTCGGTATAAAAGAATAGTAAACTCGAAGGAAGCAATACAAGCCATCTGAAAGGAAACAAAGAAAAATTAATTAAAAAAAAAAAAAGCAGAAAAAAGTATTAGTGAACTGTGGGAAAACTTCCAATGGCCCAATATGTAGAACATAAGTCTGCAAAGGAAAGTATAGAGGGCTGGGACATTAAAAAAAAATTTTTTTGAGTGAATAACGGCCAAAAATTTCCAAGTTTTATGAAAATATAAACCCACAGGTCCAAGAAGAAACATCAAAGCATGCTATAATCAAATTGCTCAAATTCAGTGATAAAAAGAAAATATGGAAATAGCCAGGGAATAATATCACATTATGTACAAAGAAGCAAAGATATTAGATTTTTCATCAGACAAAGAACACTATCTTTAAAGTACTGAAGAAAAAAAAAAAAAAAAGGCAAACAACTGTTAATCTGGAATGCTAGACCTAGCAAAAAATCATATAAAATGAAGATGAAATAGGCATTTTTTTCAGACACCCAAAAGCTGAAGTAATTTTTCATAGCAGACCCACCACTACAAGAAATGTTAAAGGAAGTCCATCAGTGATAAGGGAAATTAAACCAGGTGGAAATCTGAATCTACACAAAGGAATGAAGAACACCAGAAATGGGAACTACGTCGTAAATATATAAGACTTTTTCTTGTTACTTAACTCCCTTTAAAGGTAATAGACTGTTTAAACAAATTCGTATCAGTGTATTGTAATGTCATAATATATGTGTAAGTAAAATACATGGTAACAATAAAATTAAGCCCAAGAGGGAAAAATGGAAGTATACTATTATAAGTTTCTTACACTATACTTGAAGTGATATAATATCACTGGAAATTAGACAGCGATAAGTTAGAGATGCGTACTAAAATCTTAAAACAACAATAAAAATAATAAAACAAAGAATTATAGCTAATATGCCAAATAAATAAAACTATTAAAAAATACTCCAAAAGAAGGGAGAAAAATTGGCAAGAGGTAACAAAGAACATACGGGACAAGTATAAAATAAATTATACTATTAAAGGTGAATGATTAAAAGGCAGAGACTGTCCCATTGGATAAAATACCAAGTCCCAGCTACATGCAGCCTACAAGGAATACATTTTAAATATAAAGACAAAAATATGTTAAAAATAAAAAGATATACCACAATAACACTAATCAAAAGAAAGCAGTAATTTATATATAAGGTAGACTTCAGAGAAAAAACACTACTAGGAATATAGTAACTTTATGATATAGTCATTTCATAACAATAAGTCACTTTATCCAGAGGACATGACAAGTCTAAATGTTTATGCACCTAATAGATAGTATCAAAATATATGAAGCAAAAACTGATAGAACTGCAAGGAACATAGACAAATCCACAACTGAAATGGATGATTTCAATACTTCTCTCTCATGAGCCATGGTGGTGCAAACAGTTAAGTGCTCAGCTGTTAACTGAAAGGTTCTTGATTCGAAGCCACTGGGAGAAAGACCTGGCAATCTGCTTCTGTAAAGATTACAGCCAAGAAAACCCTATGGGGCGGTTCTACTTTGTCACGTGGGATCACTATGAATTGAAATTGACTCAATAAAGATCAAAAACCAAACCCAGCGCTGTCGAGTCAGTTCCTACTCACAGTGACCCTATAGGACAGGTTAGAACTGCCCCATAGAGTTTCCAAGGAGCGCCTGGCTGATTTGAACTGCTGAGCCTTTGGTTAGCAGCTGTGGCACTTAACCACTATGCCATAGGGTTTCCAACAACCACAACCCTTAGTAACAGATAGAACATATAGACAGAAACTCATTAAGAACATAGAAGACCTGAAGAAAACTATCAACCAACTTGATCTGATTGACATTTATAGAACCTTCATCCAACATCAGAATACACATTCTTTTTAAGTGTACCTGGAACATTTATCAAAACCACCATATCTTGGGCCATAAAACAAGTCTAAACAAATTTAAAGGACTCAGGTTACACAAAGTATAGTCTATGACCGCAACAGAATTAGCTTAGAAATCAATTACAAAAAGATCTCTGAAAAATCCCCAAATATCTACAAACTAAGTAACAAACTTCTAAATAACCCATGGGTCAAAGAAGAAATCAAAAGGAAAATTAAAATGTATAACCAAATAAAAGTGAAAGTACAACAGATCAAAATTTATGGGAAGCAGCACTTGGGTGAAAACTACAGCATTAAATGCCAATGATATCTAAGAAGAAGGGTCTCAAATGACCTCAACTCCACCTTAAGAAACTAGAAAAAGAGTAAATTAAATTCATATTAAGTAAAATATAGGAAACAATAAGATCAGAAATCAATGAAATAGAAAACATGTAAAAATAGAGAAAAATCCATGAAACAAAAAACTCGTTCTTTGAGAGGATCATTAAAATTGATAAACTTCTAGCTTAAGTAAGCAGAAAAAAAAAGAGAAGAAACACTCATTAATATCAGCTAACATCGCTACAGATTTCACAGACCTTACAAGGATAACAATAGAATATTATAAACAATGCAACAGCTTAGATGAAATGTTCAGTTCATTGAAAGACAAAAACTACCAGAGCTCACTCAAGAAGAAATTAGTAATCTGAATAGCCTTATATCTATTTAAAAAATTGAACTTGTAGTTAAAAATATTTCCGCAGAAAAACTCAGGATCAGATGGCTTTATATGCATGAGTTCTACCAAGCATCTAAGCTGTATATAATACCATTAGTCTACGAAAACTTTCAGAAAATTAAAGAGGAGGGACTACTTGCCAGCGTTGTCCTAATATCAAAATCAAAAGCATTACAAGAAAAGAAACTGCATATCTATATCCCTCATGAACAAAAATGCAAATACTCTAAACAAAAGTTAACAAAATTAATCTAACGATATATAGAAAGGACAAGGTGATTTTAGTATTCACATGAAAATGCAAAGGAACTACAAGTGCTAAAACAATTTTGAAAAAGAACAAAGTTGTAGAGCTAAAACTATCTGCTTTCAACACTTATTTTAAAGGTATAGCCATATCTGTGGAAGGGTAGACTAGTATATCAATGGAACAGGATACAAAATCCAGAAAGAGGTCCATACGTAAACAGACCACTGATCTTTGACAAAGGTATAAAGACAATTCAATCGAGAAGGTCTAGTCTTTTCAACAAATGGTAAACAATTGGACGGTCATATGCTAAATACATGAAAGAACTTCAATCCGTATCTCCCATCAAATATAAAAATTAACTCAGGATGGATCATAGACTTAAATATTAAACCCCAAACTCTAAAATTCTGGAGGAAACAGGAGAAAATCTATGTGACATCGGTTATGCAGCATTTTCTTAGATATAACACACTAAGTAAACATTAAAATTATAAACTTCTGCTCTAAGGTGACTATAAACACAAATTGTGGTATATCCATACAATGGAATACTACTCAGCAATCAATGAATTACTGATACACTGAACAACATGCTTGAATCTCAAGGAAATTATGCTAAATGAATAAAGCTAAACAAAAAAAGAGTACATATCACATGTTGGGGGAGAAGCAGGAGGGAGATATTACAAAGGGGCACAGGGAAACTTCTGAGAGCAATGTATGTAAATATTTACCCTTTATTGTGCTGATGGTTTTACAAGTGTATATGTATGTCAAAACTTCTAAAATTGTATTTTTCAATATGTGTAGTTTATTGTAAGGTTGCATCATCTGCATAACGCAGGTTGTTAATGAGCCTTCCTCCAATCCTGATGCCCCATTTTTCTTCATATAGTCCAGCTTCTCGGCTTGTTTGCTCAGCATACAGATTGAGTAGGTATGGTGAAAGGATACAACCCCGACACACAACTTTCCTGACTTGAAGCCAATCAGTATCCCCTTGTTCTGTCTGAACAACTGCCTCTTGATCTAAGTAAACATTCCTTATGAGCACAATCAAGTGTTCTGAAATTACCAGTCTTAGCAATGTTATCCATAATTTGTTATGATCCACACAGTCAAATGCCTTTGCATAGTCAATAAAACACAGGCAAATATCCTTCTGGTATTCTCTGCTTTCAGCCAGGATCCATCTGACATCAGCCATGATATCCCTGGTTCCACATCCTCTTCTAAATCTGGCTTGAATTTCTGGCAGCTCCCTGTTGATATACTGCTGCAGCCACTTCTGAATGATATTCAGCAAAATTTTGCTTGGTGTGATATTAATGATATTGTTCTATAATTTCCACATTCGGTTGGATCACCTTTCTTGGGAATTGGCATCATATGGATCTCTTCCAGTGGGTTGGCCAGGTGGCTGTCCTCCAAATTTCTTGGCATAGATGAGTGAGCACCTCCAGCGCTGCATCTGTTTGCTGAAACATCTCAGCTGATATTCCATCAATTCCTGGAGCCTTGTTCTTCGCCAATGACTTCAGTGCAGCTTGGACTTCCTCCCTCAGCACCACTGGTTCCAGATCATATGCCACCTTTTGAAATGGTTGAACATCGACTAATCCTTTTTGGTGTAATAACTCTATATATTCTCCCACCTTCTTTTGATGCTTCCTGCATCTTTTAATATTTTTCCCATAGAATCCTTCACTATTACAACTCGAGGCTTGAATGTTTTCTTCTGTTCTTGAGAAATGCTGAGTATGTTCTTCCCTTTTGGTTTTCTATCTCTAGCTCTTTGCACACGTCATCATAATACTTTGTCTTCTGGAGCAGCCCTTTGAAATCTTCAGTTCTTTTACTTCATTATTTCTTCCATTTGTTTTAGCTGCTCGACATTCGAAAGCAAGTTTCAGAGTCTCCTCTGACATCCATCTTGATTGCTGAAAGTAAAGAGGACTTGAAGCACTTACTGATGAAGATCAAAGACCACAGCCTTCGGTATGGATTACACTTCAACATAAAACAAAAATCCTCACAACTGGAACAATAAGCCACATCATGATAAACGGAGAAAAGATTGAAGTTGTCAAGGATTTCATTTTACTTGGATCCGTAATCGACATCCATGAAAGCAGCAGTCAAGAAATCAAAAGACGCATTGCATTGGGCAGATCTGCTGCAACAGTCCTCTTTAAAGTGTTGAAAAGCAAAGATGTCACCTTGGAGACTAAAGTGTGTCTGACCCAAGCCAAGGTACTTTCAAGTCACATAATAAGCTTGCGAAAGCTGGACAATGAATAAGGAAGACTGAAGAAGAATTGACACCTTTGCATTGTGTTGGTGAAGAAAATTGAATATACCATGGACTGCCAAAAGAACCAACAAATCTGTCTTCAAAGAAGTACACCTAGAATGCTCCTTAGAAGCAAGGATGGCGAGACTGCGTCTTACATACTTTGGACATGTTGTCAGGAGGGCTCAGTCCCTGGAGGCAGACATCATGCTTGGTAAAATAGAAGGTCAGCGGAAAAGAGGGAGACCCTCAACAAGATGAACTGACACAGTGACTGCAACAATGGGCTCAAGCATAGTACCAATTATAAGGATGGCTCAGGACCGGGCAGTGTTTCGTTCTGTGCTACACGGAGTTGCTACGAGTTGGAACTGACTCTATGGCACCTAACAACAGCAACAACAGTTTATTGTATGTGAATTGTACCTCAATAAAACTCTTTAAAAAGTGAATCATGCCCCCTGGAGTTGTGCATCTAGTAGCCCTTTGTATGATTTATGCTCATTATCATAACACGTGACTTTAATGAAATCAATAATTCCGTGAAGTAAAACAGAAACAAGGAGCAAACTGATTCAGCCATTGCTATGGAATAGCATTCGCTACCTAAAATAAATCCAGATTCACTGCAATGGAATATCAGCATTCACCCTACCAATTCTCCCTGGGTGGTGCAAATGGTGAAGTGCTCAACTCTTAGCTGTCAGGTTGGTGGTTTGAACTTATCCAGACATGCCTTGGAAGACAGTCCTGGCAATCTTCTTCTGAAAAGTCACAGCCTTGAAAGTCCTATAAACCAACTCGAATTTTCACACATGGGGTCGCCATGAGTTGGAATCAACTCAACAGCAACTAACAACAACAAAAACCGTACAATTTCTGTTAAAACTGATCCTTGCTATTGAAGCACCACAGAAAAGTACACAAATAACAAAGAGTACGGCTCGCTGAATTTTCACAAAGTGAGCACATGTGTAACCATAATCCAGATTTAGAAACAGAATGTCATTAACGTTCAGGAGCCCCTTTTGCACTTCCTTCCAGGCACTATCTCCTCCCAGGGGTACCCTGACTTTTACACTACAAGTGAGTTTTTCCTGGTTTCAACTTAATGTAATTGGACTCATACAGTATGTACTTCAAAAAATCTGGCTTCTCTCATTCAACGTTATGTTTATAAGATTCATCCATGCTGTTGTGTGTAGAGATGTTTTGTTTATTTGCATTGTTGTATAGTATTTCATCGACAAGGCAACAATTAACAGATTGGATTCCCCAAGGAGCAGAATTCCCCAAGAAGCAGATGCTGAGATGGAGTTTAGTGTGCGAGATGTTTGTAGGGAGGAATCTGATACCCAGGACAGATAAAATCCAAAAACTATGTAGGAATATAGAGAGAAAGATCCAGAACATGGCATGATGCCTAAGAGGGTCTAAGGAATAAGGCATGAGACGCTTCTGAAGATATCCCAGACATTTCCTGGTGAATTTAGAGCACAATAGAGAAAACGTAACAGAGAGTTGCAAGAAAGATTGAGTGGGAAAAAAAAATGATGTGAAGTTAATAGATGATTCTAGTTGGCTGGAAAAAATGGATTATTATCCTTTATTATACTTTTGAAAACCCTGGTGACGTAGCGGTTAAGTGCTATGGCTGCTATCCAAAGGGCCGGCAGTTCAAATCTGCCAGGCGCTCCTTGGAGACTCTATGGGGCTGTTCTACTCTGTCCTATAGGGTCGCTGTGAGTCGGAATTGACTCAGTGGCACTGGGTTTGGTTTGGTTTATTATACTTTTGTTGTTATTAGGTGCCGATGAGTCGGTTCTGACTCATAGTGACCCTATGTACAAGAGAAGGAAACACTGCCCAGTCCTGTGCCACCCTCACAATCGTTGCTATGTTTGAGCCCATTGTTGCAGCCGCTGTATCAGTCCATCTTGTTGAGGGTCTTCCTCTTTTTTGCTGACCCTCTACTTTACCAAGCACGATGTCCTTCTCCAGGGACTGATCCCTCCTGATAACACGTCCAAAATATGTGAGAAGAAGTCTCGCCATCCTTCCTTTTAAGGAGCATTCTGGTTGTACTTCTTCCAAGACAGATTTGTTCGTTCTTCTGGCAGTCCACAGTATATTCAGTATTCTTCGCCAACACCATAATTTAAATGCATCAATTCTTCTTCAGTCTTCCTTCTTCATTGTTCAGCTTTTGCATGCATACTTTACCTACTTCCAAAAATAAGTGGGTGTGCCTTATGAATTTGAACATAGCATGTGGCAGGACTTTTTTTTTCTGAAGGAGAAAATTACAAGGAACAAAAATGAGGTATTTCAGGCACCTGGAATGAAAAGCCTATTTGATCTCATCTGATTAACCAAGTATACTATTTGTCTGAAAAAAAAAAAAAACTTATTTTTCTTGGGACTTACTTTAAGGAAGAATTTATTGCGTGTGCAATTTCATATCTTCAGCGTGTTACAAAATACCCACAGCAGAAGCATTGTTTGACTGGATGTTTTTTATTTATTTTCTATCAAAACTGAGGGCATAAGTTTGCATATTTATTCTCTAAAGGCATTTTTATGTGAATCTGAGGAAATATGGCTCATTTACCTTGTTTATGCTCACACTACTAACTTAACCACGGTATAATGTTTGGAGAATATAGAGCAGTTATTCTCATCCCTGGCTGTACATTGGAATCACCTGGGGAGCCTTAAAAACCCTGATGCCCACGCCACATCTCAGGCCAATTAAATCAGGGTCTCTGGTGGGAGTTTTGGGCATTTTGTACAAATTCCCCCTGGTGATTCCAGTGTACAGTCAGTGTTGAGAAACCCTGATATAAAGGAATGATTAGTTGCTGTCTCCACTAGCCTGACCTTTTTAAATATCATTTTTCTCAATAGAAACTTTGATAAGTGCAGCATTGCAATCAAACAGTACATCAGTGAATATAGGAAATTTACTAAGAAACTGAAAAGTGCCTGGGGAGTGACTAAAAACAGTAGGCTGAAAGGTAAGCTGGGAGACTTAGTTATTATCTCTGGGGTTACAAAAGTCAATCAATTGCTCATATTTTTCAGGGGTTAAAGCCTGTACCATGTTGTTTTCCTCAGTAGTTTGTCCCAGAACTTCAGGTTGGTGAAGGGTGAAAAAATCCATGGGGTTGATGCCCCGAAATATCTGCAAACACTGGCCTGATTCAGGAGATGCTCTGTGGTCCAACACTGCGATTCTCGAGAGCGACTGGGGGCTTGGTTGAAATTCTCAGGATATTAAGATGAAATGTGACTTCATGAATTGAAATGTGTTTGTAAATGACTCATAAATAATAGTTTCATTCTTTCACTAGTATAAGGCGGTGGCCTTACATCTTATCATAAGATCTAAGGCCCCAATGGAATTGCAAATCTTTGCAAGAGCTTTCATTCTGCTCCCTTTGGAGGGGAGCCCTCTGAAAGGCTATATAGCTCTGCTCCTTTATTGCTGAGCCTCTCTGAGTCACTTTAGGTCTCATGGTTCACCTTGGCCATGAGCCATGACTCTTTTCACCCCTCATACTATTTGGGATGATGCTCAGGAAAGCTCAACTGAGAAACAGCCTGAGGTTTTGACCCATATGTCTGTTCCTAACTCTGAAATCCTGAGCAGGTTGCCAAACTTCTCTGAACCCACTTCCTAGTGTTTAACATTGGGATACTAAACTATCATTAAAATGTCTAGTAAGATACACACAATATGTATATATATATAGTATATAATCCGTATATACAAGAAGTTATGTATGAAAGAATTTGATAAAATGTTCAACAAAACATAACAAAGGAAAGGAGAATGATGGTACCAAATAGATTAACTAGAGTTTTTCTAAGCCAATGTTCAACGCAAAATTTGACAGCGTTAATAAAATACGTACAGTGGGAGGCCCTTACCAGTCTACTGACTATAGAAGAAAAAGATGCTTTTTTCTAGGACTGCACTAACCAATATGAAAGCCAGTAGACACTTGGAATGTGGCTATTCTGAGTTAAGATGAGCTGTATGTATAAAGGATCCCCAGTGGTGCAATGGTTAAGCACCTGACTGCTAACCAAGAGGTCGGCAGTTTGAATCCACCAGCCACTCCTTGGAAATCCTGTGGGGCAGTTCTACTCTGTCCTGTAGAGTCGCTGTGAGTCAGAGTTGACTTGACAGCATTGAGTTTCGGGTATGTATAAAACATGCACTGGATTTCAAAGACTCAGTAGGAAAATAAGAATATAAGTATCTTGTTAATAAGTTTTACATTGATTACACAATCATATTTTGGATATATTGGGTTAAATGAAATATATTGTTAATTTTTACCTGTTTCTTTTTACTTTTTTAAAAAATGTGGCTAATAGAAAATTTAAAATTATGCCTGTAACTCACATTTGTGGCTCATGTTATATTTCTGTTGGATAGTGCTGTTTTAGAGTTTCATCCTGGACCAACACAACTTAATAGGGGAAAAAAAAAGGTAAACCACATGATGATGACATTTCTCTGTAAACCACTATGCCTTTTGTACATTTGCCCTGGTGACATTGTGGTGTTAGATCCCCCTTTTGGGGTTCTTCCATTTTAAAACCATGCTGTCTAACTCCTTTTACACTGAAGACCCTAAATTGCTGCCTGTATCATTTGCGATGTTACCGGCATTTCCTGTCTTATTCCTATCGCTGTTGATTCGACATTTGACAGGGGACAACTGCTCTGTATTTGTATGAGATTTGGGTGAGTACAACCAGGATGGAAACAATCTAGTTTTATTAGGGAAAAAGTTGTCACTAAGTAGAGTACAAGTGGCTTTATGGAAATAGAAGTTGGAAGTACATTCTGGATCTCACTGACTTTGTGTTTTTCTGGCATTAGTTTCATAGTCAAGAGGACTTCAGGGGTACAGTGGCCAGAATTGAAGACAGTGGCATGGGGTGATGATACACCACCTAGTTAAAAATACCCGGGTGAAAATCACTGTGAAATTGTTAGACAAAGATAGTTGGATGACAGATTTGAGTCACACTAAATTATACGTGTGCTTCACAAAAATTCCATGTGTCAGCTATGCTTGAATGTATAAAATTGCTGCTGCTTTGTGGTGACAACTTCGAGTCTCGTTAACTTTAAACTATTTGTCTCCATCTCTGGTGTCCCATGATGTACAGTTGATTCTCGTCATTCCTGGATTCTGTATTTGTGAATTTGTCTACTCGCTGAAATTTATTTGTAACCCCAAAATCAATACTTGTGGTACTTTTGTGGTCATTCTAGGACTTGCGCAGAGCAGCAAAAATTTGAGTCGCCTGATGCATGTGCTCCCAGCTGAGGTTGAACAAGGCGAAGCTCTGCCTTCCTATTTCCGCTCTTTTACTGTGAGGGTCATGTTTTTTGCATTTCTGTGCTTGTTGTTGGTGATTTCACTGTTTAAAATGGCTCACAAGTATAGTGCTGAAGTGCTGTCTAGTGTTCCTAAGTGCAAGAAAGCTGTGATGTATTTTACGGAGAAAATATGTGTGTTAGATAAGCTTCATTCAGGCATGAGTCATAGGGCTGTTGGTCATGAGTTCAATGTTAATGAATCAACAATATATATGAAATAATGTGTCTTTAAACAGAAACACACATTAAATTAAGGTTATGTATTAATTGGATGTGTGGTGATTAGAAGCATGCAGGAACCTAACCCTGTGTTTCCCCTGGAAACAATGGTTCAGTATTTGCTAATTTAGTGTTCGTGGAGCCTTTATAGAACACAACTACCACAAATAGTGAAAATCAACTGTGTATATAAAGCAATCATCTACAGAGTCAGATTGTCCAGAGTGATAATCAAAAGCACTATGTACATACTTAAAAACAAATAAATGGTTGCCATTGAGTCTATTCCAATTCATGGTGACCCCATATGTGTCAGAATAGAACTGTGCTCCATAGGGTTTTCAATGGCTAATTTTTTTTGGAAGTTGATTGCCAGGTCTTTCTTTCAAGGTGCCTCTGTGTGGACTCAAACCTCCAATCTTTCAGAGCCCCCATATCTTACACTCCATATTTCCATCTAGAACAGAACTGTCCAATAGAAATATCATGTGAATCATATATACAATTTCATATTTTCTCATATCCACATTAAAAAAAGGGAAAAGAAACAAGTAAAAGTCATTTTAACAATACATTTTAATTAATATAATATATGCAATATTATAATTTCAACATAATCACTGTTAAATATTATTAATGAGGTATTTTTACATTCTTTTTCTTTGAACTAAGTCTTTGAAATCTGGTGTGTATTTTCCACCTGCAGCAAAATTTGAACTAGCAACATTTCAAGTGTGCGATAGACAACATAGCTAGTGGCTACTGTAATGGACAGTGAAGCCTTAGAAGCATTCGTTTGCCCATGGGTGATCTGTTTGCCCTTCGCATCCCAGGAGGTTCCAAGCTGGCTACTTTCAATGTGAAACATGGTGGATCAGTGAGAGGCACAAGATTTGATAAGGAGCTTATGGACTGAGATCTCCTGGTCATTTTTTTTTTCGTTGTGCTTTAGGACAAAGTTCACAGCTCAAGTTAATTTCTCATACAAAAATTTATACACATATTGCTATGTGACATTGGTTGCAATCCTTATAATGTGGCAGCACACTCCCCCTTTCCACCCTGGTTTTCTTACCTTCATTCAACCAGCTCCTGTCCATTCCTGCCTTCTCATCCTGCCTCCGGACAGGGACTGCCCATTTGATCTCGTGTATCTGCTTGAACTAAGAAGCACACTCTTCATGAGTATTATTTTATGTTTTATAGTCCATTCTAATCTTTATCTTAAGAGGAGTTCTGGGTTAACAGAGCGTCAAGGGCAATGACTTCGGGAGTTCCTCCAGTCTCAGTCAGACCATTAAGTCTGGTCTTCTTATGTGAATTCTAGTTCTGCTCCACACTTTTCTCCTGCTCATCAGGGACTCTCTGTTGTTGTCGCCTGTCAGGGTGGTCACTGATGGTAGCTGGGCACCATCTAGTTCTTCTGATCTCTGGTTGATGGAGCCTTTGTTTTATGTGGCTCTTTTTTCTTTTGAGCTAATATTTTCCTTGTGTCTTAGGTGTTCTTCATTCTCCTTTGCTCCAGATGGGTTAGGACCAATTGATGCATCTTAGATGGCCTGGTCATTCTGGAGGCAGAGAGAAGATGTGGCATCCTGTATAGTAAAGGATTAACTCAGCAGGCCTGGATTGCCCAAACCCTGTACATTCCAAAAGTCTTCAGGACTGGCCCTTGACCAGCTATTGGAAGATAACTTCTGAGCCCTTGGAATATCCTGCCTAATAAGAGCGTCATATACCTGAGACTTTAGCTGACACCAGATAGTTTATGCTAACAATGTGATTTCTGGTGAAACACTGGTGGCATAGTGGTTAAGTGCTATGGCTGCTAACCAAAAGGTCAGTAGTTCAGATCTACCAGGCACTCCTTGGAAACTCTATGGGGCAGTTCTACTGTGTTCTATAGGGTTGCTATGAGTCAGAAGTGACTCAATGGCAATGGCTCTTGGCTCTCACCAGTTTTTGTATGCCTGGGGCTTTGGGCCACACAGTATAATTTTGCCCTTTGGAGGTAGGGGTGGGCACTGAAGACTGAGTAGCTCAGATCAATTATGTGGGCTGTCCATGTCTAACCCTGGACACTAAGGCTCGGGTGAGCTTCCCTGGTTGGCAACGTTTTTCATGTGTTGTCATACATCATCGCTGAAAGAATTAAGTGCTGTCTGTGTGACTCCCTGGGAAAGGAAAACTGGAGACTCTCCTAGACTCTGCCCTACGTGCCTTTACCTTTGCTGATTTTAATCTATATCCTTTTGCTGTAAAAAACTGTAACCATGAGCATAACAGCTTTTCTGAGTTCTGTGAGTCCTTCTAGAAAATCACCAAACCTTAGGGTTTTGGGAACCTCTGATGCATGTTCCTAACTCCCAACTGGGTGCTCTATCTTTTATAAATCAACATTGTTACTGAAAAATGAAGAGAGAAACAGAGACAGGAGTGGGATATGGGGATAGGGTATGTTTGTTACAAGCCAGGCACTGTTCTAGATGCTTTTCACACAGCCATTATCTAATTTAACTCTTGCAATAACTCTCTCTTATATCCATTTTATAGATGAGGAAACAGAGGTTCAAAGATATTATGTAACTGGCCTACATCTAATCTAATCCATCTAATAATCTAATACATGATAGAACCAGATTCAAGCCAAGTTCACCCTGATACCAAGCCTTGGTTCTAGCATACCACAGCAAGAATGTGACTGTCATTCACAGATATACATTGGCCAGGGCATGAGAGACAGGGGCTGGGAGTGCCCTTCCCACACCCTCTTTCCTACACCAGTGGTCA
Source organism: Elephas maximus indicus (assembly GCF_024166365.1). NCBI lineage: Eukaryota > Metazoa > Chordata > Mammalia > Proboscidea > Elephantidae > Elephas > Elephas maximus. The sequence goes on from NC_064843.1 coordinate 45,004,335, forward strand.
CTGCAGACAGTTGTGGGCATGTCTATGGCTTCCTGCATCTTTGTGCCTAAGGGCTCCCTCTGACAGCTCAGCATGTTTGGCCTGCACTCGGGGACGTAATGCCTCAGGAGTGGCAATGAGGGATAGGTACTGGGGAATAAATACCCCAGTTTCATTTCTCCTTATTGGGACGATTGAGGTGTTGTTTCACACAGTCTCTCACGTGATCCCCAATGGAATTAAGTCCTAGTTGCCCACAGCAGTGTCCTACTTGTTAACTCACCCTTTATTGGCATCCTTTCTTACTCATCTCACTTCCCCACTCCCTTACTGTATGACCTGTGATCCCACTGCAAAAAAACTCCTTGAACCCAAATCTTAAACTTAGCATCTGCTTTTGGGGGAACTCAAACTAAGAAAAAAAATTGGCTCAGACATGACTAGGTATATAAAAGCAAAAAGCAAAGGAGTTGAAGGAGAGTGGCAGTATAGTTACACCCTGTATTCTGTATTTTTAAGTGTCATGTTAATAACATACGTACAGTCCTTTGTCCTATATTTGAATGAAGATGAATCACTGTACTCAATTCTAGCATGAAATATGTACGTCCTCCAAGTTGCCATGCATGGTTCTACATTATAATATGTTCTTTGCACTTTAGTTTACTTGGCTAATTCTTCTTGTTTTCCACCCTTAATACCATTAAAGTATGTGCCTAAATGAACCATCATTTGTAAAGCTGAAAGCCGATATTTACTTAATAGAAATTAGACTTCCTAATACCTGTTAAAGGGAAAACCCACTGGGGAAAAATAAACATAGAAGATAATGCTCATATTATTTTTCAGACAATAAACAACCTTGTATAATCCTATTATGAACATTAGCATACATTTCACAGCCCATCTGGCAAACAATAAAGGTTGTGACTCTATGTATTTGAAATGCTATCCAGGGCATTGTAGTAAGGAAAATGATAAACCTACAGCTGTGTCAGTGGGTCAAAAAGCGGTCATGGTACATTTCTCAGACACCGTGGATTACCCAAAGAGACTTTTACGAAGACAAGCTATGTGTTAGGAAATATGTTTTTCAAAGCTGAACAGGTCTAAAGGAATAGTTGTGAGAGAAGCAGGTGGGAGGCTGGGGGAGAACATTACCTGTTTTTAGCGATTCATGGTCAGATTAAACTATGACAAAACTCTAGTGTCTTGTGGAACATCCTTCATGAGACAGAGAAAATACAGTATTTGCTTCCAGTTAAAGAATTGTTTTCTAGGACCTCAGAACAAAGTCATTTTTTAAATTTAATTAGTTTGAGAATTTCTAATCTGGAAGATTAAAAAAAATTTGATTTTCTTTTTTCTCTTAACTCATCTTTAGTAATGTTAACTTGTTTCTTTGATAGATGTTAGAATCCAACAGAAATATTTAAAAGAATATGAGGTATGAGAGATGCATTGAGCTCAGGTGCCATGTGCAGATTCATATTCCTGCCATGCGGATTGGCCTTGTTTCCTTGATTTATTTCCTCTCTTTTTGCCTCTTTCTTTCTAGATGAACTGTGAAATTTACATGATATGAAATCAAATATCCAAGGAATGTTACATAATATATTCCGACTCCATTTCTATCTGAGCTAAATCTGAAAAATCGATGCCACTTCCATTAAATGTTGTTTTATTGGAGAGAGCATGGATCTGAATGCCTGTAATTATTGTTACAGGTATACTCTATCTAAAACTAATATTTAGTGTAGTTTGACATTATCATTTAATCACTTACAAGCTTTATTAGTATAAAATATTAATTATTCTGTTATTTCTAAATATTTCATGTGTACAGGTCAGTTAGCTTGTCCCCAAGTTTGCAGGCAACCTCATTTGTCACATTTCTTTCCCTGATAATAGTGATAAAATCACAGTTAATTTAAAAGGAACTTTAAAATTTTTATATCATCTGAATGAATGATAGTATTCATCGTGTGCCAACAGAGTCAGTGTAACATTGACTGTGAAATTGATAAAGCAGTCAAAACGCTGATCTACTCCTTTATCTGGAAGTATTGTGAACTCAATGCATATCTCTAAATGGGCATGCATTTTGAACAGGATTCATGAGTAGGAAGTTTTTTTTTTTTTCTTACCAAAATGCCAAAGGATAACACCCTCCCTTCCCATGCCAATCCCCCCAATAGCCTCTCCTTATTCAAGGGAGCTTAGGTTCAGAATATAGAAACCATTATCTTGATATCGCTATGATTTGGAATTGACTCGATAGCAACAGGTTTGGTTCGGGTTTATCTTGATGTTACACAGCACTACAGTGTCTCTCAGAGAGAGATCCGTGCCTGGCTAAACCCAGTGGTGGCAACAGAACTATGTAGGGTATCATACAAAGTGAAGCCTTCTTATTAACATGCCATAAATGAAGTCATTCTTCTTAATACAAATTTTGACCAACTGCAAATGAGAAACTGAGACTTTTCTACAACTTAAAAATGAATCCTGATGCAAGGAAGTGAGCAGCCTATGGCAAAACTGTATGGAATACAGAGAAGAAAGTGAGCAAAATCCACAACACCACTAGAAGAGAAGGAGCCCTGGTGGAGCAGTTGTTAAGCATTTGGCTGCTAACCAAATGGTTGGCAGTTCAAACCCACTAGCTGCTCCTCGGGGGATAGATTCTAGAAGAGAAATACTTCACCAAAAGAGAGACTGTTTTCTAATCTCATCAGAAAAAGGGTTTGGCTTAGTTGCCTAGTGCTGCTGTAACATAAATACCACAAGCAGGTGGCTTTAAAGAACAGAAGTTTATTTTCCCATAGTTCTGGAGGCCAAAAGCTCAAATCAGGGTCTTGGCTGTGTCAGTTCCTTCCTTGTTGATAGACCTGGGTATTCCTTGATTCCTTGGCTTATAAACAATTCTCACATGGCATCTGTCCTCCTGTGTGTGTCTCAATGTCTGTTTTGGTCTATTTACAACTCAGAAGTGATTGGGTTTAGGATCCACCCTACACTGGTAAGACCTCCGGTGACTGATTGGTTATATTATATTGCATTGTAGAAGGTAGTTGTATTGTATCATATCACATCACATCATATCATAGAAGGTAATCCGCTCTACCCTACCCAAGGCCACATGATTTAATCACATGTAACTACTCCATGACAGCAACCAGACTGGCCAAATAACTGGGAACCATAAACTAGCCAAGTTGACACATAAAATTAGCTATCACATGTTTGTTAATATCTTAGTAATGAGGAGTATTAGTTAAGATATTGCTGTGACAAGTAGAAATTTTAATTTGATAGAATGTATAATGGCCCATGTCTATAATTCTAGTTGGTAGATGGTTCTTCTCTGTATAGTGATCAGGGGGACCCAAGTTCCATCTACTTTACGGCTCTACCTTCCCATAAGGCAGTCGATGGCAATGGAAGAGGTACACCTACTTCTTAACAGCCTTGGCCTGGAAATGTCACTCATCACTGTCACTTACTTCCCATTGGTGAGACTCATCATGCGGCAGCCAGACCCAGCTACAAGAAGGATGTGGAATGTGACCTCTGGCTGGGATATTACTTACTAGTTACAACTGTGTTCTATGAAAGGGAAGAAAAAGTTATAGTGGGAAGCTAGCCATTGCCTTAGGAAAAATTGGAAATTCCAGAATCTCATGTAAAATATCTGTAGTGTTTCCTATCTAATACCAAAAGAACCTTTCCAAATAGATCTCTGCCTATCTAAGTTTTAGCCGTCCTTCAAGGCTCAGCTTTAAGCGTTATTTTCCCTGGAGCCTTCTCTAACCCACATTAAGTACATCCCACACAGCCTGTTAGGGAATAATGATTGGCATGGATATTGTTGATTCCCTACCCAGATTGCCTTCACCAGCTAGCACATCCATTCCCTAGCTGCTATGAATGTCAGTTACTAATGGTTCAGAACTGCTCCCTTCTCTAGAGAATTGTCCTTGGCAAATGGCTTTCTCTTTCCTAATCAAACTAAACTCATCTTCATATCTCTATCTTTGCTTAAGCTATATTTTCTCCTTGAAATAACTTGACTCCTCCACTTTGCAAATCCACATACTTTTCTGTCTTTTGAGTCAAGCTTTCACTATGAAAGTGTCCCTGAAGGCTAGATAACCTCCCCCCTCCACTAGGGACAGTCAACAGCCAATGAATGACTGACACCTAGGTGAAAGAGGCCAGCCCCAAGATGGGACCAACTCTGTGGTACAATTCACACTCCAGAGCTCCCATGAGATCAGGAGGTTGGAGCCTAACTCCGCTCCTTCTCTGGCCCAATCCTGATTCCCTCATTCCTCTTCTCTTGATAACATCTCCCTTCCCCACAACAAACCATGTCATTCATGGTTTTAGGTTCTTTCTCTAGGAACCCATGTCTAAGACCACGAGCCCCCTTACTTTCTAAAGTTGAGACACGGCCCATAGTCTTTATGCATTCCCTTCTACCTTCATTTCATTTTTCAGAGGTGAGTCAAACCTTAAGAAAATAAGGTCATAGTTGTGATTTGATCTGAAAACCAAATTCTAGGTTTTGCTCAACATTAGTGCCTGTTTTTAATTTCCTACAGCTGCCACACTTTAGGATTTTACACTGAGAACTAATGCTAGATGATGACGTAGGAGTCTTTTGTGATCCTCCATTTTAAAAGGAAGGCTTTCTGGGGCTCTCCAAACACTAAGGAAGAAAAACCAAACCCGTTTGCTGTCGAATCGATTCCAACTCATAGCAACCCTATTGGACAGAGTAGGACTGCCCCATACAGTTTCCAAGGAGTGGTTGGTGGATTCAAACTGCTGACCTCCTGGTTAGCAGCTGAATGCTTAACCACTGGCGCCACCAGGGCTCCAATAAGGAAGAAGATGGGCACAAATATTTTACATTTTTGACAAGCAGGGAAGCCTTGTTCATTTAACCAAAAAATACAAATGAACCATATCATCCCATCCCACAAGTAATTGGCACAAGGGTAACTGAGGATAAAACAAAATACTAACTTGATCAGCAGTGTAAAATGGGACTAGCAGTAGTAATGTCTGAACTGGTCTAACTTCACGGAGGATAATCAGGACAAAGCTGATTCCCACAATGTGGAGGTCAGACACACCTCCACTCTCCAAACGTTTTACCAATTCTGATACCAGCTGTCCCTCCCACAGAACTCTCTACTCTCATCTGGGTTCGATAATCCATTGCAATGAGCTCACAGAGCTCACAGACTATACTTATAGTTAAGTGGTTTATTAAGGAAGTAACAGGGTACAACTCAGGATCAGGATCAGGGTCAGGAAGCATGCGGGCAAAGTCTCCCTTCTTCAGTGCAGGACAGCTCTCTCAGCTCCTCTAAGCCTCGCAGATCTCTCTCTCTCTCTCAAGACAGGCATCCTCTCAGTCCCTTGAGGACAGATTCTTCTTGGCCTCCTCAGGACAGGTTCTTCTTGGCCCTGCTGTCTGTCACCACCAGCTCTACCGCTGGGCCCCTTGCAAGCCTGTTGCTGCTGACTCTGCCACTTGGCCCCTTCTGGATCTCTTGATGTCTTCAGTGTTACAGACCTTGACATACGCTACAGCTCTTTTACGAGGTTCCTTGCCTTTTCTCTCTCTTTGCTTCTTTCTTCTTCTCTTCTTGTTCCTTTCTGTCAGAAAAACCTCTGTGGGATTGGCTGCTGAATTCCTTGTCAATTTCAAGGCATGGCCCCTCCTAGCAAGGGGCCACAAACAATTCCCTCTTGGTAGGCCACAGACACTTCATTTTCATAGTAGGCTATAATCACCTTATTTGCATAGCCTATGACCAGTCTCTGCAAAATGCTTACCAATCACAGGGTAGGCTGCAGCCCAGGACCAGACAAAAAACATCAAAATCAAGCTTTTTACAGCTTACCCAGTAAATGTCAATCAACCTGGTAAAATAACAGACCCTCTGGGTTATAGAAAACTAGAGCAAAGGTAACTCCTCAGGGCTTAGGGGGAATATCTCTCAAGCTGTGTTTTCAAAGAACCAAGGCAAAAGGCCACATAAAGGAACTCATTTCACCACAAGCAGCTTAGCACAGCTCCTGGAATAGTGGTCATAGATATTAGTTCTCACTCCCACTTACTTTCACTCGGAAGTATTCCCACTGTGATTTTGTTGTCTCCTTATAACCCCTGGTAGGACAGGAAAGGGGGAGATGTAATTGGTCCGATTCCTCAGAGTGAGATTTAAAACATCAGTGTCAGTTTCAAATCACAACTCCAATAGCAGCAATCTGAGTTGCCATTGATTTGGGTTGCATATCCCCCAAAATTTGTCGCAGGATTCCTAAGGGTGCCGTCAGCAAGAGAGTCCTCACTTGGTTTGGATGATGCTTGTAATTAGCTTATGACAGAGGGATCACTTTAGGTTCTGGAATGGATTAATGCTTTATTAATATACTTAATAAGAATCAGGCATGACATCATGGTTGTGCTCCAATTAATGCCTGTGTATATTTATCATCTACATAGAAATGTTACCGAAGTGAAAACCTTTAGGAACACATTTTATGACTCCTCTCATGATGAAGGATAATGAAGCTTTTGACTCTACTAGGGAAAAAAATTCTCAATTTTCTAGATGAATGAGCTTCTCATGCAGCTGTTCAAATGTCCCTATAGCCTCTCCATTTGCAGGAAAATGTATTTCTCTCTCCTAATCAAACTATACTCATTCTTATCTATATTAGCTTAAGGAGTTCCTGGATGGAGCAAATGCTTAAAGTACTTGGACGCTAACTGAAAGGTTGGAGGTTTGGACCTACCCCGAGGTTCCTTGAAAGAAAGGCCTGGTGATCTACTTCTGATGAATTGGCCATCGAAAACCCTGTGGTGTGCATTTCTACTCTGACACACATGGGACCTCCTGAGTTATATTGAGTTGATGGCAACTAGTATCTTCAATTAAGTTATTTCTTTGCTTTGAAATAATTTGACTTCCATTTTGCAAATCCACATACTTTCCTGTCTTTTGAGCCAAACCTTCACTATTAGAATTTTTCCAAAAACTCTAGGCTACAATTATCTTACTATTTTCCTACTACCCAAAGCTTGTCTTGGTTGTGTAATACATGACTGAATTGCATTCAAGCTATCATCTGATTTTTGCCTGTTATAAACTGATGAGCTGTCAAAGTCATACCCTTTCTCTGATGTGCCCTGCATGAAGGCATAGGTCATGTCTGATGCACTGCAGTGTAACTCTCATTTGTACCTAGCTAAGCATACAGTAAGTGCTCAATCTATGCTCAAGTGTGAGAATGAATGCATATCTCATATTCCCCACCACCATCATTACTAGGTCTCTGAGATGAAAGACAGTCAGGAATTTCATATGCTTCCTCAGCTCACTTTGTTGACCCAATGTGACCCAAAAGTGTTGCATGGTCAAGTGTGGAAAGGAATTCACTCCCTTGCCCCCTTCTCCCCACACATCCTGCCTAGAGACAGCTTTAGACATTGCTGGTAAGAGAATGTCTATAAGCAGGTCAGAAGAAGGGTCATTCCTACCTCAGAAGAGGTCTCTGGTATCTCTTCCTCAACAAGGAGCAAGACCCCATTAAGTGTCAATTGAAGCACAGATAATGTCTGAGTATGGAAGAACATACACACAAACATGGTTGTGTGTTCTTATATGTGGAAAAAATGCATATTTTAATATTCCTTTTTTTTTTGCATCCATGAGTATGATTATATATTTCCTTTACGGTTATTTTCTGTGGAAACGACTATAAAATATGCATATAACACATACATATAAACTTTTGTACCTCTAAGATGATAAATATGTATTTGTGTCACTGTAGACATTGGACAGGTATTGGAACTTTACACTGTGTAGCAATGAGAACTAGGAGTTTGACATCTGCTTCCCTTTAGGCTGAGGCGTTCAGTGTTGTGATTCATACCACTCCATAAATGTGCTTCATTTTGTCCGTCATTGTGTGTAGCCCTGTTGGAGACGGCAACATTGGCCTTCAGCCTTTCAGTGAGAGAGAGAGTGAAAAGGCTAAAAGAACATGGGCCGTGGTGTTAAGTCTCCAGCTTTTACTAGCCTAGTAAATTTTGGGATGGTATTTGATTTCTCTGCATCTCAGTTTCCCATCTGCAAAACGAGGATAGTATCTACATGTCAGAATTGTATTGAGAATGAAATGAGATACCTATCAATCACCTAGCACAGTGCTTGGTTAAAAAAAATCATTCATTCAAAAAATATTTATTGTGTACCTACTATGTGCTAACTTACATCCTAGTAGACAGAGGCAACTTAAATAAATAAAGAATATAGTTAGATGGCTCTTGATAGGTTCTGTGGAGAAGAATAAAGCTGGAAAGGGAATGGGGAGTGCTGGAATGGGGTTTTGTGTGCAGGCCTCACTGATAATATAAATTTGATGAAAGTCCTAAAGAGGGTAAGGAAGTTAGCATGTGCAAAGACGGGGGAAGAGAGTTGCAGGTAGAGGAAACAGCAAATGCAAAGGTCGTGGGGTTGAAGCAAGTTTAATGAGTTTGAAGAACAGCCTGAGGCCATTAAGGCTTGAGAGAGGTTGACAAGGAGAAGAGGAGATGAGGTGAGTGAGGTGATGGGGAGCTTAAACAAGTTTAGCAGTGATGGCACTGGGGAGGTCCACACCCCCTGACACTATCAGAGGGATGACACCAAAATGACCTCAGGTCCACGGCACTGTGGGGTGGGAAGTGGGGCGCCAAGGCAGTAAGAGTCACTAGATTTTCATCACTAGGGTTGGTGTCACCTCTCACCCAGTGTGATAACTTGTCACTCCCCCCACCTGTCAGTTAGGGTGCTGGAGACCTGGCTTCCGCCCCTGCTGTTGGGCGGAGAGGAGAGTCTCCTCCTTGGCCGAAGGGAGAGGAGAGAAACTGCGGGAGCCACATTGTAAATAGTGTAAACTTAAAACAAAAATTTTAATTACTCCCTTGCTTAAAGCCCTTCAGTGATTTTCCATTGTTTTTAGAGTAACAGTCAAAGTCCTTACCAGCCTAAAAGATTCCAGATAATCTGAGTCTTACCTATCTGACCAGCTTCATGGCATCCTGCTCTCTCTCACTCACTAATCCCGAGCTCTGTGCCTTGCCTTTCAGTGTTTTGCACAAAGCAAATGCCTTCTGATCTCAGGGTCTTTGCATACACTGTTTCATCTCCCTGGAACACATCCTTTACTGCAGAGATTGCGTGGCTGAGCTGTTCTCTTCCTTTAGACTCAATTTAAATGTCACCTTCTCAGAGAAGCCCTACTTTTCTTATTCCCTCTCCTGCCTCCACTTGTTTGTTTCCTTCATAGCACTTAAGTGAAAATGGTTTCATTTGTCTGTTCTCTTACTTTTTAATCTGTTTCCTCCACTATTGTATAAGCTTCAAGAGGGCATGGACCAAACTGGACCTGTTTGCTCTCTGAACCTTGCCCAAAGCTAATGCACAGTAGGATCTCAATAAATAGAAATAGAATAAATGAATGAATGAGTAAATGAATGATTGAATGGTTGTTTATTTGGCCTGGGTAATTGCACTTTTTCCCTAGTGGATTGAAATACTACCTCCATGTTTCTAACTTCCAAATCGTAATCTCCGGTCTTGAATTTTCATCCTGGAATTTAAGATTCATATTTTCAAGTGTACCCTAAACATCCAAAACTAAATTCAGTTTCTTTTACACTCCAAATTGCCCTATTATTGCCACATATCTTGGTTAATGGAGCAAATACATACTAAGTCACCCAGGCCTAAGGCTTAGAAGTCATCGTTCATTTATGCATTCATCTATTTGTATATAAGGCTACTATTATGCTGTTCACACTGTATGTACATAATGATGAGCAAGACATAATCCATGTCCTTATGGGGCTTATTCTACCAATTTTCTCATGGCCCAAATTATATTGACTGCTGAGAAAGAATGTCTCTTCAGTCACCATCTCTCTCTCTCATGTCTTTTCTAGATCAAGACAACACCACCTTTTATCCGGACTATTGTGACAGCTTCCTAATTGGTCTCCTTTCCTCCAGTCTCATCTCATTCTAATTCATTTGTCACACTACTTTTTAACCATTTTTCCTAAAACACCCATATAACCACCTGAGGGTCCTAAAAAAATTTCCATGTCTCGCTTTACATGAGAAAGTTCAAGCTCTTTAACATGGCACATCATGTTTTTTCTGGTTCAGCTATATGAGATGACAGTCATATCTGTTACCAGGACCTTGTGTCTTAGCATATGTTGTTCCCTTATCCTGGAATCTCCTCTCCTCCTCTCTGCCTCACGATATCAACCTGGCAGCCTCCTTCAATCCCCTCCTTTGCTACTGAAACTTTCCTGACATCTCTGCCCATCCAAGCAGAAGCAAAAGCTTTTGATACCATGCCCCCTCATAGGAATTTGCACAGACTTCATTATGAATGTCAAAAATGTCCTCACTAGTTGATGAGCAGCTTGTCAGCAAAGGGTAGGGCTTGTGCAAACTTCCATCTGCCTTGGTTCTTTATCTGCCTTGGGTCTTTTTCAATCTATATATGCTAAGCTTAGAAATGCTAAAAAAAAAAATTTTTAAAAATCACCAAATAGACTGTCATATGTATTTTATGTATAAGGTATTGAAAAGTAAACAATGCTGGTGAGGGGAGAATGGGATTGAATCAGGCAGATGTGGGTTGGAATGTCTATTCCTTCATTTATTGACCCTGTGTACAGATAAGGAAACTGAGGCACAGACGTTGATTGTATCATTTAACTGTTCCATGCCTCATTTCCCTTGTCTGTACACGTGGCACTATGTTCTGAAGGTTATCATGAGGATTATATTAGACAACTGACCCTTGATGCAGAATAGTGCCTGGCAAGTGTTACGTGTTCTAAAACTTAGCTTTTGTGTTCCTCGTTTTTTCCCGAAGTTCCTGGGTGGCACAAATAGTTAACGTGCTCTGCTGCTAGTCAAAAGGTTGGCAGTTTAACTTCACCCAGAGCGGCATCAAAAGCAAGGCCTGGTGATCTACTTCTGAAAAATCAGCCCCTGAAACCCCTACAGAGCAGGAATCTGCTCTGGCACCCATGAGGCTGCAGTAACTCAGGATGGTTGGGTGGGAGCTGGTTAATTGATGTTTTCTCCTAGGCAGTAAAGGGTTTGAATCAGAAATCAGGAGACATCCAAATGGCTTTTCCATTTCTGTGGGGAGAAGATTATTGTTCAGCTGATGAATTGTCTGCATTTCACACGCACTTTAACAGCTCTGGGGTGTCTTCAAATTAGAGCTCTTTATCGCTCATTAACACCATTGCAGAAAAGCACGATAAGCCTCGCCGCTTGCTTAGCCCTCAAACACATTAAGCTCCCTTTTGCCAACTAGGAAAACCTCTATTTTCTTTTATCATCTGAATTCTGACCTTTAAGGCCTCACTCTAACCTGAAGGATTAATTTATCTTCCGGTAAAAGCAGTTTTCCCTTACATGGAAACTGTCATGCCCTGAGTCTGTGGAGTGATACCTAGAAACAGGCCTGCCTGCTTCATCTCAGGCGAGAGGGAAAAGTCTCTTCCAGCCTCCCCTTCCATTGCCACTGGATGGGGGCTTTGACTACAGGGCCACATATTAAAACTTTAGACTGCTATTGTACACTACATACTGTAAATGTTTAAAATTTGACAAAATGCCATGGATGCCATTGTGCTAACTCAACCTCATGTTTGTTTTACCTGTTATACACCACAGTACACTTCCCCATAGCGGAGAGTTTGTGTTGTTTTGACTAAATCTGGACAAATATGCATAAAATGTGTATTCAACAGATATTTCCCTTAAAAACAAAGAAAGTCTTGTGTCTTTAGATTGCCCCAGAACCTGAGGGCTACTGAGAATTATAAATAAATTTGGCTTCACAGGCCTGCAGTCATAAATGACATTTTTTTAAATGATGGGGAGGGGGGGTGAGATTTGAGTTGTACAGGAACCTTCCGTTTAACTTCCCTCCTCCCAAATATGTCCAAAATTTAAAGAAAGCCCTTCTAAATATAACTCTGTGTTGAAAAGGAGCTTTTGATTCCAGGTTATTGGGGAAAGACCTGTTTAACTATTTATACCAGTGCTTTGTTTTCTTTAAATTTATGCAGAAGGAACATAGATCCAACCTCCTTTAAAGTCCTATGTTTTATCACTCTCTAGTTGATGGGTGCAATCCAGAGTGAGGAAATTAGAAACAGCTGGGGGAGACACAATGCCTTCCTTTTAAAATTACTGGAGGAAAATAGTTCAAAATTACCAGAGGAAAATAGAAAAGGCACTAGAACAGTGCATCTCAAAATGGGGTTCCTGGACCAGCAGCATCAGCATTACCCGGGAACTTGTTCCAAATGCGAATTCTACGGTCCCACCCAGACCTACCACATTAAAAATTCTGAGGGTACGGCTTAGAAATCTTTTTGAACAGCCCCCCACCGCAAGGGATTCTGATGCATTAGAAGAAGCTGAGAGTGGGACCTAGACCTCAGGAAACAGTGGCCAGAAAGAAGGAACCTTGGATGGTCAGAGTGCCAGGGAGGAGTGATTTAAGGGCATTGAGTGATCAAAAAGAACTATGGAAAAGATGCTAATTGGATATTTAATACCTATACTCCAACATGCATCTCTATAAATCTGAAATTAATGTGCAAATTATAAACAGCTTCTGAGGGCAGTGGAAAATAAAAATCAAACAAACAAGCCAGAGTTAGGAAAGATGTTGGCCACAGCTTACCTTAATAACAGTGATATCACCTGTACTTAGATTTGTTTTTTCTTTTAAGATTTAGTACATATGATTACTTTCACATTAATAAAGAGGATTTGAAATTAAAGGCATATAAATAAATTGTTAAAATGTATTAAGAATACACGTCTGCTTCCTGTATAAGAGAGTAACTTATAGCAGATAAATGCTCCTGCCAATAAACACTAGAGAAGCTGAATACAATATAAAAACCATGTGTTTGAAGACCTCAGAGATCTATCTAAGCCATCACATCCTGGAAAGAAGGGAAGGAAGTTCATTGAGGGAAGCCTAACTTTTTGTAACCAATTTTTTCCTGAAGGTGAATGTATCCTATGAGTCAGCAATTCCACTCTTGTACGTGTGCGTGTGTATGTATATATCCAGTGGAAATGCACACACATGTGCACCAAAAGACATGCGCAAGAAACTTCACAAGAAATACTATTTGCAGTAGACCCAAACTAAAAACGACCTGAACAGCCATCAACAACAGAATGGATTCATAAATGGTGGTGAATTCACACCTGAGCCAATGAGAATACAACATGGGCGAATTGCACAAATACAATGTTCTATATCCCACTTACATAAGATTTAAAGCAAGACAAAGATAATCAGTGGTGTTAGAAGTCAAGACGGTGGTTACTTTGAGAAGGGTGGAGAGTGGGGGGAGCATGAGGAGTCCTACTGGGCTTGTTCACCTTCTCATTGGTGAAGGCTGTAGTATGTGTTCATTTTGTGCAAATTCAGCTAGCTGGACACTTGTGAACTGGGCATTTTTCCTTAATATGTTACAATTTAGATTGTCAAGATGGAACAGGACTGGGCAGTGTTTCATTCTGTTGTACATAGGGTCACTATGAGTGGGAACCGACTGGCTGGCACCTAACACAAACAACAATATGTTACATTTTACCAAACGTTTTTACATTACGATGTATTAAGAGAAATGCCTCTCAATTTTTCTCTGCCATATTTGTTCGGGGTAAGTTGATCAGTGGGCCTACTACAAATTATCTGGTAGTAACTGGAAGCAGGAGAATGTGGTCATCAAAAATCTCAGATCAGGGAGTAGATAGCCCTGGGTATGAATTCCTGTATGGCTTTGGGAAACCCTTTAATCTAAATCTATTTTCATCTGTGAAGTGAGGGCAATCATTACAATAGATGATAACCCATAGAAATGAGTGAAGGTTAAATGCAGGAGTCCATTTAAAAGGCTTAGCCCGTATTGTAGGGTCTTGAGAGTAACCTAATGACCAAGCATAAAGACTGAGAGTCTAGGATAAATTGAAAAGAATTTTTGCTAAGATCCCTGGTTCTGTGACTGCACCCCTTTTGAGTAACAGAAACATTGTATTTACTCAATTGATAGAGTGAAAATCTCTGAGAAATCAAATTTGATTTTTTTTTTTCCTGGGCGGCCAGAGATAGAAAGTTGGGGAAGGAAGCCATGCAGGTATGACTTGGAACTCTGTCTGATGGCCTGGGGTCATGGGAGTTTTATAAAAATACCCCTGCATAAGTCAGGTCTAAAGTGCTGGGGAATTAAAACTCTCTAGAAGAATCTTTCAACCGTGACTGACGGAAGTTGGTGGATACTCAGCTCCCTTGCCCCTTGAGCAAGATAACTCCGAGGCACATGTTCTATGCTGTCTCCCAGAAATTCCCTGTGGGTCTGAGCTCTAGTTGTCCAAAGCTATAACTTACTTGGTAGTGTGCCCTTTATTGGCTGCCCACCCTTCCCTGCTCTCTGAGATTGTTTTCCGAATAACCTACTTGTACTTGAATCCTTGCCTTATGACCAGTTTCTGGGAGTATATAAACTCAGACAATCTCTGCCAGTGCAAAATTCAGGGTGCACCTTTAGTGGTTTTTGCAAGGACCTCTGACAGCCAGCAACACCATGGCTGCCTCCTCTGGACCTGTCATAACCACCATGCTGCTGAAGAGCCTACTTCATGCCTCATGCTCTGAAGAAGACTTTTGCTTGATGCTGCCTAGGCCTGCTGTCCAGTCACTTTCCCTCCATTTCACCAGGTATCAGGAGGGGGACAATTGTACCTCTGCTACCTAAGCAGTGGCCCCATAAATGTACTCATTTTCCTTGTAAAACCAGAAAGAAACTTTCTTGCCACCTTCCAGGAACTAAGGCCTCCTGTTGTCACTCCCTGTTATCTCTCTGCCTAGCCAAAAAGCCACCCTTCTACCTTGTAGTAGCTGAAGGTTCCTGCCACTAGAAGGTGAGCAGTTTTGCTGTCTCCATTCTCCTGCTACCACACCCCCTAAAGTCAGACTCCCCCACACTGGATCTGCATATTCTTATTGATATCTCTTTACCAGAGTCTCCATCTTGATCTACACAGTTAACTCTCCCTTTTTTGGACTCTGGGCCACATGTGAAAGCAAATAATTCCAATGAAATTCTCCTCAAAAGGCATTAGGATATTTCAACATATATTTTTTGATTGTGTGTGTGTGCCAAATCTACAATAATATTCCAAAAAAGAAAGCTTCCTTAGTGTTATGAATTTTTCAGAAGTTAATTGCTTTTCTCCTTGTGCTGCATCTTAACACAAATGAAAATGAAGATGTCATTCAGGAATAAAAAGGATGATGTAATTGTAGATCCTTAGCTACTTAGCATAATTGGAACTAATTGGAACCCACTAAAATACCCCAAATCTTACTTTAGCAATGTCCACCCCCAATCCCAGCCTTTATGAAGGTGCTTCTTCAGTAGCAACGTAATGACCCAGTGGTGTTCCAATTCCTTTGTCTTTGCCAAACCAGCAGAGAAGCACCTCTGAAAATGGTTCACGGTTGGGTAGGGAAGGTCAGGAAAGCAAATATTCCAGCCTGTCATCTTGGCCTTAGAAGAAATCTCAAAGAACTATAGTCCAGGCTGCATTCCCTCAGAGCAAAGCATTTCTTCACCATGTCCCCTCAAAGGCAGGGGAAGCTTTGCCTGTGGTGGTGTGGGTTGCACTCCTCCAAAGATGCCTCTACAAATCACATTACTAAAATAACTGCTAAACAAAAAGGCTAGGATTCCCAGAGCCACCAGGAACACATGCAGTAATGAGGCAGAGATGAGGTCATCTCCCTAAAGGTCAGCTGCATCTCCAGATGTGTTCTTACCTCAGCCCTTATTCACAGAGAGCCAAAGAATGGCTCATCGCAGGGAAAGTGTGGGGACCCATACCCACATGTCCAGAGCAGACTCAGCACCTGGCCAGTTTGGGCAGCCAGGAGGGGCCCCGCCCTTTTTTCTCTGCCAAGCTTTGTTCCTTGTACCTGTCCACTGCCCAGTTTTTGCAGCCTCAGACACCTAACCACCCTTTCCAAAAGGACCTCACCCACTATACCTCAGCCCCACCCCATCCCATCCCTTGGCCAGACATGTAATTACCCAACCTGAAGAGCAGCCTGAGATACCACGTAGGGGCAGGGCAGCCCCCAGCAGGCAGCTAAGCTGTCAGATGTTCCCTGTACAGCAGCCCTTCACTTGGCCATCCTAGGCCAGCCTCTCATGATCACCCCCCAGGGAGAGAGGCCAGCCAGGCCTTCCCTTCATACTTTTGAGATCCAGAACAGGAGTACAAATGGACTCCCCCAGCCTGAACTGGAACATTTTCTCTTCCTACTCCCTGGCTCTGTCCCACATGCGAGGGGCATGCACACATGTGTATACACACCTCCTCCCCCTCTCCCACACCCTCCTTCACCAGTGGCCCCTTGCCATCCCTTGGGTCTGTACATGTGCACACAGTTTGGTAATCAGGAGGATAGAATCAGGTAGGTGACCCCTGCAGGTTCTGAATGCAGGTTCAGAACCATTTGGGTAGGGAATTCTTAGGTTCTGGATGCCCAGGGTATGGTCTAGAAGGAGGTGTGTGGGCTCCAGGAGGACAGGTACATCCACTTGGCCCTGCAAACTCTTTGACAAGTGGGGAGGGGTGCAGTCAGAGAAAGGCCAAAGTTGGGCTCTCTAAAAGGTAGGGCCCATGGCAGGGGTGCTCATTGCCTGGTCTAGGGCTGGCACTGACACCAACATATCATACTGGCCTCTGGGGCCTTTCTTTTCCCCCTAGAGGTGTTTGTATGGAAATCGAAGCTGTTTATGGCTCCCATTGTCCTCTGCAGTAAACACAACTTTTTAGCCGGATTCCCCAAATTCTTCCCTTCTGTTACCCCAACATTCTGTGACCGGTAAGGAGAACCTTAAAAAAGAAGACCACAGGCACAAAAGGACATAAGCTTGGTGGCTGCTGTGTGTTCTGAGCATGCATAGTCACCTAACATTCCCTCACAGTCCTCAGCTTCCCTAGTTTTTCTCTACTTTGTGAGTGAATACAGGACATAGGGAATTGGTGTGACAAATCGAGGCCATTTTTCTAATCAGTCTTGCTGGAGATAATATTTTCCTGTCCTTCCTGACAACGGTGGCCAACTTCCGCCTTCCTTTACTGAGGCACTTAGCCATCTGGAAGTACAGATCTCTGTGGCTGTTGGGACTTGTTCTTTCCTTGCTGGTCCTTCTGCAACAAGTGCTGTGGTTCTGTGTGTGGAGGGTTTGGCCACGGTGGAGATGAAGTTGCCTAGGACAAGGGCTTTGGGCCTTACATTTCCACAGGGAAAGCAGCTGCCCTGCCTTGCTCTCCAGCTAATTTCATTGGTTCCCATTTCCCTCCATTTCTCTCACTGAGGGGTACATTGTTGCTGGCACAGCTTTCTCCCTAGAGCACTCACTGGTTCTTAACCACTCTAGTATGCCTAGGCAAAAGGTGTCCCTCTCTTTATAGACTCTCTGTCCTTCACAGACTTTTGTCTGTGGTGAATCCCCTACCCTTTTTCCCTCCTGTGGCACAATGAATCATTTTTATATGGCCTTTCTAGCCACGGTCTTGTAACTCCCACAAAATGATTGGGTAGGACTTTGCAAATAATGTGCATGGCATCCTTGGAGGTGATTGGTCAGTTTTGCCATCCCACTAGGCTTAAAAAGAGCCAATTTTAGAAGTTGGAGGTGGGACTTTACTACCACCAAGAAGAAGAGCCAGGAGTGGAGTGTGTCCTTTGGCCCCAGAGCCCCTACCCTAAGAGCCTCTTAGACCCAGGAGATACAATTGTAACACTGGAGATCTGTAACACTGGAGATAGCACAAGATGACGAGAAGTAGCAGTAAGCACAATAGAGTCCAGCAGCAGAGAAATGGTGGCACCAGAACCAGGAGACCAATGCACTTTGGCCTTTCTAGCCTATGGAGCAAGGCAGCTGTAGTGGGCTTGCTGACCCATGGAGTGAGAGAGCTGAGCGCCTTCTGGCAGAAGGCTTCCTGGTGGAGTGGGGTGACTGGGCACTCATTGGTGAGCTAACGAGCTGTAACACTTGCCTGAGCAGGGCAGAGTCCAGGCCTGAGCAGGGCCTGGTGACAGAGGCCTGCCAACAGAGGCCTGCCTAAGACGTGATGAAGAAGCTGCCCTGATAGAGGAACTGTATCCTGAGTTTTTCTTGTTACTTCCAAGTTGATCCTCATCTTGAATTGTAATCTGTTACTTCCCTAATAAATTCCACAATTGTGATTATGGTCTGTGAGTTCTGTGTGCCATTGTCATGATTTATCGAACCCAGGAGAGAAGTAGAGTACCATGGGGGCATTGGGAGGGGACAGCTAGTGTCAGAATTGGTGAAAAAGTTGGAGAGTAGCAGTATGTCTGACCTCCCTCACAGGGCCCAGCTTTGGGCTGATGCTGCTCTTGATTATCCTTCCCCCTTGTGAAGTTCAACGAGGAGGTCTGATGCCACCATTTTATACCTTCCCCACCCATCCATTTTTCTACTGATAATCTGGGTTACAAGCCCAGTGAGGAGAGAACTGAGGCTGACAGTAAGCCTCTTTCATCTCTTTTTTCCAGTGTGAATCTCCTGTAAGCTTAATAAAACAAGCAAACTAAAACCAAAACCAGATGCCCATGGAGTTGACTGACTCATAATGACCCATGTGTGTCAGAGTAAAACTGTGGTCCATAGA
The DNA here is from genome assembly GCF_024166365.1 of Elephas maximus indicus. Lineage (NCBI taxonomy): Eukaryota > Metazoa > Chordata > Mammalia > Proboscidea > Elephantidae > Elephas > Elephas maximus. The sequence continues at coordinate 45,023,165 of NC_064843.1, forward strand.
GTTTTCAATGGCTGATTTTCCAGAAGTAGATCACCAGGCCTTTCTTTCAAGAAGCCTCTGGGTGGACTCAAACCTCCAACCTTTCAGTTAGCAGCTGATATTAAAAGTATCACCACACAGGGACTCTAAGTTTAGTAAAAGACAAACCTCTTCCCTTTGAGCAGTCTTCATATGCCTCAACCATCATCATGACTAGGTTGCTTTAGGGAGGAAACACAATTTCTGGTCCACAGTCAGCTCTCACTATGCTTTCAGTGAGGACCAGCAAGTTATATTGTTCCCCTTATTTCTCAGAGGTAGAGATAGCCCTCTAGGCACCTTTCAGAGCCTGGCTCTACAGGCGTTCCACTAATGCTCAACAAGCTTCAGCAGCACAGCCTCAGTTTGTCCTTCAGTAGACCTCTCTGCTAAGGCTTTCTCTGTCCTTTCGCACACTTTCCTGGGGAACACTAGTTCCTGGCTTCTCTGTAAAACTATCAGTGATTGTTGCAGCGTTCTCTCTAGGTAGATTCCTCAGTAATGACTTCTCGATCATCAATTCTGGCCATGCATCTGCAATGCTGATTTTTCTTATAATTAGATAACTAAATCTTTATCTGATCTAAGAAGAAGGGGTGAGATTTAGAAAAAAGTTTCTGAAACTTTGCAATCAAATTGTCCCTGTGGAGCTGAGGTCTGCAGGCTCCAGAAATAATAGCCCTGATTCAAATACCAACCCCACTACTCAGTAGGTTAACCTCTGTGTGCCTTGGTCTCCTATTCTGTAGAATGGAATAATAAGTTTTACATATCATAGGCCATGAGGATGCAATGTTGTTGTTGTTGTTAGGTGCCATCAAATTGGTTCCAACTCATAGCGACCCTAGTTACAACAGAATGAAATACTGCCTGGTCTTGTGCCATTCTCATAGTCATTGTTATGTTTGAGCCCATCATTGCACCAAAAATGTTAATCCATCTCGTTGAGGGTCTTCTCTTTCATTGGCCCTCTACTTTACCAAGCATGATGCCCTTCTCCAGGAACTAGTTCCTCCTGATAACATGTCCGAAGTATGTGAGACAAAGTCCCACCATCTTTGCTTCCAAGGAGCATTCTGGCTGTACTTCGTCCAAGACAGATTTGTTCCTTCTTCTAGTAGTTTGTGGTATATTCAATATTCTGCCAGCACCATAATTCAAAGGCATCAATTCTTCCTTGGTCTTCCTTGTTCACTGTCCAGCTTTTGCATGCGTATGAGGCAATTTTAAAAATACCATGATTTGGGTCATGCGCACCTTAGTCCTCAATTTCCTGACTGCTGCTTCCGTGGGCACTGACTGTGGACCCAAGTAAAATGAAATTATTGACAACTTCAATATTTTCTCCATTTATCATTATATTGCTTATTGGTCCTGTTGTGAAGGATTTTTGTTTTCTTTATGTTGAAGTGTAATCTGTACTGAAGGTTGTAGTCTTTGATCTTCACCAGTAAGTACTTCAGGCCATATTCACTCTCGGCAAGCAAAGTTGTGTCGTCTGCATATCCCAGGTTGTTAATGAGCCTTCCTCCAATCTGGATGCTGTGTTTTGTTTTTTTTTTTCATATAGTTCAGCTTCTTGGACCATTTGCTCAGCATACAGATTGAATAAGTATGGTGAAATGATACAATCCTGACACACACATTTCCTGATTTAAACAACACATTACCCCCTTGTTTTATTTGAATGACTGCCTCTTGGTCTCAGTACAGGTTCCTCACGAGCACAATCAAGTGTTCTGGAATTCCCGTTCTTTGCAATGTTATCCATAATCTGTTATGGTCCACACAGTCGAGTGCCTTAGCATAGTCAATGAAACACAGGTAGACATCTTTCTGGTATCTCTGCTTTCAGCCAAGATCCTTATGACATCAGCAACAATATCCCTTGTTCTGTGTCTTCTTCTGAATATGGCTTGAATTTCTGCCAGTTCCTTGTCAATGCAATGAGATAATATAATACCTTAACAGAGGGCCTGATGCCTAGTAAGTGTTCAATGCATGCCAGATGTTTTATTGTCATTATTTTATTAAAATTATTACTTTTATTAAAACTACTGTTGAAAGACAAAGCTGCCCTCATATGACCTCTCTTTCCCTTTCAAAGAATAACGAGGGGGGCATCTTCACTTGGAATATGATTGCACCTCTGATATAGAACAGCAATCCTTTCAAAGCTTCTGGTAAACTAACCAGAGGCTGAGGGAGGCAGTGCTGCAATGGGCTGTCATTTCTTAATGTGGGTAATAATAATGGTTACATTTATTGTACGCTTATGAATGTCCAGGAGTTCCCGTAAGAACTCTACCTACATGAACTCATTTAATCTACCCAACAACACTATGAGGTGGTACCATTATTGCTCTCAGTTAATAATGAAGCTATTGAGGAACAGACCGGTTAAGCAACTTGCTCAAGGTCATGCAGTTATAAGATTCAAGGCCAGGGCTTAAACCTAGATAGTCTGACTCTAGAGACATCACTCTTAATACTATGCTAGGCCTAGATCACTGCCTAGAAGCCAGAGACTAAATAAATGGAGTCCACTGGCCTTCAGAAGGAGGGGTCTTCCCATGGCAGGCAGCATCTGTGTCAACCACATTACAATTAGAAAAATGTATTTCTTCCCTAATACAGGTCTGATTTCACTATCTCTGAGATCTTGGCTCGGGAGATATTTTGGTCTTACCTCCTTGATGACCAGAAGGAATCCTTATTTGGCATCTCTGACTGGTGGAGAGATCTTAAAAGTGGCCAAACCTGTCATTCCAATACCCATCCTGGATTGTCAATCTGAAGCCCCACAACCTTCTCTACCCTGTCCCTGCCTGAATAAACCACGCTCTAGGGGATGTCCTGATAAAGATTTCAGTCACCCCCAGAAGGGCTAATATGGGGATGACAGTGAAACCCCAGAGATAGACCAGCCCTTGTGAGTTGGGGTTAAAGTCTTAGACTATTTTGGTTTGAAGAAGAAGCATTTTTCCCAAGGGGAAAAGCTGGGGGAGAAACACTAGGAACCCTGCTGGTATATTTCTTTGGACTATGGAACATTACTTGAGGCAGGTAGTTTAAATTTTTCTAAGTATCCACCAACCAGTGACTAGGTTATTGAATGTGGTAAATGTCATGGGGGACCAAAAAGTAGAATATCTGATTATTGCTCTCACAGGATCATTGGAGAGACAAGAACAATAGATTGAAAAAAATATGGCATCAGGTTGAAAGTTATGGGATCAAATCCTGGTCATTTAACCTTCCTGAGTGTTTTCTTCCCTACAAAATGGAAGAATTTGATTAAATGACCTCCTAGGTAGCTTAGCTCTGAAGAGAATGGTATAGAGGACAAGTGTTTTCAACTTCAACCTTGACAAAAGTACCATGGTTGTATTTGACTTATTTATTCAACGAAAAAATTATTGAGTGCCTAATATGTGCCAGACACTCTTCTAGGTGCATGGGACACATTCATCAAAAAAGAAAAAAAGAGTTCTGCTTTCAATAATCTGACATTCTAGCTGGAGGAGACAGAGAATAAACATAAAAAGCATCAATCAGTAAGTAATTATATGGTGTGTTTGAAAGTGATAAGTACTACAAAAATCTATAAAGATGGTAACAATGATCAGGAGTTTAAAATTTTAAATGTGGGTAGGCTTTATTAAGAAAATGACATTTGAACAAAAACATAAAAGAACCGAGGTAGCTATGCACGTGGGAAACTTTCCAGACAGAGGAAATAGCCAGTGCAAATGCCTTGTGGTGGGAGTTTGTCCAGTTAGAGGAAGAGCAGGGAGGTTGTTGTGCCTGGAGCTGAGTAAACCATGGAAGGAGATTAGGGAATGAGATGGAAGCCAGTGTGTGTGGGGCTTTGCAATACATTGTAATCCCTTCAGCTTTCACTTCGAGTAAGATGAGGGATCTTTGGAAGGTCTTGAGCTCAGAAGTTGTAAGAGGATGACTCTGGCTGCCATTGTTGAGAATGGAGAAGATCAGACGCAGAAAGACAAGTGAGGAGACGATTGTAATAGTTCAGACAAGAGATGATGGTGGCTCAGTTGAGGTCAGGGTGGAAGGAGTGGAGATGCGAAGAAGTACCCAGATTACGGGTGTATATTGAATATAAGCTGTCATGGATTGAATAATGACACCCCAAAAATGTGTGTATCAACTTGGTTAGGCTATGTGTGGTTGTTCTCCATTTTGTGATTGTAATTTTATGTTAAGAGGATGAGGGTGGGCTTGTAACACCATCCTTACTTAGGTCACCTCCCTGATCCAAGGTAAGGGGAGTTTCCCTGGAGTATGGCCTGAACCACCTTTTATCCCTCAAGAGATAAAAGGAAAGGGAATCAAGCAGAGAGCTGGGGACCTCATACCACCAGAAAGCAGCACTAGGAGCAGAGCGTGTCCTTTAGACATGGGGTTCCTGTGCTCAAGAAGCTCCTTGACCAGGGGAAGATTGAGGACAAGGACCTTCCTCCAGAGCCAACAGAGAAAGAAAGTCTTCCCCAGGAGCCAACACCCTGAATTTAGACTTGTAATCTACTAGACTGTGAGAAAATAAATTTCCCTTTGTTAAAGCCATCCACTTGTGGTATTTCTGTTATGACAACACTAGATGACTAAGACATAAGCTTAGTGGGATTTTCTGACTTTTTCCATTTAGGGATAATGACAGCCACTCTGGGTTTAGTCAAAGTCAGAAAAGAAGAAAGAATAACTGGTAAAAACAGCTTTCTCCAGTGAATGGCTATTGATTAGAGGTTAGTGTGAGTTACAGTTCTTTACCTCCTGTTCCACCTCCCAGTCCTGGGTGGGCTTTTTCTCTCATGACCTCTTTATTGCCTAGTTCCTTTCCATACACCTCATCCACAAATTATTTTGATGTCAGTTACCACCTTCTTTTTATTAGCCATTGTCAAACTCTCCTGTAACAAAATGGAATGTGAGTAAACACATACATTCTTAAATATGGAAATTGATAGATGGGTACATAAATTCCCAAAACCAAAAAAAAAAAAAAAAACCCAAACCCGTGTCATCCAGTCAATTCCAACTCTTGGAGATCCTATAGGACAGAGTAGAACTGCCCCATAGGGTTTCCAAGGAGTGGCTGGTGAATTCGAACTGCTGAACTTTCAGTTATCAGCCTGAGTTCTTAACCCCTGTGCCACCAGGGATCAAGTAGCCAAAAAAGTAGATACAATGGTCTCTGCATTTGGTTATGTGTATGCTTAGTTGGAAGCATAATATAAAATAGTGAACCAGGAATTGGGGGAAGGGTCTAGTCTTGGTGTTGGTACTTAGTAGTTGATTAACTGCAAGCAAATAGTCCAACATCTCTTTTTTTTTTTCTTCTTTTTTTCTGTGCTTTAAGTGAAAGTTTACAATTCAAGTCAGTTTCTCACACAAAAACTTATACGAAGATTGTTATATGCACACCCTAGTTGCTCGCCCTACAATGTGACAGCACACTCCTCCTCTCCACCCTGTATTTCCTGTGTCCGTTTGACCAGCTCCTGTCCCCCTCAGCCTTCTCATCTTGCCTCCATTCAGGAGCTGGCCACATAGTCTCATATGTCTAGTTGAGCTAAGAGGCACACTCCTCACCAGTATCATTTTATGTTTCATAGTCCGCTCTAATCTTTGTCTGAAGAGTTGGCTTCAGGAATGGTTTTAGTTTTGGGATAACAGAGTCCAGGGGCCATGACATCTGGAGTCCCTCCAATCTCAGTCAGACCGTTAAATCTGGTCTTTCTACTGGAATTTGAGTTCTACATCCCACTTTTCTCCTGCTCCATCTGGGTTTCTCTCTTGTGTTCCCTGTCAGGGCAGTCATTGGTGTTAGCCGGTCACCGTCTAGTTCTCCCGGTCTCAGGCTGTTGGTTTATGTGGCCGTTTCTGTCTCTTGGGCTCATTATTTACCTTGTGTCTTTGGTGTTCTTCATTCTCTCTTGCTCTAGGTGGGTTGAGACCAACTGATACATTTTAGATGGCCACTTGCTAACTGTTAAGACCCCAGAGGCCACTCACCAAAATGGGATGCAGAATGTTTTCTTAACGTACTTTGTTATGCCAGTTAACCTAGATGTCCCCTGAAACCATGGTCCCCAGAACCCCACCCCTGCTACTCTGTCCTTCGAACTATTTGGTTGTATTCCAGAGACTTCTAAGCCTTTTGTTTGGTCCAGTTGTGCTGACTTCCCCTGTATTGAATGCTGTCTTTCCCTTCACCTAAAATCATTCTTGGCTAGTATCTAGTTAGTGAATATCCCTCTCCCTCCATTCCCACCATTGTGACCATCAAAGAATGTTTTCTTCTGTGTTTAAACGTTTTCTTGAGTTCTTATCATAATGGTCTTGTGCAACAGACTCATTTCACTCAGCATAATGCCTTCCAGATTCCTCCATGTTATGAGGAAGATTCATCATTGTTCTTTATTGTTGCATAGTATTCCATTGTGTGACTATATTATAATTTGTTTATCCATTCATCTGTTGATGGGCACCTTGGTTGTTTCCATCTTTTTGCTATTGTGAACAGTGCTGCAACGAACATGGGTGTGCATGTATCTGTTCATGTAAGGGCTCTTATTTCTCTAGGGTATATTCCAAGGAGTGGGATTGCTAGATCATATGGTAGTTCTATTTTTAGCTTTTTGAGTAAGCACCAAACTGATTTCCAAAGTGGTTGTACCATTTGACATTCCCACCAGCAGTGTGTAAGTGTTCCAGTCTCTCCACAACTTCTCCAACATTTACAGTTTTGCATTTTTTGGATTAATGCCAGCCTTGTTCAAGTGAGATGGTATCTCATTGCAGTTTTGACTTGCATTTCTGTAATGGCTAATGATTGTGAGAATTTCCTCATGTATCTGTTAGCTACCTGAATATCTTCTTTGGTAAAAGTGCCCATTCATATCCTTTGCCCATTTTTTTTTTTTTAACTTTTATTGTGCTTTAAGTGAAAGTTTACAAATCAAGTCGGTCTCTCACACAAAAACTTATATACACTTTGCTAAACCAAACCAAAAACCAAACCCAGTGCCGTCGAGTTGATTCCAACTCATAGAGACCCTAAAGGACAGAGTAGAACTGCCCCATAGAGTTTCCAGGGAGCACCTGGCAGATTCGAACTGCCGACCCTTTGGTTAGCAGCCGTAGCACTTAACCACTACGCCATCAGGGTATCCATACACCTTGCTACATACTCCCAATTGCTCTCCCCCAATGAGACAGCCCGCCCCCTCCCTCCACTCTCTCTCTTTTTTTTTTTTTTGTCCATTTCGTCAGCTTCTAACCCTCTCTACCCTCTCATCTCCCCTCCAGGCAGGAGATGCCAACATATTCTCAAGTGCCCACGTGATCCAAGAAGCTCACTCCTCACCAGTATCCCTGTCCAACCCATTGTCCAGTCCAAACCCTGTCTGAAGAGTTGGCTTTGGGAATGGTTCCTGTCCTGGGCCAACAGAAGGTCTGGGGGCCATGACCACCGGGGTCCTTCTAGTCTCAGTCAGACCATTTACGAGAATTTGGCGTCTGCATCCCACTGCTCTCCTGCTCCCTCAGGGGTCCTCTGTTGTGTTCCCTGTCAGGGCAGTCATCGGTTGTAGCCGGGCACCATCTAACTCTTCTGGTCTCAGGCTGATGTAGTCTCTGGTTTATGTGGCCGTTTCTGTCTCTTGGGCTCATAATTGCCTTGTGTCCTTGGTGTTCTTCATTCTCCTTTGATCCAGGTGGGTTGAGACCAATTGATGCAACTTAGATGGCCGCCTGCTAGCGTTTAAGAACCCAGATGCCTCGCTCCAAAGTGGGATGCAGAATGTTTTCTAAATAGATTTTATTTTGCCAATTGACTTAGGTGTCCCCTGAGACCATGGTTCCCAAATCCCTGCCCCTGCTACACTGGCCTTCAAAGCATTCAGTTTATTCCGAAAACTTCTTCGCTTTTGGTTTAGTCCAGTTATGCTCACCTTGCCTGTATTGTGTGTTATCTTTCCTGTCACCTAAAGTAGTTCTTATCTACTATCTAATTAGTGAATGCCCCTCTCCCCCCTTCTCATAACCATCAAAGAATATTTTCTTCACTGTTTAAACTATTTCTGGAGTTCTCATAATAGTGGTCTTATACAATATTTGTCCTTTTGCAACTAATTTCACTCAGCATAATGCCTTCCAGATTCCTCCATGTTATGAAATGTTTCACAGATTCATCACTGTTCCTTATCAATGTGTAATATTCCATTGTGTGAATATACCATAATTTATTTATCCATTCATCCATTGATGGGCACCTTGGTTACTTCCATCTTTTTGCTATTGTAAACAGTGCTTCAGTGAACATGGGTGTGCATATATCTGTTCATGTAAAGGGTCTTATTTCTCTAGGATATATTCCAAGGAGTGGGATTGCTGGATCATATGGTAGTTCTATTTCTAGGTTTTTAAAAGTAAGCGCCAAATCGATTTCCAAAGTGGTTGTACCATTTTACATTCCCACCAGCAGTGTAGAAGTGTTCCGATCTCTCCACAGCCTCTCCAACATTTATTTTTTTGTGTTTTTTGGATTAATGCCAGCCTTGCTGGAATGAGATAAAATCTCATTGTAGTTTTGATTTGCATTTCTCCAATGGCTAATGATCGTGAGCATTTCCTCATATATCTGTTAGCGACCTGAATGTCTTCTTTAGTGAAATGTCTGTTCATTTCTTTTGCCCATTTTTTAATTGGGTTGTCTTTTTGCAGTTGAGTTTTTGCAGTATCATATAGATTTTAGAGATCAGGTGCTGATCGGAAATGTCATAGCTAAAAACTTTTTCCCAGTCTGTAGGTAATCTTTTTCCCCTTTTTGTGAAGTCTTTGGATGAGCATAGGTGTTTGATTTTTAGGAGCTCCCAGTTATCTAGTTTTTTTCCTACATTGTTAGTAATGTTTTGTATACTGTTTATGCCATGTATTAGGGCTCCCAACATTGTCCCTATTTTTTCTTCCATGATCTTTATTGTTTTAGATTTTATATTTCGGTCTTTGATCCATTTTGAGTTAGTTTTTGTGCATGGAGTGAGGTATGGGTCTTGTTTCATTTTTTTGCAGATGGATATCCAGTTATGCCAGCACCATTTGTTAAAAAGACTGTCTTTTCCCCATTTAACTGTTTGGGGGCCTTTGTCAAACATCAACTGCTCATATGTGGATGGATTTATGTCTGGATTCTCAATTCTGTTCCATTGGTCTATATATCTGTTGTTGTACCAGTACCAGGCTGTTTTGACTACTGTGGCAGTATAATAGGTTCTAAAATCAGGTAGAGTAAGGCCTCCCACTTTGTTCTTCTTTTTCAGTAATTCTTTACTTGTCCGGGGCCTCTTTCCCTTCCCTGTGAAGTTGGTGATCTGTTTCTCCATCTCCGTAAAGAATGTCTTCGGAATTTGGATCAGAATTGCATTAAATGTAGAGATCACTTTTGGTAGAATAGATATTTTTATAATACTAAGTCTTCCTATCCATGGGCAAGTTATGTTTTTCTACTTATGTAGGTCTGTTTTGGTTTCTTGCAGAAGTGTATGGTAGTTTTCTTTGTGTAAGACTTTTATATCTCTGGTAAGATTTATTCCTACGTATTTTACCTTCTTGGGCCCTTTGCCCATTTTTTAATTGGGTTATTTGTCTTTTTGTTGTTGAGGTTCTGTAGTATCTTGTAGATTTTAGAGATTAGACTCTGATCAGATTTGTGGTAGCCAAAAGTTTTTTCCCTGTCTGTAGATTGTCTTTTTACTCTTTGCTGAACTGTTCTATTAGTTCCAGTAGTTTTCTTGTGGATTCTTTAGGGTTTTCTGTGTATGGTTAGCAGCCATAGCACTTAACCACTACACCAGTAAGGTTTCCAATAAGATCATATCATCTGCAAATAGAGATACTTTTAGTTCTTCCTTACCAATCTGGATGCCCTTTATTTCTTTTTCTAGCCTAATTGCTCTGGCTAGGACCTCCAGCACAATGTTGAATAAGAGTAGTGATAAATGGTATCCTTGTCTGGTTCCCGTTCTCAAGGGGAATGCTTTCAGACTCTCTCCATTTAGGATGATATTGGCTGTTGGCTTTGTATAAATGCTCTTTATTACATGGAGGAATTTCCCTTCTAGTCCTATTTTGCTGAGAATTTTTATCATGAATATGTGTTGGACTTTGTCAAATGCCATTCCAACATCAATTGATAAGATCATGTGGTTCTTGTCTTTTGTTTTATTTATATGATGGATTACATTGATTGTTTTTCTAGAGTTAAACCATCCCTACATACCTGGTGTGAATCCCACCTGGTCATGGTGAATTATTTTTTTTTTATATATTGTTGAATTCTATTGGTGGAATTTTGTTGAGAATTTTTGTGTCTAAGTTCATGAGGGCTATTGGTCTGTAATTTTCTTTTTTTGTGGTGTCTTTACCTGTTTTCGATATCAGGGTTAAACTGCCTTCATAGAATGAGTTTGGGAGTATTCCATCCTTTTCTATGCTCTGAAATACCTTTAGTGGTACTGGTGTTAACTTTTCTCTGAACGTTTGGTAGAATGCTCCAGTGAAGCCATCAGGGTCAGGGCTTTTTTTTATTGGGAGTTTTTAAATTAACTTTTGAATCTCTTCTTTTTTCATGCGTTTGTTTGGTTTTTCTATCTCTGTATTAGTTTAGGTAGGTAGTGTGTTTCTAGAAATTTGTCCGTTTCCTCTAGGTTTTCAAATTTGTTACAGTATAATTTTTCATAGTATTCTGTTATGATTCTCTTAATTTCAGTCGGGTCTGTTATGATATCACCCATAACATTTCTTATTTGGGTGATTTTCTTCCTCTCCTGTTTTTCTTTTGTCAGTTTTGCCAATGGTTCATCGATTTTGTTGATTTTTTCAAAGAACCAGCTTTTGGTCTTGTTAACTCTTCAAATTGTTTTTTTCTGTTCTCTATTTCGTTTAATTCTGCTCTAATTTTTATTATTTGCTTTCTTCTGGTGCCTGAGGACTTCTTTTGCTGCTCTCTTTCCATTTGTTTGAGTTGTAGGGATAGTTCTTTGATTTTGGCCCTTTCTTCTTTTTGGGTGTGTGCATTTATTGCTATAAATTGACCTCCGTGCACTGCTTTTGCTGTGTCCCACAGGTTCTGGTAGGAAGTGTTTTCATTCTTATTTGATTCTATGAATTTCTTTATTCCATACTTAATTGGTTCTATAACCCAGTAGTTTTTAAGCACAGTGTTGTTCAATTTCCATGTGTTTGATCTTTTTTCCTTGTTTTTTCTGTTATTGATTGCTACTTTTATGGCTTTATGGTCAGAACAAGTACCTTGTAATATTTTGATATTTTGGATTCCATTAAGCCTTGCTTTATGGCCTAATATGTGGTCTATTCTGGAGAATGTTCCATGTGGATTGGAAAAGAAAGTATACTTGGCTCTTGTTGGGTGGAGTGTTCTGTAGATGTCTATGAGGTCAGGTAGGTTGATTGTGGCGTGTAGATCTTCTGTGTGTTTATTGCACTTCTTTCTGGATGTTCTGTCCTTCACCGAAAGTGGTGTGTTGAAGTCTCCTACCATTATTGTGGAGCTGTCCGTTTCTCTTTTCAATACTGTTAGAGTTTGTTTTGTGTATTTTGGAACCCTGTCATTGGGTGCATAAATATTATTATATACTCCTGGTATATTGACCCTTTAATTATTATATAGTGTCCTACCTTGGAAACCTTGGTGGTGTAGTGGTTAAGTGCTATGGCTGCTAACCAAGAGGTCAGCAGCTTGAACCCACCAGGCATTCCTTGGAAACTCTGTGAGGCAGTTCTACTCGGTCCTATAGGATTGCCTATGAGTCAGAATCAACTCGATCACAGTGGGCTTTGTTTTTTCTTTCTTTTTTTTTTTTTTTGTCCTTCCTTATCCTTTGTGGTGGATTTTACTTTAAAGTCTATTTTGTCAGAAATTAATATTGCCACTTCTGCTCTTTTTTGATTGTTTTTTGCTTGATGTATTTTTCCATCCTTTGAGTTTTAGTTTGTGTCTTTAAGTCTAACGTGTGTCTCTTGTAGGCAGCATATAGACAGATTTTGTTTTGTTTTGTTTTTTTTAATCCATTCTGTCATATTCTATCTCTTTATTAGTGCACTTAGTCTATTTACATTTAGCATAATTATTGATAGGTATGAGTTCACTGCTGTCATTTTGACGTCTTTTTTTGTGTGTTGTTGACAGTTTTTGTTCCACTTAATTTTCTGAGCTAAGTCGTTTTTCTTTATATATTTTCTTTTCTTCTTTTTCATTGTTGTTGCTTGTGCATTTGCTGAGTCTTTGTGTTTTTCTTGTTTTTTATTTTGATGTGTAGGATTGTTAGTTTCCTTTGTGGTTACCTTAATATTTACCCCTATATTTCTAATTTTCTATTTTTTAGTCCCCCTTTTTGTTTCAATGTTTTCATCTTTTACATAATGACATCTATGTTTCCCTATTTTGAGCATTTTAGCTTTGATTTATTTTTTGATTTCCCTATCTGGTTGTTATCTGGTTGCTCTGTCCTGCGTTCTCGTTTTGGGTTGTTATCTGATGTTATTGATTTTCTAAACATAGGACTCCCTTTAGTATTTCTTGTAGTTTTGGTTGGGTTTTTTGCAAATTCCCTAAACTTCTTTAATCTGGAAATGTTCTAATTTTGCCTTCATATTTGAGAGACAGTTTTGCTGGATATATGATTCTTGGCTGGCAATTTTTTTCCTTCAAGGTTTTATATATGTCATCTCATTGCCTTCCTGCCTGCATGGTTTCTGCTGGGTAATCCACGCTTAGTTTTACTGACTCTTCTTTGTACGTGACTTTTCTTTTATCCCTAGCCACTCTTAAAATTCTCTTTTATCTTTGTTTTTGGCAAGCTTGCTTATAATGTCTTGGTGACTTTCTTTTGGGATCTACCTCGTGTGGGGTTCGATGAGCATCTTGGATAGATATCGTCTCATCTTTCACCATATCAGTGAAGTTTTCAGCCGGCAAATCTTCAACTATTCTCTCTGTATTTTCTGTTATCCCCTGCCCCGTTCTAGTACTCCAATCACTTGTAGGTTATTCCTTTTGGTAGAGTCCCACATAATTCTAAGGGTTTCTTCTTTTTAAATTCTCTTATCTGATTTTTCCTCAAATATATTGATGTCAAGTAGTTTATCATCAGTCTCACTAACTCTGACTTCCATTTCCTCAATTCTGCTTCTATGAGTTTCTATTGAGTTGTCTAATTCTGAAATTCTATTGTTAATCTTCTGGATTTCTCTTTGCTGTCTCTCTAAGCATTCTTGCAGCCTATTAAATTTGTTGTTATGCTCTTCTGTAATCTTCTTAAGTCCCTCTAATGCTTGGTGTATTCCTTGGCTTGTTCTGCCTTTTGCCTGATCTCCTCCTTCATCTCTTGAAGAGTTCTGTATATTAATCTTTTGTATTCTACCTCTGGTAATTCCAGGAAATTATCTTTACCCAGAAGTTTTCTTGATTCTTTGTTTTGGAAGCTTGCTGAAGCCATCGAGGTCTGCCTCTTTATTTGTTTTGATATTGCATGTTGTCTCTGAGCCATCGATAAGTAATTGTATTTATTTATTTTTATATTTGTTTACTTGTCCTAGCTTCTTGTTTTGCTTTGTTTTGATACGCCCAAATGGGCTGCTTGAGTGAGCTAGTTTGATTATTGGCACCTTTGAAGTCCTAATGTCCTGTCACTAGGTGATTAGAGCTGTTACTAGGTACATGAGCCCAGAAGTCCATTTACTTTTCTTGTATGGATTCAGCTTATGTGTCCAGGTATTTGGTCAGCAAGTATGCAGTGCAGGTTCTCACATACAGCCTTAGACGAGCAGGGGTAATTGTTGTAGGCACAGGTATCTGGCTATAGTAGGGGGTCATGCACTGACAAAGGCAGGGGGCTGACAACATCCTCTGAGTGTCTGTGTGGAAAGCCTGTCCCTGTTTCCTAGAGTACCTAGGTGGGTGAGTTTTGCAGCTGGGGTATGTGCACCCAATGCAGTTGGCTGTAAGGACTGGGAGACACCACTATCCTTGGATCCTTGTTGAGGGCAGCTAAGTGGCGTGGGTGCAGCCACCAGTCCTCAGGCCCCTAATGTGGGTAGGTGAGGACCCTGCTTAATAGGCAGAGTGGTGTCAAATGTCATGAAGCTGCATCACCACCATATAGCTGAAACAGTTGGCTAGACTTCAGGTATATACCCTGGTGTACTGAACAAATGAGAGCCTACACTGTTGAAATGGGCCCATACAGATCTACGCAGGGGTGGAAGGCATTTGAAGTCTGTGGACCCCAGCACATCCTAGGGAACAGAGACGCATTTTCCTCAGAGACACTTGGGGGTCAGTTCTCAGCCCCCTGTCTTGTTCAGAGCATGACCCCTTGCTGCAATCAGATACCGGTATATATGCCAATCACCCCTGCCTCTCTAAGACTGTAGGACAGAGCCTGTACCACACACTTGATATCAGCTACCCGGAAACTTGAGCTGAATTCATACAAGAAAACTGAATGGACTCCTAGGCTGATATACCTGATAACAGCTCTAGCCAGCTGGGGACAGGACATCAGAGCTCTGGTCCGGACGGCTTCGCTGCAGAGTTCTACCAAACTTTCAGAGAAGAGTTAACACCACTACTACTAAAGGTATTTCAGAGCATAGAAAAGGATGGAATACTCCAAAACTCATTCTATGAAGCCACCATATCCCTGATACCAAAACCAGGTAAAGACACCACAAGAAAAGAAAATTATACACCTATACCCTTCATGTCATGAATGTAGATGCAAAAATCCTCAACAAAATTCTAGCCAATAGAATTCAACAACATATCAAAAAAATAATTTACCATGACCAAGTGGGATTCATACCAGGTATGCAGGGATGGTTCAACATTAGAAAAACAATCAATGCAATCCACCGCATAAATAAAACAAAAGACAAGAATCATATGATTTTATCAATTGATGCAGAAAAGGCATTTGACAAGGTTCAACACTCATTCATGATAAAAACTCTCAGCAAAATAGGAATAGAAGGAAAATTTCTCAACATAATAAAGGGCATTTATACAAAGCCAACACACAACATCACCCTAAATGGAGAGAGCCTGAAAACATTCCCATTGAGTTTGGGAACCAGACAAGGATGCCCTTTATCACCACTCTTATTCAACATTGTGCTGGAAGTTCTCGCCAGAGCAGTTAGGCTAGATAAAGAAATAAAGGACATCCAGATTGACAAGGAAGACCTAAAAGTATCTCTATTTGCAGATGACGTGATCTTCTACACAGAAAACCCTAAGGAATCCTCCAGAAAACTACTGAAACTAATAGAAGAGTTCAGCAGAGTATCGGGATACAAGATAAACATACAAAAATCAGTTGGATTCCTCTACACCAACAAAAAGAACATCGAAGAGGAAATCACCAAATCAATGCCATTTACAGTAGCCCCCAAGAAAATAAAATACTTAGGAATAAATCTTACCAGAGATGTAAAAGACTTATACAAAGAAAACTACAGTACACTTCTGCAAGAAACCAAAAGAGACTTACATAAGTGGAAAAACATACCTTGCTCGTGGATAGGAAGACTTAACATTATAAAAATGTCTATTCTACCAAAAGTGATCTATACGTTTAATGCAATTCCGATCCAAATCCCAATGACTTTCTTTAATGACATGGAGAAACAAATCACCAACTTCATATGGAAAGGAAAAAGGCCTCGGATAAATAAGGCATTACTGAAAAAGAAGGACCAAGTGGGAGTCCTTACTTTACCTGATTTTAGAACCTATTATACTGCCACAGTAGTCAAAACAGCCTGGTACTGGTACAACAACAGATACATGGACCAATGGAACAGAATTGAGAGTCCAGACATAAATCCATCCACATATGAGCAGTTGATATTTGACAAAGGCCCCAAAACAGTTAAATGGGGAAAAGACAGTCTTTTTAACAAATGGTGCTGGCATAACTGGATATCCATCTGCAAAAAAATGAAACAAGACCCATACCTCACTCCATGCACAAAAACTAACTCAAAATGGATCAAAGACCTAAATATAAAATCTTAAACGATAAAGATCATGGAAGAAAAAATAGGGACAATGTTGGGAGCCCTAATACATGGCATAAACGGTATTAGAAAACATTGTAAAGAACGTAGACGAAAAACTAGATAACTGGGAGACCCTAAAAATCGAACACTTACGCTCATCCAAAGACTTCACCAAAAGAGTGAAAAGACTACCTACAGACTGGGAAAAAGTTTTTAACTACGACATTTCTGATCAACACCTGATATCTAAAATCTACATGATACTGCAAAAACTCAACTGCAAAAAGATAAATGACCCAATTAAAAAATGGGCAAAAGATATGAATAAACACTTCACTAAAGAAGACATTCAGGTAGCTAACAGATACATGAGGAAATGTTCACGATCATTAGCCATTAGAGAAAGGCAGATCAAAACTACAATGAGATTTCATTTCACTCCAATAAGGGTGGCATTAATCCAAAAAACACAAAAAAATAAAAGTTGGAGAGGCTGTGGAGAGATTGGAACACTTCTACACTGCTGGTGGGAATGTCAAATGGTACCACCACTTTGGAAATCGATTTGGCGCTTCCTTAAAAAGTTAGAAATAGAACTACCGTATGATACAGCAATCCCACTCCTTCGAATTTATCCTAGAGAAATAAGAGCCTTTACACAAACAGATATATGCACACCTATGTTTACTGCAGCACTGTTTACAATAGCAAAAAGATGGAACCAACCAAGGTGCCCATCAATGGATGAATGGATAAATAAATTATGGTATATTCAGACGATGGAGTACTACGCATTGATAAAGAACAGTGAGGAATCTGTGAAACATTTCGTAACATGGAGGAACCTGGAAGGCATTGTGCTGAGTGAAATTAGTCAGTTGCAAAAGGACAAATATTGTATAAGACCACTATTATAAGAACTAGAGAAATAGTTTAAACTGAGAAGAAAACATTCTTTTGTCTTCTCTTTTTACGAGAGGGGGGAGGGAGGGAGGGTGTGAAAGGGGTATTCACTAATTAGATAGTAGATAAGAACTACTTTAGGTGAAGGGAAAGACAGCTCACAATACAGGGGAGGTCAGCACAATTGGACTAAACCAAAAGCAAAAAAGTTTCCTGAATAAACTGAATGCTTCGAAGGCCAGAGTAGCAGGGGCAGGGCTCTGGGGACCATGGTTTCAGGGGACATCTAAGTCAGTTGGCATAATAAAATCTATTAACAAAACATTCTGCATCCCACTTTGAAGAGTGGCGTTTGGGTTCTTAAATGCTAGCAAGCAGCCATCTAAGGTGCATCAATTGGTCTCAACCCACCTAGGTCAAAGGAGAATGAAGAATACCAAGGACGCAAGGTGATTACAAGCCCAAAAGACAGAAAGGGCCACATGAGCCAGCAACTACATCATCCTGAGACCAGAAGAACTAGATGGTACCCGGCTACAACCGATGACTGCCCTGACAGGGAACACAACAGAGAACCCCTGAGGGAGCAGGAAAGCAGTGGGATGCAGACCCCAAATTCTCGTAAATGGTCTGACTGAGACTAGAAGGACCCCAGTGGTCATGGCCCCCAGACCTTCTGTTGGCCCAGGACAGGAACCATTCCCAAAGCCAACTCTTCAGACAGGGATTGGACTGGACAATGGGTTGGAGAGGGATGCTGGTGAGGAGTGAGCTTCTTGGATCAGGTAGAAACTTGAGATTATGTTGGCATCTCCTGCCTGGAGGGGAGATGAGAGGGTGGAGGGGGTTAGAAGCTGGTGAAAAGGACACGAAAAGAGAGAGTGGAGGGAGAGAGTGGGCTGTCTCATTAGGGGGAGAGTAATTGGGAGTGTATAGTAAGGTGTATATGGGTTTTTGTGTGAGAGACTGACTTGATTTGTAAGCTTTCACTTAAAGCACAATAAAAATTATTAAAAAAAAAAAAAAAAAGAAGTCTGTGGACCCCTTACACCTGTGCCTAAGCAAAGGAGCTGTTTTTGCCATGAGTTCCCAGCTTAGGGGAGCTGGCAGATTATTCTTTCCCTGTTTGTTAATTTGTTCCTTCTCCAAAGCTGGGAGAATGGCTCAGGTGCAGGACAGGTCCTACTTTTCACCCATGGAAAGTGGCTATCACTGAAGCCAGCTTGGGACCTGGTGCAGAGCAGGGAGTGGTCAGGTTAACAGGAGAGAGTTTTTTCCCAAAGGGGCGTTTTTTTGATCCACGCAGTAGATTAGATACATGTACTTATCTTTTGCCAATTGAGTGCCGCCTCTCACTGACTCTGGAGGCGTGAGTGGACTCTCCACTGCTCAATCTATCCTGATGTGGAAAACACATACCAAATGCCACTACTCACCTCACTGCACTTGCGCCAGCAGATCCGACCTGTGGGGCACCGGTTCCTGCCAGTTCAAGTCTGGCAACTTCTCGCTACTTCTGAACTGTTTCTCCCACCCTGTGCTGCTCAGTCTGACCCCTCAACTTTGCCCTTGATGTTCAGGGCTCCCAGACTGTCATATATAATCAATTCACTTGTTTTTTCAGGTCTTTAGTGTAACAGGGATCAAAGAAAACTTCTGCCTACTCCGCCATCTTGGCCCCATTTCCTCTATTCAAATCTCTTGAGCTTCTAGTTTCTCCCCTGCAAAATGAGGCTAGTAGGAAAGATGTCCCCTTAGGGCCATTTTAGTTTCTCCATTGCACTTGCAGCTTTTCACTGTGCCACCTATACCTTTAGTCTTTCATCTTTCCAGTATGTTCCCCCTTAGCTCAGCTTAAAATGCTGTTTTCTCTTCCAATTTCTTCTCATCCTCACCTGCATCGTGAACGTTCTTCGTTGTGTGCTGTTTTCTCCCAGTAGATGGCAGTATTCAGTTTTGTTTCCCAGTGGTACTTCTTTGCCTTGCATGGAGGGCCTTGGCCAGCTGCCTTTTCTGCAAAGCTTGTCCTTTTAGTGCTAGACGTGACCACGGAAGAGGAAATTAAGGGAGGAACTGACGAGTGGTAAGAAGGCCTTCTCTGAAACACTTGGCAATGCCAAGTAGCCTCACCTTGCTTCTCAGGCAGGCTTATTTTAACTTTTGGGTTAGAGATTTTTTTTTTTTAAAGTTCACATTTCGAAGAGTTGTGCCAACTCACTTGATCCATCTGCCCTGTGAGGTAAGTAATACAGATCTCATTCACCTCATTTTACAGGCATGGAGATAGAGAGTAGAAGAATGAGCTCTAGGCTTGTTACCTAAGAATCAGTCTCCTTCAGCACTGCTGTGGACTAACCTGGGGCAAGGCTCTCAGTCTCCCTGGGCCTTTAAAGTCCTTCCTTGTCTAGGATTCTGTGGAACCATGAAAGAAAATTGATCTACAGGTAGCATCCAAGCAATGTGCCAAGGGACACACGGCTGGCTAGTGGTGGAATGAGAGCTAGAAGCCAGGTCTCCAATGCACACTTCACCTCACTGCTGATTGTTGCTGTTGTTGTTAGGTGTCGTTGAGTTGATTTTGACTCCCAGTGACGCTATGTGACAGAGTAGAACTGCCACATAGATTTTCTAGGCTCTTTAATCTTTATGGGAACAGATCGCCAGGTCTTTCTCCTCCAGAGCCACTGGGTGGGTTTGAACCACAAACGTTTCAGTTAGCAGCCACGTGTTTTCTCCCTACCTTCCTGCACACTGCAAAACAAAACAAACAAAAAACAAATGCATTGTCCTCTGGTCAATTCTGATTCATGGCGACCCCATGTGTTACGGAATGGAACCGAGCTTCATAGGATTTCCTTAGCTGCAATCTTTATGGAAGCAGATCTAAAGGCCTGTCCTCTGTGCCCCACCAGGCTCCTTCACCACTGATCAAGGATGGTGATTAAGAATGCCTATTTTCACAGTTTAATTTCTTTTCAAGGAAAACCAATATGTGTAAACAGATCAAAGTAAGCTGCTTGGTTGAAGGAGAGTAGTATCCTGAGCCTCCCTCCTTTCCCTCTACCTTCCTGCAGACTGCAAAACAAAACAAAAACCAAACCCATTGCCTTAAGTCGATTCTGACTTGTGGTGACCCCATGTGTTACAGAGTAGAACCAAACTCCATAGGGTTTCCTTGGCTCTAATTTTCATGGAAGCAGACCCACAGGCCTGTCGTCTCTGGTGCCACTAACCAACTTTTTGGTTAGTTAGATGAGTGCAAACTGTTTGCACCACCCGAACAGGCTCCTTTACAGCCCCTAACAAAGAGGAAGCAACAGTCCTGCTAATGGGACTTGAGCCTTCAAATATTATTTCCTGACTCAAGTTACATATTAGTCAAGGACTTCTGGGATCTCTGATGCCAGTTTTTCTTTAATTGCTTGTGAAGACTTTGCAGGGAGTAGAATATAATGGGTGTGGTGGAAACTTTTCCAAGGTATCAGGAGCTTTCTGGGTGTGGGTTGTATTGGGGTGTCTTCATTATCTAGTGCTGCTATAACAGAAATACTACAAGTGGATGGCTTTAACAAAGAGAAATTTATTTTCTCACGGTAAAGTAGGCTAAAAGTCCAAATTCAGGGTGTCAGCTCCAGGGGAAGGCTTCTTTCTCAGTCGGCTCCAGAGGAAGGTCCTTGTCCTTAATCTTCTGCTGGTTGAGGAGCTTCTCAGGCACAGGGACTCTGGGTCCAAAGGATGCTCTCTGGTCCTGGTGCTGCTTTCTTGGTGATATGAGGTCCCCTTGTCTCTCTGGTTGCTTCTATCCTTTATGCCTCAAGAGATTGCCTCAAGACACAATCTAATCCTATAGGTTGAGTCCTGCCTCACTAACACAACTGCTACCCATCGCCCCTCATTAACATCATAGAGGCAGGTTTTACAACATATAGGAAAATCACACAATACGGGAAATCAGGGCCCAGCCCAATTGATACACAGATTTTTGGGGGACATGATTCAATCCATGACATGGGGTAAAAACATTTCATGGCTCTTCATTGTCTATAGAATCAAATTCAGACCTTTAGCATAGATAAAATATTTTTATAACCTGCCCCCTACCCCTCATGGACCCCTTAAGCCCTACTGGGCATACTGTGCTCCTAGTATACCTTTTAAGTACCATGCTCCGTGACACTTTCATTCCTTATGGAAAATACAGCTGAGATGTCACCTTCTCGAAGGCTTTCACTCAGTAACACCCCTGGCCAGCATTCATAGTTTTTTTTTTTTTTTAGAATCATAGTTTTATTATTATTATGTACAGTATGCTACATTATTTCTCATATGTAAGCGGGTATATCACAGAAGACATTTAAATAAACATCCAATACTTTTCTACTTTGCAAAAGAACCCAGTTACAATATTAAAATTGAATACACACTCAGTATCCAGTATTTTAAGGATTCTTTTTTTTTTTTGACAAGAATAATGTTTTTCAATCACTAAGTGTTCTATAGAATTTTGTGCTTTATTTAAAATTTTTTTTTCCTCTCATCAATTTTTTCTAAATATTTTACTGTATTTTTGGTGAAAGTGTACTCAGCAAAACGGGTTCCCATTCAACAATTTCTACAGGGAATGTTCAGCGACATTGTTTACATTCTTCAGTTTGTGTCAACATTCTCATTATTGCCATTCTAGTTGTTCTACTCCCATTAATTTCTTCTTGCTGTCTCCACCACCCCCCCCACCCGCTACCAAACTTTTCATCTGTGCTTTAGAGTAACTGTTGTCCATTTCGTCTCATATGGATAATTTTTAAAAGAGCACAGTTCTCAAGGGTAAAAATCTTTACTTTTTGAACTAGCCTGCTATTTAGGTTAAAAAAAAAAAAAGATGATTTCAGGGGATAGTTTCTGTTTAAAAGTTTAAAACAGTACCTCAGGGCAATGGTCTCAGGGATTCCTCCAGTCTCAATGGGTCCAGTAAGTCTGGATTCTTTGAGAATTTGAAGTTCTCTTCCACATTTCCTCCCTTTTTATTAGAATCCATCTATTGTAACCCTGATCAGAATGTTCAGCAGTGGCAGCATTCATAGCATTTTGTACATAATACTATTATAGTCCATATTACGATGATTACATGTTTGTCTTCCACACCAGCCTCCTCCCTTGTTTGTGACTTGCTTGAGAATAGGGACCATGTCTTACTCATTCTCAGCGTCAAACAAGACACCTGATCCATGGGACAGGCTTACTACCTTAAATCAATGAATAACAAGAAAGGTTTGGTGCTAAACTGTACTGTTAGGAGGTGAAAGAATGCCTTAGGCAAAGAAGTTAAGTGGACTTAGGAACTTGTTACAGAGCTTTTGGCCAAATACAAACACTGTTGCCTCACCGAAGTGCTCGTGTGTGTGTCTGTGCGTAATCTCCAATAGGCTGCAAGTCTGCCTGCACAGTAACAAAGAAAATAACATGGTTGGTTGTTGTTGTTTGTTAATGACTCGTTAGAGTTGCTTTACAATCCAGTGGGCCAAAAGGACTTCAGTATAACCAGAAAGATTGGAACCCATGAATTCGGCACATGTGATAATTCAACCAGGACTATTTGATGTTATTGTCATTTTGGGGGGTGTGGGGACAGGGGGCAGGAGATCATATTCAAATTAATCGGGAAGACAGGGTTGTAGTAGAAACTCTGACCTATTTAAGGAAAGTAGACTATATTGCAAACTAATAGCATCAGCATGTATACAAATAATAATAAACAAGCCTTATTTGCATACCTACATTTTATTACTCATTTCTCTCTATAAAAGTAATGCAATAGTTTATATTGGAGCTTTTTAATTATTTCTCAAATGGCCCCAAATGAGTTCCTCTTTCAATTTACGCTTATGATCAAGGATGATATAGAGACGATGATTTCTTGGCTAATGCTATTACAACTGCTGTGTTTTCTCCCCTGTAGAGATTTTTTTTTTCTCATTTAGATCTTTAAAGCAACTGTTTCAAACTTTAAAATAGACCTTGTATTTTTTTTGTTTAAAATATCATATCAATTTAATCCTAAGTACCATTTTTTTAGATAAGCAGTTTTTTCAAGTTTTCTATGATCTTAAATTTGATCCTATTTTATGATGAGAAGGGAGTTTAGTGTGGGGTTCCAAGCACAGGCTCTAGAGCCCTGACTGCCTGGGTTTAGGCTCCAGCCTTACCCCTTAGAAGCTGCATGACTCTGGACAAGTCACTTTGCCATTGTGTGCCTCAGTTTCCTCATGTGTAAAATGGAAGAAATAATAGAACCAACTTCCTAGGGCTGTGACGAGCATGAAAGGAGTTAAGATGTATAAAGAGCATAGCTAGAAAAGACAAACCAAAACCAAACCCACTGCTATCGAGTCGGTTCTGACTCATAGAAAAGGCAAGGGGACAGGTTTTCCCCTACAGCTTCCAGAAGGAACCAACCCTGCTGCCATCTTGACTTGAGCCTAGTGAAACTGATTTCAGAATTCTAGCTCCAGAACTGTAGGAGAGCAAACTCATGCTGTTTTAAGCTACTAAATTTGTGGAAATTTGCTACAGCAGCCACAGGAAGCTAATACAGATTTTGGTAAGGATTGGTTAACTCAGGGCAAAATTAGTCTACAAGAACAGGTCTCCAATATTACTATAAAAATCAATAGGAAAATAAAATTCCATTTACATAAGTTCACTTTAAATACTTTTAAAAATAGTCCTATGAGTTTCTAGTGAGTAGAAATTACTTAGAGGCCCAGTAATGTGTATTTTAAAGTTCATTTTCTTTTTACTGAAACCATAGGTATAGCATTCTCACATCTTCTAAACACAATAAAATATTCCAGAGGGAAGATAATTAAATCTTCATGGTTAAGCTGAAAATAAAATCTTTGAATCATTTTATCATCATAGGATTTGTCTGATACCTCTGAAGGACTGAATGGCCCCTTACTTTTGTGTATTAGTGCAGAACACATTCTAGACACTTTTATTTTGTACTTGGTAGAATTTACCATCTTAGAAAAAGAAAGGAAAGAAGGAAGAAAAAGAGTAAATCCTGTTTACAAGTAAGAACAAATTTTGAAGCCATCACCAACATGTATAACAATTTACAACTTTACCCCACAATACAGATTTATAGCCCTTTTCCACTAAGTCTATAGAAATTCAAAACACTACAAAGGATATGAAACATAAAAAAAAAAAAGACCCTGAAAGCCATCCACATCCTCCAAGTACACACATGCCCAGAGCGAGCCACTGTTACCATCAATAAATACTCCTATCACGAACTACCCCAGGGGGTATGTGGAATTTATCACCCATCTCCTTTAAATCGGCACTGGTGGTTTTCTCCTTTAAATAATTTTTCTTTCTTTATACTTCCCCCATCTCTACATAAACTTGGTTCACCATCTGTGTGTAAAAAAGAATTAACCTTTCTCTGCCAAAGTACGTAAAAATAGTCTTTCTGGTTCAAATACATGCAAAGTATTGAAAGGCATCTCAAACTACCTGCAAATAGTCTTCAGTAATGACTTCAATAGTATTGTTTAGCTGGCAACATTTGTAACCAGCTCATCTGCATTTTCCAATTATCTTTTGTTGTATGTGTGAATATAAATCACCCTTACAGTATTTGACTCAAGTTGGCACCAACCACCTGATTAATGCTAGAAAGTCCTGCTTGGGGGTGGAATCCTGGAAAACAATTAATCCTGTCCTCAGCTCCCAAGCCTCAACAGCTACCTCGGCAAAGTAAAGCAGTATTTACAAAGATCAAGCAAAACATCTTGTATAAGTCAAGGCAGAGGTGAAAAGCCTAATTTTGGATTCATATACCAGCTCTAGGTAAGTTAATAAACTCTTTAAAGCTCAATTTTATCATATATAAAATTTAGAAAATAATAGCTACTCCTAAAGGCATTGTGAAGGTTAAATGAGCTAATGTACCTATAGTCAGTTGTCAACCCACCCAGTGGTACCACTGAAGAAAAGGCCTGGCGATCTGCCTCTGTTAAGATTGTTATTGTTGTTGTGTGCCGTTGAGTCAATTCCAACTCATACTGACGCCATTTGACAGAGTACAACTGTCCCGTAGGGTTTTCTAGGCTGTAATTTTTACAGAAGCGGATCAACAGGCCTTTCTCCTGCAGAGCCACGGGGTGGGCTCGAACCGCCAACTTTCCGGTTAGCAGCTGAGTGCTTAACCTTTGCACCGCCAGGGGTTCTTTCTGTTAAGATTATAGCTAAGAAAACCCTATGGAGTAGCATTCTGTAACACATGGGTTCATCATGAGTTGGAACTGACTCAATGGCAACTAACAACAAGAATTATTTAGATATAAAACAAGTTTCCACATAGACGTAGGTGCAAAATGGAATAAAAACATTTCTCATGAAGCCATGACAGGCTAATAGTTATGTAGTATCCATTGACTCTTTATACACATATTCATCATCACATAGCACATCGGTGAGAGTTTCCATGGTGCTAAAAGTGGCCACCGTGGAGAGGCTGACTGTGTTGCACATGAGCTGTCCATCTGTTCGGGTCCCGAAGTCACACCTCTACACTAATCAGGCCAGTCTCCGGTTTCAAGAACATTCCGTGCTCTTGTCTGAGCCGTGCACTCACTTGGACCACTTTCCTTTTTAGCACGCCCTCTTTCTTCCTCCAGCTACCAAGTTCCTACCTCTTCCTCAGGAGCCCACCTCCCACTCCACCTCGCACACAAAACCTCCTGTTAATGATGGTGCATGTTGAAATTCCCTCTCTCTGAACTGCTGCCCAGTCTGGCATTTGATCAGATTTTGAATGATGTAGATATTAGCCTTTCAGAGGCCCACTGAACTGAAAGGGGCCTTAGACAGCATCTCGTTCAAACTCCTCATTTTATAGATAAAGAAACCGTACTGCAGACAGTGTGGGCATCTCGCCAAAGATCACTCAGACAGTGAGTGGCCAAGTGCCAAGTGAGGACTGAGATCCTAACTTCTTGACTCCTAGCTTACAACTCTTCCCATGTCACCACTCAGATATTATGTTGTTGCCTATTTTCATATTTTTCATATATTTTGCACTCTCTCCTCTTCATTGTAAAATCCACTGTTTCTAATAGTTTGACTGTATCTGTCTCATTGGAGAGCACGGTGATTGTTTCACATGTAAATCATGTCACACATACCTTGACATAACCAAAACCAAACCATACCCACTGCTGTCCAGACAATTCTGACTCATAACCAGCGATCCTATAGGACAGGGTAGAACTGCCCCCGTAGGGTTTCAAAGGCTGTAAATCTTTAGGGAAACAGACTGCCACATCTTTCTTCTGTGGAGGGACTGGTGGGTTCGAACTGCTGACCTTTCGGTTAGCAGCCAAGTCCTTAACCACTGTACCACCAGGGTTCCTAACTTAACACAGTGACATAATGATTACTGGTCTTCCTCCATCTGGTGGTAGATCAGGGGCAAATGTAGGAAATAGACTCTTAAATAGCATTGTTTCAAAAACTGCAAAATTGTTATTTGCCCTCCTCACCCACAGTCTTTTACAAATGTATGCTTACTTTCACAAGCTATGTACTGTGCCGATGATCAAAGTATGCATGAAGAATATACCTAGATCCATACCTTTTTGTACTAATACCCTATGGTTTCACTAAACGTGGGAATATTTAAAATAATTCCTAAGTCAAACCCAAATCGAGGGACATTTTCATAAAAACTGACCTGGACTTTTCGAAAATGTCTATGCCATTAAAAAAAAAAAAAAGAGGCTGAGATACTCGTTATGGATTGAATTGTGTTCCCCAAAAACGAGCATCAACTTGGCTAGGCCATGATTCCCAGCATTGTGTGATTGTCCACCATTTTTGTCATCTGATGTGATTTTCCCATGCGTTTCAAATCATGCCCCTGTGATGTTAGTAAGGCAAGATTAGCAGCAGTTATGCTAATGAGGCAGGACTCAATCTAGAAGATAAGGTTGTGTTTTAAGTCAATTTCTTTTGAGATATAAAAGAGAGAAGCAAGAAGACAGACATGGGGACCTCCTAC
Organism: Elephas maximus indicus; assembly: GCF_024166365.1. Taxonomy (NCBI): domain Eukaryota; kingdom Metazoa; phylum Chordata; class Mammalia; order Proboscidea; family Elephantidae; genus Elephas; species Elephas maximus. Next base: position 45,050,262 of record NC_064843.1, read on the forward strand.
CACCAAGAAAGTAGTTACAGGAGAAGAGTGTATCCTTTTGACCCGGGGCTCCTGTGCTGAGAAGCTCCTAGACCAGGGGACGATTGATGACAAGGACCTTCCTCCAGAGCAGACAGAGAGAGAAACTCTTCCCCTGCAGCTGACGTCCTGAACTTGGACTTCTAGCCTACTAGTCTGTGAGAGAATAAACTTCTGTTTATTGAAATCATCCACTTGTGGTATTTCTGTTACTGTAGCACTAGATAATCAAGACAATACTGTCTCAGATTAAAGAGGTATAAGGGAGATTTCAGGAGAATACAATGACCCTGGATTGAGTCCTAGAGCAAGAAAAATAAAGTATCTATAAAAGACATTATTTGGACAATTGGCAAAATTTGATTATGAATTGTGAATTTATATAATAGTATTGTATTACTGTTAAATCTTCTGATTTTTTAAGTTGCTGTAGTTATGTAAAACAATAAAAGAATTTCCTCTTCTCCTTAGGAGATATACGATGAGGTATTTCAGGAGTAAAGGGCCATCATGTCTGTAACCTACTCTCAAGTAGTTTAGATAGATAGATAAATCAAAAAACCTGTTGCTATTGAGTCTATTCCAATTCATAACGACCCTGCAGGACAGGCAGAATTGGCCCCAGGGTTTCCAAGGCTGTAATCTTTATGGAAGCAGACTGACACATCTTTCTCCCATGAAGCTGCTGGTGGGTTCGAACCACCAACCTTTCAGTTAGCAGCCAAGCGCTTTAACCGCTATGCCACCAGGGCTGTAATAGATAGATGGAAGGAAAGAAGGAAGGCAAGAAGGGGAAGAAGGGAGAGAATATGATAATGTAAGAAGACCAAAATAAGAATTTTTAAAGATTAAACAAAATTGTTACCATCTATATTCAAACGTATTCTCTCCCACTACAGTTCCAGTATGGTTTCCAGCAGCTACTGAAGCTACGTGCTTCACCATTCATATGCAGCAGAAAAAAAGTAAGCGTTTTGCTCCAGAATTCCAGACCTCATCCCCCCACCCCCCCAAAAAAGAATAGTCCTGTGATTCACTCTGATTGGCCTGGCGCATAGTCACTGTTGCCAGGGAATAGAATGAGCTGATTGGATTAGCTTAAGTCGTGCGCTCTAATCCTGGAGCTCTGCATGAAGAGTCAGGGTCTCCAAAACCCCCTGGGTTCCCAAACAAGAAAAAAAAAAAAATGGCAGGAAGGAGCTGGAGAATTGGGTTTTAACTCCTGGTTGAGATGCTGGTAAATAGTGACCCAAACCCACTGCCTTCAAGTGGATTCCAACTCATAGTGACCCTATAGGACAGGGTAGAACTGCCCCATAGGAGCAGCTCATGGATTCGAACTGCATTTTGATTAACAGCCAAGTTTTTAACCACTGCATCACTTGGGCTCCTAACTGACTATTAGCTGAGGCCAGAAGGGGACAAAGAGAAAGGGAAGTTGGCAATAAAATGGGCATGGAATATTTAATCTCCCAAATAACCTTTCTTTATTTTTTTAAATTTTTTAGTTATTAGCCATATTTTGTGTAAACCTCTCAGTCTTTTTTCTTAAGTATTCCATAATTCAAAACTACTCCAAGTGCTTTCAGTCTCTTGTCAGTCATAACACCTTGGCATTAATGAATTTCTGATCTTTCCATAAAAAATTTCCTAAAGGCCAGGGAGATGGAGCAGGAATGTCCCCATACAGAAATTGGAATCTGCATCCTTTGCCAAAGCTGTATTGACCCCACAATTCTTCCTAAGATATTCTTCTGTAGGAAACGCTGGTGATGTAGTGGCTAAGAGCTACAACAGCTAACCAAAAGGTCGGCAGTTTGAATCCATCAGGCGCTCCTTGGAAACCCTATGGGGCAGTTCTACTCTGACTTATAGGGTTGCAATGAGTCAGAACTGACTGGACAGCAATGGATTTGGTTTTTTTTTTTTTTCTCCTATCACAAACAGTACTGAAATAATTGTGAAATCTTCTGTTTTAAACCATGATTAAGAATCTTCTGATTTAAACCAAGATAAGAATCCAACTCTGCTTGGCTTATCAAGAAAACCAAATGTAGAAATAAATGACTTTAAAATCTTTATTTTATTAAAGATATCAGGAGTATTGTCTCTGGACTGTGAAAATATCTTAAGTCATACCTTTTGGGAATCTATCTATTTCTCAGTGCCAGTGTGGTGGTAACCTCCTTTACAAGCTGCTTTACCTGTTGACAAATGAGTCAAGTATAAAGAGAGAGCTATGGTCTCCCACAAGTAATAATTTCAATAAAATTATCACCAACGCCCCTGCAGTCCTCACCATCCTGTAAGGGGAGGAGTGTGAAGGGAAGGAAGGAACAGTAAGAGGAAAGTCCCCGGAGCAGAGGAGCATTCATTCACTAGGGCTTTGAGAGATTTCTTCTATCATCAGTTGCATGTTTGCATCGTAATTTCTAGGATCACTTGGGTAAATTAGCTCAGGGGAGGAAAAAAAAATACCCACAGAAGATTTTGATCCAAATCTAAGTTTATTGTTGATTAACTATGGGATTTTTTGACCCAACCTTTTTACTGTTCTGACTTTATGAGCACGGAAATGCCCCTGTTTTGATCACATGGATGTTCTGATAAAAAGAAAAAAAAATCACTTTTGGGAAAGTGGCTTTGCTTGGAGACCCAATCAAAAGAGCTGATAACCCAAAGCACCACCATATCTGCCATAAGAATGGCTCATGATATTTAGAACAGTCAGGTCCCGAAGTATATTTTGTACAGTCTAGCCCATTCTGGAGTGCGCATCAAGATATTCAGGAAGATATTTAAAATACAGATTGCTGGGTCTTATTCTAATTTCAACTAAATCAACAAATCTGAAAGAGTGGGTAGGAGACTGATATCTTTAACCAATCTCTGAACAGCCAGATTTGGCAACCACTGGTCTAACACTATGGTAGAACTACCACTTGGCATGGAAGTTAAAACAACAACAACAACAACAAAAACCTGTTGCTGTTGAGTCAATTCCAACTTATAGCGACCTTATAGGATAGAGTGGAAACCCTGGTGGCATAGTGGTTAAGTGCTACAGCTGCTAACCAAGAGGTCAGCAGTTCAAATTTGCCAGGGGCTCCTTGGAAACTCTATGGTGCAGTTCTACTCTGTTCTATAGGGTCGCTATGAATTGGAATCGACTCGACGGCAGTGTTGTTTTTTTTTTTTTTTTTTGGTATAGGACATAATAGAACTGCCTCACAGGGTTTCCAAGGAGCTGCTGGTGGATTTGAACTGCTGATCTTTTGGTTAGCAGCCAAGCTCTTAATCACTGCACCACCAGGTTCTACCCTTGACTCTGCCATTCATTGCATGATACTGGCAACGTGTCAAATAATTTGGACCTCAGTTTTCTTTACCTATAAAACAAAAGCTTTGAATAAGATTATCTCTGTTTCTTTCAGTACTAACATTTATGAATCTATGAGCAGTCCTTTTGTTTGTTCCAAAGAAAGTTGTGATATGAGTTAGAGACATTGATAATAATATGCTTCTTATTAAGAATATGCTCTCAGGGCCACAGACTCTGACCTGAAATGTCTCAGAGTTGCTCAGTCCATGTACATACAGCTAAGGCTCTGTGACCACAGCTCAGCAAGTCTCTCAGCAGAGGTTGCCTGGCAACAAGAGTGTTTCTGGCCCAGCACAAAGAAACACCATTTAAATGTTCAAGGCTCCTACCTCTGACCTGTGCTCAGGGAATTTTCATGGAAACTCCCATACCTACAAATTGGGTTAACATGTGAAAACCCCACTGTATTGATGGGGAACAGTCAACAAAATGGAATGCTGGGAGAGATGAGCCAAGCTGATTGACTGGCATATGTGGGGCATAAATTCTGCTCCAAATATAGACACTGAGGTGCCTTCTCCTCCCCTGTCTTTTATCTTACCATGGCAAACATTGTTTAGAAGAGATATATTTCCCAGCACTTATTAACCAGTTGTAGTTAATGGCTCTAGGCCAATGGGTTACTCTTACCCTCAGGAAATTCCAATTCTTAGAAAATGACCTCCAGCCCTGGCCATCAGGCCAAATTTCTTTTCTCCCTCCATTTACACCAGGAGATTGAACAAAAAGAGTAAGGGGGGGGGGGGGGTGGGAGAACACATAAGCTGGAGCTCTTGCCCTTGTCTGCACTATTGAGTCATCACCATAACATGCCAAATTACTCAAATGAGTCTGGTCATGTTCACGTTCAGCAGTAAGGAGAATACTCTGTATGACTCTGAGGAGGACATGAAATGCCAGCGGGATCTATATAATCAACGTCTTGGCTTGTGCCAAGAAGGGTGGGTGGAGTCGTGTGCCACATGCAAGGGATTCCTAAATGTTTACTCTAATTTGCTGCCTGGTTATATTTGACTTTTGTGGGTTGGCACAGCAACCATTCTATTTAATTCTGGCTCTTCTAATTGTTGGAGGGATAGCCAGGAACTTCTAAAATAATATTTTAAAAAACAGTTGTTTGGGGTCATTGTTCCTTCTTCTTTAGAGTAATTGTTGAATACAATGTTGTGGTTAACATTGCAGGTTCCAGGGAAAGACGGGTTTGGATTTCAGCTCTAGGTCACACTTGTGAGCTGTGCCTGGCTTCTTTGTGCCTCTGCTTCCTTACTTTTCTCCATAATGGGAATGATAACAGCACCTGCTTTATGGGATTGTTGGGAAGATTAAATAAGTTAATATGTGTTGAGTACTAAGCACAGTGCCTGGCATATAGTAGGCTCTCCATAAATGCAATTGGGGTAAAAGCACCCATAATGCATTGTTTTGTTTTAAGTTGTGTACGTGTGGATCATCCTGAATGGCCACTTTTCAAACGTTCTTGTCTAGAGATGACCAGAAGCCAAACTCATGGAGTCCATTCTGTGTTAGAGACCAATGAAGTCATTTGATCTTGAGGGTTATATTTTTGGCCCCGTTCAGAAGTTTCACTGAAAGCTTACGGCAAAATGCACTTGATCATTTGATGCTATATACCTGAACTAAAAGCCCGCAAAAACCAGTTTACTTCTGTGCTCTGTAATGCAATGTTCAACACTCTCTACTAGATCAGCGCCTCTCAAATTTTTATATGCGCATGAATCACTTGAAGATCTTGTTAAAACACAGATTCTGATGCAACAGGTCTGGGATGGAGCTCGAGATTCAGCATTTCTAGCAAGTGACTGGGGGATGCAAATTCTGATGCTCTGTAGACCACACTTTGAATAGTAGGCTCCACATGCTAGGCTAGACCTGATGTAGAGCCCTGACCATGTCTTCCTGAGGGAGGTCAGAAGCATTGGTGGAGTGGCACTGGACCAGTGACTATTTTATAGTATAGGTATGTTATGTATGTGTGGCGGGGGGGGGAGGGGTTATAGATAATCTAGCAGAGTAACTCTGAACTCCAGCTGCATATTAAAATCACTTGGGGAACTTTAAAAAAGTACTCCAGAATCTACATCAACCTAATAGAATATAAAACTTGAGGGAGGTGGTTTCATGCATTTTTTAACACACCTCAGGTGATTGTAATGTGTATCCAGGAATGAACACCATTGCTTTACGACAATGGTTCTCCAACTTTAACATGCCTCAGAATCACCTGGAAGGTTTGATAACTAGAGTTTGCTAGACCCCACACCCAAAATATATGATTCAGTAGGTCTGCAGTAAGGCCTGAGAATTTGCGTTTTTAACAGTTTCAGGTGAAATTGATGCTGCTGCTCTGCGGACCACACTTTGAGAACCACTGTTCTAGTACACAGAAAGTAATTCACTCATTCACTCCCTCATGCATTCATTCAGCAAGAGTTTGTGGAGCCCGTACTGTGCGGCATACGGCATTCTAGGTGCTGGGGAACACAGCAGTGACTGAAACATGATTGCTAGAAGCTTAGAAAGGGAGTGCTCCAACCAGGAAGCAGGTAAGCATTGGTCACTTTTGGAAATCCATAAAAGGCACACTGATCTCAGGAAGTGGTGTCCAAGCTGACACCTTAGTGATGAGTCAGAATTAACCACAGGGTAAGTCGGTGTTGGGAGAGAGGCACAGGGCAGGGAACACTATTCCAAACAAAAGACAGCATGTGCATTGAGGGCACTCCAGAGTGCACCTGAGCTCACCAGTGGAGAATCGGGTCCTGGGGAAGGGAAAGAGGAAGGGTGGAGAGTGTCTGAGTGACAAAGCTGGAGAGATAAGCAGAAGCCAGATCATAAAGAACTTTGTTTGCCATTCAAGCTTTATCCAGGGACAGCAGGCACCATTGAAAGGTTTTAAATAGGAGAGTGACACAATTAGTGTTGCCTCTGAGAAATATTATATTAATAAGGAAACAGAGGACCTGAATGATACTCTAAACCAATTAGACTTAACAGACATGTATAGAACACTCTGCCCCAAAGCAGCACAATGTACATTCTACTCCAGTGCACATGGATCCTTTTCCAGGATAGGCTACGTTTTAAGTCACAAAGCAAGTCTTGATAAATTTTGAAAGATTAAAGTCATACAAAGTTTATTCTCTGACTACAATGGAGTGAAGTTAGAAATCAGTAACAGAAAAAAAAAAACTAGAAAATACACAAACATATGGAAATTAAAAAACACGCTATTAAACTACCAATGGGTCAAAAAATAAAAGAGAAATCACAAATTTCTTAGCATCAAATGCAAATGGAAGCACAACATACCAAAGCTTATGGGATACAGCAAAGGCAATACTGAGAGGGAAGCTTATAGCAATAAATGCTTACATAAAGAAAGAAGAAAGATCTCAAGTTAACAACCTAAATAGGCAATGACAGGAATTAGAAAGAGAAGAGCGATCTAAGCCTAAACCTACCAGAAGAAACGAAATAACAAAGATCAGAAGAGAAATAAAATCGAAAACAGGAAAACAATAGAATCAATAAAACCAGAAGCTGACTTTTTGAAAAGATCACTAGTTTCTCTAACCCATACACCTTTTTCTCTTTTTGAAAATGTGGAGAAGTAGATCTTTCTTGAAACTGCAGGAACTTCTTTCATTATTCAGAACTTCTAAGGCTGCAACAGAGATTGTGCACACCACATGCTGCTTAAAAAACAGAAAATAACAAGTGTTGGCGAAGATTTGGGGAAATCGGAACCTTTCTCTATTGCTGGTAAGGGGCTCACAAGATGTTACAGCTGTTGTGCAAAACACTGGGGCGGTTTCTCAAAAAACTAAAAATAGAACTACCATAAAAAATCCAAACTCATTGCCGTTCAGTCCATTCCGACTCATAGCAACCCTATAGGACAACTCCCATGGGGTTTCCAAGTAGCAGCTGGTGGATTTGAACTGCAAACTCTTTGATTAGAAGCCAACCTCTTAACTACTGTGCCACCAGTAGTTCTCTCACAGTCTAGTAGGCTGGAAGTCCAAATTCAGGGCGTCAGCCCCAGGGGAAGGCTTTCTCTCTCTATTGCCTCTGGAGACAGGTCCTTGTCATCAATCTTCCCTTGGTCTAGAAGCTTCTCTGCGAAGGAGCCCTGGGTCCAAAGGACACACTCTTCTCCCGGTGCTGCTTTCTTGGTGGTATGAGGTCACCCTGTCTCTCTGCTCGCTTCTCTCTTTTATATCTCAGAAGAGATTGGCTTAAACTGTAGATTCATCTTGTAGATTGAGTTTACATCAACATCATAGAGACAGGATTTACAACACACAGGGAAATCACATCAAATGACAAAATCATGGACAATCATACAACACAGGGAATCAGGAACTAGCCAAGTTGACAGACACCTTTTGGGATACAATTCAATCCATGACACACACATATCTATGATAAATTTTTAATTTATAAATTAGCCATAGTAAGAGATTAACAACAATAACTATCTACTGTAATAAAAGTTATATGAATGTGGTCCTGGGGCAGTATGGAGCCAGATGGTGTTAGATTTCATCATGCTACTCACTTAACATTTTTGGACTGAGAATGACTATGGGTAACTGAAAGAGCAAAAAGTGAAACTGTGGGTAAAGGGGGACTACTGTACTCGTACACCAATGTTCATTACAGCACTATTCACAATAAAAGGTAGAAAACAACCTAAATGCCCATTAACAGATGAATGGATAAACAAAGTGTGGTACATACATTCAACAGAATACTTAGCCAGTAGGAAAAATGAAGTCTTGATACATGCTACAATATGGACGGAGCTCGAAGACATTATGCTGAGTGAAATAAGCCAGTCATAAAAGGACAAATATTGTATGACTTCATTTATGTAAAAACACAAGAAAAGGCAAACGTATTGAGACCATAGTTTATTAGTGGTTACCGGGGGTGGGGGGGAGGGGGGTTAATGGTGATGGAAAAATTGCATTGATTAAGGGTAGGGTTGCTAATTATTGTAATTGCTGTCAATAGATGTGCACATGTAAAAAGCTGAATTGGCAAAAGTTGTGTGATAGATATATTCACAACAATGACAAAAAAAAATAGCTGCTGAGACTGCTTACGTACAACCAATCACCTCATGGGATTCGGTTCCTTGGTTTGGAGGTTTAGGGTCATGATTTCATGGGACAGTCCAGTTAGTTGGCCTAATAACACGTTTAGCGCTTCTGTTTTACCTCCTAGTTTGTTGCATAGTTCCTGCAATTGTTCATTCAAATCCTGCAACTGGTCATTCAAAGCACAACAATTGCTCTTTATTCACCTGGAGCAATGGAAGAAGAAGAAGATTCAGGAATAGGAGGAGGATATGGAATGTGTGGCTAAGTGCCTCCATGAACAACTGCCTCCTTTGCCATAAGACCAGAACTGAATGGTGCCCAGCTATGGTTATTGAACATTTTGATCAAAGATTCCATAGAAGAATCCTGATCAAAAGTGGGAAAATGCAGAACAGAATTTCAAATTCTTATAGACTCTAGACTTTCTGGAGCCATGAAGGGTGGATGAACCCCTGAAACTATTGCCCTGAGATAATGTTAAACCTTAAACTAAAAATACCCCCTGAAGTCATCTTAAAACTCAACAATAGCTTAGATAACTAGTAAAAAAGATCTGCTTTGAGCATTATGCTCTTTTAAGAACTATGTGTATGGGATGGAATTGACAACAGCAACTCAAAAGATTAGATAGGAACCTTAGGGGGCAGTGAGTTTATGTTAATGAGGGAGGGACAACTCAGAAAAGACGGGTGAGAATGGTTGTACAATTCGAAGAATGTAATCAATGTCACTAAATTTTACATATAGAAATTGTTGGATTGGTGTACATTTTGCTGTGTAAATTCTCAACAACAGCAAAATAAATAAAGTTTAGGAAAAAAAAATACTGTGGCCATAGGGTGGAAAATGGAATGGAGTGGAGATAGGGAGACTGGTTAGATGGGAGGAAGGCAAAGCTAGTGTCATTTTAATATGTTCACTTGCAGATCATTGTAGTGACTTTTCCTGTGGAAAAGCAGATGTCACTTTGGTCACCACAGTGTGTGAATATGTGTAAGAGAGTAGAGTCAGAAGAATGGAGCCGTTCTGTAATGGTGGGTAAGAGGGGTAGGGGTGGGGCATTTACTCGAAGGCTTTGTGTTTGGTCCAGAGTCAGGAGTAGACAGAAAAGAGAAAAAGGTATTTTCAGTTCAGTACCTATCTGGGCCTTATTTTGCGAATTATTAGCCACTACAATCAATGTTTAGCAGTAAACTCTTAGTTCAATCTGCAATCTCAAGGAGGTCTTGCATCTGAGCTTGAAGACAATTGATTGAGGTTGGTATACATTACTGCTACACAGGAATGCAGCCTGGTGAGTATGGAAGGGAACACCTGGGCAATGGGGCAACAATCTATCTTGATGCCAAGCCCACCCAATGGTCAGAATTGATGTTATTTTGCGATATAACCAAAGAGGCATAGGACTGAAGGGTTCGTGGAGATCACCTTGTCTTCCTTCTTCACTTCACAAAGAAGTAAGAGTAACATAGACTTCTCCCAAAGTGTGGAAAACTACGACAACACCTGGCTGTTCTGACATTTGTGTGGATTTGCAAACTCCCAAAGCACCAAATTATTTTGAAATTAGAAATTTCTGAACAGACAGAGGATTCAGAGCTCTTACAGCTAAATGCTAAGGAAATATTTATCGATGTCAGGAGATTTTAAATTATGGTCTTCTCTCTCCTAAAATATTTCCCAGCAGTCAAATTAGCCACTGAAGGCAATCCTTCAGCATCTCTAATACTGTCTCTATTCCTAGTTGCAATGGACTACACATAGAATTTTGAGCTGTTCTGGAGACAAAGATGTCCTTTTTTTTTTTTTTTTTTAAACAATTGGAATGACAGGTGCATTTATTAGCTTATTGACTTATTTACACTATACATGGAGCCCTGGTGGCACAGTGGATAAGAGCTCAGCTGCTAACCTAAAGGTCAGCAGTTCGAATCCACCAGCTGCTCCTTGGAAACCCTTTGGGGTAGTTCTACTCTGTCCTATAGGGTTACTATGAGTGGGAATCGACTCGATGGCCACAGGTATAACTTAGCTCATTTAGGCTTCACAGAAGTGCTATAGGGTAGGTTTTCATCATTCCCATTTTACAGATGAGAAACTTAAATTTTTAGAAGATGTGCCAGGGCACTGGGGCCAGGTCTGTCTGACATAAAACCACCTCAGTGAGTTTAAAGAGTTTAAGGTAAGAAGGTTGCTCAACTAAGAGATAACTAAAATAAAAAATAGTAACCCCAGGCCCTTCAGTTGAGAGAGAAGCAAAACTTGGACTATGGTGAGCTACTGCAGCTTGCCACAAGTTTGGATCTGTTAAGGCAGGACTTCCTTGTGCTTCTAATCTCACCTTTGATGCTCATTTTAGTAACATGGAATGGCACCTTAAAAGGCTACGCCCCAGTTGGGGGTGTCCCTTTAGACAGGCTAGTGACTCCTGAGCTTAAAAGTCTGAAGCAGAGCTTAGCAAAGAGGAAATAATCATTCTTCTTCTTTAAGCTTTGGTTTTGAGTACAACTAGTACAAAGTTATCGTCCCTTGTCTACCTTCTCACCTTAGAGATACGCGCCTTTCGTGCCTGGATTCCCTCCTTCTCATTAGGCCGCTGGGCTTTTAAAGGCATGGTGTGTTGTTCTTCATAACAAGTGAACGTTTGACACACTTTTCAGTTTCTTATGTATTTATTTCTCTTGAACACAACTCAATGTCATTCAGCAAGCATGTATGATGCCTTGTTGGATGGCTCTTGGGCTAAAACTCAAATGGGTGGAAATGCAGCCACCTTGACTTCTGTCCGACTCCCAAAGTATATTTTAGTTCCTTGTGACTGAAAGTGTGGCCCATGGACCAGCAGCACCAACATCGTCTGGGTGTTTCTTAGAAATGCAAACTCTCAGGACCCATCTCAGACCTACTCAATCAGAATCTGCATTTTAGCAAGGTCCCCACATAATTCCTACCACCTGTCTGTCAGTTTGTCGTCATACTGTGGTGGCTCGCATGGTTGCTATGATGCTGGAAGCTATGCCACTGGTATTTCAAAAACCAGCAGGGTCACCCATGGTGAACTGGTTTCTGTGGAGTCTTACAGACTAAGAGAGACTAGGAAGAATGGTCTGGAGAACGAATTCTGAGAATTAGCTGCTTCTGAAAATGCTATGGATCACTTTTCCAACTCACTTGCTTTGGGCTCACCATCAGGAGGAGGACATCCTATTTGGTGAAGTAGAAGGCTCTCTGTAGGGTGCACAGGAAACAAGAGGGAGCCTTGGCAAGTACCTCCAAAGATGCAATTCCTTCCAGAGCTTGTTTCCTGTATTATAACTCACCAAATCTTTAAAACTGGAATGCAAAGAGAGGGTTCAGCCAAGGAGTTGGGTGAGGGTTAATGGATCAATCTGCTCTCCTCTGTCAGTGCTTTTACTGCTGACTTCTGGAATGTGTTTGATGAAAAGAAAGAGACTTCTTCAGACAGAAGATACTGATGCAGCCTGCTGAGGTTAGGACCCACAGGAACAATACACCAATGTTATCAGGGTTTTGCTTGCCTCCAACTCCATTCCAAAACTGGCAATGGGAGGGAAAGCATTTTTTAAAAGCCTTGCTGTCAGTTGTCATTATTATAAATAGCCATACGCCCTGCTTCTCCTTGAAAGGATGTAGGCATCATTGTTCAGTTCTTCTTGGGATTAAGACTTGCTTTTCAACAGCTTTGTAAAAGTGGATCTGAAAAATGGAACTAGCAGCAAAGTAACACTGCTGCCATTTATCTTTTCATAAGCTCGGATTATGTTGAAAGTCATAATCAGAGAAGAACCTTTCTGCTTCTTTCCTATCACCAAGTTTGATTGTACTTTTGTCAATGAATGATTAACAAGGAAGTCAGCTCTGTTTAGTGCTCTAGGTTCACTCCAGAGCTTAAGGAAAAGAAAAGTAAGGTGGGTCAGAAGAATCCTAAATCATGAATGTCTCCATCAACCCGACCATTGCCAATCTCTGACATCAACTGATTTTCCAAATAACCATTTTTTCATCTTTTTCACTATCGTCAAGCAAGATTATTAATATGAACCAATGAGCCTGAGTCCAGATCTCAGGATGTGGATGTAAGACGAAGACCGATAATAGTTTGTAGGTGTATGAGCATAAAAATAGGATCTCTTGGTTCCCCCTGAAAGTGGCAATTTTCAGGAAAAAAAAAAAAAAAAGGTCTAGCACCTGTAGAGGCAGGGCAAGGCTTTAAGTCTAACAGCTTTGCCTTTTGCTGACATATGGGCACCCATGCTCCATTCACAAATAGTATCTTCCTCTTGAGTTGTATTTCTGGGAGTGGAAAAGTGCTTGAGTCAGAGTACCCTTCTTTGTTGGAGTTGGCAAGGCAATGGAAGTTGGTCAGTTAGCAAACCCACCTGGGCATTAGAGGGATACCTGTTACCTCATTAACATCAAGAAACTAAGCCAACATACATCCAAGGCTAGTAAGTTTATCCACCTGGCTTGGAAGGGCAAGCTGATCAGAATTAAGCCAAACTGAAGTGCAAATGTTGTCCTGAAGAAATGAGATGTCTAGTGTGAAATTGGCATCTTGGGGCCCCAGGCAGAAACCACCTGAAAGACTCTAGCTCACCAAGGGACCCTGTTTGCTCTACGAAGGAATTTCAAACTTTCCCACTAGCTAAACCCATTAATGTCAAGGGCTTTATTTGATTAACTTGCCTCTAGTAGAATTTTCAAGGCGCAGGTTCCACAGCTCTTCTTGTCAACAAAAATTTCCGTTGTGAAATGGTCTATTTTTGTGTTTCCTGAACTCCAAAGATAAATGTGGTTCTCAGAAGGGTGAGGTGCCTGCAAAGGAGTCGACAGACAGTACCCCGGTGTTCATTCTTCCATAGGGTGACTCTACTTGGGTCGGCTTTGGAACACAGAAATGCTTTTATACAAAGAAAGGGTTCCACTGAAGCACACCTGATCACACTCAGCCCGGATTCAAAGAGCCTCGCACCAGGTCAAAGGAAAATGTTCTATCATAAATCTTCAGAAAGAGAAAAGGTCAAAGTCACTCTTGGTAATTAGCCTGCTGAAATACAGTGGCCCTGCTTTTTGTTTAACCTTTTAAGAAAAGGGCTCCACTCCCACGAGTCTCAACAAGCCGCCTTTTATTAGGCACATCCTCAACACTTCTTGCCCCTCTTCTTAAGCCCTAACCCCACCTGCAACCCTAGTAGAACATAGTTTTGGTTTGTTGCTTGAATTCCTTAATTTGGGATGAACTAGTGTTTCCTTCCCGGTATACTCTATGCAGTCCTAACTAACTTTTAAAGTTCAATGAACAGTATCACTGCACAGTAAACTTAAGCTATACATAGGCCTTAAAGAAAAAGCGTTATTTGACACAGCAGGAAAAATTTGCAGGCATGTACTGCAGTTAGAGAAAAAGAATCTTGGCTGAGCAGGTTAGCAAAGAGTATATTGATTTTGTAGTCACGTTATCGTGTGGAATTCCTCTGTCCAAAACTGTAGCCACTAGCTACGTGAGCACTTGAGGGCTAGTCTGAACTGAGATGTGCTGGAATTGCAAAATACACCGTGAATTTTGAAGACTTCGTATGAAGAAAAGAATGTAAAATACCTCATTAGTAATTTTCATGTTGATTACCTGTTGAAATAATATTTTTGATATATTGGGTTAAATAAAAGGTATTAAATTTTATTCCACCTTTTTATAATAGAACAACTAGAAAATTAAAAATTACCAATATGGCTCACATCACATTTCTATTGGACAGTGCTGGCATACAGGCTTAAGTGCTCCACATATAGGTAGAGAAAATGGAGAAAGATGATGTTTGATTTGGGTTTCACGTGATTTGGCAAATAATTTTGCCCCACTTTTTATATTATTATAAGCAAGCCCTTGTGGGGCAGTGGGTAAAGTGTTCAGCTGCTAAGTAAAAGGTCAACGGTTCGAACCTACCAGCTGCTCTGCGGGAGAAAGATGAGGCAGTCTGCTTCTGTAAAGATTTATAGCCTTGGAAACCCTATGGGGCAGTTCTACTCTGTCCTGTAGGTCGCTATGAGTTGGAATTGATTCAGCAGCACTGGATTCGTTTTTTTTTTTTTTGTCTTGAATTGACTTAACGGCACTGGGTGAGTTTATTATTATACATAGTTTTATTGCTTCTTAAACCATTTTCAGCTATAATGGAACCTACTAGAAGACAAATATTATGTTTTAAACTTATTCTGTACCCCATGTTTTAACTTAGCACGGTCCTAAGCACATGGCAGAGATTTAATCAATGCTTGTTAATAGAGTACAACTCAATAGAGTACAACTCAGTAGAGTCCCACTGAGGGGTATTTTGACCCAATCTTTTCACTTTTCTGAGTTTATGAACATGGAAATGCCCCTATTTTGATCACATGGATGTTCTGATAAAAAAGGAAAAATCAATTTTAGGGAAATCAACATTTATATATAGTTTTGCTTGGAGACCCAATCAAAAGAGCTGATAATCCAAAGGTCTAGGAAATTTTCTAAAGGATAGATTTCTTTCTGGGCTGCTGTGAGAGTTTGAACACAAGCGTGGTACAGCCATTAAAGCTCCTGTCAGAATGTTTCCAGCTATCCTTGTGACCAGTTCTAACCAATGAATAGTGAGTAAAAGTGATGTGTGTCACTTCTGAACTAAGTACTTAATTGCCAGGGTGAGAACTTTGTGAGTGCTCACTCTCTGCCATAGTCATTAATTATCTCCACAGGAGTGTTTTCTCCTGTTAGTTTGGATTCCCAACCAACTGCAGTGGATATGTAGCCTGAACAAAAAATAAGACTTTGTTGTTTTCAGCCAATGAGTTTTGAGGTTCTTTGTCACAGCAGAATGACCTAGACTATGCTGATTGATAGATAATGGCTATTTGACTATAGATTAGTTTCTAGGCTGGGGCTCTAGCTTTGTAAGCCTTGTATTTTACTGATGCTTATTCTTAATAACCAAAACAAAGGGATCGGTATCATATTGCTGTCTTGAATCAGTGGTGACCTTCACTTACAATGGTTGGAGTCGGAGTGTCTGACATTAGAACATTGACTGAATCTTTAACAATAGTAATGAGTTGATAATGTCAATCAAACTACTCCAGGTAGCTTCCCCTCTGAGCAAAGGAAAACAACAGCAAATGAAGCAACACATTTTAAAAAGCACAGTTGTAATTCCCCTTGAGTGGCACTGATTAATGTTTGTTGGATCACTTGGCTCACTTTAGCCTCTGCATTTTGAGAACTGATTGTGCTGGCTGCTGTACCCCACTGAGCTGATTTAACAAAGATGTTGCACCATCATGAGGGTGCCCTCGGTAAAGGAGCATGACTGGGGGATAATTGAGGAGAAGAAAAGCAATAATCCCAATGAGGTGTCCTTAGGGAAAGATTGAAAGGCTTTCAGCATATCTAATCACTTGTCAGGACAAGATGAGTCCTGAGCTTTGAGATGACACCTCTCAGTTAGAGAAACTCCAGTCTGCAGTTCTCAAACAAGGCCCTGTTATTTTACTGTCAAATAAAATACTTGTTATCTCTAAATATTTCAATTCCTGTTGCTCACCTCAATTTATAGAAGTGTTTCCTTCCAAGGTAATGATTAGTTAAGCAGAAGATGAATGAATCATTTTATTAAAAACTGGCCGGAGCAGTGTGGCTAATGGGGCTGTGTGTTTAGCTCTGGAAGGCCCTGGGATGCTTCATACTGGAGACACAACCTAAATCCTATTATCCCTGGACACTCAGTGAATGGTCACTGTGCCACCAGACAGAAGTGCAGACCCTTCTTTGGACCTAGGCACAGAGTTTGTATAACTATATATGTTAAGGGTTGAATTTCAGATTTTCTAGATCTTTTCCTTTACCACCCATCTTCAGTTTGTCATACTGTGGTGGCTTGAGTGTTGCTGTGATGCTGGAATTTATGCCAGTGGTATTTCAAATACCAGCAGGGTCACTGATGGTGGAAAAGTTTTAGTGGAGCTTCCAGATTAAGATAGACTAGGAAGAAAGTCCTAGAGATCTCCTTTAGAAAATTAGCCAATGAAAACCTTATGGATCATAACAGTAAATTATCCAACTAGCTTTGAATACATCATCAGAAGGGAAAAATTGCTAGAGGAGGACATTATATTTGCAATGACGGACTCATACATGCCAGCAATCATGAGCAGGGACAGATTATCAATAAGCAAGGTATGCATGGGCTTACATGTGCTTACTTACTAATCTGTAGTGCACAATTTCACCTGTCTTTTCATCTTGGCTGTGGTGAAACCCACATGAAATTGTGCACTACAGATTAGTAAGTAAACACAATTAAGCCCCTGTGTGCCTTGCTAACTGTAAGCCCACAGGTACCTTGCTTACTGGTTAATCTCCCCCGATCATGAAAAGATGCAGGACAGGGCTACATTTTGTTCTATTGCACTTATGGCCACCATGAGTCGGAACTGACTCAACTGAAGCTAACAACAAGATCTGTTCCTGGCTAAAACACTGGAGAGAGTAAAAGGGAGAATGGGAAAATCCTTAGTTATTCTGGGAACAGAATTTCCTTCAGGCCAATTGTTAAGTAGGCCAAGCGTTTCTCTGCTCCCTTCCCCAGTCAGTATCCTGCTTGTCTTCAGCTGGCTTCCCTAGAAGCAGAATCTAACAGAAATTTAGGTGTGTCTGATTTATTGAGGGAGTGCTTTCAAAGGAGAGAGAACAAGGGAAGCAGGACAGGGAAGGAATAGGAGATATGTAAGAATATGGTCCTCGCTGCAATCCGGCTTCAACCTGATCCCACAGGGAGCTCAGACTCATGAATTGTACCCACCTGGCTATAAGGAGGAAATCTTGGTGGTGTAGTGGCTAAGTGCTATGGCTGTTAACCAAAAGGTCGGAGGTCCAAATCCACCAGGCACTCCTTGGAAACTCTATGGGGCAGTTCTATTCTGTCCTACAGGGTCGCTATGAGTCGGAATCGACTTGACGGGAGTGGGTTTGGTTTGGGTTTTTTTGGCTATAAGGAGCCTCTTCTTTTGTAACCCTGTTTCAGTCAATCATTGGCTGTTGGCTATCCTAGACAAGGTGGCTGTTGGCTATCCTAGACAAGGCAGGTAAGTCACTAGCAGTCAGCATTGCTAATTATAAGTGTATATGCCCAGTAAGAGGGACCTGGGAAGGGCATCCACAACATCCACTACCCTGCTCCCGTACTTCCTTTACTCATGCTCATATTTTTCCAATCTTTCCTTATAAACTGGATGGGGTGTTATGGCTAATAGGGCTGCGTGTTTAACCCTGAACATATACTGAGAGTCCTTTCTTTGCTTTCTAATGTCATAGTTCACTAATCTAAAAATCAGGCACCAGCTCCCTCACCTCTAAAATGATTGAGTAGACTCACCATTCTTTAAAGCCCCTTCCAACGTTGTGAGTCTACTGTTTTCTCCTTTTAGGCCAAAGGCTGCCAAACCTTGCCCTTTCCTGATAACAAATGGCCTTTTATAGAGAGAATGTTCACCCAAATGAGTGATTCTCAAGGTGGAAGTTTCAGGGTTAGGTCATGAGAGAGATGGGAGTAGAAACCTGGTCAGTGTGGCTCCAGTCACACTTGATGGATGGCCCCCATGCTGATTTTCTGGGGGACTGACCTTGTCAGGCACCTATGCATCACATGACCTCTTCTTGGTGGTACTGACTGAGCCCAGACACTAAGGAGACCTGGTACTGTCAAGGGAAGTTGCAGGCAGAGGAGAGATGGGGATGAAGCCAGTTCTGTTCTGCTACCCTTGGCAAGTGTAGTTCTAGGAGCCAGCTCTGCCTCTCTCGGCCTCTGTCAAACCCCTCTGCTTACTCTCTGCTTCTTCTTCACCTGTTACCTTTGTTCTTGCATCTTCTTCATCCACCCCCTTTCTCTTCTTCCATAAGAATACAGTACACAATGATTCAGACCCATTCTGTTATCCTTCCGCTAGACAGTGACTTCCAAGTGGTGAGGGACTGATTGTCTAAATCTCCCAGCACCTGCTAAATACAGAGAGCCTCGGAGTCTAAATGGCTTAGAGAGGAGGTACCCAGCACACTCCTTCACCAGGATAGACTGTACTGTAGTGACAGGGGAATGGGTTCTGGGATCAGACAGCCAGCTTTAAATCCAGACACTATCATTTCTTAGATGTGTGACCTTGGGCAAGTTAATCTCTCTGTGTCTTCAGCTTCCTGAAAGACTTGAATCTTTAGATCCAAGCAATACATGTGGTCCATGGGAAAAATATTATAAGAATAATCAAAGCCAAGATAAAAACTAATGAAGTTATTGAAAAATAAGTATAAGAAAGACCTTTATGGACTTCCAGAGGAAATAGCAAAATTTGTGATTGATAAAACATTAGATTGTTCTCAAGTTTCTACACAGAAAACACTCAGTGTGAGAACACAGTATAGCAATGTCTACCAAGTTCTGAGTAAAAATGTGAACTGAGAATTGTAGGCCCAGCCAAGCCATCCTTCGAATGTAAAGTCAACAGACCAACATTTTAAAACATGCAATAATTTAGATAATAGAATACCCAAGAATCCTTCTTGAAAAAAGACAAAAACTCTGATTATTTAATTCAGTCAATAAACCAAAGAATATAAAATCTCAGAAATGGAACAGCCACAGAAAAATGTTGTTGGTGGTGAGCATTGTGCTATTTAAATAGGAAAATAAACCTAAATAACTATTGAAATTACTGTTACAGAACAGAATGTAAATGTAATAAAGCTCATAAGATAAAAATGAATCTACCTAATAAAATCAGGAATGCTAGTTTCCACATTTTTTCATAAAAGAGAATAAATAGATACCATCTAACAACTTAATACTTTTCACATTATTTTCTTCCTGGAGCTATTTTAGTAACTGATAGATTTTATGAAGAAACATTTTTTTGAAGTTAAATCATTCCTTAACTTTCTCATCAATTTCTTTTCCTTCATTTTTAAATTCAAGTAAAATTACGGTTAAAGCTTTTATTTCAAAATGACAGTAAAACATGATCTTATTTCCCTCTCTCTATCACCTTTCTATCTTCCTACCTATCTATCATCTATCTCTCTAGATTGATTGATTGTTCTCTCCATCATCCATCCATGCATCCACCCACCCACCCACTCTTCCATCCACCCATCCGTCCATCTGCCTGCCCAACCGCACATCCGCCCACCCGCCTGTCCACCCATCCATCCATCCATTCATCCACCCATTCATCTGTATATATACATAGAAAGATGTCTGCTCTAAAGATCTTCAAATGTTAGTAACCTTTATTTATATTACTTGAAATGTTTTACTATGTATCATTTTTATAAAAAAATAAAGCCATAACTTAAAAAAAGAGAGTGAGGAAAATTGTGCTACTAATATTGTTAAGTGTAAATGAACATTGTACAACCCCATTCATGTAAAACAAATGGATACTAGTTGGATATAGATGCCTAGAGATTTTTCCTAGAAGGACAAACAAGTAACAGATAACAGTGATTGCTTAAGGAGAAGGGGTAGTGGGACTATAATGAGATGGTGATTTCCTTCTTTTTTTTTTATTTTCAAAAATTTCTGTAATGTACTAATTTTATAATAATGATGGAAAAGAAATGCTTTTAAAAAAAGAAACTATCAAAGGTCATCTTCGGGCTGGTACAGGAAGGCTATTGACAAGTCTATCCGTTTATTTCCTTGAGTAGTCCCTGAATGTTCATGACTAGTAGCTCCTGCCAACTAATACTCCACAGATTGAGAAGAAAGTCAAAGGCAAAGCTAGAGCACTGTTTCCAGGGCATCCCCTTCTTTGTCTTCCTCATACAACTTCTTTAGTCTCAAAATCAAGTTCTTGTTCCTGTTAACTCTGCACATACAGGATGTGGATTTGCCTCTTATTTCATAAAATATTCCATGCCAGCAGCAGGTAGGAACTGTACAGGACTAGAGAAATCCTAGAAGCAGAGCCCTAACAGAGCAAATGCAATTATAATTATGGCACAAGACTTATGATGCTAGGGACTCTGTCTAGAGGGGGCAGCCTCTACTCAGCTGTGACCACCTGTTGCTGTGTTGGAATGTGGCAAGATCCTCTGGAGGAGCTAAAACGTAGATGTGTTAGTGAAATTTCCCAATTTCAGGATATGGGTCAGCTATTTTAAAAAATAAAAATAAAAAAGGTACCACGTAGATCACTCAGCACATCAATGCAGGCTGGGTTGAGGTGGTGGGCTGCTGTGTTTTTTACTTCTGGTATGCATGTGAGGTTCACTGGTATCACAGATTGGTGTGTGTAGTAGCTGGATGTTTCTACCCCTTTCCCCCTCCTAGCACACTGGAAAGTTTTCCTCAAGAAATGCAGGGCCAACTATTGTGTCCACAGAGGAGGTCATACCCAGGGTCGCCTGTTAGTATCATGGAGTGTCTGAGGCCCCTTTGATAGAACCAGGGCTGAGCTTCAGTTGCAGGAAACAACAATGTCTGGTTTGAGGAATCCAACCAAAAGAAACTTCGACCATTCTTTTTTTCCCAGGGATTTGACATAATCGAAAGGCAAAGAGGATAGTCTTGACCAAATACGGCTTTGAAATATTGGCTTCTTGATTCAAATCATAAAGGGAATAATGAGCTAGGGTAAGAAGTGGAGGTGGAAAAGGAATGAACCAATCTAAGCTACACAAAATAAAAAGGTCCACATCTGCTTGAGAACAGGCAAGTAAACCAGGCACTATTATCATGACTCCAACATCAGTTTCCTTACGTAACATCAGAGGTGAATCTGAATTCCAAAGCCGTGACCAGAGAGACCAGAGGGCAAATACAACAGACAACAAACCTGTCTCCTGAATATCTCTTGGTTTTGCAATTTCCCAGTTCTGTTCCCTCCCTCACAAGTATGCCACTGTCATGAACTGACAAGAATACAGGCTACTGTGTCTTTTCTTTCTTTTCAAAATGCCCGACTTTCCTTTTTGCTAGGCTAGTTCTACACTGAAGAGCCAACTCTTCAGCCTGTCCTTTTTAATCCCTTCCAGAGAGATAAGAACCCCAGGATTAAAATGTGGGTGGCAGAGGTTTGAACATTAGCTGGAATTTTAGCTTTTACTGGTCTTCTCATACCACCTAAGATGCAGCTTCTTCAGCTGCCTTGATTCATTGCGTTCCCTTTTGTTAAAAAGTTCTTGGACGTGGTAAGCAAGGCATCAGTGTACAAGGCAACGTGCATTTTGCCAAGATCTTACAATCTTATTACAAGACAAAGACTAATCTGCCTCCTGCTCAAAGATGTTCTGTAAGATGGCCCAGAATGCCAGCAGCAATTTGATGAATAATCCCATCTGCTTCACTCCTTGAATTTGCTTCCAGGGAAAATGTGCCTTTGATCACTAGGTGCTGACGACAGTATAACCTGGCCCAAGGTGTTTCCCTAGGGAGCAAAATATGCAGCATTTCTCAGCTCCCAATTCTGTTTAATTTATTGTTTGTTTTTGCTCAAGAAGAGCCTGTTTTTACAGCTGAACAGATTTGGAAGCTGGCTGAGGGTGTTTCGTTTCCTTATGTGAAGAGTTACAATGCAGGGGATGGTAACCAGCTGTTTCTACCTTTGCTAAAGACAGAGAAAACAGCAACTGGCCTCTACTACAGCAAAAGGGATTTAGGTTAGTTGTAAGAAAGAACTTCCTGACGAGGTTGCCGAGGGAGGCTGGGATTCCCTTCCCTAGAGGACTATTAAAAAGTATTCCGTGTCTCTTTCTGGGATGGCTTATATGAGGCAAAGATTAATGGAATTAGAATCAGCTAAATGACCTGTCCCTATTTCTTTCAACCTTGTATTTCTACAAATAATAACCATTAACCAGGGCTGTGCCTTTGGGGATAGTTGGATGATTGGGGGTAAGAATATTTTTAGTCTAGCAAGAGGCTTCATTTCCTTTTCATCTGATTTGCAAGTAAATGCCATCACAGATATGGGCTAAGGTCAGCTTGCACTGGCTAATGAGAGTTAATTGTTGAATGTTTAGGAGTCTGTTTTTTTGCAAACCAGTTAAATATAGCTATTATTAAAAATTAGATGATATAAAATTATAATTAGATAAATTGCATTAAAAACAAAGGTATGATATATGTATAACTTACCTTTTCCTAATAATTTTACTACATTTTGCTTTTACGTATGTTCTTGAGGTTATGTACATTTATTTTATCTATATTGGTAGTAAGGTCCCTAGGTGGTGCAAATGGTTTATGCTCAACTACTGAAAGGTAATGAATAATGATACAATTCTTTCAAATTTTTTGCAGTTTGAAATCCCAAAAGATTTTAGAAATAGGCTTCTACCCACTAGCTCATACCACCTCTCAAGTCCCCCTGAGACACATGCATGATCAGCGAGAGAATTTCTACTCTTCACAGAGAAGTTAGAAAAGCCAATTGAAAGGTGAACAAAAATGCGTATGTGTAACTTCCTAACATTCATTAGCTTTCGCTAAAGGTTTCTGTCATTTGGTAACTGACTTAAGTTTCTTAATAGAATGTTCATGCAGTTTTGTAGTGCCCAAGTGGGCCATTCTTAATTTAATCAACATGAGTTTTGGCATGCTTTAGAGGAGCAGTAGTAAATGCAGCTATGTGGAATTTCTTTAGAAACAGGATGACATTTCCATTACTCAGAAGGGTGTTATAAGTAATGAGAAAAAATGCCATTGGAATAAAATTATGATGGGGTTAGTACATTCAAATGCTTTTGGCATATTACTATCAATGTAATTTTTATCATAATGTATATTTCACTCTTGGCCAAGGGATCATAGAAAACACTAGTTAATTCAATTGAGAAAAATTTGAATTCCCATAATACATTCAGCACTGTTCATGGCATAGTTAGGGAATACTTTTTAAAAGTGTATACAACGAAGTCTTTCATTAAGTACCTTTAAATGTCATTGGGTAGGATTAGACATGAAAGAGTTGAATAACAACAGAAAATAATGGTGATTATGTCCTCAAATGAGTGTGTAGAAAATGAATTCAATTAAGCCTTGATAGGGGAGTTTAGAGAATTAGCAATCGGTTACATTTTTGTAAAGGGGATTATACTTTGAAAGAAAAGTGTATTGACCCCACATGTTAGTAATAATTAATTATAGCCAATGCGGGGCAAAAATTATGAAATTTGAGAGTTTAAAGCTTGGAGTTAGTGTCTTTCAAAAGCTTAGGTACAGGGAGTCTCAGAAGGAGGAGAAAGGGAAAGGGACAGAAAAAATATTTGAAGAAATAATGGCAAAAAAAAAAAAAAAACCCAAGTTTGATGAAAGACACAAATCTACACATCCAAGAAGCTCAAAAAACTTCAATTAGAATAAGCACAAAGAAATCCAAACTGAGACACATTATGATAAAACTCTCAAGAACCAAAGCTAAAGAGGGAGAGGAGATATGAATCCTCACATACAAAGGACCTCAGTACTATGAAGTGCTGATTTCTCCTCAGAAACCGTGGATGCCAGAAGACAGTGGGGTAACATATACTAACATGCTGGAAAAAAAAAAAAATTAGCCAAAAATTCTATATCCAACAACAAGTCCTTCAAAAATGGGGGTAAAATTAATACATTTTCAGATAGACAAAAGCTGAGGGAGTTTGTTACCATGAGACCTGTCCAACAAGAAATGCTAAAGAGAATCCTTCAGAGTGAAATGAAAGGACACTAGATAGTAACTTCAAGTCATATTAAGAAAGAAAGATCTCCAGTAAAGGTAATTTAATTGGTAACTATAAAGGCCAGTTTTATGATACTTTTATAAAAGCTATCCACAGGGTCCAAACACACATATCCAAACCACATATCAAAATCCTTGATCCAAGAAATTCACTATTTAGTTAAAATTCATTTTGGCTTCCTCATTTCTGCATGAAGTTTATGGGACATCAGATTTGGCAATTGAAATGAAGTTTACTTGAAGTAATCAATCTTTTTCCCTTTAATTTAATAACTTTTTCTAAAAGCTGAATCAGCCTCATAAGCCGGTCAATTAAAAACTATGAGAACTTTTGTTCTACTGAGCTTTAGTTCTACAGTATCAAAAGGCAGGCAATTTTATTTTCATAGGGAGATAAGAAAAAAATAGTTCTTATGTCAAATTTGTTCATTATTAATCAAGTCTTATCATCAGCTTTTGTTCTTATTACCTATGGCAGGCATATCGTATTATCTCTCTGTGTATCCGCAATGATCTATTATGAAATTTGTACCACAAAATAAACAAAATGCACCAAACAGAAGTGAAATTTTATATATTGTTAAATGAAGGACCTTATAAGCAATACTTCTGAGAAAAAAATTAATTGCCTTTTAAATGCATTGGCCTTAGCCCAATACAAATCTGTGTATTATTCTTCTTCCCCATTTTCTCATAATGAGGTCTATACTCTTTGGAGAACGTCAAGTAACATCAATGTGTCTCCTCCCCACACCCCCCCCAGGTTCTTTAAAAGGACATTTCATAATTACAAAATATTCTTGGCATTGTTGGTTTTATAGAGTCACAAAGAGGCATTTATATATGCCTGCATTATATTTTTAGCATGTATCCTTGCCATGTGCAGCAGATACCTAAGGTACCATTAATCTGCAAAAGAGAAAGAAATCTCGTTTGCCTTCTGTCCTCCTTAATACAGGAGAGAAGAAACCTGGAGTTCCAAGAGCCTTTGTGTTTCTAGTTTAGTTTTTCCGGAAACAGACCCTAAAACAAAGTTAGAGTGCAAATAGTTTATTGAGGAGGTGATCTCAGGAAACAATGGTAGGGGGGAAAAGGAAACAATAAAGCAAGCATTATCAAGCAAGTTACCCTGTAGGAAAGTGGAGCTTAAAATCCTGGGAAACTCTGGGCAGAAACGTAGAACATACAGCTCACAGTTATCCTATGCAGAACGTGAGATATTTACCCATCAACACTCATTAATCATTTATAAAAGTGTGCTTTCAGAAGGGAAATGATTCCCCAGAACCTTCTCTGTGCAAGGGCGAGAAGACTTTAGAGGCAAGAGAGAGTCTAAGGCAGAGTCGCAAATTCTGACAGCACGAAGTCAGGCTGGTGTGCACAGAAATATTAAATTTCAAGAAGATATAAGGAGACAGAGTTGAATGATAGAAACTGCTACACTGTGTTGTGTAAGAGCACAGCACCCACACAGAATCACACATAAGTGCACATTTATTACATACTTGTAAAGGACCTTCATGTGCCTTGCACTGTACATTATTGAAGCATTCAGCGCTGGTCCTTATAGAGATCACATCCTAGTTGGCATGGAATTATTCGATGTTACAAACACTATTCTCAGAAGACCTAAGGCCTCTCAGGAGTCACTTAAGCAGAACAATCTCAAAACAAACATTTCTCACAGGCACATTTCTATCCCAACATTAGCTTTCTAGATCCCCAGTTAGCATTTGCTAACAAATAACTCCAAACACAGTGGCTACAAACAGCAACTTTTTAACTTCATTTTATTTATTTAATCTCATCATTCTACAGGTCAACAATTTTGGATGACCTCAGTTGGGTAATTCTTTTGATCTCAGTGTGATCTGGCTGATCTTGGCAAATAAGTATACATCTATGGTTAGCTACCTTATTGACTGTTGTCCGGATTGCCTCACTTCTCCTCCAAATGACCCCTCATGTTCCAGCAGGCTATCCCAGCCTTATTCCCATGGTAGTAGGATTCCCAAGAAAAGTTAGAGAGCAACCTTCAATGCCCAAGCTTGCCAAGCCCCTGCTTGCATCATGTTTGCTACAGTGCAAATTGTCAAGCAAGTGACAAAGGCTGCCCTGTTTCGAGGAGTGGAGAAAGACTCCACTCCTAGATGGGAGGAACTGCAAAGTCACTTTGTAATGGGTGCAGATACAGAGCAGGGAGGAATTTGTAGCTATTTTTACAATCTACTAGAGTGGAAGAAGATTATCCATCTGCCACAGACATAACACACACAACTCTTCATGTAGAGAAAATGTCATTTCAGTAAAGTCTTTTAAACACAAAGCATATGGTGTCGTGAGCACTTGCCCTAGAGGATCTACCTTTGTATTAGCGATCATGTTCTGTGTCTGACAATGTTTCTTCTCTAGAAAATTCTGGTACTAGAATTTCTGTGATTTACAGGTCCTAATTGATCAAACATGCAGTTAAGGTGCATTGATAATTACTGGCGATTGGAATGTGCAAGTTGGAAACAAAGGACTGGTAGTTGGAATATACAGCATTGGTGATAGAAATGACGGTGGAGATTTCATGATAGAATTTTGCAACTTCTTCGTTGTGAATACCTTTTTTCGCTAACATAAACAGTGACTATACATAGACCTTGCCAGATGGAATACACATGAATCAAACTGACTACATCTGTGGAAAGAGATAGTGGGAAAGCTCAATACCATCAGTCAGAACAAGGCCGGGAGCCGACTGCGGAACAGACCATCACTTGCTCATATGTAGGTTCAAGTTGCATCTGAAGAAAATCAGGACAAGTCCATGAGAGCCAAAGTACAACCTTGAGTATATCCTACCTGAATTTAGAGACCATCTCTAGAATAGATTTGACACATTGAACACTAATGACTGAAGACCAGACAAGTTGTGGAATGACATCAAGGATATCATATATGAAGAAAGCAAGAGATCACTAAAAAGACAGGAAAGAAAGAAAACACCAAAATGGATGTCAGAAGAGACTCTGAAACTTGCTCTTGAACATCGAGTAGCTAAAGCAAAAGGAAGAAATGATGAAGTTAAAGAGCTGAACAAAAGATCTCAAAGGGCGGCTTGAGAAGACAAAGTAAAGTATTATAATGAAATGTGCAAAGACTTGGAGATAGAAAACCAAAAGGCAAGAATATGCTCAGCGTTTCTCAGGCTGAAAGAACTGAAGAAAAAATTCAAGCCTCAAGTTGCAATATTGGTAGATTCTACAGGGAAAATATTAAACGACTCAGAAAACATCAAAAGAAGATAGAAGGAATACACAGAGGCACTGTACCAAAAAGAATTGGTTGACATTCAACCATTTCAGGAGGTAGCATATGATCAAGAACTGATGGTACTGAAGGAAGAAGTCCAAGCTGCACTGAAGGCATTGGCGAAAAACAAGGCTTCAGGAACTGATGGAATACCAGCTGAGACGTTTCCACAAATGAATGCAGCACTGGAAGCATTCACTCATCTATGTCAAGAAATTTGGAAGACAGCTACCTGGCCAACCGACTAGAAGAGAGCCATATTTGTGCTCATCCCAAAGAAAGGTGATCCAACAGAATGTGGAAATTATTGAATGATACCATTAATATCACACACAAGTAAAATTTTGCTGAAGATCATTCAGAAGTGGTTGCAGCAATACATTGACAGGGACCTACCAGAAATTCAAGCTGGATTCAAAAGAGGACATGGAATGAGGGATATCATTGGTGATATGAGATAGATCTTGACTGAAAGCAGAGAATACCAGAAAGATTTTTACCTGTGTTTTATTGACTATGCAAAGTCATTCGACTGTGTGGGTCATAACAAATTATGGATAACATTGCAAAAAATGGGAATTCCAGAACACTTAATTGTGCTTATGAGGAACCCGTGCATAGATCAAGAGGCAGTCGTTTGAACAGAACAAGGAGATCCTGTGTGGTTTAAAGTCAGGAAGGGTGTGCATCAGGGTTGTATGCTTTCACCATGCTTATTCAGTCTGTTTGCTCATCAAATAATCTGAGAAGCTGGACTATATGAAGAAGAATGGGACATTAGAATTGGAGGAAGTCTCATTAAACCCTTTGATATGAGGTTGACACAATATTGCTTGCTGAAAATGAAGAGGATTTGAAGCACTTACTAATGAAGATCAAAGACTTCAGTATGAGTTACATCTTAACATTAAGAAAACAAAAATTCTTACAACTGGACTAATAAGCAACATCATGGTAAACAGAGAAAAGATTAAATTTCTCAAGAATTTCATTTTACTTTGGTCCACAATCAATGTCCATAGAAGCAGCAGTCAAGAAATCAAATGATGCATTGCATTGGGCAAATCTGCTGCAAAAGACCTCTTTGAAAGTGTTAAAAAGCAAAGATGTCACTTTGAGGACTAAGGTGAGCCTGACCCAAGCCATAGTGTTTTCAGTCACCTCATATGCATGTCAATGCTGGAAGATGAATAAAGAAGATCAAAGAAGAATTGATACCTTTGAATTATGGCGCTGGCAAAGAATGTTGAATATACCATGGACTGCCAGAAAAGGAACACATCTGCCTTGGAAGACATACAGCCAGAATGCTTCTTGGAAAAAAGGATGGCAAGACTTCTTCCCACATACTTTGGACATGTTACTGGGAAGGACATCATACTTGGTATTGTAGAGAGTCAGTGAAAAAGAGGAAGACCCTCAACGAGATGGATTGACACAGTGGCTTCAACAAAGGTCTCAAGTATAACAATTATGAAGGTGGTGCAAGACCAGGCAGTGTTTGGTTCTGTCGTACCTAGGGTCGCCATGAGTCAGAGCCAACTGGACAGCACCTAACAGCAACAAGTGCATGTGGAGAGGCATTGGTGGTTCAGTGTAGAATTCTCACCTCCCATGCTGGAGACTTAGGTTTGATTCCCAGGCAATGCACCTCACACACAGCCACTGCCTATCTGTCCGTGGAGGCTTGTGTTTTTGCTATGATGCTGAATAGATTTCAGCAGAACTTCCAGACTAAAATTGATTAGGAAGAGTGGTGTGGTGATCTACTTCCAAAAATCAGACAGTGAAAACCCTAGGGATCACAATGACCCAATCAACAGCTGATCACAGGGACCAGGTAGGGCTTCATTTTGTTGTATATGGAGTCGCTATGAGTCAGGGGCCCACTCGATAGCAGCTAACAACAGCAAGTGCATGCGGGAATTGAATGAACATCAAATCTCTACTAACAATGGCAAATAATTTCCAGTGCCTTTTTGGGAGTCATCAAAATTCCTACAACTGCATGAGTCTGTATGTTGGTGAATTACACCTGTCCTGTTTCAATGTTAGGCGAAATGGTATTAATTTGATTAGCCATATACTCATGCAAGAGGACTCGGAATAGTGCCAACATTTCTATATTCTTTGATGGCTCTGAAAATCACCACTCCAGCCAGTCACCATCATGAATTGGAATTCTAATGCACTGTAAACATTAATAAGAAAATTATCTTTATGTGTGATGATTTTCTGGTTCTAAAAAATATTTTAGTAACAATATAATTTCTCTCATAGAAAAGGATTGGATAGTCAATGTTTTCCAAGACTCTAAACATCTTATTTCTGCTCCTGCATATATAAAACTGCTGTAGAGAGTCCAAATTTCCAAAAATTAGTTAAAAATCTTAAGTGTCAGGACTTCTCACTTTTTTTTTACTGTATAACCCAAGGCAAATTCTCTAGATTTTCTACTAAAATATTACCAGGTCACCAAAAAATCCAAAATGTTGCCTCACAAAAAAATTCTTAAATGTGACAGACAATCCATCATTAGAATCTTGATTAAATTTCCACTAATTACAGTGATTAACACTCATCTGTCAGTTGGTCATACTGTGGTGGCTTGCATGTTGCTGTGATGCCGGAAGATATGCCACCGGTTTTTCAAACACCAGCAGGGTCACCCATGATGGACATGTTTTAGCAGAGCTTCCAGACTAAGAGAGACTAGGAAGAAGAACCTGGCAGTCTACTTCTAAAAAAGAAAATTTGGCCAGTAAAAACCCTATGAGTAGCAGCAGAACATTGCCTGATATAGTGCTAGAAGATGAACCACTCAGGTTGGAAGACACTCAAAATATGACTGGAGAAGAGCTGCCTCCTCAAAATAGAGCCACCTTAATGACGTGAATGGAATAAACCTTTAAAGTATTGAAAAACAAAGATGTCAAGGAGTAAGGTGCATCTAACCCAAGTCATGGTATTTTTAATTGCCATATATACATACAAAAGCTGGACAATGAATAAGGAAGATCAAAGAAGAATTGATGCCTTTGAATTATGATGTTGACGAAGAATATTGAATATACCAAGAACTAACAAATCTGTCTTAGAAGAAGTACAGCCAGAATGTTCCTTAGAAGTGAGGATGGCGAGACTTCATCTCACGTGCTTTGGACATGTTATCAGGAGGCACCAGTCCCTGGAGAAGGACATCATGCTTGATAAAGTAGATAGTCAGTGAAAAAGAGGAATACCCTCAATGAGATGGACTTACACAGTGGCTGCAGATATGGACTCAAGCATAGCAATGACTGTGAGGATGGCTCAGGACTGGACAGTGTTTTGTTCTATAGTACATAGGGTCATCATGAGTCAGAACTGACTAGACGGCACGTAACGACAAGAACAACAATTACAGCGAGAGATTTTTGGTTAACAGATCATTCTGAGGAAAACTTCTGAAGACACTTGGACCCTGCCCTAGATGTCTGCTCCTGTGGCGACAGCCATTAATGTTCCTCTCAGATGATTTTTATCTTCAATCTGCTGGGTCTATGGCAGTACTGCTCTTCCAGACCACTGTGGTTGTGTAGGGTCATGTGACAAGTTCTGTCCAATAAATTGCCAGAAGAGGTGACTTGGCCAAGCATTAAACCAACTACAAAACTCCCTTTGATGCCCTTTTTCTCCTCTGCCAAATTGAGGAAGACATGGAGCAGAGCTCCCAGCCAACCCACAATTGATATGTTAGTTAGCTTTTACTGTTTAACAAACCAACTCAAAACTTAATGGTTTCAAATGACAACTGTTGTATTTAACTCATGAGTCTGTGGGTTGGCTTGATGATTATTTTGGTCTGGGCCAGCTCCACTGATCTTCACTGGGTTGTATCATGGCCTATAGTCAGTTGGCAAGTCTACTAGTAACAGGTTGATCTAGGATGATCTCATTTAAGTCTCTGGTTGTTGGCAGGCTCTTTGGTTTTTGTGGGCCTCAGTTGAGATGGTTTCTCTCTGTTCCATGTGATCTCTCAGTCTCCAGCAGGCTAGAATGGACTTTTTCACGGAATGGTCTTAGAACTCCAAAGAACATAGACTTGTGCATTTGTTAAGATTACATCTGCATCACAGTTCCTAATGTCCACTGACCCAAACAAGCTGTATGAACAAGCCCACAGTCATCATGTGAAGGGTTATCCAATGGTGTGGATACAAGGAGGGGAATTATTATGAACTTACAAGTTA
This sequence comes from Elephas maximus indicus, assembly GCF_024166365.1. NCBI lineage: Eukaryota > Metazoa > Chordata > Mammalia > Proboscidea > Elephantidae > Elephas > Elephas maximus. The sequence continues at coordinate 45,082,088 of NC_064843.1, forward strand.
CAAGCTATTACATTTTTGCACACAAAATAGGTCAACTTTTCTTCTTTTAAGTCACTGAGATTTTGAAGTTCTTTGATAATGCTGTATAGCCTAGCCTGTTGGAACTGATACAGCGAGTTAGCTCAGCCATCCTTCTTTTCCATAGCTGCTGATTTTCCAGAAGGCTGAATACTATTTCCTCTCTTATTATATACAAACTTCCTTTTTCTACCTCTTATTAGGCTGAAATTCTCAGAAAACAGCAGAACAGGAAGTTTGTGAGAGGTGCCTGGAGTGGAGGAAAGTGAAAATATCTGGTGTAGGCAAGTCAAACAGGTGACATGACAGGCTAGAGTCTGGTTGCAGAAGCTGCTGGAAGTCTTAGATTTTCATGTGTGCCACTCATTCCGTGTGCCAGAAAACCAGCCAGTAGAGATGAGTGAAAATCTCCTCAGCTCAACAGAGCTTTAGTGCATAGCGCAGAATTTTCTGAGATCCTCGATAATCAACTTAACACCAAGCTATAGCACTGAGAAGGAATTTTAGTTACAGACCAAATTAACAACAGAGCTAAGACATAGTATATGACATACACTGACTACTAGAGAATACTGCATCAGGGTAAATTACACATTCTTTAAAGATGTGTAACATGGGTTATGACAAACCCTCAAATGAAGGGAAGAGAACATTGTCCCAAAGTCCCAGTCAAAGAGCAAAACTGATTTGCTACAGAAAAACTGAGAAAATTTTAGAAACAGTTGTATTGTTCTCAAAAGGCTCTAAAAATTAGGACTTCTAAGAATGAAGACCTGGAAATAATAAAAGGAAGGCTGAGGTGGCAGGGTAATAAGGAGGTGCACGGAGACGAAGAAACAAGAGACCTAAGTGTGCTGAAGATGGGCCTGGGGCAAATTATTCACAATAAAGTTTGAGAAGCATGACTTTAGTTCATATTGCTGGGTCACAACTGTTAATTTGGATCACCATTTGTCAGCAGGCATTCAGAGTCCTGGAGAACCATCAGCTGCAGGAGGTGAGAACCTATGGACTTAAGGACACATATACATCTTCAGAGCTTCATGCTTATGTCTTAAAGCAAGCATGAATGAAATTGCTTTCCTGAGGTATATTAACTGATTTAACCAAAATTACATAAGCCCTCTGCCAGTACTAATTGAATGTTATAATTTACAGGGTGTACTCTCCGTTGCTGTTGTCAATTTAATCCCATATGGATAGTTTTTAAAAGAGTATAATGCTCAAGGCAGACATTTTTTACTAGTTAAGCTAAACTGTTGTTTGGTTTTAAGAAGGCTTCAGGGGATATTTTTGGTTTAAGGTTTAAAAATTATCTCAGGGAAATAGTTTCAGTGATTTGTCCAGCCTCCATGACTCCAGAAAGACAAGGCTGCATGAGAATTTGAAATTCTGTTCTACAATTTTCCCCTAATATTAAGATCCTTCTATAGAATCTTTGATCAAAATGTTTAGTAATGGTAGCTGACCGAGCACCACCCAGTTCTTCTGGTCTCGTGGCAAAGGAGGCGGTTGTTATAGAGGCAATTAGCCACACATTTCATTTTCTCCTTCTATCTCTTACTCTCCTTTCTCTGTGGCCCCAGGTGAATTAAAATAAATTGTTGTGCCTTGAATGACCACTTGCAAGCTTTCAAGACCCCAGGAGGTACACAACAAACTAGGAGGTAGAACACAAGCACGAAACATGATATAAGGCCAAATAACTGGGAAGTCCCTTGAAACCATGGCCCTAAACCTCCAAACCTAGGAACCAAGTCTCAAGATGTATTTGGTTGAACATAAGTAACCTCAGCAGCTATTCTCTTTTTTCTTTTCATTATTGTTATAAATATGTCTTTCACACAACTTTTGCCAATTCGACTTTTATAGTTGCACAACTTATTGGCAGCACTTATAATAATTGGCTATGCAATCCTACCCTTAATTGATGAGGTTTTTCCATCAGTGTAAACAAAAACTCAGTGGTCTATAAGCAATAACTTCTGCTTCCCCCCTTCATCCTGCCCCTCGTAACCACTAATAAACTTTAGTCTCTATACATTTGCCTTTTCTTGTCTTTTTATGTAAGTGAGGTCATACAATATTTGTCTTTCTGTGATTAACTTATTTCACTCAGCATAATGTCTTCAAGTTCCATCCATATTGTAGAATGTATCAAGACTTCATTCCTCCTTCTGGCTGAGTAGTATTCCATTGTACATATATACCACATTTTGTTGCTCCATTCATCTGAACATCCAGGTTGTTTCTACCATTTGGCCATAGTGAATAATGCTGCAATGAACATTGGTATACAAGTATCTGTTTGAGTCTCTGCTTTCAAGTTTTTTTTGGTAAATACTTAGGAGTGGAATTGCTAGGTCATACAGTAGTTCGATTTTTAGTTTTTTGAGGAACTGTCACAGTGTCTCCCACAAAGGCTGTACTGTTGCAGCCTTAGAAGTTCTGAATAATGAAGGAGTTCCTACAGTTTCAAGAAAGATCAACTGTCTCCACATTTTCAAAAAGAGAAAAAGGTGTGTGGGTTAGAGAAACAAGTAAATTAAAGGAATTTCTGGAAAAATTTTATAGAATTTATTATAAAACAGAAGTTTTGTGAACTTTTAGAAGAAAAAGTACTGATCTTACATATATTAGTTAATTTGTAGGCAACAGAAAGTTGGAAGATCTAGCTCATAGAAAGAAAAGTCTGGTCAGTGTTCCATAATTAAAAAGGGTAAATATACACAAAAATTAATTCAAATTGTATCAAAGACCTAAATATAAAACCAAAACTATAAAGATCATGAAAGAAAAAATAGAGTCAATGCTAGGAGCCCTAATATACGGTCTAATTAGGAGATAAACCATAACTAACAATACAAAAATACCAGAAGATAAGCTAGATAACTGGAATCTCCTAAAATTTGAACACTTATGCTCATCAAAAGACTTCACTAAAAGAGTAAAAAGAACCTACGAGCTGGGAAAAAAATTTTGGCTATGACATATCTGGCAAAGTCTAATTTTTCTAAAATCTACAGGAAAATCTAACATTTCCACAACAAAAAGACAAATAATCCAATTAAAAATGGGCAAAGAATATGAACAGGCACTTCACCAAAGAAGACATTCAGTTGGCTAACAGACACATGAGGAAATGCTAGCAATCACTAGCCATTAGAGAAATGCAAATCAAAACCACGATGAGACACCACCTCACCCCAACATTACTGGCGTGAATCAAAAACAGAAAAAGACAACGAATGTTGGAGAGGCTAAGGGGAAATTGGAACTCTTCTGCACTGCTGGTGAGAATGTAAAATGGTACAACCATTTTGGAAAAACGATATGGCGTTTCCTTAAAAAGCTAGAAGGAGAGATACCATATGATTTAGCAATCACACTCCTAGGAATATATCCTATAGAAGTTAGAGCTGTCATACGAATAGACATATGCACATCCATGTTCATTGCAGCATTATTCACAATAGCGAAAAATGGAAACAAACTAAGGGCAAACAAACAAACAAACAGATGAATGGATAAACAAACTATGGTCCATACACACAATGGAATACTTTGCAGTGCTAAAGAACAATGATAAATCTGTGAAACACCTCACGACATGGATGAATCTGGAGGGCATTATGCTATGTGAAATAAGTCAATCACAAAAGGACAAATACTGTATGAGACCACTATTATAAAAACTCATGAAAAGGTTTACACACAGAAGGAAACAATCTTTGATTATGAGGGAGGAGGGGGTGGGGATGGAAAAACACTAAATAGGCAATAGATAAGTGGTAACTTTGGTTAAGGGTAAGACAGTACGTAACACTTAAGAAGTCAGCACAACTTGACCAATGCAAAGTCATAGAAGATACCTAGACATATCCTAACTCCATAGGGACCGAGTTACAGGGCTGAGAGCTGGGGATCATGGTCTGGGGAGACATCTAGCTCAATTGGCATAACAAAATTTATAAAGAAAATGTTCTACATCCTACTTTGGTGAGTAGCATCTGGGGTCTTAAAAGCTTGTGAGTGGCCATCTAAGATACTAATGGTCCTACCCTGTCTGGAGCAAAGGAAAATGAAGAAAACTATAGACACAGGGAAAGATTATTTCAAAGGACTATGGGACCACAACTACCACAGCCTCCATCAGACCGAGTCCAGCACAACTAGAGGGTGCCTGGCTACCACCACCAACTGCTCTGACAGGGATCACGATAGAGGGTCCTGGACAGAGCTGGAGAAAAATGTAAAACAAAATTCAAACTCACACACATACAAAAAAAAAATGACCAAACTTACTGGTGTGACAGAGACTGGAGAAACCCTGAGAGTATTGCCTCCAGACACCCATTTAATTCAGTACTAAAGTCATTCTTGAGGTTCATTTTCAGCCAAAGATTAGGCAGGCCCATAAAAGAAACAATAACACACTTAGTTCAACTGTGTATACGAGACTAAATGGGCACACCAGTCAAGGGGCAAGGATTAGAAGGCAGAAGGGGGCAGGAAAGCTGGAAAAATGGAAATGGAGAACCTAAGGTCGAGAAGAGGAGAGTACTGACACATTGCAGGATTGGCAACCAACGTTACAAAACAATTTCTGTATTAATTTTTTAATGAGAAACTAATTTGCTATGTAAACTGTCACCTAAAGCACAGTAAAAAAATAAAATAAAACGAGCACTTATATTTTTCATCCTGCTGTCAACTATTCAACAGAGTCTCAGGAGAGAAGTGTTGATTGGCCAAGCTTAGACACATGCCTACCCCCTTGCCCTGAAAGCACAGAGAAAGAAGGATGTAGACCCTTGGCCATCATGGTCTGAGGCAGGAAGCTTGGTTTGCCTGGCTGCCAAGGCTACAGGCACAGAGGGTTATAGTTCATTCTCCAAAAGGAAATCAGTGTGCTTTTTGGAAAGAAAACAGGATTGTGGACTACAAAAAACTGGCAATTGTCCTCTCAAATTGAAAAACAGATTGAGTTCAGGACATACTTGCCTCTTTCATTTTTTAGAACTGTTCTTGGACAAGTAGATAGAGCATATGTGGTTCCTTCGTCAAGGTCCTTGACAGAGTTTCTCATGATAGCCTTGGACTATGATAGGAAAATGGAAGCTGGCAGATGGTACATTCATAGTTGGTAGAATATCAAAACCATCATTGAATTTCAGCAAAGATTGATCTCAGGACATAGAGTGCTGTACTCTTTTCCGGCTTAACATGTTAATGAGTGAAAAAAAAATATTTTTTAAAGAGTTAAAACTCTTTCAGTTGCAAGTGACAGGAAGTCAACAAGAAAACTTCAGGAGTGAGGCTTCAAGCGTGGTTTGAATTACGGGATTTGACAAATGTGATAAAAAATACTGTCTTTTGTCACCATCTCTGCTTCCTCTCTGTTGGCTTTATGCTATACAGGCTTTTCCACATGGCGCTAAACATGGCCTCTTGACTTTAGTTTTACATTCTACCAGCTTAGCAGCTTCACAGAAAGAGAAGAATTCTCAGCAGAAGCCCTAGGACAACTTTTATTTGCTTGATTTAATCATATGTTCAATCCTAAATCAGTAGCAGTGGCCAGAATAATGGCGTATACCGATTAGCCAGGCCAAGATCATGTACCCACCCACGGAGCCAGGGAAATGGGGCTGCTCCACTCAAACCACCTGGGCTGAGAACAGAGAGAACTAGTTCTCAAAAAAGGAAATTGAGATTCTATGACAAAAAAAGAAGCTGGGTTCTGAGCAGACAAAAGCAATGAACATCGTTTAAAACATCTTTATACAGTTTTCAAATGGCACAAAAATTGATAGAAATGTCTAATATTGACGGGATGGAGGTTAAAAAAAGATTTCAGTAGGCAGTGGAATGGAAAGTTTAACACTGACATCAAAATCTTCGTTTCATAAGTACTGATAGGGTGACTTGCTTCAACAGTAAACCATGAAAGGGTTAGTTGTCTACAAATTCAATTATTTCTTAGCCCTCTAAACACCAAATGCAATTCTACTTAGCTTTGTAAAAGCTAGACTGCTCTGGTGCTTATCGTACCCCCATATCATGCACTGCTTGGGCCACTTCTGGGTGTCTATGTTCAGTTCTGGGCAGTGACAATGACAAACTGCACAGCCAGAGGAAGATACCCCAAAGGAGGAGGCACAATCTATTCCCAAGGGAATCATTCATGTAAGGTATTTTAAAATAGAAACAACACTTTCCCCAATGTTCACCTCCTAATAATTGCAGAAACTTGTAAGTTGACTATATCACATGTAGAGAATGTGTACATTATACAGTGATTTATCTAAGTTCTTTTTAGACACTTGGTATAAGCAAAAGAAACTCTACCTTGGCTGGGCCTTTATTGTCCAGGGGCAAAACAACCCTTTAAACATATACTGTAATGAGTACATATATGAAATAGAGAATCCTTTTGACCTTGATGCAAAAGAAACTAGTCATTAAAATGTCTTTTGAATACAGACACACTTGTCATATGAATACATATCCAATGAGTACAAACCATTACATGAATATATATCCTATGAATACATATCCAATACATACAAATACAAACACAAATACAAAATAATATATCCCTCTGTGTTTTTTTTGGCATGGCTATCAGGAAAGTATTTCTGCATAAGCACAACTAACACAAAAGCAATGGAATGGCTTTAAAGTACGGGGGAAGGACTGTGTTATCTTAAATGTTCTTTTTCTGAAACTTCCTTTAGTGACACATTAACCTCCCTGTTGTCGGCCACAGCACAAAGCCGTTTTCCTCACTTCCTGTTATCTTGTTCTCACTTCACAGAGTGGCTCAGAAGGTGTCCGATGGGAGAGACTGTTTTGGTACACAGGCAAGTGGCAAACAGGAAAAGCAGCCAGCCTGCTGGTTACAGGTTACTAACGATAACGGGGAGAGTAGTTCCTTAGACTTTCCTTGAGCTGTTCAGCTTGAAGTGACAAGACCTAGGACAGATTTAATTTGACTTTTTGAGACAAGGAAAAGTCGCTTCTGGTTTGCCAGAAAACAAAAAGAACTCCTGGTTGAAATCGGGCAACATCTGCAGAAATACTCATGGTCAACAAGGATCAGCTGGTAGGGGAGATTTAGTGAGGGTGGTATGTTAGAATGCACTATGTGAACCACAAAGCCCTATAGAAATGATCTGTGATTGTTAGCCAAGGGAATTTTCTAGGCAACTTCCATATACCACGTCTGTCTTAGTCATCTAGTGCTGCTATAAGAGAAATACCACAAGTGCATGGCTTTAACAAAGAGAAATTTATTTCCTCACAGTAAGTAGGCTAGAAGTCCAAATTCAGGGTGTCAGCTCCAGAGGACCGTTTTCTGTCTCTTTTGGCTCTGGAGGAAGATTCCTTATCCTCAAACTTCCTTTGGTTGAGGAACCTCTCAGGCACAAGGACCTCCGGTCCAAAGGATACACTCTGCTCCTGGTGCTGCTTTCTTGGTTGTATGAGGTCCCCCTGTCTTTCTGCTCGCTTCTTTCTTTTATATCTCAAGAGATTGCCTCAAGATACAATCTAATCCTATAGGTTGAGTCCTGCCTCACTAACACAACTGCCACCCATCTTAGAGGCAGGATTTACAACATATAGGAAAATCACTCAATACCAGGAATCATGGCCCAGCCCAATTGATACACACATTTTTGGGGGGACATAATTCAATCCATGACATCCCACCCTTTGGACCCCCAAAAACCACATCCTTGCAACATGCAAAACATATTCACCCCATCATATCATAGCAAAAATCTTAACTCCAAGTCCAAAATCCAAAAATTCCTCTTTGTCTGTGAAATCTAGAATACAAGTTATCTGCTTTCAAGGGTACAGTGGCAGAACAGGCACAAGCTAGACACTTCCATTACAAATGAGAGAAACTGGAGGAAAAGAAGGCATAACAGGTACCAAGCAACTCAGCAGAACACATTACATTAACCCTCAAAGCTTTGAAAATAATCCTCTGTTTTCTGAGACAATTTACACAATGGCCCCGCCCTCCAGACTCCAGGTATTGGCTACACTCTCTGGATTCTGAATGGAGGCCTCTTGGGCCTGGGATTCAACTCCGCCTTCTAGGCCCACTGAGATGGCAACTCTGCTCCCTCGGCTTTAGGCGCACCATTGTCCTAGTCCATCTGAAAGGCAACTCCACCCTTAGAAACACCAGAGGCCATGGCTCCACCCTGTGAAACTCCAGAGGTCATGGCCATACCTTTTGAGACTGAGGCAGATCCCCTTCTTGTGTTGTCTCTTCAGCTTCTGCTTCCTGGTTTCTTGGCCTCTAGGCTCCTGGGCCCTCCTGCCCACATCTGCCCTGCTGGAGCAAGTGTTCCAAAGCTCTGTAGGTCCACTGATGAGTGCCCAGAGGCACCCCATTCAGCCAGGAAGCCTACACACAGGCACTCAGCTCTCTCCCTCCATGGGTTGGCTCCAGTGCCATCTTACACTGGTCTCCTGATTCTGTTGCTCCTGGTTCTCTGTTGTTGCTGCTTCTCTGCTGCTGCAGGTTCTCTGCTGAGCTGATCCTCTGCTGCTGTCACAACTCTATCCATTCACAGTTTCAAAATGGCTTCCACATTTTACATATCTAGAGCAGCACCCCACTCCTGGTACCAAATTCTGTCTTAGTCATCTAGTGCTGCTATAAAAGAAATACCACAAGTGGATGGCTTTAGCAAAGAGAAATTTATTTTCTCACAGTAAAGTAGGTTAAAAGTTCAAATTCAGAGTGTCAGTTCCAGGGGAAGGCTTTCTCTTTCTGTCAGCTCTGGAGGAAGATTCCTCGTCCTCAAACTTCCCCTGGTTGAGGAGCTTCTCAGGTGCAGGAACCCTGGGTCCAAAGAACATGCTCTGTTCCCAGTGCTACTTCCTTGGTGGTATGAGATGCCCCTGTCTCTCTGCTTGCTTCTATCTTTTATGTCTCAAGAGATCGCCTGAAGATACAGTCTAATCCTGTAGGTTGAGTCCTGCCTCACTAACACAACTGCCACCCATCCTCCCTCATTAACATCACAGAGGCAGGATTTACAACATATAGGAAAATCACACAATACCAGGAATCATGGCCCAGCCCAATTGACACACACGTTTTGGGGGGGACATAATTCAATCCATGACACACAGGAATCAAATTGACCAAATTTGTGGAAAGAAAGGATGGAAAACCTTAATATCATCAGTCAGAACAAGGCCAGTTGCTGACTGTGGAACAGACCATCAATTGCTCATATGTAGGTTCAAGTTGAAGTCCAAGAAAATTGTATCCCCCCAAAATATCTGTCAACTTAGCTGGGCTGTGATTATCAGTATTGTGTGATTGTCCACCATTTTATGTGATTTTCCTATGTGTTGTAAATCCTATCACTATGATGTAATAAAATGGATTAGTGGCAGTTATATTGATGAGGCCTACAAGATTAGGTAGTGTCTTAAGCCAGTCTCTTTTGAGATATAAAAGAGAGAAGAGGGCAGAGAGACATGGGGACCTCATACCACCAAGAAAGCAGTGCCAGGCGTAGACGTGATTTTCCTACGCTGAGATGCTCCCAGACCAAGGGAAGACTGATGACAAGGACCTTCCTCCAGAGCCAACAGAGAGAGAAAGCCCTCCCCTGGAGCCGGTGCCTGGAATTTGGACTTCTAGCCTACTGGGCTGAGAGAATAAACCTCTCTTTGTTAAAGCCATCCACTTGTGGTATTTCTGTTATAGCAGCACTAGATGACTAAGATACTTACATTCACACAAAGACCTGTACATGAACATTCATAACCATTTTAGTCATAATCTTTCCAAACTGGAAACTCAAAAACTTTAAATAGATGACTAGATAAACAAACTGTGGTACATCCACATAATAGAATACTACTCAGTAACATAAAGGGTCAAACTATTGTGTAAGCAATAACTTGGCTATATCTCAAAGGCATTCTACAGTGAAAAATTCAGCTCAAGATTGCATATTGTACAATTCTATCTATATTACATTATCAAAAAGAGAAAACTATAGGGATGGAGAACAGATCACTGGCTTCCAGGGGTTAGGGGTAGGGAGAATGTACGGCTACAAAGCAGTAGAATGAGAAAATTTTTTGGAATGATGTAACTTTTCTGAATCCTGATTATGATGGTAGTTAATTAATCAATATGTGTTAAAATTCATAGAACTGTATACCAAAAGGGGGAAAAAGTCAATTTTATTGCATATTACTTTAAAATTTAAATTAAAAAATAAAAGTGAATGCACACTAATTCTGTGAGTTTTTTAGTGTTGATTGTTTTCATTAGGTTAATTTGGTAGTCCGTGATTTCTAATAAATTCATGAAGAGTAGTGCCCATTTTGCCTGAATACCCTCTGCCATCTTCAATAAAAACATAACTTAATTACCTCTATGTACACTTTTTTCCCAAGTGTCTAAAATGTCGACGATGTGATCTTGTGTGGTACCAACCACTTCCACAGATATTTTCAGGACTCTGTATTATCCCATACCATTACCACTCACTGAAGTGATAATTTTTTGCCATTTTAAATTCTATTCTCATAACCTCTGAAAAGGGTCTTACCAGTTGACCATCTCTTTCCCTCTACTACTGACTGTAGCTCCAAATTGTGTCACTACATCCTGCATAGCTCCTCACCTGCTTCCAAGGTAGCAAGAATGGATGCCAAGCCTACAAAGAAGACCCAGGCTATGTAGTTTCCAGAGGTAGCAGCCCCTGGATGGTTCACATCTGTTTGCTAGATGTGGTGTCAATGGCTAGGTTGCAGGGTTTACGTGATGGAGCTTCTACATCTCTACTGCTGCCTGTTGTTCATTTTAACATTTGTAAGGCTGTGGTTAGGAATTGTTATTCATTCATATGTTGTAGGCTGTAAGCCCTATATACTAAATCACAATAGCTTGCTTTACGGCTAGAAATGACAGATAGAGGATCCCCTAGCATCCTAAATTCTGTCTGACTTCTTGGTTTTCCTCTATTTCTTTCCAAATGATTTTAAGAATGCTCCTATTTCTGGAGTTGAGGTTGCTTCTAGTCAAAAAACAATCCAGTTAAGTCTAGCTTATTGGAACACAAATTGGTTAGAAGTTTATCCATAAGAATATAATCTTCAACAAGACACTTACAATATTCCCAACGAACATCATTGTAATGGCACCAAACATTAAGAGCAAAAATTTCTCCCAGGCCCAGCTACGTGAAGTGTCCCACATCCTTTACTAAAATGAAGCCAACCTGATGTGTCCTCAAGGGCATTTTTAGCCCCATCCGCTCAAAACCAAACTGAAAAGATTCTAATGGGTAGTCATGACTGCATCCTCATCTTATTCAGTAAGAGTTGACTGTAATATCCAGTACTTACAGCTGATACTCAAAGATTCAGCTCCCCTGTCAGGCTGTCTTCTGTATTCTGAACTTGAAACTGATATAATGACTCATCTTTTTTAGTGCCTTGTGTTCCACACACGTTCTAATCTTCTTAAAGTCTTTGATCTCATCACAATTAGAGCCACGTTCAGACTATAAACCCATTGATGTTGAGTCGATTCCAACTCATAGCAACCCTATAGAACAGAGTATAACTGCCTCATAGGATTTCCAACTGGTGGATTCAAACTGTCAAGCTTTCGATTAGCAACCTTTGCTCTTGACCACTGTGTCACCAGAGCCACACATTCAGACTATAAGACTGGAACATATTTAAGAAATTTCTTGAATTGCTGTCTAACCAACCCAGATTCTTAGAACATTTCCTAAGAGATAGGGAAGCCATTTTTGAACACCCCACAACCTACTTATGGGGAGAGAGCATCTTACTCCCAGGTTATAGCTTTACCCTCAACTTCTCATTCCGTTCTTCAGGCAACTGGGTAATCACCAAAGTCAAAGCTTGCAACAATGAATTACCTGGTTGGCCTCACCTCCCATTCCTACCTACACTTATTGCCACCAAACAAGGAACCAGTTGACTGATTGCAGCCTGGGGCTCCAAGTACGTTTCCCAAAGGATCCCAGTACATCTTTTCCAAAAAAATGGAAGGAGGACTCATACCTCAAATCATACACAAAAACTAACTTAATTGGATCAAAGAATTAAATATAAAACCTGAAAATATAAAGATCAGAGAAGAAAAATAGGGACAATGCTATGGGCCCTAATATATGGCATAAATAGAATATCAAACATAACTAAAAATGCACAAACTGCAGAAGGTGAACCAGACAAATGGAACCTCCTAAAAATTAAACACTTATGGTTATCAAAAGACTTCTCCAGAAGAGTAAAAAGAGAACCTACAGACTGGGAAAAAAAAAATTGGCTACAACATATCCAACAAGGGTCTAATCTCTAAAATTTATAGAAGATTTTGTCACCTCAACAAGAAAAAGAAAAACAATCCAAGTAAAAAATGGACAAAGGATATGAACAAACACTTCACCGAAAAAGACATTCAAATGGCTAAAAAATGCATGAAGAAATGCTCATGATCATTAGCCATTACCCATAAACCCATTGCTGTCGAATCGATTCTGACTCATAGGGGCCCTATAGGACAGCGTAGAACTGCCCCATAGGGTTTCCAAGGAGAGCCTGGTAGATTTGAATTGCTGACCTTTTGGTCAGCAGCCTTAGCTCTTAACCACTATGCTACCAGGGTTTCCAATAGCCATTAGGGAGATGCAAATCAAAACTAAAACAAGATACTATCTCACCCCGACGTTACTGGCACTAATCAAAAAAAGAGAAAATAGCAAATGTTCACTGGTTGAATATAAAATGGTGCACTATGACAAATGGCATGGCACTTCCTTAAAAACCTAGAAGAAATGCCATATCACCCAGGAATCCCACTCCTAGGTATATAAACCCTGAAAAAATAAGAACCGTGACACAAATAGATATATGCACACCCATGTTCACTGCGGCATTAGTCACAGTAACAAAAAGATGGAAACAACTTAAGTGCCCATCAAAGAATGAATGTATAAACAAACTGTGGTCCATATACACAATAGAATACTATGCAATGATAAAGAATAACAATAAATCCTTGAATCATCTCACAGCATGGATGAATTTAGAAAATATACTGAGTGAAATAAGTCAATCACAAAAGGACAAATATTGTATGAGACTACTATTATAAAAAAGGTTTACACAAGGAAAAAAAAAATCTTTGATGGTTACCAGGAAAGGGGGAGGGAGGAAGGGAAAATATACTAAATAAATAGAAGACATATGTTAATATTAGTGAAGAGAAAGGCAATACACAATATGGGTGAAGTCAGCAAAACATGACCAAGGCATGGGAGGACACTGAGCGGAATACAAGAACAAGGGGCAACAACAATGATTATTATAGCATAGACAGTACTGCAACAATAGTATTAACAAACACTAATTTACCAATGGATACATAGGTAGATAAATGTGCCAAGATGTGTGGAAGGGTGCAAGGGAACACACCCACCTGCAGATATAAGCTTCGTGGTGGATATTTCTACACACATAACTGTTGTTTTTGCTGTTAGGTATCATCCAGTTGGTCCTGACTCATGGCAACACCGTGTACAACAGAACCAAACACTGCCCAATTCTACGCCATCCTCACAATTACATAACTGTAGGTGCTGCTTATGCATAGACAATATAGCACTCAAGGGCCACAATCAGGGCACCTTCTTAGACATAACCAAACACCTCAAGGGATGAAGTTCCTAGGTTCAAAGGCAAAGGACTATAGACTTAGGCAACATCTATATCAACTGGCACAACATCGTTCATAAAGTCAGAGTTCTGCATCCTACTTTGGTGAGTAGCATCTGAGGTCTTAAAAGGTTATGAGTGGACATCTAAGATACAACTATTGGCCTCTCACCATCCTGAGCAAAGGAGAGTGAAGAGAACCAAAAACCCAAGAGAGCAATCAGTCCAAAGAAACAATAGACCACGTGAACCACAACCTACACGACCCCGTGACTGGAAGTTTGCAGAGAAAGGGCAGGAAAGAAGTTGAGAACGAACAAGCAGATGACCCAGTGTACTGGTGTTAACATTCATTCTCAAGTCGTACGCCTTTTAGTAGCTCCGAGATTTCTGCTGTCTCCCTCTACTGACCTTCCCAAAACCTTTATTGCTCCTTACTGGTCCACTCTTACACTCCAATCTCTTTGCTAGTAGTTTAAAAGACATGCAGATGCAGAATGTCCAAGGTTTGGGTCTACAGCACTGGCCTGGTTTTTCAGCCCGTGTCAAGCTGTAATTCCACAATATGATGGTAAACTCTACCCTACAACCCCCAACCTCTGACCTGCCACCCCCTGCTCAAGTATAACTGTGTATAAATATAGCTTTATACATAGTATAAATATTTTTACATATAAATACATAAATATCGCTATGTATATGGCCATGATATGTAGGGGGACACATTGGTGCTAATGTTGACTGTTAACAGAGCATGATGTAGTTGAGAGCAAAGATGGTGCAAATTATTGATACAAGGTTCCCTTTCGGTCACCTGCTAGTCCGCAGAGGTACTTCCATAGATGGTAGACTTCTCTTGCCTCCTGCCTCTCTCCTCCATGATCCTTCCTTTTTTTCTCTATTTACCTTCATGGGATCCTTTATGCTTCCTTGCTGGTCTTAAGCCATGTATGGAGAACAGCCACTGCTATGTAAATGATGTATGTTCAATGTGAGAGCTTATTAAGTGTTTATTAGTTATTAACACCCTTGCTAGATGTATGATACATACATATCCCTATCTCTATCTCTCTCTGAGTGTGTGTTCTTCCCTTCCTTTGATATGATATGGCTTTCCCAGGTTGACTCTGGTTCTTGCTCAAGAGGAGTTATTACATTATGCTTATTTTTCTACTGTGTGTGGTCTTTTTAAATACCTGCTTCCTCTAACTGGATTGTGAGTTTCTCTGGGGCTCCGTACTCCCCTGGTACAGAGCAACCCATTGTAAGCACTTCAGAGCTTACTTCATGGTTGGAAAACGAGAGAAGAGGGACAGAGGGCTGGGAATTAGTGTTGGTAAGATGACTCTCCACCTTCGGCCAGCAGTCACCTGGCAACACTCCCACTTTCTACGTTCGCTCAGGAAGGAAACATGAAGGTGTAGGGGGCAGCTCTTGCATTGCCTGCCTGGCCCACAACCTCTTTTTTGAGAACCGTTAGAACCATCAGCTTGTTTCCATCCCTGTGACTCTCAGTCTCATCCAGAGGACCATGAGAGCCGCCTCTCAGTTATAACATGGTAGATTATTTTTGTGCTTTAAAATAATGGAATTATATTGTATGAACAGTTTTGTCTCTGGAATCTTTTGCTTAACATTACCACCGTTGCTGTGAAGTCAGCTCTGACTCATGGCAACCCCTTGTGTGTTAGAGTAGAACTGTGTTCCTGTAGGGTTTTCAATGGCTGATTTTTCAGAAGTAGATTGCCAGGCCTTTTTCCCAAAGTGCCTCTGAGTGGACTCGAACCTCCAACCTTTTGGTTAGCAGCTGTATGTGTTAATGGTTTGTGCCACCCAGGGACTCCTTTGCTTAACATTATGTTTTTGGAATTCCCCATGTAGTTGCACACGGCAATATCTCATTGATTCTCTTTGCTGAATAGTATTTCATTGCCTTCTTTTTTTTTTTTTTTCCACTTGTTTGAATGGATTCCTATTTCTTTCAATCAAGCAAGCCATGACTAAAGAAGGGAGTGAAGCATAATACTGGCTTTCCCAGAGAAACCACAGGCATGGAAGATGAAGTCCCCAGGAGGCCTTCCCTCCTCAAGCTGGGGCATTCCTCTTATATCCAGTGAACTTCAGAGCCACACAGTTTTGCTGAGTGGGTTCAGAGACCTGCATGGCAACTGTCTCTGATCTTGCACACATTCGACTGTCTTCTGCTAGCCAAACACCATGTGGGGTTAACCCCTTTGCATGCTGCACACTTGGCATTTTCTAGAAGCCCTTTGAGGTGGCCATAAAGTCTGGAAATAGACAATATTTTATCGTATTTATTGTACTGTCAACAAACCATTCATTACATCTTCACCTATGTTCCCAGGCTTGTTAGCCACTTTGTAAAATCAAGGTGTCTTTTCTCTTTTTTCATAATGAGTTGAGAAATGAGAGTTGAGATAAGGGACCAGGGGAGGGCACTATGATTTGAGCGAGAGTTATCTCAGTAGATGCTTGCATGCGGATAGAGAGCTCTTCTCTGGTCCGAGTAGAAATAGTGTGGGTGGTGGATACTTTTATTACATGAATATACCCTGTTTTTCTCATTGGTAATAAACACATTGGTAAATTGCACAAGGGAATTCAGGAAAGAGAATTTCAAAATTTAAAGAAAAATTGTTGACACTAAATTATTCTTCAGTATAAATATGAGGGATGGGTTGTTATACCAAAGCCAGTAGAAACAGGCAAGATAATGCCTCTACATGTTTTTCTTAATATTCTACAGAACCATAGTTTTAAAGACCTATTTTTTAATTTGTAATTTAATCTTATTTTTCTCACTGCCACTCCTTTCACAGTATGCCTTGTAATCCTACTGGACTCTTGCCCAGTAATGGGGACATTTCCTAAACTGTACTGCAGTTGATAGTGTTTAGCCCTGAGGAAGCCAATCAAAGAAAAGCCTTGCTGAAGTGTAACTTTATCTCCAGGGATCTTTTAAGCTTGGTGGACTACCCAGCACATGGGCCAAACAAGGTGGTTGCTTTTTGATGTCTTCAAGTATCCAGGCACTGTAGATCCACGTGTCCTGGAGCCTGAAGGCTGCCAGGGCTTGTAGGTCTGACCACACACAGAGCTGGGCTTTAATCCTGGGCTTGCCAGGAGGAGAGGTGTGATTGATGACCCTTGAGGTTGGGGTTTGGGGAATTCGGTCCTTTCAGCCCATGGATGAGGCATGAGTTGTCATGCCCAGTGCCTTGAAGCATAGAGACCCAGTTAAATTGACTAATAAGAAGCTTCGTACTGGGCAGTTAGTTCCTCAAAGTGTTTTCTTTTTTCTCATTTGAGTCTCCTGTTAGGAGACATAACTAAAAGTTTGGATTCTGAGTTTTTGTTCTAATCTATTGTACATACATGTGTATCCTTGAGCAGCGGTTCCTTAAATACTTCTAAGTTTCAGTTTCATCATCCATAAAGAGAGTGAACTTGATAGTTTCTCGGTTCCCTTCCCTCACCAACATCTGATTTTTCCAGGTCTTACTAGTATGCCAGTTTCACATGGGATATCGAAGATTATTGTGTAACGTTCTAATCATGAAGTCATTTGTGCTGAATCTTATGAATAAAAGCTATTCAGTGTGAGCTATGAATCTATTACTATACGGAGTGCTTCACATGAATAATCTCATGTAATTCCCCACCAACCAACGTGTTGGGGAGGATGTATTGATCACCTCAGATGTCCCAGATACTGTGCTAAACTGCCTAAAAACCAAACAGGTTGCCATCGAGTCAATTCTGACTCATAGCAACCCTATAGGACAGAGTAGAACTGCCCCGTAGGGTTTCCAAGGAGTGGCTGGTGGATTCGAACTGCTCATCTTTTGGTTAGCAGCTGTACTCTTAACCACTGCTCCACCAGGGCTCCAAGCACTGCCTAACACAGCCCATGTTATGCTATTGAGCATAAAATGTCATCAACTGAATGAATTATACCATTAAATCCTCACAACATCCTTAAGAGATGAGCAATATTGTCTTATTTTAGAGGAGAGAAAAAGGAGGCACCAGGAGTTTAAGTGATGTAGTGAAGAATCCAGTCATGCAGCTACTAAGTGCCAGTCCTTGCCTCCGATTATCCCTGTGTCAGAGATGAGAACAACGAAATGCTTTTCCCAAGGTCATGCAGCCCCTAGATGGCTGAGATGGAAACCAAATCCAGGTAAATATTGCCCCAAGATAATAGGACAAGGTTAAGAAAAATCCACTAACTTGAGGTCATTGCTATTTGTCAGATGTGCTTGGCAATGATTACTTCAAAAGAAACAATTTTTACCCTTGCTTTTTTGGCTTATCTGGGGCAGGAGTATCATCTTTACATAAAGAGCTGGGAAATAAAAATTTGATTTCTTTGGAGAGATCACTTGATATTTGGATCTGGTTTTATTTGGTGATATTTGAAAGAACTCTTATGCCAAAAATCTGAGTCAAACTGCTTTCCTGGCATCAAATATGGAAAAAAAAAAAAAAAAAAAAAGAATGATAAACACTGCTCCTTGTATCATAAGCATCTCCCCCCTTGCTTGGGTAGGATTTATTACAGTGCTCCACCAGGTGGCACAATAGTGAAGACAGGGCTCTCAGACACTGCAACTCTGTGACTTTCTGCTAGGAAATAGTTCGGGTAGACTAATGGTTACTCCTAAGAAAGCAGCTGCTCAGTGAAAGGGATATGGTCGTCCACCTTGCCAGCAGGACACAGCCTGCATACGGAAGATCCTTCACATGAAGAACAATGGTCTCAGAAAAAGTCAGGCCGGAAACATCTTCTAAGTAGGTGATGGAATATGGTCCTGAGTAGCTCCTGTAGGACTAGAATCAGGAGAATGGAGTTTGGGTCTCTGCTGCTAATATGTGAGAACTTGGGAGACTTATACTTTGTGTTTCTCTGGGCCATATAGTGTCCTCACCTGTAAGGTGGGGGTTGAACTAGATCAGGTTCTTCACAGGGTGTTATGAAGTTGATGATCCAATTTCCTGAAGTTGTATAAAAATCTTTGTGTGTATATGCCTATGTGTGTATGTGTCCATTGCTTTCAACAGATTCTATTCAGAGGCAGTGAATCCTCAAAATGTTAAAACATCTGGATTAAATGATTTCTAAGGTCCTTTTCTAGCTTCAACATTCTATGATGCTATAATTTTCCTGGGGAGGAATCTAGGCTGTCACGCTAATTGGATTAAGTCCCTAGTTAAGTTCTAAGTCAAATCCTTTCTTACACGCTCTCTAATGGTTTTGTTAGGGCAGTCACACCTAAGTTTAAGGAGTTCTGCAACACCTTCTCTGGTAGACTAGGTGGCATGTCACGTGACTGATGTGGTTCACTGGCGAGCATTGGCAGAGACAGACCAGAGGAACTATGACAGCAGCCTGCCAAACCCCACGGGAGTACAGTGGTGGAAGCAGGTGGTAATTATCATCCTTTGGACGAACAGGATATGCATTTTTTGGGAGTGGGTAAGAATTTCTGGTTAGACAAGCTTCAAATTCTTTGGCCTACTTTGAAGGTGCTGCCAGTTCCATCAGCGAGGATGAGATTTTGTTTCCTGATGGGCACCTGCTCAGCCAAGAAGGAAGGCTCAGCTGGGAGGAGGGAATATCATTTTCTGAGGCATTGTCATGCAAATAAAGGCTTCTTCCAAAATTAGGTTGTAACTGCAGAGGAGTGTCATGGTCCCACCTTTTTGGCTCAGGAAAAAAAAATCACTTAAGTCTTTTTTACAGAAGTAGGTTTGGCAGCTGAGTAATATAATTACATAGGTTACCAACAGAAACAGAGATTTCAACTAGTCCTAGATATACATTATTTGTGAAGGTAGGAGCTTGAGGAAGAAGGGCAGGAACTACTGATTGGGAATACTTTCAATGGGAGAACCCCGTTATTAGACAGAGGACACTGTCCATATATTACATTCACAGGAGGGCTTAGATGCATAGAGATGTTGGGATTTATGATCAATGCCTGGGGAGAGAAGCTAAGAGAGAGTGCAATGCCTCCAAAGTGTCAAAGTCAGAGTCTTGGCCAGAACGGGTGTTGAGTATAGGAAAGGCAGTCCTTCCTTGCAGTTTGGAAGATCTAGGCTGGTTACCTTCTAGAATGGCCTGACCCATTGCCTAAGCCAATGATTCTCAATCCTGGATACACATTAAAATCACCTTTTAAAAAATTACTGTCATCCCAGATAAAAAAGAATCTTGAGGATAGTGCCTGGGCATTACTATGTTTAAAAAAAAAATCTCTCCTGGTGACTTCGATATGTTACCAAGATTGAGGATCACTGGCCTAGACCAATGATGGCTAGTATGGTATATGGATGCCACAAAACTCACAAGAGATGTTTAACAATTATAGCATTCTTTCTACAATGTTAGGGTTTGTGCATAACGCATGGTACGTAGTATGTGCTCATCAAGCATTTAGTCAATCTGGTGCTAGTTAGGGGTGAGGTGAGTGGTGACACCTTTCAGTGTCAGGGTTTCAGTTTGTTTTCAGGGAAAGGCCAATGAAAATCATCCTTTCTATTTATCATTCATCTACTATTTAAATTTTGTCTCCCTTTTTTTCTTGTTCTTTCTTCTCCTTTCTCTCTTTTCTTGATATGATATATGCAAACTCCAGGAGGTTGGGTAGAAGTTAAAAGCATAAGAGGAAAGATGAAAAACAACGAGAGCGTCATTATAGTTTCCTCAACTATTAACTAGGGGAGCACAATCTTTCTCTTCTACCTTTATCCCAACACCAACCCCAAACGGAGGAGCTCTGTTATGCATCTGGAAAAAGCCAGGTTGACCCAATGACAGCCACTTAGTCCAAGGAGATGGTCACACTTTCAGAGGGATGAGTAAAGGCATCAGAAATAAAACTGGGACACGAGAAAAGCTTTTTCTAAAAAGAGCCCTCTTTTGTTTCTCCTCCATGCTGTCGTCAGTAAGCAGGCTTGCTTGTGGAAAGCCCAGTTGAATCTAGGTAAAGGAAACATGACCTATGAAGAAGAATAGGTTTACTCCAGGCTTCATGCTATTCCTCACAGCATGAAACTCTTCTATCTGAGGGGTCAGGACTAGCAAATAGAGGGAAGGGAAAGGAATCGATTTCTTGGGTTACCTCTTGCTTGATCCTTAAATTAAAAGGGCAAAAGAAATCTTTGGGACTCACACAAGGGTCATTTCAACTCTCTGGGAACTCAAATGCCTTCCTAGATACAGAATATACATTTATCCTTTGTCCCGTAGATTCTTCAAGACTTTTTTTTCATTCATGCACTCATCATGGTTTATAAGCGTGTGTTTTCTTATTGTTCATCTCTCCCATTATACTGTTCCTTAGATGAGGATGAAACTATGAGTATTTTGTTCACCATTGAATCCAAGATGCCTTGCATACTGTCATATAGTAAAAAAAAAAAAAAAAAATATAGTAGGCACTCAAAATTGTGTTGAATGAATGAATAAGTGAATGAATTAATGAAATGAAGTGTGGCAGTTAACAGCTGGCAGGGAATTCAGTTTTTTTTTTTTTTTTGGCCATGTCTAAATGGGAAATATGATAAACCAGTCATCTCCTCTCTACCATGCATCTTATAATTTTATGTCATTGCATAAAAATTCTTACAGCATTTATTGCCCAAGGAGGCAGAGAACAAATGGTAGTAGTTTATGATATCCTCACTTTTTATTTGTGTTTATATTTTTAAAGTCAGTCCTTTGACTTTTCCTCCTTAAGGCAATTATCCTAATCTGAAGAAGAGTTACTGAGCCTCCCTGTGTGTGATGGAGGACAGACATAAAAGTCCCAGGCTGTCTCATGAACCCTCCAGGAGCTCATAGTCTAGAAGGGGAGATAAAAGATGGGGCAATTTTTATACCATTGCTTGAGTATCAGGATACACTGGGGACACATAGAAAGATACCCCACCCAGAGAGGAGTGGCTTCCAAGCAGGTATTTGGGAGGAAAATTAGGGCAAGCAATGCTATGAAAAGCAAGGGAAGGGCCAATTCCAACAAGGGGAAATGCTCCCATCTGAGAATTGGGTGGAGAATGGATCCCAGAGGGCAAGCTGAGGACAAGGATGAGTTGAACAGCTGCTGAAATAAATTAGGTGGAAATGGTGGAGGCTGAGAATATGGCAGTAAGTGAGAATTGTGAGGAGGTAGACATCCAGTGGGAAGGGAAGCAAAGCAAAGAGGGTTGAGGGCAGAGACTTGTGGCAAGAGACATTCTAGGGATGATGGAGAAATAGGAGCCCATGGATGAGACTAACTAGGAGTTACTGTAGTGGTGAGAAGCCTGGCAAAGAGCAATTAGGAAGTTCAGTCTGTAGACTGTAAACAGAGAGAGTGGCCAGTCGTGTCAGGTGTTGGTGACCTTGGCAGGAAAAACTGCAATGGTGAAATGCAGACAGCAGTCAGGTTATAGGTGAGAGAGGAGTGAGGTGCAGACCATTCCTTCTAGATGTTTTCCTGAAAAGAAAAGGAGGAAGGTAGGTTGGTAGCTAGAGGGAGATGTAGGACCAAAGTAAGCCTTTGAACGTGGGAGAGAAGGGTTCATACGTATAGGCTGAGAGGAATCCAGCACAAAGTGAGAGATGGAAGAGACAGGAGATGGGGCCTGTCTTTAAACAGTTTCCTTCTGTATATCATCAATGACTTTTCCCTGTGAAGCATTTTTAGATTCTCCTGCTGAAGTTAATTGTAAATTAGACTGCAAGCTTCAGACAGGGTTGAGCCAAATCTGATCTGTTATTGATAAGCCTTCGCATTTAGCAGTCTTCTAATAGCTGGATTACTTTGACTTCTTGGTTCAGTGGCTCTTAATCTGGTGTCCACACACCCCAGGGGGTCCATATATATATATATATATATATATTTTTTTTTAAGTATAATTCTCAATTTAGTATATTTCATTTCCTTTGTAATTCTACATATTTTGTTTTATGCTTTTGAAAACGTTACCTGAGAAACTGCATATTGGTTTCCCCAGACTGTCAATGAAGTCCTTGGCCCAAAGGTGATGGAGAACCTTTCACCTTCGGCCATGCTTTAAGGTATAGCTATTACCTGCTCTGTATCTGGAAACTAACGTCTTTCTCCCGCCTCCTTTTCTCACCCATTCATCTCACCTGTTTCGGATTGACTGATGAATTGGGGGAAATGATAGATGGAGAATACCTTGTGCTAATGATTCTTAAATGATACGTAAGAATCGCACTTAGAAGGAAACAAAAAAAGTACAGATATGAAAAACTTACATTTTGCATTTTCACCCCAAGAGAGCTTGATTTAGAAGACTGAAGAAGGAGTACACGAATCTGCATTTTTTTAAAAAAAACAAGCTCCTCAGGTAATCTTGGTACAGGTGGTTTGAGGACAGCGTTAGGAAACATATTGCATACTGTTCCCTGGCCTTTTTTTTTTATTAAGGTGCCCTAAATACGCTGCAAGCCTATCAGATGTTTGCAGTTACTTTAGGAAATGTCAAGCCCTCAAAATTAAACTTTTTCCACCTTTCGTAGAAGGATGGCTGCCATCTCTAATATTTACACATGTGAGCAAACCGACCTCTGTGTGTAAGTGTTCTGAGAGGCTCCCCTGTGAAGGCTCATCACATCACAGTTGAGAACAACATGCAAATCCCTGCAAATGGGGGGCTGTGTTAATGGAGGCTGACGGGATGGAGGGAACTGGAATGCTGCTCTTAGAGAGAGACATTTTTAAGCTTTTGAAAATAGCAAGGGCTGCAAACGTAGGAAATGAGGGTAAGAGGAGATAAAGTAAAGAAGGTGATGATGTCCCAAGGAAAAAGTCTAAATTGTACAGTTGACAATTTTTTTCCTGTGAAGTCGCCACAAAATAGGCCAGGAATTTCCCATAATACCAAACCACCAGGTAGCTTTTGTGGGGGGTTACTTCCCTCACATTCTCAAAATTTCAGGTGATCCCAAGGGCCACAGTTTAGAAAGATGTCCCATTCTGAAGATGGCTCATGACTGTAGGACTCTGGCAATATCAGTCTGAGTGTCAACCAACGATGAATTTCTCAAATCTGATTTATGATTCTAAGTAATGATAGAGTCACTGAGCCTCTGGGTCTGGGAGAACCTTGAATGGAGCCTCCATTTTCTTGTCTCTCTGAGTTGAACAAAGAGCCCATTCCTCATTGCTAAGTCAATGGTACAGGCTGGGTTCTATTTCCAGGTATGTCAAACTCCTCCCAACAAAACTGAAACTGAATATTTCAGCACCTTGCAACTTACGGAGGAATTTTTAAACTCGTTTTAGCAGTGGAGCTAATCAGGAGAGAGGAGGTAAAAGACATACGATCTGTCTCCATCACCTGTACTTAAATAAAAGCG
This sequence comes from Elephas maximus indicus, assembly GCF_024166365.1. Taxonomy (NCBI): domain Eukaryota; kingdom Metazoa; phylum Chordata; class Mammalia; order Proboscidea; family Elephantidae; genus Elephas; species Elephas maximus. The sequence goes on from NC_064843.1 coordinate 45,106,251, forward strand.
ATATTCCAATAATAAAGCGAGTCCAGTCTCTGCATCTTGTGTCTATTCAATGTGTTAGGTTTCAGTACGCCTGCAAAGATATATCAGATGCTATACCCAACATCAAACAGTCTATGACCCTTTGGTTCTAAAACCATGTTTGTTTGTTTTTAGCTATTCTTATCAGGTGTTTTGGTTGACCTAGTATGTTACTGAATGCAGCTTTTACATTTATGGGGAAAAAAAGAATCAAAAGTGTAATAGTATACTTCTCCATCCGGCAAAACCATTTTGCTATATGACAGACATGAATGGACAGCAACCATCAGTTAAATAACATTAGTCAATGGATAGCAAGGTGAAATGGGGTATATTTCTTGTACATTTCTCTGATCTAATAGGATTTAAAATCTTCAAGATCACTGGTTTGACAGGGTCTTTTCCTTAACAGTTGCTGACTGTAATTATTCATGAAAAACATTTTTGGATTCATCTGCTTTTCTTTCTCCTTGACCCAAAGAAAACTATGTACGGGACATATTCTTTCACTCTTCTATGGCAAAACCAAGCTCATACTTTAATTACAGATTTTTACAAATAATGAGTAAAGAATATAATCATAGACCCCTCTGGCAGACAATGTTGGCTGATACCCAGCAGCCACTTGTCCACCCTCTTTTCTTGCCTATAGAGACCCCTCTCTATTATAGATGTTAAAAATATCAGATACTTGCTTCTCAGCCTTCCTTGCAGACAGGCTAAGGAAACTGAGGAGGATATATGCTCACAAGATCTCTGAGGAAAAGTTTTCTTCCCTAATAAGAGACTGATGGTTGAGAAGTGATCCCTTCCCTCTCTATTGACTGGCTTTAAACCTAGTTGTGTGAGGATATGTGCTTGTAACTGTGGCAGCCATCTTGTGGCTGTGACAGAAAAACCAAGAGGTCGCCAGTGAAGTAGACTCAGTGCTCTGACATGGTTGAACTGTTCATTTAACCAACCCTGAGAACACCTGCCTCTGGACATTGTATTTTGTGCAGTTGGGTATCCTGTTACTTGCAGCCAAAATCATTCTAACAATGCTCTTATGTTATCTACAAATTGGGGATGATTTTTTGTTTTCCTTCCCTCGTTCATTCAGCAGATGTTTACTGCGTACCCACGAAAGGCTAAGCACTCTGCTAGGCGCTGGGGCTGTAACTGGTGAGTATCCTAGACATTGTTCCTGTACTTCCGGGGATTCCAGACTAACAAGAGACAGAAACTAATTAGAGAGCTATGAGACGTAACAGTTAGCTCGATTTGGTTGAGAGTTTGTGGTCAGGGAAGGCTCATATTTGAGTGATATTTAAGACGCCATCTGAAGAATAAAACCAGTTGCCTTAGAGTTGACTCCGACTCATGGCGACCCCACGTGCGGGAGAGTAGAACTCTGTTCCATAGAATTTTCAATGGTTAATTTTTCAGAAGTAGATCACCAGACCGTACTTCTAAGACACCTCTGGGTGGACTTGAACCTCCAAACTTTTAGGTTAGCAGCTGAGCAGGTTAACTGTTGGTACCACCCAGGGACTCAATAGGAATTAATCAGATAAAAAGGTTTGTTCTCATTGTGCTTTTGTGAATTAATTAAAAAATATAGTCTCCTAAGAGCTAATGAAAGGAACCTTGGTGGTGCAATGATTAAGCATTTGGCTACCCACCAAAGGGGTTCTGGTGGCGCAATGGTTAAGAGCTAGGGCTGCAAGCCAAAATGTTGGCAGTTTGAATCCACCAGCCACTCTTTGGAAACCCTATGGGGCAGTTCTATTCTGTCCTATAGGGTCTCTATGAGTTGGAATCGACTCAACAGCAACAAGTTTTAAGGTTTTTGCTAACCTAAAGTTTAGAGATTTGAATCCACCCAGTTGTTCTACAGGAGAAAGACCTGAAAACCTAAGTCCATAAAGATTGCAGCCAAGGAAACCCTATGGAGGAAGTTCTACCCTATCATGTGGGGTCACTAAGAGTTGAAAATTGACTCGATGGCACTCAACAACAAAAGCCAATGAAGTTAATGATTAGAATCATAGGAGAAAGTCAAGTCACCTGCAGTTGTAAGAATATGTAGCTGACTTTCTCCTGGATGAGAGTGATACATGGGGGTGACATATGGGCTTGATATGGCAGGATTCTTGTGGACTCTCCTGACCCTCTTACCACGTGTCCCCCACATACCTTATTGTCAACATTTTTATAAATAGAAAACATTGTAGTGTTTGTGGTAGCTGAGGTCACGGACACCAGTTTTCACTTGCTTGTTGTGCCCGTTATAAATGATCTAATAAATTATGCCTTCGGCTAAGAATTTCCATAATTGGTTTCAGCCCAAGGGCACTTTTTTGTTTGTTTTTAAACATTCAGCCATTTTGATTTATGTGAATGTGAAAATATCTACATTTTTTTCTGCCTTTAATCCAATCTACAGAATATTATTTAGCACAGGGAAATCTCCAAAATAGCTGAACCTTTCCACTTATTTAGATTTCACCCTAGAGTCCCCAGGGTAGAATGAAAACATCTTGGAGCTAGGATAATTTTACAAAAACTGCTTAGAGCTCGACAGCTATTTCTGTACTTTCGGAATTCTGTAAACATATGGGGAAAAAATCTGTCCACAGTTATGCCAGAGCAGCTCCTGGGCTCTGAATTCTCCTATCGTTTCATTGTTGGGAAGGCCTACAGCCCAGAATTTCAATGCCCGTGTAGGAAAGGCCCTTTCTGCGCCTGCCCTGCTAGACAAGGTTGCCTGCTCTTTTTTCCTTGAGAAATCTATTTGTTTTCTTCCTTCCTCCTTTCCTTCTTTCACCCGTTCCCCTCTTTCCTTCCTTCATTTCTTCCTCCCTCTCTCCCATCCTCCCTCCCTTCCTTCCTTTCTCCTTTTCCCCTCTCTCCCTCCTTTCTTTCCTTACTTCATTTCCAGATAGCTATCTAATTTCCACTGGTCCTGTTATTACCTTGAACATAGTAACACTTCCAATTTAAGAGAATCACCTTTATCTTAGTTATCTAGTGCTGCTATAACAGAAATACCACAAGTGGATGGCTTCAATAAACAGAAGTTTATTCTCTCACAGTATAATAGGCCAGAAGTCCAAATTCACAGTGTCAGCTGAAGTTGAAGGCTTTTTCTCTAGTTCAGTTCTGGAGAAAGGTCCTTATCATCAAACTTCCCTTGGTCTAGGAGTTTCTCCATGCAGGAAACTAGGGTCCAAAGGATGTGATCTGCTCCCGGTGCTGCTTTCTTAGTGGTATAAGGACCCCCATGTCTCTCTGCTCACTTCTCTCTTCTTCTATATCTCAAAAGAGATTGGCTTAAGACACTATCTAATCTTGTAGATCTCATCAATATAACTGCCACTAATCCATCTCATTAACATCATAGTGATAGGATTTACAACACATAGGGAAACCATATCAGATGACAAAATGGTAGACAATCATACAATACTGGGAATCATGACCTAGCCAAGGTGACAGATCTTTTGGGGGGACACAATTCAATCTCTGACAGCCCTTATATGTCATAGGCCAAGTTTATCATTTTTTAAGTGGTAATAGAATAATTGGAGTCCTTGGGTGGTGCAAACTGTTGCTAACAGTTAAGCGTTTGACTACTAGCTGAAAGGTTGTCAGTTTGAACCCCCTAAGAGGTGCCTCGAAAGGCGAGCCTGGCTATCTGCATCCAAAAGTCACAGTTTTGAAAACCCTAGGAGCAGTTCTACCCTGCACACATGGGGTCGCCAAGAGTCAGAATTGACTGATGGCACCTTACAACAACAACAGGATACTTTCTATTTGCATCAAAAGGGGTTGTCATCATTAATGGTAGGAAAGATTTTGGTTCGTGGGTACCTGGAGGGAATGCAGAGAGGGAAATTTTGCTTAAGTCTCCAAGAAAAAAATACAAGGAGTTATTTCTGAAGCAAAATACCCTGTCTCGTGTATGCTAGGATCCTGGGCTATCACAGCTCCAAAATATCGCCACCTTTCCTTCTTTGACCAGAACATGTTGTGGGGCCCTTCAGCATGACCTCACAATTAGACTTGCCTTGTTCAGATGAATTTATAAACAAAGCTTTTGACATTTTCTCCAAATGAGGTTGTACACATACGAATACTGTTATAGATGTCAAAGATCATTGAAAGACGTCCATTCTACGACTTTAAACTTGTGACCTTTTAACTGAACCATACAATCGCTAATAAACCATGAAGTCATATTATTATAAATACTTGTACTAATCTTATGACTAGCACAACTATTTTGCATCATATTTTTAAAATTAGAAGCATTATTATGTTCAAGGTAAATATTTTATAATTTTTTAAAATCAAATGATATTTCTTCACTTTTAAAATATTACTGGAACTTAAAAAAAAAAAAAGGAAATGTCTTAGACTTTTCTTGACCTCTGGGAAACTTTGACCTTGCCTGTTTCGGTTAGGAAAGTTTCTTTTGATATCGTTACCATGATCCTCCTAATTATCTGAACTCTAGAAAGTTTCTATTAGCAGGTCAATGTAAAGCCTCAGTAAATTGAACCTTTCCTATTTGAATTTTGAAAAATTTCTGCTTGTTAGGTATATATTTATTGAGACAAAATAATAAACATTTCTTTCTCATGGCATTTCTGTCAATCTTGAAACCTCAACACAGAACAATACCTAGCATATAATAGGAGCTCAACAGTAGCCACTAGAAGGAAAGTCTCAAGCAAAGAAATGTGTTCTAGATCTGGCAGGTTTTTTGTACCAAGAAGGACTTGAGAAAAACATAAGAAATGCCGACAGTGTACCTTAAATTTCTCAGTCAGAGAGTTCATCTTGAGTGTCGATACTTTTTTTTGTTGTTAAAATACGTCTTTTACCATATAGATCCACTATGATTTTAAATGTCTTTAAAAACTTAAAAGAAATTAGTTACATTACTTCACAACATGCACTGAGCTTCAGAGAAATAAAGCTGACTTGTACAAAAATGTAAATTAAAAAAATTTTTACCCATGTTGCTGTACAAAAAATTAACATAGCGTGCTTAGAAAATGCCTCACAGGGTGGGGGAGGGCACAGCCAACAAACAAATACAGAAGGTGCATGTTATTTGCATAAAATATGGTATTTATCAATATACTTCCAAATACTTGTTCTAGGAAGTAAAGACAAAACAAAACACAAAAGTGTGTGCTGAAAAAGATTCTTTCACAAAAGAAAGGGGGTATCGTTTACATAAATTTGACAATTAGGCATGTCTTACCCACCTATGAAACCTTGGTGGCAGCGTGGTTAAAAGCTCAGCTGGTAACCAAAAGTTCAGCAGTTTGAATCCACCAGGCACTCCTCAGAAACCTGTGAAGCAGTTCTATTCTGTCCTATAAGGTCAATGTGAGTCAGAATCGATTCGACAGCAATTTTTTTTTTTTTTTTTGCCCATCCCTGATGTCTACAAGACCTGCAGTTATAAAACTAGCTCCAAAGACACATTGACCAGCTGACTCTTGTGTTGAATTCCAGCATATCAAGAATTTGTTAAAAATATTACTAAGATTATTATTCTCATCATGTGTATTTGTCTATGTATCTTTCTATTTATAGATCTCTATCGCTATATTTATATGTATCTATCTCTATCTAAAAACTTTTTTTTTTTTATCTCTGTCTATCTAACTACATAGATATATACCTGAAACCAACAGCAATGCCATATATGGAAATCTAAAACAAAAAAGAATCTTAAAAAAATTTTTTTTTTTTAAATTTCAGAAAGAATCCAATCTAATATCATTGTGTTCTTTCATGGTTCTTGAATGTATTTTTTCCAAAATGAACTACTATTTAGTAGGCTCTGAGATGTGAACAATAAGAGTGATAAATGCTTTTGACACAGCGTTGTCAGGATGGTGCACAGAGAGGGTAGATTTTGGGTCAGATATTTTACAGGAATTTCCCTGGACTGGAAGAGGGAAAAATATTTTAGATTGCTAAATTTTATGATAATTTATTACACAACAGTAGAAAACTAATGCAGGAAAGAAGAGCTAGATAGAAGTCAAGCATCAGAATAGATAGAATTTGGTGGTTGATTATTGAGCAGTTGAAAGAAAAAGAAGAATGACTTTAGGGTTTCTGGTTTGGTTTCACGATGATAGAAAATGTGAAAGAAGAATATTTTTAGAGTAAGAAGTTTGAGTTTGCTACATTTGAAATGAAGGTGACTAAAATAAGAAATTGAAAATATAATCTGAAGCTCAGGGGAGATGCTAGGCCTGAAGAATAAACATTTGAAAGTGATTAGCATATGAAGTAGTTGAAGCCATGGGGGTGGGTGAGAGAGCTTAGGTACCTTGTATAAAGATGTTCTTCAGTGGTCTGAGTTCTGGAAATAGACCTTTCTTGAGTGCAGAGAGGTACAGAGTACCTGTGGTGACAGGGATATATTAGGCAATGGGATATCTTAAGATTGTGTTCCATTGTCTTTACAGTAAAATGATTTTTAACATTCTCGCTTATGAAGTAGGTTATAGATGGCAAATAAATGGCACTAAGACTGCCACTGTCCTAATAGAGCCTGTGGCAGACATCACTAATCAATCTGATCATTTTCCCCTCAGAACCAGTGTGATGCCTTAGATTCCTGCTCAGTCCAGTGCTCCAGGCAGCAACTAACTAGTTCACACATATTGGCCACTGTGGGTTAGTTTCAAAGCCATATCAATTTAATAAATAGACAAATTGAGTTGATAAAGAACTTTTTTACGATTTTGTTTTAAGGTTTTATTTCTATTTTTCTTAGGGTTTTTTTTTTTGTTTGTTTTTTTTAACCTGTTCACATAGTGTTTACTAAGATTGGCCTCCTGAAGAACTTGCTAAGATGGCAAAGAATGGTTCTTGCAGTCTGTAGACTCTGGACCAAACATTGCAAGGCTAAATTGCACTGTTAGGAAATAAAACTATAAATAGGGATTTCATTCAATCCTTCAAATGGGGCTGAATGACATTGTGTCCAAGTCATGAAGTTCAAATATTATAATTTCTAGTTTCTATCCTGAGAGCTAGGGGCAGTTCATGCACTTCCAAGAATGATGGCATAAAGCTGAGAGCCAATGTAAATGCACAGGAATTGATCGCTTTCCAACAAAAATGGTTAAGATTTTCACAGAGTCACGCATATTAATCAACCACTTGTCCTATTCTGCCACATCGTCTTGAAAGACATTGAAAACTCTGGAAGCACTGTCTGAGACACAATTTATATGACCCAGCCTACAAAAAAGCTTAGGCAACTCCATTTCTGGATCACAGGGTGTTAACACATTAGTCAACCCATAAAAGCTCCCGATTTATATGGAGTTGTATCATTGCATCACAGGTGGAAGGGCCTAATTGTTTCTGGAGAAATATAGGGTTCTGTCTTCAGGATCATGACCCATGAGTCATATCCAGGGTTCCCAAAGCTGAGGCCAGTGGGGACATAGAGGAACTTGGCTCAAATTCAGGGATGTGACTCATTAGAAAAGATGAACTGGTTTTTAAAAATAACAAGAACCACCTTCTATTCTCTGTGTACCTACCTTCTTGCCATAACCAAAATAAATGGAAATTTGGAAGTGTCTGTAAGACAAAACTTATTATCATCATTATTTATCTTTAGAGATCTTTGTCCATTTTGCTGTTAGAACTGGTAGCCAGTCATCCTTTAAATAAAAGGTAGACAAAATAATCCTTGCTATATTAAAAGAAAAAAAAATCACTTGCCAAATTTATACAATAAATGGAGTAAACCAAAAAACCAAACCCATTGCCATCGAGTCAATTCTGACTCATAACGACCCTATAGGACACGGTAGAACTGCCCCATGGAGTTTCCAAAGAGTGCCTGGTGGATTTGAACTGCCAACCTTTTGGTTATCAGCTGTAGCACTTAACAATTATGCCACCAGGGTTTCCAAATTGAGTAAGGTTGTGACAAATTCATATGGTATGATATCTAGGTCCCATTCCTAATATTTTAAGGAATTCTGATTGGTAATGTATGCAGCTCATTAGCAACAAGTTAAAAGTAACTGTTGACTTACTCCTTTAAATGCAGTGATGGGTGACCAGCAGGCAGAAATGATACAAGGGGGCTGTGGTGACTATCACATCTTGTATTCCCATGTACAAGGGAAAACTTGCAATCTCCAAAGACATAAAGGATGTCTGGTTTGGGACAAAGAGAACAGCACTATGATTTCAGGCTACTAGGACTCTTATATTGAGATTTTCAAAAATTAAGTTGAAAAGAATTTTAGTATTTTAATATACGAACACTAATCCCGGTGACTACTAAATTTTATTCTAAGTGATTCTGAGAAACTGTATTTCCAAATATCAAAGACTTGCCATTTCCTTCTCCTATTTTTGGATTTCAGGCTTAGTAACTTCACAGAGCAGAAAAAAATGGAAAAATCTAGTCTGAAGGAAAGATGAGAATGATTGGAGACATACCTGAAGCTGGATCAATTCAAACCTTCTCTCCCCATAGTGAAGCTGGGTGAGGAACTACTTTCAACAACAGTCCACCCACAACCACCCCAGCCACTGACTATGGGCCTTCCAGAGCCTGGAACCTGCCATCTACCCTAGTGCCCACCCTGACCCCAACAACACCCACAGCGTCTCCATTAACTACTCGAAACGGGAGGCATTTTCTTGTTTTCCCATTCTTTTCCTTTCCACGAAGAGGTTCCTTCTCTCCTGCAGTGCTTTGTCTTCTGTATAGCTCATAAGTCCAACCAGTCTCTCTGTTTTCTCCCATCTCTACCTGGAAGATCTTAATTCAAGAGGCACTGCCATCTTGCCTGAATGACAGCCCACCATTTGCCACCATGAGCTATTCTACTTCCATAAGCCACAGACATAGTCTCAAAATGGAAACATGATAGTATCTCCTCCCTAATTCCAACCATTTGTGGTTTACATTGCTCTTAAATGCATGTCCTACAAGGCCTTAGATCATCAGCCCCTCCAGCCACAACGACCTTCTGACATTTCCTCAGAAGCGTCAAGCCTATTTCCACCACAGGGACTTTGTACATGCTTCTCCCTGCCCCAGAAGCACCCTTCCTGCCCAGCCGCTCATTGGTAAGAGCCTTCTCTGAGCATGCAGAACAGTCACGTGCTCTGTCGTCAGCTCTCACAGAGCCTGCGGCACTTACCACAGTGCGGGTAAGCCGTTTCATGTCGCCTCCCCAACTGGACTTAAAGCGCCATGAGCACAAGAAGAACACGTCTGTGTGCCCAAGACTAGTACAGTGCCCACCACATGGTAGGCACTCAGTAACTGCCTACTAAGCACTTCTTTAGAAGCTCTGAGTTGAAAGTGGTTTTCTCTTGGCTACTAAATGTAAGATTGGCAGGTCAAATGCACCCAGCAGCACCATGGAAGAAAGACCTGGCCATCTGGTTTCATAAGATCATAGCAAGAAAACCCTATGGAGTGCATTTCTACTCTGAAGCACATGAGATCAATATGAATTGGAATCAACTCTAAGACAATGAGCTTGGCAACAGGCAAGCACTTCTTAGAAATGTGTCAACCTCTGGTTTCTGCTCAGTTAGATTTCCTAATTTGATCTTTTCTAGCAAAGTGGTTGCTTGTGTGTTTTCTTAGACCTCCATTCAGCTAGCAAATTCTCTCTTTCCCAACTCATGGCCTTTGCAGATGCCCAACCAACAGGATCAATGTGGCCCTAGATCTATAGGCAAAAGCAGTGAAAATATGTTTCAGGAACTGTGAGTATTGGCCCAGGACCTCTGCAGATCTTTGTGTGGCTCAGTGCACTTTGGGCCCTCAATAAATATTTGTTGGATGAGTGGATGGATGGGTGGATGAATGGATGGAAGGATGGAGGGAGGGAGGGAGGGAGGGATGGAAAGATGGATGGAAAGATGGATGGATGGATGGAAGGATGGTGCTTTGCAACAGTGGACAATTTCCTTAGCCTGTTTTATGTCTAAACTTTTTCACCTCTCTGTGAATGAACAGTCAAACCCCTTCTTCTTCAGAGAAATTGTCAGCCAGACCATTTATTAACTAGTAAACCAAAAAAGTTGCTGTGGACTCAATTCCAATTCATGATGAGCCCTTGTGTGTCAGAGTAGAACTGTGTTCCATAGAGTTTTCGAAGATTGGTTTTTTGTAAGTAGATCATCGGGACTTTGTTTCGAGGTACCTCTGAGAGGACTTGAACCTCTAACCTTTTTTTTGGTTGTACCACCCAGGGACTCAAACATCTATTAGTGCCTGCAAACTAACTAAAGCAGAAAGAAATACCTCCTGAAGCCTCTGTCCTCAAGGCAGCTTCTAGGAAGGATAACTACTTTGTGTCTCTAAATATTTAAAGCTACTTCAAGGAAAACTCTGTGAATAAAACTCAACGAAAAGGTCACCGTAGCAGATTCCTGGTTATTGCTGTGTGTAAATCATTTAAGCATAACTCTCCTTTTAGTTGGCATCATCTAAACAAGGTCTGAAACAGATCTCTCTCCCTCTCTTCCTCTGCTTACAGTTAATCCTCTCCAACAGACACCCATATCACCAGAGGGAAGCAGGCAACCAGAGTGTATTCCTGATGGACTTCCCCTCTACAATTCAGGAATACTTTTCCTCTATTCGTGATGAAGTCTTACTTCTGAGTAAGTCAGCACACCTCTGGTTCCCAAGGTAGCAGACCTTCCTCTCCCTTCAGACCCAGGCTCCCCAGCTTAGCCCCATGTAGCATTTCCTGGTTCCCCACTGAGGTTATGGATACACATTGAGCCCAGAACGCATTGCTTTTTTGGAAAGGGCAAAATAAGAGAGGGGATTTTCCATATTCACATTTTTCCACAGAAATGTATTCATAAGCTTTAAACTTGCCCAAGCTATGTTAATGTATGTGGTTGGCTTCTGTGCCAATTTTCATTGTGAATAAGATGCTAAATAAAAGGGTTCTTGTCTCTCCCCTCCCTCCTCCCCTCCCATAATTTTAAGTTCCTAAGCCCATTTTGTAAGTGAATCAGGTCTTAGGAGAGAACCAGAAACGATGTTGTTCTTTCAGCTGCTTCCAGTGTTTGCTTTAAACCCCTGATAGGAACATGGGGTTTGTGACAGCAGCTGCCGAGGTAAACAGATGACTTTATATAATGCTTTTTACAAGGTGGTTCAGTTCATTTCTAACCTTGGTTTTGGCGTCATGGAAAGAGCCAGGGAAATTCCGCCCTGCCCCTCCTCCCTTCAAGGGCAAGAAAATGTCCATTTCTCTTAGGTTTCACAGCCCTTTCCCTACAATTGCGTTTGCACAGTATTACACCCCCAAATACCAGGAAACCTCAATCGTGTCGGCAGGTATTGTTGTTGTTGTTGTTATTATTATTTTAGCCAGGTGACTATAAAATGTTCACAATAAGAGCTGCAACCTTTATGAGCCAGGAGCTGGCATGTCCTGACATGTCCTGGTTGTCAAGTTTCAGTGCGTTTTGGTTCAAATGTTCCCTGCTTGTGTTTATTCCTGGTCACACCACACCTCCTGGGACTGTCTTTGTGGCTTTTGCTCAGCTGCTGACTCAAGTTGCAGAAGGCATGGGGGATAGTGGAGGAGGTCTGCAAGATTCTGGTCAGAAGAAATGGTCCCAGTGGCTCTTAGCTTCTGAGACGTTGCAGTCCACCACCCCTCCCCTTCCCCGGAAGGTTTCATGACTGTGTTCTATAATACTAACTAGCTGGGAATAAGTAGGGCTAGAGGGGCATTAATAAGGTGTATACTGAAGACCAGAGGTCCTTGATATAAGACAGAGTACATGGGCTTTCTATCAGAGGAGCCTGGATTCAAATACCAGTCCCCCAAGAAAATAGCTAATTCCTTGCTGTGGGACCTTGGGCAAATTCTTTAGCCCCTTGGACCCAGATTTCTTCATCTACAAATTAGCAATAATAATGGTATCCATCTTAGAGGGTTGCGTAAAGATTATATTAGAAAATGAAGGTGCAAAGCACAGTCCATGGTCTGGCACATAGCAGGATGCAATATTATTGTTGTTGTTGTTATTAAGTGCCACCAAGTTGATTCCAACTCACAGCAACCCTATGTTCAACAGAACAAAACACTGCCCCATCTTGTGCCATCCTTACAATCTTCGTTATGCTTGAGCTCATTGTTGTAGCCACTGTGTGAATCCACCTCATTAAGAGTCTTTCTCTTTTTCACTGACCCTCTACTTTACCAAGCATGATGTCCTTCTCCAGGGACTGATCCCTCCTGATAACATGTCCAAAGTATATGAGATGTAGTCTCACCATCCTTGTTTCTAAGGAGCATTCTGGCTGTACTCCTTCTAGGACAGATTTGTTCATTCTTTTGGAAGTCCATGGTATATTCAATATTCTTCACCAACACCACAATTTAAAGGCCACAATTCTTCTTCAGTCTTCCTTGTTCATCGTCCTGCTTTTGCATGTATATGAGGCAAATGAAAGCACCATGGCCTGGGTAAGGTGCACCTTCGTCTTTAAAGTGACATCTTTACTTTTTAACACTTTAACAAGGACTCTTGCAGCAAATTTGCCCATTGCAATGCGTGTTTTGATTTCTCGATTGCTGCTTCCATGGGTGTTAATTGTGGACCCAAGTAAAATGAAATCCTTGACAGCTTCAATCATTTCTCCGTTTATCATGATGTGGCTTATTGGTCCAGTTGTGAGGATTTTTGTTTTCTTTATGTTGAAGTGTAATCCATACTGAAGACAATATTAACTATTAATATCTTTATTAATAATTAATACTTAATTATAGTCACTAATACAAATAATATTGATGGCAAATTAAAATCTACATTATTAATACTTATTAATAATCCAAAATTAATATTGATAACTAATAGTATTAGTAGGAAACCCTGGTGGTGTAGTGGTTAAGTGCTACGGCTGCGAACCAAAAGGTCAGCAGTTCAAATCCACAGGTGCTCCTTGGGAACTCTATGGGGCGGTTCTACTCTGTCCTGTAGGGTCGCTGTGAGTCAGAATCGACTCGACCGCAATGGGTTTGGTTTTTTGGTTTAATAGTATTAGTAACAATAATAGATACTAATATTATTCAGTGATTAATCTTGCAGAAACTCTTTTTCTTCATCTAGGAAGTGAGGATATTAAAATGGACATTGAAAAAAACTGATTTTGAAGATTTTTTGTGAAGATGAATAAATGGCTTCTCACAGCGCCTGGTCCATCAGCTTGTCACAAAGGGTCACTCTTCTTAATGAGAGATTAGTGCATCCTTCTTAGTCTCTCCACCAAGGGACACGTTGCTTTGCTTCTTAGCAAACATGTCCATCTTCTTCTGACTGTGGGAATGAGGCTCTTGCTTTCCTTGCAGTGATTTCGGAGACAGGTCACAGCCTGTAGACAGCCAGACATGAAGCTGGATGGCTGGCCCAGTCTCCAGGAGAAGACAGTCCCTCATCCAGGCTTAGCCCAACCCAGACTCCAGGGCCATGGATTCTGCTGGGCAGGTTGGGTGCTGGCCACACCAAGGAGGAACAGCCTGGCTGCCCTGTGCACCAGGCAGGGTCCTCCCACTCCTCATCTGTCCCCTGCCTCCAGGAAAGGTGCAGGTATAAGGCGGCAGCCTGGCTGGTTCCATTAGTTGCTGTTGAGTCGACCCTGACTCATGACGACCCCGACTCATGACGACCCCGACTCATGACGACCCCATGTGCTTCATAGCAGAACTGTGCTGCAGAAAGTTTTCAGTGGCTGATTTTTTAGAAGTAGGTTCCCAGGTCTTTCTTCCAAGGTGCCTCTGAGTGGACTAGAACCTCCATCGTTTCAGTTAGCAGCCAAATGCATTAACAATTTGCATCACCTAGGGATGCCTATGCCTATGAGTCAGAATCGATGAGTAGGAATCGACTTGATGGCAGTGGGTTTGGTTTTTGGTTTAGGGATGCCTTTAAGTCAGGTGCATGGACCTTTTGGTAGTCTGGTAAAGCCTAAAGACTCCTTCCTGAGGAATGTGTTAAATTCATAAAATAAAAATACATGAGCTTACAATGGAAACCAATTATATTAAACTAGAGCTACCAAAAGACTTTTGAAATTGTGACATAATAATACATATGCTACTGTAATAGCACATTAAATAGCAAGATCTGCAGTAGATCTAAGAACTATTATTATTTTCAAGTAGTAATGAGTGAAAATGGCATTTTAAGGTATCTATGAAAAAAAAATTTTTTTTTATGATAGAAAATAATCTGTGATTTTTTTTAGGGACAAAGTCATAGGTCCTGCTGATGCTACTGTGGTGTCGCCTGTGTTCATACTTAAAGGAGATGCTACATTTCAGTCAGAACTTAGCACAAATAAGGTGGACTTTTTTCTCTCTTAAAATGGACTGAGAAGGATATACTAACCTCTCATTACAAAGAATGACCCTTTGTAACATGCCGAAGAGCCAGGCGTTGTGAGAAGCCATTGATTCATCTTCAGAATCAGTATTTCCAATGTCCATTTTAAGGAGGAGAAACTTCCACCTGCTCTTTGACCTTTGTCTCAATACTCCTGACCCTTTGTCTTTGCATTCCCAGGGTGGATAGGCAGAAAGTACCGTCCATGCTTAGCCACTTGACAAAGGCTGGATTGATTTCTAAAGCCACTGTATGTGTCCAAATCATCCAGAGTTCTGTACAGTGTCCTCTTTCACAGTTTGAGCTGGTAGATCTGCGGAGGGGCCCTGGTTTCTGTATTTTAAACTCTCTAAATGTTTCTGAGGCAGGTGATCCTTAAATAACATGGTACTTCTGCTACACCTGTAAAAAAAACCAAACCCGTTGCCGTTGAGTTGATTCTGACTCATAGCGACCCTATAACACAAGCCTAATTTGCCTAAGGTCTTTTCCAGATTGAAACATATTATTTTATTATTCCATATTTGCAGTGGTGTGATGTATAAACCACCACCCATGTATCAGTTTCTCGTTCTGTGGTGGCTTTTGTGCTGCTGTGGTGCTGGAAGCTATGCCACCAGTATTTCAAATACCAGCAGAGTCACCCGTGGTGGACATCTTCCATGGTGGACAACTTCCAGACTAAGACAGACTAGGAAGAAGGGCCTGATAATCTATTTCCAAAAAGTGGCCAATGAAAACCTTATGGGTTGCAACAGAACATTGTCTGACTTACTTGCTTTGGGCATGTCAATCAGGAGGAATCAAACGCAGGAGGAGGACATCATGTGTGGTTAAATAGGGGGTCAATGAGGGCATGGGAAACATTTGATGAGATGCATTGGCACAATAGCCACAATAGACTGAAACATGCTGGTCATTGTGAGGACAATGCTGGACTGGGCAGCATTTTGTTCTGTTGTAGGTAATATCGCCATGAGTCAGAGTCGACTTGAGAGGAGCTAATAACAGCAACGATATACAAATAGATCTGCAGCTACAAAAGATACCAGTAAAGGGAAGAAGGAAGGAATGAAGGAAAAAAGGGAAGGAGGGAGGAAAAGAAAAGAGGGAAGGAAGGAAGTGTATCTGAAGTGCCATTAAACCTATAGAGAAAGTAATTTTATCAGCAGAACCTAAAAAGAAATATAAAATCAGTAAGATTAAGGGTAAATTGATCTCAGAAGTCAACACATATTTAGTATGTGCTTACTATGTTCTACGGCAGAGATTACAAACTCAAACACATACAGAAGAAATCTTCAAGAAAGGAACGTGTTGATACAAAAGATTCAGGGCCCTCTCTGTCTTCTATTTACCCACTTGGAAGGAAGCAGTTCAGCTGTGTAAGAAAAACAACAAGCTGAGTAGAGGGATCCATGGCATGGAGACTTAGTTCATGGCATCAGGGATGGCAGTGGTGCAAACCTGGAGAGTGTCTGTTAGTCCATCACGTCTCCCATCTACTAGCCACTGTGCCTGCTACCTAGCTGCCTCAGCTGTTGCTTTGAGCTTCATCTGTCCATATCTCCAATTTTTCAAGAGAATCTGAAATTTTATGAGAAATCTCTTTATTCATAAATTGTTCCAATTACAATTTATGCAAAACAAATTAACCCAAAAATCATTTACTTAAAAGCAACCTTTTATTATGTTAATAGATTCTTTGGTTTGGAGTTCAGACAAGCAAAGTGGGATGGCTTGTTTCTGCTGCATTCTGTCTGAGGCCTCAGCTGGGAAGACTCAAAGGCTGGGCAGGTGACTGGACATCTGGGGGCTGGAATCATCTGAAGGCTCATTGACCTATATGTCTGGCGCGTGGGCTGGGAAGACTCAGTGGCTAGGGCTACCAATTAGAGCAAATAAATGTGGCTTCTCCATGTAGTCTGACTTCCTTACATCATGGTGGTCTCACATCAGTGGGACTTCTTCCATGGTGACTCAGAGCTCCAAGCACAAGTGTTCCCACAAATAAGGCAGAAGCTGCATGGCCTTTTTTGACCCAGTCTTGGAAATCACAGTGTCACTTCAGCCATGCTGTATTAGTCAAAGCAACCACAAGTCCACCGAGATTCAAGGGATGGGGAATTAGACTCTATTTCTTGATGGGGGAGTAGCAAATTCACATTTTAGAAGACCATGTAGGGTGGGAGATATTGTTGCAGCCATCTTTGGAAAATATAATCTGTTCCAGTCACTAATTAACTTTTTATTTTAAAAATGAGTTAAACTCTGTGTGAATAACAGAAACCATGTCTGTAGTCTAGACACAGCACGGGAATGTCTAGTTTATGACCTCTGCTTTAGGGTGTAGGAGTTCAGAGATGATTAAGATTCAACCACTATCAATCTACTATTGTGGATTTTTCAAATTTCTATGAATTACAAACATCTTTTGTAACATTTTTGCAGTTGAGGGGAATTGGTAGATGTCAAGGGGAGGGGCCATGTGGCCATATATATTAGAATAATCTGGAAAGTGGGCCCTTCTCATTCCCAGCCTCCAAAAGTTTACTCTATATCCAGAGGAGGAACATTTGAATTTTCAAAAATATTTTCGAGAAAGTTCAGAAACACGAATCCCCTACAGCTCCTTGTCAAGAAGTACTACTCAAAAGGGACCTCCGTTTTACATTTGGCGATTAAGAATTCAGGAATGATTTCTACATAACGTCACCTAAATTCTTCATTTGCTCGTAAATGATATACAGCTTTAGACTCGGAAGAACCCATTGCCTAGCTCCCTCCATCCGTCATGAACAAGTCTTATTAGATATGCTTGGAAATTGATACGATGACTCAAAGTGATAACTTAAAAGGTGCCCAATAGCCCAGATAAGGACATGTGTTTTACACAGTTACGTTATTGTTCTCTAGTCCCATTCATGGAAATAGTGAACTTGAAAAATGTTCTGGAGGGCCTCCCTTTTATAACTCTCTCCCCAGCCCCCATGTATGTGAAAGGATGGAGTTAAAAGTCCCCATCCCTCCTCTTATTTAATAAAGAATCTTTTCCTCTGATAAACATTCTGCTTCAGGTTGTGATTTTATTTACAAACAGTTCAGCAACTCATGTAAGATGTCTTTGTGAGGTCTGGGTGTTCAACCTATGGGGTGATTCGGAAGTTTGTACATGAACCAGGAATTGTGTCCATCACCATGATCTTGTGTTCTGGGGTGCAGTATGTGGGTAGGTTCAGGTTTATCGTCCCATTGTTAATTGTTTAAATAAAGTGGCAGCCCTGCAGCCCAGGCCCAGCACCCCCAGCATTGGCAGGAGTCCAGAGAGGTGTGTGATCCCAGCCAGTGTCTGAGCTCACCTTTGCAAGCTAATGGGGCAGGTATGTGGCATTAAAGAGCAGGAAGGCTGGCAAGGGCTGGTAATTGTTTAACTCTCCCAGTGGCACACCTCTGCGTACATGGACCACACCTGCAAACCTGGCAGGACGTGCAGAGCATGACTGGACAGAGGTGCTTGGTACACTGAGAGCCAAGGAATGGGCTTAGGCGGGAGCCCAGGGCTGACATCGAAGCCCAGCCCCTGGCCTACTTGGAATCACAGGACTCAAAATGCCTGTGCTTTAAGGAGGCGGCCGCTCATTAGCTGGCTGAAATTAACCAGTCATGTTACTTCTTGGCACCTCAGTTTCCTCCTCTGCATAGTGACGGATTTGAGCAGATGGTGCCTAAGCTGCCTTTCAGCTCTGACACGCTCTAGTGCAGGTTCTCAAACTAGAGGAACCATTAGAATCACTTGGAGGACTTGATAAACCACAAATTGCTGAGCACCGCCTCCAGACTTACTGATTCAGAAGGTCTGATGTGGGACCTGGGAATTTACATTTCTGACAAGTTCCCAATTGTTACTAAGCTGCTGGTGGCGGAATCACACTTTGAGAACCACTACCCAAGCCTATGACTCCTGGTTATGCCCTGGGAATCTTCCTGGGCCTTCTCATACAACTTCTGTGTGGTTTGAGTCGGGCTGCCTTGCTCAATGAGTGAATTTTTATTTCCTTAATTTTCCCAGCCCTTTTCTACCAGCTTGGCTGTCTTTGGAACACTAGAGGTTGACATAAGAAAATAAAATGAGACATAGCTCAGTTAGTCAGGCCAAGGGGCTATATTTTTCCAGGTCTATGTCTTGTGGCATAATAGTACTGTCTCTTGAACATAAAAAACACATGAGAAACATAACAGGCTTAAAGGAAGGGAGGGGATTAAGAATGGTGTTCAAGTGAGGTTTATCTGCAGATTACAATCATCATTGCCAAGGGGTCCCGGATGTAAACAGTTCAGGAACCAGACAGGCAATGTAGTAATGCAAAGCTTCTGTATGTAAAGCAATAAAGAATGGTGAAGTCTGTGGTAAAGAGGAGAACACAAGCAAGCCTAAAGAGCGCCAGACATTTTCAACATTTCAAGGCCTCAGTTGAAGTTCTCAAGCCACCGGTTTGCCATCCCTAACTCCGCCTTTCCAATGCTCCCATACTTAAGAGACAAGAAGGAGGAGGAGGAGGTATCAGACATTTATTGGGCTTATTATTCAATTTGGATAGTCTTATTTTATAGTGCTTATAAATCTACTCTAAAATACTTTCAGCATTGACAATGTGACATATACAGGGGATTTAATTTTTATTTTAATTTTTATCTATACTCTAGAGCTTGTGGTAGGCTGCTTCTAAAATAGTTTCCAAGGATTCCTGCCTCCTGGTATTCACAGAATCCCCATGTAATTCCCTTCACTTGAATGGGCGTCATACCCTAGTGAGTTGTTTCCAACAAATAAAAAAAAAAAAAAAAAAAATTTTTTTTTTTTTTCTTCCAACAAATAGAATATGGCAAAAGTGATAGGATGCCACTTTTGGTATTATATATAAAACATGGTGGCTTCCATCTTGCTTTCACTCTCTCTTTTACTGCTTTTCTCTTTCTCTCTCTTTCCTGCTCTCACTCTCGCTCTCATGCTTCCTGCTTGCTGGCTCTGATGAGGAAGCAGGAGAGGCCCACATGGCAAGGAAGTGTGGGTGGCCTCCAGCTAACTGCCAGCAGAAACTGACACCCACACCCACATGACTGAGCTTAAAAGTGGATCCTTCCCCAGTTAAGCCTTCAGGTGAGGTCATAGATGAAGCCATCATCTTGATTTCAGCCTTCAGAGAGACCTTAAAGCAGAGGACCCAAGTAAGTCATGCCCAGATTCCTGTGCCAAAAGACTGTGAGACAATAAATGTGTGTTGCATTAAGATGCTGAGTTTTGGGGTACTTTGTTATTCAATGCGATATAACTAATACAAAGCTATTTTTGGTGCTTTTTTTTAAAATTATACTTTAGATGAAGGTTTACAGAACAAACGAGTTTCTCATTAAATAGTTAGTACACATATTGTTTTATGACATTAGTTAACAACCCCACAACATGTCAACACTCTCTTCTCAACCTTCGGTTCCCAATTACCAGCTTTCCAGTTCCCTCCTGCCTTCTAGTCCTTGCCCCTGGGCTGGTGCGGCCCTTTAGTCTCATTTTGTTTTATAGGCCTGTCCACTCTTTGGCTGAAGGGTGAACCTCAGGAGCAACTTCATTACTGAGCTGAAAGGGCGTCTGGGGGCCATACTCAGGGTTTCTCCAGTCTCTGTCAGGCCAGCAAATCTGGCCTTTCTTTTTTGAGTTAGAATTTTGTTCTACATTTTTCTCCAGCTCTGTCTGGGACCCTGTATTGTGATTCCTGTCAGAGCAGTCAGTGGTGGTAGCTGGGCTCCATCTAGTTGTACTGGACTCAGCCTGGTGGGGGCCGTGGTAGACATGGTCCATTAGTCCTTTGGACTAATCTTTTCCTTGTATCTTTAGTTTTCTTTATTATTCCTTGCTCCCGAAGGGGTGAGACCACTGGAGTGTTCTGTATGGCTGCTCACAGGCTTTTAAGAGCCCAGGCACTACTCACCAAAGTAGAATGTAGAATGTAGAATGTAGAATATTCTCTTTATAAACTATATTATGCCAATTGATCTAGATGTTCCCCGACACCATGGTCCCCACAGCCCGCAGCCCAGCAATTCAGTCCCTCAGGGAGTTTGGATGTGTCTATGGAGCTTCCATGGCGTTGCCTTGTACACGTTGTGCTGGCTTCCCTAGTATTGTGTACTGTCTTACCCTTCACCAAAGTTACCGTTTATCTATTGTCTATTTAGTGTTTTTAAATCTTCACCCTTCCCCTCCCTCCTAACCATCAAAGATTGTTTCTTTTTGTGTGTATACCTTTTCATGAATTTGTACAGTAGTGGTCTCATATAATATTTGTCCTTTTGTGATTGACTTATTTGGCTCAGCATAATGCCCTCCAGATTCATCCATGTTATGAGATGCTTCATAGGTTCACCGTCATTCTTTAGTGGTGTGTAATACCCCATTGCATGTTTGTACCGCAGTTTGTTTATCCATTCATTTGTTGATGGGCATCTAGGTTGCTTTCATCTTTTTGCTATTGTGAACAGTGCTGCAGTGACCATCAATGTGCATATGTCTATCCATGTGGAGACTCATATTTCTGAAGGATATGTTCCTAGGAGTGGGATTGCTGCATCATATATTATTTCTATTTCTACGATGCTTCTTTTTTCTTCTTATTTTTCATTTGATGTTTCCTAAGGGCTAGGTAGTCAATATTTAGAAGAGTGGAATCAAAAGGCCCCACTCAGTGGTGTACCGGAGCCAGCTTGAGCTGCTTGTAAGAGCTAGTTGTGCATTTCTGTTTCTAATTCTGTGTTCAGGGATTTGACATTAGTAGCTGGAAATGAGCACAGTGGGAGTGTTTATACCACGGATATCAGCAAACACTACAACATTGGCTAGGTCACCAGCACACCACTGTGTTTTGGAAGTCCTACTAGAAGCCCTGCAGATCTCTTTATTTTTGGTGATCATCAGATGCCTGATTAGTCAGCTTAATGGACATCAGAGGTGGTTTTTCATATCAAACATATCAAACATCAGGGATGCACGCAGCATTCCTGATGTTTGATACAGCCCGTCCCTTGCATGAACAGGGCTGTCCCTTGTATGAACAGGGCTGTCCCTTGTATGAATAGAACATGCTTAGAAATACGAAATGGGCCTAGTTCTAGATGGTTATAGAAGGATTTTTTTCCCCCTACTCTGGCTGAATTCTGCCACTGGGAGATTTTTGCATCTATCTCAAGCTACTCTTCTGGGCAAAGCTCTATAAGATCATCTAGGAAGACAAAGAGTTAAGTTAGGAATTTCTGTCTCTCTGCTTGCAAATTTCTCTCTGAGAATTGCTTTTATTTTAGACATTACCTGGTGGAGAAGAGGAAACCTCACTTACCTCTAATTATTAAAATCTACCAATATCAACAAAAAAGGAGCTAGTAATTATAAATTATCCAATAGACTTAGGCCAGTTTACAGTGTCAATCATTGCAGCATCCATAAAATAGAGACACTGCTACCGATGCTCATTTCTCAGTTGAGGGATTTGGAATACAGGCATGGTGGTCATCTAACTACTGAGCTTATGTAGCTCACGCATGACAAAGCTAAATAGCTCCACACCAGCTCTGACCCCAAACTCAGGCACCTAGCCTCTCTGGAAGAGTCTGCGCCTCTCTGCTTTCAGTGCTACAGTTTAAAAACCTTACAGGGCAAAAATTCCAGGGTAGGAAACTCCACAGGTTCAAGTTTCACAACCTTCCCCGACAGGAAAACTCTGGAACCTTGAACTCTAGGGTCATCTGCTATGGTTTAACACCACTTTTACATTCCCAGTTAAAAAAGCAGCCCTGCTTACCGTCCCTCAAAACATCTCAACTCTCCGTTGTTGCTTCCTGAAAACCTGATTTCCCAAAATAACAAGTTCTCCAAATTCAGATAATGAAAAACAACAACAACAAAACAGTTGTCACTGAGTCAATTCCCACTCATGGAGACACTGAGACCCTGTCTGTGTCAGAACTGTACTCCATGGGGTGTTCAATGGTTGATTTTTCAGAAGCAGACCAACCAGAGTTCCTTCTGAGATACCTTGGAGTAGATTCAAACCGCCAACCTTTTGGTTAACTGCTGAGCCCTTTGCCATTTATACCTCAGATAACAGTACCAAAAACCAAACCCACTGCCATTGAGTCGATTCTGGCTTGTAGTGACCCTTTAGGACAGCATAGAACTGCCCCACAGGGTTTCCAAGACCTTAAATTTTTATAGAAGCAGACTACCACATCTTTCTCTCACGGATCAGCTGGCGAGTTTGAACTGCCGATATTTTGATTAGTATCCAAGTGCTTTAACCACAGCTCCAGCAGGGTTTCTGTCCAGATAACATTAATTATTACATCATCATTTATTATTATAAGAAGATCTTATTTTTGAGAAAATTTCAGCCCTAGTCAGTCACCCCACCCCAGAGCACCCCAGAACTATGACTATGGCTGCTGCCAACATCCCCGCATGTAAATGACCAAACTATGAGTGGTCAGACCCTGGGGCCTGCACATCACTCCCAGGTGAAGTCATTCTTTCAGGACTTTTTATGTGTGTCTGAGTACCTCTTCTGTGAAGTAGGCCTTGGTAAGAACATCTACCAAATTTTGTGTAAGAAGCATTATAGCAGAGAGGCAAAGACAATGTTCCAATCATAGTTTTGTTCTTTTACAACGTGTATAATCCAAGTTACTTTACCTCCCTGTGACCTTATTTTCTAATCTGTGAAATGGAGTTAGTGGTACTATTCACCTTGTAAGTCTTTTTAAGGATTAAATAAGTTAATACACATGAAGTGCTTAAAACAGTGCATAACACACAGAAGTGATCAATTAATGTTACTTATTACACTGGGCTTGCTTGCCACTGCTGATTCCCAGAAGTGTCCAGGTATCATGGAAAAAGATGGCTTTGTGCTGCCTTGCTTGCAGTCAACTTGGTTTTTAGTTCATTCAGCTTATCTTTCACACTTCGGGAGTGTTGTATCAGTTAGCTGTTGGTATGTAACAAATTGTCCCAAATTTAGCAGCTTATGACAACAAACATTTATTATCTCACAGTTTCTGTAGAATCCAGGAGTGACTAAGCTGTGTGGTTCTGGCTCTGGGACTCTCAGGAGGTTGCAGTAAAGCTGTCGGTTGGGTTGCAGTCACCTTAGGGCTTGACTGGGGGAGGATCTGCTTCCAATCCCACGCACATGGATGCAGCATGCATCAGGTCCTCACCGTGGGGGCCCCTGTATAGGCTGCACATGTGTCCTCATGAGATTGCGACTGGCTTCCTTCACCTCAGGCCTACCTAATGGCATGGTAACTGGCTTGCCCCAGAGTGAGCAATGAAAAAGAAAGAGAGAGAGAAAGAACCCAAGACAGAAGCGACGGTCTTTTAATGACCCAATCTTAGAAATGACATCCTATAACTTGTCATATTCTATTTGCTAGAAGTAAGTCATTAAGTCCAACCCATATTCAAGGGGTGGGGAATAAGGCTTTGCCTCTTGAGTAAAAGTATGAAAAAAATTGTGAACATATCTTTAAAACCACCATGAATGTCTTTCACAATTCCAGAGACCTTGGACAATTTTTGAGTTTGAAAGATACTGTGATGCGTAACTAGCCCATCTGCCTCAGTTGGTAGGTGAGGAAAGAAGAAATCAGTCACTTGCTCAGGGTCACACAGCTAGCTGGCCACAGAGACTGGACTCTACTTTCCTCCTGCTGCTGTGTGTGACTCTGACTTGTTTCCAAGCCATGCTAATGGAGTCACTTCACCAATAAGATGTGGCACGTCCCGGCGTATTGAGAAATCAGAACTCGCACATGGTTTCTCTAGACCTTCCCTGTCCAATATGGTAGCCAACAGCCACATGTACTGTAAATAAAAGTGTTACATATATACAGACTTCCAAGATTTAGAATGAAAAAAAGAATGTAAACCATCTCATTAATATTTTTGTATTGATTATACTGAAATAGTAATATTTGGGCCTATTGGATTAAATGAAATATACTATTAATATTCGCATTCTGTGTTCCTTTTTCCTTTTTTAATGTGGTCGTTAGAAAATTTGAAATTACGCATATGACTTGCATTGTATTTTTAGCCAAACTGACATCCTTAATCTCCATATCTCTGTTCTGTCAGTGCCTTGCCTCTCCTTTCAGCCCTGTCTCTGGTTAAGGTGCTTGGATCACAGCAACATAGACTGTGAGGCCTCTGCCCTCTCAGCGAACGTGACTACTGACTGCAAAGTGGATGCTTGATTTCAAATGTCTACTCCTTTAGGACTGAAAAACGGCAGTGTCAGATCTGGTCTAATTTCAGGGGGAGAGAGGAGAATCAATATCAGGTTCAGCCCAAAGCTGATTCCTCTGAGGCTGAGGTCAGACATACCTCCACTCTCCAACACTTTTTACCAATTCTGACACTAGCTGTCCCTCCCACAGCACTCCCTACTTCTCTACTGAGTTTGATAATTCATTGCAATGGCCACACAGAACTCACAGAACATATAATTCTGGGGGTTATTAGGGAAGTAACAGGTTACAGGTCAGGGTCAGGATCAACTTGGAAGTAACAGGAACAACTCCAGGTTTAGTTCTTTGATCAGTACAGCATCTCTTCTGCTGTGTCTGCCAGACTCTGCTTGGGTCTGGCGTCTTCCCTGCTCAGCCAAGTGTTACAGCTCTTTAGCTTGGCGATAAATACCCATAGGCACCCCACTCCACTAGGAAGCACTCAGCTCTCTTGCTCTGCAGATCTCGAACCCACTGCAGCTGTCTGCTGGTCCCATGCTGCTGCCGCCCTGTGTCTCTGCAGGTCCCGTGGCGCTGCCATCTAGTGCTGCTGCTGCTTCCAGTGTTACACCTCTCCAATGTTACAGGTCTCTGTCTCCAGAGCCTAGAAGGTTCTCAGTGCAGAGACCCAGGATCCAAAGATGTGCTCCACTGCCAGCTCTTCTTCTTGATGGTAGTGAGTCCCTCCTCAACCTCTGCGATTGGCTCTTTTTAAACCTAGTGAGATGAAAAATGGACCAATTCCCTTGGTGAGCCACAGGCACCTTATTTCCGTATCTCAGCCAATCCAGGCAAGAGTTTTACCTACCTTGTTTGCATAGTCCTACTCAGTCATTTTGTGGGATTTATAAGACCATGGCCAGAAAAGCCATTTAAAAAGAGAATCCCATTGCCCTGTGATGGCCTTCTGAGGTATGTAAATAACTGAGGGTATCCTGGTCAAGTTGTGGCATCTGTGGTCTGATAACCTTGAAGCCCTCCCTGAGGACTGAACTTCTACTCAAAAGCTGGCTTTCAGAATTCTCCTTCCTCTTTTATAAGACCATGTCAGACTAAGTAATGCCAACCTGACCCGTTACTTACTATCCCTTCGCTCCTTTCTTTTTGCTCTTTCTTTCTTCTCATTTTTTTTTTCTTAAACCATATGTCAGCATGGAAAAATTCAAGCCCAGTTTAGTCTTGAAGACTGTTGTAAATAAAGTT
The DNA here is from genome assembly GCF_024166365.1 of Elephas maximus indicus. Lineage (NCBI taxonomy): Eukaryota > Metazoa > Chordata > Mammalia > Proboscidea > Elephantidae > Elephas > Elephas maximus. The sequence goes on from NC_064843.1 coordinate 45,132,228, forward strand.
ATCCATTGTGTCTCTCTGGTTGGACTGAACATTTGGAAGGTTGATTAGTGAGAGATGGTGAAAGACAAACACGGGACCTCACCATTTAATGAAGAATTTTTAGCCCCATCCACTGTAGAGAATTGTGTTCAGGGGAGCTGCTTGCTTAGGATTCCTAGTTGTAATTCATCTCATGTCTGGAGAACATAAATCTCTCTTGAATGTTGATTCAAAGTGGTTAGTCTGCATACTCTTTCCAAGCAGCTTCCAGCTCTTACCCCTTTCCTAGCATTGATCAATGGGTGGGCCATGGAGCCTCTTGCAGGCCTCTGCCCCTAATCACCCTTCTTGTTGACATTCCAAACTGCTAAGCTCACAAATGTACTGGGAGGACAGTAGCTCGAGGACACTTATTCCCTGAGAGAATCCTTGACTTTCACGGTATGTGACTTCGTTATTTTCCCATCCTTGTAAGGGCTTGACATTGTTTCAGAAAATAGTGTTGAATTGGGGAATGTCATTTCCAGCTTTTTTCTCACTGACCCATGCCATCCAATGTCTTCATTCTCCTCAAAATCTTTTTTGGAATGAGGCATAACATAAAAAAATAAATAAAGCAGTCTTCAATATAATAGGAGGGTTGGTTTGTTTGAGGTTTGGTTCCCTTCAAACACATGAAGGAAGATAAAGAATGAAAAGGGAGAAGCTGCTATACTCTGGATCTAAATGAAAACATTGATTAGACAAGGACCATTGAGTAAGTAAATACAGTAAATTTTGCAGGGTCAGCATTTTGATGACTTGTGATTGGCTGAAGGCAGAAATCAATACTTTCACTTTTTTTTTTTTTGCTAATTGTGTACAGTTACAGCATAGAAATCCCAGAGGACTCAAGTTTTTTATTCCAACTGCCATTTGAAGTTCTAAAATAACTATATATGTCATCATCAATTGTCCAACCCACACGACCACACAGATGCTGGGAATTTCTGCTAAAGAGAGCTAGGACCAAGCCAAAAGTTGTGTGATTGTGTGTAAAAGGGGAGGAAAGTTGGAAAGATGAGTTGAGTCAGAAACAGCATCTCCTACCCCTCAGAAGGAGAATTTTCTGGGAGGTGGTGTTTTGTACCATTGAGGTAGGATTCAGTTTGTAAAACCTTTTGATTACAAAGAACAGACCTATGTCTGTATTAATTAGTGGAGGTTACTACTAAGTTACTACGGCAACAACATAGGTAGAAGCTAGTACTTCTCTTAGACTAGTGCAGTAGTTCTGAAATGGGGGCAATTTTGCTCACTGGGGGGGCTTCGGCAATGTCTGGAGACATTTTTGTTGTCACACCTGGGTAGGGTGCTGCTAGCATCTAGTGAGTAGAGGCCAGGGATGCTGCCAAACATCCTCCGAAGCACAGAACAGCTCCTGACAACAAAGAATTACTCCACCCAAATGTCAATAGTACAGAAGTTGAGAAACCCTGGACTAGGTCAAGAGGTGCCCCTACCCTCGGCCCCACACCCTGGAGGACGCTGAATGTCAAACATCAAAAGACAGTTTTTTTTTTTTAAATTTTTCACGTTAATAAGAAAGTTCTTCACCTGTTTGAGCAAAGGGAATTTCAACACCTGAGAAGTTGACAAGAAAGAGCCAAAAGTGCCACTGGTTATAAAATTGTTGTTTAAAGTCAGAGAAAGGACTTTGAGTTTCAATGGAATTTCACCTGGAAATAATTGTGCAAAGGTAGCATTGTTAAGCACTAAAACGAATAGTCAAAGATAAGGCTACCTCATCCCTAAAGATCTTCTGAAGTAGAATGGACACTCATCTGCCTGGAATCTATAGGGAGATGTCTATCAGGACAATGGGAAGTCCTATAGGGTTGTACCCTCCTCCATTCCACTGGTACCTTCAGGTCCAGATTCTGTATTTCCAAACATTTCAGAAATAATTTAACACACTCTATTTTACTCTACCAAAAAGCAGTGATGCACCACTCTTAAAACTTCTCAGAAAACAGCAGTGCTCTCAATACTGTGCACAGTATTTCTTATTATAGGACCTTGAAAATAATTTGGTATGTTGGTATGACTCCTCCCCCTGTGATATATTCACCTCTCTTCTTTGCCACACTCTCTGACCCCTACAGACCAGATCTGCTGGGCTCTCTTTTCCTCTGGCTTCTAGATGAACAGGAAGCCCAAGCAGGAGCATGAAGGGCAAGTGAACGAGATGAGAATACTTATTCCCCTGCTTCCACGCAGCCTTGCCCCCTCTTTCCTGCAGTGGCAGTGGTCATGCGCCTCCATATTTATAGCACCAGCCAGGTGCTAGCCTTTTTGTGGTTTCAGCGCTCTCTGGGCTCCGCCAACTGGTTTCCTTCTTACCGTATGGTCCAGCAATCACAATCCTAGAGACTTAACCCAAATGAGTTGAAAGCATATGTTTGCACCAAAACCTGCATATGTATGTTTATAGCAGCTTTATTCATAATTGCCCAAACTGGGAAGCAACTAAGAAGTCCTTCAATGGGTGAGTAGATAAACAAATTGTGACCCATCCATATAATGGAATATTATTCAACAATAAAAAGAAATGAACTATCAAGTTATGAAAAGATATGGAGGAAATATCAATGTGTACGGCTAAGTGAAAGAAGCCAGTCTGGAATAGCTACATACTGTATGATTCCAGCTATATGATATTCTGGAAAAGGCAAAACTATAAAGACAATAGGAAGATCAGTAGTTGCCAGGGGAGGGGGAAATGGATAGGAGGCATTCAGGGAATTTTTAGGGCAGTGAAACTATTCTGCATGATACTGTAATGGTGGACACACCACATAATACATTTGTCAAAACCCATAGAACTGTGCACACAGAGAGTGAACCCTAATGTAAACTATGTACTTTAATTAATAACGATGTATCAACCTTGGTTCATCAATTGTAACAAATATGCCATGCCAATGCAAGAAGTTAATAGGGGAAATGGTGGTGGGATGTGACAGTTCTCTGTACTCTCGGCTCAATTTTCCTATAAACCTAAAACTCCTCTAAAAACAGTCTATTAAAGTGTACATAAAACATGTGCATAATCTCATCATTAATTTTTCTTCAGTTAAACCCTTTTCGGGGGAATTCTGCTTCCTACCTGATCCTTTTCCCAACTGAATATAGAAATTATAGAACAATATCATTAATATCACATGCAAGCAAAATTTTGCTGAATATCATTCAGAAGCGACTGTAGCAGTATATCGACAGGGAACTGCCAGAAATTCAAGCTGGTTTCAGAAGAGGATGTGGAACCAGGGATATCATTGCTGATGTCAGATGGATCCTGGCTGAAAACAGAGAATACCAGAAGGATGTTTACCTGTGTTTTATTGACTATGCAAAGGCATTCGACTGTGTGGATTATAACAAACTATGGATAACACTGCAAAGAATGGGAATTCCAGAACACTCAATTGTGCTCATGAGGAACCTTTACATACATCAAGAGGCAGTTGTTCAGACAGAACAAAGGGATACCGATTGGTTTAAAGTCAGGAAAGGTGTGCGTCAGGGTTGTATTCTTTTACCATACCTATTTAATCTGTATGCTGAGCAAATAATATGAGAAGCTGGACTATATGAAGAAGACTGGGGCATCAGGATTGGAGGAAGACTCATTAACAACCTGGATTATGCAGATGACACAACCTTGCTTGCTTAAAGTGAAGAGGACTTGAAGCACTTACTAATGAAGATCAAAGACCACAGCCTTTAGTATGGATTGCACCTCAACATAAAGAAAACAAAAATCCTCACAACTGGACCAATGAGCAACATCATCATAAATGGACAAAAGATTGAAGTTGTCAAAGATTTCATTTTACTTGGATCCACAATCAACAGCCATGGAAGCAGCAGTCAAGAAATCAAAAGACACATTGCATTGGGTAAATCTGCTGCAAAGGACCTCTCTGAAGTGTTGAAGAGCAAAGATGTCACCTTGAAGGCTAAGGTGTGCCTGATCCAAGCCATGGTATTTTCAATCTCATCATATGCATGTGAAAGCTGGATAATAAATAAGAAAGACCAAAGAAGAACTGACGCCTTTGAATTGTGGTGTTGGCGAAGAATATTGAATATATACCATCGACTGCCAAAAGAACGAACAAATCTGTCTCAGAGGAAGTACAACGAGAATGCTCCTTAGAAGCAAGGATGGTGAGACTGTGTCTTACATACTTTGGACATGTTGTCAGGAGGGACCAGTCCCTGGAGAAGGACATCATGCTTGGCAGAGTACAGGGTCAGTGGAAAAGAGGAAGACCCTCAACAAGGTGGATTGACACAGTGGCTGCAACAATGAGCTCAAGCATAACAATGATTGTAAGGATGGCTCAGGACCAGGCAGTGTTTTGTTCTGTTGTGCATAGGGTCACTATGAGTCGGAACTGACTTGATGGCATCTAACAACAACAACCTGACCTCTATTAGCACTTGTATAAAAAATAATTGTGAAATCATAGAGAAGCAAGTCTACAAGGCTGATATCCTACACGAGCCATGACCTCAACTACGCAGAGGTCAGAAGAACTAGATGGTGCCTGGCTACCACCACTGACTGATCTGACTGGGGCCACAATAGATGATCCTGGTTAGAATGGGAGAAAAATGCAGAATAAAACTCAAATTCTTAAATATGGCCAGACTAACTGGACCACTGAGACCAGATGACTACTCCCTGAGACTATCATCTTGAGGCACTATTTAAACCTAGAACCAAAACTATCCCGAGATCACCTTTTGATGGAAAAGCAGAGTGACACACAAAATAAAGGGTATTACCTATTAGATCAGTACTCTACTAAAAAAAAAAAAAAAAAGAAGTCTGGATGCGTTCAAAAGGTCAACATTTAATACAAAGCAAATATGAGAAGATGAGGGGGCAGGGAAACTAGAGTCCTGAAAATGGAACAACCAGAATGCAATTAATGAGGATGTCGACACAACGTGAAAAATGTAACTAATGTCATTGACCAATATGTGTGGAAATTGTCAAAGGGGAACCTAACTTGCTATGTTAACTTTCACCAAAAACACAATAAAATATTATTTAAAAAAAAAAAAGTGAAAAAATGATGGCATTATCAAAACCTTCTTGTTCAACAGTGCATGTCAGACACAAATATACTGGTTGTGCTTCATTTTACCAATGTTGAAAAATTAATTAAGGGGCATATGTATCTTTACTTCCTTGACAATATCTGTACCTTAGAAAATAAAGAGTGGCCAAACATCCAGCTCTGCATGGAACAATCCTGATTTAGGCCTCTTTTCCTGAAATGTGGTTATTAACAGAACCCCATTTTGCTCTCAAAAGATTACTAGTTTGCACAATAAATTATATTACTGTAGTACCTCTAATAATATAATTATTCTCTGAATTGAGTCCAGTTTTATTTACCCCAGTTTGTCTATTTGGGAAATGTCTGAAACAGATAGCCGAGGCTGAGAATAAACGTGTGTCTGAAAGGACCAAATATTCCAAACACGAATGGCCTTTATCAGATGAAACTATAACCTAGATCTCAAAATGAGTGCATGGAATTTCTGTGGTGAAAAACAGCCTTGAATAGCATAAAGATTTGCTAAAGCTGAACCTCAGGCCATGTGAGATCCACAAGGGCTTAAACCATGGAGGGGCAGTGCAGAACGGGCCCTTAGAGGTCATGTGTCCACCGCCACGATTCTGCAGATGAGGCACGATCACGTAGGCCCTGCTTATACAAAACACAGTCCCAGAAGTCAGTTCTCTGACTGCCTAAACAGGGGCCTTCTAATTATCCTTCATTATTGGTCATTCATTCAACAAATAGCCTTGAGCCTCTACTATGGCCAGGCACTGTATTGAGAATACAGTGGTGAATCGAGCAGGTAAGAAAATTACCATCTGGTGGGGAGTGCCAGTTGCCATTAAGTCAGTTCCAGCTCATGGCGAACCCATGTGTCAGAGTAGAACTGTGCTCCATAGGGTTTTCAATGACTATAATCTTTCTGAAGTAAATTGTCAGGTTTCTTCCAAGGTGCCTCTGGGTGAATCTGAACTGCCAACCTTTTGGTTAGTAAGTGAACACTGAAGCATTTTTGCCACACAGGGACCTCTGACTAGTGGAGAGAGACAACCAATAAATAAGTAATCAAATCAGTAAAATAATTTCATATTGAAGTTGTCAAAGATTTCACTTTATTTGAAACTACAATCAACGCCCATGGAAACAGCAGTCAAGGAATCAAACAATGTATTGCATTGAGCAAATGTGTTAAAAAGCAAAGATGTCACTTTCAGGACTAAGGTACATCTGAAGCCATAGTGTTCTCAATTGCCTCATATACATGCAAAAGTTGGACAATGAGTAAGGAAGGCTGAAGAATTGATGCATTTGAAATATGTTGTTGGAGAAGACTATTAAATATATCATGGACTGCCAGAAGAACGAACCCATCTGTCTTGGAAGAACTACAGCCAGAACGCTTCTTAGAAGTAAGGATGATGAGACTTCATCTCACATATGTTGGACATGTTATCAGGAGGGACCAGTCCCTGGAGAAGGACATGATGCTGGGTAAAGTAGAGGGTCAGTGAAAAAGAGGAAGACCCTTAATGAGATGGATGAACACAGTGACTGCAACAATAGGCTCAAACATAACAACGATTGTGAGGATTTCACAGGGGTTAGGGAGCGTTTTGTTCTGTTGGATATAGGGTCACTATCAGTTGAAACCAACTCAATGGCACCTAACAACAACAACTGAGTAAACAGTGTACCAAGGGGAAATATGATAGATGCTCAAATGGTTTATCTTGATAAAGGAAGAAGAAACCAGCATTCCATGTAGTATTGGAAGGCACCTATAGATCTAGGAAAGAACTGCTCTCTTGTTAGTAGCCATTTGTAATGGATTGGTAATTGCCACTGTCTGTCGTAATACATTTCCAGAAGGAGGCTAAATCATGTTGACCCATCTTCCTCACTCCACGTTTCTCCTAGCTAGTTCCTGTTACTATGGCTCTATAATAAATTACTCCAAAACTTTGTGGCTCAAAACAATGATAACATTTATTTGGCTCATGATTTTGCATTTGGAGCAGGGCTCCATGGGAATAGCTCATCTCTGTTTTACTTGATATTAGCTAAGGAAGCTTAAAAGCAGAGACCTGGAATCATCCAAAGTCTTTCTCATTACATACCTGGCAGTTGATACCGGCTCTTAGCTTAGACCCTAGCCAAAGCTCTCGGTCAGAGTGCCTGCATATAGCCTGTCCATGTGGCCTGGCCTTCCTTAAAACATGGCGGCTAGTGAACTTCCTAAGAAAGGCAGCTAGGTGAAAGCTGTATTGCTTTTTATGACCTAGCTTCAGAAGACACACAGCATCATTTCAGCAATATTCTATTGGCCACGGCAGTAAAGTCACATTGTAAGAATATTGTGATTGTTTTAGGCGCTTTCTGGTGGGTTCCAACTCATAGTGACCCTGTGTACAACAGAAAAAAATACTGCTTAATCCTGTGCCATTCTCGCAATCATTGCTTTGTTTGAGCCTATTGTTGCAGCCACTGTGTCAATCCATCTCAATGAGGGTCTTCTTCTTTTTCACTGACCCTCTACTTTATCAAGCATGATGTCATTCTCCAAGGACTGTTCCCTCCTGACGTTCAAAGTACATGAGACAAAGTCACACCATCCTTGCTTCCAAGGAACATTTGGGCTTTACTTCCTCTAAGGCAGATTTGTTCATTCTTCTGCCAGTCCATGGTATATTCAGTATTCTTCACCAACACCACAATTTAAATGCATCAATTATTATTCAGTCTTCCTTATTCCTTGAAGAAGAACATTACGATGGAATATATTGGTTCAGCCATCTATGGAAAATACAATCTCCCCTAAAGTTCTATCCTTTCAGTTTCTTATCCTTCTATTCATTCATCTTTCCTCTTGTTTCTATATAACAGAAACCCAGAAGAGCATTTCAGGTGACTAAAGAGAGTGAAGAAGTAGAGAATACTAAATGTGAAAACCCAAAATCTTCATTAGTGAGCAGTCAGACAGGAAAGCCTAGAGACTCACTTATTAGTAATCTTTGTTCTATGAATTGGTGATATGTGTTGAATTAAAATGACTCATTGTCATATATAAGTTTAGAAAATATTGGTTTAAAAAAAACATGAGACAGTTTTCTTTATATCCGATTGTCTTAGTCATCTAGTGGTGCTGTAATAGAAATACCACAAGTGGATGGCTTTAACAAGGAGAAATTTATTTCATCACAGTAAATTAGGCTAAAAGTCCAAATTCAGGGCATCGGCTCCAGGGGAAGATTTTCTCTCTGTGTCAGCTATAGAGGAAGGTCCTTGTCCTCATTCTTCACCTGGTTGAGGAGCTTCTCAGGTGCAGGGACCCCAAGTCCAAAGGAGGAATGAGCTCTGCTCCTGGTGCTGCTTTCTTGGTGGTATGAGGTCCCCATTCTCTGGTTGCTTCCATTTCCTTTTATCTCTTGAGATAAGAGGTGGTGCAGGCCACACCCCAGGGTAACTCCCTTTACGTAGAATCAGGGATGTGACCTGGTAAGGGCTTTACAATCACACCCTAATCCTCTTTAACATAAAATTACAATCACAAAATGGAGGACAACCACAGAATACTGGGAATCAGGACCTAACCAAGTTGACACATATTTTCGGGGGGGACACAATTCAATCCATGATACCAATCTTCTTAGAAATTTTAATATGTATGTGTGCATTCCCCAAGGGGGAGACATAGCATGAAATGTTTCCCTATCTTGTTAGACAATGGAGCCTTTTTTGAACGCAACCTTTGAATAGCTCATGAAACCATTTAGGAAATTCTATTTAGCCACTTTGTCCTAAGAGAGGTTATAGTAGACCCACAGAGTGGGATATTTCATAGGTTTATGAGGGAATGGAAAAATTCTTCTTTTGCAGGATGAAGTTGTGAAAGGAATGCAATGTCTGCTTTTTAACTCTGGTTGGCAGCCTATTGTACCCTGTGGTACCTAAGTGAAATAGCTGAGTGTATGCAATAAACGTGTTATTTCCGGTACTCTGGAATTCAAAACCAGAGCCCATTATTGCGTGAGTGCTTCAAGGGATTGTCACTGATGTAACATTCCAGGAGAAAGGCTGGTTCATCTACAAATGACTCAGGGCATGATCCACAATAGGAAGCCAAGCCAGTGAGTAAGGAACCAACACATAGTGCTGACTGAGCTTAACTTCACCCTGCCTCATTTGACCAAGTTCATTACCTGAGAATGATGAAATGAGGAGAAGGAGAATGTCCTCTAAGACCATAGGAACCTATATAAGGACTGTAGGTTAGAAATCTAGACCAACCTTAAACCAAAAAAAAAAAAACTAAACCCAGTGCTGTCGAGTTGATTCCAACTCATAACAACCCTATAGGACAGAGTAGAACTGCCCTGAAGAGTTTCCAAGGAGCGCCTGGCGGATTCAAACTGCTGACCCTTGGGTTAGCAGCTGTAGCACTTAACCGCTACGCCCTAGGATGCCAAAATTCCACTCAGAGAAAATGGAAATACATCCGTGAAAAATAATGAGAAACACAGATCTTCCATGGGAGTTCAGAACCTGGAAGTTAACAAGGCCAAGGAAGGATCTAGAGGGACATGACAGAGGGCAAATTTCATAGACGTTTGCAATATATTTTGGTGGAAGGGCCTTGGTTTGCTTTCAGCAGCTGGAGGAAATTCTCCCTTTCATGTATGACACAGGGAACATTTTTGCTCTTAGGAATTTTGATGAATCCTCACTTGGAATACCACCTTCATATCTGGCCATTGTTACATTAAGGGAATAGGTGCCCCAGCGGAAATTTCAAGAAGAGCCTTTGGATCTGGGCACATTGATTAAATAAACCAAATCCTTTTGGCCTTCTGGTCATCTTAACTCCCAGTGATTGCCTTAGGACATTTTCAGGAAGACTATGAAAATCCTGGGAGATCTCAAGAGAAATGTTCTTGCCCATGAAGATTAGAACAGCCAAAGAAGGAAGGAAATTGTTCTTCTTGGACAGTGGAATTTCAACTAGCCACTAGAGAAGATACGGAATCCTCAAGATGCATTAAATTTATACAAAGCTTCTGGTGAGCTTCTTGGACACATCCTGTCTCTAGACACTTCAGACTAGCTTTAGTACTAAAGCATTTGATCATCTTCAGAAAGCCACGAATCTTCCCTGACACTGGCCAGGAAGTTTGGAAAACATGAGATACTATAAGCTATTTAATAGCTAAATCGTTGTTAAATAGTGTTTTTCCTTCATCGTATTGAAAAAAAAAAAGTGCTCAAAGGATGGAACGTATTAAAAACTATTTACACTTAGGCAGAAGGACTGTTTCAGAGTTGAGCAAATCTTCACTGCAGTCAGGATCTTAATCACACATGTACAATTTCTAGCATTAATTAGAAAGTCTATCCAGGCACTGAAATAATAAGATTGTTCACTTTTGTCCTTTCTGGATCAGCTCCAAATGACTTCAACCTCCTAGTTCCATATTGCTGTAACTATTGTCTCTCTTCTGATTCCGTCTTCCTCTGCTTGCTTTTTTTTTTTCTCTCTTTATCTTTCTTTTCCTTTTTTTGCCTACACTTTTCACTCCCCTTCTCTCTTCACTTTCTTCCCTTCTGCAGACTCTTTCTTTTTACTCACCCTTTTTGCCTCTGGTAGTTTCCCTTTCCCTCACCCCCTAAGTTATAAACCACCCTTTCTATGTAAGGAATTTCGTCTTCAAACGAATTTTCTAGCAACTGTCTTCCCATTCCCAAAGGATCTTGTGAGCAGGATGAAATTACCTTCTGAGCACAGGTATCTTCTCCATGACTTGTTTGGCGTTCATCTCAAATTTGGAAGGAGAAAATCAATGTCTATTAATTCACTTATCTAAAAAATTTGTGTATAAGGCAGATCTTACAAAGGAATGTAAAAATTGGTCTTCTTTTCTCAAAGAGTTTGTCAGCTGACAGTTTGTTAACTCCTTATGGACTGGTATGAGAGATCAGAATTCAGAAAGCTTATCTCATCGAGTCTTAGAGGATATGATTTGAGGTAAGTCTTTTAGCATAGAAAGGATTTATATGTCCAGAGGATGAGGGGAAGGAATACGTGGCATTTTGGACAAAGCCCAGTGCCACTGAGTCAATTCTGACTCATAGCGACCCTATAGGACAGAGTAGAACTGCCCCATAGAGTTTCCAAGGAACACCTGGCAGATTTGAACTGCCAACCCTTTGGTTAGCGGCTGTAGCACTTAACCACTACACCACCAGAGTTTCCATTTTGGACAAAGGATGTACTATATTATGAGACCTGTTCAAAGAATACCAAACAGGGAAGGGAGGAGTGATGAATGGTATTGGAAAGCGCAGCTGGGAACAGTGTTGGAGAGCTTTAAATACAACAGGCAGTGTACATAAAGGTTGATAATACATGCTTTGGGATTATATGGAACTTAGTTCGAATCCAGAGTTCCCCACACCCTGGCTAAATTGTCTGATTTTGTATCAGTTTTTTTATCTTTAAGATTAATCATGTTGTGAGAACTAGCATTTCCAAGTCGTATGAATAAGGTGAAGAATGGAAAATCCCTTGCACAGCACCTCTTACGTGGTAAAACCTCTAATACATGAAGGCTATTATTAATATTATTATCACACTGGAAGCTAGCACATTGATTCCTGAGAAAGAAGAGTGAGCTGCCAAATTGTCCTCAGTGTGTATATGTTGTCCATGGAAGGAAATAAAGTGGTAACTGTGTCTATAAACATATGTTACATTATTAGGCCCACTTCTCTACCCCTTCCTGTAGCCAAGACCTTCGCCATGGATACAGTGCTTTCTCATTGTGAGCCAGCTGAAATTGTCCATCTTTGAGATTTGCCACGGCCAATGGGATTGGTAGCGGTTGTGAAAGAAGCAAGATCTTGAAAAGTGCTTATGTGACTAGGTGTGCTTACTCTTTCCCCTCACTCACCTTCTTGAGAATAACAACATCAGGCCAGCCCACTGGTACCAGGAGGAAGATGAAAGTCACGTGTAGCAGAGCCACCCCCCATGACCCAGTGGAGACCAGAACTGCCCAGCCAAGTGAAGTCTAGGTCGGCCAATTCTTACCTAGCCTGCAGACATGTTTCAGTTCCCTGGGTTTAGGACTCGTTATGCAGCATTATTGTGACAATAGATAACTGATACAATATGCAACCTACATACAAATATGTGTGTGTGTGTGACCTGAAAAACTCTTAACTATAGTATTTCATTCCCTGCTGTGCTGCAGGTGATTGCTATGTGGTATCATGCATCTTTGAAACATTGAAAAATTAAACAATTAAATTTTTTTTTTTTCCTAAGACAGTAAGTACCCTGTGAGTTTGTAGGTATCTGCCTGCTAGGTGGTAAACATTTGTACCTCAATGATCTTTGAAGAGGGCAATTATTGTTTTGGATTCAGTGTTTTCAATGTGATAGCGAATACCAACACCAACTGTGTAATAACAAATATCATGGCAATACATTTTCTGTTGTGAACCTTCAGTTTGTTGCTAAATTACAGTAGAACAGGAATATTGACATTCATTTCAATGGGACATCATCCTTCTTAAAATTTATAGAGGGGGTTCTAGGTACCAAACCATTATTGGTGCCTAGAACCTCCCCTATACATGGTACCTCCATAGTCATCAATATATTTGCCAATTTTCTCATTAGAATTCACTCAAAAGTGCCTAAAAATTGACAATATCCTACCAGAAATGATACAGGTAACAAGGAGGGAAGGCAAAATATGGACAACACTTTAAAGCAACAGAAAGAAAGGTTTAAGAGGGGAAAGAGGGGACTTTGTTAAACTCTGGGTGTTTTGCAGCAGATTGAATGGCAGCACTGGATGGACCCTTATAAGTATTTAGCCAGTAAATGAGTCTGTACGTGCAAAGTAATCAAAATAGGCCTGGCATACAGGAAGTGCTCTAAAGATGTTGAAACAGTTTGTTTCAACTATTTGAAACAAAACAAAACTTAATTTCTCTAAAAGCTACCTTTGAAGATGAGCCAAATATTTTCTCCTTGTATTTTGACATCTGAATTAAGCCCGTGTTACCTTTGCATGAAGTTCCTGGAAGGTGCAAACAGTTAACACGCTTGATTGCTAACCAAAATGTTGGTAGTTCAAGTTCACCCAGTGGAGCCTGGGAAGAAAGGCCTGGTGACCTACTTCCAAAAAATCAGTTGTCCAAAACCCTATAGAACACAGGGATTGCATCAGTCAGAACTGACTCCACGGCCGCTGGTACATTTGCATGGCTTTAAGGACACGAAGGAGTACCTACGTGGTACAAACGGTGAAACACTAGGCTGCTAAACAAAAGGTTGGTGGTTTGAATCAACCCGTGGGCACCTCAGAAGAAAGCTCTGATAATCTGCTTCCAAAACACCACGGCCATTGAAAACCCTATGGAGCTCAGTTCTACTTTGAAACACATGGGGTCGCCATGAGTCAAAACTGACTGGATGGCAACTGTTTAAGGGCCTGAAACATTGTAGATTAAAGACAATTGCACAGTTGCTATCTTTATGTCAAATGGCCCTTACACAGAAGGTAAGAATGCACAACAGTATTTCTATTCTTTTTCTTTATTCTCCTCCATCTCTATGCTAAGTGTTTTTTTACAATTTGTGGGACACTGGCAATGCCACATTGCCGTGGCTGTGGAAGACAAGAAGCTATAAAGCTGCTCCCTTCCCTCTTCCAGCTCCGACACTGGTTGTAGTGATGAGATAGAGGTGTGAGACAAGTACTAACAAGGTGGGCAAGAATGTCATAAGGGACAAATGAGTAACAGCAATTGCTTCTAAAGAAGAAATTATCAGAAATGGGAGGAGTGTTTAATTTTAATTTTTTTTTCATATAAAATTCAAAGCTAATTTGGGAGGCATGGAGGAAAGACACCAGGTTGGGAGTCAATTGCTTTGCTTTCCCATTCAGAGTGTAATGGATTGAAGCGTTGTTCCAGCCCCCTGTAAGAACTCTGTGCTTTGCCTGAGCAACTGACCTGGTGGCAGCTCGGGGTCGTCTTGGATTCTGTGAGGAATACATTTTGCTTTTGCCACTTGGATGCTCAGAAACCTATCTTTGGGCCAATATTCAGCCACTATTTACAGCCAGTTTTATTTTCTATCCTCTTGTCATATATTTGTAAATTACCTTAAATCCTTTTTAAGAGATACAGAATGAAGAAGTTAATGACAGCTATACGAAAGCCATTTATCTTCCCAGTTTTTAGTTTTCTCAATTATAAAAGGAAGGGCTTAGATTAAATTAAGTCAAGATTATTTTTTTCCTGGCTCTAATGCTTTTAATATTGCATGATGAAGGCAGAATTGTCCATGAATAAAGAATAGCTTAATTCAGTCAATACTTAAAAATAGTAGACATGGTGACTTCCTATGTAAGAGCATAAATAACTTGGCTTAAAACCATTGAGTAGAGTCAATATATTAGTCTCAATCGGAAACACGTCCTCCATGCTAGAAATTCTCAAAACAAAGCATCTATTCAGTCCTAAGAACGATTACGGCATATAAGTACATACATACCCGTGTGTGTGTGCATGTATGTATGTGTGGTGTGTGTGTGTCGTGTGTGTTGTGCATGTGTACTGTGTAGCATGTGTGTTTCGTGTGTACATATGTAGTGTGTGTAGCATGTATATATGTAGTGTGTGTGTAGTGTGTGTGTTGTGTATGTGTAGTGTTTGTGTGTAGTGTGTGTGTGGTGTGTGTAGTGTGTGTGGGTGTGTGTAGTGTGTGTGGGTGTGTGTGTAGTGTGTGTGTAGTGTGTATGAATACGTGTGTAGTGTGTGTGGTGTGCATAAAGTATGTACAGTGCATGTGCACTGTGTGTGTTGTGTATATGTGTAGTGTTTTGTTTAGTGTGAGTGTGTATGTAGTGTGTGTAGTGTGTGTGGTGTGTGTATAGCACGTGTAGTGTGTGTGCAGTGTGTGAGTGTACTGTGTGTGTGTTGTGTGTATGTGTGTAGTGTGTATGTGTAGTGTTTTGTTTAGTGTGAGTGTGTATGTAGTGTGTGTAGTGTGTGTGTGTGTATACTGTGTGAGTGTGTGTGAATACATGTGTAGTGTGTGTGGTAAGTGAGTATAGCGTGTGTAGTGTGTGTGAGTGTGTGAGTGTGTGCGGTGTGTGTACAGTGTGTGTATGTGTGTGTGTGTATGATAAGAGTGGTAGAGTTAAGCACTCAACTAGTAGCCGAAGACTGGCAGTTGTAACGCTCTCAGAGGCCCCTCAGAAGGCAGGCCTGGTGATCTGCTTCTGAAAAATCTCAACCTTGAAAACCCTGTGGAGCACAGTTCTACTCTGTAATACATGGGGTTGCTAAAAGGCAGACTCAACTTGATGGCAACTAACAATATATATATAGCCCTGGTGGTGCAGTGGTTAAGAGCCTGGCTGCTAACCAGAAAGGTCGGCAGTTGAAATTCGCCAGCCACTCCTTGGAAGCCCTGTGGGGCAGTTTTACTATGTGCTTTGGGGTTGCTATGAGTCAAAATCAACCTGACAGCAATGGGTTAGTTTTTTTGGTCTACACACGTGAGAGGACATCAAATCTACCAATCACACATTTCAATTGGAGAATCTTTTTTTCTTTTTTAGTAACTAGCAATTTTTAAGACTTCATTGCCCATGATAAACATATATTCTTAGAGAAAACATATAAAAGAGTAATGTGTATCTATTCCTTTCCTAAAATCAAACAATCAAACAAAATCTCTAAAGGGCGCTCCAGGCTTGTATCATTATCTATCACTTGTTAGCCAACAGGGGAAACTTCACGAAAGAGAGGAATTTTTTTTTTTTTTTGATGATGGTGATTTTTTTTTTTTTTTTTCCGTGATGAGAAAGGGAAATGGGGGCTAAATACTATGGAAAGGAGAAACTTCATCTAATGATAAGGTATCAACAATAATGAATATTATTTATTCAGCAATTACTAGGGGCTACAAAGCTTGAAAGTTGCAGACCTGCCTATTCCCCTGACAACCTCACTATAAATTCTGAACGGAGCACATTTCTGGTCCTCTGTTCATTTACTTTCAGTTACTTTTAGCCTGATGATCTATTATCTCTGAATGTAAGACAATAAATAAATAATAAAAATGTAGACTTGTGAAAAACCAGGGAAGCATGAGTTAAAGCTCACTGGAAGGCAGAGAAGAAAATAGAGGTAAGATTTTGACGTTTAACTTCAGCTCGATGTTACTTATAACTGATTTGAATAATCATATTCTGAACAGAAAATCAAATTCGCAATCACTGCAGCTGAAATTTCTGTATCAACTATGGAAGCTTGCTTCTGAGCAATGAGTATGGAATTTATTCCTCTAGGAATTGAATAATTTTAATCATTGCAGATAAGAATTTCAAGTGCTATTATGTCGATAAATATTTTATAGCTCCAAATGTATCACTGACATGGAACAGATGATAAAATGCTTGAGACAGAAAAGGCTCTGCTAGTAACTTGAGTAGAAGCCCTGAGGTTTTGGTCAATCAGGGAAAAGAATTGCCTTTCTGAAGAGGAACATCACAGAGAAGAAAGACAGTATACGGGTCAACATTCATGGCAAAAAGGTAATGTATTTTAGAAACTTTAATAGGTGTTTTCATAGCTTTTGTCCTTAGGAATAAATAGAAACAATGATTAACCCATGTCAGTGACGGAGCTGAGCAGCAAAGATATTCGATAACTCTCGTTATCTTCAGTTTTTGAATTTATTATATGATATGAGTTTGGTGTGATATGGGCTTGGTCACAGAACCTTGGAGGTCAAGGCCAGGTGTGGAGGCCATTGGATGGTATGGAAATGGGAAAGCTAAGCAGGGAAGGGGCATGGCCAAAAAACATGCTGTGTGGCACACCCATATCCACACCATATCGCAACATCCCTCAACAGGCAGTGACTAGCTGGTTTCCAGAGTTATGCTGAGGGATGGGGAAAAGGACAGGCAGCATGATATTGCTAAATAGTGTGTTTATAACTAACTAACCAGTTGCCATCGAGTCGATTCTGACTCGTGGTGACCCCATAGGTTCATAGATGAGAACATATATTCGTATGTTCACAGAGAGTGTGTTCATAGACGCTAACTAATTCAATATGCCTGATTTCAACCACTGGGTATTGGTAATAGCCAAGGCACGAAGGCGTGTGTTTTAAGATCATAATTCTGATTGGTTCTTATTTAATCTTCAATGACACCACCATTCTAAGAGATATTCAAATTAGGAATTATTTAGTTCCTCTGTATGCAGAGGTCCAAAACCAAAAACAAACAAACAAAAAACTCAGGGAAATCCAATTCCACCACTATTTTTGCAATGAGTCCCATCTTCTGGCAAGCCCTCTGAAGTTTACTTGCCTTGACAGATGGAGGTTCTCCTAACAAAAATCATTTGAGCCAGCTGTGGGGTAAGTGCTAGAGACAGCCAGGATGAAATACCTCTGTTTTCCAAACGTATCCTTGTTCCCAAGGCAGACCTTTTATGCCTGTTTCCTGGGCCTGTAATATTGAGAGTTCATGAGAATGTCTCTTTCTATGAAGAGATCAGGGAGGTGAGGAGGGGGTCACATATTCTGACCCTCCTCTAAAAGGATGAAAACAAACCAGCCCTCAGACATCAGTGGACCACACAGAGCCCCAGGGAAGGGGAAGCTGAATAAAGTCACCATTTCCTGGAAACTGAACGGGGAATTTCATCTAAAATTCCCTGCCTGCCCCACACCAAAGGCAATAAAAGTCACTAGTGGTGCCTGGCTCCATTAATTTTATCCCTTTGTTTACTTTTGATTAACATTTTACATTCTTTTGCTTATTTTGGATCGATTAAAAAAAAAGAAAAAAGAAAAGAACCACTCAGCTCCCACCCTGGAGGCGGACCGTTCCTACCGGGGAAGTAGTGATAGATATTTTTTATTGACTACATCTCTGTTCAGGGATTAACAAACCAACACATTCCTAGGAGGCTTTAGAAAGTTAGTCTGGTACCTTCCAAGATAAAATGGACCTCCAAGTCTTGTGAAGTGAAGTGGAGGCTATGTAGATATTACTGGTGCCTGGACCCTTTGATGCGAAATAAAGACCCTGGACTTCACCTTGAAGACCTCTTCAGGCTACCGGACAAACTTTTCTCTTCTCCTGATGCCATGCTCCAACCACACTTGTCATCCAGCAAGCTTTTTGACCGATCTACCTCCCTGCTTAACCTTTCCATCTCCATACCCCCAATGGCTTCCTACTGCAGTTAGAATAAAATCTGCACCCCGAACTGGACTTCCAAGGTTCTACAGTGACTTGACCCTTGCGTACCTCAACCAGTCCCTCCAGCTCAGTCTCCGCTCAAGACCTCAGACTTTTAACTTCTTCTTCTCACAATATTCTTTCCCTGATCTTTTAAAATTATAGCTCCAATGACACCTCTTTAGAGACACTTTCTTATCCTCATCTTCCTATCTAAACCATCCACATCATCATATTACTTTATTTTCTTCCCAGCATCTACTACTATCATTTTCTTATTTGTTTACTCATTTACTTTTTTATTGTCTCTATCACCAAGTAGAATATGTACTCCAAGATAGCAGGAACGTGGTCTATCTGCTATATCCCCAGAACCTGAAACACTTCCTGGTACAAAGTTAGCACTCAGCAAAGGTTTGTTGAATGAAGTAGTGGATGAATTATTACTATCATATTGGTACCATACTACGGCCCAAATAAGTGGCCTCAAACAGGCTCATTTTACCTCTAAAAAAAAAAAAAAATTTTTTTTTTTTTTTTACTCTACGTCTAATAAATTCCATTCTCTTTGTGTGTAATGTTGTCCTCTCATTCTCCACTATGCCTACCCTTGGTCCAGCTTCCCCTTCAAAACTTTCCTCACTTGTCATCTTCAAAATTCTTTCTTGGCTCAGATAAGATCAAGTGTTTTCTTGACTCTTCCAGTTTGAACCACTTATCACACTGAGTAATTACACCTCACTGACTTGACTGTAATTGTTTGAAAGTCAACAATTGTTCTATTTCTTTTGATATCTAGAGTGACCAGCACGAGGCCTGCCTCTTTATGGGCCTGAATACCTATTTGTTGAATAAATGAATGCGTAATCAGAATCACAGAATGTTTTCAAACATGCCACCTTTATTACCTTCCACGTTGTACGTAAAACGCCCATGAACCATGATCACTCCAGAGGACAGGCATACATCATCATGATTCTTTTTTTATCTTCTTGTTTAACTTAGTAATTAGCACCTTTAGAGCTTGTATGTTTTGTCAGGCTGAGGCTGAGCACTTTGCTTAGGTACTCTTTTAGGCCTCATGTCCCTCCAGGAGGTAGGAGGTATTGGCCACCACCATACAGTTGACAAGACCAAAGCTTAACTGCCCAGTGTCATACAGCCAGTGAGTGCTGAAGGCAGGATTTGAACCCAGGTAGTTTGCTGGCAGAGCCTGCACTCTGAAGCCCATCATCTTACAGCAAATTTGGTATACCTGCCATCCATCTCTTCTTCTGCTCTTGCATGCTCAGCCTGACTGTCAACTGTCTGATCTGAAAAGTTTGGTTAGGTTAAAAATCTTTCGTATTAGTTTCCTAGGGCTGCTGTAACAAAGTACCACAAACTGGGTGGGTGGCTTACGAGAACAGAAATTTATTGTCTCACAGTTCTGGAGGCTAGGAGTCCAAATACAGGATGTCAATAGAGCCATACTCTCTCCAAAGGCTCTAAGGAAAGATCCTTTCTTGTGTTTTCCAGTTTATAGTAGCCCCATGTGTTCCTTGCTTACACGGCAGCAGAACTCCATCCTCAAGTGTACAACTTATTGGCAGCAGTTAAGATAATCAGCTCTGCAACCCTGCCCTTAATCAGTGTGATCTATGTTTTATCAAAGTATAAAATACACACAGAAAAGGATTCATAGCTTGATAAAGTTATGTAACCACTACAGGGAGCACCCAAAAAGCCCTCTTCTAGTAAGTACTTCCTCCACTAAGAGTAGCTTCTATCCTGACTTCTAACTTGATAGATTTGTTTTGCCACTTTTTAACACTGTATAAATAAATGAATCAGACAGATGTACTCTTTTGTATCTATCTTGTTTTGTTCAATGTTACCTTTGTAAGATTCATCTATGTTGTTGCACATAGTTGTAGTTCATTCTCATAGCTGTATGGTAACTCTTTGTGTGCATATACACGTTATCTATAACGTAAAAAAGTTAAATTGTGAAAAGTGTGTGATACATATATTTACAATAACCACTCCCCCCCCCCAAAAAAAAAGTAGCTGAGGCTGCTTAAGTACAATCAGACACCTCATGGGACTTGGTTAATTGGTTTGGAGGTACAGGGTCATGGTTCCATGGAACATACCAGTGAATTGGCCTAATAATGTGTTTAGTGCTTTTGTGCTACCTCCTAGTTGATTGTATACTGTCTGGGGTCTTAAAAGCTTGCAAGTGGCCATCCAAGGCATAGCAATTGGTCTCTATTTGCCTGGAGCAACACAGGAAGAAGGGCAGCCAGGAATAGGGGGAGGACATGGAATATGTGAATAATTGCCTCCATGCACAAATGTTTCCTTTGCCATGAGGCCAGAAGAACTGGATGGTGCTTAGCTACCATTACTGAACATTTTGATCAAAGATTCTATAGAAAAAATCTTGATCAAAAGGGGGAAAATGTGAAACAAAATTTCAAATTCTTATGGGTTCCAGACTTTCTGGCGCCATTGAGGCTGAAACTATTGCCCTGAGATAATCTTTAAACCTTAAACTAAAAATATCCCCTCAAGTCTTCATAAAACCAAACCACATTTTATCTTAACTAGTAAAAAATTTCTGCTTTATGAGTTATGCCCTTTTAAGAACTATCTATATGGGATCAAATTGACAATAGTAACTTGACAGGTTAGATAGGAACCTTAGGGGGTCAGAGAGTTTATGTTAATGGGGGGGGGGAAACAACTCAAAAAAGGAGGATGAGAATGGTTGCACAACTCTACGAATGTAAGTAATGGCGCTGAATTGTATATGTAGAAACTGTTGAATTGGTGTATGTTCTGCTGTATATATTCTCAACAACAAAATAAATAAAATGAAAAAAATCAAATTAATACCTAAAAAAAATAAAAGTGGAGATAGAGAGTAAAAAAGGGAGAGAAAGAAGGAAAGAGGGAGAAAGTTGAGGCACAGACAGAAACAGACACAAAAGCGAGAATTAGCAATATTTTTTTAAAAAAGTGTTGCATTGCTATGGGATCCCAAGTTCACTTCAATTTATTATTCAGAACCACAAGAACTACATCTGAGTTAATACAAAATCCTATTTAGGTGGCTGGGAGTTTTACCAAGCCTTGTCTTATATCCAGATTGAATTCCAAGTGTTTGTAGTGTCCCAGGTAGTATCTCTGAGAATTGATGTGTCCTTCTCAACACCCTCATGGCTACCAGGGAGTAAATTAGGCCCCTTCATGCCATTCTAGCTCATTTAGCTTAAAAGTACTTTTATTTAACTTGCCAGGGGATGTCAGGAGATTAGGTATAGACATTTCTTCCTTCACAGGCAGTGGAAATGATCAATACATACACCTCTTTTGAATTTACAGTGACTGAATTCTATTCACAAACCAGTGGTTCCGTTTGACAATACCCTCACTGCAATGGCTGCATTCATATCGTTTCTTCAGTAAGTCATGATGTTGTATTTCTTCCCATGTCACAGAACTGGGATTGGATCTGTGTTTGTTGGCTAGAATAGACATGTGAAGATCAAAAGCAAACTTTGTCAAACAGATGGTAGTCCTCTACTTAGGAACATGACTATTTTTCCCCCTCCTTTTCCTAAGGCAAATAAGTGAGAATGTTAGGGGTTATCATAGCGTTAAATTTCAGATCAGGTAAACTGACAAAGAACCCTGGTGTGACTCAGAGTGTTTCATTTTGTACGTTTTGGCAGCTCCTTGAAAGCAGAAAGTAAGCCTTAGACTCTCAGCGACTGGGCCTGCTATTCCTTGAGGTTGATATAGGACATGAAAGAACATTGTGCGTTTGCTTTGAAAACCATGTGTGTGTGTGTTTTGTAAATTAGAAAAAAGTTGAGGACAAAGTACACTTAGAGAACCATAGCTCACAAGTCAGCAAGTAAAAATATTTGAATGACATCTTCTAGCAGTTAACCTTTTCTAGAAAGACACACACCTTTATTTTTATAGACAGTTAAAAGCAATTGTGTCCATCCTATATGCTTATAAGATTTATAATTGTCTTTTTTTTTTGGTGTATATGTAAGAGTATGTGTTCATATGTAAATGCAATCATCAAAGCTTCATCTATGTGATGAAAACATATTAACCAGTTTTATTAGTATACTGCTCAACAATGACCTGACTCATTTTCCTTACTGCATTGACGGAAATTTTCCTCTCAAGTACCCAGAACTATTTGTATTCCTTATAGATACAAAACCTATCTGTTGTAACACTCAAAAGACAAATAGCAAAATAAGCAAGGTAGGCACTTTCAGGCAGAGAGTGGCAGAATGGATAAAGAAAATGACCCATCCTTTTCCTGTATACAAGAAACACATCTTAGACCTAAGGACAAAAACAGACTGAAAATAAAAGGATGGAGAAAAACACTCCACGTAACCAATAAATAAAAAGAATAAGGTAGCCATATGATATCAGATAAAATAGACTTTAAATCAAAATTCATTACAAAAGATAAAGAAGGATGTTACATAATAATAAAAGGGTCAATCCAGCAAGAAGACATAACAATTATACATGCACCTAACATTTTTTTTTTTTTAACAGCAATGCTCTAAAATACAGGAAACAAATTTTTGACTAAAACGAAAGGAGAAATAGACAACTCCACAATAATAGTAGGGGACTTCAACATACCACTTTCAATTATAGACAGAACATCTAAAAAGAAGATCAGTAAGGACATTGAGAACTTAAATAAAACCATAAGCCAATTGGACCTAATGGACATATATAGAACATTCTACCCAGCATCAGAACAATACACTTTCTACTCCAGCGCACATGGTTCGTTTTCCAGAAAAGACCGTATGCTAAGACACAAAACAAATCTCAGCCAATTTAAACAGATTGAGATCATACAAAGTATCTTCTCTGACCATAATGTTATGAAGCTAGGAAAAAAAAAGGAAAAGAAAAAAAATACATGGAAACTAAATAGTATGCTACAAAAAACTATCAAGTCATAGTAGAAATCAAAAGTGAAATTAAAAAATTCCTAGAATCAAATGAAAATAAAAACACAATATATCAAAATCTTTGGGACATAGCAAAAGTAGTACTCAGGGGAACTTTGTAGAAATAAGTGTCTAAATTAAAAAAGAAGAAAGATCCAAAATCATTTACTTAAACCAACAACTTGAACAGATATAAAAAGCAGAGCAAAAGAAGTCAAAATCTACCAGAAAAAAAAGGAAATAACAAAAATCAGGCCAAAAATAAATGAAACAGAAAAACAATAAAAGGACCAACAAAACCAGAAGTTGGTTCTTTGAAAGGATCAATAAAATAGACAAACCACTGGCTAGACTGACTAAAGGAAAAAACCAGAAGAGGCAAATAACCAAATTAAGAAATAAATTGGTGACATTACAACCATTCCAACAGAGATAAAGAAGATCATAACAGATTACTATGAAAAATTATACTCCAACAAATTTGAAAACCTAGATAAAATGGTCAAATTCCTAGAAACACACTACCCACCTAAACTAACACACACAGAGTTGGAAAATTTACACAGATCCATTACAAAAGAAAAGATTGAAGGTGTCATCAAAAAACTGCCAACAGCAACAACAGATAAAGCCCAGGACCAGACGGCTGCACTGGCGAATTCTACCAAACATTCAGAGAAGAGTTGACATCAATCTTACTCCATCTGTTCAAAAACATAGAAGAGGGAGGAATGCTATCGAATTCTTTCTATGAAACCAGCATAACCTTGATATATTAACCACGCGAAGATGCCACAAAAAAAGAAAATTACAGACCATTGTCCCTTATGATCATAGATGCAAAAATTTTCAACAAAATTCTAGCCAACAGACTTCAGCAGCATATCAAAAAAATCACATACTATGATTCATACCAGGATTACAAAGGGGGTTCAACATTAGAAAATAAATCCGTGTAATCCACCACATAAATAAAACAAAGGAAAAGAATCACTTGATCATATCAACTGATGCAGAAAATGCATTCCATAAGATTCAACACTGTGCAGCAAAATAAGAATTGAAGGGGAACTTCTCAACATAATTAGGGGCATATATAAGCCAACAGCCAGCATTATACTCATTGGAGAAAGGCTGAGAGCGTTCCTTTTGAGAATGGGAATGAGACGAGGATGTTCATTATCAACACTCTTATTTAACATTGTACTGGTAGTACAAGAGACTAAGAAAAAAAAAATTTTTTTTTTTTTTTTTTTACTGGTAGTGCAAGAGTCTAAGAGAGACCTACAAAAATGGAAAGATATCCTGTGTTCATCGATTGGAAGACTTAATATAGTGGGAATGTCAATTCTATCTAAAAATTACAAGGCAATCTCAATATAAATCCCAACAACATTCTTTACTGAAATGGAAAAATTAATGGCCAACTATATTTGCAGAGGAAAGAAATCTCAAATAGCCAAAGCAGTATTGAAGAAAAAGAACTAAACAGGAGACCTCCCACTTCTAATATCAAGATATACTATACAGCCACTGTAATCAAAACAGCCTGGTATTGGTTCAGCGACAGACGCATAGACCAGTGGAATAGAATTGAGAACTGCATCTCAAATTGTCCATGTATGGACAACTGATTTTCGACAAGGGGTCGGTGGGGCAGAAAGAGTCTCTTTAGGAAACAGTGCTAGCAAAACTGGATATTCATCTGCAAAAAAATGAAAACGGGACCCATACCTCCTCACACCATAGACTATAACTAACTCAAAATGGATCAAAGACCTAAATGTTAAACCTAAAACCATAAAATTTCCTGGGACTAATTTTTTTTTTTTTTGTAAAAAATAGGTTAACAAACATAACAACAAGTGCACAAAAAGAAGAAAACAAAATAGATAAATGGGACCTCATAAAAATTAAAAACATATGCTCGTCAAAAGATTCATCAAAGCAGTAAATAGACAACCTACGGACTGGGAAAAAATCTTTGGACACGACTTATCCAATAAGGGTCTAAGCTCTAAAATCTAGAGAAAACTGCAACAACTCAACAGCAAAAAGACAAATCACCCAATCACAAAATGAACAAGGGGCATGAACAGAACCTTCACCAAAGAGGACATCCAAGCAGCCAACAAACGTGAAAAGATGCTCACAATCATCAGCCATTAGAGAGATGCAAATCAAAATTACAATATTATCTCACCCTGGCTAAAATGGCACTGATGGAAAAAAAAAAAAACAAACAGAAAACAACAAATGTTGGCCAGGATGTGAGAAGGTTGGAACCCTTATCCATTGCTAGCGGGGTCGTAAAACAGTATGACCACTGTAAAAAACAGTATGGTGCTTTCTCAGAAAACTAGAAATAGCGCTACCCTAAGATCCAGCAATCCCACTCCTAGAATCCTAAAAATAATGACACAAACAGACATATGCACACCTTTTTTCACTGCTGCTTTATTCTCAGTAGCAAATAACAACTGAAGTGCCCATCAATGAAGGAATGGATAAGCGAATTGTGGTACATATATACAATGGAATACTGTGCAACCATAAAGAACAATGATCAATCCGTAAAACATGTTATAACATGAATGAACCTGGACGGCATAATGCTAACTGAAATAAGTCAAGCATATAAGGATAAATATTGTATAATCCTCTTTTATAAGAAGACAAGAATAGATATATAGAGAGAGACTGATGTTCATTGGTGGTTACCAGGGAAAGGAGGGGGGGATGGAAGGGAAAGTACACTTTAGATCATACAGACTTGTTATTTTTGGTGATGGGAACAGTGACACCAAATGTGGATGTAGTGAGCACAGCACAACCCAAGTAAAAATGAGTGTTTCAGCAAATATGGATTGGTATAGGCATATTGGTATTCAGGTAGGTACAGCTGTGTACATAGGTGAGAACAGAGAGAAGTATCTATAAACCCAAACCAAATCTGTTGCCATCGAGTCGATTATGACTATAGTGATCCCTGGTGGCATAGTGGTTAAGTGCTACGGCTGCTAACCAAAAGGTCGGCAGTTCAAATCCACCAGGTGCTCCTTGGAAACTCGATGGGGCAGTTCTACTCTGTCCTGTAGGGTCTCTATGAGTATGAGAAGTATCTATGTGTAAATACGAATATGTGTGTGCAGGCACATATACTCTTTGAAAACACAAAT
This sequence comes from Elephas maximus indicus, assembly GCF_024166365.1. Lineage (NCBI taxonomy): Eukaryota > Metazoa > Chordata > Mammalia > Proboscidea > Elephantidae > Elephas > Elephas maximus. Next base: position 45,158,780 of record NC_064843.1, read on the forward strand.
ACGGATGCTCTTCATATATAAACAAACACATTCCAGGATTGGTTTTCTGGGTTTGAAGCCTTAGGACCATAGTCTCATGGGACAACTCAGTCAATGGGCATAACAGAGCTCACAAAAGTACTGATCTGCATCCTAGTGAAGTGAGAGGCATCTGGGGTCTGAACAGCTTGCGAGTGGCTATCTAAGGTACAAATACTGGTCTCTACTGGCCCAGAGAAAAACAGTAAGCAGCTAACCAAAAGCTCAGAGAAGAAACAAGACTACACAAGCCACGACCTCATCTACCCTGAGACCAGAACTAGATGGTGCCCAGCTACCACTGCTGACTGTTCTGACTGGGGTCACACTAGATGGTTCTGGATAGAATGGGAGAAAAATGTGGAGCAAAACTCAAATTCTTAAAAAAAAAAAAGGAATGGTAAAAAACAGAGGACTCCCTGATACTATCACCCTGAGACACTCTTTAAACCTAGAACTGAGCCTAGCCCCTGAGATCATCTTTTAGCGAAATAGCAGAGTGGTACGCAAAATAAAGAATATTACCTATAACATTGGTGCACTAGTTAAAAACAGTCTGTATGAGACCAAAAGGTCAACAATTACTGAAAAACAAAGATGAGAAGATAAGGGGGCTGGGAAACTAGAGTACTGGAAATGGAACAAACAGAACCCAATTAAAGAGAATGTTGACACATTGTGATAAATGTAACTAATATCACTGAACAATTTGTGCAGAAAATGTTAAATGGGAACCTGACTTGTTATGCAAACTTCCACCAGAAACTCAATAAAATATCATTAAAAAAAAGCTATCTGTTCTATCTTGTGCTCCAATATCTCTTCAAGTCAAAGTATCCCTGGGAATTATTTGTCCTTAGTTATCATCAGTTCTTTAATATTAACGTGCATAAATTTAAGGCTTTCCTGTAGATTGATTTTAATAGCAAGGGAGAAATACTGACAGACTTTGGAGGAGTGAGTTGCAAGGAGAGAGAGGGAAGGGATCATTTTCAAAGAAATGAAATAATATTTTAGCAATGCTCTTAATACTTGATAGAGGATATAACAGATGCCTTTTAAAATCTGAGAAACACTATGCATTCTGTCTTCAGAAAAGCTACACATGTGTATATAAATATAAAAGGTTGACAACTGTCTTAGTTTGGATTCTCCCAGAATCAGATACAAGGCAAGGACTTGAGGGCAAATACGGGACAGTGGTAGTTCATTGGTAGAATTCTCACCTTTCACATGGGAGATCCAGGTTTAATTCCCAGCCAGTACACCTCACACACAGCCGACACTCGTCTGTCAGTGGAGGCTTGAGTGTTGCTATGATGCTGAACAGGTTCCAGCAGAGCTTCCAGGCTAAGACAGACTGGGAAGAAAGACCTGGAAATCTACTTCCAAAAATCAGCCAATGAAAACCCCTATAGATCACAAAACTCCAATCCTCAGCCAAGATCATGAGGATGGTGGAGGGCCAGGCAGAGTTCTATTCTATTATGCATGAGGTTGCCATGAGTTGGGGGCCAACTCAAAGGCAGCTAATGACAAGTTTATTTGGGAGGTACAAGGAACATGGGCAGATGAAGGAACAGGAGAGAAGGAAGCCAGTAAAGGGTGTATTATTAAGGCACTTCCCATAAAGGTTACTGAAGAAACTCTGGAAAATGGTGGGAAACACACAGTATTATGGCCACCAAAAGACCCTCAATATCTGTCATTGGTTAGGGCTGCCCTGGTAGAATGCTAATACACAGGCAGGTTTATTTTCAGTGTGTGGGTCAAGATGGATTCGGGCAGGCCAAGGGCAGTCCTATGACAAAGATGCAGGTGTTGGCCACAGGAAGTCGGGGTGGCAAGCACAGCAATGGTAAGGAAAACCAAGGGGCTCTGGGTAGGTAGAATTTGCAGCTGATATAATCTCAGGGCATTTGGGGATCCCCAAAGACCATCACGGACTAGTTTTTGTTTTTAAAGAATTCTGATTGTAAGGGAAGGGTATATCTAAAGCAAGATGACTAATTTAAAAAAGACTTCACTTGTTAACTCCTCTGAGAAAGGCCAAGTTATATGCTCAACAGTATTTTCAACTTGTAAAATTCTTTCAGAAGAAAAGGGATTCGGTGAGTCAGTAGACACCTTCAGAAAGATTGTCAGGAGTCCTGGGGACTCTTAAACTCCTCTGACTCACTGTGTCTCATGGGGCAAGTCATGTGACCTCCCTTTATGAGAGTCTCCATGTAAGGAATGGTATAATAATGGCCTTTAACATTGCAAGGAAGAAGGCTTCCCAGGCTCCTGATGCGGTGAGACTACTAGTTTCAATGGCCCGTGTGACGCTGTTCCTGTTTGTAATCTCCTCTACCCTGAGCAGTGAGTTGAGTCAACAGGGAAATCACTATTTCAGAGTTGAGAAACTGAGTCTCAGAGCATCCAGTTGATGTACCCAGGATCATCCCATGAGTCACAGTCACAGAAGGAATTAGGTACTAGAACATCTAAATTCCAGGGCATTCTTCAACTCCCCAGGCCTCAGCATCTCTTCCGGAAATGGGCATTAATGACAGGTCTGGTCTACCCATCAGCAGGAATGACTTATTCACAACCTGAGGACAGAGTCATTCAGGGGAGGTGAGTTCTATTTCAGGCATTACTACATGACAAAAGCCAGTCTAAACAGCCTGGAAATCATTATAACTCATGAGTTACTTCTGTGTTCACTGGACTGGGACCATGAGTTGTCAGATGCACTTTATACTCATGTCATTGGCATGTTTTTTGACATTAATGATCAGAATCCAGGACCCTGCTGAGGCCTCCTGAAATGTTTAGGTGAATAAAGAAATGGCAGATCACCTGAACAGAGCTGGAGATAAATGTAGAACAAAATTCTAATTCACAACAAAAGACCAGACTTACTGGCCTGACAGAGACCAGAGAAACCCTGAGAGTATGGCCCCTGGATACCCTTTTAACTCAGTACTGAAGTCACTCCTGAGGTTCACCCTCCAGCCAAAAATTAGACAGGCCCATAAAACAAAACGATACTAAATGTGCACGCCAGCCCCGGGGCAAGGACTAGAAGGCAGGAGGGGGCAGGAAAGTTGGTAATGGGAAAACCAAGGTAGAGAGCAGGAGAGTGTTGACTTGTCATGGGGTTGGCAACCAATGTCACAAAACAATATGTGTATTAATTGTTTAATGAGAAAAAAATTTGCTCTGTAAAAGTTCATCTAAAGCACAATGAAAAAATGAAAAAATAAAATAATAATAAAAAAGTAGTGGCAGAACAACTTTGGAAAAGCTTGGCAGTTTCTTACAATGTTAAATATATACTTACCAAATAACTCAGTAATCACACTCCTAGGTATTTACCTAAGAGAAATGAAAACTTATGTTCACAGACACATACACACATAAAAAGCATGCACCTGTTTATAGCAGCCTTACTCACAATTGCCAAAAACTAGAAAAAATCAAATGTCCTTCAACTGATGAATAAATAACTGATGTACCAGTAACAGACTGTGGTGCATCCATACAATGGACACTACTCAGAATAAAAAAAACAATGAACTACTGATATATGCAAAAGATTGGATGAACCTCCAATGCAATTATGCCACATGAAAGAAGCCAGATACAAATATATATACGTATATTTATAAAACCAAAGCCACTGCCACAGTCAATTCCAACTGATAGCAACCCTATAGGACAGAGTAGAACTGCCCTGTAGGGTTTCCAAGGCTGTAGCCCTGGTGTTATAGTGGTTAAGAGCTTGGCTGCTAACCATAGGTCAGCAGTTGGAATTCACCAGCCACTCCTTGGAAGCCCTATGGGGCAGTTCTACTCTGTCCTATAGGGCTGCTATCAGTTGGAATTGGCTCAATGACAACAGGTTTTGATCTTTATGAAAGCAGACCACCACAGCTCTCTTCCGTGGAGTGGCTGGGGGGGTTTGAACCCATCAGCTGATTATATATATACAGAGAGAGAGAGAGAGCATGTATTTTTAAATATAGCATATATATGTAGCAAGCCCTGGCGATACGGTGGTTAAAGTGCTTGGCTGCTAACTGAAAGGCTAGCAGTTCGAACCACCAGTCACTCCAAGGGAGAAAGATGTGGCCGTCTGCTTCTGTCAAGATTAAAAAAAAAAACCCCACTGCCGTAGAGTCTATTCTGACTCATAGCAACCCTATAGGACAGAGTAGAACTGCCCCGTAGAGTTTCCAAGGAGTGTCTGGTGGATTCGAACTGCTGACTTTTTGGTTAGCAGCTGTAGCACTTAACCACTACGTCACCAGGGTTTCCTCTGTTAAGATTATAGCCTTGGAAACCCACAGGACAGTTCTACTCTGTCCTATAGGATCACTATGAGTCAGAATCGACCTGACAGCAATGGGTTTATTTTTGTTTTTGTTTTTTAATATATATGTATATATATATACTTATAGTATAATTTAATTTACATGATATTCTAGAAAAACCAAAATGACAAGGATGACAAAAAATAGGTGAGTGGTTGCTAGGGCCTGGGGATTAGGGGAGAGGCTGAATACAAGGGGGGCACCAGGGAATTTGGGGGGGTGATAGAACCGCTCTGTATCTTGATTGTAGTGATGGCTACATGACTACATGGATTTGTAAAAATTCAAATAATTGTGCACTGAAAAGGGTGAATAAATTATACCTCAGTGAACACCACCCGCTCCCCCAAAAAAGGAAAAAACAGTAGATCCACGCTAGATCACCAACGTGCAGGTGGCGTTGTTGAGGAGATTGGAGAGCGAGGAGATGTGTCACAAGAGCCAGAAAGAGCTCTGACAAAATATAACAATATGTCATGGTGTAACTTTCAGAGCCAAAACTGTGGCCAGCAGGAGCCTGGGAGCCCTGAGCCTGACCTATACTGGTAATTATTATATGATAATATTTTCTCAAAAGCCAACCTTCTCTCTGTCTCTATCTCTTTCACACACATTTACACACTCACACACACACTCACACCCAGGGAATAACAGGCTTTACAAAGTGCAAACATTTCTGCCAAAGGTCAGGCTGAGGATGAAGCTCGAAACCTCGAATTTGTCCAGCTGTCATCTCCCAGTCTCAGTCAATACGGCAAATGTCCAGTTCTATCCCCAACATACCTACAAATACATCTACTTGGAAAATACTGACACATAAATTTAGAGAGGTTTAAAGTGGGAATGAATACCTCAACCTACGGGGTGGAAAAAACCTGTGCCCTGCTCCTTGTGGGCAACCCAACCTGTTTGAACTGCTAAAAACACTCAGGGCAAAACAAGGAGAGCTGAAAAAAATAAGCTTTTAAGAAAACAGTTCTCTCAATATTCCTAAGTTTAATGGCTCAATATTTAGCATGTGTTTCATAACTCCAGCTTTTTTTGGGTGGAGGTAGGTAGGGGAAATGGGAATATAGAAAAGGATTTTCAAAACACTTGCTATTTGTAAGCCTTCTTTTTTTATGTACCATAACGCACAAAGCCTGCTCAGGCATGGGGTCAGGCTGTTTCCTTGCAGTGGAATTGAACATTAATGAGGAAAAGTGAGAAACTGGGTTAGGCTACCATGGAAAGTATGAAGGGCCCTGGAGAAAGTCAGCCCAGGGTTTCACAATGGTTCCAGAGTTATTAGAGAAAATCTTTTCCCCTTGCCTTCTCTCCTCCAAGTACCTATCAGGATCCCGGAGCCGCAAAGCTACGATGAATTACCAACGGGTCCTGTACCCAGGACGCTTGCAGTTTATTAGGACAGATAGACAAACAGACCAATAGACAGGTAAACCAATGGTCACAACAAAGTGAGACAAGGGCTATCACTAAAGGAAAGATAAACTGTGAAACATACTGTCTCTGTTTGACTTTGGCTCCATGACTTAGTAATAGCTGTGTGATATTGGCCAATGTACTTAACTTCTCTGAGCCTCAAGCTATTCATCTCTCAAATGGAGATAATGTTGGCACCTACCCAAAAATGTCTTTGAGGATTAAACGAGAAATTCACACAAAGCATTTAAAATAGTGTCCCATAGTAAGTGGTCATTATGTGTTAGCCATGACTGTGATTTCTGTCCTGGGAAGGGAGGGACCTGAGAGAGGCTTCAAGGAAGTAGAAATGTGTAAGCTGAGTCTTCAAGGAAAAGTAAGCACACGCCAGACGGACACAGAATGCTGCCATGGAGGGCTAGGAGGCAGGTTCAAGCAAGGGGAGAGGATATGAAAAGGGTTGCAGATGGGACAGAGCCTGCTATGTCCAGGTTAAGACCAGATGAAGACATTTTGGGGCCCTAAGGGATGATGGGATCATGATACCTAGCTCCTCCCAAATGTAATGTCAATATTAATCGACGTTAACCATAAAGTATAGGACAAATTTCTGATTTGAACGTATATAACTGGATTGAATGCTTTATTTTGAAATCATAAACATCACATTTCTTTAAAAAAAAATTGTTGCTTTACAAGTACCGAAGCATGCTGAAGGAGTCCCTGGGTGGCACAAACAGCTAAGCGCTTGACTACTAGCTGAAAGGTTGAGAGTTCGAACCCACCCAGAGATGCTTTGGAAGACAGTCCTGATGGTCTGCTTCTGAAAGGTCATAGCCTTGAAAACCCTGTGGAGCAGTTTCTACTCTGCACACACGGGGTCACCGTGAGTTGGAGTCAACATGATGGCAACTAATAACAACCACAACAAGCATGCTGTACTTCCCTATAGGGTAATCCTGACCTCGGAGTTAGCTATGCATAGAATGGCCAAGGATTTTAAGAGATGAAGATAGAAATGTGGGCAGTGACCAAATTATAAAGTGTTCGTCTTTGGGGTCTTCAAGGACTTGGTCAGTGAAAAAGTTCATCCCGGTTGAGTGACATGTAAAGGTAACTACGGTGACTTCATGAGAATGAACTTCAGTGGCAGTTCCCAGTGGGGATGGGGCGTATTAGTGAGAGTTCAAAACTACCCGAGAAGTTTTTTATGTGTATGAACATTCAGCATGGCTATTTAACACACCAATCCCTTTATAACGTTTCCAGTCTAAAACCAGAAGCTAGTCTCCTTTTTATTCCTTTTGGAGTCCGGTATTGTGGTCGCATAGTTGAGGGTGAGAGTCTTTCCACTTTTTTTATGCATATGGTGGTATGCATACATCCAAGTCAACCTTCAGGTCACATATGCGTTTGGTAGAAATGTTGCAATCTGATCTTAGTTTGGAGCCAAATCTCTCTGCTTGTTTTTGATATCTTGAATTTCTACTTTGGTTTTCACCACATTTGTTTATTAAGAGATACACACTAACAAAACAAGAATGCAGTCAGACTCATTGGACTGTGGCCGCCTACAGATTCCCAGATCTAGGTAGAATTTATCAAGAAACCTACCTCCGTGTGTGTGTGAATTTTTGTGTTGCTGATGTTGTTATTGTATTGCCATGTCATGTTTAATGACTCAACAGTTGAACATCCTTGGATTGTCCATGGAACTATGGTTTAGTCAGAGAAGTTTTTTTTTTTTTTTAATTTTTTTAAATTGTACTTTAGATGAAAGGTTTACAGAACAAACTAGTTTCTCATTAGACAATTAGTACACATATTGTTTTATGACATTGGTTAACAACCCCACGACATGTCAACACCCTCGCTTCTCAACCTTGGGTTACCTATTACCAGCTCTCCTGTCTCCTCCTGTGTTCTAGTCCTTGCCCCAGGGCTGGTGTGACCCTTTAGTCTAGTTTTGTTTTATGGGCCTGTCCAATCTTTGGCTAAAGGGTGAACCTCAGTAGTGACTTCATTACTGAGCTGAAAGGGTATCCGGGGGCCATGCTCTCAGGGTTTCTCCAGTCTCTGTCAGGCCAGCAAGTCTGGCCTTTCTTTTTGAGTTAGAATTTTGTTCTACATTTTTCTCCAGCTCTGTCCGGGACCCTCTGTCAGGGCAGTCAGTGGTGGTAGCCAGGCACCATCTAGTTGTACTGCAGATTCAGTGTGGTGGAGGCCATGGTAGATGTGGGCCATTAGTCCTTTGGACTAATCTTTCCCTTGTATCTCTAGTTTCTTCATTCTTCTTTGCTCCCGAAGGGGTGAGACCAGTGGAGTATCCTAGATGGCCGCTCACAGGCTTTCAAGACCCCAGACATTACTCACCAAAGCAGAATGTAAAACATTTTCTTTATAAACTCTGTTATGCCAATTGAGCTAGATATTCCATGAGACCATGGTCCTCACAGCCCTCAGCCCAGCAATTCAGTCCCTCAGGGAGTTTGGATGTATCTTTGGAGCTTCCATGACCTGGCCTTGTACAAGTGGTGCTGGCTTCCCCAGTATTGTATACTGTCTTACTCTTAGTTAGAGAAGAATTTGGGGGGGCCAGGAACATTTTTTTGAGACCCTCAAAACTTGTTCCAATACTTCCTCGAGATACCAGAGTAATCTTTCATGTCCTATGACAACTTCCTTTGAAATACGTGCCGCTTTTATTGTTTGAACTTTGTCATTTGTTTTGTGCTAATTTTTTGCTAGCTTGCCTTCTTATTTTCATCATTACTGATAAATATTTATTTGCTGTTGTTGTTAGTTGCCGTCAAGTCGATTCTGACTCACAGTAATCCCACGTGTGCAGAGTAGAATTGCTCCATAGAGTGTTCAAGGCTGTGACGTTTGCAAAGCAGATCACCAGGCCTGTCTCCCGAGGCACTCCTGGGGGGGTTGGAACTGCCAAGTTGTCGGTGAACGCTTAACCATTTGCACCACCAGGAACTCCAAAATATTTATTAGTCTCTACTTTTACTGTACATAAAATATCATCTAAGTCTATGTGCAATTTGGAAAAAAAAAGTTCTTATAAATCTATATTTTATTTACAATAAAACCCATATGGTAAGCATCCAGAATTTTAAAATGCTAACATTTTACCATACTTTTTCAAGAAAAATAATGTACATTTGAATAAAAGAAATGAAACATTGCTGATAGAGTTAAATTTCTTTCACTAGCTATGTTTTAATAGAGGATAGATCATAATTTAAGCATTTTGAGAGTAGTGTTCAAGACTTACATTACTTTTTATTATGTTCTTTTCCTAGTAACGATGCTTAGCACATAGTAGGTGCTCCATAAATATGTGTTATTTGCTCTGTCCAATTCTTGCATAGCTAGTATTGATTCCTAGGCCCTCTTTTCTGTAGCCTCTGCAAATTTTATTGGAGAAAGCCTGTCATTTACACATCTTCTAAAAATATCTATAAGCTCATGTATAGCTAGATGACCTTTTGGGCAAGTCAATAAAACTTTCTGGGCCTCAATTTCTTCATCTGTAAAATAGGAATAAAAATTTTATCTATCTCATTGGGCTGTTGGGAAGCTTAACTGAGCTACTGCATGTGGTTAATATAAACCCATTGCCGTCGAGTCAATTCTGACTCATAGCGACCCTATAGGACAGAGTAGAACTGCCCCATAGGGTTTCCAAAGGGCAGCTGGTAGATTTGAACTGCCGACCTTTTGGATAGCAGCCGTAGCTCTTAGCCACTGTGCCACAAAGTTAATATAGTAAATGCTAAATAAATGTTCGTTAGTGTTATTCCTTGTTGTTGTTTTCAACTGCCAGGCTTCCTCATGGGTTCACAGTCCAGTGCAGAAGCAAAGACGCATCTTTACAACATGACGATAAGCACTGCAATAGAAATTAATGCAAAGAAATGTAGATAAGAGAATGAACAGGGAGATAAGGAAGGCTTCACAGGGAAGAAGTGAACTTTGATCCGTTTCCTGAATAAGAAAAAAATCTAATTTCACCCAAGAAAGAAAGAAGAAGTTGCCCTAGGCAAAGGGAGTACCAAAAAAACGAACACCAAACTCATTGCCATCAAGTCGATTCTGACTCATAGTAACCCTGTAGAACCAGGGCAAAACTGTCCCAAAGAATTCCCAAGGTTATATTCTTTACAGAAGCAAACTGCCACATCTTTCTCCCACAGAGCGACTAGTGGGTTCTAACTGCCCACCTTTCGGTTAGCAGCTGAACGGTTAACCACTGCACCACCAAGGCTCCTTGGCAGAGGGAGCAGTGTGTACAAAAGATGGACAGCCCAGGAATGGGCCAACAGTGATGTGCCTGCTGGATCAGAAGTGTGGTGGGAGGAGTGGAAAGAGATGGACGGGGATGGGTTGAGGGCATGTAAGCTTCTACGCAAACAGTAGCAGGCCAGTGTGAACACTTTTGTGTGTTTGTGGTTATCTGAGCTTCTTTCTGTGAGCTTATATTCCAAAGTTGAACATCATTACATTATTTATGAAAAGTGTTAGAGGTAATGCCTCTGCACCCCCACACCCCTGTTGCTATAGCGTTGGTAACACATTGATATGCCTCCGGGGGAAACGTATCATAGTAAACACAGCCATGTTGCTCTGATATGAGCACGTGGACATTGAGTGACCGTGAAATTCGGGAACTCCAAAATGCAATGATCCTGTTACGGTCTAGAATACCCAACCTTGCTTCTCACGTATCTATCATTCCATGGACCTAGTGAGAAGGTTCATGGGTTCTGGAGTCCGAGAAGGCTACGTTGCAATCCTGGCTGTGCTCGGCTTCTTTATTCTCCATTTGGTCCCCAGATCCATTCTCTGTACTTTTCTGCCTGCTCCTGTTCCAGGAGGTTGCTCCCTGTAGACTGCACTCCCAGGCTCCTTGCCCTCTGGCTTTAGTTGAGTTCAGGTAATGGGAGGCTCTAGCAGGATGTGGGAGGGCAGGAGGAGAGAGTGGTGGAGATACCCATCCCTATTGCTTCCTCCTATCTTCTCTCAGGTTCTGGTGGTGACTGTGCTCCTCATGGCTACTGCTCCTGCCAGGGGGCCCGGCTTCTACTGCTCCTACCCTCACCAGACTCCAGTGACAGTCACTTCCTCCCCGCACCCCCTCTGCTCCCTGTTGTTGCTGGTGCCTGGTGCCTCACCATCTCCTGTCAGTTCCGTTAGCTCTGCCCACCCTTCTACAAAGAAGCCCTTTATTAAATTATTCTCAGTCAAACCATTTTGAATATGTCATCTCTTTCCTGTTGGACCCCTGGCTAAATCAACTATGTATGAGTTGTACCATGACCTTATCCAAGTAACTTATCCTCTCCGGGTCTCTCGTTCCTCATATGCAAAATCAGGATAACAATGTTTTCTACCTCATAAGGCTGTTTGGAGGAAACAATGAGATAATGTGTTTTGATGTAATATTTTTAAGGGCCAGCATGACATCTGACACATGGAAGTCACTCAATAAATATTAGCTACCGTTGCCATTGCTACTGATATGAAAACTGCTATCGTTATTAATACTCAATAGAATTGAAGGGTATTAGTTCTGGGAAGTGCCATGTAGGGTAACTCCATCGTTTTATATTTAACGAAACTGAGGCCCTAGTGCTTGCCCAAATTCACCCAGCTCATTAGCAGTAGAGCTAAGGATAGTGACTGTCTACACTGAATGAAGGCCAGCTATGTTTACATCAATTCCGTTTAACTGCTTTAATGAAGGTGTTGATCCCTTCAGTGACGTCGGCCACTTGTTTTAGAAAGGAGTTACATAAGCCCGTCTCATTCCCCTAACACTTTATTTGCTCTCCTCTGAGAAGAGCATCATACTGTCCCAAAATAAGCAAGAATTCCAGAGAATACCCTTGTTTCATTGCTCCCACTCCCGGCTGCTGACTCATTTACTCCTGGGCCTCTGCGCTTGCTCACATCAATCACCCATCCAAGGAGAAAGCTCTGCTTCCAGCCTCACAACTGGTACTGTGGGAACTCAGTGCCTCCCAGGGGAGGCTGGAAACCACGTTTGGGGTCTCCCCTCTGCACAGAGCATGGTACCTAGCTAAGGGTCACATCCAACTACCTGCCCTTTAGGCTTCTTGGATCCATGTCAAGCAATCCCATAGAGAAAGAAGCCAATTAAGCATGTATTTTAACCACACGATTTTCAAACAACTGGATCAAAAGTGAACATTTGCTCTATTTTCCAATTACCAGGCCACACAGACCTTTCTAAAGTATAAACAGATACAGAATTTGCTCTACATTTTAAGTTCATGATAACTACTCCCGGAGCAAGTGGCTAATTCCCTTCTCAAACTCAACTAATAAATGCTTAATTATTGCTGTTTTTCTCCCCCAGAACAGTACCAAACTTTAAATTACCTTCTTCCTATGGCTCTGAAAACATACTTTCCACTAAGTCTGCATGTGTTCCCAGTATAGAGCTGACATTACCTGATCTTATTTCACAGAAAGTCGGTGTTTGCAGGAAGCTCAAGTAAGTGCTGGATTCAGGGCAAAGGTATTAGTCAAACCATTTGTTGCACAGAATTCATGAATCCGTTCAGGCAAGGCAGGCAAGTGGGTAGCCCAGAGTAGACAAGGCTGTGTGTGGTCGAATGGTTTTCCCTGCCTTCATTACAGGAAGGCTGGGCCTCTCAGGGTGATCCTGAAAGAACTGTTTTGGGTTCAAGTCAACATTTCCCTCAGGGAATTGTTCTTTACATTTCCAGCAAACATCTGAACCTTTTGATGTTGTTGGTGTTGTTAGCTGTGGTCAAGTTAGACCTTGACTCAAGGAGGTCCAATGCACAGCAGTATTGGGACCATTGTGATCTATAGGGTTTTCATTGGATGATTTTTTTGAAAGATTGCCAGGCCTTTCTTCCTAGTCTGCCTTAGTCTGAAGCTCCACGGACACCTGTTCAGCATCATAGCAACACACAAGCCTCCACTGACAGACAGGTGATGTGCTGACTGCACGTGAGGTCCATTGGCTGGGTATCAAACTCAGGTCTCCCACATGGAGGGTGAGAATTCTACCACGGAGCCATGACTGCCCCATGAACCTCTTCAAAGACCTCCATAAACCCAGCAACAAGCAATTTTCACCTTACATTTTTGAGCTTTCTCTTGTTCTTTTCTTATTTGTAGCATGTGATCATTTAAAACAAAACAAACAAGTATGTGTGTGTATATATATATATGTACACTCACTACACATTTATCAATATGGTTAGGTACCAAAGACCAGGTTGTTATGCAAAAATGGAGGATGTCCACATCAGATTACACAATGGAGGATAAATACATCATTACATAACTGCCAAACCACTGAGAATCATGGCAGAGTCAAGCTGACACATAATGTTAACCATCACAGCCAGCACTTCTTCGCCTAGCACCTTGGTGTTCCTTACTGCCAGACATATGGCTTTACGCACAAAATAGTTGGATAGTAGATATTTTATTATTGTCATCAGTGCAAGATGTCAAATAATGAGATGGTCAAAAATGAGGAGTTGCTGTTGTTAGGTGCCATCGAGTTAGCTCCAACTCATAGCAACCCTATGTACAATAGAATAAAACACTGCCTGGTTTTATGCTACAGTCAGAATCATTGTTATGTTTGAGCCCGTTGTTGCAGCCACTATGTCAATCCATCTCATTGAGGGTTCCTCTTTTTTCACTGACCTTCTACCTTACCAAGCATGATGTCCTTCTTCAGGGACTAGTCCCTCCTTATAACATGTCCAAAGTACATGAGCGCTCCTTGCTTCCAAGGAGCACTCTGGCCATACTTTTTCCAAGGCAGATTTTTTCATTCTTCTGGCCCAAAACCCAACACCATTGAGTCAATTCTGACTCATAGCGACCTTATTGGGTTTCCAAAGCTGTGAATCTCTATGGAAGCAGACTGCCACATCTTTCTCTTGCAGAGCTGCTGGTGGTCTCCAACTGCCCAACATTTGGTTAGCAGTCCAGCATTTTAACCATGGCACCACCAGGGCTCCTTTCTGGCAGACCATGATATATTCAATATTCTTCGTCATCACCATAATTCAATGCAACAACTCCTCCATAGTGCCCCTTATTTATTGTCTAGCTTTCGCATGCATATGTGGTGATTGAAAATATCGTGGCTTGGATCAGGTGCACCTTAGTCCTCAAAGTGACATCTTTGCTTTCTAACACTTTAAAGAGGTCTTTTGCTGCAGACTTGTGCAATGCAATGTGTCCTTTGATTTCCTGACTGCTGCTTCCATGGGCATTGATTTTGGATCCAGGTATAATGAAATCCTTGACAAATTTCAATCTTTTTTCTGTTTATCATGATGTTGCTTATCGGTCCAGTTGTAAAGATTTTTGTTTTCTTTATGTTGAGATGTAATCCATACTGAAGGCTGTAATCTTTGATCTTCATCAGTAAGTGCTTCAAGTTCTCTTTGCTTTCAGCAAGCAAGGTTGTGTCATCTGCATATTACAGGTTGTTAATAAGTTTTCCACCAGTCCTGATGCCACATTCTTCTTCATACAGTCTAGCTTCTCAGGCTATTTGCTCAGCATACAGATTGAATAAGTATGGTGAAAGGTTGCAACCCTGACAGATACCTGTCTTGATTTTAAACCATGTAGTATCCACTTTGCCCTGTTTGAACAGCTGCCCCTTGGTCTTTTTACAGGTTCTGAATGAGCATAATTAAGTGTTCTGGAATTCCCATTCTTCGCAATGTTATCCATAATTTGTTATGATCCACACAGTCGAGTGCCTTTGCATTATATATATAGATATATATTTAGAGAAAAAGAGGGGGACATTTTCATCTAAAGGACTAGGATGAAGAAAAAATTAGGAAGTTAGGAAGGAATATTGAGAAAACCAGTGTGAAAATTTCAAGAAATGACGGCAGGGAACCACTATGTGTTGTACCTGCATTTTGCATGTGTTCATTTAAATTTTACAATACTGAGAGGTCTGTGGTACCAGAGCAACTGTGTGCAGTTGTGTAGGCTGTGCACTGCCCAAGGCGCCCAATGAGGACAAAGCACATGAGAACCCTGTCTGTGCTCTGCCTCATACATTGTGAACCGCCCTGGAGGTGGGGACATTTTTTTCTAATTCACACCAAGGCATTGTTTCAGTTTGGGTTCCCCAAAAGTAGGTTCTGATCAAGGATGTGGATGCAGGTCATTTATTTGGGAGGTGATTCCAGGAAGCATAAGGGAAGTGACGTGAGGAGGGGAAGGGAAGAAAGCCAAGTAAAGGTGAGATGATGAGTAGCTATGTTACCCTTCTGGACAAATGAGGCTTAATCTTACCAGCAACTTTCTGAGAGACTGTGTGAAGCAACCTCAGAAGTGTCCTAATGAGGGTCAAGGGACCTGGCCTATTTCTTCACCAACTGCCACTCCTCATAAGTTAAGAGTTTCTCCCAGGGCATCACTGCCTTAAACATGGGTCAGACATAGTTCTGTGGCCAGAGAGTAACCACAGGCAGAGAGACATATAGGAGGCCATCAGTGTGTTTGGGAACTGCCTGGAGGTGACCTCCAGTGGGCCAAAGGGTTATGGGGCGGCCTATTGTCATCTGCAGAAATACTTAGAGAAGTGCATCATCTACTTGTAGATAAGTTTTGGTTCATTTAATATCTGTCTTTCAACTATTTGTCTCATAAAAGCTGTAAAAATGTTAACATTCTTGCTTTGGAATGAGAGTAATTGGAAAAGGATTAATTCCAGAGGACTGGGTGTCTGGCAACACTTCAGATGCAGGGTCATCATTTTATATCATTTATATGAATTCCCAGTAATGAATGATTTAACTTTAGAATATGAATCGACTAAATTCCTACTGCATATACATGTTTTACTGTTTTAGTTTCAAGAACCATTGTACCCATTTTCTATTGCCCTGAATTTGTTCAACACGAAATAAGGTTGCCTAGTGCATAAACTAAGACACAAATGTCAAGAGCTTCCAGCACTCCTTAGAAGGTGCTTCCGTGTTGCCACTATTGCCTTATAGTATTAATGAATCACAATGGATCATCCTAAAAAATGTTTGCATAGATCCATTTTGTGTGTGTGTGTGTGTGTTTGTACATCTGGATCCTTCCACCATTTCCCCACCAGCACTGTATCCGTTGCAGCCCTATCAATCTCTCTATACACTCCACGCCTTAATGCCTTGCAGTCAAGGTTGAGGTCAGGGCTGTGCTGCCTGTAGCAGGATCCCCCAGCCATGCAGTAGCTCCTGCTGCCCGTCTAAGAAATCACAAATTCTCCATGTTTCCCTAGTCCCTTGGGTTGCCAGTGGTGACTTAGCAGCTATCACATTGTGGTGCTTCTTTGCCGTTTCATGAGTAGTATGTCCTAAGCATTTTTTGTTCAAAGAGAGGAGAGAAATCTATTCCAATATCGGCAAGGCAAATAGTGTTGTTTGGGGGCAGATTAAGAATTATAACCACCACCCATTTGTCAGTTTGTCATACTTTGGTGGCTTGTATATTCCTATCATGCTGGAAGCTAGGTCACTGGTATTTCAAATAGAGGCAGAGTCACCCATGATAGACAGGTTTCAGCAGAGCTTCCAGACTAAGACAGACTAGGAAGAAAAGGCTGGTGATCTATTTTGAAAATCAGCCCATGAAGATTCTATGGATCACAACAAAACATTATCTGACTTGCTTGCTTTGAACACGTCATTAGGAAAGATCAATGGCTGGAGGAGAAGACGCCATGTTTGGTGAAGTAAAGGGCCAACAAGGGTGAGGGAGACCCTTGGTGAGATGGATTGGCACAATAGCCACAATGGTGGACTGCAACTTGATGGCTGGCAATCATGAATGTGATGCAGGACTAAGCAATGTTCTGTTCTGTTGTATATAAAGTTGCCATGAGTCAGAGTCAACTAAATGACTATCTATCTGTCTGTCTGTCTTCCTGTCTGTCTATCTATCTATCATCTATCTATCCACCTAGCTACCTATAAACTATAAGTATTTGGTTTGAATGTCAGGGGACTTATGGTTAATTAAATTCAATGCCCCATTTTACAGGTGAAGAAACTGAGCCATAGGAATTGAAGTGGCTTGTTCAAGGCCACAATGCCTGTTTGCTCTATACTGTAGTCTCTCTTGTCTTCTCTCTCAGTCCCTGTCAACTGAGACTCCCTCTGTGAGCTTGGGAAAGTCACTTAACATGCTGGTTATTCTTCATTTGTCCCCTCAGATGCATCCTTTGCCCTTCTTCACCCTGCTTTATGCCCAAGAAGCTGAACCCTGGGGACTACTTACTTTGCCTTCTAGCGTCCAGCTGAAGCCAGAGAAAGGTTGGGATATTTATTCTCCATGTTTCTTCAGGTCAGATTATGGTTTTGACAACAGTCGTCCTCCTCAACCAATGACCGCAGCTCTGATCAGGTGGCTGCTTTGCCATAGCTACAGTTCTTAGCAGGTTCCAGGCTAAGTCTGGGGGTGGAAAAGGCTCTCTACTCTTGCTAGCCTCTGGGCGGCTCACCCCTCCCCCCCTTGATTGGTTCCCTTGGTCACACCTCCGTATATGGTCCCAGCATTAAAATCTTTTGCAGTTTATAGATAGCAGATAAGAATTATCTTAGTGAAGGAAAGGACAACACACAACACAGGAGAAGTCAGCACACCTGGACTAAACCGAAAGCTAAGAAATCTCCTGAACACAACCAAACACTTCAGGGGACAGAGTAGCAGGGGCTGGGGTCTGAGGATCATGGTTTCAGGGAACTTCTAGGTTAAGTGGCATAAAAAAGTTTATTAAGAAAATGTTCTGCATCCCACTTTGGCAATTGGTGTCCGGGGTCTTAAAAGCTTTCGAGCGGCCACCTAAGATGCATCAATTGGTCCCAACCCACCTGGAGCAAAGGAGAACAATGAACACTAAACACACAAGGCAAATATCAGACCAAGAGACAAAAAGGGTCACATGAACCAGAGATTCCACCGGCCCGAGATCGGAAGAACTAGATGGTGCCTGGCTACCACCAATCACTGCCCTGACAGGGAACACAACACACAGACCCTGACGGAGCAGGTGAAAAGCATGGTACAGAATTCAAATTCATGTAAAAAGACCAGACTTAATGGTCTGAGACTGGAAGAACCCCAGAAGACATGGCCCCTGGACTCTCTGTTAAGCCAGAACTAAAACCATTCCTGAAGCCAACTCTTCAAAGATTAGACTGGACTATAAAACATAAAATAATACTCATGAAGAGTGTGCTTCTTAGTTCAAGTAGATACACGGACCAAATGGGCAGTTCCTTTCCTGGAGGTGGGATGAGAAGGCAGAAAGGGACAGAAGCTGGTTGAATGGACACGGGAAACCCAGGGTGAAATGGGGAGTGTGCTGTCACATTATAGGGATTGCAACAAGTGTTACATAAAAATATGTGTATAAATTTTCACATGAGAAATTAACTTGAGCTGTAAACTTTCACCTAAAGCACAATTTAAAAAAATCTTTTCAGTTGAACCCTCTGGTGAGCTGGCGGCTTCCCTTCAGGCTAGAAGGACTCACTTAGTTTGTCTGAGGCAGACTTTCTCTCTTTTAGGAATGGATATAAAAGTGTTTGCAAGGGTTTTAGGGAGGGTCAAATGAGGTGATGTCTGTAAAAGTGCTATTTAAAGTTAATCTATTCAAGGTATGTCCCAGATGAATGTATTGTATTAACCAGCAATCTGGCCAATGTGTTTTGGCCCAATCACAGCTTACACTGTAAGTAGTTTTCATATTGACTTAGCTTCATGCCATCCCAAAAGGCCTTCTTCTCCATCTCAGATCAGCCAATTTGGTAACTCATGGCAGAGTCTTCCAGCTTTCACTCTGAAGACACTGAAATGGTGAACCGATCCCTTGATCTGGATAGAAACCAGTGAGATGGCACACATCCTGGCTTTCTACCCCGGGCAGCTGCTGGCATTGATCTGCAAGGAGGCCCTGCCCCTTCTGTCCCCACCTTTTACTTAAGAGCAGAACTAGAGTGACTCACCTGCCTCCAAATGCAACAAAGAAGGGAAACAAGTTTTCAGCAAGTGGGGTTTCCCTAAACATGCTCCATTTAAAGTTCTGAACACAGGAGCCGGGACCAGTCTTGGTGAAAGATGAAGAAAGTCTACCGCTAAGGCTTCTATTCTCTACACTCCCACCCTTGTCCAGTAGTCACCCTTTGACATGTAACTCCTCCCAGTCACCACTCCCTCCCATCCCACTTCCAGGTTACCTGAGCCCTCAAGCTGCCAAGGACTTCACCAAAGATCATTCTGGGTTCCGTTGATGTCAGTCTGTTAAACTCAATGAAATTCCTCTAACATCTATGAATACCCACAATGTGCAGGTGCTATTTTAGTTACAGCGATGACAAAAACAATCAAGGCATGTTGTGATTTCAATGGTGCCAACAAATATTATTGTAATTATCTGTGAAAGTACCTGATTAATTAAGATAAACATTTCAAACAACTCGATAACCAGAAGGGTCCTTTCTGGTGGTTCTGGCTATGCTTTATCAGTGCAGATTTTGGAAGCAGTCTGCCATGTGTTCAAAATTCATCTCTACTACTTGTTTTGTGAGGAGGTAATTTAAGCTCTCTGTCTGGTGGTGTGCCCGAGTCAGCTTGCAAAAACTGATTATGCATATCTCTTCCCGACTCTGCGTTTACCGACATCATGTTGATCCTTTAAAATCTTCCATACATGATAATTCACACCACAGAAATTGGCAAACAATAATTGCCAGAACGGGTCAGGCTCAGGGCTCCCAGGCCCCTGCCATCCGCAGTTTTGGCTCTGAGGTTACACCATGACATATTAGTATAGTAGGGTCAGAGCTCTGAAGTTACACCATGACATATTAGTATAGTAGAGTCGGAGCTCTTTCTGGCCCTTCTGACACATCTCCTTGCTCTTCAATCTTCTCCCCAACACCACCCCTGCCCCCCACCTTGGTGACCTAGCATGGATCCACCATTTTTTCCCTTTTTTTTAAATTGGGGGAGCGGTGTTTAAAAAAAAAGTTGCCATCTAGTCAATTCTAACTCATAGTGACCATATAGGACAGAGTAGAACTGCCCCATAGGGTTTCCAAGGAACATCTGGTGGATTCCAACTGCTGACCTTTTGGTTAGCAGCTACAGCCCTTAACTACCACACCACCAGGGTTTCAATTTATTCACCCTTTTTAATCCACAATTATCTGAATTTTTACAAATGCATGTAGTCATGTAGCCATCATCACAATCAAGATATAGAGAAGTTCTATCTCCCCCCACAAAAAAAAAAAATCCCTTGTGCACCCCCTTGTATTCAGCCCCTCTCCTAATCCCTAAGTCCTACCAACCATGACCTGTTTTGTCATCCTTGTCATTTTGCTTTTTCTAGAATATATATAGGGAACTATACTCTCTATCTATCTATCTGTCTGTCTGTCTATCTATCTATCAAAAAAAACCGAAACCAAACCCATTACCATCGAGTCGATTCCAACTCATAGTGAGCCTATAGCACGGAGTAGACCTGCCCCATAGGGTTTCCAAGGCTGTAATCTTTACGGAAGCAGACTGCCTCATCTTTCTCTTGGAGAGGAATGAAGCCACTTACAAATTCCTATCAAGGTGACCTCCCAGACTCCGTTTTCTAAATCAAAGCAAAACACAAAAGTAACTCTTTTCTTGGTAATGACTCAGCTTCGTCTTTGGGAGGCACAACTCTGTTTCCCAGGAATGGACAGTGATTAGCAATAGATGCAACCATCCCCTTGACCCTGGGTGATTTTCAGACTGCTCAGGAAGGAAGGAACATGTCACTTAAGTGCCGACCTGTAAACACCACCAGCACAGGTGTCCAACAATTTCATCCTTGAGAAACTGGAGTTGAGTTTCTGGTGTTGCTCGGAAGGGTTCAGGACATGCTGACGGGTAAAAGGAAGGACATGGGGTGAGAAAAAGGTTCCTGCCAAGTTACTGAGAGACACATGATAGCTCAACAGGGAATGGAGAGTCAGGTTTAATATTGTTTCTGCACCACACTTAATAATTGAGGTCAATGGTTTATCAAGTCATCACTGGGGGCCACGGAGAGGACAGTCTTCCAAGTGCAGAGAGGCACTGGGAGAGGCTGAGGCTGTAGGGAACAGAGAGCTTTTAGCACTAACTCTTCCCCGTCGATGTGATTCGGAGACACTCGAAAGAGCCCTGGCCCCTGACTTTTCACTGTGCCAAATTTCCCACCATAACAAGAGGACTTTAAGAATCTTTAGGAGCACATGCTTTCCCACTGAGTTAAGGCCAAGTTGTCTACAGGAAAAGTTAACCGATTTTCAGAGATGCTTACCCAATCAGTTACCATCTATGGACACATATCTGGAAGGAGGATCTAGAGACTTACCCTGGAAGGCTACACTCTCTTTAGATGAGGGTGTGTGTGATGGAAAGTGGAAAAGGCGTAATTTAAGGGAATGTTAAAGGTTGGCAGTTAGAATCCACCGAGGCACCTTGGAAGAAAAGCCTGGCAATCTGCTTGTGAAAGGGAAAACCCTATGGAGAAATTCTACTCTGCACCTATGGAGTCATCATGAGTTGGCATTGGTTTGGTTTTTTAATTTTTGAAAGGCAGTCATAGCAGCCAGAGGGTGTGTCTTCTCTAGGGAAATAGGGTGTGGGGTGTAGTGAGGGGCAAAATGAGACAGGGAGCCTGGCTGAGATGTCAGATGGGTGCTTCAGGGCAGTGGGAGGGGCCCACAGGAAGTACAAGGGACATAGCCTCTCCCTGGACATTTTTCCTGTGCTAACTGATGAGTTAGAAGGCTCAACAGGAAAGAAATTTCTGATAGCAAAAGGGGTCAGAAACGGGAAGGGCACTCAGAGGGCAGTAACCACACGACAGGGCTCCAGGCTTTGCCGGCTGCAGGGAGAGTGTATTTTTGGCCTGTGGGCCTCACGTGCAGAGAGAAATCAGGAAAGGGAAGCTGAGCATTTAATCCCACATAGATCACGGGCTAATCGCACCCTATTTAGTGCTTGTAAGTGAGAAGTCGTCAAGGCTTTTGACAGCCTTGAAATCGCAGGCATTCATAGATAGATGTTCTGAGCCCAAAGTGAGGCAGGCACGTCTAAGGACCCAGCTCTGCCTCTCACACACATCCAAACATTAATATTCCAAGGCAAAATCAGGGTGAGCAGATTCTTCAGTATCAAAATAACACTCAAATTTAGCCTAAATCTTCTCCCTCTCTTTCTTTTTTTTCCTAAGGGGCATCTGCCATCAGGAGCAGAAGTTTTGAATCTTCCAGAAATCACTTTGGTAGGCAGGAGAGAGGCAGTCTTTCCTCCACCCGAAATTCAGCAAGCGTATACTGAACAAAGGAATCCTTGGGCAGTGCAAATGATTAACGTGCTCAGCTGCTAGCCAAAAAGTTGGGGGTTCGAGTTCACCCAGAGGCACCTCAGGAGAAACGGCTGGTGATCTACCTAAATCAGCCATTGAAAACCCTGTGAATCATAGTTCTACTCTGACACACAGGGAGCCACCATCAGATTCAACTAAATGGCAACCGAGTTTGCGTATAGTGAACACATTATTAAGTGCTATGCACCTTATGCTGGGGGTGCAACAGTGAGGAGTCAGGCCCTGGAGAGTCCCCCCTTCTGTCCTACCTGTTGACTGGCTTTTTCAGATAGACTTCAGAGATGGCGATTTGACTCACCACACTCATCTCCTCCCTTCTTCTCTCGTGAGCTCTGGGAAGCAAAGCACATTCAAGTTCAAAGCGCAAAGCATAGGAGTTTCTTTCCCCAGGATTCAGACTTTATTTTCTGACCCTGGATTTGACCTGTCACTCATTCCATTTTGAGTCAATCAATACCCAGGAAATACTATTTTCCCATCTGTAAAATCATGAAAGCCAGTGGTTGCTTCCTTCCCAGCAAGACCCCGAAAGGAGTCAGTGAAATAATACTTGTACAGCGCTTCCATGTTGCTTGGCACCAAGGAAGCACTAAATAAATGTTAGCCGTTACTGTTGTTTGAGTCCCTGGGGGGTGCAGGTGGTTAAGCTCTGATCACTAACCAATAAGTTGGTGGTTAGAATCCACCCAGGGGAACCTCAAAAGAAAGGTGGTATACTTCGGAAAAATCACAGCCATTGAAAACCCTATAGACCACAGTTCTACTCTGACCCATGTGGGACTGTTACCAATGGATTTTGGGGGCTTTCTTATTATGGTTGTTAATATTATTTAAAGCTGACCAGCCAAAATTGTACTGGGCATTGGCCATGGCCTGTGTTAGCATAATCAGGGACTAAGTTGATACATATACATGTGATAATGGCATGCAAGGAGAACTCCTTCTAAAAGGGCTTGCTTACTCTTCATTGACAGGCCTTCTGGCCCCTCAGACTTGGTTCCTGACAAACTTAAGTGAATTTTTATCTTTCAGTTTTATCACAAACACACCACATATGCCGATATAGAACATGAAGATGGTACAGCTGTTGGCTTAGAGAGACAAAAGCAAAGAGTGAGCATGTATGAATGGCAGAACAAATTTATTTTGGCGAGCCAACATTTCCTCTTGGCCCTACAATGAGAAAATGTATGGCAGGGTTTTTATTTTGTTTTCAAATTCTTCGTTGTTTCCGTCGACACTGAAAATGAGTCATACGCGAAGTGTTGCTGCTTTCCTTTTGAAGGGTTCTGCATTTAGTTGTGTTTCCATGAAGTTTTAGCAACAGTGAAAATATGGATTTCCATTTCCAGCATTCGTGGGACCACGATGAAATGGAAACGCACATTCCTTGTTTGTCCATTATTATAGCCCGTGAGAAAACTCACAAACCACTCATAGACCTGCTAGAAAGGTTGCTTGTCACTTAGCCTCTTGTTCCCTTTATTTTACCGAATGGGTATTAATAGTTTCGGTCGACTCATAGCAATCCCATGTGTGTCAGAATAGAACTGGGTTTTCCATGGCTGATTTCTCAGAAGTAAATCACCAGGTACAGGCAATGATAAAAGAGCTGAAGGTATTTATCATATCTTTGGAAAATTAGGGGACTTGCCCAAAATGGCTAAGAATGCCACAAACTACTTGACTTTTACAATCATTCAGCCTTTTTCAGCCCCTTAGCATAGAAAAAGGAAGCCCTGGAGGTGTAGTGGTTAAGAGCTACGGCTGCCAGCCAAAAGGTTGGCAGTTCGAATCCACCAGGGACTCCTTGGAAACCCTATGGAGTAGCTCTACTCTGTCCTATTGGGTCACGATGAGCCGGAATTGACTCGACGGCCATGGGTTTGGGTTTGGTTTTTTGGTTAGCATAGAAAGGGCATACATAAAATTGTTGGATTTGTTTAGATTAAATCAAAAATTCCCTCCTGTATCTTCAAGACCTAAGAGCCCTGGTGGCACAGTGGTTAAAGGGTCAACTGCTAACAGAAAGATGGCAGTTTGAACCCACCAGCAGCTCCTGGGAGAAAGATATGGCAGTGTGCTTCTGTAAAGATTACAGCCTAGGAAACCCTATGGGGCAGTTCTACTTTGTCCTATAGGGTCGCTAGGAGTTGGAATTGACTCAGTGGCAGTGGTGTGGTTTTCTGGTTTATTTTCAAGACCTAAAGCATCACCAGATATAGGTTAAGAAAACAGCAACAGCAACAAAAACTAGCTCCTGTGGAGTGATTCCAATTCATGGCAACCCCATGTGTGCAGAGTAGAGCTGCACTTCCTAAGGTTTTCAAGGCTATGACTTTTCAGAAGCAGATAGCCAGGCCTTTCTTCTGAGGCACCTCTGGGCGAGTTTGAACCACAGCATTTAACCAGTCGTGCTATTCGGGGTCTCCAGAAACAAGGTGAAAAACCCAAAACCAAACCCATTACCTTCGAGTTGATTTTGTAAGATTACAGCCTTGGAAACCCCATGGGCAGTTCTACCCTGTCCTATAGGGGCTGATTACGAGTTGAAATCAGCTGGATGGTGATGGGTTTTAACTTTTAATTTTTATGGAAGCTGACTACCACTTCTTTCTCCCACAGAGTAGTTGGTGAGTTCTAACTGACGACCTTTTGGTTAGCAGTGGGGCGCTTAACCATTGCGCCACCAGGCTTGGTCATGCCCCCCCCCCCATATCAAAGGAGCTCAGGTGATGCAGTGGTTAAGCACTCTGCTGCTAACCAGAAGGTCAGCAGTGGGAATCCACCAGCCGCTCCTTGAAAACCCTAAGGGGCAGTTCCACTTTGTCGTAGAGGGTCGCTACGGGTCCGAATCGATTTCATGGCAATGGGTTTGGGTTGTTTTGTTTTGTTTTAGGTACATGATAAACACTTGTTGCCTGGAGGGACTCTGTCAGTAGCACACATGGCTCAATTATTTTTGTAACTAACCTGATAAGGATGCTGAACTTTAATGGCCAAACTACCTACCTTCAGTTAAAGTGCTTGTACCCTGAGGAAGTGAAATAATTTAGCCTTTTTGGCCCTCCATTTCCTCCTTTGCAGAAAAAGGGATTGGATTTATCTGGTTATTTCCAGTTCTGTAAGGGAGAGAGGTCAAATTTACTTTATTTTGTCAAGGAATTCCTTTTCTGCTTTCAGAGATACCTGGCTTTTAGACTTTTTAGTGGTTAAGAGCTCAGCTGCTAACCCAAAGTTCGGCAGTTCGATTCCACCTGCCGCTCCTTGGAAACCCTATGGGACAGTTCTACTCTATCCTATTGGGTCGCTATGAGTCAGAATGGACTCAATAGCAATTTTTTTTCCTTCTTTTTTTTTTTTAAATTTTTTTCTTCTGTTCTTCCTGACTTTTGTTTCCTCTTCCTGCTTTCCACTTCCTCTTCCTGTTTTCTTCTTTAACCACACACCAGAAAATATGCAAAGACAAGGGAAAAATAAATCTCATACCCTATTTCTATTCTTTAGTGTACCTCCCAAAAGACCTCATCAGAGAAAAGAAAGTACTGTGTTCCCTGTGGGCTTCCGTTTTTATTGCTCTCTCTGACTTATATTTCCATGTTTATTGCCACTTTGGCTATAATTTATTTTATTATTCCAGATAAGATGAAAAATAATTGTAATGCTTGTTCTTTTAGTTGGGTATTAGCAAAATCTACTCAGTTTCCACTAAGACATCTTGCTCCAACACCTGACAGTGTGGCTATCTTAGCTAACTCATGTGACTATTAAGCACGTGCCTAAAGGAAATAGATAACCCTTGAGACAAAATTCAGCCCAGAAAATATCTGTTAATCATCTGCTGTGTGCCTGGGTGTGTGTTAAGAAAAGTAAGACAAAGGCTATGATGAAAGAGTTCACTTACGTGCAAGTTTATTTACGTATCATCAGAAAGGCCCCAAATGCTTAGCGTATTAAGACAAGCGCGAGATTATGTATGTAGGTACCAGGACCACTACCTGTTGCCATCAAATCCATTCTGACTCAACGGCCACCCCATGTGTGTCAAAGTAGCACTGTGCTCCACAGGGTTCTCAATGGCTGATTTTTCAGAGGTAGATTGCCAGGCCTTTCTTCCGGGGAGCCTCTGGGTAGACTCAAACCTCCAACCTTCCATTTAGCAGCTGAGTGCATCAATCATTTGCACCACCCAGCCAGTTGGGTGATGCAGTTTGTTTGATGCAATCTTTGGAGTTTGTCATGGAGGACCTTGAGTGCTGTGGTATGGAAATTAAACCTTCCTCTCGCTCTTCCCCTGGGGAAACCTTGATCTTACCAGTGCCTTGGGGAAATGAATCTGGCCAATGTATTCGGGGTAATCGGCAGGTAATCAGCAGGCAGGGGGCTGAAAGGAGGCTTCTCAGTGCCCTGCTCCTGGTTGTAGTGCTTCTTTGCCAATCCCTACTCCATGTGGTTGGAGCAGCTCACAGCTATAAAAATGTGTTGACCCAAGAGGTTTAATATTAACCAAAGTTATAGTCAAAGTCAATTCGGAGGATTCGAGAAAAAATCTGATGCTAATAGAGAAAATAGAAGTCAATATTTGTAATGTGAGTCACGGGCTCAAAATAGAAAAGTAAAACACATCACTGCTGCAGGTCCCAGAGGGCTGTGGGTTACACAGCGCAGCAGAGCTGTGAACCAGGGCTGACCACCCTTGAGGTCTATTTTAAAATTTCCTCTGGCCCCTTCCTCTAATTCCTACATTCCAGAGCATGATATTCTAGTGGATCTCATCAGATATCCAGCCCTGGTGAAGTCATGGCTTGTTTTGAGTGGGTAAATGGAAAAAAGATTTTTTTTTTTTTCCTAGTTATGTGTAACCTTTCTCTCTAGTGACGTGACATGGAACTAAGTTATCATGATTTTATTTTGTAGACCACACTTCATTACACAGAGGCTCTCATTGTTTAAGGACTAATCTCTTGCTTGTTGCCTATTTAGGAGAAGGCAAAAGAGAGGAAAGGGAGGCAAAAATATCCAGAATGAGCTTTTTTTTTTTTTTTTAACATCTATTTATTTATTACATACTAATACCAAAGAGTGGAAACCTGGTGGTGTAGTGGTTAAGTGCTACGGCTACTAACCAAAAGGTCGGCAGTTCAAATCTGCCAGCTGCTCCTTGGAAACTTCATGGTTTCCAAGTTCTACCCTGTCCTATAGGTCACTATGAGTGGGAATCTATTCAAAGGCAATGGGTTTTTTTTTTTTTTTTGATACTAAAGACGGAAGCATTGCCCACTGAGGGGCTCTGATGGATTGGGTATCTGCTGGGACTTTCCTTGATAAGGTGGTCTCTGTGAGCTTTGATAACATGGCTTTGTTCTGGCTCTGATGTTAATCACTGTTAGCCTGGCCTGAGGCTTGGGTGTGTTTTACTGAAAGTGTTTGGAAACCGAAAGGATTAATGAGGATAAAGGAGAAAAGGGGGCAAACTGTCCTGAGCATATCCTGTGAAGAGAGTTTACTTTCTTAGCATAGTGCCTCACCCAGTTTATTGTGTGGCAAGTGCAATAAGAAAGGCTAAAACAAACCACATTTCATCCGATGTATCAGGGCAGCATGGGGCCAGATAGCATCTTATCATTTGTGCCCACAGGAAGAGCAACTCATTCAAAACTGAGTCTTCCGAGGGCCACAGCAGGCTTGATAGTCTAATCTTTACAGCCCAGGCTGTCCTTAAAATGAATCATCTTGAAGGCATGAGAAATGTTTTGTACTGAGTTCTGCCTTGATTCCTTTTTATTTGGTTTGCAGGAAACTGAGCTTTAAAGGAAACCCTGGTGGCGTAGTGGTTAAGTGCCAGGGCTGCTAACCAAGAGGCCGGCAGTTCAAATCCACTAGGCGCTCCTTGGAAACTCTACCCGGCAGTTCTGCTCTGTCCTGTGGGGTCACTATGAGCCGGAACAGTCACCACCATGAGCCGGAATCGACTCCATGGCAACGGGGTGTGAGCTCATATATGTCAACTTGGACAATATCTGCTTCCATGAGTGGTTTATGTTACCTGGTGATGAGCAGGAAGGTGATCAGAAAAGGAAGAAACGGGAAATAGCGATTATGAGTAGGCGGGACCAGAGCAGGGTTGACTGGCAACTAAGGAGCAAAGCTGGGCAAACAGTTAAAAAGATCCATCTCAGAGCTAGCTAGTTTTCCTTCCTTCCTAATCCAGACCCTGGTAGCGTAGTGGTTAAGTGCTTCAGCTGCTAACCAAAAGGTCAGCAGTTTGAATCCACCAGGTACTCCTTGGAAACCCATTTCTACTCTGTCCTATAGGGTCGCTATAAGTCAGAATTGACTCGGCGGCAATGTTTGTTTTTTTTTTTTTTTAATCCAGGCCTGGTCAAGATGGATGGTTTATCCTAAGTCACCTACCCCTGACCTGGTATCTGCTTCCTCGTCAGCACGGTGTTCATAACCACGTCTCCCTTCCGGCATGTTTGAAGAAGTAATCAGTACTTATGAGATGTTTGGAGATCACTGATAAAAGACACTCTACCTGCCCAGGGTGTTATTACATTTTATTTTCCTCTTCATAGTCAGGATCAAGCCAGTAATGATTTAGAAAACAGGCAAATTATTTTAAGCTGTGTAGTGTGAAGGCCACATTACCAGGTATGCTTCTATTGGACTGGACTTTGCACTTGAGCTGTAAGCATAAAAAGTGGCTCTGAGCTATGTCGTTGGAAATCTCAATTGCTTTCAGATTTGACTATCAGGTTCTACTTCGTGACTCTACTTACACCTCCTTAGAAATGGTAAATCATTAAGAGCAAAGCATCCATACACATTATTCCATCAAAATGGACTTAGTACCTGGTCTCAGAATTGTCCAAACCACACATGACCTTTTGTAGATTGTTTCTGTTTCCCTAGAAGACTGTATATCTCTTTGGACAATAGACAGGATGTATAACAACTGGTAATTTCAGTTTATTATTGCTCATGCGAAAACTGGAGTGTCACCAAAACCCTCCAGGATAGGATCCTCCTCTTACAAAACTCAGAACCATGATGCATGTGAGGCATAGGTAAAGAGGGCTTTTTTCCCCGCAAGGAAGGGACACTGGCCTGAAAGCTTGCATGGTCATTACAGGGTACTTCCATCAGATCTTTCGAAAGAAAGGTGGAGATGACCAAAGGGCAGGAGGTCACCTATGTAATAAGATCCACGTGAGACGTTAATTAAAATGGAATGCTTAAGGAGGACACATACGTCCTAACCACATAATTCCTAATAAAATTACTCTAAATTGATCTTTATTTTTCTTGAGATTTTCTTAAAGGCCACATCCCATTTCATCTAGAATTCTTTACAAGCAATTCATGTAGGGAATTCAAGAATTGCAAATGTCTTGAAATTGAATGCAAAATGTTATTCCCTTGTGCAATTTTCTGGGGAGCTAGCTCATCTCTTTCTTTATACTTCTGACATGGTCTGTGACCCTTAAGAACCACTGGGCCATGTGAACTAGTGTGGAGAAATCCTTTGTGTTTGAGCAAAAATATGAGTGAAATTCATATGCTATGTAGATTAGACAGATTAGACATCCTTTTTCAGATAATATTTAATTGTTTTCCTTATGCCATCTTGATTTCTTTATTGTCCTGTAATCCTCATACAATCACAGCCACTCCACAGCCATAGCCAAAGGTGCATACAAAAACTGTGACCTTTTACCCACTTGATCGCTACTAGTGGGAATGGACTTGATGGCAATGTTTTTTTTTAGTTTATTTTCAAAAAAGTATTCTAAGGAGTGTGTCACTCACAGCTCTTCTCAAGAGAAAGCAGAGATCATCTCTTGGAATTTGGTCTAAGGTTGAAGGAGGGGGTTTGGCAGGGACAAAAGTCAGTGCCAAGGCGGGGCTGAACCTAAACATTCTAATCAGTTTCCATTTCCCATTCTCCGCCCCATATAATATGCAACACAGGCATTTTGAGACAGGCTTTGGGGAAAGGACAGGTAGTACAGGCTGACACTGTAGATTCTGGAACAGGGCAGAGACTTACAGAACAGGTGAAAAGGGCATTTGAACTCTGAGTTGGAAGAGTAACTTTGGAGAGGACCATATAAATGACTGCAGGGTGACCCAGCTGAAGATCAAAGCTATAGACGGGGAAGGCATAGGCTTCAAGCTCCCCTTCCACTACATGGACAGTGAGTGTGTCATGGGCATGCACAACAGGGTACACCCTATGCCGTGTCGTGAGTGCCCTAGAGTTGGCAAAGGCATATTAGATACCTGGTCTGGTGAAGAGATAAACAGAGATTGAACAGGACAAAAATGTCGGGGGCAGGGGGGCAATTTAGGTATCGGCCTGACCACAGAGAGCAGAGATTACCAGAGGTACAAAACACAGGGTCTGCAGTAGATTGTCTACAAAGATGACTGCCAATTACGCCTGTCATGTCTACTTGTACAAAAGGGCAAGTGTATTTCCTCACCCCTTGAATCTGGGCTGACCTTGGGACTTGTTCCGAGCATTTGCATGCTGTTGAAGTTACCTTCCAGGACTTCCAAACTTAGGCTTTATGAGTCCTTGTATCTTCTTTAAATTCTGCTACTCTGAGACACCACATGACAAAGCCTAGGTGGAGAGAGGCCCTGGAGGATGAGAGACCAAATGGAGGGAGAGGCCATGAGGAGGAGAACCAAGGTGTCCCAGCTGACATCCAGCACCTTGGGCCCAGACATGTGAGTGGGGCCATCTTGGATCCTCCAGGCCAGCCCAGCCCAGCCCAGCCCAGCAGACAGCTGAGTACAGCTGCATGAGTGAGCCTGGCCAACCCCACGTGACGCAGAGACAAGCCATCCGCTCAACCCTGCCCACATTCCTGACCCAGAGAATCATGAGCAATAAAATGATTGTTGTTTTAAGCCACTATGTTCTGAGGTGATTTGTTATACAAAGCAGTAGATAACTGAGACAGCCTCTGAATGGCTCTGGGAAACTCAGGCAGAATTCAAGATCGTATCTTGTTGAATGTGCTAGGTGATATTTACAAGTGGGAAATTGAGGCAGATAAATGCAAGCATTGTGATCTTTCTGGTTTAAGAGTTCCCAAAGTACAGTTTTGGGGAGAAGATGAGCAAAATTAAGATATAAAGACAAGCCTTCAAAACAGTAGACTGTGTATGCTAAGGAGGCCGGTCCAGTCCATCTCTACCTCTGCTGGTGATGAGACTTCTAACAGGCCATCTGTCTTGGACAGAACTGGTATGGGTGGTGTTCTGTTGTTGCTGGAACAGCTGGTGGGGGTTGTCTCAACCAGCTGGTACTGCTCATGTAACCAACTCATGTGTCCATTGCCCAGTGGGAAGCTTATTCCCTACCACCAGACACTAAGGTAGGGTTTGGGTGAGACATTTTGCTATACGACCTAAAAAAGGGACAAAAGAATAAGCCATAGTTCCTATTCCCAAAGGGGTCACTGGGTGGCACAAACAGTTAAGCCCTCAATTACTAACTGAAAGGTTAGACGCTCTAACACACCCAGAGGTGTCTCGTTAAGAAAGACCTGGTGATCTGCTTCCAGAGAGCCACAGCCTTGAAAACCCTATGGAGCACAGTTCTACTCTGAAACACAAGGGGTTGCCATCAGTTGAAGTCAACTCAATGGCAAATGGTTTTTTTGTTTTGCTTTGTTTTGTTATTTGCAAAATGTTTACCACCTTGGGTTGTGCTTTTATGATTTCTCTTCCTTTCAAAGCTGCCCTTGGTGTCAATTTTCATCTGATCTCACCCGACCAAAGTATCCAGGGAGATTGAAATGTCCAGGGAGATCCATCCCAGGCCCTGCTGGCCTCTAGAACGAGAACTCAAGCCTGAGTGCCGCTGCTATGGTTCTACCTCCCAGCACCAAGCCAAACCAAACCCAAAGAGGTTGGGTCGATGCCGACTCATCGTACATGACCTTACGGGACAGAGTAGAACTGCCCCCACAGGGTTTCCAAGGAGCAGCTGGTGGATTCCAACTGCTGAACTTTTAGTTAGTAGCCAAGCTTTGCCTCCCGGCACAAGGGGGCACAAAACTGCTCAGATTTGTATGTAATTCCACACATTTTTTTTTTTTTTTTTTTTATCCTCAGTGGCTCAGTGACTAGGAAAATACTTAAATATTTAGCAAATATTTATTGAGTCTTTATATGAGCCCCAAACTCAGTCAACGTTTTAGCTTGGCCACAGTATGGAAATTCTTGGTTTGCTGTACTTGTTATTGTCATTGTGCTCTAAGAGGTTTTGGTATCTCCAAGCTTTGTGCTGAGTGTCTCAGAGGTGTTGAGAAGTTGAGGCAAGAGCTAAAATTTCTATCATTAATTCAATCCCCAAAAAGCAGGATCTTCATAAGAGAGGGGAGGAAAGGGGGTAAAAAAGATTATCTACAAAGCCAGTCTCTCCTGCTGCTTTTTTTTAACTGAAACCTTGAAGAATGAACCCAAATTTAATACATGCCCATGTCCTGTATTGTGTGTGTGTGTGTGTGTGTGTGTGTGTGTGCGTGAAATTCTAGGGTTACAAATGTGCCGATACTGTGTACACCACTGTTTCTTTTAGAACTCTAAATGCAATTCCATTAAGCCCCAATTTAACCCATCAAATGGTGCCATAGATCAGGAGAAAATTACCTTCCTGATCTAAATGAGAAGGACTTTACTCAGATTAAAAGGGGTTAAAGTTCCTGGGGAATTAATTTTATTGGGAAAAATCCTCCTAATCTAAGGCTTCCTCACATTCCAGCCATAACTTACAGTGGAGGAACTCGAGATTTCCGGGTCCATGGTGTATGATTTCATGCTTTGTGGAAGGCAAGAATGTTAACTTAGTTGATTACTCAAAACTGACTGATAAGGTATCAGACAGGTTAATTTGCTACTTTTCCAACCTCTCCCAGAGAACTTGAACTACAGCCTCCTTCTCCATGTTGTTGTTGTCATCAGCTGCCTTTGAACAGAACTTAACACTGTGTGGTCCTGCACCATCCTTACAATCGTTGTTATGCTTAAGTCCACTGCGGCAGCCACTGTGTCAGTCCAACTCCTTGAGGGTCTTCCTCTTTTTTCACTGACTCTGTACTTTACCAAGCATGATTCCCTTCTCTGGGGACTGGTCCCTCCTGATAAAAAGCCAAAAAACTAAACCCATTGCCGTCCAGTCGATTCCAACTCATAGCAACCCTACAGGACAGAGTAGAACTGCCCCACAGAGTTTCCAAGGAGCGCCTGGTGGATGTGAACTGCTGACCTTTTAGTTACCAGCCGTAGCACTTACCCACTACACCTCCTTCCTGATAACATGCCCAAAATACATGAGATGAAGTCTTGCCATCCTCCCTTCTAAGGAGCATTCTGGCTGTGCCTCTTCCAAAACACAGTTCTTCTTTCAGTCCATGGTATATCCAATATTCTTTACCAACACCATAATTCCAATGCATCAATTCTTCTTTGGTCTTCTTTATTCATTGTCCAGCTTTCACATGCCTATGAGGTGATAGAAAATACCATGACTTACGGCAGGCACACCTTAGTCCTGAAAGTGACATCTTTGCTCCTTGGCACTTGAAAGAGATCTTTTGCAACAGATTTGCCCAATGTAATACGTCATTTGATTTCTTGACTGCTGCTTCTGTGGGTGTTGATTATAGATCCAAGTTAAATGAAATCCTCGACAACTTCAATCTTTTCTCTGTTTATCAGTCCAGTTGTGAGGATTTTTGTTTTATGTTGAGGTGCAATCCATACTGAAGGCTGTAGTCTTTCATCTTCTTGATGATGTCAGATGGATTTTGCCTGAAAGCAGAGAATACCAGAAAGATATGTACCTGTGTCCTATTGGACTGTGTGGATCATAACAAATTATGGATAACATCGTGAAGAATGGGAATTCCAGAACACTCCATTGTGCTCATGCAGAACCTCTACACAGACCAAGAGGCAGTTGTTTGAACAGAACAAGGGGATCCTGCATAGTTTAAAATCAGGAAGGGTGTGTGTCAGGGTTGTATCCTTTCTCCATACTTATCCAGTCTGTATGCTGATCAAATAATCCAGAAAGCTGGACTATATGAAGAAGAATGTGGCACCAAGATTGGAGGAAGATTCTTTCTCTATAGGTCATCTTTATTGCCCTCCACATGTATAGCTAAGAATTTATGAAGAAAACAAGCATTTTGTTCCTGTGCTTTCCTTTGCTCCATCATTTCATTCCAAGGCGATAAGCCTTTTTTGGTGATAACTTAATCCTTTGCTCAACAACCAGTGGTGTGGTCACAATTGGAATATTTCGACCTCAGATGGAAAAAGAACACTGACAGATAGACCTTGTTTACACTGTGAAATGGGATTTAGCACCAGGGCTAAAGAGTAAGGCCCTCTAGGTTTAATTCAAACAATGGCCTGCTATCAGTGTTATCAGGGAGACAAACGCCCAACCCAGAGCTCTTGTGATCTAAGGAGTTGCTTTTTTCCTTTTGTCCTTATTTCTTACAGCTTTGTCCTCCACAGAATTCTAGAACTCCAGGTCTAGAAGCCACCTCAAAAGAGCATCAGGCCCTTCCCTCTGTCTGCAGGGGTTTATGAGGTCTCTGCTTAGCTGGGTCTGGGAGCTGGGTTTCGCATGTATCTAAATGATAAAGTAGCCCTCTGAAAAGACATAATAAAACTGTACGTTATGACTCTATTTTATATTAGAGATTTTCAAAGGACTCTAAAAACAACAAGATATAAATATAGCATTTATAGAAGTATCTACAGAAGATCTAAATTCAAGAATAATTTAATCTAGATCCCCAAAGAATACTTAGATAATTCAAAATTACCTAAACTTTATTTTTCTCTGTTTAGGTTTTATTAAGACACACACACACACGCATGCTTTGACTTATTTATTGTGTATGCATATATAGTTTTTAATTTAAATGCATGAGATACTTGTGACAAGTGAATGCAAGCTTCACATATGGGTTGAGTGGGAAATGATATTCAGATTTAAGGATTATCACCTACACCATTAACATTAACATTACAACAAGCTCAACAATACCTTAACATTAAAGACTGTGGAAAGCCAACAGTTTGGAAATAGTGATGGTCCTAAAAAAGAACCTGATAATTATTTAGCATTAAGTCATACAGACTTCAGTGAGAATCATATTGAATTCTGTGATTAGGCAAACATTATCTAATTTAACTGATAATGACGAGAGTAAGACTCATCAGGTAATTCCTTGATTAAGTCTTTTTAACCTAATTTCCCCCTAGATCCAGAGTATGAACACAGTAAGGCAGCCTCTAAAAATCTACTAAGAAAGTAAGCCATTCACCTATCACCCAGGTAAGGGAAAACTTCACTCCTCTTGCTTCATACATCCACACAGGGCTTCCCAACAGGTTTACAAATGCCGGGCCCCTAACTCCCCTGGTTTTCTAACTAGCACCGGTTTTGACCTTTTATTCATTTATTGTCAAAGGTGAATGTGCAGAATAGATTCTACACTAGAGTCCCTGGATGGTGCAAATGATTAACGTGCACTGCTAACCAAAAGGTTAGAGGTTTGAGTCCACCCAGAGGCTCCTTGGAAGAAAGTCCTGACGATCTACTTCTGAAAAGTCAGCCATTGAAAACTGTAGGGAGGACAGCTTACACGGAAACACACACACAAAAGAGTGTTGCTGGTGACAGAGGACGAAAGAAAAGGACAACTAGAATTCATCATTTCCAATGATCTTAAATGGCCTTATAGAGAAAACAGCCCACTGAATGCTTCCTTCTGTGGGGTTCTAACTATCTAAGGCAAATAGTGCTGAGAATCACTTCCTTACTGAATGATTATTAGGAAATAAATTCTCCCAACCCTGGGGCTTTTTTGAAGCAATCCTTACGTGTTGTAGATGCAATGGTGAGATATAGGAAAGAACATCGCAATCTTAACACTTGTCTGAGATGGGTGGAGGGTGGAGGGTGCTTCAGAGGTGGAGGCAAGTCAGGCCAAGGAAAAGCAAGGTATCTGACTAGGGGAGGAGACAGACTGGGGATTGGGAAAGAGCAGTCAGGGGCTGGAAGGGAAATTGAATGTGCTTCAAAGCATGAACCTTTCAGCCAGTCTGGCAAAGGTTCAAGAACTAGCTCTGCAACCTGCTGGTTTTGTGACAGTAGGTATGTTACTTAACCTCTCTGATCCTCTGTTCTTTACCTCTACAGGTACTATAATTATACTGCCTTTTGAGCGATGTTATAGGGATTCCCTGCTATAAAGCACATAAACCGTTTAGCATAGTACCTAACACAAACTCAACAAACAGTGTGTATTATTGTAAATGGTATTATTATTAAAGTGAGTTTATGAAGCTTGTCCTGTGATAAAATGCATATACACTCATGAGGAGATTTATGAAACTAAGCCATTTGTAACCAAAGTGACATGTATGATAAATTGCGAACAATTTCTACTCATTCAACAAATATTTATTTCCCCACCCACATTATTTCAGGCACTGTTCCAGTCATTTGGGATACAAAAATGAATAAGGCAAGATTCCTTGACCTCACGGAGTGTCTACAGGGGGGATAACCATAGAAATAGACAATAAACTACACAATATAGTGAAGGATCCCTGGTGGCATGGTGGTTAAGTGCTTGGCTGCTAACCAAGAGATCAGTGGTTTGAACCTACCAGCTGCTCTGAGGGAGAAAGGTGTGGCAGTCTGCTTCCGTAAAGATTACAGCCTGGAACCCTATGGGGCTGTTCTACTCTGTCCCATAGGGTCACTAGGAGTTGGAATTGACTCAACTGCAACAGTTTTTTTTTTGGCATACAATGCAGTAAGGAACCCTGGTGATGCAATGATTAAGTGCCTGGCTGCTAACCAAAAGACCAGCGGTTCAAACCCACCAGTGCCTCTGTGGGAGAAACGATCTGTCCATCTGCTCCCGTAAAGATTACAGCCTAGGAAACCCTATGGGGCAGTTCTCCTCTGATATATAGGTCGCCTTGGTGGTGCAGTGGTTAACAGCTCAGCTGCTAACCAAACGATCAGCAGTTCAAATCCACCAGCTGCTCCTTGGAAACCCTGTGAAGCAGTTCTATTCTATCCTATAGATCGACTCGATGGCAATTTTTTTTTCTTTTTGTATGGGTCAGAATCAATTCAATGGCACACAACAGCAACAATATACTAAATAGTAAGGAAATCAAGGGAGTCCTTGGGTGGCAACAACAGTTAAGACTTGACTACTAGCCAAAAGTTTGGAACACATTCAGAGGTGCCTTGGAAGACAGGCCTGGTGATCTGCTTCCAAAAGGTTACAGACTCCAAAAACCTATGGAACAGTTCTCTTCTACACACATGGGGTCACCATGAATCAAAATTGACTAGAGGGCAACTAACAATAACATGGTAACTTGGATGCAAGGTATCTAGCTCAGATGGTAGGAATCAGGGAATCCTGCTTGGAAGCAGCAGCTAATTTGAGTTTCGTAAGAGGGGTAAAAGTTTTCCAGTCTGCAAAGTTGAGAAAGAACATTCCAGTTAAAGTGATAGCTTCAGCAAAATGACGAAGGCATGAAACAGCATGATATGTGAGGAAAGCAGAAACCACCAGAATGTATGAGGCAGGGAACTGTGAGAGATGAGGCTGGAGAATTACGTAGGAGAATTATACATGGCACATTGCAGGTATGGTGGAACGAGGTAGGAAAGAGGTTGAAGATAAAGGATCTGGTGGAAAAAGGATGTGATAAGAGCCTGGAAGAAATGGGATGAGAGGAGAAGTGATTGATTGTGCAGAGGCGACTGGGTGTGACCTTAACAGATGGAGGGACACCTCATCTGCTGCGAATGTAAAGAAAGAAAAAAGTAAAGATGGGTGTGGATGAAGATAAGCTTATAGACAGTGGGAGATAGAAGTTCACCTCAGAGAACATCTCTAATTGTAATGTAATAGAAAGGAGGTTATTCACTGAGATTAGGGGTGTGGGCTCAGGCTGAATCGGAGACTTAAGGAGGCAGCAAAGGTCTGGAAGAATGGTTTAAGGAACTGGACAACTGTGAATGAATGAATTGTCCACCTGTGAAAAGCCCAGTAGACAGTGAGTTTGCGGTGGCATCGGGCGGCACAGATGGGTGTTTTTCTCCAGCTGTAATTATTTCCCCAGGTGTAGGAAAAATAAGGGCAGATGATGGGATTGCTCCTGATGCAATGCAAAAAAATGGGAACGCAAAGAAATTGAGCGTGTTGGTAAGTTAGTTAGTGGTAAGAGAAGAGTTGGGTGCTCAGAGAGAAGGCCCAAGCTACATAAGCAAAGACATCTTTTTGAAAGATTTTACAAAACAATTTTGTTATTAGTATTCATATAATCTAAAAAATATATAGTGGGGACATCAAGGGTGGAGGCATCAAGAGAACAAGGGTAGCCACAGGGAGGGCGGAAGAGACTTGGAAAAACAGGTCAAGGAGTAGAACATTAGGGTTTCAGGGCTCTGATAACGAGCAGTTTTGGGTCATGGCCAAGTCTAGGATGTGGCTTTTGTGGGTAGCTGTAGTGGAGCAGAGGTAAAGTTTATTTTTATTTTTATTTTTTTAAAAAGGAACAGAAATTGTGAGAGCAGGCATTGGCTGGGCTGACTCTATGGATGTTGTAGACTGATCGCTGTAAATAGATTGGAGAGGACGTTCTCAATTCAATCAGCAATCTCCACCAAATGATGGCTATGCAGTGGCGTCACTAGGGGAGTTCGGGGGGTGCAGATCACACTGGGTGACACTGTTAGAGGGGTGACACCAAAATGACTGTCTATAAAATTTCTGTGCAGTGTTTCAGCAGAAATTTATTATTTTTTATAAAAATATCCCTGTAGTTAGTTATAACAAAAACAGTTTTTAAAGTCCAGCTTACACATACTAATATGCCTACAAGGCTAAAACTCTATGCTAATTTAATTTTTGAACCTTCTAACTCACTCCAGTGTCATTATTGTCATTATTACCCAATTACTGTGCCGCTACAAGCAAATGGTATTGTTTTCATTGCTGCCGGCGTCTTTACAGTTGCTGATTTTGTCAAATTTTCCCGTGTTTTAGCCACAACGTTGTGGTGATTAGTATTTGCGAACCTATGTCAATAACATTTTTTGAGGATGAAGTAGTAATTAAACAAAAAGGAGAAAATCAGAAAAGGCTTCCACTCAGTTACTGATAATGTAATTTGATGTAGAAAGATTTTACAAAACAATTTTGTTGTTAGTATTCATATAATCTAAAAAATATTACATTAAGCAATTTACAAGTATAGTAATCGCATATTAGTCTCTGACTAAAACAGATAATAAACATTACTAAGGATTCTGTACGGTCTGGTATGGGAGAAGGTCCATGGGAGGGGTGACATCATGAGTTACTGCACTGGGTGACACCAACTGTAGTGATGCCACTGCAGGTATGGACCAGATTACTAATGACAAAGACAAGGACAGGGAGGTGGTGATATAGTCAGGTGACCTGAACTTCAAAGAAGGATGCGCTTCTTTACACAAGGGTAAAAAAAGTAAAGTTTTGGAGCCATAAATGTCTAGCCATCATTATGACATAGTCCGGGGGCTCTGAGACAATGAGACATAGGATCGGTATGTTTTTATGGAGAAGGGAGATAAGAGGATACTGGCCAGAGAGGACAGTCTAGAGGTGGTGGGGCAGGAAATAGCTGGGAAGCTGGAGAGTCCTCTCACCCCTGGCTACCCTGAGTGTGGTCTGAAGTTTGGAAGCATCAGCCTTACCCAGAAGTTTGTTAGAAATGCAGACTCTCGGGCTCCGCCCCAGACCTACTGAGTCAGAATCAGCATTTTAACAAGATTCCCAGGTAATTTGTCAATTAAAATTCCAGAAGTACTCCTGTAAATACCAATCAAACCAAACCAAACCAAACCATTGCCATGGAGTTCGTTCACAGGGACCCTAAAGGGCAGAGTAGAACTGCCCCCATAGGGTTTCCAAGTCTGTAAATCTTTACAGAAGTAGGCTGCCACATCTTTCCGGGGAGCGGCTGGTGGGTTCAAACTGCCAGCCTTTCGGTTAGCAGCCAAGCACTTTCACCACTGCGCCCCCAGGACTCCTTTCTCTAAACACAGGCAGAATGATTACAACTGGGAAAAGGAAAGGTGCATATAAATTGTTTCCAATGATCCTAGCTCTCTTTGTTCATGCTCACGTGAGTAAACTTCTTCAGGGAATGATAAAATAGTACTCTTTGCTCAGCATGTCAAAATAGGTCAATTTTAATTCCTCGCAGGCTCACTGGGTCAGTTCCTGTTTTATATTCATCTATGATTATGCCAAGTGAGAGGGTGAGGGCGACCAATAGGTTTCTTACCTTGACTGCAGACAGATCAAGAACACAAGAAATTGCTAAGAAGCACACTGCTTTCAAACATGGAGCTGGTGGAGGAGCCAGGAGAAAGAGCCAGGGCTCAGACTTCTCCACCGCTGCACTTCCTCCTCAGTCAGTCGCTCCTGGCCAAAAAGCCCAGAGGAAGCGGTGCCAGGGAACCAGTGAGTGTATTATATAGCTCTTCCAGCTTACTACTCCAGGTCCACGTAGCGGAGCACTTCAAAGCATACTCTCCCCTCTGTACATCCAGCAGCGACCCAATGGGCTGGAGGAAGTGGGAGAAACGTGAAAAATCCTGGGCTGCACCTCAGAGACTAATAAATAATTACAAATGGGAAAGAAAACAGAGAAAAGAGAAAAAGCCAAGTAGCAGGCAAGCAGGCATAACGGACTCTGGCCCACAACAGGGGAACATATTGGGGGCTGAGTGCAAAGAAAAAAGATTGAACCCACCAAAAGCAGCCACCCAAAGGGAGCAAGCAAAAGAGAGCAAAGCTCATCAGGAAACTTTCTGTTCTCACGTTCCACCCCTCTGCTCCCTACACGTCTCAGGGCCTTATTCAAGGTTAGAACTGGTCTATTAAATCACTCAACTTACGAGATTTGTCCCAAGTTAAATGGATAGCTTCCTTTGTCGGTTTTCGGATACTAGCTTATCTTTAAGGAGAGAATTGGAGGGCCTCTGCTAAATTATTGATGTGAGGGAGACTTTACCCCAGGCAGCAGAAACGACTGAATGGAGGAGCAGGGGCAGGTGCCATATTGTAATTTGTCCGCCTCTTAAATTATGTAGCAGATATCACAATATATTGAATTTAAAACCCTAAGTATAACATTCAGTGAATAATTCATACGGTTCTTTCATTAAGTGTGAGCTGAGGCTTAGGATAACCATACTTAATTCTATCTAGTGCCTCATTTAAAGACAGATGTAGAAAGTGAAAATTCCTTCAACACTGCTATACACAGGGTATACATGGCTATGTGGAAAACATGAACTGGAGCCGACCTGTGCACGCGCGCGCACACACACACACACACACACACCATGTGCCGGCACACACACCCATACACAACTTCCCCAGGAATAACCCAGGATACAAATAAGCAACATATTAACTAACAGATGTTTAAAAAGCATGTATTTATCTCACCCTTCTCCTGCCTGGTGTTCGTGGATGATATAAATGGTTAACGTGCTTGGCTGCTAACTAAAATGTTGATGGTTCAAGTCCACCCAGAGATGCCTAGGAAGAAAAGTCTGGCAATTTACACCCCCCCAAAACAGCCGTTGAAAACCCCATGGAACACAGTGTGGGGATACACATATGGTCACCGTGAGTCTATTCCAGCTCCATGACAAATAGTTTTTCTCCTGCTTAACAATTTCCTAAAAATACCAAACTAAAAGGATGATTATTTCACTTAGAATATTATTTTCTTCTCACAGAAGATTTGATTCAGAGAAACATGCTTCAGATATTAGGGATGACAGTGATTCGTTTGGCAAACATCTACAATGCCCCTCCTTCAGGTGGGCACTTGTGGATCCTGTTGGGAACCCACAGCCCAGTGTTCTCATGTCACTTGTCATCTAGTTCTGGGAGATGATGAATGCACGTTTGAAATAACCATGCAAAACAGCCATGCATACGACATTTTAAGCAAGGTGCATCTTAGCTTCCAGGGATTGGTATTGTCAAGATGTGCTCCATTATTTTGTAGAAAGGAGGAACTCAGAGCTGAGGTGAGCACAACCATCTGAGCTTGAAAGCTTGGGTGCAAGCTAATCTCTTCTCACTCCTTGAGTCTTCTATCATATTGCTTATCCTAACATCTTTTTTTCATATACTGCACAACCACCCTGTTAACATATTACTTTTAGAATTTTGTGGAACTTCTGGATAATGTACTTAAGAATTGTAATTCCTTCTCCTCCTCCCCACCCCTCCCATATCATGTTTGAGGTAATAAAGATAAAAGGAAAGTTGACTGACATATCTTTCAATAATATTGAGTAGGAAAAAAAGAGGGCTATTTGGATATAAAGCCCCAACTTAAACTATTTTTAAGCTGTGTGAGTCCAGCCTCATAATTTTTTACCTTGGTCTTGAGAAATGAATTCATTTACTACATACCGATAGAGCTAAAGAAAAAAATGTGCACAAGTTTCTTCAGTCTTGGAATGGGAAATGAATCCCTTGGGTAAATAGCCATTTTGCCTGAGCTTATGCAAGGTGAGATGTCAAGTGTATACAACCATAGGAGTTGATAGACAGGAAAGACCACTTCTGACTGGAGTAATTAGGGAAGGTTTATGGGAGAAAGGATGTTTTGTATGAGTCTTGAAACAACGGCAATGTTTTATTAGTTAGACTTTGGGAGAGGGCAATGACATGCACAAAGACACAAAACCATGGAAAAGTAAGGAACATCTGGGAACACGCAGCTAGAAGATGGGCTTTTCCTGGGACAATGAAAGGAAAAAAAAACACTAGAAATGTAGGTAAAGGACATTGAGCGAGTAGTGGGGAGTCTTGGAAAGGTGTGAAGTGGGGAAAGACATAATC
Organism: Elephas maximus indicus; assembly: GCF_024166365.1. NCBI lineage: Eukaryota > Metazoa > Chordata > Mammalia > Proboscidea > Elephantidae > Elephas > Elephas maximus. The sequence goes on from NC_064843.1 coordinate 45,202,048, forward strand.
AAAATGGTACATTCAGAAGATTATGCCAATAGAGAGTGGAGAACTTGTTGGAGTACAGAAAGACTCAGTGGTCATGGGAGTCTGACGATAGGAGGCTACCACCACACACTTCAGGTGTGAGATAAAGGTGACTGAACTAAGACAGCAATAATGAAGTCCTGCCACCTCCACCTTCTTGCCTCTAGTTCAATTCTCAGCCTACCATCATCTGATTTTCTCTATTCAACACAACCCAAACATAATCTATCATTTTCCTCCCAAATCTGTTTCTCCCCTTCTATTCCACATCCCACTTTTGACACCCTTATGTTGGCAACCAAAGTAGACACTTCCAAGTGTCTGCTTCCTCTGCTAACTCCTCCTTCATGCAATCAACCTCAAATTCTCCTTATCTAACCACATAAAGATTCCCCAAATCTAACCCCTCATGATATCCACATTGCCCTTATTTAGCACACCTAACATTCTGTAATCACTCCTAACTGGTCTCTTTACATCCAGCCACATAGCAAAATAGTGTAGCAGTCAAACATTTGAACTTTGATGCCAAACTACCTGGGCTCAAATCCTGGCTCTCACACTTAGCTATGTGGCCTTGGACAAATTTCTTCATCTCTTTCTGTTTCCATTTCTTCGTCTGTAGAGGGGTATATCACAGTAGTATCTAAATCCTGAGGATTAAATGCGTTAATATTTTAAGCACTTAGAATTGCATCTGGCATGTAACAGGTGCTATGTCATATTTTTTTTAATTAAAATAAAAATAATCAACCATCCCTCCTCACGCTGTAAGGTCTGACCGTGCCTCTCTTCCCAGATTCTGTAGGCTAAACTCTAAAGTGTGTAACAGAATATACAAACTTTTTCATTGCCTAAGAAAAAGACAGTTGCATGGAGTTGATTCTAACTCATGGTGACCCCATGTGAACTTTCAGAAGCAGATTCCCAAGACATTCATTCTCCTAAGGCACCCCTGTGGATTAAACCACCAACCCCTTGATTAACACCAGAGCACTTAACCATTTGTTCTACCCAAGGACTCCTTTTTCATGACCTAGACCCTGCTTAATTCTCAAATCTCAGCTCTTACCACTCCCAGCCTCACAGTTTGTGCCTCGATAATATTGAGAGCTTGTAGCTCTCCAAATCCACGGCAGTCATTCGTGTCTTCCTGGTTCTGCTCAGAACACTGTTTGCAACGCCCTCATTCTCCTTCCCTGGCTACCGCTTGCTTATTCCTGAAATGCCAGCTCAGGCATCATTTCCCCCAGGCAGCCTTTCCTGAATGCCCAGACTAAGTGCCTCTCCTCTCCACATTCCAGATAATTTTATCAGAGTATGCAATGCATAGTGTTGAAATCATCTCTTTATGACTCCTGCTCCCTGACCAGACTGAAAACATCTTGAGGGCAGGGGCTGTGTCTTATTCATCCTTAAACCCCACAGAGTCAAGCACCATGCTGGATTAACAGTGTTTCATAAACATTTATTAAAATGAAGAAAAATTTCCATAACTGAATTAGGGAGTTAACTGAATATAGAACTAGTGAAAGAAAGGGATACTTGAAGCTGATTCCAAGGTTTGAAGTCCAAGTAGCCACAAAGATCAAGGTCATATTTATAGAAATAGGGAAGTTGGAAGGAGGAACTTCTTAGAAGGAAAAAAAAGAAAAAAACCTGATGAGTTAATTTTTAAACAAGCTGAGTTGGAGGTGCCAACAAGGCATAGAGGTAGAAGCATGGATTGTGTGATATTGAAAAGAGGCTGTGGTAGATTTAAGAGTGATTGTATTTGTTATATTTCACTAGGTTATGCTTCATAACAAACAGTTCCCAAATCTCAGGGACCTATAACAACGAAGGCCTATTTTTGCTCATATAACATGTCCCTGCGGTGAGCGGCAGCTCTGTAGCTCTGCTACTCTGTTCCAGGCTCTGATGTGGATCAGGTACATACTGTTTGTCTTAGGTATCTAGTACTGCTGTAACAGATATACCATAAGTGGAGGGCTTTAACAAACAGAAATTTATTTTCTCACAGTTTAGGAGGCTAAAAGTTTGAACTGAGGGTGCTAGCTCTAGGGGAGGGGTCTGGAGGAAAGTCCTTGTCTCTTCAGCTTCTGCTTCCTGGTTCCATGGAGATCTTCATGTGTCTTGGCATCTATCTTACCCCATCTCTGTTTACTGGCTTGGTTGTTTATTCTCTTTATATCTCAAGATATACCCTACAGTAATCCTGCCTCATTAACATAATAAACACAACCCATTCCCTTATGGGATTAGAGCCACAGGCATAGAGGTTAAGATTTACATTTTGGGGGACATAATTCAATCCATAACATTCCATCCTTTGGCCCCCCAAAATTCATGTCCTTGCCACATGTAAAACACATTCACCCCAACACATCATCCCAAAAGTCTTAAATCAACTCCAAGTCTGAAATCTCATCTTCTGAATTATCTAATTTTCCTAAGACTTTAGGCAAATTCCATCCTGGGACATAATTACTCTTCATCTGGGAACCTGTGAAATCTAAACTATGAGTTATGTATTTCCAAAGTACGATGATGGAACAGGCACAAGGTAGATATTTCCACTACAAATTAAAGAACTTGGAGGGAAATAAAGGATAACAGGCACCAAGCACATCCAAAACCCAGCAGAACAATTTACATTAGCTCTCAAGGCTTGAAAATAATCCTCTGTTCTCTGAGACCATATGGGCAATAGCCCTGCCCTCCAGACTCTGGGTGTTGGGCACACTCTCTGGATTTTGGGTAGATCTCTTGGCCCTGGACTTCAGCCCTGCCCCCCAAACCCACTGGGATGGCAACTCTGCTCTTTTGGCTCTGGGCAGCCCGATTCTCCTAGTCCATCTGAGTGGTGAGCCCAACCCCTCAGTCCCAGCAGGCCTCATTCTGATGTCCCTTGGGCATGGAAGCCTCACCCCCTCAGCTTTGGGCAGTGGCCCCATCCCCCTAGCATTCCTTAATGGTAGCCCCACACTCCAGAATCAAGTTGGGAAAGATCTGACTCCTGAAACCTAGGAGTCTGTGGCCCCACCCTTTGAGATCCAAGAGACCATGGCCCCGCTCTTTGCAACAGAGAAGGCCCTGCTTTTCATGTTCCTCCCAGCTGTCCTGTGATCTCTGAGCTGCTCCAGGGATGGTCCTTTTCTTTTCTTGGAGAACAACAGACGTGACTCCTTTGGCCTATTTCCTGCCTGTAGAATTAAAGAGGCAGACAGAATTCTTTCCTTCTGTCCTGTCCCTGTCCCTGTTCCTGTCCCCTTCAGTCTAAACTGATGAATTTTTCCTATGTGGTGGTTGGTTAGATCCATCAGTCACAGGCTTAATCTCTTCAACAAAAGATCGAGTCACCAAGTCCTTGGTGAAAGTTTTAAGGCACATGTCCTTGCTTTGTACAACAGAATTTTCAAATTGTTATGTTCTGGTTTCATTTCATACAGTTCACTTTTAAGTCCATCTTGTTCCTCTCACATTTTATTGTAAGTGGCAAGGAGAAATCACATGGCCCCTTTAAGGTCTTGCTTAGAAATCTCCTCAGCCAGGTATCCAAGTTGCATCATGTCCACCAAACATTTGAATATAATTCAGATAAGTTCTTTGCCACTGCATAAAAGCATTGCTCTTCTTCCATTGTGAAATCCAGTGTCCACCATTTTCTTTTAAAGCCTCACCAAAAGCACATTTAGCGTTCACATTTCTCGCAACATTCTTTTGCTGGTGCCATATGTATTCCATAAGACGATAGAGACTTTCTCTATAGCTCTCCTCATTTCCTTCTGAGCCTTCACCAGAATTGCCTTTGATGTCCATAATTCTACCAACAGCCACTTCAAGGAAATCTATGTTCTTAAAACTCTTCCAGTCTTTTCCCATTACCCAATTCCAAAACCACATCCACATTTTAGGTATTTGTTAAAGTAGCACCCCACTTCCAGTACCGAATTCTGTCTAGTTATCTAGTGCTGCTATAACAGAAATACCACATGTGGATGGCTTTAATAAACAGAAATTTATTTTCTCACAGTTTAGGAGGCTAGAAGTTCAAATTCAGGTTACCAGTTCCAAGGGAAATCTTTCTCTCTCTGTCAGCTCTGGAGAAAGGGCCTTGTCTCTTCAGCTTCTGCTTTCTGGTTCATGGTTTCTTGGAGATTTCCATGTGTCTTTGCATCTGTCTTACTGCATCTTTGTTTAGTGGCTTGCTTGTTTAATCTCTTTATATCTAAAAAAAAAAAAAAAGCTTTCAGGTACACCCTACACTAATCTTGTCTCATTAACATAAAAAACACAATCCATTCCCAAATGGGATTATAGCCACAAGCATAGAGGTTAGGATTTACAACACATATTTTGGGGGGACACAATTCAATACATAGCACTGTTTTTATGTTGAAAGGTCAGAATAAGAAATGAGGGCAGATCATTAGCCATTAGAGAAATGCAAATCAAAACTACAATGAGATTTCATTTCACTCCAACAAGGCTGGCATTAATCCAAAAAACACAAAAAAATAAATGTTGGAGAGGCTGTGGAGAGATTGGAACACTTCTACACTGCTGGTGGAAATGTAAAATGGTACAACCACTTTGGAAATCGATTTGGAGCTTCCTTAAAAAGCTGGAAATAGAACTACCATACGTTCCAGCAATCATACTCCTCGGAATATAGCCTAGAGAAATAAGAACTTTTACACGAACAGATATATGCACACCCATGTTTATTGCAGCACCATTTACAATAGCAAAAAGATGGAACCAACCAAGGTGCCATCAATGGATGAATGGATAAATAAATTATGATATATTCACACAATGGAATAGTATGCATCGATAAAGAACAGTGAGGAATCTGTGAAACATTTCGTAACATGGAGGAACCTGGAAGGCATTATGCTAAGTGAAATTAGTCAGTTACAAAAGGACAAATATTGTATAAGACCACTAATATAAGAACTTGAGAAATAGTTTAAACTGAGAAGAAAACATTCTTTTGTGGTCAGGAGAGCAGGGAGGGAGGGGAGGTGGGAAAGGGTTATCCACTAAATAGATAGTAGATAAGAACTACTTTAGATGAAGGGAGAGACAAGACACAATACAGGGGACGTTAGCACAACTGGACTAAACCAAAAGCAAAGAAGTTTCCTGAATAAACTGAATGCTTCGAAGGCCAGCATAGCAGGGGCAGGGGTATGGGGACCACGGTTTCAGGGGACATCTAAGTCAATTGGCATAATAAAATCTGTTAAGAAAACATTCTGCATCCCACTTTGGAGAGTGGTGTCTGGGGTCTTAAACGCTAGCAAGTGGCCATCTAAGATGCATCAATGAGTCTCAACCCACCTGGATCAAAGGAGAATGAAGAACACCAAGGACACAATGTAATTACGAGCCCAAGAGACAGAAAGGGCCACATGAACCAGCGACTACATCATCCTGAGACCAGAAGAACTAGATGGAGCCTGGCCACGACCGATGACTGCTCTGACAGGGAATACAACAGAGAACCCCTGAGGGAGCAGGAGGGCAGTAGGATGCAGACCCCAAATTCTCATAAAAAGACCAGATTTAATGGTCTGACTGAGACTAGAAGGACCCCAGTGGTCATGGCCCCCAGGCCTTCTGTTGGCCCAGGACAGGAGCCATTCCCGAAGCCAACTCTTCAGACATGGATTGGACAGGACAATGGGTTGGAGAGGGATGCTGATAAAGAGTGAGCTTCTTGGATCAGGTAGAAACTTGAGACTATGTTGGCATCTTCTGCCTGGAGGGTAGATGAGAGGGTAGAGGGGGTTAGAAGCTGACGAAATGCACACGAAGGGAAAGAGTGGAGGGAGCAGGCTGTCTCATTAGGGGGAGAGTAATTGGGAGTATGTAGCAAGGTGTGTGTAGCAAGGTGTGTGTAGGTTTTTGTGTAGGAAGCTGACTTGATTTGTAAGCTTTCACTTAAAGCACAATAAAAATTATATATATATATAAAAAGAAGTGGGGGCAGAGCCTACGCTCAGATGTAATATATATAATTCCACTCTTATTCCACTGGCCAAAGTAAGTCAGAAGACCAAGGCTGGTGCTAGCTGAGTGGGGAAGTATATTTGGACTACAAAAAAGCATGACAAGGGCAGGGAGGGAATAAGGTATGATGAATAATACTGCACTCAGCACAGTGGAAATATTTGGAATTATGTATGTCAGTCATATCATGTACTCCATTTCTGAATTCATAGCAGGAGGGCAAAGGAAAACCAAAGAAAGTAGAAAAGAAAGAGCTGTTCTGGTGTACAGGTTTCAGTAGAGCTTTCAGACAATCAGATAGGTAGAGAGGAGGACCAGGATAATAAGTTAGAATACAAGTCAAAGGAGAGGAGAGACAAAGGAGAAGTGGATGGAAAACATTGTCCAATACTGTGGAGGTCAATGAAAATCAGACTACGTGTGACCATTGGGAGGAAAATGGAGGTGTTTGAGAGAAAGGACTTAATAGGTATGCTGAACCCAGGTTTCTGCTCAGGTTATACTCGGCCAATATAGGTTTAGGGTGATATTCATAGGAGATTGCTTAGAATGGGTTTGGACAACAAGCCCCACAGCAGCTTAGCTGTATGGTCAAGATAAGAAACTAAGAGCAGATAACACAGCTCTCTTAATGCTCAGTAAATATTAGGAGGATTGTCTTGAGAGGGTGGGGAGATTCCTATAGGCCTTGGGTTGGTCTAGAGAACAGTATTGCTGACAGTAGTAGCTAGAGGAACCTAGGAACAGGCTTTTGCTCAATTAAGAAAATAATCTTCTACAACCTAGAAAGTCCAACAGAATGAGGAGCCATCATCAAACAGCCCACAACCAGTGTCATCGGAGTTTTTAGGCAAAATGTAAATAACCACACAAGAAAAATGGTGTGGAAAAGTGCATACTTTATAAAAAGTTGGACCAGCAGGTCGTTACTGTCCCTTCGAAGTGTGAATTTGGTAGTTTCATGGTCATCCTGTGAAATATCTTGGCTAGCCTCTTAACCCCCACTTATTTTTTGGCTTCTCCAACTCCTTGCCAATGTGTTTTGCTTTATTTGCCCTATTGAACAGGTGTTTTCAGGTCCCTGAAGTACGTTTTGAAAAGCAGTGAAGTAGCTTTTGAAAGATCTGCTGATGGCTTTGTTGTAAGACATTTTAATTAGAATAGGATCTTTTTTCTTGAAGCTATAAATCTCCATCAATCTAAGAGATTGATACAGTGCTATAGCCTATGAAGAGGCAGGGAAATATGTGTTCAGCATAGTAGTATTCGCCTTCCTGTAACTTATTAGCAATTAAGAAACATTCCTCTAAGAACATTCTTTGTGAACCTACTTTTAAGGATTGTCCTTGCTGGTTTGTTTGCATTGTAAATCATATTTGTTTTAAAGCTCTGAGCCCTATAGTTGGAGGTAAATATATCTGGAAACTCCCTTGAGATGTTTAGGATTTGCAACTGCTTTAAGGAGAGGGGGAAAAAGAAAGATTCTAATTTGATTACATAAAATACTTTTGTTCATTGCTGTCTTAAATGCATCTGCAGTGGAAACTTCATATTCCTTCATTTGCATTTTTCTGGGACTCTAGGCAAGCAATGAAATGGCGGTAACGAAGCGAATGACGTTAGGTCTTCAATCTGGGCATGTCTGAGGGACAGGTGATTGGTGTTGCAGGACATGTACTCAGTGACTGAGATGGAATGTTCATATGAGTACACACATGGGCACAAACATGCAAACCAACATACAGAGACGTCTAGAAGTAGTGTAACCCTCGTAGCTATTAAAGCCCAACACCTTTATTTTACAGGGAAGGCACAGAGACATGCCCAAGTACACAAAAACTAAGAAGGGACTAGGTCTGAATTAACTGACCTCAGTAAGTGCTCATCATGCACCCACTGTGTGCATCTATCAGCCACAGCACCTAGAGGTTACATGTCATATAGTTGTAGCATTTCAGTATATAGGGATTACTCTCGCAGGTTTCCAGATGGCACAACCAAGCCAATACAGGTACTATCACCCTTCCAATGTTATATAACAAGTAGCCACCACCTGTCAGTTTGGCATACTGTGCTGGCTTAGGTATTACTAATATGCTGGAAGCTATGCCTCCAGTATTTCAAATACCAGCAAGGTCACCCATGGTGGGCAGGTTTCACTGGAGCTTTCAGACTAAGATTGGCAATCTACTTCTGAAAATCGGCCCATGGAAACTCTATGTATCACAAAGAATATTGAAACGTAAGCATACCAATGATCGTGAAGATGGTGCAGAACTGGGTAATGTTTTGTTTTTTGTACATGGGGTCACCATGAATCAAGCTGACTTGACAGCAGCTAAAAACGGGCAATAACAACAAAAGCAACAGTAACAAGGTGATGCTAGCAGGGGTCTGGAACCCAAGTCTCCTCTTTCCTAGAAAAGCATTTTTTATGCTATGACCAAAAAATATGAACACCACAGTTTATTTTCATGTAAATTTATATAAAAAACATGTCAATTTGAGCAACTTATACTCCTCTACTTTCAGAGGTGTAACTTCCACTCAAGCTCCAACCTACTGAAGATGTCCTCATCAATAGTTTTTTTTTTTTTTTTTTATCAAGGCTTTCCTCCCACATTGAAATGCCACCAGCAATTACATGAACAGAAGGAAAATTCATGCTAGTTCAACTGTAGTCATAAAATTTTAATTATTTCAGCAAGTAGCCATATCAAACAGCCTTTATTTGGCATTGATACATCCTTTAGACATATGTATCCACAGAGAATAAAGAAGTTTGCAAACATTTTGAGAGTTTGGCAGCAAATCATTGCTTAATTATAAGAAAATTCCCTTCCTTGCCGTGGTGCCAAGGGTTCTGCCATTTAAAAGAAAATTTCACTGCTGCTGTATCCTTGATACCACAGAGATCCATGGATTTTACTTGTATCTTCCAGTTCTGCTCAGGAGTCCAGTTCAAGAGCCAAAACCCATGTAGTTGAAGTCACTCACAAGGGGACCCCAAACGGAGAATTTTGCCTGGGAAGCCATCAAGATTGGGTAAGAGCCCTTGGAACTAACTAATGATGTAATCAACAATAACGAAAATAAGGTTACCATTTTGGGACACCTGCTACATGCCAGAAACTTTCTATACATTGTTGTTATCATACCTTACAAACTAGGAGTGCTTGTCAACAGTTTACAAACATCGATTCTGAGAGTTTCAAAACGTGCTCAAAGTCCCCAGCTAGAAAATGGCAGAGCTAAGTCTGAGAGATTAGATGTGTCCCACTCTAAAATTCTGTGTCTTTCCTTTTACACCATATTGCTGCTCTGTGAACACCAGCTTCCATTTTACTGAGTATTAACAGAAGGGATGGAAACTTCTCAGCACTTTGCTCACAGCCGTCTTTCCAGACAGGCATCACCATTGTGCAAATGGAGAAGGTGAGGCTGAAGAGGTTCCATTTGTGGTAGTGAGTGAGGGTGCTGGCATGCAAAGCCAGGTCACCAGGCCACAAACCCTGGCCTCCTTCTCTTCTGACCAGGCTGTCTCTTGATGGAACAATGGAGGGGAAAACCCTTCCACTCGCGATTGAAATTTCAGTAGCTAAGGCTCAGCTAGTGAACTGAAACAATACTATGCCCTTACCACCCCCAGATTCTCTTCTGACATATCCCCCTACTTTGACTTCCCCGACCTCCACCAGAATGGGCCTTGCCATCCACAAGTTGGCTCAGTCACCAAACAGATGCCCTATAAGACTAAATAGAGACCAATGCCCTGAGAAATCATCTGTAACCTGGCGAATTCTTCTGAAGATCCAATTAAATGATTATTTTTTAATAAAGTGATAAGTGTCATGCTTACCACATAGCTCATTGTAATTATTCACCATCCTATTCACAATATTTCTACACAGAATCACGTACTGCTGTGTCAAAACCAGTTTTTTCTTTTTCTCCCACCTCTTTCTTTAAACATGCTACCTGATAGGTGATCAAAGTTAACACCAGTAATAAGATTTAATGTAAACACGTACCCTCTGACATGATGTACTGAGGACTCGACATCACTTTTCTGATATTCTTGCCCAAAATTCATACCTTCAATCTAATTGTGAGAAAAGAAAAAATCAAGCAAACCTCAATGGAAAGACATTCTACTAAATAACTGACCAACACTCTTCAAAACACGAAAATACCGTGTAAGACCAGGAAAGACTGAAGAGCTGTCGAAGATTGGACACAGTAAACAGACATAATGAATTGCAATGTGGAATCCTCAGCTAGATTCTGGAATAGAAGGAGACATTAGTGAAAAAAAACTAGTAAAGTTCAAAACGGCCTGCAATTCAGTTAATTAGTAGTACAGTGCCAATGTGAATTTCCTGGATCTGATCATTGCACTGTGATCATATAAGAGGTTAACCTTAGCGGAAGCTGGGCAAGAGGTATACAGGAACTCTTGGCACTGGTTTGAAATAAAATGAAGTTATTTCAAAATAAAATAATTTTTTAAAAATAGCAAAAATTTCTATTTGGTAGGTAAAACCTGTTGCCATCGGGTTGATTCTGACTCATAGTGACCCTATAGGGCAGATAGTACTGTACCATAGAGTTTCTAAGAAGCGCCTCGTAGACTCGGACTGCCAGTCTTTTGGTTAGCATCCATAACACTTAACCACTACTCCACAAGGGTTTCCATTTGGTAGGTCCAAACCCACTGCCGTAAAGTCGATTCTGACTCATAGTGACCCTATAGGACAGGGTAGAACTACCCCATAGAGTTTCCAAGGAGCGCCTGGCAGATTTGAACTGCCGACCTCTTGGTTAGCAGCCCTAGCACTTAACCACTATGCAACCAGGGTTTCCTATTTGGCAGGTAGAGGACTTGAAATCAAACTGAAGAATTGAAACCAGATTGGTGAGTTTGAATTCCAGCTCTCCCACTCCTGGGCAGTGTGGCCTCAGCCAAGTTCCCTACCCCTCTCTAAGCTTGGGTTCTCAATCATCAAATGGGAATAATAACAACTACCTCAAAGGTTTGTTATAAGCATGGGATAAGACAACACGTGTCTGTTGCATAGCACAGTGCTTGACATATAGTACTGTATTTTTACACAAATGAAGTGCACCTTCTGTTTGTTTGCCAGGCACACCCTCCCTGGTGAGGTATTTTTGTAAGCATGCTATGCCAATTTTTTTTTTTTTTTTTTTGGTAAAAATACAGTAAGTACTCACGACTGCAACCTATTGTCATTGCCTTTTTTTTTTTTTTAATCAATGTATGTCTTTTTCCTTGGAGCTGGGTGCCTAATAAACACATCCGCAGTAGAGTATAATTGACTAATAATGGTTCATTGTATTTACCTTCGGAGGCAGATTATCCAATAGGCAAGGTAAGCATGGTGCTTACCTTGCTTACCAGACCACCTGTAGTGAACAATTTCACATTTTTCACCACATCAAAGATTCTGCTTCTAGGTGTGGCTGGCCTCTGTCTCTCTCCCAACTCTACAATACCTTCCTACAGAATCGAAATTTCTTTTCAAATTTACAATCCCTGGCAGGGATAAATTACTCTGTAAGCAAGGTAAACATGGGCTTACCTGTGCTTACTTAACTAACCTGTAGTACACAATTTCACATGTTTTTTTATCTTGCTTATGGGGTAATCCATCCGTCCTTGATTACCTTTCTAGGATTATTTGCATTTTAACGAAATGGTCTTAAAGAGGCTGTGTGAGAATTCAGTGGAAGAATAAGTTTTGTAAAGATGACTGCAACAGTATCTCCCATCCTACAGGCTTTTCTAAATCTTGCCACGCCCCCATCAAAAGGTGAAATCTGTGTAACCCATTGCCATGGTGTCAATTCTGACTCACAGTGGCCTTATGGGGCAGAGTAGAGCTGCCCCATAGGTTTCCAAGAAGCAGCTGGTGGATTTGAACTGCTGGCCTTTTGGTTAGCAGCTGAGCTCTTAACCACTGCACCACCAGGGTTTTGCAGCCTATACACTCTCTTTCCTCCTTTTTATCTAGACAGGCTTTTGTAAGTGTTTTGACCAATAGAGTATGTTGAAAGTGACAGTACATGATTTCTGATGTCAGGTCTTATAAAACGCCATGTACTTTAGCCTTGTTCTCTTGGGATGCTCACTTTTGTAACCTAGCCACCGTGTTGTGATGAAACCCAAGCAGCTCATGGAGAAGCCCATGTGGAGAGAAATCAAGACTCCTGGCCCACATCCCCAGCTGAGCTCCCAGCTGACAGCCAGCACCAACTTGTCAACCATGTAAGTGAACATTTTGAGAGAAGATCTAGCGCCCAAATAATTCACCCACGTGGAGTGTAGATGGCCTATCCCTGCCCAAATTGAGAATTTTTAAGCAAAATAAATTATAGTTGTTTTAAGCCATTAAGTTTTTGTCTTTTTTTTTTATTGTGGTGAAAAAGCAATTAAACAATTTCCACATGTATAATTCAGTGACATTAATTACATTCTTCAAATTGTGCAACCATTCTTGCTATCCTTTTTCAAATTATTCCACCACCATTGGCATATATTCAATACACCCTAAGCAAAAACTCCCCTTTTTCCTCTCTCTCTCCTCTGGTAACCACTAATAATTTTTGGTTTCTATAGTTTTGCTTACTTCCTATAAATGAGATCATACAGTATTTATCCTTTTGTGACTAAATTATCTCACTTAGCATGAGGTTTTCTAGGTTCATCCATGTTGTAACCTGCATCGGGACTTCATTCCTCTTTTTTATAGCTAAAAAGTTAAGAAACTATGGATAATGTTTTGAAGGTTTTCTAGGTTCATCCATGTTGTAACCTGCATCGGGACTTCATTCCTCTTTTTTATAGCTAAAAAGTTAAGAAACTATAGATAATGTTTTGAAGGTAGCATAGTCTGCCATTCTACCTACCAAACTAGAGACAAGGCACAGAAGTTGGAATTTTTAAAATTTAAGTACAGCTAAGAATGGGAGCTGGAGAAGGGCTTGAGAAGACTTGAGTAGCAAGTTTTTGAGTTTTCAATTCAGTAGGTCTAATGTGGGGCCTGAGAAGTTGCATTTCTAGCAAATTCCAGGTGATGATGACACTGCTAGTTTAGGGACCAAATTAAGAGAACCCTCCTGCAGTGTCTTTAATAACTGAGAACCTGCACACAGCTTATCTCATATAAGTCCCACATCTCTCATCATTGCCAGAGGAAGGAGCTGACTTTGGTGAAAACTGAGAATCTTAACTGAGATCACACTAAACTAAGCAAAAGACCTAGGCTTCCAATCCCAGTCTTTTGATGCTAACTCCAATATACTTTTAACTAAAAAAAACAAAACAAAACACCAAACCTGTTGTTGTCAAGTCAATTCCTACTTGTAGAGACCCTACAGGACAAAGTAGAACTGCCCCATAGGATTTCCAAGGAGAGGCTGACGGATTCAAACTGCTAACCTTTTTGTTATCAGCTGAGCTCTTAACCACTGTGCCACCAGGGTCCAACTTTTTAACTGAAGTATATAGTGGGATAGCTATTTCCTGGAGTAGACACAAAACAAAGAGAAAAACTCATCTTTTAGGTATTTAAGAATCAGAGATAGATATTTCACATGCTCATCATTTAAAAAAAGTTTTTGTATTTTCTTTAAGGTATTTGTACAGTTTCTTTTTAAAGATTCCAGAAGGTCTTGTGTATATTGAAGGAAAAAAAATGCAGAGAAAGGTTGAATGTTGGTCTGTTTTATCTCTACCGAGGCTAGCAGAGGTAGAAAGTGTGGAGTGCCTCTAAAAAGCAACCATTTTAACAACCAGGCAAGAGCCACCATCTTCCCTGGAGACCGAGTAAAAGCTGATGCCATTGCGATGAGGAGTGGGGTCTTGGCAGGCAAAGATGAGCAGTTTCTTTACAGATGAAAAACCTTAACCCAAACGAATTCATTTCCAACAGTGCTATTTCACTGTCGAAATATTGGGGGAGGTATTTTGAAGAATGGGGACTTTATATCACCCTTATTTTGCTCCTTTTAGCTTACACCCATGACTGCAAAAGCTCCATTGGTTCCCCTGACCCCTTTCATTAACTTTTTGAACATTCAGAACCAAAGACCACTCAGTGTAAGTGATAAGTGGGAATCATGAGCTGATGGGTTCAATTTGCCACATTCCCTCTCTCATGCTGCCAAAATGAGGTCCAGAACCCTCATGGGCATTTCTAAAAAGTTGGCTCAGTTACACATTGGTCTTGAAGCCTTACCTAGCATACTCAGTGTATCGTCACAACTATTTGGGGCTCCTTGACAATGGCTTCACTGCTAGGAATCTGCCCTGGGACCCTGTTTTTATGAACTGTGGTTAGCAGCATGCTGAGCCAAAAATTTCTCAGTCCCTGTGATGTGTGTGTGTGTGTGTGTAGATGAACCCCAAAAAACAAACTCGTTGCTGTCGAGTTGGTTCCGACTCATGGTGACCCTATAGGACAGAGTAAAACTGCCCCTTGGGGTTTCCAAGGAGCAGCTGGTGGAGTTGAACTGCCAACCTTTTTGTTAGCAGCGAAGCTCTTAACCACTGTGTCGCCAGGGCTTGGTAGATGAGGATGGGGGACTGAAAATACAAAGGAGTCTCCCTATTTTTGACTCTTTATTAAATAATATACCTACAGAAAAATGCACAGATTACTATGTGTAGATATTGATGATTTTTTCCAAACTGAACACACCTGAATGACCAGATGGATGAACAGAACACTATCAGCCCCCCAGAAACTCCCTCTTGCACTCCTTTCCTGTCCCTACCCCCACTATGAATAACTGCTATCCTAACTGTGTAGCATGATCCTATAACCTCTAGAACTACAGATTAGTTTTAGAAAAGTACTGAAGTGGCTCATACAGCAGGTACGCTTTGGTACCTGGCTTCTTTTGCTCAGCATAACCTGTGTGAAGTGTCCGCGTTGTTACGTGGAGTTGTATAATGTTCGCTTTCCTTGCTGGGTAGTGTTCTATGATGTAAATCTACAACAATTTATTTATCCATTCCAACATCGACGGGTAATTAGTTTTCAGTTTGGGATGATTATGAACAGAGCTGCTGAGAACATTCGAGCACATGTTCTTTGATATATATATACATGCTTTTCTGTTGCATTTAAACTTAGGAGTGGAAATGTCAGGCCACGAGTCTGCATGTGCTAAATTTTAGAACATCCAGTTAAATGAGTGTTAAAAAATGGCTGCATCAATTTACCACGCCATAAGTGTACCGTGAGAGTTCCGTTTGCTCCACATCCATGCCAATACTAAGTATTGTAAGAGTTTTTCACTTCACCCATTCTGGTGAGCACATAATGGCAGCTCATTTTGGTTTTCATTTACGTTTGCTGGATATTCTCTTTGTGAAATGCCAATTTAAGTCTTTTGCCCATATTTCTATAACTTTCCTAATTTTTCCTCTTCTGTCTTTTCTACCTTCTTCACCCCTTGGAAGACTGAATCTTCTTTCTATTTAAAGACCCAAATGTCTAATAGTCGATAAATGGATGAATCCACTGTAGCATATTCATATACTAGAATACAACCCAGCAATAAAAATAATGTTATGTTATGACACCGATAAAATAAATGAATCTCAAATACAGTGTGCTAAGGAAAAATGGCCAAATGGAAAAGAACATATACTGTATGATTCTATTTGTATGACGTTCTAGAACAGGCAAATCTATAGTGATGGCAGATCAGTGTTTCTCTGGGGTCAGGGCTGGAGGACAGTTTTGACTGCAAAAGGGTATAAGGGAACATTTTGGAGTGAGGAAAATGTTCTGTTATTATTTCAGTGGTGCTTACATGGAGTTATACATTTGTCAAACTTCTTTCAACTGTATGCTCAAAATGGGTCCTTTTATTGTATTAAACTATATCTCAGTAAAGAGTCCTGGTGGTGTAGTGGTTAAGAGCTCAGCTGCTAACCAAAAGGTTGGCAGTTCCAATCCACGAACCATTCCTTGGAAATCCTATGGGGCAGTTCTACTCTGTCCTACAGGGTTGCTATGAGTCGGAATCAACAGCAATGGGTTTTTATACCTCAATAAAATTGATTTAAAAAAAAAATAGAACATTTTTACTGAGCTTACTATGTGTAAACCATAGGATTATAGTAAATTAGGGCTTTTCACTGGCCACCATGATCCTGTAAGAGAGGCAGAGATCCACGTGTACTCTACTGGAGAGTCATATCTCCCTAGAAGGAAACGCAGATTCGCCAACACCTTTTGAATAACTATTTTGTTTGAAGACGTTACAAAGCCTGGTTCTGGCTACTTCGGCTACCACATACCCCACGAATGGTTTAGTCTCCACTCGCACCTGGCTGCCTGCCAGTCACCCAGTGAGGCAGCCAGCACACATAACAAGCTGGCCCATCACCATGTTAAAAATATACAATGAGAACATAAGCATTTCCAAACACCGGGCTGGGAAGAGACACGTCCCTCATTGGTTTTCCCAAGACTTCAGCTTGCAGGAGCCAACTGCCATTGTTCTTTCCTTTGCCTCTCAAGGGAAACCTGACAGGGACCACGTTTCAGAAAGCTGCTCTTGCATGGAGCAACAGAGCTGTGGTATTTTAACAGCCTTTCCCGGTACCTTTCCTGGGAACATGTGATTATGTGATCATTAGTGATGGGCAAAGCTCACTAGGTTTCCAGGTTTGAGCCTGTGCCAGAAGTTGAGAAGTCCTCCTTTTTGACAACTCAAAATCTCCCCCATTATTTCCTTCGCCCCACTCTCAGCCCCCATTCCACCCCCAACCCCTATCCCACCCCTGTTTTGTTTTCTTTGTTTGGTAGCTGCTTATTGGCCTTTCCCCATTTTGCTCCACAGAAGGAAGGAAATGGGCAGGGGGTGTGAGTTCCCCACTGGTACCTCACTGGGCAGGCACACGCTCTCTCTCTGTTGCTGTGCCCTGAATTATAATCAGGACCCGATTATCAATGCAGCCAGAAAGCAGTGGTTGGGCTCTCACTGTGTGCCCATGGCCACACTTTTGGGGGCACCCAGTGAATGGTGGAGCAAATAGTTAAGTGCACAACTACTAGCTGAAAGATTGGCAGTTTGAACCACCCAGAGGTGCCTCCGAAGAGAGGCCTGGCAATCTACTTCCAAAAGGTCACAGCCTTGAAAACCCTATAAAGCAGTTCTACTCTGCACACATGGGGATTGTCATGAGTAGGAATCAACTCAACAGCGACTAACAACAACCATGAAGGATGAGGTGTTTCCTTAGAACAACTCTCATCACAATGGAGATGTCAGGGCAAAGAGACCAATAAATGTAATTGACAAAGACGTGCAAACATCGCTACCAATAGGACTCTAACTAGTAGTCAAGCCTATAGGAAGACTGAAGAAGAAGCTTAAAGGAGCTATAAAACGAATATGTGGTTCTTCATTTTAGGCAATATTTCTGTTTTTGGAATACAAGAATAAGTCATTGGATCCATTATATCTAACTGCAAACACTTCTATCAAAGAATCCTGTCCACAGTTTTCACCTCTAGAAAATAGTAGTATTAATATTTATTCCATGAGCTTTTTGGGGGATAAGGAGCTGAGTAGGGTAATAAACATATAAATTAAGGATTTTATTGAATTCAAATCTATTGAGCCTCTACTGCAAGGCTGGGAGTCAAAGCCTTGGTTTGTAAGGCGAACGCACCAGCCAAGGACTGATACCATCATGGTGACAGCAGAAGACAGTGGAGACACATGGTTTCAAGCCCTTCCCATCTTCCATTAGAGGAATCCCAGGATAAAGCATGTCCTGGAACCTCGGAAAAGGCTAGGAACATCCAGGTCAGAGGCAGCAGCTGGACTAGGAGGGCTGCCAGGATCTCTAGGACGCTGATGCGTTCAGAATAGGAGAAAAGGGAACATTGGAGCAGTGCCTGGTGGGGGGCAAGGGGAGGAGAAGGTAAGGAGCCCAGAGCTGACAAATCTGGATTTGTGTATTTCACTCAGTCTGAAAACACCAGCGGGTTATGTAGGCTAATACCTAGGTATTTTCTCTTTGACACGTTTCCCCCGGTTTGTCTGAAACTGTACTGTGTCTACTAGGAATAACCTCACACAGTTACAACACAATATTTGGTGTTTTGCCCAAACAGCAGCCGCTAGTTTTGGGGCCAGATTTTCCCTCGGGGTAGCTAGATCCTGCAGATCACCTCTGCCACGCGTGAGGTCTTCCCGCTGCTGCCTCTGAGGCTGCGGTGGAGGTACCTCTTTCTCAAGCAATTTTTTCAGTCAGACCAAGGAGATCCACGTCCTATTAATTTTCTCTGTTCTCTTTAATCAATAATTTTTATTCTCCCTGAACCTTTCTTTATCATGCTGTACTGGCTTTTTTAGACAGTCCCAGGTCCCCCCCCCAAAAATGCAAATTTAGTTATCTGTTTTCCAGTTTGTCATTTTACTATTGCATTGATTTTATTTTAAAAATGGCTTACAAACTGGAAATTGACAGAAGGTAGGATGAGTCTAGAAGAAATGATGATGCCAGAAATGCAAGAAACTATCCAGGTTAGGGAAGAGAAGCAGCTTTCCCGCAGGTGTTGACTCATCTGTCAGTAATGGCTGCTGGCACTGTTGTGCTGAGAAGGAGTCTGAGGCCACTCACAGGCTTAGCTGGAAAGAGGGCCATGAGCTGATCAACAATGTCGGTCACACGGTGCCTTGGTGGTTAGTGGGGTAAGATTTGGGCAGCAGTGGGCTAGTGTAGACATCGCGTATTTCAGTATTTGCCATTTCTAGTCATGTTCATGCAGACCAATAATGTCAAGCAAAGTTTTGCCGTAACTGATTAAGTTGAATAGAGACTTACGTATTTCATTGAGGGTATGTAGCTGGATCAAAACAGTTCTGTAATCCTAAGATTCCTCATCTATAGAATCATGTTTTTACCCTGACACTGAAACAAAAGACCGTCCAGCCAAGACTGTCCACTAGCTTAAGACATAGACAGTGGAAACATATTTATTTATAATTTTCTTCTAGAATTGAAATTCTCTTTAACATACACACATTCAACATGCTACCTACCTTCTGGGATCCATAATCAATTCCCATGGAAACAGCAGTCAAGGAATCAAACGATGTATTTATTGGGCAAACCTGCTGCAAAAGACCCCTTTAAAGTGTTCAAAAGCAAAGATGTCACTTTGAGGACTAAGGTGTGCCTGACTCAAGACATGGTATTTTCAATTGCCTCAGATGCATTCAAGAGCTAGACAATGAATAAGGAAGATTGAAGAATTGATGCCTTTGAATTATGGGAATGGCAAAGAATATTGAATATACCATGGACTGATAGAAGAATGAAAAAGTCTGTTTTGGAAGAAGTACAGCCTGAATGCTCCTTAGAAGGGAGGATGACGAAACTTCATCTCACTTACTTTGGACTTGTTATGTGAAACCAGTCCCTGGAGAAGGACCTCATGCTTGGTGAAGTAGAGGGTCATGGAAAAAGAGGAAGGCCCTTAAGGAGATGGACTGACACAGTGGCTGCAACCATCGGCTCAAGCATAACAACGATTGTGAGGATGGCACAGGACCTGGCAGTGTTTTGTTCTGTTGTACATAGTGTTGCTATGAGTCAGAACTGACTCAATGACACCAAACCACAGTGACAACCTACCTTTCTGCTCCTTTCAGCATCCTTGCTCATCCTGTGTTCCTTGTGCATCCCAGGCAAAAAATTTGTGACGGATGCTCAGAGAGAGAGAGCCATTTAAACAAGAAATGGTAATGTCACTCATTGATTTGGTTTTTGATGTTATTGTTTATCTGGGAATCAGACAGAGAATTGAAATGGAGAGATTTGTGATCTGAGCCAGGACTGAGAAACCAAGTTTAGTTAGTGAGTTCATAATCACATGAGTGCATGTCATTTAAGGAGCCCTGCTGGCACAGTGGTTAAGAGCTTGAGTGCTAACTGAAGGGTCGGCAGTTTACCCACCAACCACTCCATGGGAGAAAAGACCTAGTGGTCTGCTCTCATAAAAATTACAGCCTAGGAAACCCTATGGGGCAGTTCTACTCTGTCCTATTGGGCCACTATGAGTTGGAATTGACTTGATGGCACACAACAACACATAATATTTATGAAAAAGTCTTTGGACAAGTCTTCTGTTTTTAAACTTTTTTTTTGGATTCTGACTCATGGTGACCCCACGTGTGTCAGAGTAGAGCTGTGTTCCATAGAGTTTTTGAAAAAAATACTTTTAAGCTTTTGAACTTTAATAAATGTGATTGTTGGTCTGATAAAACTAATGTCCAGTTTTCTAGTGTTAAACAGTATTTTTTCTTTACACATTATAAAAACTTCAATTTCACTTGCCATAGTGATGCAAATGATTAAGCACTCAACCACTTGCAGTTCAAACCCTCCCAGAGGCACCTCGGAAGACAGGCCTGGTGATCTGCTTCTGAAGGTCACAGCCTTGAAAACCCTATGGAACATAGTTCTACTCTGCACACATGGGCTCGCCATGAGTCAGAATCGATTCATCGACTCAACAGCAGCCAACAACATAGGACATAGATGACCCTTCAGGCATTATTTGGTTACATGGAATCAGAAATAATAAACATGCTGTATAAAATGTTCATAGCAGGTGTTCAAATAGTACAGATGGTTACAATTGTTCTAAGTAATGATACATTTGCTTTCCATCACAGTATTAGTCAGCCCTTGCCACAATAAAGCTGCCTAACAAACCAACCCAAATCTCGGTGGTTTACAACCACAAGTATTTGTGTTTCTCGCTCTTGGGTCTGCAGGTTGGCTGGGGCTGCTGTTACAAGCTGCAGGTTGACTAGGCTTGGCCCCAGGTTTGGGGCTGGGTTTAAATCTGCTCCATATGTCACATTTAGGGGTCCAGGTTGACGAGTCTGTTGCTGTCAGGGGTGTTTTCTCATGAGGATCAGAAGAGTTCAAGGGGGTGAGTGGAATAGCCTCTCCTGAGAGATGGCACACTGTTACTTCCACTTATATTTCACTGATTAAAGCTAGTCACGTGGTCAGCTCCACCATCAGTGCAGTAGGTTAGAGAAATAGAGCCTGTCTCTACCCAATCCAGTGCTGTCCAGTCGATTCCGACTCATAGTGACCCTATAGGACAGAGTAGAACTGTCCCATAGAGTTTCCAAGGAGTGCCTGGTGGATGTGAACTGCCAACCCTTTGGTTAGCAGCCATAGCACTTAACCACTATCCCACCAGGGTTTCCGGCCTGTCTCTAGGGGGATGAATTAGGGTGTGCACATATAATTCTTAAACAGGGACAATGATCCAGTTTGCCAAAAATTTCATTAAGAAGTTCTGTCTAAAATATCTAACACGAAGTGGTATATATAAGTAAATAAACCCATTGCCATCAAGTCACTTCCTACTCATATCAACCCTATAGGATAGAGAAGAACTGCCCTATAAAGTTTCCAAGGAGCACGTGGTGGATTGGAACTCCTGACCTTTTGGTTAGCAGCCATAGCACTTAACCACTACGCCACCAGCGTTTCCAGGAAGTGGTATAATGAGGTTAAAAAAAAAAATCAGGCTTTAGAGTCAGAAAGATCTGAGTTTGAATTCTGATTCCATTCCTTTCCAACTGTGTGACTTCAAGAAGACCAGGCAGGCTTTGCAAATGCTGGAACTAGAGAAGTGTTCAGCAGCAGGCCTTTGTGGACACCCACCCCGTGCTCTGCCATCAATGGGACTCAATTTCTTTTTGTTTCTATTTCTCCCCTAAACTGTTTTCTTTGTCAGTTCAAATTTCCTCAAAGATAGCATCTAACTGACTCAGCTAATAATCATTACCTATGCAGTGGTTTTTTTTTTTTTTTATTAGCAATATATGCCCAGTCAGGGCATATGTTTTTGCAGTGGGTTATGTACAATGCCACTGGCTAGTCTGTGACCACAGAAGGTGCATCCCCTTGTCCAATCAGCCGTGGCTGGTGGGGAGGAGATAGGGATACATAACATGACATCCTCTAGTAAACAGAGCTATTTGTCTACCAACAAGTCATGCTTTTAGAGCAAAGCTGCTGCTGGGCTGGTAAGTCCCTTCCTAGTAAGAGACCAGAGGCCAGAGGTGGTTCAGTGATAGAATTCTCACCTTCCATGCAGGAGACCCAGGTTTGATTCCTAGCCAACTGCCTTATTCACAGTGACCACCCATCCGCTAGTGGTGGCTTGCACATTGCTGGGGTGCTGCACAGGTTTCTGTGGAGCTGCCAGACTAGATGGAGTGGGAAAAAAGGCCTGTTGATCTACTTCTGAAAATCAGCCAATTAAAATCTTATGGATCGCAGTGATCCTATCTACAACTGACCATGGTCCCGACACAGGACCAGGCAGTGTTTCATTCCATTGTTCATGGGGTTACCATGAGTTGGGGGCCAACTTGACAGCACCTACAACAACAACAACAGTAAGGGGCGTTTCCCTGTCTCCCTTGCATCTGGGTTGAGCAATATAACTGTTTCCCCAGTGGCATATAAGCAGAGGTGATATGTGTCACTTCCAAACAAAGGAGTTAAGAAGTTGGTACATTTTCTAGTCCCTATTTTCCCATTTAGTAGCTAAATGGTGAGGATTCCAAGGCCTTAGAGGAGCGAAGAGTGATTAAAGGGAAGGAGCTTGGGTCACTGACGGATCATGTGGAAGGCCTCCAAACCAAAACACCCACAACAGACTGCTGTATGAGTGACAAATAAATATTTACAAGTTAACACTTTGGGGTTAGTTTTATATCAGTTAACAAAGACCGTCCATTCAGTGGAGCTGGGAACAGAATAATTGCCCCTCAAAGGAGCTGATGGCATGGAAGTCATTGGGCTCAGTATAAAAGATTAATCAGCTGAGCAAGGGCTCCCCAGATGACCTCACAGATGCCACACTCAGCTGAGAAAGTTGGGTTCAACAAGAAGTCAGCTGTGACTCTCAGGGGGTATGGGCTGTTTGAGGGATGAGCTCCAAATCCAAGCCATTGTCCATGTTTCAATTCTCAGTCACCAAGGAGAGCTTTCATTCAAAGCAAAAACATGAGGATTTTCTTTGCAGGTCCAGTTTCTTCCCAAGACATGGTTTTTGAAACCTCTTGCTTAAGGACTAAGGTTCTCTGTCTTTCAGCCGGGGGCTCTGCTCACCCAAATCAACCAGTTTTAACAAAAACTTTCCCTCTGGGGAAGGCATGTTCCTTCTTGGCCTCCATCAGTAACCAGCATTGGCACCAGTGATGCTCGACTGTGCTCCCAGGTGATGAGGAGCAAGGAGCCATTCCCCCATTAGTCTTCATGCCTTGACCCCAGCAGCAAGCTTGGTGCTTTTGGGGTTGATTATAACCTGGGCTAGAGGATTCTACCAAAGGAAGTCCACCTTTGGATACAGAGTGTTCTAAGGCCAAACTAGGAGTGAGGGAGAAGAAAGCACGATTCCCTGTAGCTTTCTCTCTCTCTCTCTCACACACACCCTTTCTCTTTTTCCTAAGACAAATCCAGTTGCTGCCTTCCTCCAACTGGCACACCACCCAAGGCAGTTGAATTTACTTTATGCTCCAACACTTTCTCTGTGAGCTGTTTCTGCTACTCTGTTTAAAAAGTTCCAGTCTCCCCTTGCTGGACCTCCGCTGCTCCCTCTCGTGAACAGGGTCCAACCTCAGCCCGTTGGTTATTTCCACCCCACTCACCTCCTCTCTCTCCTTTCCTCTGCTGGACACACCTTTATACTTTTATACTGTGGAACTGACTTTTTCTTTGGACCCCACAAATATGCTAACTTGGTAGCTCCCTGCCATGAGAAAGCAAGCAGATACTCCCTTTTGGAACTTCATGGTCAGAGTCATAAACAAACCCATTGCTGTGGAGTCGATTCCGACACATGGCGACCCCGTGTGTTACAGAGTAGAACTACTCCATAGGGGTTTCCGGGCTGCAATCTGAACGGAAGCAGGTTGCCAGGCCTATCTGTCTTCTGTAGTACCACTGGGTGGGTTCAAACCCCCAACGTTTAATAGCCCAGCCCAAATCATTTGTGCCACCTAGGGATCTTAGTCATTAACAAGAATCTTAGAATAGCAGTGGCGGAATAGGGGTCATTCAGCTGTTTGAAACAAAGGCTTTATTCTGAATCTTTCTCTCCTGACTGATAACCAGGCTGTCATTGCGCATGGGAAGGGTGGGGGTGGCCAGGCATTGAAAGGGGGAGAGGGGAGTGCAGGGCAGAGCTAGGATTCCAACAAGCTTATTAACCTTTCCAAGAGGCTTGTGATTCAAGCTTGCAGAGCTTAACATTTTTTTTTTCTCCCCCAATTATTTTAATGATGCTGCATAAAGTACTAACTTCTGTGCTGAGACTGTGCTGCCGACACGGTCTGGGCTGATCACATGGTAACATTCCGACCCAGGCTGGGTCACCCCGTAAGAAAAATCAGCTTGGGAAAACCACTCCTCCAGCTGCCTCTCTCTCTCTCTGAAAAAAAAAAAAAAAGCCTCCTTTTTAAGAGCTTTGAAGCTTAAGTCTCAGATGTGAGCTTTGCTTCAGCGTTTATTAGTTTTTTTTTTTTATCCCCACACACCACCCCCCTCAAAAAAGTTTATGTTCACTTAGAATGGCAATTATTTGACTCTAATTCAAACCATTTTTGTGTCATTTAGATCCAGGCACATTGCTTGATCTCAACAATAAGGGAGCCTACCAAATATTTTTGTTGCTAAAGGAACTGTAGTCATATAAGCCAGTTCATCCATCATGTGTTTTTTTTTTCCTTCCTTCCACAGTCTTAATGTATTCCTCATTTCATTTTGAGCAAGAAAATTAAGCCTATAACATAAACTTAAAAGCCAACTACTGTAGTGTGTACTTTGAACCCAGATACAAAAGCAAGCATTCCTGCCTATTAGGTTTAAGATCAAGATGTATCGATGGAGGAGATTAACTAACGCTTTGCAGGAGGCTGATTGGGGGCTGGAGATGTGGGAGGAAGAGGAGAAGGGAGGGGAGGTGTATGCATGTGGAAACTTACCTGGAGGTGTTCTTAGACTTACGATCACCTACAAAGAGCGTCATCACTGCTGTGGTGATTGCAAAAGTGGGAACATTTCTCTGCAAAGCCAGCCTCCCTTCCCATTTAACAAAGTCAACTAGACACCAATGGGAAGAGAGGGAAACCCATGCTACTCTGGATTGTCACCTTTTATTGACATAATCTACATATGGAAAATTGCACGGAAGTGTACAGCTTGGAGAATTTTCAAACACTGAACACACCTGTGTTACAAGCACCCAGATCATGAAATGGAACATGGATAGCACCCTAGAAATACTTCTCATGTCCCCTTCCAGTTTCCAAGGGTAATCACAATAACCAAAAAAAACCCTTGCAACCTGAGTTGATTCCGACTCACAGAGACTCTATAGGACAGGATAGAACTGCCCATAGGGTTTCCAAGGATTTGAACTGCTGACCTTTTGGTTAGCAGCCAAGCTATTATCCACGGCTCCACCAGGGCTCCAATCACAACCCTAAATTGTAACACTATACATAAATTTAATCTGTTTTCGGGATGTCTATAAATGCAATCAGGTGTCCCCGGATGGTGAATAGTTAATGAGCTTGGCTGTTAACCCGAAGGTTGGAGATTCAAGTCCATCCAGAAGTGCCTTAGAAGAAAGACCTGGCAATCTATTTCCAAAAATATCAGCTATTGAAAACCACATGAAGCAGAGTTCTATGGTGACACACATGTGGTTGCCATGAGTCCGAGCCTACTTGACAGCACCTGCCTTTGGTTTCGTTTCATTTTTAACAAATGCAGTCATGCAGGATGCACTCTTGTGTCTGGCTTCTTTCACTGGAGATAAATTTGAGAGATTCATCCTTGTTTTTGTGCGAACTTTTAGATTGTTCATGGTCTTTGATATTTGTATTCTATTGTGTGTGACTACACCAAAAATGGCACATCCGTTCTGCTGTCGATGGACAGTAATTTCTAGTTGGTTATTATCAAGAGTGCTGTTACCCACACTCTAGTGCAAGTCTTCTGGTGAACAGATGTAAGCATTGCTGCGGAGTTTCTTCCCAGGAGTGGAATTGTTGGCTATGGAGTGTGCATGTGATTAGTTCTAGCAGCAATTTCCAAACACTTTTCCAAAGTGGCCATAATCAATTTATATCCCCACTAGCAATATATAGGTTCCTGAGTGGCACAACAGTTTGTGATCTGCTGCTAACCTAAAGGTTGTCAGTTCGAACCCACCCACTGGCGCCATGAATGAAAGATCTGGTGACGCACTTCTGTAAAGATTACAGCCAAGAAAACCCTAGGGAGCAGTTCCACCCTCTAACACAAGGAGCCACGATGAGTTGGAATGGACTCAATGGCAATGGGTTTGGGGTTTTGTTTGTTTGTTTGTTTAGCAATACATGAGCATTCTGGCTGCTTTGCATCCTTATCAGCACTTGACACTTACAGTGTTTATTTAGTGCTTCTGGTGGGCATGTCCTGATATTTCGTTATTACTTTGATTTGCATGCCCCGCACCGATTACTTTCCATTTCTGTGCTTCAGCTAATTTCCAGTCATCCCTTAACCTGGCAATAGTCAACCTGATTGACCATCAAGGCTTTTCTCTATCTTTTCTGTACTGAAGACCATCATTTTTGTACTGAAGCCCTCACATCACCCCCTCCACCCACCCACGTGGTCTTCTCCTTTTGCTGAGCTCCTGTTGAACTTTTACATACAGCCACCTCATTTATACTTGATTACCAAACAAAACCAAACCCATCGTGATTCCAATTCACAGCGACTCTATAGGACAGAGTAGAGCTGCCCCATAGAGTTTCCAAGGAGCACCTGGTAGATTTAAACTGCTGACCTTTTTGTTAGCAGCTGTAGCACTTAACCACTATGCCACCAGGGTTTCCTTATACTTAATTTTTTTTTTATACTTGATTAGCCACTGCTTAATGTCATAGGTGTTTCTCCTGTGTTATTCTATTTTCCCAACTGGAGGAAGAGTCCCTTGGCAGAGTTCAGCTCAGCAGGGCTTGTATGACAAACCCACTGGGCTGAGTTCAGAAGGATGTGGGTGATGTCCCAGTTGGACTAGCCTTTGCACTTTTCACCCAGTAATTCTGCTGCTCAATAACCTCAGTCTGCTGTCTGATGTTAATTAAAACCACTCAAGAAGTTAAATAGGGTGGCAAGTCGGGTAATGTGGAAAAGCGTGGTTCTTGGAATTAGACCTGGATTTGGAGCTCAGATCTACCATTTTGGTTATTTATAATCTTAAGAAGTTACTTTATGATTCCATGTAGACAGAAAGAGGAGAATAGAGTTGTAGTAAGGATTCAACAAGACAACAGAGCATAGTGTCTGGCACATAGTAAGTGCAGAAAAAGACAATTCCTTTCTCCATGTCCTTCTGCTTTGGAAAAGCCTCAGTTTCCCAGCCTTATAAGAGGATAAAACTCAACAGTTTTGTGGACCCTTAGTTTGGTCTTAGAGTGATCAATCCTTCATCAGCAGCCTCTCTGAAATGAAACAGTATCCTGGTGACTTGTTGCTTTTGAAATCAAATTAAGGAGAATTTCTCTGAAGTCTAATTAGGTCCTTTAATAGCAAAACCTTCTTTGAGGCAAGGCTAGTCAGCAAATTTCTATGTAATCTCCATCTTTCCATCTTCTCAGGCCACCATGACTAGAGTGAGATACTTCATGTGCAACTAATAGAAGATAAAAGGGACATCTACCTCTGCTCCCAAGCATGTGTTTACAATTCCACATCTCTGCTTCCAGAAAAGGATCTTGAAAAAGTGAACAAGGGAAGGGATTTGCCAGAGGGCTTTTCTTGCCCCTCCCTGGATATTTTTGGAAGTCTTTTTCAATGGGCAGGCAAGCTCTGGAGTCATGTACTGACTTTGCCTCTTACAGTGACTCAGGGCTTGGAATGGTGGCCTCTATTTTTCTTCTTCTTGAACATTGCTCTTCTGTGCCAGGGTAGGTTGATGTGTCCAAAACCAATTTGGCAGATCATTCGTTTGTTTCCTCTGATAGTGCTACGCTGAAGGCAGGGTTACAAAACACATTCCAGCTGGCCAGACTTCTGATACGAGTATCTCAAAATGGTTCCGCAGCCTTTAGTTAGAGTTAGTGGTCAGGATTCTGGTAGACTTCCTCTTCTCTTTTATTCTTAATTTCCAGCCAATTTTAGTAGAACCACATCATAATACAGCTCAAGGTATTATACTGATTTTTTAATACCACAACTAAAATCATGAAGTAGAAATCTTGGATATAAATCCTATAACTGGATTTGCTTAGAAAGTAATTCCTGTATAGATGCTTCCCCAGTAGAAGAAGAATGAATGGAAATGTTAGAGGGAGACTCATGGAAAATGCATTTTTTTGGGTGAATTTTCTAAGGCTGTATCACTTAATCCTGCTCCAGGAAGAAGAGGTATTATTTTCTATAAGAAAGGCTCAGGAGGTTTAATGTCTTGTTCAAGGTCACACAACTCTGTGAAGTTGGGGTCAGAATCTTGGTGTCTCAGTTACCTAGCGCTACTATAACACAATACAAAAGTAGATGGCCTTAAAGAATAGGAATTTATTTTCTCACAGTTCAGAAGACTAGAAATCTAAATTCAGAGCATGGCTCTAGAGGGAGATCGTTCCTTGTCAGTAGATCTGGAAGCTCCTTGGTGTTCCTGGTGATACTTGTTGTTCCTTGGCATCTTTCTTTCCCCTGTGTGTGTCTCTGGGTCTATCCTACTCTTTCTACAACTCAGAAGTGATTAGGTTTAGGACTACAAACCCTGGTATGGCCTCCCTACCAAAATGAAAGAAAAATCCTACTTCCAAACAGGATCACATCCACAGGTACCGAAAAACCGAACTCATTGCTGTCAAGTCGATTCCAACTTGTAGTTACCCACAGGTACAGGGGTCAGGGTTTCAGCACATATTTTGGGAGAATACAGTAAAATCCGTAACACTCGAGTTTGTCTAGCTGTAAGACTGAACTCTCTCTTCTCTTCCCTCCCAGGAGGATACAGTTAACCTTGACACAAATCATTTCACATTAACGTGAGACATGACCCAGGAGATCAACTTTGGTCCTAGGAAGTGCAGGAATTCCCTCTATGAGGTTCACAACAGCTCATGGAGCCTCTGGTTACCTACAACAACAATGATGAGTTCATTCCTTCCTAGGGCAGGTCATAGTCATTTTGGATGATTCTTTGTCTTATTGAGACAAAATCCACTTCCACCTACTGGCATGCTGGAGCTGGTCCACATCTACTCATATCAACTAGAGCAAGAACCAATTGTGCACCTCTCATCCCAACTCCACATTCAGGGATGTCAAGTCAGTAGCTTGAAATCAGCCATGATAGATGTATTTTCATGACAGAAATTGCCAAAACCTACAAATTACCCCCCCACCCCAATTGTTAAACATTTATTGATACACAATTGTTTCTACTCTTTGGAAATGGCTCTGCCCTTTGGCCTTAAGTAGAAAAAAATCCAAATCCTCTTCACAGCAGCCCTTCAGAGATTTAGGGACAGCTCTCTCGCCCACTCTGTCTTTCTATAACAGCTTCAGACAGACCTGATTTTGAGTCCCAGGTAGGTCACTTAGTTGCTGTGAAACCATGAGCAAATTATTTAATCTCTTTAAACTTCAATTTCCCTGTAAGCAACTAGTTACCAGCAAGTTGACTCGGACTCATGATGACCCCATGTGTCAGAGTAGAACTGTATTCCATAGGGATTTCAATGGCTGATTTTTCAGAAGTAGATGGCCAGGCTGTTCTTCTAAGGTTCCTCTGGGTGGACTTGAACTTCTAGCCTTTCCTTAGCAGCTGTCATGGATTGAATTATGTCCCCCCAAAATGTGTATGTCAATTTGGTTAGGCCATGATTCCCAGTATCCTGCGCTTGTCCTCCATTTGGTAATTACAATTTTGTGTTAAAGAGATTTAGGGTGGGATTGTAACGCCCTTACCAGGTCACATCCCTGATCCAATGTAAAGGAGTTTCCCTGGGGTGTGGCCTGCACCACCTTTTATCTTACAAGAGATGAAAGGAAAGGGAAGCAAGCAGACATTTGGGGACCTCATACAACCAAGAAAGTAATGCTGGGAACAGAGTGTGTCCTTTGGACCTGGGGTCCCTGCACCTGAGAAGCTCCTCAACAGGGGGAAGACTGAGGACAAGGACCTCCCTCCAGAGCCAATAGAGATAGCCTTCCCCTGGAGCCAACGCCCTGAATTTGGACTTTTGGCCTACTTTACTGTGAGGAAATAAATTTCTCTTTGGTAAAGCCATCCGCTTGTGGTATCTCTGTTATAGCAGCACAAGATAACTAAGCAGCCAATCCGCTAACTATTTGCATTACCCAGGGACCCCATATGCATTTTCTTTTGTATGCAAAATAAGTGCTTGGTCATCTACTGCTGCTATAACAGAAATACCGCAAGCAGATAGCTTTAACAAAGAGAAATTTATTCTTTCACAGTCCTGTAGGCTAGAAGTCCGAATTCAGGGTGCTGGCTCCAGGGGAAGGCTTTCTCTCTGTGTTGGCTCTGGAGGAAGATCCTTGTGATGCATCAGTCTTCCCTTGGTCCAGGAGCATCTTAGCACAGGAACTTCAGGTCTGAAGGATGTACTCTGCTCCAGGCACTGTTTCCTCGGTGGCATGAGGTTCTCTGTCTCTCTGCTCACTTCTCACTTTTATGTCTCAAAAGAGATTGGTTTAAGATACTATATAATCTTGTAGATCTCATCAATATAACTGCCACAAATGCATCTCATTAACATCATAGCGATAGGATTTATAACATATAGGAAAATCACATAAAATGGTGGACAATCACACAATACTGGGACTCATGGCCCAGGTAAGTTGACAGATATTTTTGGAGGACACAATTCAATCCATGACGATAGGGATGATAAAAGCAATATCTCACCTCTGGGGCTGTTGTGAAGCTTAAATGAGACAAAACATCTAAAATACACACTGGTTTACAGAAAGCTCTCAATTAAAGTTAACTAGTATTAGAATGGAAACCCTGGTGGCATAGTGCTACAGCTGCTAACCAAAAGGTCGGTGGTTCAAATCTACCAGGCGCTTCTTGGAAACTCTATGGGGCAGTTCTACTCTGTCCTATAGGGCCTCTATGAGTCGGAATCAACTCGACGGCACTGGGTTTGGTTTGGTTGGTTAGTATTAGAATGATAATGTGAAGAAAAACATGGTAGCAGGATTGGAGGAAGACTCATTAACAACCTGCGTTATGCAGATGACATAACCTTGCTTGCTGAAAGTGAAGAAGAGTTGAAGCACTTACTGGTGAAGGTCAAAGACCACAGCCTTCAGTATGAATTACACCTCAACATAAAGAAAACAAAAACCCTCACAACTGGACCAGTAAGTAACATCATGATACATGGAGAAAATATTGAAGCTATCAGGACTTCATTTTACTTAGATCCACAATAAATATCCATGGAAGCAGCAGTCAAGAAATCAAATGACATATTGCATTGGGCAAATTTGCTGCAAAAGGTCTTTTTAAAGTGTTAAAAAGCAAAGACATTACTTTGAGGACATTAAGATGCAACTGATCGAAGACACAGTGTTTTCAGTCACTTTGTATGTGTGTGAAAAGTAGACAATGAATAAGGAAGACTGAAGAAGAATTGATGCCTTTGAATTATGGTGTTGGCAAAGAATATTGAATATACCATGGACTGTCAGAAGAATGGAAACCCCGGTGGTGTAGTGGTTAAGTTCTATTATGGCTGCTAACAAAGGGGTTGGCAGTTAGAATCTGCCAGGCGCTCTCTGGAAACTCTATGGGGCAGTTCTACTCTGTCCTATAGGGTCACTATGAGTAGGAATCGACTCAATGGCAGTGGGTTTGGTCAGGAGATTGAATAAATCTGTCATGGAAGAAGTACAGCCGAATGCTCCTTAGAAGCAAGGATGGCAAGACTTCATCTCACTTATTTTGGACATGTTATCAGGAGGGAACAGTCAGTCCCTGGAGAAGGACAACATGCTTGGTAAAGTAGAGGGTCAGCAAGAAAAAGACCTTCAATGATATGAATTGACACAGTGGCTGCAACAATGGGCTCAAATAAAGACCAGACAATGTTTCAGTGTGTTGTCCATGGGGCTGCTGTGAGTCGGAACCGACTTGGAGGCATCTAACAACAACAACAACAGAGTGATGATTATTATTGGTTTTAATACCAAAAATTTTTAGAGAGCTACTCAGGACTTTTGACAAATAAAGTTCAACCCATCAACGTTCCAGTGAGAGCAGATAACCCATACAAAGGACTTGATTATAGAGTTTAATACCAAGACCATGTGTAGAGAGTGAGCATTTTTTGAGGGAACTAATAAGGGGTGGAAACCCTGGAGGCGTAGTGGTTAAGAGCTATGGCTGCTAACCAAGAGGTTGGCAGTTTGAATCCATCAGGCGCTCCTTGCAAATCCTACGGGGTAGTTCTACTCTGTCCTATAGGGTCGCTATAAGTCGGAATTGACTCGAAGGCAACAGGTTTTTTGTTTTTTTTTCCATTAATAAGGGTATTGAGACACTGGGATCTACCAATAGCAGGGAACTGTTATCATGCCAAGGTCTGAAGGCAAAAGGGAAGGAGCACTGTTTCCAAGAGGGTTGCTCTACAGGAGCTGTAGCATAAATATAAGAACATACTCAGTCCCAATCTGAGGCCCCGCAGGAAGACAGAGTAGGGGACTAAATGCCATCAACTCTCTCACCTCCAACCTCTAGTCAGTGCCCTCCAGAAGCCAGGGGATACAAGAGTCTGGATGGTTCCATCATAAACGCCACCACATGGGACACAAGGTGGGGTAGAGCAAAGCTGGGGGAGAGGAAAGGGAAAGTCAAACAGAGATGACCAGCATTTAGCTATTGAGTCTTTTATTCAATACATTGAAGTCATCTCTGGCTTCTCCTTCCAGTGAAGATCCAGACTAAAAAGTGTGCATAAAAATATAATTGCCAAGGATGGAAGAAAGATTGCAGTGCAAAGAAATATGCCTGGTTCTTGGGGTTAATCATGTTTTAGATTTGACGTGACACATTGAAAAAAATACATATAAATCTGGGGTTGGAAGAGTGCTGATTATCCTGTCATCCTGGAGTCTCCTTAACCCCCAGGGAGAAAAGTTCCATGTTGCCTGATTATATACATATAATATGTGTGTGTGTGTGTGTGTGTGTGTGTGTGTGTGTGTGTGTGTCACTGGTTATAATCATTGGTCTTAATGAGCGCTTGGCTCAACTTTATTTTCTTTTTCTTTGAAAATGTCTCAACGTGTGTCCCAACACTTAAAGCCTCCAGACCTCCTGTTTCTGGGTGGATGTCCTTGCTGTTGTCCACACATGTGCGTGTTTCATATTTTAGGATCTTTAACTGTTCCCTTCTAATAACATTTGCCTCCCCTTTGAACTACCTCTGTAGTTTATTTAAAAAAAAAAAAATCTGTAGGACCTGAAATGTATTAAAAGTCCTCAGAGCTTCTCAGTACAATGTTTCCATCTGTTTTAGGAGAGAGAGATTTTATAGCTCAGGGAGAGCTACTTAAAAATCTCAGTCTAATGCCTCTTGTTTGGGGCTGCTTGCCCTCTAACCCTGGCCTCTTTAAACCTGTCAGATTCAAAGAGGCTATTGACTCTGTCCTCGACTTACTGTTCATACGGAAGTTCTGTGGTCACTCACACAGTTCATTAAGGACAGTGTCATTAGCCTTTAAAAGCTATTTCCAGGAATCATTTCTTACAAAAATGAAAGAGGAGATTTGGTGGGTCAAAGAAATCCTAACCACCTGAGCAGATAGATCCTTGAGTCAGGTCATCTTATATATTTTTGATGTCCATATCCTCACAGGTGTCTACAGATTAAAGACAGTGTTGATGACGTTCCCTGTAAGTGATCATGTTTGCACACAAAATGACAACTGTCAGGCCCATAAAACAAACAATAATGAATGTAGCTCAACCACATATACGAGGCTGAATGGGCACACCAGCCCAGGGGCAAGGACTAGAAGGCAGGAGGGGGCAGGAAAGCTGGACGAATGGAAATGGGGAACCCAAGGTCGAGAAGGAGAGAATGCTGACACATCATGGGGTTGGCAACCAATATCACAAAACAATATGTATGTTAATTGTTTAATGAGAAACTAATTTGCTCTGTAAATCTTCAAAGCACAATAAAAAAAAAAAAAGGCAACTGTGAAACTCACTGTCATTCACACCCTTCTGTTACAAATATGTGGAGCTCAAATTGCCTGGTGACCAGGCAAATAGTGTAAGTGAGTGAAGTAAAACAAGTGTAAGAAAACATTGTTTGGTTGCATATGTGCCCTACATCTGTCTTTGCTTCCCATATTTGACAGAGATGCTGGTATAAGATATAATTTACTTGTATCTTATTCTATGTTAAAACAAGCAAACAAAGAACATTATAATCGTGGTGATGAATGGCAAGAGACCAGTAAGACAACAGAAAGTGGTGGGGGTGAGTAGTAGAAAACTGGGAGCACAGATCCCATCTAGAGAGCTCTCTCTCTCTGCCTTGGTGCAGGAAATTGAGCCACGTAGGAATGAAGACCTGGTGCTGTCAAATCTTCTCTCTTTCAAAGAAGCAGGAATTCTGAGTTTTTATGGGAAATTTTCCAAATATTAACGTTTGGCCACAAATTAAAAAAAAAAATGTTAAAAAGCACTTCTTAGGCGAAATCTAACATGCTTTAGGCTAGATATCACCTCCTTGCTACCAGTTAGCAGTATCTGGCCTGCTGAGTCCCAGAATGCAAGGACACTGGGCAGAGTTTTATGGAGTGCGGAGGAGAGGGATGGCTGCTCTGACATCCTACAGTTATAACAAAATATTTCAGAAGCTGCCAGGTAGGTACTGTATTTCTTCCTGGGGCAGTCCTGGCTCCTGCTCACCTCTCTCTTCTTCCTGACAGTCACCTTGTCCCCATTCCTCCATGCAGGGACACAGACACTCCCCCTGAGTGTCTAGAAATGCCTTTCTTTGACATCTGTGTTTAGAAGACTTAGTTTCCTTCTTCTTCATTTTGCTATTAGAGTGTGGAAATATCTGTAACATTCTGTTTCTCAAAATTCTAATTTATCTTTGATTCAAAGCAGGGTTTCGAACTGGTTCCTTCTAGTTCGAACCACTGCTGAGAATTTGCATTTCTATCAAGTTCCCTGCTGAGAATTTGTTTCCACCCCAATTATACTGAATCAGAATCTACAGTTTAACAAGGTTCTCAGGTGATTCTTATGTGTGACATCCTGGGAACTTGTTAAAAATGCAAATTCTCAGCAGGGATTGAAACCAGAATGAACCTGTTTGAAGCCTTGATTCAAAGTCATCTAAGGCTAGGCCACAGAGAACCTCTGGCTCAGACGATCCAAAAGCATTTCCCAGATCCTGTCCCTTTGCAGGCAGTATGACTTGATTGCTGGTCCACTCACCTGAATCTCATAGAGAACAATATAATGTTTGCTAAACATTAGGGACAATTTTAGGATTGAGCAATCCATTGGCCTGGTGAGAAAATCCATCTAAATGATTGTTTATCATTGTGTGAATACAGGTGCATCAGATAAGGAATCAGCATAGATCAGCACAGGGTATGTCAGAAGACATCCTTCATTGCTTTAAGGCATTTCAGAGCAGTCCCGAAGCCCCTGTTCCAAGGAGAGACATTTCACGACTGATATCTGAGGAGACTTGGTGGTTCAGTGGTTAAGAGCTTGGCTGCTAACCAAAAGGCTAGCAGTTTGAATCCACCAGCTGCTCCTTGCAAACACTATGGGGCAGTTCTTCTTTGTCCTATAGAGTTGTTATGAGTTGGAATTGACTCTACTGCCATGGGTTTGGTTTTGGGTTTTTATGTGAGCACCTTAGGAAACAGGAAAACTCCAGGGTCGAGGGAAGAAGGAGGCTCTTCCAGGGGCAGCCCACCCCTGAGGTTAGCTCCCTTCCTGCCTAGCCCACCAGTACCCTGTAACCCAGTCAGCTTTCTCCCCTTTCCCCCCTTCTACTTATACACAGTCTGCTTGAGGCTACCATGTTTTTGACCTTGGCCTGCTGGCTGAACTCAGATCACTGGGCTTTCTGAAATGGCCTGTGTCCTCTTTGCTGCATCTGCTTCCCTAGGATCCTGATGTCAGTGTTTTTAAAGCAAAGTGCATTAGCTCTGAACCCCTGGCTCCTGACTGTTTCCTTGCTAAGTGGATGCTGTGCTTGGCTGTGTATGGGGCCAATTTCTCACCCCCTCCAAGAGTATCTACCTCATGGAAGGATACACAAACTCCTTCCCCTGACAACAACCCCTTTTGCCAGACCCTGTGCCTTGGAAACCTTGCCTTATTTAAACCTGAATAGCATTGCCCTATCGTTTGCTCAGAATGAAGCTGGCTACTTGCGCACAAGGCATACCAGTGTCACAGCATTGGAATCATTGTTTTTATGTCTTTTCCTCTAGTTTAAAAAGGAGATTAAAAAAAAAAAACCAAAAAACAAAAACCACAAATCTGGTTTCATAATGAACAGAAAGCATGACGTGATTGACCTGAAAATAAAAAAGCAAATGCTTATTAAGGCGTGTTGGTCACTCTGCTAGAGGACAGAAATTCCTGGTGATGCAATTTGCCTCGTCCAGAAACGGAGCACAGAAAACCTTTTCATACGTGCTAAATCTGCCGCTGCAATAAAGCCTCCGTGCAAACAGTCAGCTCCGCTCGGATCCCAGCTCCTCTGCCGAGGCTCGGAGCCCTGGAGTCCAGCAGCATTTCCTCGTGGGGCCCTTTTCTGTATCCAGGCACCCGAAGCGATGCCATGCAAGCAAAGAAAAGGCTTATGGGTAAAAATTCCCACCAGGTCTTGGTGGTCCTGAGGTGAACAAACATGCTACTTGAAAAAAAGAATCACCAGTGTTAACGATTAATTATCTCCTGTGTATATCACAGACACGACCCAGTTAGCTCAGGAGAAAATAAAAATTGACATAAGTGCCATCGTATGCTCAATACAGGTAAATAGTGCAGTTTGTCCACAAAATATCGGGTCGATAAAATGACTCCTGTCAGAAACAATAAAAAATAACTTATAGGGAGTCTGTGAAGATCCATTTGGGAAAACTGAAATCACTCTAGGTATTTCAAACAGAAGGAATTTCATAGAAAAACTTGATTACAGAGGTGATGGAGAGGCTAAGAAGCCCTACAAGGATTGATGAGGCAACCCAGAGATTAGCAACAGCAAGAAGCAGCTACCACCTG
This sequence comes from Elephas maximus indicus, assembly GCF_024166365.1. Classification (NCBI taxonomy): domain Eukaryota; kingdom Metazoa; phylum Chordata; class Mammalia; order Proboscidea; family Elephantidae; genus Elephas; species Elephas maximus. Next base: position 45,239,496 of record NC_064843.1, read on the forward strand.
TAAAGTTGGCAGGAGGAAATACCATTATCAGGGTCTAGACTCTGGGAGCTAGAACCATGGCGATGACTTTCCCAGGGAAAATGGAACCATAGAGAGAAAGCCACTGCCAGAGAGGTAGCCTGAAGCCAAGAGAGAGAGGGAGAGAAATACTCTGGCTTCTCCCATCTCTCACCCCACGGTCTACCATTACAGCTTCCCTTTGGCTGAATCTACCAGGAACCTGGGGAGCGAAGGAGCCTGGGAAATGTAGTTTCCAGAGCAGAACACGGGAAGTGTTGCAAACTGGCAAATGACTGGCCTCTTAGAATTCATGTTGATTTGTATACTTGAGTTAGCTAACTGACCTATTTCCTAACTGGACCTCAGCTGGTAAATTTTTGCTCCCTTTTTCATTTATTTTCACTTTAAAAGAAGGAATGAAGGAAAACTGTAGACTCATTAATAACCACCGATGATCAGGCTGGGATGTGTTTGCCAGTAATTTATTCTGAGAGATAATTTTGTTAGGTCTCTCTGTACCCATATATCTTCATTTTTCCTTAAATGTTCTTTGCTGTGCCTCCCCCTCCCAACACACTTTTTTTTTAATTTTAGCTTTGGGATTATCCAGTAAACAGAAAATGATGATTTCATTCATTTTTATAACCTAATTCCTCAGAGGGTGAGGCAAGCTGGTGGGGGGGGGGGGGTGCGGGGAGAGGAAGTACATGTTGGTAACTATTTTAGACTTGTAAATTTTATAAGTTCAAATATCTTACTCAATGCTAGGACATGAGTAGGGCAATGCCGGGTTCAATGATGTAAACACAGCAAATACGAACCCGGAATACAGGAAGGGAAACACAAGCAAAAGATATTTCAGAACCATTCTGGCCTTTTTAACGTTAGAATTTGATTTGGCCTGAATTGTTAAAGTTCATCTGAGTTTTAAACCACTTTTCACTTACTGCCCTGGGGATCTGTTCTCTGAAATCCCAAATGCAGAGGGATTTGCTTCCGAGGTGTACTGAGTGCAATCTGCTCATAAAATTGTGATGTGTAGAAAGACATGCTTATTTTACTTAACAAATACTTCCATAGTGCCTATTGTTTCCAGCACTAGTCTAAGTACTTTACAAATATTAACACATTTGACCCTTTATATAGCTGTAAGGTACAGGATAAGAAGACAAGAGGTTTCACTGGGCTATTATCATTCCCCATGTTAGAGGTGAGGAGACTGAGGCACAGAGAGGTAAAGTAACTGTCCCAAGGTTATATGGATAGTAACTGGTAGAGCCAAGATTTGAACCCATGCAGTCAGGTTGTAGAGTCTGTGTTTTTAACCAGTGAGCTTTGCCATTCTCTTCTTTACAGCATCCTTTTTCAGGGTAGTCAGACTTGCGGCATGACACCTCCTGGCTCCAAGGCTCAGGTCTCTAAGAGTGAGCATTCCGGTGAACAAGGAGGAAGCTGCCTGACCTTTTCTGATGTAGCCTTAGAAGTCATATAGTGTAACTTCTGCTGTAATCCCTTGGTGGAAGCAGCCACAAGTCCACTCAGATCTAGGAGTGTGGGAGGAGGGTCGAAGAATTTGCAGTCATGCTTTGAAGCCATTATCCTGGGCAAAATACCAGCAGCAATAACCACAATATATAGTGCCCAGTATATCACCCAGAATGGTGGGTTGGTTTTTATTTGCTGAAATGACCTTATGGTTTCCTATATTTGGTTCTCATTTATCTACAGCAGGAAATGGAAGGAAATAGAGTCTTTCCTTAAGGCAGTTCTCTGTTCCAACTGGTATTCTTCTAACGCCTCCCTTAGCTCTGACAACCTTCTAAATGGCATTGGACAAGGCTTCCACTGACTCAAGTTTCATTGATGTAGTTGTACCCGAATAGAAAATGTTCTGTTGCCTATATTCAAAACACATTGCTAAGCCAATTTTCTTTAAATTCTCCTGAATTTCCTCCCCTGGGAGGATTTTACAACTGCCAAGTTTGAATCTTAAACTTTCAGATACTTTTGAGTAATAATCAGTGAAGGGGAGAAAAAAAAATTCTGGTAAGGTGATGTTGGGGGGTGTGTGTGTATGTGCATGTGTGTTGTCCTCAGAAAAAAAATACAGGTTTTCCTTTTTAACTGTAAAATGCTGAACTCATTTAGCTCAGATCTTTCGATATGAGTTCAAGTGACAGGGCCAGTGACTATCAAAAAATTTAAACTGAAAAATATTGGAAAAACCACTCAACTCTCCAGAATTCTGCTTTTGATTAAAATCTGAGTTTGTGACCAACGTTGCTTTTTAAAAAATAGCTCTGGTGAATGCCACAATTAGAGTATTCAATGACATTTCTTTATGATGTGTCCCATGAGAACAATTTGATTGGTGTATAGAGAAAAATTTCAAAGAAGGAACATTTCCTTCTGTGCCATGGTCTAAGACACAAATTCCACATGCAGACAAGCAAATATTGGAGTGATCAGGCTGGTTCATCTGTCTCGCCTTCATGGCCAAGGTTAATTCTAATCATGTGGCTGGCTGCCAAATTTTTCCTTTCCTCTCCAACCAGTGCACATGTAGGCAAGAGATGGCCAGCTGTAACACAACAGCACACTCTTGTTCTCTACTACAACCTCTAAATTTGCAGAGAAAATGCTAGAGGGACTATCAATGAATTTTTTTTTTTATTAATTAAGGACAGGTCAGGATGAAATCAAATTATGCAAAAAATTAAAAACCTGAATAAATCCGTCATCAGGAGTAGTGTACATGGAGTATCTGAATGAATGGATGGATTTGTGGAATTGACTTAGTAGGTATTTAGGGTTTTCTCCACTTCCTTACTCTATTCAGTTGCCTGAGGTGCACTTCTGGGCTTCTGTTATATAGAAACAAGAAGAAAGGTGAAAGAATAGAGGGATAAGAAACTGAAAGGATAGAGCTTTAGGGTAGACTGTATTTTCCATAGATGGCTGAGTCAATGTATTCCATTGTAATGTTCTCCTTCAATGAATAAAGAAGACTGAAGAAGAATTGATGCATTTGAATTATGATGCTGGTGAAGAATATTGAATATACCATGGACTGCCAGAAGAACAAACAAATCTGTCTTAGAAGAAGCACAGCCAGAATATTCCTTAGAAGCGGGGATGGTGCAACTTTGTCTCAAATACTTTGGACATGTCATCAGGACGGACCAGTCCCTGGAGAAGGACATCATACTTGGAAAAGAAGAGGGGCAACAAAAAAAAAGGAAGACCCTCAACAAGATGGATTGACACAGTGACTTCAGCAATGGGCTCAAACATAGCAATGGTTGTGAGGACGGCATAGGACCAGGCAGTGTATATAGGGTCACTGTGAGTCAGAACCAACTCAACAGCACCTAACAGCAACAACAAGAAGCGAGGATCAAATGAGTTCATTGATGCTATGTATTTAGAAGAGTACCTGGCACATAGTAAATGCTCAGAAATGTGGATATCATTTATGCTATTTTCTGCTTCTGCTATTCTTAACAATTTATCAAGATAATTTATCCAGCCGCCACACCTGGGGAACGCAAGATAAATCTGACCTCCAATATAATCAGCTGATGGCCAATGGCAAGTCATTTATGGTCATGAATCTAGTGGAATTATAAAGCCATTTTTGTATGGTGGTGTCTATTTTTAAGCCAAGTTAGCTGAAGCACCTGAAACAGTGTCTGGTAAATGAATAAATGATATGCACAGTGTGAAGTAAAATGGCGGAGTGAAATATAACAATAGTAACTTTATTAAAAAAGAAAAAAGAGAGAGAAGGGAAGAAATATATCACTAAGGATCACATCACTACTCCCATCAACATCTATGAAAAGTGACAGCCAGAGTTAGACGAACTCTTGGACCTGGTGTCCTTCCACCACCCAAGTACACCCCTCACCTCTGTTCTACTTCAAACAGAATGAAGACAAACTCCGATTTGGAGAGCTGTGCAGTCAAAGGATATGAAGGCAACCCAGGGAAATTGTGAAGAAAACTCATTGTAAAGAACCTAACAAATCATCTTAACAAATGGAATATAGAAAGGGATTAAAACATATAATACATGAACAGGTTTATCTAAATGAAAATGACTTAAACAAAAAAATCTATTAGGACAAACTTGCAAATAATGAGAAACATAGATACAGGCTGCTAAAATAACAACGTGAAGGATCAAAATGATTTTCTTCAGGAATGCAGGTAGAAAAAGAAGATCCAGTGTAAGGGTAAAAATCAAGCTGGTCTCAGACTTCTCTGCAGAAATATTCACTGCCAAAGGCAGTGGAGCAATGTCTTCTTGTTATTTGGGAAAGGAGGCAGGGAGAGGGAGAAAGGAGGGTGACCTAAAAAATGCTAAACCAAGCTAAGAGGGCATATACATTTAACGCCAGCTGAATTACATACAAAATTTCAAAAACTATAACTTTTCATGATTAAATTACTTAATATCTGTAAATCACTTAGAACAGGGCCTGGCATGTAGAAAGCACGATGTAAATGTTAATTAATTTATTAAATAAGAATGAAATGTAGCTCACGAAATCTATGGGCTCTTCTTAGTAAAACCTACAGCTATGGATTAAACTGTGCCCCCAAAATACATGTTGGAATCTTAATACCTGTAACTGTGGATGTAATCTAGTGGAATTAATCACCTTCCATAATGTAATCTAATGTAATGCAATCAATCAGTTGAAGTCGTACTACTGTAGAGTGATTCCTAAGCATAATCACTTCTGAGTTATATAAAGAGCAGATTAGACCCAGATGGACACTAGAGAAGATAGATGTCATGTGCAGATGGCCAGGAACCAAAGAACACCCAGAGCCACAGACAAGGAAGGAACTGACGCAGCCGGGACACTGATTTGAACTTTCAGCCTCCAGAACTGTGCGGAAATAAATTTCTGTTCTTTAAAGCCACCTACATCTGGTATTTGTGTTACAGAAACCCTAGGAAGCTAAGACACCTACTTTTATCAGGAGAAGCCCTGATAAGACAACAGGTGGGTACGCTGAACCTATTTACACATAAAACTGAGGTTAAAACAACAAGGGGAACATGATTTTCAGAAGGTTCATATTCTAATTCTTGACGATGTAACAACAGAGCAACGGGATATCAGTAGGTGAAGGGCAGAGCTGGGACAATGTGTCAGTTTACTCATTTTTTCATTTTTAATTTCGTATGGAGAATCAATAGATTATATATTAAGTAGATGGGTCGAAAAATACAGTTTTTCACCCATGTGTTCAACTCATAGTTTTGAAACTCTGTTGTTATTAGTTGCCGTCCAGTTGATTCCGACTCGTGGTGACCCCATGTGGGCCTACTATGTACCGAATACTGTTCTAAGTTGTGTGGATATAACTACAAATAAGGCATACAAGATCTCTGCTCTATCACACCTTACATTCTAGTGGAAGGAGGCTAGCCAATAAAATAAGAAAAAAAAGGGAGTTATAACCTTTGGAAAAGAGGAAGTAATTTTATCACTATATGCATATGATTTGATTATAAACCTGACAAAGAAATAGATAATGAAAGAGTCTCAAATATAAATGGAAAATTACATGGTAAAGGTGTGATTTCAAAACAGTAATAACAGATTTAAAATTCAACAAATGTGATGGAAAACTGGAAAGGCAAAATAAATTCCAGATGAGTCAAAGATTTAAAGATAAATAAATGTGTTAAAACGTCATATGGAAGCACGGGTGGATTTTTGATCTTGGAGGATGGAAAGGCTTTTTGAAATAAGACACAAAGCATTGAAGTCACAAAAGTTAAAGATTAAAAAATTTAATTAGTTAAACACTTAAATGTTCTGTCCAGAAAAAATACAATACACACAAAGTCTTAAGGCAGCGAACTAAACCAAAAACCCCTTGCTGTTGAGCCAAGTCTGACTGAGGGTGGGCCCACGCGTTACAGAGTAGATCTGAGCTCCATGGCGGTTGTTCGACTGTAATCTTTACAGAAGCAGATCCCTAGGCCTTTCTTCCATGGCGTTGCTGGTTGGGTTCAAACTACCAACCTTTTCGTTAGAAGTAGAGTGAAGACCACTTGCACCACTCAAGAACCTATAGACAGTCAACAGATGGGGAAAACTTTTATATACATTTCTGACAAAGGACTAATATCTTTAATATATGAAGAACCTGTAAAACTTAATAAGAAAAAAATGTGGGCGAGATAATTGTATTATGACTGTGTTTGATTTTTAAGCCAATAAGAAAAAGGCAAAAGACATGATCAAAAAAGGGAATGTAATGGCTAGTAAGTATAAAGTAAGATTTTTTTCAACCTTAGACTTATAATAAAAAAACCGTAAAGTAAAATAAAATGCCATTTTTACCTTACCATCTTATAAAAATTCAATGATACCCAAAGCTGATGAGGATACTTTTGATGGTGGAGTAAACCGGTACAGACTCTTTGAAAGGGTAATGTCCTCGTTTGGAAACCCTGGTGGTGCAGTGGTTAAGAGCTATGGCTGCTAATGAAGAGGTCGGCAGTTCGAATCCTGCAGGTGCTCCTTGGAAACTCTATGGGGCAGTTCTACTCTGTCCTATAGGGTTGCTATGAGTTTGAATTGACTCAGAGGCAGTGGGTTTTGTTTTGGGGCTGGTCTTAGTTATCTAGTGCTGCTATAGCAGAGATACCACGAGTGGATGGCTTTAACAAACAGAAATTCATCCTCTTACAGTCTAGTAGGCTGGAGGTCTGAATTCTAGCCAGCTCCTAAGGAAAGCTCTGTCAGCTCTGGAGGAAGGTCCCTCTCATCAATCTTCTCCTGGTCTAGGAACTTCTTAGAGCAGGGGCCCTAGGCCCACAGGACACACTTTGCTCCTGGCACTACTTTCTGGGTGATATGAGGTCCGCCTGTCTCTGCTTGCTTCTCTCTTTTATATCTCAAAAGAGATTGACTCAAGACACAACCTCATCTTATAGATTGAGTCCTGCCTCATTAACGAAACTGCCTCTAATCCTGCCTCATTAACATCACAGTGATAGAATTTGCAACACACAGAAAAATCACATCAGATGACCAAATAGTGGACTATCACACAATACTAGGAATCAGGGCCTAGCCAATTTGGCACACATTTTGGGGGGACACAATTCAATCAATAACAGGCAGTTTAGCTATCACCTTTCAAAAATTAAAATAAAAAAATGCACATACTCTGACCCAGCAAGTTTTTGTAAGAAACAGACCCTGTGGGTATACTTGCAAAATTGTATATAAAGTAATTAATTAAAACATTTTTATAATAGAAAAAAAGGGAATATTTAAATGTCCGTTGTTTTTGTTAGCTGCTCTCCACTCCACCACTGACTCATGGCGACCCCACGTACAAGGAAATGAAAAGCTGTCCAGTCCTGTACCATCCCCGTGGTTGGTTGTCAATCAGACCATTTGATCCACAGGGTTTTCATTAGCTGATTTTTAGAAGTAGATCGCTAAGCTTTTCTTCCTAGTCCGTCTTAGTCTGGAAGCTCCACTGAAACCTGTTCAGCATCATAGTAACACATAAGCCTCCATTGACAGATGGGCGAAGGCATTGGCCAGGAACTGAACCCCAGTCTTCCTCATGGAACTGGAGAATTGAACCACCACTGCCTTCATAAATGTCCATTAAAAAACCAAACCGACTGCCTTTGAGTCAATTCCAACTCCCAATGACCCTATAGGAGAGAGCAGAATGGCCCCATAGAGTTTCCAAGGCTGAGTCAGAATCAATTCAACAACACACAACAAAACACAATTTTTTTGGAAGCTGACTGCCACATCTTTCTCCCACGGAGCAGCTGGTGAGTTCAAGCCACTAACCTTTTGGTTAGCAGCTGAGCACTTTAACCACTGTGCCACTGTGTCTTCTAAATGTCCATTTGATGAATTCCAGTAACCAAAAAAAAAAAAAAATCAAACCCACTGCCATTGAGTTGATTCTGACTCATAGCAACCTTATTGGACAGAGTAGGACTGCCCTATAGAGTTTCCAAGGAATGCCTCATGGATTCGAACTGCCGACCTTTTCGTTAGCAGCAGTAGCGTTTAACCACTACACCACCAGAGTTTCCAGTGTCCATTAGTAGGAGCAAATTAAACAAATTATGGTGTAAGCCACCAAATCAAACCCATTACCATGGAGTGGATTCTGACTCGTAGCAACCCTACAAGACAGGGTAGAACTGCCCCAAATGGTTTCCAAGGAGCACCTGGTGGATTCGAACTGCCGACCTTTTGGTAGGCTGCCATAGCACTTAACCGCTACGCCACCAGTTTCCAACTTATGGTATAAAAAGATGCAATAATACTGCCCTTTAGGGCCATATGTGTAGAAAGATCTCCAAGATATGTTTATTAAAAATAAATTTATAAAAAAGCTAGGAAGATACAGGATATAAGTGTGTAATGTTATCAGTCCTTTTGTGAAAAATCTTTACACACAAATGCACAAACTTGCACATGCTGGCTTACATGTAATATCTTGATTCCCATAAGGCTACATATGTATCTGGTAACCCGGGTTATCTTTAGAAAAAGTCATCCAGGGGAGAGAAGAAAGTGGGAGACCGTCATTTTTCATTATATATTTTGGTACCGTTTAAAATGTTAACATATCTGCACATGATTTTTTTTTTTTAAATTAGCAAAGATTATCTACGTAGCAGAATGATCGGTCATACAGTTTTCCTTCTTTTCCTTTTCTCTGTTAAAAGGACCTGAAAAAAACATTATTTAACATGAAATTTGATGTCATCATTATTCAGTTTTTAAGACTGTATACACTTCTCTTAAAGTGAAAGAGAATTCCCTAGTGTTTTCGATATTTTGTGAATTGGGAGCAATGTTCTGGCTTTCCTGGGTAAGCAGCGTTCTCCGGCCTAAGCAAGACTGGCATTGGCCATTTATTTGGGGGGTGGGGGTCCATCTGCGACCGTCTTCTCTCACGATGGTTGCCTGGTTCACAGGGCCAGACAATGTTCCTCTACACTTAGTTCTCCTTCTTTCGCAACTGAGGTCTTCCAAAGTGAGACCTTTAAACTGTGTTGAAAACACATAACCCTGGAAGTCTTTCTATTAGGTGGACCTGGAGGAGAGACCATAGAGCCCAAAAAACAATATGAAGCACACGAGAAAAAGTAACTTGAATGCAGTTCTGAGCAGTGTTCATCTGAGGAGTAGGCTTTGATAGGAGAATTAATAGTCATTCATTTTTATGGTTGATACACCTTGCTCAAGTGATTCAAAAAGGACTGAGCGACAACTGGAGGAGTGTTGTCATTCAGTTCCTTATCTGGGTTAACTGGGCGTAGAAGACAAACCAACAAAGTAGGAGAATCACCCAGTTTTGATTTTTAATTACTGACTCGGGGACAGGAGTCTGAAAGTTACTTCCTATCTGAAAGTGCTTCGTTCGCGTAGTGCTGGAAACGAAGGAGAACGTGTGGGAATGCCATTCCGACCTCTCCCAGTGACTCCATAATAGAAGCCACTTAAAATATTTAAATGAGGTAGATTATAGCAAATGTACTCTTATTCTGAAAATAGCCAAATGCTTCTGGTTCTGTCTGATTCTATGTTTGGCACTTTGGGACCTTATTAACTCTTAAGTGAAACTCTTTAGTTACAGTGCAGCAAACATGAACATATCTTGACTTCAAATAACAAGATTTTTTTTCTCCTTATACCATTTTTATGGGAAATTAACAAACATGTGAATCTGATAGCCAATCTATTTTTGCTTGTGTGATTTTTTTTCCTCCAACAACCACTCCCTAGCGTCTGAAATGGTCAGGACAAATATGACACATTTCTGCAGTTTTCTAGATTAACAGCTGGTAGAAGGATAGTAGAGTCCCTGGGTGATAAAAACAGTTAATGCGCTTGGCTGCTAACCAAGAGGCTGGAGATTCAAGTGCTTCCAGACATACTTCAGAAGAAAGGACTAGTGATCCACTCCTGCAAAATCAGCCATTGAAAACCCTCTGGAGCACAGTTCGATTCTGATACACGCGGGGTCACCATGAGTGGCGTTGATTCCACAGGAACCGGTTAAACGGATAATAACCAAAGACCACTGCTATCAAGTTGATTCCAATTTGTAGCGACCCCAACACTGTAAGTTAGAGCAGAAATTTCCCATAGGGTTTCCAAGGCTGTAAATCTTTACGGAAGCAGACTGCCACATCTTTTACCCACAGAGCGACGGGTGGGTTCGAACCACTGACCTTTTGGTTAGCAACCAAGCGCTTAACCACTGCACCACCAGAGCTTCTAAAAGGACAATACTTGGTCATTAAAAGGGTCCTGAGGTTTTCATTATAGGAACCGAACCAAACAAATGTTAGCAAGAAACAGATTAAATTGTGTTCTGTGACATTTTCTTATAATTGTGTATAATGTATAAATAAGTAAAATGTAAAACCGCATTTTGTTCTCAGCTTTAAGATGTAGTCTACGATAGGTCCATTTATCAGCACATTAAAATAACTAAATCCCTTGAGTTCCCATCTTTTCTGTAGACATAGTAGTTTGCTTGTTTGATAAATACACTGAAACAGTGATTTCCTAAATCAATACCAAGCTCGCAAAAATGGTTGGAAAAACAAGAGGTCTATTGTTAATCTTAATTTCAAGCCATTTAATGTAATGATGGTTCTTATTGGTTTTATAACTTTTTCTACTCTGGAGTAGACCAAATATTGCCTATTTGCATGCAAATTAGACTTTTATTAATGAATTTTTAAAACACAAAAAGGCTCTAATAGCCTAGAATGATTAGTTCTCTTTTCTAAGTGGAGTTAGCTTACCTCTTTGAGATGTACTTAACTGACATGAATGATTTTAGAGCAATAGCCTTAAGGGTGGATTCCCTGGGTGGTGCAAATGGTTAACTGATAACTGAAAGGTAGAAAGTTCAAGTACACTCGGAGGCACCTCCGAAGAAGAGCCTGGTGATCTACTTCTGAAAAATCAGCCACTGAAAACCCTACGGAGCACAAGAGTTGGAGTTGACTTGATGGCAGCCAGCAACTACAACAACCTCAAGGGCATAATCATTGACAATTGTGGGAACTGAAATTTTGGACATTGGCACCCAAACAAATTGTTTTCTCAATTCCTATGGATTTGTAAATACGGCATGTTCACCCTTCTCTATTTTCTACACTGGTAAATGTCATTCCAGTACTTTCCTTTTCATCTCCCATGGGCTATTAAGTCCCATCAGATTCTGCCTCTTTGACCTCTTACAGCCTTCTCCTTCATCTCCTACTGCTGTTGAGTTCAAGAACTCCCTCCCCACCTCTTGCCTAAAGAATTACAACAGTTCTTTAATTTCTCTCCTTCTGCCTCCAATCTGGCTGGACTCCAAACCATTGTATCCACTTCTACCAAGGAGATTTTTCTCAAAAGCAAAGCAGATCCTATGGGGGAAAGTCCAAATTCCTTTGCCTAGCAAAAATGCTGGCTTGCTCTCTTTTCCTGTCTAGTCACACTAAATCGACTATCATTTATTTAATGCATTTTGATGTTTCATGCCTCTCTGCCTTTACCCCCGCTGTTCCTCCTGCCTGGAATTCCCTTCCCCCTTGTCTATCTGCCCAACACCTGCTCATGTTTCATGATCCAACTCAAGTGTTATGTCCTTCCAGCAAAACTTCTCTCCTGACCTTCGGGTGAAGGTGGGAACTCTATTCTGGTTGAACTACTGTCCCTTCTGTAAACTTCTATTTGGTTAACGGGTGTAAATTGCTGTATTCATCTTTGTAGCCTCAGAAACTTAGAACAGTAAATGGTCATTGAGTGAATAAACGAATCAAGTGCAGGAAATAAGTCTCCAAAGCCAACAATTTTGTTTCATTCTTGGCAAAGTGCAATTTATACTTCAGGCGCTTTAACCAAACCAACCAGTTGCCCTTGAGTTGATTCTGACTCCTTCCTGGTGATTCCATGTGCCTCAGAGTAGAACTCTGCTCCACAGGGTTTTCAATGGCTGATTTTTCAGAAGCAGATTGCCAGGCCGTTCTTCTGGGGTCCCTCTGAGTGGACTCAAACCTCCAACCTTTCTGTTAGCAGTCAACTGGTTAACCCTTTGCACCACCCAGGAGCTCCTTCAGGCACTTTAGATAGGCATTATCTCAGGTCAGTAGAATAGCTGATGTTTATTTTGGGTTCCTCCAGAAGCTGACCCTAAGGCAAGGCTTTGAGTTTAAGTAGTTTACTGGGAAGTAATGAAAATACAATTAGGGAAGTGGGGAAATGAGGAACAGACGGGAAGGAAGCCAATGAAAGATACATTATCAAGCGAGTGTGGGCAGCTGGAACTTTGGAACTGGTGCAGGTCAGGAACCTCAGAGTTATCCCGCCCAGAGGTGTGAGGGAGATGGGTATTGATATGCTAACACCTCAAGGGAGATGAAGGTAATGGGTAAGGAAAAGGAGGGGCTTCAAGGGGGCATTTCCTGGAGCTCACACTCAGACTGAAACAAGATCATATTGTTATCTTCCTACACTTTGGAGACATCAGAAATGTACTTGCCAATTCACCTTATTTTCCATTAGCTGTCAGTTCAAAGCCTTGGACATATATATTTGGATCAGCAGAGAAAAAAAAAATACCAATACCTGTCTATCTGTAGGAAATTATTGTCTTTATTCACTCTGCTTGCCAGGGCTTAGGTTTTTGGTACAGTTCTATTTCAGAGTGAACTGTCTGGAGAAGCTGCGCTCTGGGCTGGAAGTTGCAGGCTTTCTCATAGGCCACTGTCAAGTCCTTAGCAAGAGGGAAAAAAACAGTTGTCATTGAGCTGATGCCAACTTGTGGAGACTCCACGGCTGTCAGGGTAGAACTGTGCTCCATAGGGTTTCCAATGGCTGGTTTTTCAGAAGTGGATCACCAGGCTTATCTCCGGGGCACCTCTGGGTGGACTGGACCACCCACCTTTTAGTCAGCAGTGAAGCATGTTAACAGTTTGCACCACCCAGGGAGTCCTCATTCACCACTAGCGATGTGTTAGAACACAGATGGTTTGACTGTCTAGTTGTCTGCAAAGAGATTCTTCTTTGAAAGCCCACATTAAATCTTTACAAGTGAGACGCTCAGTCTCTGTCAGCCCCATTTGTAAACCCTGGTGGCGTAGTGGTTAAGTGCTACGGCTGCTAACCAAAGGGTCGGCCCCTCGAATCCACCAGGTGCTCCTTGGAAACTCTATGGGGCAGTTCTACTCTGTCCTATAGGGTCGCTCTGAGTTGGAATCAACTCGAGGGCACTGGGTTTGACTGGGATCTCTCCACATGGCTCTGTGTGTGTGGGGGCAGGGTGGGAGCAGGGGTTGTTGGTCAAACTACCAGGCAATAGGAAGGTTGGGGGGTCAAGGTGGGGATCCAGCAAAAATATATTTTGAGAGTGAAATATTAAAGAGGAAAGGTTTCAGGGGGTTCCACATTCAATCTGAGCAGTAATTGGACTTCTACCACAAGGGCCAATTTCAAAGACCCATCTGAGGATATAGACTTGTGACTATCATACTGAAGAAATGGAGGACATTTGGCAGATGAGCCCAAAGGGTCATACAAACACAGAAAGACTCCATCAAATTTATTGTTTGGTTGAAAACATTAGTTCTTTTAAGTCAGCTGGTTCTGACAAGTGTCAGTCATGTTCACATCTAATTTTTTAAGTCTCTCCTTTGACTCTAGCTGCCCCCCATCTTTTTAATTCTCCTCTTTCTTTTACTGCCGAATTACCCATGCTCCCAAATTACCCTTACTCATTTACTCAGCTTCCTCAGCTCCCACTCCTACGTCAATCCTAGTCAGTCTCCTTCCCGCTTCATTCTACTTCTACACCTGTGATCTAGAAACATCACCAAGAGCTGTTAGTTAACTCTTGATTTACCAGCTGTTCCCGTCCCCACCGCCATCTGAGACTGTGGGCCAATGTCTCCTGAAAACTCTCCTCTCATGAATTTTAGGACAAACCACCATTGTCTGTTTTTACTTCTCGTCACACTTTTTCTGTTATACCTTCTTTGATTCCCCCTGCTCCCCCCAAGCTTGTCTCCTGGGCCATTTAAAACAACTTATTTGAAAGACTATAATTATTTTTCAGAAGCATGTATTCAGTCAACCCATATTTTTGGAATTTACCAAGCGTAAAACAAACAAATTCATACCTTCCAAGAACCAATGGCACCAATTTACATGTATACAGTGATTTAGACATTGTAACTTTATATTGTCTTTACACTAAGCTTCTCATTTATTCTTCACATCTGCTGCTAATCTCTGCATATTATTCACAAGGAAGCCAAGACTATGAGAGTTTGTTATCATCTTAGATAGATCCAAGTGGTGACCTTCCTGAAGAGATACCTACCACAGGACAATGCGCGAAAAATTGATAAAAAAAAAAAAGAAGAAGGTAAAGAATAAAGGCATATAATATGCTATCTCTCAAAATCAGGCCATAATATTTCAAACAGAAATATGCATAGAGTAAGTACCCAACAGGACCTACAAAAAAACCCAAACCAAACCCGTTGCCATTGAGTTGATTCTGACTCATAGCAACCCTATAGGACAGAGTAGAACTGCCCAATATGGTTTCCAAGAAGCGCCTGGTGGCTTTGACCTGGTGACCTTTTGGTTAGAAGCTGTAGCTTTTAACCACTGCACCACCAGGGGTTCCAGTGTCTGTATAGCATCTTAGCATTCTCCAAGTTGACACATGTTATTCATTTGACCTTCATCGTGAGGCAAACAGAGCAGATATTTACTTACCCTGACCAACAGATGAGGTCAAGGGGTGACCTTATAAAAGTCAGCCATCCATGACTGAACCAGAATTAGAATCCAGGTCATGCAACTTTGTCATAGGCTATGATCAACATATTTTTAGAATGCCTACTGTGTGCATCCTAAAATACAGTCTATTTTGTTGCGTGCTGTCAAGTCATTCTGACTCATAGTGACCCTATATGACAGAGTAGAATTGCCCCATAGGGTTTCCTAGGCTTGGAGCCCTGGTGGCACAGTGGTTAAGAGCTGGCTGCTGATCAAAAGTTGACACTTCATATCTACCAGCTGCTCCTTGGAAACCCTATGGGGCAGTTCTACTCCATCTTATAGGGTCACTATGAGTCGGAATTGACTGGACCGTAACTTTTTTTTTTAATCCGTATGAGAGCAGATCACCGTGTCATTTCTTCTGTGGAGCGGCTGGGTGGGTTCTAACCACTCACCTTTTGGTTACCAGCCAAGCCCTTACCCGTTATGGCACCCGGCTCCTAAAATACAGCCTAATCAATTCATAAAATTCATTCTCCCTCAATCTTTAGGAAGATGTAGTCAGTGTGCCTGAAAGCAATGACCCTGACTTGGCCTTCTTGTTCAAGTTTTGCATATAAATCGCACCACCCACCCATGCCTCCTACTATATCTAATCAAACATCAAATAGATAAGAGTTCAATTCAGATTAGATGCTGTTCTTTTTCAGTGGTACCTGGTTCCTGTGAAAAAGACCTCATTCAAGGGGAGTAGAAGTGGTGTTAGGTGTCACAAAAGTAGCAAAGTGATATGTATGCTAAAATGCCAAGAGGTTTCTCAAGGTAGTTGTCACAGGTTTCAGTGGAATAACAATTACAAGGTAGATGGATCATTTAATGTCTGTTGTGACCTTCAAAAGCTGGACCTTTTGGTTGGCAGCCAAGCATTTAACCACTTTGTCACTCCAGTAACCCACTAGGGCTATTTTAATGTTAATTTGCATGATGGATGGCCTACTAAGAACAATGCTGAATACTAATAGCTGCAGGATGCAATAAAGTTGCAGATTATATGGGCTGAACTGCTAAAGGAAAAGTTGCCAAAATATGACTCTTTAAGCACTTAATTTCATCCTGGGTCGTGTCTATGTACAACCAAATGTAGACTTCAAGTATCTCTTGAAAAACTGGCAAGAAATGGCTGTAACGGAATAGCAGGAACAACCTTTATATAGACTCCTTAACCTGTAGACTTTGCTGTTTTACATAACTTGCATGACCCGTCTGAGGTATTTGACTGTGCAATCACCATAATGCCGACTTGTTTTAATTTTCTTCAGCTTCAGCTTCAACTTGCATATGAGCCTGGTTCTGACCGATGATATTGAGCTTCTCCATTGTGTCTTTCCACAGTTGTAGCCAACTTGACTCCTGTGTATTCCATGTTGTTGAAAAAGGTATTTGCAATGAATAAGTCATCGGTCTAGCAAAAGTCCATCATTTGATATCTGGCATCATTTCCGTCACCAAGGCCATATTTTCCAAATACCAATCCTTCTTTGTTTCCAACTTTCACACTCCAACCACCAGTAATTATCAACGCATATTCATTGCATGTTTGATCAATTTCAGGCTGCAGAAGTTGGTAAAAATGTTCAATTTCCTCATCTTTGGCATTAGTGGTTGGTGCATAAAAATGAATAATAGTCGTATTAACTGCTTTTCCTTTTAGGTGTATATTATTATTCTATCACTGATATGTAGGACTTCAGAATAGACCTTGAAACTTTGTTTTTGACCGATGAATGTGACACCATTCCTCTTCAATTTGTCATTCCTGGCATAGTAGACCATTTAATTGTCTGATTCACAATGGCCAATACCAGTCCGCTTCAGCTCACTAATGCCTAGGATGTCAGTCTTTATGTGTTCCATTTCATTTTTGATGACTTCCAATTTTCCTAGATTCATACTTCATACATTCTATGTTCTGATTATTAATGGATGTTTGCAGCAGTTTCTTCTTATTTTGAGTCATGCCACATTAGCAAATGAAGATCCTGAAAGCTTGACTCCATTCCCGTCATTAAGGCTGACTTTACTTTGAAGCTGAAGCTCTTCCCCAGTCGTATCTTGAGTGTTTTCCAGTGTGAGGGGCTTTATACCAGCATCATGCCAGACAATGTTTCACTGTTATCCATAAGGTTTTCACTGGCCAGTTTTTTTTAGAAACAGATTGCCAGATCCTTTTTTCCCAGTCTGTCTTAGTCTGGGAGCTCTGCTGGAGCCTGTCCACCATGGGTGATCCTGCTGGTGTTTGACATACTGGTGGCATAGCTTCCAGCACCACAGCAACACGCAAGCCACCACAGTATGACAAACTGACAGACCAGTCGTTGCCATTAAAATGAAAGGCAAGAAAGAAAAGACCAAAATGGATGTCAGAAGAGACTCTGAGACTTGCTTTTGAACACAGAGTAGCTACAGTGAAAGAAGCAACAATCAGATAAAAGAGCTGAACAAAAGATTTCAAAGGGCAGATCAAGAAGACGAAGTCTTATAAGGAAATGAACAAAGACCTAGAGTTAGAAAACCAAAAGGCAAGAACACGCTCAGTATTTCTCAAACTGAAAGAACGGAAGAAAAAATTAAGCCTAGGCTTGCAATATTGAAAGATTCTATGGGCAAAATGTTGAACCATGCAGGAAGCATCCAAAGCAGAGGGAAGGAATATACCGAGTCACTGCACCAATTGGTCAACATTCAATCATTTCAGGAGGTGCCGTATGATCAAGAACCAGTGGTAGTGAAGGAAGAAGTCTAAGCTGCACTGATGGCACTGGCAAAAATCAAGGCTCCAGGAATCAGCGGAATACCAACTGAAATGTTTCAACAAATGGATGCAAAGCTGGAAACGCTTACATATCTACACTAAGAAATTTGGCCAACTGACTGGAAGAGATCCATATTTGTGCCCATTCCAAAGAAAGGTAATCCAACAGAATGTAGAAATTATTTGAAAAATATCATTATTATCACATGCAAATAAAATTTTGCTGAAGATCATTAAAAATGGCTGTAGCAGCACATCGACAGGGAACTGCCAGAAATTCAAGCTGGAGTCAGAAAAGGACGTGGAACAAGGGACATCATTGCTGATGTCAGATGAATCCTGGCTGAAAGCAGAGAATACGAGAAATGTTTACCTGTGTTTTATTGACTATGCAAAGGCATTCAACTGTGTGGATCATAATAAATTGTGGATAATGTTGCAAAGAATTGAAATTCCAGAACACTTAATTGTACTCATGAGGAATCTGTACATAGACTAAGAGGCAGTCCTTAGAATAGAAAAAGGGGATACTGAGTAGTTTAAAGTCAGGAAAGGTGTGTGTCAGGGTTGTATCCTTTTACCATAATTCTTTAATCTGTATGCTGAGAAAATAACCTAAGAAGCTGGAATACATGAAGAAGAATGCAGCACCAGGACTGGAGACAGACTCATGAACAACCTGCAATATGCAGATGACACAACCTTGCTTGCTGAAAGTGAAGAGGACTTGAAGCTTTACTTACTGCCTTCAGTATGGATTACACCTCAACATAAAGAAAACAAAAATCCTCAGAACTTGACCCATCATGATATGATAAAGAGAGAAAAGATTGAAGTTGTCAAGGATGTAGCTGGATTCACAAGCAACGCCCACCGAAGCAGCAGTCAAGTAATTAAACGACATATTGCATTGGGCAAATCTGCTGCAAAAGACCTCTTTAAAATGTTGAAAAATAAAGCTGTCATTCTGAGGACTAAGGTGTGCCTGACCCAAGCCGTGGTATTTTTAATCACCTCATACAAATGTGAAAGCTGGACAATGAGTAAGGAAGACTGAAGAAAGATCGATGCCTTTGGATTACGGTGTTGGCAAAGAATACTGAATATACCATGGACTGCCAGAAGTCCAGCCAGAATGGACTTGGAAGCACAGCCAGGATGCTCCTTAGAAGTGAGGGTGGCGAGACTTTGTCTCACATGCTTTGGACATGTTATCAGGAGGGACCAGTCCCTGGAGGACATTATGCTTGTTAAAGTAGAGGGTCAGTGAAAAAGAGGAAGACCACAAGGAGATGGGTTGACACAGTGGATGAAGCAATAGGATCAAATATAGCAACGATTGTGAGGATGGTGCAGGACCGGGCAGTGTTTCATTCTGTTGTACATTGCTATGAGTCAGAATCGACTGCTTGGCACCTAACAACAACTACAGTAATAAATCACTTCTACCCCAGTCCCAACCTCTACAACCTCTATCTGCTACAGATACACAGAATCTGATAAACCTAGATAGAATGAATCTTACCTTCTTAGCTGAAGTGATATTTTCAAAGCAAACAGTCACCACAAAATGACAGTATTCTGAGTTGCAGGTGGAGGGTGGCTACTAAATAAACAGAATAAAACAGGTAGATATCTCCAACTAGATTCGTCGTTTTTAAGTATTGTTGTGTCCTCGAATAGGAAAACTGGTAGGTATGGTCATCCTGTACATTGCACTGCAAGTCAGTCTTTGGAGACCATTCATTCATTCATTCATTCATTGATTTCTTTCACCCAAGCGCTCTGACTCATTTCCACCACAAGAGGGCAGCCATCTCTAAAAAACAAATAGAGCCTTACTCTTAGGAGAAATTTAGGGAGCTGTGCTAGGACAAAGGCATTCAGCAGCCTGCCTCGTAAAAAGAGATCCTGCGATGGGCAATACTAAAATGGAATAGAGTATTCAGAAGTGCCAATTTTACCTCAGATTCTTGACTATGGAGGATTATTCTGTAAACAAAGTTTCCATTTCTGATGCTATAAAGGCCTAAAGCTGCAAGACATCCCGATGTCATCGCCAGAGATTTATTTTTCTTTTTCTCTTGGGGTGCTTCCAACAGCTATCAGCTTTCCTTTACTCTTTAAAAACTATGTACTGATCTAAGTCTCATATACGTTTTGTTTTTTAAATCTCACTGATGACAGGAACAATTGTTAACTTCTCAGTTAAGCTTGATAAAAAAAATAGGGAAGGAAATAGTTTTAGAAGTACAATAAACACTTTTTGACTTAAGCGTCCCTGAGTACAATATAATTTATTGCCTACTTGTTTAACCTCCAAATGATTCAGGCGGACAGTCAACTTCTTTAGTTCTTTATTTTCAAGTAGCTTGTTCCTGAATATTTTGCACCCCTTTTCTTTTTCTTTTTTTTTTTTTCCTAGTAAACCGACTTCCTCCAAAATACCTTACTTGACCTTTATACCTTCAGAAACAACGAGTGCCTAATTCCCCCTCTGTGGGTTGCTAATCCGATTTATGTGAGCGGAACCTAGAATTATTTTAGTTTCCTAACCAAAAAAAAAAAAAAAACACGCATGGATAACAGATTACTCTTAGATCCCGCACCTGACTTCTCTCTGGTCTTTCTGCTGGAAGGCAGGAAGACTACCTTGTAAATGAACCTGATTTTGGAGATCAGGCCTTTTTTCAGAATTTTCTGGCCCTTGGCTTCAAGGGTCATTTGGGGAATCCGTGGTGCTACCCGTGTGTGCTGGAATCCTGGCAGGAACCTAAAGCCTCGGCCCTAGACTCAAGTAGCAGCTGCTTTTGGGCGATATTTGAGCTGAAGAGGACAAGTGACTGTTGGGGACGAGGAGGAAGGGATGTTGGGGCAGAAGGTTCTAAGATCTCAAATCGGAATTGTCTTGTATGCCTAGTTCACGCTGTGCATCATTCTACTGTCCTCTGAGCTTCTAATTGCTGGCCCCTGAGCTGGGCGAGATAAATATCGCAGCACGAAGTGATTGCTACCATAAAAAAGAAATAAAATCCTTCTCATCCGCTCTTCAAGCCGCCATACACACAGCCCAAGTTGCACTTGTCATATATAGCAGGGTGACACCCATTTCACATACATAGACTAATTTATAGAAACGCCGCTTTTGCGTATGTTTACATATTAGAATATATATAAGCATATGGGCATGTATCTATATTTTGCATACCTATACGAATATAAAGAGGTGTACATTTATATAAATATAAATGTTTATATAAAATAAAACGTGTACGCACACATTTACATATGTAAATACATATATTTCCGTGCGTGTTAAGGTTTAAATAACAGTTTCCAGCCTCTCCCCTCCCCCACAAACACACACAGACACACACACACACACACACACACACGCTCGCTCACTCCCAGGCAACACTGAAGTGTCTATGCCATGCCTATGCCAAGATGCCCTGTAACTTGGCTGAGTTTTGGTTGTTGCTGTTGTTTTTTTAATCGCCTATTACCGAAAAACTTCAAATTTAAAGTTGAATAACGGGCCCCGTGGGAGAGAACCAGGGGCTCGAGCATTTCGCCCTCGGAGTCTCCGCGAGGGCCCAGCGTTCCCGTTCCTTTCCCCTCTGAGGGCGGGGAGTGGAGGCGCACGCGCCCCCCTCGGCGGCCGCGCTGCCTCCGCCCTCGGCCCCACCCCGCCGCGGCTGCCCCGGCGCGCCGTCCACACCCCTGTGCGCTGCTCCCGCCCGCTCGGGGATCCCCAGCCAGCGCAGCCGAGGGGGGAGGTGTTCGGCCGCGGCCCGGAGGGAGCCGGCAGGCGGCGTCCTTTAAAAGCCGCGAGCGCCGCGCCACGGCGCCGCCGCCGCCGCCGCCGCCGCCGGAGTCCTCGCCCAGCCGCGCCGCGCTGCGCCCGGCTCGCGCTGCGCCCGCCGCTCGGCTTCCCACACCCCGCCGGGGATTGGCCGCCACCGCCGGACATCAGCCGCCGCAGCCGATCCGAACGCCTTCGGGGACGTGCGCCGCGAGGATCACTGGGTGCTCGGAGGCATCCCCGCGCCGCAGAGCCCGCGCGGGCTGGAGCGCCCGGCCGTGCGCGCTACAGTGCCGTGGCCTCGGCTGTCCGGGCCGCACCGGAGCCGCGGACGGGCGCGCAGAAGGCTGGGGAGCCAGGAGCGGAGCTCGAGCGCCGCGATGCCGAGCACTGCCCGCCGGGGTTCGGGGGCCCGGGACTCGCCGGCCGAGGTGTGATCAGACCCCAGGCTGGCCACAAAGCGCAAGGCAGCTTGGCCCGGGGGGCTAGGAGAGCGAGAAAAGAGCGCAGCCACCCGCCTCGGCAGCCCGGGACTCTGCTCGATTCGCCGGAGAATGCGCCCGAGGACGACGGGGCGCCGGAGCCGTGGTGTTTTCAGCGGGCGAGCGTGAATGGGGGTGCGCTGGAGTAAGGCAGAGTGATGCGGGGGGGCAACTCGCCTGGCACCGAGATCGCCGCTGCCGCTGCGCCCCTCCCCGGACCCGGCGTCGACCAGGATGGCTGCCCCGAGTCATGGGCCGCGGCGGAGCTAGCGAGGAGCGCCCGACACTCCTCCCCCGCGTCCCGGAGTCGGCCCCGCGCGGGGCCACGCGTCCTGCGGGCGCTGATTCCTAAGGACGACAACAGCACCAGCTTTTCACTTCTCCCTTCCCTTCCTTGCCCCGCACTCCTCCCCCTGCTCGCTGTTGTTGTGTGTCAGCACTTGGCTGGAGACTTCTTGAACTTGCAGGCAGAATAATTTGCGCTCCCCACTTCGCCGGTGCCTCTGCCCCAGCGGGGACGGCCTTGTCGCCTCCGAGCCCCGCCGCCGCTCCACTCTTCTGCCGGGCCGGACCTCTAGACGCCGTTCCCAGCGCGGGGAGGGAGACTGACCGGCCGGCGCCCGGGAGGAGGAGGCAAAGGAAGGGAGCGGACACCCGACCCCCGCGCCAGGTTCTTTGGCCAGAGTTTTTTCCATGTGGAGGCTCTTTCAATGGACGTGCCCCCGCGTGCTTCTTAGACGGTCTGCGGTCTCCTAAAGGTAGAGGACGCGGTCCCGGGCGGAGGACGGGGGGTGGGCGCGGGGCTGGGCGCGGGGCCGCCGCGGCTGAGCGCCTCCCCAGGCCGGACTAGACCGGACATAAACAGACCCCCTTCAGGTCCACGTGCAGCCGAACCCCTGCCGGGGGTGCTCCAATCCAACCGCTTCTGGCGACCATCCAGCGTTGCCTGCGTGACCCGCTCTCTTCCGCCCCTCGTTTCTCCTTTCTGTTCGGTGTATAATTAGGGCTGTTAACGCTAAGATGATTAAAAAAAAAAAAGAAAGAAAAGAAATCCCTTAGACTGGCCCCTGGGTTTCACCCGTTAGCTGCCAACCTGTACGCCCTGCCATGATGATTCCTTCTCCCTTCTCCAAGTTTTTCCGAGAGATCTCTCTACTGGGAGCCACGTCCCATTTAGGAAAGCAGTGGAAGCTGGGGGTTCTCCCTGTTTCTTTCCGGAAAGCGAGGGGGGCAGTACTTCGGTGCCTCCTTGTACTGCATTTTCAACATCTGACACGTGAAGTAATAGATATTAGCCCTTTACGTAATCCCAGGGAGATGGCCTGTGTGTCTTGACTGCACTAAGGGTGTGCGGGGCTTGAGGTCGTTTGTCCTGACACCCTGAGGCTAGGGGCGTGGGCCATAAGTTTCAAGCGGCGTTCGAAAGTCTTGGCCTTGAATGTACAGGGTCTAGAAGTTATAGACTGTGTATCAGGAAGTTGTATACAGTGCCTCTAAGGAAGTCACATGCAGCATTTGTTCGTGTTTATAAGCAAGCGAGCGCTGGGCTGTGTTTGGGATCGTTTAGTAGGTACAGGGTGGCAGACCAAGGGGTGGTTTCCTCAGGTTCCCTGTGCCGGCTGTCAATGCGGGTGTCGCCATAAAGAGGGGAGCAAAATCTCAAATCAGATGACAGCTGGATTGAGAGTGGAATGGGAGGAGTAAGGCATCTGGCTCAGGAACTAGGGACGCTCCATTCCCTCAAACGTCCGCGCTTCAGCCCCTCTGACAAAGCCCGGCGAGTGTTGCAAGCCAGGTGGGCACCCTGGAGAAAGAGGCAGCCGGGTCGAGCGGGGAGCCAGGGCAGCGGGAGTGAGGGAGAGGGTTGGGCGGGGAACTCGGTGACTCACGTCGGTCCTGTCCGCAGGTCGACCATGGTGGCCGGGACCCGCTGTCTTCTAGCGTTGCTGCTTCCCCAGGTCCTCCTGGGCGGCGCGGCCGGCCTCATTCCTGAGCTGGCCCGCAGGAAGTTCGCGGCGGCGTGGGGCCGTTCCTCATCCCAGCCCTCGGACGACGTCCTGAGCGAGTTCGAGTTGC
Source organism: Elephas maximus indicus (assembly GCF_024166365.1). Taxonomy (NCBI): domain Eukaryota; kingdom Metazoa; phylum Chordata; class Mammalia; order Proboscidea; family Elephantidae; genus Elephas; species Elephas maximus. The sequence continues at coordinate 45,263,487 of NC_064843.1, forward strand.
GGCTGCTCAGTATGTTCGGCCTGAAGCAGAGACCCACCCCCAGCAGGGACGCCGTGGTGCCCCCCTACATGCTGGACTTGTACCGCCGGCACTCAGGCCAGCCGGGCGCGCGCACCCCGGACCAGCGGCTGGAAAAGGCAGCCAGCCGCGCCAACACGGTGCGCAGCTTCCACCACGAAGGTGAGGCTTGGAACAGGGGGTGAGAGCGGGGACCGGGGCGGGAGTCACCCTGCAAAGCCCCTCACTGCAGGGCAGACTGCAGACATTCCTGGAGGGACAGCTTGGCCAGGGCGCAGCAGACGTTTCCACTCTTGCCTCTGTTAACTTTGTAACTTTTCAGATCCAAGTTTTAACGCACTGCTAATGCACTGTGTGTGGAGGGGAGCCAGGGATTCCCCTTTGGTAAATCCGCACCCTTTTCCTGGATTGCAGCCAGAAGGGCGACTCCTCCCCCAGGAACTGGAGGGAAATCAAGTGATGGGGAAGATGAGGGCAAAAGGCTTGCCCCTAGCCAGCTAAACATGCAAGAATTCCATAGGGGAAAAGAGGGAGACTGATTGGGATTTAAATTTGTTTTGAAACCCGGCTCTATCAGTCTGCTTCTCCTGTTTAAGCCAGGGTTTCAGGCTAGACAGAGCCAAAGGAAGAATTTTCAGAGATGGTATTAAAAATCAAAGCCCAGGGCCCCAGAGTCTTTCTAATTTACAGTTTTTGTGCGCCTAGTTTGGAAGATTTTGAATTTCTATCTAATCCCCGTGGGAGATCCATTCCACAATCAATCTTATTGTTTCCACAATGACTTTCTTGTCTTTTGCTTCAGTTGGAGGTAGGCTCAGGGTAGAGAAAGGCAAGCCTTTCAGATAAAAGCTTTTGCAGCAGCTGCCTGTTCTCCTTCGTGTGTATTGAAATGTGGCCTTTTTTTTCCCCTTTTATTATGAATGTGGTTTGTTAAGGTAGGTATTTCTGCACCTTTCCTCAGAAAGGCATTTAGAGGATCTGAAATGTCTTAGAGCAGTTATTGAGAGTTGTCGTACTTAAGTTCTTAGGGCAATTAGTCAAAAATTCTTTTTCCATACTTTTAAATGCCTCTCTGGTTTGATAAATTCTAAATAGAGCACGGATTCCTTCAAATTTTAGAAAAGGGTACGGAGTTGTATATCCCAGAGCAACCACTTGTAGGATATTGGGGGAGCTGGGAATAAAGTTCCCCTTTTCTTACCTTGTCCTACCGAGGAGGTATATTTCAAGTGGAAATCTACACTCAGATACAAACAAATCAGAAATGTCACAGGCAGACATTTTCTCCCCTCGTGAGTTATGACTTATACTCCGGACAGTGGTAAAAAGCCCCAAAGGCAGGTCAGAGAACAAAGTTCCTTCTTCGTAGAGGCATCTGTACATTAAAAAGGCACAGTTGTCATTGAGTCAGTGTCAGCTCACGGTGACCTCTTGTGTGTCACCGTAGAACTGTGCTCCGTGGAGTTTTTAATGGCTGAATTTTTCAGAAGTAGGTCAGCAGAACTCTCTTCCGAGTTGTTGCTGGGTGGACTTGAACCTCCAACCTTGCGGTCAGCAGTAGAGCACAATGTGTGCACCACCCAGGGACTCCCCTCTAGGAAGCAGCTGTGTTGATGATCAGTTCATTTCCAAACACATTTTGAAGTGACGCGCTTTCTGCTAGCAGAAATCAGAGATTTGCAAAGCAATGAGATCTCATCATTTCACCAACTGAGAGCAGAAGTCTGGCACGTGCAGAAATGTTGTCATTTGTGTATGTTCTGTCACCCTTGCCCTAGGATTGTTATAGATCCAGTCATCTTTCCTAGCTGATGCTGATCAGAAGAGTTTTTTCTGGAGAGGAAAGTAACAAGAATAGCTGTTGAGCTGCTTCCTGGAAATTTAACATGGAAATCTTAAACCGAAATTTCTTATCGTTATCTTTAAGACCAGAAAGGTTCTGTGTGCCTCTTATAATGGAAAAGGAAAATCGTTTAAGTCACTCGACAGTTAAAAACACCCACTGCATGGGGATTTGCCAGCGCAGTCTGCATGTTTCTCAGTCTTCCTCCAGAAGTGGCTTGATCAGAGTGAAACAGGCTACAAATTATTTGAGAGTGTTATTTCACTTTAAACAGCATGCTTGACTTTATAAGAATTTATATCTTTGAAAGTGTGAATGGTCCATACTCACAGCACGGAAGTTACCAACTTGCTTAAAATCAACTTATAATAAGCTCAGATCCTTGTCTAATGGGATGACAGAAAAACTGTCATTTTTGCCCCAATTTCAAAAACTCCGTTTTTTTTTTCTTGATGTGTAGTATATCCTTCATTAGATTGCAGATAGTGCTTTTTGAAGGTCATTTTGTTGTTGTAGCCCAGAATTTGAGTTTTACGAATACCTTTATGCCATGCATCCCACTAAAAAAAACTTACTAAACCATGGGATTATGAGTATTTGCTCAGGAACAGCATTTGGTTTACATCACGTTAATGACATTTGTTTGGTAAAGGACCCCGTTCAGTACGGGTCCTGCCAAATGTCTTTATGCTCTTCTGTGAGATCAGAGCACAGAAGGACCACATGTTTGTTCTCCAGTCTCTGAAGGACAGTCTTCCTTCTGCGTGAGGTAGCCGAATTTTTATTTTCCTCTGTGACTAAAGCTGGTTAAGTGCTACGGCTGCTAACTAAGAGGTCGGCAGTTCAAACCCGCCAGGCGCTCCTTGGAAACTCTATGTGGCAGTTCTACCCTGTCCTATAGGGTCGCTATGAGTCGGAATCGACTTGATGGCAGTGGGTTTGGTTTTTGGTTTATAACTAAAGCTTTCAGATAGGGATTAACCCTGTACCCACAAATTTGATTCTTGAAAATATCCATGTAATAGGAAAGCCTAAGAAATAGTCATTGTCGTGTGGAGGAGAACTTGGGCCACAAATTCCCAGTGCACCCGAAGGATTTGGATGCATAGATCCCCGAAACCAGTACTTTGCTGGTGTGCTTTCTTAGACCCGCAGGTGTTTCAGTGTGATTTCCCACAAGCCCGTGGAGGGGAACGGTCCTTCTACTTGGAAATGCTCATTGGGGTTGAGGCTTATTAATTATTTCTTGGCACTAACATTTTCTGTTCCACCTATTTTGTAGTGGTACCCCCCTACATTCTCTCTTGATCTTTCTTGTTGAATTATTTTTGTCTTGTAGACTTGCCCTTTGCGTATTTCACTAAGCAGCCAGATGATAATGAGAGGGCCCTTGACCATTTCACAGGTAATCAGAGTGAAGTGTGCAGAGGCCGAATCAGCTTTAGTGATGCTGACCATGCTCTTTTAGTTGCCACTTCCTTTGTTTCTTTTTGAAAGAAGCCTGATTCTTTTTAGCCCTTAGGATTTTATCTTTCTCCTTGATGTATCAATTCTCTATTATTTTATATTTGAGAATTCTAAGCCGCTTTTTAGGGCAGTGATTTCTAACCTTACTGACTCTGCAGAACACCCCCAGATGTTGTGGTTGTTACTGTTTTAATCGATGTTTTCTGCCCAAAGAATGTCGCAAAATTCTCAAAATATAATAATTCACTTTTTGCTGAAACCCTGCATACCCTAGAACAGAAAAAAAAAAGTTGCTGTCGAGTTAAGTTTAACTCACAGTGACCCCATGTGTGTCAGAGTAGAACTGTGTTGCATAGGGTTTTCAATGGCTGATTTTTTAGAAGATTGCCAGGATTTTCTTCTGAGGTACCTCTGGGTGGACTCAAAACTCTAACCTTTTGGTTAGCATCCAAGTATGTTAACCATTTGTACCACCCAGAGACTTCTTAGGACAAAAAGGAGCCACAATATATCAGTGGTTCAAAACAAGATAGACATGTCCTAGTAGGCCTTGTCTGTCTTACTTTTCTGCCCATTTAGTTCTGTCTGCTGATTCCACTATACTTGGGTAGTATATTTCCATCCCTTTAATTGGGGCAGGACACACCCCACATTCTATTGCGTGTGAATGTGTTCCCTGATGGTGGAGACTTCTGCTTGAGTTTTTGACTCCTCCTTTTTTTTTTTTTTCCCATTAGGTGATACTGTCTGGTGCTTAGAAGCCAGGCATTTGTTACACTCTTCATTGCTCTGCTGTTTATTTACTAGCTCTGTGACCCTAGGCAAGTTCCTTAAATTCTCTGAGCTCTTTCATTTAAAAAACAGATAATGATAGCTCTGCTGTAGTTGGTTTGTTGTGTGATAATTCATAGAAAGCTGTTAGTGCCAGACCTGGGACGTAGAAACCATTCAGTGAGAAACATTAGCTGTCATCATCATTCTGATTTTTTTTTTTAATGTCATATTCTATCCTTGTCTAGGGAAAGAGGAAGACAAAGGACGTAGGCTGGCTAATCTAGATAAAGATTGAGAAAATGCAGCCCTGTCTTTTGGATTTTTTGAGGTAGATAAATAATTGACAGAGTGTGGATGATTAAGACTTCACTTTTGGAGGAGAGTATAAATGTCATTGTCACCTTACTTTTCTTTCCCACATTTTTGTAGACAGCTTCATTCATTTGCTTAAGAACTTCGAGACTCAGGAACTCAGGTATAAGATAGGCCAGACTCTTTAAGTCTGCTGGCAAATTTGGCTTATCCAGCAAGGGATATTCACAGACCATTAGCAACTGTAAAAGTCTCCAAAAATTTTTATGTGCTGAGGCTCAGTGTTCCATATTTTCAGAATCCTCCTTGCTAAGATAATTTGCAGAAGTTGTTTTTTTTGTTTGCTTTGCTTTTTGTTCCACAAATGGTGTGCATGTGTTGTGTGTTTATGGATAACATTTTTTCTCTTTTCTTTATGTATTTACATTTAGAGTACTTGTTGCAACTGTGATTTCTCTGGGTGCTTTCATTACTGTAGCTCTGCAGCAAATGTCCGGGATAATTTTCCTTTCCTTCCTCTACTTTTAAAGAAAAGCGGATGTTCTTAGGTGTTCTGGTATCAGAAGTCAGTAGCTCAGGTGCAGGTCAGGCTTTGGGGTCATTAAAATCTGGGGACACTGCTGATTTTCACCTTACTTCCTTTTCCTCTGGAGCCCTGGTGGTACAGTAGGTAAGAGCTCAGCCGCTAACCAAAAGGTTGGCAGTTCAAAAATTCCCGCCACTGCTTGGAAACCCTGTGGGGCAGTTCTACTTTGTCCTATAGGGTCGCTAGGAGTCGGAATTGACTCCATGGCAACGGGTTTGGGTTTTTGGTCCTTTTCCTTTGGTGGCTGTTGGCTTCTCTGCTGAAAGAATCCTTCCAGCAGAAACACCACGGGGCTCTCAAGAAGAGGGAAAGGAACGTTAGGCGCGACCCTTGATGGAGTCACCAAGTTAACCAGTAGCTGTCAAGTTGATTCTGACTCACGGTGAACTCCACGTGTGTCAGAGTAGAACTGGGCTCCACAGGCTTTTCACTGGCTTTTTTTTTTTTTTTTTGGCGGGGGGGGGGAGGGAAGGAAGTAGATCACCAAAACTTTCTTCTGAGGTGCCTCTGGGTGGACTTGAACCTCCAACTTTAAAACGTGTTGACTATTTGCACCACCCAGGACTTTCTGGTTAGATTGGTGGAGGGTTATTTTAATAAAAGTGCCTGGTGGAATGGAGTTTAGGACGGATTAGAACACTAAAGATGTGGATTGTCAGGTAGGAGGGGATGATGGGGGCTCATTTCTTGGCCTGGTAGTCTCCACGCGTAAGTAGAAGAGATTCAGGAACAACCTTCTGATCTGAGCCCTTCGCTGCCCACCCGTGACCTCAACTTTTGTTCCTTGGCCAAAACTAGTGATTCTACTCATTTTTGTATTATTTGACAAAGGCACTTAAAAATAGCCATTTCAACATGAAGGGTATCCTTTACGACCTTGACATTGAAGCGGTCCATGAGCTAGCAGCATCACATCACCTGGTGGCTTGCTAGAAACGGAGAACCTCAGGCCTTCCGTCAAACCTGCTGGATCCCAATCCATGATGGAGGGTTTAAAGTTGCCTTGGTGGTACCTGGCACACCTTACAGTCTGAGAGGCACTGCATTAAAACAGTGCTCCAGAATTTGGTATGTTTCCTCTTGAAACGGGTGCTGATGATGACTTTTGTTTTTGATGATAAAGTTTTACAGCTAGAACTTTTGAATGAAGGATCTGACACTTTGGTAAGGTATCTGGATTCTGTGACGAACTTATAGCTGTTTGTCTTTAGGAGAAATACAACCACAAAATTAATGAAAGCATAGTCTCTACTTATGATGATGACGTGGAACTGTGGCAAAATAGATTTCCTTAAGAACTTAGGTCGGGATCCTTAATGACGTAGGTATATATGTATATATTTTTAACAGTGAAATGACAGGATGTGGTAAAACTTGTTGATAGCTGCTGTGGAGTCAATTCCAACTCACGGCGACCCCCTGTGTGTAGAGTAAAACTGCTCCATGGGGTTTTCAAGGCAGTGAGCTTTCACAAGCAGATCGCCAGGCCTGTCTTCCAAGGTGCCTCTGAGTGGGTTCAGATTGCCAACCTTTTGGCTAGTTGTCGAGTGCTCAACTGTTTGCACCACCCAGGGACTGACTCCCTGTGGTAAAACTAGAAGAAAATAAACTAAAATATCTCAAATCCTATTGCCTTTTACCACGAATTTAATTATGAGGTTGTATCTTCGATTTGCAGGCTTTAACAGCCATTCAAAATGCTAATGTTTTTCTTTGCTCCTTAAAGTTGAAGTTCATTCAGGGATCTTAATCTTCAATCGCAATTTTGAAATAACAGTAATAAATACGGAATGACTATTCTGAAATAGAATGGGGTTCTTCCTTATATCATGACTATCATAATATTTTTGTAAATTTCTGAGTTTTGTATCTGTCCTGCACCTATTATGTTCTTAACTATGGTTTCTTAAAAAAAAAAAGAGAGAAGAAAACCAGAAGATAGCTATTTTTTTTTTTTCCTTCTGCAAAAGCATCTAAAATGAGATTTTGATGATTGAGGTCATAAGGAGGTGAGAGAACAGGCAACAGTTGGGAAGCTATTTTCTCACAATTGTTTGGCTTTAATTACTATAGTCCCCTGGTACTGCTCCTACGTTTCCAAAGAAGTAGATCCCTATAAATGTCCCTGTCTCTGGACTTTGGAATAAAATAGTAGGGTGTGCTTTGCAGAATGTCATCGTTTCTGTTGAGTTGCAGAGTCTTTAATTAGGAAACTGAAATCTGTCTATCGAGATTTGTAAATAATCTGAATTGCAGAGTGATGTTTTAGAATAGTGCTTAAGGGATGGACATTAAAGCCTTTCTTTTTTTTTTTTTTTGTTAAGAAATGCAATCATTTCCTCAAATCCTCACTCATTAGACCTCTGCTAACTACAGTGCTGAAGTTTTTTGTTGTTCTTTTCCCTTAAGTCTGAATTCCGGAGAAATGCTTCACCATTTCCGCCATTATTGTAGCCACCTGGAAGCAGAATTCAAAAGCGTTACAGTGATTCAGGAAATTTTGTTTCAGGCTGGGCACGTCGACGTGAACAGATAGAAGAGGGAGCCTCCTGTATTTATGGGGGACCTTTTTTTCTGGTTGCCAGCTTTTCATGGGTTACATCACACCTGGAAATGAGGTTTAAAAATTCACATAGAGTCAGATGGTCGTTACTTAATCTCACCAAATGATTTTTTTTCTTTTTGTACCATCTTAGAATCTTTGGAAGAACTTCCAGAAACAAGTGGGAAAACAGCCCGGCGATTCTTCTTTAACTTGACATCTATCCCCACCGAGGAGTTTATCACGTCAGCAGAGCTTCAGGTTTTTCGGGAACAGGTGCAGGAAGCTTTGGGAAACAACAGCAGTTTCCATCACCGAATTAATATTTATGAAATTATAAAACCTGCACCCACCAACTCGAAATTCCCTGTGATCAGACTTTTGGACACCAGGCTGGTGAATCAGAATGCAAGCAGGTGGGAAAGCTTCGATGTCACGCCCGCTGTGATGCGGTGGACCACACAGGGCCACGTCAATCATGGCTTCGTGGTGGAAGTGACCCACTTAGAGGAGAATCAGGGTGTCTCCAAGAGGCACGTCAGGATTAGCAGGTCTTTGCACCAAGATGAAGACAGCTGGTCACAGATAAGGCCGTTGCTAGTAACGTTTGGCCACGATGGAAAAGGACATCCTCTCCACAAAAGAGAAAAGCGTCAGGCGAAACACAAACAGCGGAAACGCCTTAAGTCCAGTTGTAAGAGACACCCTTTGTACGTGGACTTCAGTGACGTGGGGTGGAATGACTGGATTGTGGCACCGCCGGGGTATCACGCCTTTTACTGCCATGGGGAATGCCCTTTCCCCCTGGCCGATCACCTGAACTCCACTAATCACGCCATCGTTCAGACGTTGGTCAATTCAGTTAACTCTAAGATTCCTAAGGCGTGCTGTGTTCCAACAGAACTCAGTGCTATCTCCATGCTGTACCTTGATGAGAATGAAAAGGTTGTATTAAAGAACTATCAGGACATGGTTGTGGAGGGATGTGGGTGTCGTTAGCACAGCAAAGTCATATATATATATGCGTGTATATATATACACACATATACACATATATGTGTGTATATATATATTTTAGAAAAATGCAAAAAAAAGTTGACACTTTAATATTTCCCAATGAAGACTTTATTTATGGAATGGAATGGAAAAAAAAAAAAAAAACAGCTATTTTGAAAATATATTTATATCTACGAAAAGAAGTTGGGAAAATAAATATTTTAATCAGAGAATTATTCCTTAAAGATTTAAAATGTATTTAGTTGTACATTTTATATGGGTTCAACCCCAGCACATGAAGTATAATGGTCAGATTTATTTTGTATTTATTTACTATTATAACCACTTTTTAGGAGAAAAAAATAGCTAATTTGTATTTATATGTAATCAAAAGAAGTATCGGGTTTGTACATAATTTTCCAAAAACTGTAGTTATTTTCAGTTGTGTGTATTTAAGATGAAAAGTCTACATGGAAGGTTACTCGGGCAAAGTGCTTAGCACGTTTGCTTTTTTGCTGTGCTACTGTTAAGGTCACAAGTTCAAGTCCAGAAAAAAAAAAAGTGGATAATCCGCTCTGCTGACTTTCAAGATTATTTTATTATTCAATTCTCAGGAATGTTGCAGAGTGGTTGTCCAGTCCCCGAGAACTCACGTTGTCATTAGGTGGAATATTTGGATAAGAACCAGTCATTGCTGATCTAATAGGAATACCATGCCCCCACCCCCTTTAATTTGCAGAAAGAATAAAGCAGGGCCAATAGAAATAATTAGGAAAATGATGAATCTGCAGGAAAGTGAATGCTGGTTTTGTTGTACCTCTTTCCTGAACTAGTGATCCCTTCAAAGGGCCTGGTCTGGCCGAACTATTAAATAAAACGTAAGATTTCTTCATTATTGATATTGTGGTCATGTATATTTAAAGTTGATTTCCAGTGGCCCTCAACACGAGGTGGAAATCAATTTGTATTTTACTTTTACCTCATCTGGGACCTCTATGTGCTCAGAAAGACCCAACTTTCTAACTTTACCCAACCCAGCAAAACTGCGTCCATCGTGTTCTCTGCCCACCCCCTATTTTCTGTCCGATCAGCTTGCTTTTCTTTCCAGGGTTATGTGTTTGAACACGTTTCTCCAAATGTTAAACCAATTTCAGATAATAAATATGAGAGCTCTGACGTTTCGTTCTGCAGAGTCCAACCTGGAAGAGAAAACGGTACATTTGTACAGCATTCACAATGATGACCTTGTGTTTGCAGTTTTGCTTCTGAAGTTACTCATTTTGAAAGGGGGTGGGGCAAAGGCAAAGGAATGGTTAGAAATTTGCAAGCAAGTCATATGAGAAGTCATATTTACCCCAGAGGAATTACCAGTGATCTAGGACAGGCAATCCCTGGGTCAGGAACAGGATCCCTCCCTCAGTCTGCCTTTAAGTTGAATTTGGAGGTAAATAGGGACAGGTGCGTTCAGCTCTTACTTAGTCTTCCTTTAGTGCAAGAAAAGCCTGAAAGCCTTTTAAGTGATTTAAAAGTTGCATGTAGAACGAGTGAAGGCAATTGTGATGAAGAATTTGTTACAAATAGGGGTTGGTACAGTCCTTTCAAAGTGAGGGCAACTTTACATAACATTAAAGGGCAAGCACTAATTGTCCCAGGGGACTACTGGTTCCTGGAACCTACTGTAGTTTTCATATGAACCCCTGTGGGGCAGAAAGATTTAAGAGAAAACCAGAATTACAAAACAAAAACCTAGAGAATCCAAAATAAAGTTTCAGAGATGGTATCCCACGCAACAAAAGTTGTTACAGATGCTGTCGAGTCATTTCCGACTCATGGTAACCCTAGGCACAACAGAGAGAAACACTGCCTGGGCCTGCGCCATCCTCACAGTCCTATGCTGTGTTTGAGCCCGTTGTTGCAGCCACTGTGACAGTCCATCTCACTGAAGTTCTTCTTTTTTTCACTGACAACCCCCTAACCAGGAATGATGTCCTTTTCCAGGGACTGATTGGTCCCAACATATCCAAAGTACGGGAGACGAAAGCTCCCTTCTAAGGAGCACTCTGTCTGTACCTCTTCCAAGACAGATTTATTCCTTCTTCTGGCAGTCCATGGTATCTTCAATATTTTTCACCAAATGCTGTAATTCAAATGTAACAGTTCTACTTAGGTCTTATTCATTGTCCAGCTTTCGCATGCATGTAAGGTGATTGAAAATACCGTGGCTTGGCTCAGGTGCACCTTAGTCCTCAAAGTGACGTCTTTGCTTATAACATTTTAAAGAGGTCTTTTGCAGCAGATTTGCCTAACGCAGTATAGTGTTTGATTTCTTGACTGCTGCTCCCATGGGCATTGATTGTGGATCCAAGTAAAATGAAATCATTGACAGCTACAATATTTTCTCTGTTTATCATAATGTTATGTCTCGGTCCAGTTGTGAGGATTTTTGTTTTCTTTATGTTGAGCTGCAATCTATACTGAAGGCTGTGGTCTTCAATCTTCATCAGTTAGTGCTTCAAATCCTCTTCACTTGTAGCAAGCAAGGTTGTGTCGTCTGCAAAATGCAGTCTTCCTTCAATCCTGATGCTATTTTCTTCATATAGTCCAGCTTCTTGGATTATTTTCTCAGTATACAGATTGAATAAGTATGCTGAAAGAATACAACCCTGACACACACCTTTCCTGATTTTAAACGGTGCAGTATCCACTTGTTCTGTTCACATAACTGCCTCTTGGTCTATGTATAGGTTCCTCATGAGCACAACTGTTTTGAAATTCCCATTCTTCATAATGTTATCCATAATTTGTTATGATCCACACCATCCAATGCCTTTGCATAGCCAATAAGACAGAGGTAAATATCTCTCTGATATTCTCTGCTTTCAACCAAGATCCCTCTGACATCAGCAGTGATATCCCTCATTCCACATCCTCTTCTGAATCCAGCTTGAATTTCTGGCAGTTCCTTGTCAGTGTATTGCTGCAACCATTTTTCAATTATCTTCAGTAAATTTTACTTGCCTGTGATGTTAATTATATTGTTTGATAATTTCTGCATTCCATGGATCACCTTTCTTTGGAATGGGCATGAATGTGTATCTCTTCTAGTTTGTCTAGGTAGCTATCTTCCAATTTTCTTGGCATAGATGAGTGGGTGCTTCTAGTATTGCATCTGTTTGTTAAAATATCTCAGTTGGTATTCCGGAGCCTTGTCTTTTGCCAACGCCTTCAGTGCAGCTTGGACTTCTTCCTTCAGTACCATCCATTCTTGGTCATATGCTACCTCCTGAAATGGTTGAACATTGAACAGTTCTTTTTGGTATAGTGACTCTGTATTCCTTCCACTTTCTCTTGATGCTTCCTGGTAGTTGAATTTTTTGCCCTTAGAATCCTTCAGTATTGCCGCTTAAGGCTTGATTTTTTTCTTAGGTTCATTCAAGTTGAGAAATGTCAAGTGTGTTCTTCCCTTTTGGTTTTCCAACTCCAGGTCTTTGCACATGTCATTGCAATACTTTACATTGTCTTCTCGAACCACCCTCCGAAATCTGTTGAGCTCTTTTATTTTGTTTTTTGATTGTGCTTTAAGTGAAAGTTTATAGTTCTAGTTAGTTTCTCATACAAAAATTTATATACACATCGTTATGTGACCCTAGTTGCTTTCCGTATAATGTGACAGTACATTCCTTTCCACGGTGGATTTCCCATGTCCATTCAACCAGCTCCTGCCCATTTTTGCCTTCTTTTGAGGTCTTTTGCTTCAACATTTCTTCCTTTTGTTTTAGCTACTCTGCTTTCAAGAACAAGTTTCAGTCTCTTCTGACATCCATTTGATCTTTTCCTTTTCTGTCTTTAATAGCCTTTTGCTTTCTTCATGTATGATGTCCTTGATGTCATCCCACAACTCTAGTCTTTGGTTATTAGTGTTCAATGCATCAAATTTATTCTTGAGATGGTCTCTTAAGTTCAGGTGAAATACACTCAAGTTCTTACTTTGGCTCTTGTAGACTTCTTTTGATTTTCTTTAGCTTCAACTTGAACTGGCATATGAACATTGATGGTCTGTTGCACAGTGAGCCCCTGGCCTTGTTCTGGCTGATGATATTGAGCTTCTTCATTGTCACTTTCCACAGATATAGTTGATTTGATTCCTGTGTATTCCATCTGGCAAGGTCCACGTGTATAGACACTGTTTATGTTGTTGAAAAAAGGTATTTGCAATGAATAAGTTGTTGGTCTGGCAAAATTCTGTCCTGCAATCTCCCTTGTCATTTCTGTCACCAAGACCCTATTTTCTAACTGTTGATCCTTCTTCTTTGTTTCCAACTTTTGTGTTCTAATCACCAGTAATTATCGGTGTACTTTGGTTGCATCTTTGATCAATTTCAGACTGCAGAAGTTGGTAAAAATCTTTAATTTCTTCATCTTTACATTAGTATTTGGTTCATAAATTTGAATAGTAGTTGTATTAACTGGTCTTCCTTGTAGGCGTATGCAACAGAAGCAACAGTGCCAAAAAAAATTAGAAAGGGAAAGTGTCTGAGATCAGCTTCTACGAGAACATCTGCCAATTGGACTGTAGCCCAAACAGAATGAAGTCAAATTAGGCTGCTCAGAATGAACACTTACCAGTGGCAGGGCTTCTGCCCCAGGTTGAAATCTGACCCAAGGAATGGTTCAGTAGGTGTGCTTATAAGACCAGGGAACCCAGAACTCCCCATATTTTACTGACAGTTTTTTAGGCCAACTTCTAGGATTTTTTGTCACCTTTTGACCCTGGGATTAAATGGTGAGGCCTAGTTCTAATCTCTTTTCCTAGCCCCTGCCTGGTTAATTGGCTGAAAAATAGTGTGTAATGGGACAGACTACAGTCAGGTCTCTTTCCAGGACTTAACTTTTACCATGAACATAGTTACCTTTTGGGGCCTTGAGATTATGTAGATCGTATTTTAAAATGAATGCTGGTTATCTTTCACCCATTCAACTTTTAAAATCTCCTTTTGGCTTTGCTTTATCCCTATACCTATTGCTCGGGCGTAAGTGTCTGCGATGTAATCATTAGAACGAGCCCAGTTTTGGAGGCCTGGGTCCTCTATGTCTTCCAGCCATTCCTCACCCTCTTTCCACGGAGTTATGAGAGACATCTCCAAATTCCCCTAGCTGAGAGTGTGAGAAAATTCCATGCTTTGGCAGTTCCATCCATCAATGCATTTGATTTCTCTGCTTCATTGGTTCTGATTTTCTTGGTTAAAGTTGTTTTCAGTGGTCTCAACTCAAATTTGTTCTCTTGCTTATAATATATATGTGTACATGTAATATATAATACATAATATATAAAAAATACACAAATACATATATTACATATGCATAGGTAGGCATTTTTACTTCAGTTTCAGAATTTTTGTAATAGTTGGTAGTTCTTGGACCCTCTTGGCAGCTCATTTGAGAAAACAATTTTCTTACATGGTACATACGTTTTGGTATTCTTCATTCTGAATAGGAGTCGTACATAACTAGATGACATGAATCGCAAACCTTAAATCTTCAGTCACTGTTCTGCAGGGGTCCTTTGAATCCTTTGAGTTTGCTTTTTTTTTTTAAAAAAACAACATGTTGATTTTAAGCATCATTTTCTAATTTTGCAGATTATCTTTTAAAACAGATTAAATTTTATCATCTGTTTCTGTGCCTGTCTCTGGCTATATGTGCCTCACTGGCAAGGTTTTGGTTTGCTTGGCATCTCCAAGTCACTGGGTCCTCTTCTTGCCTTCAGAAATTGGAAAAGGAAGGACAGACGTTTACAGATTTATCTGTACTTCCATCTTTGTATAACCTCTGCTTCAGTTGCTACTTTCAGTTGTATCTCAAGAGGCCAAGACTGGACAGATTACCTGTAAATCATATGCATTGAGCTACATATTACCTAGATAACCTAAGATTTCCATATCTTGCCCTCAACTTTTGACTGGAGGTGGAGAAATCATCTGTGCAACTCAAAGCACTTTTTAAGTAGCGTATTTCTATTCTAATGATACGTTGTTGTTGTTGTTGTTGTTGTTAGGTGCAGTGGAGTCGTTTCTGACTCATAGCAACCCTATGTACCACAGACTGACAGAACAAAACACTGCCCAGTCCTGCACCATCCTCACAATTGTTGTTATTGAGCCCATTGTTGCAGCCACTGTGTCAGTCCATCTCATTGAGAGTCTTCCTCTCTTTGTCTGACCCTCTACTTTACCAAGCATGATGCCCTTCTCCAGGGACTGACCCTTCTTGACAACATGTCCAAAGTATGTAAGACTCTGTCTCGCCATTCTAATGATAGATTAATGTTAAAAATTCATCTGCTCGATGTTGTGTGTGCCACCCCCCCCAATCTATTATATGGCAAAAGGAATACAGCCTTACATTAAAAATGAAATGATTGTGACATGGATTGGTGATCATGAAGAAGTAAGAATACCCTGCCACTCTTTTCTGTTTTATTTCTTGCAAGGGTAAGATAGGATGCGAAGGTGGGTAAAACGCACGTCAGCTTTCTTCAGCTAGACTGCTTTTCCTCTGCCTTCTGCCTTGCTGACATAAATTACAGCCTATGGCTTTCTCCAGGGCAGAGTTTTCTGACAATTTCTCTGCTCTTCAAACTTCAGAGTGAACTTCCACCTCACTTAGGGGAGCAATGCTCTAAATAAAGCTTCTTAGATTTTTAATGTGCATAGAAATCACCGATGACGCCTGAAGGAAAACAGAAATTTAATGTGTAGATAGATCTCTTGGGAGCCTGCTGTAATGCTGTTTTTATTTCGCTGAGTCTGGGCTGGTGCCCGAGATTCTGCATTTCTAACAAGCTCCCAGGTGAAGCCTTCATTGCTGGTCCAAAGACCTGAGTAGCCAGGCTCAAATAATTATCTTCTTAGTCACAATGCAGAAGTTAGATGACATTTAGGTTCCTCTGTAAGAAGCAGCACTTCCAAAAAAAAAGAAAAGAAAACAATAACCCATATACAGTATCTAGGATGGCATTGGGGTACATTTCACCATATCTGAAATGATGCCCTAGGTTTTTTTTTTTTTTTCCCCAAAGGCATTCTTTTCCCCCATAAGATGACTGGCAATTTTGTGCTCTAGCCACCCTGAGACATGAAAACACTTGGTTGCTTATCTTGTAAAATCTGCTGTGCCTGCTTGCTGGGGCATGCATGCAGTCAGTTTAGTCAAGTACATGTCAGTACATCTATGTGGACGGGGGAGCAGGTGCAAGCCCTTCAAAACGTACTTTAAGAAGTTTAACACTTAAGTCAGTCCACTGAGCTGATCCTGTGTGATGTCGGTGCCAAGCGTCTGAGTTAAAACTTTTCCTTTGAAGGCAGCAAATAGATGTCATACATTTGAAGCATTTGTTTATACTAAAAATGATGGTCGATCTTTTTTTTTTTTGTAAGCTCTAAGAAGGTTCACTGTACAGCACCATTGAGCCTAGAGGGTGGTACGAAGCAGCTTCCAAAGCAGGTATTTGAGGTTTGATTTAATTGATACTGGAATTTCTGATGCTGCCAAGTGAATGGACTCAGGCTACGAAGAGCAAAAGGGATTGCTTTCCCTCTGTAGAAGGGGTTAGCTAAGAAATCACTTTCTGTCTTGACTTAGGGTTGGCACCTCTTTTCTACCCTTTTTTTTTTTTTAAGCAAAATGTCCTACGGGGGTCATTTGTTTAGCACCCTCATTACGCTTCTTAGGAGCACTTTGAAGATTTCTTATAAGCAACTCAGATTTGAATATTTGTCGAAGAAAAGCTTGAATGAATGAATTCCTGAGCTCGAACACACCCTTTGTCTCTCCTTTTTTATGTACGCGAACTCCCAGGGGAAAAAATAATTTGATTTCTTCCTGTCTGGAGGCCAAATGCTGAGTGTAGGACGGCTGATTTTTTATTCACTGGATTTGTCATTTAAGATTCTAAATTTTGAAATGAATCCCTCTGAGATACTTAAGCAATATGCCTGATACTGACGTTAACACCCTGCTTAAAGCTGTGTTTGCCCCACCCCGAGCCTGCCACCTGAGCCCCCCAGCCGAGCCCCCCAAGGCTTCACCAAGAGCGCTTTGCTGCTGAAGCCCATTCTGATGGAGGAGGTCTCTGAACAAACCAGCAGTTTGCTTAGAGCTTTACTGGTAAGGACCAAGATCTCATCTGGACTGCATTTACACTAGGAGCACTTGGCCACAACACTATGAGAGAATAATTATTGAACTATTTTACTGTACAACTATTTCCAAATTGTTGATTTTTTATTGATTTCAGGAGGCAAGCTAATTGCCCCGTGGCAACTTGATGGTAATGTTTAATGAAGATCAGGAAACAGAGTTTATGAAAAGCTTTTGTATAGTAACTGCAAAGTTTCAAGAACTGTTTTATACTTCCTGACAGTGCTGGGCCTAGCTTAATGGTTTGTTTTTATTGCTTAAGAGTGTAAACCTTGCTTTAGCCTGGTGTGTGGAAACTACACCCTCATTCCACATTGCGCATTTTCGCTTTGCTCCTTACTCACTCAGGCTTCCCCTTCCTGCCATCTACAATCCAGACTTTTTCTGTTTTAATTGCCTGCAAATAAGTTTCTATCTTTGCATACTAGGAGTCTTTTCTCAACACCCAAACACACACACACACACACACACACACACACACACACACACATTCATGCATGCAAGAACACACTCATGAAGTTAAGTGTCTGTATTGTTTCACTTTGTTTTGGGTGGAGTTTCTTTTCGGCATTTGGTTGCTAGACAACCAAGCAGACAAAAGTTCAAGATTGAAAAGGCATTTTTAAAGATGCCGAATCTTGCCGGCTGAACTATTTTATCTCCGTCTTTTCTACCGAAGGCTTAGTTTTCTTACCAAGTTACCAGGTGCCTTTTGTCAGGTAGATGGCTGGTAGAAGATTTTTTGAAGTCTAGCCCTTAAAGCATTATCTGTTTGAGAACTTAAGTGTTGTTCCCATTTGCTGGAGCATGCTTCCCACCTGGGTTAACAAAAAACCAGCTTCGTTTCCAAGGGTGTGTTTTAAATCAGTAATAAAGTTCAGCTCCAGCTTCTAGCTGCTTGGATCGTTTCAAGGCAAAGAGATAGAGAAAATGTTGTGTTTTTGGAAGGTAACAAGCAACATTCAGAAACACAAGACTTCAGTTTGAAGGACATTGTCTGTCTCCAGGAAGCTACATTTGTTTTTCAGTAGATGGTGTTGGAAATGTTTAAAAAAATATATTTGTAAAAGCCTATTTTTAAATCAAAGTCATTTAAATTGCTCATTTTCAGCAAGATGTTTCAGGAGCGTGTTATAAGCGCACGATCTTTATGCATCTGCCAAGTTGGACGTGTGCTCACAAGTTTGTCTTGCGTGTATACACAATTTGTAGCTGACATGCTTTCCTCATTCCAGGTCTGCCCTTCTTCCTCGTTCATCTTCTGCAGTGTTGTTTCTCTCTCTGTCCTCTTCGCGGGGTTCCCTCTGTTGGAATTCAGTCAAATCCATGGAAAACTTTACCCACTTGACTGATTCATTTTGGGGCAGGATTTCCTGGCAGGGGGATCAAGCAGGGAGTCCCAAAGTTTGGTCATCATCAGCTGTCATGGAAATTAGGATCTTCTGAAGCCAGTCTGGCCTGTACTTATAAATCTGACAAAATGTTTTTCTATAAAGGAACCTTACTACTGACCTAGAAATTGCTCAATCCCTTGGTTCAACCAGCAAATCTACCATCCTCACCACTGCAGAACAGCACTGTTGATATTATAAGCCCTAGAAATAATTATGCTTAAACCTGAGGGCTGGGAAATAAATCAGGCTGCAAATCTAATGGCAATCAGTGGGTGAACTCATGGAAATAGGAACATAGACCCAGGGGGAAATTCCAGTATTCCCTAATCTCATAGGATTCAGTATATGTTTGCTGCACTGCCTGAGATAACTTGGTTAAACAAAAGAAAATGGGTCCAAAGTGGAAAAATTAGGGGTTGTCATAAAGAAAAAAAAAAAAAAATAGTAAGATCAATATAGTTTTCATAAGCACAGCTGATTTTTAAATACTATCAAAGCACAATAAACCTCTCTTGGATGATGCTACAAAGTATTTTACGTTTGTTAAGAAAGGCTCTGATGTTACTGTTGAGGTCCCCCTCTTTGTTAGACTGCAGGGGAAGAAGAACAGTTCGCTGAAAGAGAGATGAAGGCTAAGAATTCTAGAAGATTTTACCAACAACAGCTGCCCAGAGGAGAATATATCCCTGCCTTGATGGGGAAATTATCTTTGGGAGGTCTTCATATTAGATGTGATGTAAATGAGCTCCTAATCTCACCCTTGTGAACACTCTCCATGCCAAAATATCCCTTTCAATGATGCAGCCAAGTGAGCCTGGCCGAGGGAAGGATGCTCTCTCAATGCCTTTGTTTAACGCACCCTGGTATACTCCCAACTTCACAAGGTACTTTAAGGACATGGCATGAAAAAGCAGAGAGAGTTATAGTAGATATCCCTAAAATACAGTCAGAAGTATTCTCATAGCATGGTGGACAATATCTCAAAGCGCTGACATTCCCAGAGTCAGTAGGACATTGCAAGCATAACAGTGCTGTCCATTTGCTGAGGTTGTTGGCTGCCATCTAGTTGACTCTGACTCATGGTGTCCTGATGTACAACACAACAAAACATCCTGCATCATTCTCATGATCTCCAGCACGTTTGAGCTCATCATTGTGGCTATTGTGCCAATCCATCTCACCAAGGGTCTCTCATACCCTCACTGGTCCTCTGCTTCACCAAACATGGTATACTCCAGTGATTGATTCTGCTTGATGATGCCTTCAAAGCAAGCAAGTTAGACAATATTCTGTTGTGATCCATTAGGTTTTTACACACAGATTAATTTTTGGAAGTAGATACCAGGTTTTTCTTCCTCATCTGTCTTAGCCTAGAAGCTCCGCTGAAACCTGTCCACCATGGGTGACCCTACTGCTGTTTGAAATACCAGTGGCCTAGCTTCCATCATCATAGCAACACACAAGCCACCAAGGTACAACAAACTGACAGTCGGTTGGTGGGCTGTTAATCTAGTGGAGATTAATTAGAGAACTCTTCCAGGAGTGGGTCACAAGTCCATCTATTGTATACAATCTCTAGAAAGTTCATGTGGATGGCAGATTTTCAGCCCCAGTGATATGAAAATAAGAACCACTCTCCATGGCAGCTGTTGCCAAAACAAAACTCTCTGGAAGTCTTCCTACCTAATGTTTCTGGGGGTTTTTGGCCTCTGGGTGTCAAAGGAGCTTGGGACCCATACGGCTGTCCAGTGATGAGGTAGGTTAAGGGGTGGGTTCTTGTTTGGCACACGTAGAAACAGGTAACTTTAATCTTGTCCCCATCACTTACTCAATTCTCAAAAGACACAATTAGAATCTTCCTATACACATTGTTACTACATTCTACCATTCTACCTTCTTTCTCTCTCTATCCCTCTCTTTCTCTTCCTCAAATCAGGATCTTTTGTGGTGATAAGAAATGTGTTGGGGAAAGAGGAACTAGAAAGGCCAACCTTATTGGATACAAAGAGAGAGCGATTTGGTCCTGTGTCATCATAAACCTAGCAGTCTGTGCTGAAGATAGCTTTCTTCCCAGGTGCCAGGTTGGATAAGAACCAAAATCCTGTTGTGCTTCTCCTTCGCCATGGTTATGGGATGGTGTTTTTGGGGAGGAGGGACTCCAAAGAGTTCTGTCATGGAAAATGCTTGTGAAGGGGGAGAAATTGCTTCCTTCCATCCCTCTGGAATGCTGGGGAGAAGGGCCACCCCGGTGGGGTGAGGAGGGATCTGCCTCTCATTGGCCTTCAGCAAAGTGTAAACATGGAGCAGAGTGCTTCTGTTTTGCAGCCAGAAACTGTGATTCATTTGATTTTAATTTTGACATTAGCATTTTTTCTGATGATTCATTGATAATTTCGTAGGGAATTTAAAAGGCTGAAACAGTTATTTACTTTTTAGGAACGCAAAACATACATCAGGTGGAATACATATTTTTTTCCCTGAAATGGTAGATGCCCTAATATGTCGTTTAAAAAAAAAAAAAAAAGGAGCAGGTGTTTCTCCCACCCGCCCAGCTCCCACCCAAGCCCTTACCCCTATGGGTCTTCTCACTAACGTCAGCCAACTCTCAGCTGGTCCGTTTCCTCTTAACATTTCTCGGATCTTGAATTCCTCAGAACACTGCAGTCAAACCTTCCCTCCTGTCACTTAACTCTGATTTTGTTGTGCCATTTGTAAATGAGGGCCCGTCCTTACGCTGTTTGTTTTATGAGTCACAAGAGCGAAGATTCCCACTCAAGTTTCTGCAGATCTTTACGTACAGCTTTACTGATGGTATCAGCGGAGTTCTACTCAATGTGTGAAGAAAGATCTGGGCTGGCACTAGGAGAAGTGATCATTTAAACACACACACTTATTCTCCCTCACTTTCTCATTTTAAATGGGATTGTAAGCTGTAAATTTGCTAAATAAATGAGTTGATATGGTGATGATTGATTGGGGGAGGCGGATCAGACAGAATTAATGAAAAATGTGATAGCTCCAACTTTATCATTGTTGTACCTATGCAGAATATGACCAGTGAATTGGTACTTGGAAGATTAATTGAGTGAATGGATAATCATGATTTTAAATCAGCCTAGCAAGTGTAATTTGTGTCAAGACGTGCTTCTGATATGCCCGAGAGAGTTCTCAGAAGTAGTCTAAATGTTTTCCTTGTGTATTTTATTCTTATGATCAGTGCTAAGGAGGACTTACAGCATCCTAGACATCTGCATAGCCAAGTAGGCCTCACTTTCTATACAACTAACAATTTTAATACCTTGCCCCTCACTAAACCATAATCCACTGGTGTTCTAGTTCTTCTTCCCTCCCTTCCTAAGCAAAGAGGCTGGTGGTACCGGGGATCTTGGGTCTTTCTCCTACCACAGACCCTCGTTCATACCCTTTACTTGCTGTCCTTTCTCACTGATGGACATTTTTAGGAGGACCATGCTGTCCTAGATTTGAGGATATATGTGGACACCAACTAATTCTTCCTGCTCTGCTACCTCCTGGTAACATGTAGGGGATTTTACAGGAGCCTGGACAAGGTTAGATCCTTGGCCTTCCTCATCTTCCGTCTATTCTCTCTGGTTAAACAACTTTGAATTCGGGGAGACTTTATGGCACTCAACTTCGTCCTATAAAAAAAAATAGGACCTGTCTTATTTGCAGGTAGGCAAAATACTTTGCATGGCCCTTTGTGAAAGGTTGACCAATTGAATTTCTGTTTCTACCATTTTGGATCTTTGAACTTTGACACCTCCCAGAAGAAAAGAAAACTATGTTCTAATGACCACCACTCACAGTTCTCCATCTTCTAGAAAGATACATTCGCACTTATCCCTGTACCTTGGGGATATCATGTTTTCTTTTTTTATTTTAATTTTGTCGAACATATACATGGCAGAATGTATACCCATTCACCAATTTCCACATGTACAATTCAATAACACTGGTTACATTCTATACGTTGTGTCACCATTCTCACTATCTCTACTCAAATTGTTTCACCACTGTTGACTTTGACTCACTCTCCCCTGAACTTCTCATCTATACTTTCAAGTTCATGTTGACAGTTTGGTCTCATATAGATAATTATTTAAGAGTACAATGCTCATGGTGAACATTCTTTACTGATTTAGCTAAACAGTTGTTCAATTTAAAGATGACTTCAGGTTTTTTTTTTTTTTTTTCCAGGGGATAATTTGGGTTCATGGTTTGAAGATTTCCTCAGAGCAATAGATTTGGGGGCCCCTCTAGCCTCAGTAGATCCAGTAATTCTGAATTCCATAAGAATTCAAAATTCTGTTCCACATTTCCCCACTTTTGATCAGGATACATCTTTTGAGCCCCTAAGTGTATTAATTTGTTACAAAGCAATACAAAAATAAGGCAGAAGTTATTTGTAGTATTTCAATAAAAAGAAAATTAGTCCCTGGGTGGAACAAATGGTTAAGCACTCAGCTGCTAACCGAAATGTTGATGGTTCCAGTCCACCCTGAGGGGCTTCCAAAGAAAGACCTGGCAATCAATCTACTTGTGAAAAATCAGCTATCAAAATCCTATGGACAAAAGATTTCATAAAAAACCTTAGGGGGCAGTGAGCTTATGTTAATGGGGGAGGAACAGCTCAGAAAAGCAGGGTGAGGATAGTTGCATAACTCAAAGAATGCAGTCAATGTCACTGAATTGTACATGCAGAAACCTGAGTGTATGTTTTGGGTATATTTTCAACAGTAACAAAAATGAATTATTCAACAAACATAAAGTCAAATACTATGAAAATGAGGATCTCACAATTTACAAAGAAAAACATCTCAGCACAAAACAATAAGTGGAAAAATGAAATTGTCAACAACACACATAAAAAGGCATCAAAATGACAACACTAAACACTTACTAATCTGTAATTACGCTGAATATAAATGGACTAAATGCACCAATAAAGAGACAGAGAGTCTTGGACTGGATAAAGAAACACGATCCGTCTATATGCTGCCTACAGGAGACACACCTTAGACTTAGAGACACAAACAAACTAAAACTCAAAGGATGGAAAAAAATATATCAAGGAAACAATAAGCAAAAAAGAAGAGGAGTAGCAATATTAATTTCTGACAAAATAGACTTTAGACTTAAATCCACCACAAAGGATAAAGAAAGACACTACATAATGATAAAAGGGACAATTGATCAGGAAGATATAACCATATTAAATATTTATGCACCCAATGACAGGGCTGCAAGATACATAAATCAAATTTTAACAGAACTGAAAAGTGAGATAGACATCTCCACAATTATAGTAGGAGACTTCAACACACCACTTTCAGAGAAGGACAGGACATCCAGTAAGAAGCTCAGTAGAGACACAGAAGACCTAATTACAACAACCAACTTGACCTCATTGACTTATACAGAACTCTCCACCCAACTGCTGCAAAGTATACTTTTTTTTCTAGCGCACATGGAACATTCTCTAGAATAGACCACATATTAGGTCATAAAACAAACCTTTCCAGAATCCAAAACATCGAAATATTACAAAGCATCTTCTCAGACCACAAGGCAATAAAACTAGAAATCAATAACAGAAAAACTAGGGAAAAGAAATCAAATACTTGGAAACTGAACAATACCCTCCTGAAAAAAGACTGGGTTATAGAAGACATCAAGGAGGGAATAAGGAAATTCATAGAATGCAACGAGAATGAAAACACTTCCTATCAAAACCTCTGGGATACAGCAAAAGCAGTGCTCAGAGGTCAATTTACATCGATAAATGCACACATACAAAAAGAAGAAAGAGCCAAAACCAGAGAACTGTCCTTACAACTTGAGCAAATAGAAAGTGAGCAACAAAAGAATCCATCAGGCGCCAGAAGAAATCAAATAATAAAAATTAGAGCTGAACTAAATGAATTAGAGAACAGAAAAACAATTGAAAGAATTAACAAAGCCAAAAGCTGGTTCTTTGAAAAAATTAACAAAATTGATAAACCATTGGCTAGACTGACTAAAAAAACACAGGAGAGGAAACAAATAACCCGAATAAGAAACGAGAAGGACCACATCACAACAGAACCAAATGAAATTAAAAGAATCATTTCAGATTACTACGAAAAATTGTACTCTAACAAATTTGCAAACCTAGAAGAAATGGATGAATTCCTGGAAAAACACTACCTACCTAAACTAACACATTCAGAAGTAGAACAACTAAATAGACTCATAACAAAAAAAGAGATTGAAACGGTAATCAAAAAACTCCCAAAAACGAAGAGCCCTGGCCCGGACGGCTTCACTGCAGAGTTCTACCAAACTTTCAGAGAAGAGTTAACACCACTACTACTAAAGCTATTTCAAAGCATAGAAAATGATGGAATACTACCCAACTCATTCTATGAAGCCACCATTTCCCTGATACCAAAACCAGGTAAAGACATTACAAAAAAAGAAAAGTACAGACCTATATCCCTCATGAACATAGATGCAAAAATCCTCAACAAAATTCTAGCCAATAGAATTCAACAACATATCAAAAAAATAATTCACCACTATCAAGTGGGATTTATACCAGGTATACAAGGCCGGTTTAATATCAGAAAAACCATTCATGTAATCCACCACATAAATAAAACAAAAGACAAAAACCACATGATCTTATCAATTGATGCAGAAAAGGCATTTGACAAAGTCCAACACCCTTTTATGATAAAAACTCTCACCAAAGTAGGAATTGAAGGAAAATTCCTCAACATAATAAAGGGCATCTTTTTTTTATGCAAAGCCAACAGCCAATATCACTCTAAATGGAGAGAACCTGAAAGCATTTCCCTTGAGAACGGGAACCAGACAAGGATGCCCTTTATCACCGCTCTTATTCAACATTGTGCTAGAAGTCCTAGCCAGGGCAATTAGGCTAGACAAAGAAATAAAGGGCATCCAGATTGGCAAGGAGGAAGTAAAATTATCTCTATTTGCAGATGACATGATCTTATACACAGAAAACCCTAAGGAATCCTCCAGAAAACTACTAAAACTAATAGAAGAGTTTGGCAGAGTCTCAGGATATAAAATAAACATACAAAAATCACTTGGATTCCTCTACATCAACAAAAAGAACACCGAAGAGGAAATAACCAAATCAATACCATTCACAGTAGCCCCCAAGAAGATAAAATACTTAGGAATAAATCTTACCAAGGATGTAAAAGACCTATACAAAGAAAACTACAAAGCTCTACTACAAGAAATTCAAAAGGACATACTTAAGTGGAAAAACATACCCTGCTCATGGATAGGAAGACTTAACATAGTAAAAATGTCTATTCTACCAAAAGCCATCTATACATACAATGCACTTCCAATCCAAATTCCAATGTCATATTTTAAGGGGATAGAGAAACAAATCACCAACTTCATATGGAAGGGAAAGAAGCCCCGGATAAGCAAAGCACTACTGAAAAACAAGAAGAAAGTGGGAGGCCTCATTCTACCTGATTTCAGAACCTATTATACAGCCACAGTAGTCAAAACAGCCTGGTACTGGTACAACAACAGGCACATAGACCAGTGGAACAGAATTGAGAACCCAGATATAAATCCATCCACGTATGAAAAAGCTGATATTTGACAAAGGTCCAGTGTCAGTTAATTGGGGAAAAGATAGTCTTTTTAACAAATGGTGCTGGCATAACTGGATATCCATTTGCAAAAAAATGAAACAGGACCCATACCTCACACCAAGCACAAAAACTAACTCCAAGTGGATCAAAGACCTAAACATAAAGACTAAAACAATAAAGATCATGGAAGAAAAAATAGGGACAACGTTAGGAGCCCTAATACAAGGCATAAACAGAATACAAAACATTACCAAAAATGACGAAGAGAAACCAGATAACTGGGAGCTCCTAAAAATCAAACACCTATGCTCATCTAAAGACTTCACCAAAAGAGTAAAAAGACCACCTACAGACTGGGAAAGAATTTTCAGCTATGACATCTCCGACCAGCACCTGATCTCTAAAATCTAAATGATTCTGTCAAAACTCAACCACAAAAAGACAAACAATCCAATCAAGAAGTGGGCAAAGGATATGAACACACACTTCACTAGAGAAGATATTCAGGCAGCTAACATGAGAAAATGCTCTCGATCATTAGCCATTAGAGGAATGCAAATTAAAACTACGATGAGATTCCATCTCATTCCAACAAGGCTGGCATTAATCCAAAAAACACAAAATAATAAATGTTGGAGAGGCTGCGGAGAGATTGGAACTCTTATACACTGTTGGTGGGAATGTAAAATGGTACAACCACTTTGGAAATCTATCTGGCGTTATCTTAAACAGTTAGAAATAGAACTACCATTCAACCCAGAAATCCCACTCCTCAGAATATACCCTAGAGAAATAAGAGCCTTCACACAAACAGATATATGCACACCCATGTTTACTGCAGCTCTGTTTACAATAGCAAAAAGCTGGAAGCAACCAAGGTGTCCATCAACAGATGAATGGTTAAATAAATTGTGGTATATTCACGCAATGGAATACTACGCATCGATAAAGAACAGTGACAGATCTGTGAAACATTTCATAACATGGAGGAACCTGGAAGGCATTATGCTGAGTGAAATTAGTCAGAGGCAAAAGGACAAATATTGTATAAGACCACTATTATAAGATCTTGAGAAATAGTATAAACTGAGAAGAGCACATACTTTTGTCGTTTTTTACTGATTAATTAGTAGATAAGAACTGCTTTAGGTGAAGGGAAGGACAATACTCAATCCATGGAAGGTCAGCTCAACTGGACTGGACCAAAAGCAAAGAAGTTTCTGGGATAAACTGAAGGCTTCAAAGGTCAGCGGAGCAAGGGCGGGGGTTTGGGGACCATGGTTTAAGGGGACTTCTAAGTCAACTGGCAAAATAATTCTACTATGAAAACATTCTGCATCCCACTTTGAAATGTGGCGTCTGGAGTCTTAAATGCTAACAAGCGGCCACCTAAGATGCATCAATTGGTCTCAACCCACCTGGAGCAAAGGAGAATGAAGAACACCAAGGTCACACGATAACTAAGAGCCCAAGAGACAGAAAGGGCCACATGAACCAGAGACCTACATCATCCTGAGACCCAAAGAACTAGTTGGTGCCCGGCCACAATCGATGACTGCCCTGACAGGGAGCCCAACAGAGAACCCCTGAGGGAGCAGGAGATCAGTGGTATGCAGACCCCAAATTCTCATAAAAAGACCATACTTAATGGTCTGACTGAGACTAGAGGAATCCCGACGGTCATGGTCCCCAAACCTTCTGTTGGCCCAGGACAGGAACCATTCCCAAAAACAACTCATCAGACATGAAAGGGACTGGACAGTGGGTAGGAGAGATGCTGATGAAGAGTGAGCTAATTATATCAGGTGGACACTTGAGACTGTGTTGGCATCTCCTGTCTGGAGGGGGGATGGGAGGATAGAGTGAGTTGGAAGCTGGCAAAATTGTCACGAAAGGAGAGACTGGAAGCACTGACTCATTAGGGGGAGAGCAAGTGGGAGTACGGAGTAAGGTGTATATAAACTTTTATGTGACAGTCTGACTTGATTTGTAAACATTCACTTGAAGCTCAATAAAAGTTAAAAAAAATGAATTATTTTCTACATGTACAATTCAGTGACATTGACTACATTCTCTGAGTTGTGCAACCATCCTTACCCTCCTTTTCTGAGTTGTTCCTCCCCCATTAACATAAGCTCGCTGCCTCCTAAGGTTCCTATCTGATGTTTTGAGTTGCTGCTGTCAATTTGATCCTATATGGATAGATAGTGCTTAGAAGAGCCTAATGCTCAAAGCAGTCCATTTTTTACTAGTTAAGCTAAACTATTGTTTGGTTTTAAGAAGACTCCAGGGATAATTTTGGTTTAAGGTTTAAAGATTATCTCAGGTCAGTAGTTTCAAGGGTTCATCTGCCCTCCATGGCTCCAGGAAGTCTGGAGTCCATAAGAATTTGAAATTTTGTTCTACATTATCCCCCTTTTGATCAGGATTCTTCTAGGCAAACTTTGATCAAACTGTTCAGTAATGGTAGCCTGGCACGATCCAGTACTTCTGGTTTCTTGGAATAGGAGGTAGATGCTCATGGAGGCAATTAGCCACATATTCCATATCCTCCTCTTATTCTTGACTTTTCTTCCTATGTTGCTCCAGGTGAATGTTGTTGTTGTTAGGTGCTTTCAAGTTGATTCTGACTCAGAGCAACCCTATCCACAACAGAACAAAACACAGCCTGGTCCTGCACCATCCTCACGGTTGTTGCTATGCTTGAATCCATTGTTGCAGCCACTGTGTCAATCCATTTCATTAATGGTCTTCTTCTTTTTCCCTGACCCTCTACTTTACCAAGCATGATGTCCTTCTGCAGGGACTAATCTCTTCTGATAACATGTCCAAAGTAAGTGAGACATAGTCTCACCACCTTGCTTCTAAGGAGCATTCTGGTTGTACTTCCTTTCAAGACAGACTTGTTTGTTCTTTTGGCAGTCCATGGTATATTCAATATCCATCTCCAACACCACAATTCAAAGGCAACAATTCTTCTTCAGTCTTCCTTATTCATTTGTCCAGCTTTCACATGCACATGATGCGTTTGAAAACACCATGGTGAATAGGGATGAATTATTGTTTCCGGAATGGCTGCTTGCAAGCTTTTAAGATCCCAGGCACTACACAATGAAGTAGGAGGTAGAGCAGAACCACTAAACACATTATTAGGCTAATTAGCTGGGATGTCCTAGGAAACCATGACCCTAAACCTCCAAGCCAAGGAACTAAAACCCTGAGGTATTCTGTTGTACATAAATAGCCTCAGTAGCTAATTTCTTTTGCTGTTGTAAATATATCTATCATACAACTTTTGCCAGTTCAACTTTTCACAGGTGTACAATTTATTGACACCAATTACAATAATTGCCTGTGCAATCCTACACTTAGTCAATATGTGATTTTTCCATCAACTCTCTCCTGCCCCTGGCAACTACTAATAAACTTTGGTCTCTATACATTTGCCTTTTCTTGTCTTTTTGTATAAGTGAGGTCATATGATATTTGTCCTTTGTGATTGGCTTACTTCACTCAGCGTAATGTTTTAAAGCTCCATCAATACTGTAAAATGTTTCAAGACTTCATTTCTCCTACTGGCTGAGTAGCATTCCATTGTATGTATGTACCACATTTTGTTTATCCATTCATCTTTTGATGGGCATTTAAGTCGTTTCCACTTTTTGGCTATTGTAAATAGTGCTGCAGTGAACATTGGCATACAAGTATCTGTTTGAGTTTCTGTTTTCAAGTCTTTTGGGTATATTCCTAGGAGTGGAATTGCTGGGTTATATGGTAGTTCTGTTTTTAGTTTTTCACAATGGCTGTACCATGTTGCATTCCCACCAGCAATGGATAACGGTTCCAATTTTCCCAAATCTTTACCAACATTTGTTATTTTCTGCTTTTTTTTTTTATCTTAGTCATCCCAGTGGTAGTGAAATGGTATCAAATTGTGGTTTTGATTTACGTATCCCTGATCGTTAATGACGCTGAGCATCTTTTCATGTGTTTAGTGGCCATTTGGATGTCATCTTTGATTGAATGTCTATTGCCCATTTTAAGATTGGGTTATATGTCTTTTTGTTGTTAAGTTGTTGACATTTTATATATATTTTGATTATTAGATTCTTGTAGGATATATGGTTTCCAAAGATATCCTCCCAGTCAGTAGCTTGTATTTTCATTTTTTTGGTAAAGTCTTTTGATGAGCAAAAGTTTTTAATTTTTATGAGGTTTATTTATTTAGCCTTTTGTTTTTTATGTTTTGTTATTGTGTTAGATAATCCATTGTTGAAAGCTAGGTCTGATGGCATTGCCCCTTCTTGTTCTTCTAAGAATTTTATGGTTTTAGTTTGCACATTTAGGTCCTTAATCCATTTTGAATTTCTTTTTGTGTATGGTGTGAGACATGGATCCCGTTTCATTTTTCTGCACATGGAAATCCAATTTTCCCAGCTCCATTTATTGAAGAGATTCTTCTTTCCCTATTTAATGTACTTAGCACTCTTGTCAGAAATCAGTTTAACATTGAAGTGTGGGTTTATTTCTGGACTTTCTGTTCTATTCCATTGGTCTGTGTGTCTACTGTTATGCCAGTACCACCTTGTTTTGATTACCGTAGCTGTATAATATGTTTGAAATCAGGAAGTGTGAGTCCTCCTACTTTGTTCCTCTCTTTCAACACTGTTTTAGCTATTCAGGGCCTCTTGACATTCCATATAAAGTTGAAGATTTGTTTTTCTATTTCTGTAAAAAAGGCTGTTTGAATTTTGATCAGGATTGCATTGAATCTATAGATTGCTTTGGGTAGTATTGACATCTTAACAATATTATGTCTTCCAATCCATGAACATGGAACATCTTTCAATTTATTTAAGTTTTCTTTAATCTTTTTCACTAGCATTTTATAGCTTCCATTGTATAATTTCTTCACATTTCTGGCTTGACTCATTCCTAGGTATTTTATTCTCTTAGATGCTATTGTGAATGGAATTGTTTCCCTAATTTCCCTTTCATATTTCTCATTGGTGGTGTATAGAAATCCAACTTATTTTTGTTTGTTGACCTCATACCTTCAACTTTGTTGAATTTCACTATTAGCTCTAGAATTTTTCTTGTGGACTGTTCGAGATTATCTATATACAGGGTCACATCATCTACAAATATAGTTTTTTTTACATGTTCTTTTCCAATCTGTATACCTTTTGTTTCTTTTTCTTATCTTATTGCTATGACTAGGACTTCTAATACAATTTGAATAGAAGTTGTGAGAATAAGCACCTTTGTCTTGTTCACAATTTCAAGAGGAAAGCTCTGTCTTTCTGTACTAAGTATAATGTTGGCTGTTGGTTTTTCATATTTGTCTTGAATCATATTAAAGAATTTCTCTTCTATTCCAATTTTCTTTTAGGGTTTTCATCAAGAAATGATGTTCATTTTATCAAATGCTTTTCCTGAATCCATTGAGATGATCATGTGGTTCTTTTCCTTTGTTCCATTAATGTGGTGTATTACTTTGATTGATTTTCTAATGTTGAACCATCCTTGCATTCTGGGGATAAATCTCATCTGGTCATGGTGTAGGACTCTTTCAATATGCTGCTAGATTCTGTTCACTAGTGTTTTGTTGAGGAGTTTTGCATTCACGTGCACTGGAGTAGAGTGTACATTGTGCTGTTTTGGGGTAGAGTGTTCTATATGTGTATGTTAGGTCTAGTCGATTTATAATGTCATCCAGGTTTTCTGTTTCTTTGCTTACCTTCTTTCTAGATATTCTGTCCGATATTGAAAGTGGTGTATTGAAGTCTTTAGCTATTATTGTAGTGCTATCTATTTCTCCCTGCAATTCTAGCAATGTTTGCTTCGTATATTTAGGTGCCCTGATGTTGGGTGCATATGTATTTCTGTTTGTTAAATCTTCTTGATTAATGGACATTTTTATCAGTATTTCAATGTTCATCTTTATCTCTTCTGACAGACTTTGTCTTAAAGTCTACTTTGTCTGATATTAAGATTGCCACTCTAGCTCTCTTTTGGTTATTAATTGTTTGGAATATTTTCCCCATCCTTTCACTTTCAACCTATTTCTGTCCTTGGGTTTATGGTGTGTCTCTTTTAAACAGCAGTGTATAGTAGGAATTTTTTTTTTTTTTTTTTTTTTGTCCATTCTGCCACTCTCTGTCTTTTGATTGGAGCATTTAGTCCATTTATATTCACTGTAATTACTGATAAGAAGGGACTTACTTCTACCATTTTGTTATTTGTTTTTTGTGTATCTTAAGCCTTCTTTATCTTTTACCTTTACTACTGCTTGCATTTGTGTTTTGTTGGTTTATTGTAGTGAGCATTTAAATTCCCTCCTCCTTTCTTTTTGAGTTTTTAAGATATTTACTTTGTGGTTACTATGAATGTTGCATTTAAAAGCTTGGATTTATAACATCCTAGGGTAAGTTGGAAAACTTGGTGTTGTAGTGGTTAAGAGTGATGGTCGCTAACCAAAAGGTCAGCAGTTTGAATACACCAGGTGCTCCTTGGAAATCCTATGGGACAGTTCTACTCTGTCTTGTAGGGTTGCTATGAGTCAGAATTGACTTGACAGCAATGGGTTTTGTTTTTTGTTTTTTTATGATAAGTTGGTACCAACTTAACTTCAGTAACATACTAGAAATTCTATTCTACCATTCCTCCCACTCCCACCCATTTTGTTGTTGTTATCATTAATGACATCTTTATATTTTATGTGCCCTGTAATACAATTTTATTCTTGCTTTTTATCTATTTGTTATTAAAAAACATGAGGGTCAAAACAATTAGAATTATTAAGTATGAATACCTATTACTAGCTCTTATACTTGTCCATGCAATTCCCTTTTTTAGGAGCCTTTCTCTTTATGTATGACCTTGAATTATGTTCTAGTGTCTATTCCCTTCCATCTTCAGAATTCCTAGTAGTATATTTTGTACAGCAGATCTGGTGAATATGAACTCATTCAGCTTCTGTTTGTCTGGGAATATTTTAATGTCACCCTTCTTCTTGAAATACAGTTTTGCTGGGTATAGTATTCTCGATTGACAGTTTTTTTCTCTCAGGACTTTAAATCATGCCATCGCCTTCTGGCCTCCAGTGTTTCTGAGGTGAAATTGGCAATTAATATTATTGGGGATCTTAAGTGTGTCTCAAGTCTTCCTTGTCTTTGTCCTCTAGTACTGTTTGCTTTTGTGTTTTGTTGGCTTGTTGTAATGAGCCTTTTTGGTTCCCTTCTCTTTTCCTTTTTTATATATTTTTTAATGTATTTTCTTAGTGGTTACCATGAATATTGCATTTAAAAGCTTGTATTTATAACATTCTAGGGTAAGTTGGTCCAACTTAGCTTCAGTAATGTACTGAATTTCCGAAGAAATTCTATATCCATACCATTTCTCTCCCACCCTTTTTGTTTTTATCACTAATTATGTTTTTAATATTTTATGTGCCCTATAACATAATTTTATCCTTGCCTTTTATATATGGTGTTAAAAAACATGAAGGACAAAACATTTAGCAAAAATGAATTATTAAAAAAAAAAACATGGAACACAGCTCTACTCTGACACACATGTGGTTGCTATGAGTTAGAATCTACTCCATGGTAACTTTTTTTTTTTTTTTAAATAAATCGAGAAAAGTTGGTGGCTTGTATTAGATTTATAGGAAGGGAAATAGAGAAAAATTAATGGCTTTGAGATCTACTTCAGAGGTATTTTTGGCATATTGGCTGATAAATTGGACATGTCAGGGAGCTATAAGAAAGAACTAAGGATGATTTCAAGATTTTCTTTAATTCAACAACTTAGTAAAAAATGGTGCAATATATTGAGGTGGGAAAGAATGAAGTAGGAACAAGTTTCTGGATAAACATCAAAGTTCAATTTTGACATGCTGAATTTGAAATATATGTGAAGTATTCAAATGGTATTGTCAAGTAGGGAGTGGAGTATATGAGACCTGAACTCAGAGGAAAATTCTGGGCTGGAGATACAAATTAGGGATATGTTAGCATATAGATAATACATAAAGTCATAAGGAAAAGGAGCTTAGGACTAAGCTCCAAGGAATGTAGATTTTATAGGTCAAGTAGAGGAGACAGAAGCCAAAAGGAGCCTGA
Organism: Elephas maximus indicus; assembly: GCF_024166365.1. NCBI lineage: Eukaryota > Metazoa > Chordata > Mammalia > Proboscidea > Elephantidae > Elephas > Elephas maximus. Next base: position 45,297,393 of record NC_064843.1, read on the forward strand.
AAGAAGACTGAAAATAGATGGCGGGAAAGAAAGGAGGGAAGCTGTAGAGTGAGTTATCATGAGAACCAAGAAGAGGGCATTGTACAGAAAGGAGGACAGAGTCACAGCGTCGAATGTTTTTGATATACCCGATAAGAGCAAGACAGGGAAGTGTCCATTTGGTTTGTGGTTTTGATTCAAGTGAGCCATTTTACTTTTGTGGGAGAGCAGGAGCCAGGCTGACTCAGGTAGAGTGAATAGAGGCGAAGAAGTTGAGACAGTGAATGTGGATAATTCTTTGAAGAAAATTGTCTGCAAAAGGGAATGGAGCAATAGATCTTGAGAGATCGCTGGGATTAAAGGAAGTTTTTTTGTGTGTGTTTATTTAATGGAAGATATTACTCAGCTGCTAACCAATATGTCAGCAGTTTGAATCTACCAGCTACTCATTGGAAACCCTATATGGCAGTTCTACTCTGTCCTATAGGGTCACTATAAGTCGGAATCAACACGACGGCAGTGGGTTTGGTTTTTTTGGTTTATTGCTTGAAACTAGAAGGAAGAAGAATATGTAGAAGCAGGTCATACAAAAAACTTTTTGTTTTGAAATAATTAAAGACTCATAAAATAAAACAAAACAAAAACAAATATTTTGCTGTTGAGTTAACTCCAACTCATGGCGACTCCGTGCGTTACAGAGTAGCACCTCTCCATAGGTTTTTCTTGGCTGTAATCTTTCTGGAAGCAGATCACCAAGCCTTTCTTCTGTGGCACTGCTGGATGGGTTCAAACTGCCAGGTTTTAAGTTAGTAGTTGAGTGCAAACCATTTGCACCACCCAGGAACGCTTAGGGACCCATAGGAAGTTGCAAAGATAGAGTTCCCCAAGTACCCTTCACAGTTTCCCCCGATGGATACATATTACATAATTGTAGTTTAATATCAAAACCAGGAATTTGACATAGGTACAACATGTGTGTCTATTCCTTTGTCACTTTACCGCATTTGGATTTGTATAATGACCATTGCAATCAAGATACAGACCTGTTCCATCACTCCAAAGACCTCTTTCAGGGTACACCTTTATAGTCACATCCACTCCCCTTCTTTCACCATCTCTAGCTCCTGCAACCACTAATCTGTTTTCAATGTCTGTAATTTTATCATTTAGGGAATGTTAGGTAAATGGAATCATACAGTATGTGACTTTTGAGATTTTTTTTTTTTCACTCAGCTTAATGCCTTTGAGATCCATCCAAACTGTGTGTATCAGTAGTCCGTTCCTTTTTATTGCTGAGCAGTATTCCATGGTATGATGTACCAAAGTTTAAACATTCACCTGTTGAAGAACATCTGGGCTGATTCCAGTTTTTGGCTGTTATGACTAAAACTTCTATGAACCATCAGGTTTTGGTGTGAATGTAAGTTTTCATTTCTCTGGGATAAATCCCCAAGAGTGCAATTGCTTGGTCATCTGGTAAGATCATTTTTGGTTTTGTAAGGAGCTGTCATATACTTTTCCAGAGTGTCTATACCATTTTACATTTACATAACCATGTATGAATGATCTAGTTACTCTGTATTTTTGCCAGCATTTGGTAATGTCATTAATTTTTTATTTAGCTCTGCTAAAAAGTATGTAGTGATATCTTTTATGGCCTTAATTTACATTTTCCTAACAGATAGTGAAGTTGAACATCTTTTCATGTGCTTATTTGCCATCTATATATTCTCTTCAGCTAGATGTCTCTTCATGTCTTCTGCCGATTTTCTAATTGCATTGTATTATTTTGTTTTCTTAATATTAAGTTTTTGAGAATTCTTTGTATTTTCTAGGTATTAGTCCTTTCTCAGTTATGTAGTTTGAAAATATTTTATCCCAGTCTATAGCTTGTTTCTACATCCTCTTAACAGAGTCTTTCATAGAGCAAAATTTTTAATTTTGATGAGGTCCAATTTATGGATTTTTAAAACTGGGTTTTTACTGTCCTGTCTTAGAATTGTTCACAAAGTCCTAGGTCTTGGGATTTTTTCCTATGTTTCCTTCTGGAAGCTTTATGGTTTTACATTTATATCTATGACCTATTTTGAGTTAATTTTTATATAACATGTGAGGTTTAGGCTGAGGTTCATTTTTTTAATCCATGGATATCCAATTACTCCAGCACCATTAGTTGAAAAGACAATCCTTTCTCCACTGAATTACTTTTTATAAATTGCTAAATTCTATTTGCTAATGTATTATTAAGGATTTTTGCAACCATATTCACATTTGATCTGCAGTTTCTTTCCTTCCCTCCTGCCCTCCTGCCTGCCTGCCTGCCCGCTTGCCCGCCCGCCTGCCCTCCTGCCTGCCCTCCTTCCTTCCTTCCCTTCTTCCTTCTTTCCCTCCTCCCTCCCTCATCCCCTCCCTCCTTCCTTCTCACCTTCCTTTCCTCCTTCCTTCCTTCTATTGTGTTTACCCATATTTTTTCTCTTTATATGGACCTCCTTCCCAATGTTACAAGATCCCTTCTTTTCTTCTTTTCTTTCTGTTTGCGTAACTTCCTCTAGCTATTCATTTATAGTAGGTCTGTTGGTAACAAATTCTCTTAGGTTTTCTTTGTCTGAGAATGTGTTGATTTTCCCTTTATTCTTGAAGAATATTTTCACTTAGTACAAGATTCTGGGTTGACAATTATCATTTTCAGCAACTGAAAAATATTGTGCCTCTTCCTTCTGGCTTTCATCATTTCTGTTGAAAAACATACTGACATTTGAACTGTTTTTCCCTTTAAAAAAATTTTTTTTTTTTTTTTATGGGTAAGGTGTCATTTCTTTCTGACTGCCTTCAAGATTCTTTTCTTTGTCTTTAGTTTTCACATGTTTGACTATGATGTGTTTTGGAATAGATTTCTTTGGCTTTTTTTGTTTGTTTGAAGTTTACACAGCTTTTTGATTCTATACACTTGTTTTTTGTCAAGTTCAGGAAAATTTCCACCATTGTTTCTTTGAATACCTTTTCTTCCCCATTCTTTTTCTCTTTTGCTTCTGAGACTCCAGCGATAAGATCTTTTGTTATCGTGCATGTGTCCCTGAGATTCTATTCATTTTTTTTCAGTCTATTTTCTCTCTGTTTTCAGGTTGGGTAATTTTTATTGTTCTGTCTTCAAGTTCATTGACTCTTTCTTCTGCCCTCTCCATTCTGCTGCCGAACTCATACATGAGTTTTTTATATCAGTTATTTTGTATTTTAGTTCCAAAATTTCCATCTGGTTCTTTTTTATATTTTCTATTTCTTTGCTGACACTTTCTATTTATTCCTTCGTTTCCATCACACTTGTAGTTTTTCACTGAAGCAGATTTAAGATGTCTGCTTTAATGTCTTTGTCAGATAATTCTAACGTCTGTACCATCTGGACAGCAACTGTTGATGACTTTTCTAATTCAGTTTGAGTTCCTCCTAGTTCTTTCTAACATAGCAAGTGATTTTTTTAGTTGGAACTTGGACAGTTTGCGTAGTATGTTGTAAGATTCTAGATCTTATTTAAACCTTGTGTTTTAGGACACTTCCTCTAACAGCACTTTGATGGATGAAGGGGGCACTGCTCCGTTACTTCTGGGTGTGGGTAGAATTTCAGGCTCACACATGGCCTCCACTGACACTGTGGGTAAAGGTGAACTTGTTACCAGTGAACACTGGTGAAATCCCGGCTCTCCACTAGACCTCCTCTGACACCATCCCAGTAAATATGCCTCATCACAGCTGGGTGGGGGTAGGTATCCAGGTTCCCTATGTGATCTCCATAACACCACCTGGGTATGCAGGGCTCTGTGTGGCCTGTTACCACTCAGTAGTAGTGAAAGACTTGACTCTCAACTAGGCTTCCTCTGACACACTTCATTGAGGGGACTGAAGCACCTTGTTCCAGCTTGCCGAGGGTAGAAGTCTAGGCTCTCCACCTAGCCTTTCCTGGGAGGTGGGGGTTGCGGCTGCAGTTTTTCTTTTTTTTTCTGTGGTGTTTGGCTGGAGTAGAGTGGTTATTATCTAAATATTTTCTGTCTTGTTAGGCTGCCTGTTTCCTAGCCCCTTGGCCACAGACAGCAAGCTTTCCTTTGTGTGCGTTATGTGTTTCGGGCAGGGGGGTCTGTAACCATTGGTGTTTTGGGATGCCACTTCTTCAGTATCTAGCCTGGGATATATAAAAAAAAAAGGGACCCCAGGTAACTCACCACCTGTTGTTTTTTGGGTCTCAAAGTCCCTAACTGGTCTGCCTTCCTCTCTTCACCTTTCAGGTCTTCTTGTGTTTGTTTTATATATATACTGCCCAGGGTTTTTAGTTGAACTTAGCAGGAGGAAGAGAGAAAAGTATGTCTACTCCATCTTCCTGGAAACGGAAGTCCCAGCAGGTAGGTATTTATGCAATCTCTAATGCCCTTACAGATTTGCCGATCAAAAGGTGATAAATTGTTTCAGTTTTCCAGAGGAAAAAATTGAGACACTTAGAGGTAATTTACCTGATCAAAGTTGTCTAGAAATGCGGCCTTGGCTTGAAGCAAAACCTTGGAATTTAAAACAGTTATTACTTTGTTTTTCCATTTTCTTTCTGTGTTTGTTAGGAAGAAAAAAAAAAAAAAGAGTTACCAAGGAGAAGGCTAAAAGGACTAGTTTCAGGCTTGAGAGCAGTAACTGTTTGAAATTACTGAACTATAACTTTTTAGGGGACTTTACTGAGTTTTGAAATGTTGTCAATTTCCACATGTCGATTATATGATCTTCATTGTTACTTATTTATGTATCATACTGTAAATTAGTGACTTCAATTTCTGAAATTCAAGTTGTAAGGTGCATGTTTTATTAATCATGGTTGCTACATGAATTAAAGACATACATAGAAAAGGGAAAGATAGGGGAAAGGTTCATCACTTTGTAGGTTGTATTACCTTAATCTGAATGCCTTTGGTCCTAAAAATTCTCTAGATTCCTTAGTATTAAGAAAAAAAATTACAGTTTCCTTAAAACCCATTATCTGAAGTTTAGTGTAAAGATTTCTAGTATTGCAAAGGCAATGATAAGCTCAAAGAATTAATGTCCCTAAGCAAAATTTCCAAATTCTGATATATTTCCTCAGAGAGCATTCACAAACCCTCTTTTCCTATTTTAAATTTGCTCATTGATACCACTCTTCAAAAGTTGCTGCATCTAAAATCAGGAGGGGGTAGGAGGTGGGAAAGACTTATTAGCTTGCTTCTTTCTGTGGCCATTTTGATTCATCTAATTCACGGGGGTCAGAGCTGGTATGTGTGGTTATAGGAAGAGGGGGGCAAGAAAACAGCAAGAGTTCTTATAAAATACAAGGGTACCACGGAGGATTGTTGGCAGGGTAAAACAAGGTACGGGTGTGGTCATTGGGAAAACTTGCTTTGCTTCCAGGAAGAGTCTAGATTTTCAACAATCCTGTTGTTACTTAGGAATCCGGGGTTCCACTTTTGCTACCTACTGTTCAGGAATCTATTGGTGTGTCTTTGTTCCTAATCTTCCCACAAACTCAACACAGAAAAAATAGCCCTTTGAAGGCAGCAACTTCTAGGCCCTTGTAGCCATTTTAGCTAAAGAGATTTTTTATGTTGCTAATGTTGTGTTCAGCAATTCCTCTGTAAAAGCACAGCTTCCAACCGGTTTGTTCCAATTTGTACCCCTGCTGAAAACTTGCATTTCTAACAAGTTCCCAGGTAATTTTTGCTAATGTTGCTGGTTAGGAATCAATTCTGAGAACCACTAGTAGAGCAGCGGTTCTCAAAATTTATGGTATGTAAGAATCACCTGGGGATCTTGTTAAAATGTAGATCCTAATCCAGTATGTCTGAGGTGGAAATGCAAATTCCCACTGGAATGAACTGATTTGAAGTCCTGTGTAAAAGTGGCTCAGCTGATGGTTTAGAAGTTGTCTGAGCTCTATCCCTTCACTGCCAGGGATAGCAATGAACCTTGCTTCCTACATTTCCTTTGTCTAAGGCATTGGCTGCATTGATAATTACTGGCGATTGGAGTGTGAAAGTTGGAAACAAAGAAGAAGGATCAGTAGTTGGAAAATATGGCCTTGGTGATAGAAACAATGCCGGAGATCAAATGATAGAATTTTGCAAGACCAATGACTTCTTCATTGCAAATACCTTCTTTCGCCAACATAAACGGTGACTATACACCTCGCCAGATGGAAGGCACAGAAATCAAATTGACTACATCTGTGGAAAGAGACGATGAAAAAGTTCAATATCATCAGTCAGAACAAGGCCAGAGGCCAACTGTGGAACAGGCCATCAATTGTTCATATACAAGTTCAAGCTGAAACTGAAGAAAATCAGAGCAAGTCCACGAGAGCCAAAATATGACTTTGATTATATCCCACCTGAATTTAGAGACCATCTGAAGAATAGATTTGACGCATTGAACACTAGTGATTGAAGACCAGACAAGTTGTGGAATGACATCAAGGACATCATCCATGAAGAAAGCAAGAGGTCACTGAAAAGACAGGAAAGAAAGAAAAGACCAAGATGGATGTCAGAGGAGACTCTGAAACTTGCTCTTGAGCATCGAGCAGCTAAAGCGAAAGGAAAAATTGATGAAGTAAAAGAACTGAACAGAGGATTTCAAAGGGCCTCTCGAGAAGACAAAGTAAAGTATTATAATGACACGTGCAAAGAGCTGGAGATGGAAAACCAAAAGGGAAGAACACGCTCGGCATTTTTCGTGCTGAAAGAACTGAAGAAAAAATTCAAGCCTCAAGTTGCAATAGTAAAGGATTCCACGGGGAAAATATTAAATGATGCAGGAAGTATCAAAAGAAGGAGGAAGGAATACACAGAGTCATTATACCAAAAAAAATTAGTCAATATTCAACCATTTCAAGAGGTGGCATATGATCAGGAACTGATGGTACTGAAGGAAGAAGTCCAAACTGCTCTGAAGGCATTGGCGAAAAACAAGGCTCCAGGAATTGATGGAATATTAACTGAGATGTTTCAACAAACACATGCAGCGCTGGAGGCGCTCACTCATCTATGCCCAGAAATATGGAAGACAGCTTCCTGACCAACTGACTAGAAGAGATCCATATTTACACCTATTCCCAAGAAAGATGATCCAACCGAATGTGGAAATTATAGAACAATATTTTTTTTTATCATTAATATCACACGCCAGCAAAATTTTGCTGAAGGTCATTCAAAAATGGCTACAGCAGTATATTGACAAGGAACTGCCAGAAATTCAGGCCGGTTTCAGAAGAGGATGTGGAACCAGGGATATCATTGCTGATGTCAGATGCATCCTGGCTGAAAGCAGAGAATACCAGAAGGATGTTTACCTGTGTTTTATTCACTATGCAAAGGCATTCGACTGTGTGGATCATAACGAACTATGGGTAACACTGCAAAGAATGGGAATTTCAGAACACTTGATTGTGCTCATGAGGTACCTTTACATAGATCAAGAGGCAGTTGTTTAGACAGAACAAGGGGATACTGATTGGTTTAAAGTCAGGCAAGGTGTGCTTCAGGATTGTATTCTTTCACCATACCCATTTAATCTGTATGCTGAACAAATAATCCGAGAAGCTGGACTATATGAAGAAGAACGGGGCATCAGGATTGGAGGAAGACTCATTAACAACCTGCGTTATGCAGATGACACTATCTTGCTTGCTGAAAGTGAAGAGGCCTTGAAGCACTTACTAATGAAGATCAAAGACCACAGCCTTCAGTACGGATTACACCTCAACATAAACAAAACAAAAATCCTCACAACTGGACCAATGAGCAACACCATGATAAACGGAGAAAAGATTCTAATTGTCAAGGATTTCATTTTACTTGGATCCACAATCAACAGCCACGGAAGCAGCAGTCAAGAAATCAAAAGACGCATTGCATTAGGCAAATCTGCTGCAGAGGACCTCTTCAAAGTGTTGAAGAGCAAAGATGTCACCCTGAAGACTAAGGTGTGCCTGACCCAAACCATGGTATTTTGAATTGCATCATATGCATGTGAAAGCTGGACAATGAATAAGGAAGACCGAAGAAGAGTTGACACCTTTGAATTGTGGTGTTGGCGAAGAATATTGAATATGCCATGGACTGCCAAAAGAACGAACAAATCTGTCTGGGGAGAGGTGCAGCCAGAATGCTTCTTAGAGGCAAGGATGGCGAGACTGTGTCTTACACACTTTGATCGTGTTGTCAGGAGGGATCAGTCCCTGGAGAAGAACATCAAGCTTGGCAGGGCACGGGGTCAGCGGAAAAGAGGAAGACCCTCAGCAAGGTGGATTGACACAGTGGCTGCAACAATGAGCTCAAGCATAACAATGATTGTAAGGATGGCTCAGGACTGGGCAGCATTTCATTCTGTTGTGCATAGGGTCGCTATGAGTTGGAACCGACTCGATGGCACCTAACAACAACAACAAGGCATTGCCCATCTCCTCTTGGGTAAGGGAAGAAGAGATCACAGTATCTGTCTCCTGCTTTCTCTTTTCTTCTTCCCAGGTGCCCTTCTCTCATGATAAAGGGCACCACACAGAAGCTACTTTGATGCAGTAGAAACTTATGTCCTATGAGCTTGGCAGGAGGCAGACTTAGGAATTTAGGAATAACTGAGAAATCTCAGCTACTAGTTTGCAGTCATTTCCAAGAGGCTCATTGTCGCCTCCAAAAAATCCGGCCAGAAGGAATAAATGCATTTTCCCCTGATAAGGAAAGGAGTTTTAGGAAGTGGGAATTGTGGATTAGCCCTTTCACAGGAACTGACTGGGCCCCTGACAAGGCATCTGTGATGGTTAAGATTGTGTGTCACAATACTGGGGAAACCAGCACAACTTGTACAAGGCAAGGTCATGGAAGCTCCATAAAAAAAGACATATCCAAATTCCCTGAGGGACTGAATTACTGGGCTGAGGGCTGTGTGGGCCATAGTCTTGAGGAACATCTAGTTCAACTTACATAACATGGTTTATAAAGAAAATGATCTACGTTCTACTTTGGTGAGTAGCGTCTAGGGTCTTAAAAGCCTGTGAGCAGCCATTTAAGATACTCTGTTGGGAGCAAGGGAGATTGAAGAAAACTAAAGACAGAAGGGAAAGATTAGCCCAAAGAACCAATGGACCACAACTACCACAGCCTTCACCAGACTGAATCTAGTACAACTAGACGGTGCCTGGGTACCACCACCGACTGCTCTGACAGGGGTCACAATAGAGGGTCCCAGAGAGAGCTAGAGAAAAATGTAAAGGAAAATTCCAACTCACAAAAAAAGACCAGACTTACTGGCCTGACAGAGACTGGAGAAATCCCAAGAGTATGGCCCCTGGACACCCTTTTAGCTCCGTAATGAAGTCACTCCTGAGGTTCACCCTTTAGCCAAAGATTAGACAGGCCCATTAAACAAAATGAGACTAAAGGGGCACACCAGCGAAGAGGCGAGGCCTAGAAGGCAGGAGGGGACAGGAAAGCTGGTAATGGGGCACCCAAGATTGAGAAGGGAGAATGTTGACATGTCATGCGGTTGTTAACCAGTGTCATAAAATAATATGTGTACTAGCTGTTTAATGAGAAGCTAGTTTGTTCCGTAAATCTTCATCTAAAGTACAATTAAAAAAAAAAAAAGATTGTGTGTCATCTTGGCTGGGCCATGATTCTCAGTGTTCATACATGATCACCCCCGTGATGGGATCTGCCGCGAGCAGCCAAGTAGTTGAAAGGGAGTTTCCTTGGGCATGTGGCCTGCATTTGAATGTAAGTGGATGTTCTAGCTTTTGCCCTCTTTGGATCCTGCAGCTGCCTCTTGTTCGTCTTGGGACTTGAGCTAGCATTTTATCTGCCAATCTTGGGATTCGTGATCATCACAGCCTTTGAGCAGGAGCCGTGCTTTCTGACCTGCCGATCTTGGGTTTGCCAGCCCCTGCAGCTACGTGAATCAGGAGAAGCCTCTATGTTGATCCAAGGGCTTGGAACGTTCCAGCCGCTACAACTGCATGAGCTGTTTCCTTGATAAAAATCTCCCTATATATTTATACCCTCTACTGGTTTTGCTTCTCTAGAGAACCCAGGCTAAGAGAGCATCTAAAGCTCTTCTGCTCCACAAATAAATGAGATAGGAAGTCCACACAGCCTACATTAGCCGTGACTGCTATGAAGATGGCTATTTTCTTTAATTCCAGACATATTTCTTTATTAAGGTCTCAGGTTTGGCAATTGCTAATGGTCTCAAGTCTCAGTGTTTTTTTATGTTTTCCAACCTTTGATTTGAAATTTTTCATTTAGAGATAATAGTTTCTCTCGAGATCCATCATTGGGGGTTAAGGTATGGAATCTAGGGCGATGCCCACCCAAGTCATCTTCTTTCCCTCCCCAGAATACAGAGCTATTGCTGACTGCTGCATATACAATAAAAAACACTTAGAAAGATGTAAACATGCTTTAGAAAAAACTTCTTTAAAAGAGTTGGAAGTTCTTTCAAATCTAAATCCTATGCTTTAATTTTGTCTAATGAATCGGAGGACCTTTTGTCAACGAAAGGATATTATATTTCAGCATGTATTTCTATATCTCCTTTTTATTTTTTTCCACATGCCACTTAACCTTGTTCCATGTGAGAAGGAATGCTATGAAGTTTGCCAAAAAATATTTCTGTTTACTTCTAGGCTCAAACATTCAGTAACCTTTGTATATACAGTACTTCTAATTAAAAAATTCTGTGCGTCTGGAAAGAGGATCCCTACATCTAAATATTGATGTCTCGGTAGGGCTATTGATTACTGATCTCTTACCAGTGTTCTCAAGGAAAGAAAACTTCTGTGACTTTCCAGTTCCAAAGTGCCAGCGTTGTATCGCTTTCAGAATCTATTGAGTGTTTGAAAAAATATTGGAAAGGCTCAAGGGTTGACAATTACGCCTGAAGAGGAATGACGGGTTAGAAAGATCTGTTACCCGATTAAGCATCCATTTCCCAGTCTGGAAAATATTTTTCAAAATGCAACTAATATTTATTGAATATCTATTACGTGCTGGGTGGTATTATAGGCCCTGGACATTCAGCCATAAATAAAAACAAAATCACCACTTTCAGGAAATTTATAGTCCTCCAGTGTCTAGTCCACGTGCCCACCGTTCCTTTGTACTCAAAATGCAGACCTTCCGCATTGCCTTGGATATTAGAAATGCAGAATCGCAGGCTCCATCTCAAGTCTCAGCATCAGAATCTACATTTGCCAAGCGCCCCAGAAGATTCATGCGCACGTGAAATTCTAAGAAGTTTGCCAGCGGTTAGTTAAAAGCTCGGGCTGTAGTCATTCAGTATATGGCATTCTTCTGGCCACAGGGATTGGCTTAGAAATGGGTACGTGTCCTACTTTAGAATTCTGAGATAAGAAGGAAGATTTTCAGTGGGATCCTGGCAAAAGAAGTTCTTTTCTTGTAAGAGAGAACCAGAGAAAAGAATAATCTCTTTTTCTTTCTGAGTGCTGTCTTGTCCAGGTATGATTCTTGAAATTGCTGTAGCCTGGGGGTGAAGGTGAGGATAGAAAGAGGCAAGAACATCACAGGAACGTGAAGTAGAAAAGCCTGATTGAACAGCACCTGGTCCCCACCCTATCCCTGAACGATGTCTGTAACATGAGCCTATATATCCCCTAGAATCTTAACTGATTCAGTTGGTTAGGCTGTTCCCTAGAGCCTTAGCTGAAAGGTCCATATGTCACCAAACAACATACACCGGCGTGGGTGAACATAGCCAGCTCAGGCAACTTGTCAGTCTGGGGAGCACCCTTGGTGCCGCCTACCAAGGGGGTTAGGCGAGACACAGTTTTGGAAAATCTCTGGGCTTGGGACCAATTTGAGAGACAAGGTGGAGGAGTGAAACTGCATATTTTGCTGAGAGAGAAGAGAGAGTGGTGAGTCATAGAGATATACAGATGCTTGCGGTTATTGTGAAAGAGAGAAGGGACAAGCCCTTGGGTTCCTGAAGTGGGAACTACGTGAGGTGGCCTCAGGCAGAGTTAGTCTTCTCTACACCCTGCCTGTCTCCTGCTACCCTCGCTAGCCCTCATCTTGTTTCTTCCACCACTCATAGCAAATCAACAACCCTCTGTGGCCTTCTGTACCTCCTGCTTTCTCATCTTTCCTACTTCCTTTCCCACTTCATCCCATTGCACTTTCCCAATTCCACATTATGGGGTTGTGAGGCTATGATGGGCACTGATATTTGTGTTAATAAGGCCTTTCTTATGTAACTTATCTCAGCATCAGTCTACTAAGTGAGAGAGAGGTCTGTTGAGGATTCCCACCTTCATACACACAGCCACCTACATTGCCATTGTATAGGACCACTCTTGGAGATATAAAGTAATTATAACTACTACCATTATAGGCCCTGGACATTCAGCCATAAATAAAAACAAAATCACCACTTTCAGGAAGTCTCATGTACCAGGTTCAGTGCTAGGTACTTGAAATGCTGTATCTGTCTTAATACTCTTTTATTATTATTATACTTCAGATGAAGGTTTACAGTACAAACTGTCTTCTCATTTAACAGCTAGTACATATATTGTTTTCTGACATTAGTTACCAACCCCATGACATGTCAATACTTTCCCTTCTCTACCTTGGGCTCCCCATTACCAGCTTTCCTGTCCCCTCCTGCCTTCTAGTCCTTGCCCCTGGGCTGGTGTGCTCCTTTAGTCTTGTTTTGTTTTATAGGCCTGTCTAATCTCTGGCAGAAGGGTGAACTTCAGGAGTGACTTCATTACGGAGCTAAAAGGGTGTCCGGGGGCCATACTCTTGAGATTTCTCCAGTCTCTGTCAGGCCAGTAAGTCTGGTATTTTTTTGTGAGTTAGAATTTTGTTCTACATTTTTCTCCATTTCTGTCTGGGACCTCTATTGTGATCCCTGTCAGAGCAGTTGGTGGTGGTAGCCAGGTACTGTCTAGTTATACTGGACTCAGACTAGTGGAGACTATGGAAGTTGTGGTCCATTAGTCCTTTGGACTCATCTTTCCCTTGTAACTTTAGTTTTCTTCATTCTCCCTTGCTCCCAATGGGGTGAGACTAGTGGAATATATTAGATGACCACTCATAAGCTTTTAAGACCCCAGATGCTACTCACCAAAGCAGAATATAAAACATTTTCTTTATGAACTGTATTATGCCAATTGAGCTAGATGTTTCCTGAGACCATGGTTCCCCCAGCCACCATCCGCCAGCCCAGTAATTCAGTCCCTCAGGGAGTTTAGATACGTCTATTTCGATGACCTTGCCTTATACAAGTTGTGTTGGCTTCCCTAGTATTGTGTACTGTCTTACCCTTCACCAAAGTTACCACTTATCTATTGTCTATTTAGTGCTTTTCCATCGCCAGCCCTCCCCTCCCTTGTAACCATCAAAGATTGTTTCTTTTTGTGTGTAAATCTTTTCATGGGTTTTCACAGTAGTGGTCTCATGCAATATTTCCCCTTTTGTGATTGACATTTCACTCAGCATAAAGTCCTCCAGATTCATCCATGTTGTGAGATGTTTTGCAGATTCATCATCATTCTTTATTGTTGAGTAGTGCTCCATTGTTTATATGTACCATAGTTTATCCATTCATCTGTTGATGGGTGTCTAGGTTGTTTCCATCTTTTTGCTATTGTGAACAATGCTGCAGTGAACGTGGGTGTGCATATGTCTATTCGTGTGATGGCTCTTATTTCTCTAGGATATATTCCTAGCAGTGAGATTGCTGAATCATATGGTATTTCTAATTCTAGCTTTTTAAGGAAGAACCATATCATTTTCCCAAATGGTTGTATCATTTTGCATTCCCACCAGCAGTGCATAAGAGTTTCAGTGTCCCTGAAGCCTAACGTTTGTTATTTTCTTTTTTTTTGATTTGTGCCATTAATGCTGGGGTGAGATGGTAACTCCTTGTGGTTTTGATTCCCATTTCTCTAATGGCTAGTGATCACGAGCATTTCCTCATGTGTCTGTTAGCCGCTTGGGTATCTTCTTTGGTGAAGTATCTATTCATTTCCTTTGCCCGTTTTTTAATTGGAACATTCGCCTTTTTGTTGTAGAGGTGCTGGGTTTTCCTATAAATTTTGAAGATTAGACCTTTGTCAGGTTTGTCACAGCCAAAATTCTTTTCTCAGTCTGTAGGTTCTCTTTTTTACTCTTTTGGTGGAGTCTTTTGATAAGTGTAAGTTTTTAATTTTTAGAAGATCCCAGTTATCTAGCTTTTCCTCTGGAGTTTGTGTGTTGTTAGTTATGGTTTGTGTCCTGTTAATGCCATGTATTAGGGCCTCTAGTGTTGAGCCTATTTTTTCTTCTATGATCTTTATAGTTTTGGGGTTTCTATTTAGGTCTTTGATACATTTTGAATTAGTTTTTGTGTATGGTGTGAGGTATGAGTTCTGTTTCATTTTTTTGTAGATGGACATCCAGTTTTGACTGCACCATTTTTTAAAAAGACTGTCTTTTCCCCATTTGATGAACTTTGGGCCCTTGTCAAAGATCAGGTAACTGTAGGTGGATGGACTTATATCTGGGCTCTCAATTCTGTTCCATTGGTCAATGTATCTGTCATTGTACCAGTACCAGGCTGTTTTGACTACGGTAGCTGTATAGTAGGTTCTGAGGTCAGGTAGTGCGAGTCCTACTTTACTCTTCTTCAGTAATGCTTTAGAGTCCCTTCCCATTTCATATAAAGTTAATGATTAGTTTTTCCATCTCTTTAAAGAATGTTATTGGTATTTGGATTGGGATTGCATTGTATTTGTAGTTTGCTTTGGGTAGAATTTTCATTCTCACGACGTTGAGTCTACCAACGCATGAGCATGATATGTTTTTCCATTTATGTAGATCTCTTTTGGATTTTTACAGTAATGTTTTGTAATTTTCTTTGTACAGGTCTTTTACGTCTCTGGTTAGATTTATTCCTAAGCATTTTTTTTTTTTAGGGACTATTATAAATGGTATTCGTAATGGATTGAATTGTGTCCCCCAGAAATATGTGTCAACTTGTTTAGGCCATGTGTGGTTGTCCTCCATTTTGTGATTTTCCTAGGTATTATAAATCATAATTTCTGCCTGTGGTTAAAGAGGATTAGGGTGGGATGTGACACCCTTGCTCAGGCCGTATCCCTGATCCTGTGTAAAAGGATTTTCCCTGGGGTGTGGCATTCACCACCTTTTATCTCTCAAGAGATAAAAGGAAAGGGAAGGAAGCAGAGATTTCAGGGCCTCATACCACCAAGAGAGCAGCACCAGGAGCAGAGTGTATCCTTTGGACATGGGGTCCCTGTGCCTGAGAAGCTTCTCGGCCAGGGGAAGGCTGAGGACAGGGACCTTCCTTCAGAGCCGACAGAGGGAGAAGGCCTTCCCTTGGAGCCGACACCATGAGCTTGGGCTTGTAGCCTACTAGACTGTGAGAAAATAAACTTCTCTTTGTTAAAGCCATCCACTTGTGGTGTTTCCATTATGGTAGCACTAGATAACCAAGACAATACTGTTTTCCAGATTTCTTTTCATTGCTCACTTTATTGGTGTATAGGAATCCAACTGATTCTTGTATGTTTATCTTGTATCCTGCTAAACTGCTCAATCTTTCTATTACTCCCAATAGTTTTCTCGTGAAGACTTTTGGATTTTCTATGTATAGTATCATATCAACCACAAATAGGGGCAGTTTTACTTCTTCATTACCAATTTGGCTGCCCTTTATTTCTTTTTCTTGCCTTATTGCTCTAGCTAGGACTTCCAGCACAATGTTAAATAGGAGTGGTGATAAAGGGCATCCTATTCTCAAGGGGGATGTTTTCAGCCTTTCTCTATTAGGAATGATGTTGGCCTTTGGTTTTGTATTTATTTATTTATTTTTATTCTCAAGGGGATGTTTTCAGCCTTTCTCTACTAAGAAAGATGTTGGCCGTTGGTTTTGTATAGATGCCCTCTATTATTTTGAGGAATTTCCCTTGTATACCTATTTTATTGAGAGTTTTTACCAGGAATGGGTGTTGGACCTTGCTTTGATTGAGATGATCATGTGATTCTTTTATTTCATTTATGTGGTAGGTTATGTTGATTGATTTTCTAATGTTGAACCATCCTTGCATACCTGGTATGAATCCTACTTGGTTGTGGAGTATTATTATTATTTTTTCAATATGGTGCTGATTCTATTGGCTACAATTTTGTTGAGAATTTTTGCATCTATATTCATGAGAGATATTGGTCTGTGATTTTCTTTTTTTGAGGTGTCTTTGCCTGGTTTTGGTGTTAGGGATATGCTAGCTTCATAGAATGAATTCAGAAGTATTCCTTCCTTTTCTATGTTCTGAAATAGTTTTAGTAGTACTGGCTTAAGCTCTTCTCTCAATGTTCGGTAGAATACTCCAGTGAAGTCATTTGGGCCAGGGCTTTTTTGTTGTTGTTGAAAGTTTTTTTTTTTTTTTTAATTACCTGTTCAATTTCTTCTCTTGTTATGGGTCTGTTCAGGTTTTCAACATCATTTTGTGTTAGCTTGGGTAGGTAGTGTGTTTCTAGAAATTTTTCTGTTTCCTCTAGGTTTTCAAATTTGTTGGAGTATAGTTTTTCATAGTACTCTGTTATGATCCTTTTTATTTCGCTTGGGTCTGTTGTAACATCCCCCATTTCATTTTTTATTTGGGTTATTTGTGCTCTCTTCTATTTTTCTTTTGTGAATTTGGCCAATGGTTTGTTGATTTTGCTGATCCTTTCAAAAAACCAACTGTTGGTTTTGTTGATTCTTTGTATTGTTTTTCCTATTCTATGTTTCATTTATTTCTGCTCTGATCTTTAATATTTACTTTCTTCTGGTGGCTGCAGACTTCTTTTTCTGTTCTCTTTCTATTTGTTCAAGTTGTGTAGCTAATGTTTTAATTTTGCTCCTTTCTTCTTTTTTGATGTGTGCATCTTCTGACCACTGCCTTTGCTCTCTTTCAAAGGCTTTGGTATGATGTTTTCATTTTCATTTGATTCTAGGAATTTTTTGATTCCATCTTTGATTTCTTCTATTACCCAGTGGCTTTTAAGGAGGGTGTTATTCAGTTTCCATGTAATTGATTTTTTTTCCTTGTTCTTTGTCATGGATTGAATTGTATCCCCCCAAAATATCTGTCAACTTGGTCAGGCCATGATTTCCAGTGCTGTGTGGTTGTCCTTCATTTTGTGATTGTAATTTTATGTTAAAGAGGATTACGGTGGGACTGTAACACCCTTCCTAAGGTCACATCCATATCCAATGTAAGGGGAGTTTCTCTGGGGTGTGGCTTGCACCACCTTTTATCTTACAAGAGATAAAGGAAAGGGAAGCAAGCAGAGAGTGGGGGACCTCATGCCACTAAGAAAGCAGTGCTGGTAGCAGAGCGTGTCCTTTGAACTCAGGGTACCTGTGCGGAGAAGCTCCTAGTCCAGGGGAAGATTGACAAGAAGGAGCTTCCTCCAGAGCCAACAGGGAGAGAAAGACTTCCCCTGGAGCTGACGCCCTGCATTTGGACTTCTAGCCTACTCACCCAGACCCGGTGCCGTTGAGTCGATTAACTAGACTGTGAGAAAATAAATTTCTCTTTGTTAAAGCCATCTGCTTGTGGTATTTCTGTTATAGCAGCATGAGATGACTAAGACACTCTTCCTGTTGTTAATTTCTACTTTGATGGTGTTGTGATCAGAGAAGACACTTTGTATTATCTCAATGTTTTGGACTTTGTTGAGGGTAGCTTTGTGGCCTAAGATGTGTTCTGTTCTGGAGAATGTTCCACGTGCATTGGAAAAGAATGCGTACTTTGTAGCTATTGGGTGGAGTGTGCTATATAAGTCTACATGGTCAAGTTGGCAGATTGTGGCCTTTAGATCTTCTGTATCTTTGTTCAGTTTTTTTCTAGATGTTCTGTCCTTTACTGAGAGTGGTGTGTTGAAGCCTCCTACTATTATTGTGTCAGTTTCTCTTTTCAGTGCTGTTTGTTTTCTGTACTGTGGAGCCCTGTCATTGGATATGTAGATATTTATTATGGTTATGTCTTCACATATATTTTTTTCCATCCTTTGATTTTTAATAAATTTATGTCTTTGTTTCTAAAGTGTGTCTCTTGTAGACAGCATATTGATGAGTCCTGTTTTTTTTTTTACATCTGTTCTGTCACTGTCTCTTTATGGATGCATTTAGGCCATTTACATTCAGTGTAATTATTGATAGGTATTAGTTTATTGCTGTCATTTTGTAGTGGGTTTTTTTTTTTTTTTTTTTGTGGTGCTGATGTTTTCTTTGTTCCTCTTCCTCTCCTGTGCTATATTCCTTTTGTTTGTGGATTTTTTTTTTCATTTCTTCTGTTTTTGTAGAATTCGTGTTCACTGAGACTTGTTTTTCTTTATTTTGATGTGTAGTTTTCTTAACTTTCTTTGTGGCTACCTTGAATTTACCCTTATCTTCGTAAGTTTGAGCCAGTCTTTTAGTACTTGGTATTACCTTACCTCCCTCTCCATTAGGAAGTTCTAGACCTACACCATTTATTCCTTCTTTTATTGTTCTGATGTTGTGATTTACAGATTAATCTCTCTGGTTCCCTGTTGTAAATCTTTTAGCTTTGATTAATCCTTGAAAGTTAATTTCCTAGGTTGGTATCTGGTTAGTGCGGTCTTGTGTCCTAGATTCAGGTTGTTGTCTGACGTTTGTTCTCAAACTGAAGGACTCCCATTAATAATTCTTGTAAGTTTGGTTTGGTTTTTACATATTCTCTTAATTTTTGTTTATCTGGAAATGTTCTAATTTTATCATCATATTTGAATGGGAGTTTTGTAGGCTATATTATCCTAGGCTGGCAATTTTTTTCTTCCAAAGTCTTATATATGTCATCCCATTGCTTTCTTGTTCATGGTTTCTGCTGAGTAATGAGAGCTTAGTCATATTCTTTCTCATCTGTATGTGACTTTTCATTTTTCTTGAGCTGCTGTCAGGATTCTTTGTCTTTGGTTTTAATGAGTATGATTATATGATATGCCGTGGTGATTTTCTTTTGAGGTGTCTTAGTCATCTAGTGCTGCTATAACAGAAATACCACAAGTGGATGGCTTTAACAAAGAGAAATTAATTTTCTCACAGTCTAGTAGGCTAGAAGACCAAATGCAGGCTGACAGCTCCAGGGGAAGACTTTCTCTCTCTGTCAGCTCTGGAGAAAGGTCTTTCTTGTAAATCTTTCACTAGACTAGAAACTTCTTTGTGCAGGAACCCCAGATCCAAAGGACATATTCTGCTCCCGGCACTGCTTTCTTGGTGGTATGAGGTCCCCTACTCTCTGCTTGCTTCCCTTTCCTTTTATCTCTTGTAAGATAAAAGGTGGTGCAGGCTGTACCCCAGGGAAACTCCCTTTACATTGCATCAGGGATGTGATCTTTGTAACGGTGTTACAATCCCACCTTAATCTTCTTTAACATAAAATTACAATCACAAAATGGAGGACAATCACACAATACTGGGAATCATGGCCCAGTCAAATTGATACATTTTTGGGGGACATAATTCAATTCATGACATGGCTTCTATCCTATATGGGATTTGTTGTGCTTCTTGGATGGTCAGCTTTTCATCTGTCATGGTATTAGGGAAATTTTCTGTCAGCAATCCTTCAACGCTCCTTTCTGTGTTTTCTGTTTTCTCTACCCGTTCTGGAACTCTGATCACTTGCAGATTTTTGCTTTTGATTGTATCCTGTATCATTCTCAGGGTTTCTTCATTTTCCTTTGTTCTTTTCCCTGATTTTTCCTCAAACAAAGTAGTATTCAAGGATTTGTCTTCAATTTCACTGTGTCTTAATATTCTTATCCGTCAAAGGCATAAATGACTTTATATCCATTTTTCAGATGAGGAACTGGAGACTTAGAATGGTTAAGAACTTTTGTCTAAAGTTATTAAATGGGGAGCAGATATTTGAAACCTTATTTTTGGATGGACAAATACCATGTTATACTACTTATCTAGGGTACTTAGGCCTTTGTTATCTAGTTATTATTTATATTATTAAGCAGTCCATTGTTTGTAAGTTTCTATCATATGAGCTTGCCAAAGGGTTATGAGTGCTTAGGTCTAGTGGCTTGTTCACATTCTTTAACCGAATTTGTGCTGAGCTGAGTCCATGTTTACCAGTGAACTTTACCAAGATGGTAGCTCTATGTGTTTTAGTACAGCAGCCTTGCTTATATTTTCACTGTTACCGTGGTTCTTGAAGATTATCTCAGCTTTGCTTTACTGTTTTAATCAGAAGTACATTAGAATTAGAAAGATACTTAGAAGTAATATAGTTCCACCTGCTTCCTTTGACAGCTAAGGACTCTGAGGCTCACCCAGATGAAGCAACACCTTAGGTTTTGTAGCTCATAGGGACAATTTCCAGTTGATAGTTTTGTTTTTTTTTTAACCATACCTGTTGATGCTATTTAATAAAATTTTCCAAATGCCACATTAATTGTTGGGTGTTATATTTTGTAATCAAGTAAGATTTCTAGGTTTTTTTCTTTTCGGTAATCACTTTTCTGGTGTTCCAAAAGCACGTGACTTTATTTTAGAGGTGGGATTTTTAGGAATATGAATTGAAGAGCATGGCAAATCCTCTCTGCAAAAAGCAATGATGAAACTGAACAAAGTTGTCAAAACGTTCATTACGGATCTCCTTAAAAAAAAAAAAATCAACTGGCGGCATGCAACGAATATTATTAAAAATAAATAAATAAATAAACTTCTGAATCTTGGGTAAGAACAGTGGGCTCTATGGCTTTTTAGCTTGGGAATACTCTCATTCACCCCATTCACAAGACCCATTTTAGTCAGTGTGTCAGGTCAGGTCTACTAGAGTATGGCAAATCAAGAATGAGCTTCATTGATGGAGAGGTATTACTTGATTTGAAACAGAGTGAAGAAAAATATAACATCTCTGAGTGTTATTAAAAACAGTACTGATCTTGTTGGCAAACAAACTACGAAGACTGACATTACAACTAGCCTGAAGGTGCAATCCTAGTTGGGGAAAGAAATTTAACAAAGAGTGGCGAAAATGAGGCAGAAACAATGGGCCTGGGTAAGCTCCTAGATATCCCTGGTTATCTGTAAGGCTGTATACATGTGTAAGACTACACACACATACTCAGTAGAGACTGGAGTGATCTCTAAGAAAATAAAATCCATGATAATGTTATAAACTGCCTCAATTTTAAATGCATTCCCCAATTCCCACACAGACCATCACCAAAGGGTTGAAGCCTTACTGGCTCCAGGAATCTGAGCACAACTTCTGACCAATCATTGGCTGACCACTGAGCTATCCTGACACAGGGGAAATCCCTAGGAAGCCAGGCTCAAAAATAAAAGCAAAAATAAAAAAAAGAATCCAAGCAAAGACAGCAGCTACAGAATTAGTTTAGGAAAAGTAATAAACAAACAAAAAATAGGAATCTTGAGTTGCTACAATATATTATCTAAAATTTCCAGTTTTCAACAAAATGTTCAGATTTCAAACATAAATTGTAAGACATACAAAGAAACATGGTCCATGCTCAGAAAAAAATAAGTCAATAATATTGTCTCTGAGGGGTACAAATGTTGGACTTAGCAGACAAAAACTTCAAAGAAGTGATTATAATTACATACAACAATTAAAGGTGATTTTTAAGGAATTAGAAGTATGATAACATGACTCATCAAAAAGAGAATCTTAATAAAGAGATAAGGAGCCCTGGTGGCAGAGTGGTTAAGCACTTGGCTGCTAACAGAAAGGTTGGCAATTTGAACACATCCAGTGGCTCCTAGAACCCACCTAGCTTCATGGGAGAAAAGCCTGTTAATCTGCTCCCGTAAAGATTACCCACTGCCATCAAGTCGATTCCAACTCATAGCGACCCTATAGGACAGAGTAGAACTGCCTGATAGAGTTTCCAAGGAGCGCCTGGCAGATTCGAACTGCCGGCCTCTTGGTTAGCGGCCGTAGCACTTAACCACTACACCACCAGGGTTTCCCCCGCAAAGATTACAGCCTAGAAAACCCTATGAGGCAGTTCTACTCTGTTCCGTGGGATCACTATGAGTTGAAATCAACTCGACAACATCTAACTAACTAAAAAGAGATAAGAGATTATAAGAAAGTACTAGGAGGAAATTCTGCAGTTGAAAGTAAAACACTGGAATAAAGAATTCATGACAGCGGCTCAGTAGCAGATTTGAGATGGTAGGAGAAAAAAATCAATAAACTTGAAGATATATGAATAGAAATCATTTAAGTGGAAGAAAAAAAAAGAAAAAGGATAAAGAAAACTACATAAAGAAAAAAAAAGAAAGGAGAAATAGACCATTCAACCAAATTTACCACGTTGTTGTTATTATTAGGTATGGTCACGTTGATTCTGACTCAGAGCGACCCATGTGACAGAGTAGAACTGCTCCATAGGGCTTTCTGGGCTGTAATCTTTATGGAACCAGATGGCCAGTTCTTTCCTCCTTGGAGAAGATGGGGAGGTTCAAACTACCAACCTTTCGGTTAGCAGCTGAGTGCTTAACTATTGTGCCACCAGGGCTTCTTATATTTACCATAAACCCAATAATTCCACTACTTAGTATCTATCTAAGAAAAAAGAAAAGACATGTTCTCACAAAGACTTTTATGTGGGTGTTTCTAGCAGCATTATGCACAATTGCCCCAGAATAGAAACCATCCAATTGATTATCAGCTACCGAATGAATAAACAAAATGTGTGCTATTCAAACAACAGAATACTAGTTAGCAATACAAACAAACTACTGGTAAATGCTGCAATATGGAAGAATCTAAAACTCATTATGCTAAATGAAAGAAGTGCAAGGCAAAAGACTACTGCAATATTCCTTTCATATGAACTGCCCAGTGGGAAATCTACAGGGACAGAAAGATCAGTGCTTGCCTGGGGTAATGACTAATTGAAAACGGGCATGAGAGATCTTTTTGGGTTGATAGGAATGTTCTAAAAGTGGATTGTTGTGACAGTTAAACAACTCTATACATTTTTAAAAATTCATTGAATTACACATTTAAAATGGGTCAATTGTATTTGCTATGAGTTGGAATTGACTCTACGGCAACAGATTTTTTTTTTTTTTAAATAACTTACACCTCAATCAGGAAACCCTGGTGGCGTAGTCTGGTGGCGTAGTGGTTAAGTGTTATGGCTGCTAACCAAAGGGTGGGCAGTTCGAATCTGCCAGGAGCTCCTTGGAAACTCTATGGGGCAGTTCTACTCTGTCCTACAGGGTTGCTATGAGTCGGAATCAACTTGACGGCACTGGGCTTGTTTTTTTGGTTATACCTCAATAAAACTGTTAAAATTAAAAAATACATATATATTCTAGGTAAAACCAACCAACCAACAAGCAAGCAAACCAGATGCACAAAAAGTACATGCTATATAAAACCAAACCAAAACACAAACCAAAATTAAAGGACAAAAAAACCACACGCCAGCCTTACCTTGTACCCCTTAGTCAATGTTGAAATAGTGTCCCAGAAACAGGGCCAGTTTTGTTGAATAAAAATCAACACAAGTGCTCAGCCCTTTAGAAATGTTAGGTGCATATACTTTGTATTCCTAAACAATGGTAAGCTCCTTTGGGTGCTTGTTTCTTCTATTTATCTATCACCTTCCTATGGCTCCCTAGGAATCCACAAACAGAGCTCAGTCAATGTTGACTGATGCCCCTGAAAGACCCTGTCGTGCCCTCCCAGTTGGGGTAGAACTTCATGTAATCCTTTCTAAGCCTAAAGTCTTGTGGGAGGAGGAGGAAGGCAGGGAGCCATACAGCTGATCAAGATTGGGGGTTCTGATTTCAGCCTGTAACTACAGTTGTCACACATTCTTCCTCCAAAAGGAGCTTTCAGAGGTCACCTGGCTGAGCTCACTGCTTTCCAGCTGGTGACCACCTGTCTTCGTGATTTTAACTCTCTGGATCCAGAATAGTAAAAACGAGTGCTCTTGCTCCTTTGGCTCAAGGCAAGTTGTAAAGATTAAAGGTCCTGAGCTCTTTGAGTAAGAATTTCTCAATGTAAATATAAAGGGTTGTTATCATAACCAAAACATTCCAAAAACAATGCTGTTCCTGGCATTTGACCCAATTTCATATCTGTACACAAAATAACCATGCACTGAAACCTTATTATCTTTGGTTTTCAAGGTTCTGGAAAGCACGAGAATGGTAAATAAAAGGGATACTACAGATGGAATTTTTCTGTAACCTCACAATTAGGTTTCTGAAAACAGCATGAGCAAAATCCTTAAGAGAAAGAAGTCTATAAAATTGGCCCACAATTCTCCTTCCTGATTCCTCAAAGTCCTCAGGTTCCAGGGAAGGACAGGTGAAAATTTCTGTGGAAACTAACCATTAAAGAATGAAGACCCAAGGAGAGAAATATGTGAAGGGCTCTCACTCCTGTGGAATTTCCTTGTTGACAGTTTTCAAGCTTGTCTTAGTTGTCTAGTGCTGCTATAACAGAAACACCGTAAGTGGAAGGTTTTAGCAAGCAGAAATTTATTCTCTCACAGTTTAGGAGGCTAGAAGTCCAAATTCAGGGCATCAGCTCCAGGGAAACGGTTTCTTTGTCAGCTCTGGGGAAAG
This sequence comes from Elephas maximus indicus, assembly GCF_024166365.1. Lineage (NCBI taxonomy): Eukaryota > Metazoa > Chordata > Mammalia > Proboscidea > Elephantidae > Elephas > Elephas maximus. Next base: position 45,322,026 of record NC_064843.1, read on the forward strand.
GTCCTTGTCTCCTTTCAACATCTGTAAGCCTGGCGTTTCTTGGAAATTTCCATGTGTCTTGGCATCAATCTTCCCCGTGGGTCTAGGAGGTTCTCAGCACAGAGACCTGGGTCCAAAGGATGTGCTCTGCTCCTGGCTCTTCTTTCTTGGTGGTAGTCGTATCCCCTCCCTCTCTGCTCCCTTCTATCTCTTTTTATCTCTAGTAAGCTAAAAGGTGATACAGGCCACACCCCAGGTAAACTCCCCTTACATGGCCCAGGGCTGTGATGTGAGTAAGGGTGTTGGATCCCATCCTAATACTCATTAACATGACCCGATCCTGCCTTATTAACATAACAGACAGCTCACTCCCAAATGGGACCATAACCACAGGCATAGAGGCCAAGATTTACAATACATCACAAAACGGAGGATAATCAGATCACAAAATGGCAGACAACCACATTATACTGGGAATCATAGCCTAGCCAAGTTGACACATATTTTGAGGGGACACAATTCAATGTATAATAAAGCTCAACCTGTCCTATTTCATGAAATTAGAGGCCTCATAGCCATGATTTCCCAAGGCATGGAGGGCTTTCTCAGTTCTATTGGTTGGGACCACCAATAGTCAGTTTGTCATACAGTGGTGGTTTGCATGTTGCTCTGATGCTGGAAGCTATGCCACTAATATTTCAAATTCCTAGCCTAAGGGTCACACGTGGTGGACAGGTTTCAGCAGAACTTCCAGACTAAGACAGACTAGGAATAAAGGCCTGGCTATCTACTTCTGAAAATTAGCCAATGAAAGCACTATAGATCACAATAGAATATTATCTGACTTTGTGACTCCATCACAGAAAGTGGTAGTGCCATAAAAAGGTAGAGGAGAGAGCTTGGTTTAATCAAAGAAGGAGTCAGAGCCATCTTCATGGGTGCACAACTTAGGCATTGCACAGGGTCCCACACTTAGAAGGACCTCATACCTGGTTTAGTGCTCAGCTGTCACCGTCTTGAAATTCTTAATAATTTTTTAACAAGTAACCCCATATTTTTATTTTGCTCTGGGCCCTGCAAATCCTGTAACAGGCTCTGGAAGGGTTAATTTACTCCTCAAACTTTAGCCAACCCCAAGCTTCAGCAATGCCTTAAGAATGACTAAATCGTATATTTACACTGTTCATTCTTCACTGTTAACTCACTGTTCACTCTGCCTTCCCTGGAGGGGGACACTATACAGATGAATTTTGCAAATTTTCATCCTAGAGTGCTTCGTTTTTGATCACCAAATGGACACGTTCCTGGGCTGCTTTTCTACCTTCAGTCGGCCCAGGGAGGCACTCCTTGGTCAGCACTAAATCTCGTTAGGGTTAAAAATCTAAAGGGAGAAAATGCCGTAAACAGCTTTCTGTCATCCAAAACTTTTTGCGGGGGAGGTTGTGGATGGAGAGGAACCATCTTTTATTCCCCGTCTGCTTTCTCACTTTGGTTTAGATTAGTACATTGTTATCTCGGAGTCTTTGAGTGGCAGAAATGGTTAAGCACTCGGCTGCTAACTGAAAGGTAGGTAGTTTGAGTCCACCTTCAGGTGCCTCAGAAGAAAGTCCTGGCAATCTAAAAGATCAGCCATTGAAAGCCCTATGGAACACGGCTCTACTCTGGCACACATGGGGTCACCATGAGTCTGAATCAATCAACTCCAAGGCAACTGGTTTGATGTTTGGTTTATTGTTACTTTAATGAGAGTTTACAGCCTCTGAAATTTATTCTTTTTATGTAAAGCAAAGTAGAGACTCTCAACTTTTGCTACATTGACCAATAAAACCCAAAACCCAAACCCACTGCCATTGAGTGGATTTCAACTCATACCAGCCCTGTAAGACAGAGTAGGACTGCCCTGACACTGTTTTCAAGGCTGTAAATCTTTGTGGACGCAGGCTGCCACATCTTTCTCCTGCAGAGTGGCTGGGGGGGGGGGGGGGGGGTTCCAACAGCCAACCATTCAGTTAACAGCTGAGCGATTAACCACTAGGGCTCCTCACATGAACCAATATTTATGTATTTTCCAGAGAGAAAGAATAATTTCCGTCTTTATACAGGAAATTCCATCGTGAACACTACCCATCAACTATGCCCCAAGGGAGGGTTGCCTCGAGTGTTACATATTTCACATCATAGCGATATTGTCTGATTTTATAATTAACATTAAAGTTTAATAGGAAAAAAAATACCTTGTTATGCTGGTTGTTAACTTTTGGTTGTATTTAAAGCTCGTTTCATAGGGAGCCATATGCTTCTTCGTCACATCCTCTGTGGCTCTGTTGCTAAGTGTGGTGGGATCCAGTAATGAGAGAGACACACACGATGCCTATGCACAACGCCAGGGGCAGAATTAAGGGAGCCGTGGGAGCCTTAACTCTTGAATTTCCTGACTTCTGGGCGTTTCATTTGCAATTTCAGCATTCCAGTAACATTTCCCTTTTTTATACCCGTTCTTTTTCATTCTTTCTTCCTCAACATCCCCAGCTCTTCTCCAGCTCAGATAATAGCTATTTAAACATTCGTACTCCACTTTCCTCCACATTCTAGTTACATGCTCAGTTTATAATGCATTCGTTCTATCACTGATGGGGCTTTATTATTGCTTAAATGACCCTGAACTATTTATTGCTTAGTGACAGAAATCAATCTAAGACAAGACGTAACAAGAAAGCACTGGCAAACTTAAGAAATAGGTTACATAATTCTTTTGAAAAATTTAAGTGGGTGACAATTTACATGAGGATGTTGTTAGTTACTGTTGAATTGACTACAACTCATGGTGACCCCGTGCTTGGCAAAGTAGAACTGCACCCCACAGGGTTTTCAATGGCTGATTCTTTGAAAGTAGATCACCAGGCCTTTCTTCTGAGGTGCCTAGGGGTTGACACAAACTACCAAACTCTCAGTAGCTGAGTGCTTCACCATTTGCATAACCCAGGGGCTCCTTCAAGAACAGGTTTGTTATTGTTATTAGCTGTCACGAGTGAATTGCAACCCATGGCGGCCCCACGTGTGCAGAGTAGAACTACTCCATAGGGTTTTCAAGGCTGTGACCTTTCAGAAGTAGATCACCAGGCCTACCTTCTGAGGTGTCTCTGGGTGGGGTTGAACTTCCATCCTTTCAGTTAGTAGTCAAGCACTTCACCGTTTGCTAAGGACAAGTAAGCTAGACCAAAAGAAGAAATTAAAGAATCTCTATGTAGACAGTTTGGCAGTTCTAACACATCCCTCACAACCGGACCAGTGAGCAACAACATCATGATAAATGGAGAAAAGATTGAAGTTGTCAAGGATTTCATTTTACTTGGATCCACAATCAACAGCCATGGAAGCAGCAGTCAAGAAATCAAAAGGTGCATTGCATCGGGTAAATCTGCTGCAAAGGACCTCTTTAGTGTTGAAGAGCAAAGATGTCATCCTGAAAACTAAGGTGCACCTGGCCCAAGCCATGATATTTTCAATTGCATCATATGCATGTGAAAGCTGGACAATGAATAAGGAAGACCTAAGAAGAATTGATGCCTTTGAATTGTGGTGTTGGGGAAGAATATTGAATATACCATGGACTGCCAAAAGAACGAACAAATCTGTCTTGGAAGAAGTACAACCAGAATGCTCCTTAGAAGCCAGGATGGTGAGACCGTGTCTTACATACTTTGGACATGTTGTCAGGAGGGATCAGTCCCTGGAGAAGTACTTCATGCTTGGCAGAGCACAGGGTCAGTGGAAAAGAGGAAGACCCTCAATGAGGTGGATTGACACAGGGGCTGCAACAATGAGCTCAAGCGTAACAACGATTGTAACGATGGCTCAGGACCAGGCAGTGAGTGTTTTGTTCTGTTGTGCGTAGGGTCGCTATGAGTTGGAACCGACTCGACGGGACCTAGCAACAACAACGCATCCCTAATGGTGAATGCAGAATGAATGGGGAAGTCCAGAGTGTTTCTTCTTGTCTGCAGTGTTTATTCCTTTTTGTTTTAATATTAAGCGCCACAAACATCAATTCGTGTTGATTGCTTGGCTGTAAGAATAAAGAGAAATGGTGGAGTCCCATTTTACAGACAATGAGGTTTTTAAGTCTTCAGAGAGGTAAGACATTCTGATTTCACCGACAGCCAATCGCTAGAAAAAACAGTGTAGTGTTTCAGTTATGGGTGTGTGTGGCTGAAAGCAATCTTCTTAAACTTCACTGCGCCTATGGATCCTTGGAGGGATACCCTCTAAATGCAGATTCAGTAGGTCCGCAGTAGGGCCTGAGAGTCTGCATTTCTAACGAGCTCCAAATCATACTTGTGTTACTGGTCGGCAGGCTACATTGGGTAGCACAAGGGTCTAACAGAGTACGTACTGGAACTGAGAGAAGAGTGAGCATGACATCTACCTTCACCTCTGCCTGTCCGTGCTAAGAGCTGAAAATGCCTTTCCTACAGCTTCTTCATCTGAAAGCAAAGCGGGCGGGCAGGGGGCGGGATTTCCTGTTAACTAAGTTTCTTCACCGAACAGATCTTTAATCCTAATTGGAACAGATGTGCAAATACCTTCAGGGCAAAAATACCTATGTTACTCTTCATAATGTATACACGTGTATTTCCATTTGAACATTAGGCATTAAAACACAGTGCTGAAACTGCTCATAGCTACGATCAAGTTTTGAGCTAGACCTAGAAGAATACACACGCACACAGGAGAGAGGATCTCTAGTGATTACTCGGCTTCTGGTTGCTCATTTCTGTATTCGGTCCTTTTTCTTTTACTCAAAAAAAGCTCACCTCAGCCTGAAAATTCATAACCCGATTTAGCGTAGCCTGCCCAGTGTTAAATTGTCTTTTAAATTAAAAGCCAATTCTTCGTGTATAACTTAAATTCTGCAGCTGAAAAGGTTCCCCCCCACCACCCCCAGAGTGGAGCTGCACTGAGTTAGAGGATATAAACTCATTATCCATTTAAAGATATCACAATGTGATATTATTAATTTCCCATAAACTGTTTTATACATCAAGACATTTTTGGGTTAAAGATAGCATTTTTTTTAGTGATGCGAACTCTGTATCAAAGATATTATGACCTATAATTCCAGGGCACCGTCATTTTTCTATAAAACCGGACATTTTATTGGTACTCATCTAATAACTAGAGATTCACCCTCCCTTATTCTCTGAAAAAATGACTGATATTTTGCAGTCACAACGTTCTTTTATTGGACTCCCGAAAAGCACATCACCAAGCTCTGATAATTAGCATTTTAAAAAAACATTTGCAATTATTTTCTTCTTGTTCCAGATTCAATTTTCCATCCTTTGAGGCAACATGGAAAAGAATTGTTAGGAAATATAAAATGTAGAATAACCAATATGATGAAAATACACATTCCCTTCTTTCAGAGGTAAAATGACTTAGAAAGCCCTGGATAGTCTTCTGGAAGGAGCTGCTTTCACATAGTTGACTTCTCTGGTCTTCTTTTACCAGAAGAATTAGGGGCAGGGCCCCTGGTGAGGGTGGGGAGAGCACTGAGGGTGTTGGGAGTGGTAAGAGTGCCTGGTGAAGCCGCTGACCAGGGTGCTGAGAGGGGAAATCGTTAAAAGCGCAGTTGCCTGCTGATTCCGGTGAGCCATGGAGATGGAGACAAAACTTCACACTGACCTTGCTGTTCTTCCCATTAGGGTACCTGGGGTGGAGCCCAGCAGGTGGTGTGATAATGGTGGTTGCCTTTGTAGATGAAAGAGTAATGTAGAGAAGAATTTCAATTTATTGTGATCCAGTGCAAGACTTCTATTGCACAGAGAACTATTTTCTTTGACCCTGTTCCTTTGTTATATATATAATTAAAAAGTCTCCATTGCTAACAATGATACTTTCAGGATGTATCACTAGGGAGTTTCATTTTCATTTATTTTAAAACTACAGAGGCCCAAATAATAATGAGTTAACCCAGATAAGAATTTTTGTTTTCTCTCACATAACATGAAGTTGGGAAGGAGGCAGTGCAAGGACAAGATGGAAGTTCCATCCCTACCAAAGTCTTAGGCTTGTTCTTTATTTCCATTCTACCATCCTAACTACATGGCTCCCATCCTCAAGGTTGCCTGAAAATTGAAAGGTGGCTGCTTCAGCTCTAACCACAACATCCACTCCCTAGGCAGGAAGAAGGAGGAAGGGTAAAAGACTCCTACCAGTTCAGCAAACCCCTTTTGGATAAAACTTCCAGAAGTCCCACACAACAGCTTCTTCTTTCATCTTATTGCCCATCACAAGCTTCCAGCGAGGCTGGGAAATGTAGTTTGTTGCTGCCGCAAAAGGTAGGGATTCTGTTAGTAAGAAGGAACAGGAGTATGCAACTAGTAGGGTCTCTCCACAAATGTCTGACATTTTAGTGAAACATGATGGTGTTTCAGGATGATGTAGAATGTATATTCTTAAAGCAGGCCATTCAAGATGGTGTAGTCCATTGGCTGGGTGGATTTTCTCTTAGGTGATCAGAGTAGATGGACATATTCCTTACAGGTATTAAAAAAACAAGAAAGGAAGGAAGGAAGGTAGAGCAGAGGGAAGAGGGAAAAAAGGAAAGAAGAAAAGGAAGGAAGGAGGAAGATGGAAGGAAGGATGGAAGGAAGGATGGAAGGAAAGAAGGAAGAAAGGAAGAAAGAAAAACTACTAAAATTGTGGTGGCATACAAGGTGAACACTTTGGTGTCACAGTTCTAGTATGGTAGATGGGATTGTTCACTCCTTCAGTGCCCCCTTGTGCCCAATATACTGTAACAGGATAATACTTTTAAGAACTGTAGAAAGAAGTTGGTTGAAAAGTTCCCTTTATTATCTGTTACAAAGTAGCAATGCATGGTTTTAACTACTTGAAAGCAAAAAAAAAAGGAAAAATACGTATCTTCATGATGTTGAGACAAAAAGAGACAGTGCTGAGGCTTATCTTTGTTATGTAAAGTGGTTTTATTTTTAGAATAATGTATTTTTTTAACTTACATTTAGATTAGATTTTTCGAAAAAAACTTACACAAGGCCTGATTTTATTTGTCGATTCCTCTTTAATCTACCAAACTATGAGTTTAGAATATAGTTCATAAACATGTTTGATAAATTGGAATTTGAGGTTTGTGAGGGAAAAAAATTTTAGCTTGTGTAAACATCAAACTATTCTTTATTAAAAGAGAGTATGGATTGGAGACTGATCATGAATTGAAAAAATATTTTGTTGCACGAAAACACACCATGAAAAACTATGGGCATCATTTTATTACTATGGACCATTATATAGATACTTGAAAGAAACTGGATATAATTATACAATTACACCCAGAGCATAGTGTTCCATCCTTGAGTGCTGCATTTCCACTGTGCTGCAGAGAAAAATAGCCACAGACCCCTAACGTGGGGCACAGGAAGCATCACTACAAGTTCTGAATACGTCTTTGTCTTTTACCTCTACCTAAATGCAAACTCAGTTTAAGTCAAGTGCAGCAGTTTTTGTTTGTTTGTTTTAATTTTCTATAACTGTCTGAAAAGTTTTGGAACGTGCGTTTCAAAATTTACCAGCAGCACTGTCATCTAACAACTGATTGCAGTAACCATGAAGTTCTCCACCCTCCTTGTTACGGGGAGGCACCTATTCAGTATTGCGTTGGTTCTGCTGATCTGGATTTCCCAACTGTCCCACGAAACTTCATAGAAACAACATTTAGAGCTGTTATCATCAATAGGAGTTCCTGGGTGGCACAAACAGTTAAGCATTTGACTATTGGCCGAAAGGTTGGTAGTTCAAACCCACCAGAAGGTGGCTTGGAAGGTAGCCCTGATAATGGGCTTCCAGTAGGTCACAGCCTTGAAAATCCTGTGGAGCAGTTCTACTGTGCACACACGGGGTCACCATGAACTGAAATCGACTCGGCAGCAACTAACAGCAACACCATCATCAATAGAGACCAACTAGCCCTTCTACAAAGAGGAAGAAGCTAAAGTCCACAGACTAGGAAAAAACCCTTTCATAGTCTGATGGGCCAGAGCAGGAACTAGAAGCAAAGCCTGTTGCAGAATTCACGTTAACTCCCAACTGCCACCACCATTTACAGAGATGCATGTGGTAGTTGGTTGTTCAAGAGTGTGACTAGACTAATCCATGGCAGGGCTGGGACAAGGGCTCAGAATTCCTGACTCCTAGTCCAGTCTCTTTCCTGTCCACTACACTGACACTCTACAGGAAATCTTGACCCATTCCAAACCTCCTTTGGAACCGAATGAGTCAGATACATAAGAATATCACTGGCTCATTCTGTCAACAGGAAAATTAAAATGTTCCTTTCACTTGTCATAAACTCTTTTCAATTTAAAGTACTGTAGAAGAGTAATTCACCACAGGGGAAGAGGAATGGGAACCTCTGGAATTTATTTCCAATAAAAGATCCAGCAAACAGAAGAAATGCCCTGAAATCCTGGTTTTATTGATGCCTGTTAACATGTATATTTGTAGCAAGAGTATGAAGCTCTTAAAATCTGCCCTTTCAAGAACTTTGAAAAGTTACGTAGGGAATTACAAGTACATAAGATGAAAATGAACACCTTCCCTTGGTAAATGTATTTTAGGAGCATCAGAGAAACCATAAAGAGAAGGGAGAAGGTAACAGGCCCTCACCTGGTAATTTTCCGGGGTTAAGAGAGGGGCCTCAATGTCCCAGGGCTATGTTTTCTCTGAAGTTAGAGTCCCTAAAGAAAGAAGAGAAAGAAGGCAACACACTGGTGAATAATAGACATAAAACTATGCCCTGAACTTCTTATTTTGGCTAAGAACTTTTACCTTCCCTGACAACCTGATCACATAGGATACTCTGATACAATTTTTTAATAAACAGCTTTGTGTTTCTGGTCAATAGAAACATAAGCATAAGTGAAATAAATATATTTGATTGTTCTAAACTAATATAAAGGAGCCCTGGTGGCACAGTGGTTAAAGAGCTCAACTACTAACTGAAGTGTTGGAGGTTCAAACCTACCAGCTGCCCCAAGGGACAAATATATGGCCTTCTGCTTCTGTAAGGACTACAGCCTAGGAAATCCCATGGGGCAGTTCTACCCTGTCTTATATGGTTGCTATGAGTCGGCCATTGACTTCATGACAGTTTTTTTTAATGGGGTTTAAACTAATGCAGTTAGGTGGAAAGTGGAAAAATCCAATCAAGCCATGTCTCATTTCCCATCTAACTTGACATGACTTTCAACTGGATTGTAGAAGCAGTCTGTGGCATTTGTGCACAAGTCTAGTCAATCACTTTGTATCTACCGTATACCTCAAGTGACTTCCATGCCTACTCCAGGAGATATCTGAGGTATGAATGAGATTATCCTTGTGTATATGGCTTTCTATGTCTCTCCTTGACTTTTTGTTTTTCCTGTTTCACGCAAACAACTCTTCTATTGAAACTGCTTGGCTTTTTAATTGATTTATTCATTCCATGCATCTATACTGAACACTGTTTGGGTGCTAGACATCTATAATAAAAAATGATGATGCCATGCCCTCTCCTTGAGAAATTTGGACTCAGTCCAGGGGAGCATAATCAGTGTGTGAAGGAGCCCTAGCTCAGATGTTTTGGGCCTCAAGTGGATCAAAGTCCCCCTTGATACCATGATGGAAGCTGAAGGATCTTTCTCAAGAAAATGCCCACAATTTCAAGGAAATCATGGTACCAATATAACCCATCTGCAGACCTCCTCAGATAGGAGTTTCTAGTCTGGAGCACATGGATCACAGTGTCTGAGCTTCGTGAGTCTCAGAAGTGTCCCAAACTCCCTGAAATCACATATAAAATTCTGTGTTTATGTGCATTTTTCTGGGGAGAGAGACCATAATTTTAATCAGGTTACCAAAGTCTATTCCCCCCAAAAATATCTGAATGACTGTCTAGCAGATAACAAGAATTTTGAAGGTTTATATGAGGTTTTTACAGCTCAGAAAAGCATTCACATCTGTTATCCTCAGCAACCTAAATGAATGGGAAAACTTAATCTCATCCTGGAGATTCAGGCGCAGGGTCTGAGTCCACTTAAATTTGCACTCAGATTACCTTTCCCTTGCTATTGAGCCAATGCCCTCTCGAAAGACCCTTATCCCCTACATCTACCACAGTTACATGTGTTTCTAGAGAGGTGTCCCAGCTGACTTCCAAATCTTAGCCCTCCCTGGGCATCACCAGTCAGCACCAATATCCCAGAAGGCCAAGTGGGCCCTTAAACAAGAAGCATCATCCCAGGTTTTCTTTAATGGGCAGGCAGAGTAGGTCTCCTTTGAGGACATTCATGACCATAAAGAAAAGCCAAAAAAGGAGAGGGTGAGTGGGAAGAGAAGGAAGGAAGCTAGCGTAGAAGGAAGAAGCGAAAAATGGACATGCAATGCCATGACATTCTTTATCATGGATAGTTCCGAGGCAATTCAATTGAGAATAAACAAAAAACAGCCCAAGATTTGTTTTAAATCCAGCTGCAATGTGGGCAAGATTTCTCTTTGGGCATGGTGAATTAAAAAGTGATTTGAAGTTTAACAAAGCTCTTTAAAAAAAGAACTTCACCTCTTTATTTGATACTCTTGGTATTTCAAAATATATCTCTTTGTCTTGAATAATCTTGGTTGTCTTCATAGACCTGAGCAATTGTAATACAGTTTTCTTTGAATTACTGTTTTAAAATATTTCCTGTTGGTCTTTAAAGATAAGATACATAGACAATATGCTAAAATACGTTCGTTGTTTCCTTAATGGTAAATTTTTGAACTATCATCTCAGTCACATGTATAGAGCTAGAATTAACCATGAGGGAACATTCTGTGTTAGTAAAAGTTAGCATGTTCTTTCCATGATATTGATTCTTTTTCCCTAGACTCTTAAAATTTTGGAAAAACTCTCTTTTGAGTAGACCTTTTAGTGGATTGTTTTCAAAAGTATGGGATGGTTTCTTATTTTTTTAAAGTTGGACTTCATGTATGAATTATGGCACCTAGAAGAGTCTCATTATTTTGTTTCCATTAACCTAATAGTAACAATTTACTCTAATTGAATCGTTTAATCCAGAAATACCAGAGCACTTTACAAGCATTAATTAATACTCCCAACCCCTCGATGCGGTAGGTAAGTGTTTCATAAATGGAGAACTTAAAAAATGGAGTTAAGTGACTTGCCCAGGGCCACCCAGGAAGCCAGGAGGTGGAAGGCCGAGAAAAATTACCCATTCTTGGCTCTGGGTCCATGCTCATCCCTTTGGTCCTTCAAGCTGGAGGCAGGCCTGTGTTCTGAATTAGGTGATATAAGAGAATAAGGAGAAAAGGTCAAAATTCTCTAATCTTTACTCCTTCGTTTCATAGATGAGGAATCTGATTCACAGAGCAGTGGTGTGACTTCCTTAAGGTAACCCAGTTAGTAGACAAGAGGTTCATCCAATCCTACTTCCGTCTCACTACATAGGGTAAATTTGTCCATTTACGTATTCATTCATTCAATAAATATTCATTGAGCATCTACTGCTTGCCAAACATGCTTCAATATGAGGAACACGTTGAACAAAGTATGCAAAGTCCCTGTTTGTGAAAAGCTTATATGACAATGGGAGGAAGATAGTCAATAATCAAGTAGAAAAATTTTATACAGTGTCAGTGTGATAAGCGTTGCATGTGTTTAATAATGCTTAATAAAGCCAAGAAGTGTTCCATATGTATATAGAGGTGGGGATTATGTTATTCTTTTATATGTGATGAGCAGTGAAGATCCCATTGATAATATAACATTTGAGTAGAAATATGAAGTGAAGGAGCAGGTCATGCACGTAGCTGGAGGAACAGCTTTTCAGCCAGATGGAACAGCATATGCAAAATACCTGAAGTAGGAGAGTTCTTGGCTTGTTTGATGAACAACAAGGAGGCCAATTTACCCAAGAAAATTGAGCAAGGGGAAGAATCTTAGGTGATGAGGTCAGAGGACGAAAAACGGCAATGTTTTAGAGGATGTTGTCAGCCATTGTAAGGACTTTGGATTTTACCCTGAGTGACATGTGAAGCCATGAGAAGACTTGGTTAGAGGGCGACATGAATTCAACTTACATTCTGGAAGGATCACTCTTTTATGTGAAGAGTCTGAGGTGTGGTCAGAGGAAATATTTAAATAGGGATGCTAGTGAAGTGTTCAAATAGGGAGGTCACTGAAGTGGACAAAGGACTGTGCTGAAATTGAATATTGATCAAGACAAATGGCAGAGGCTAGAAAAAGCTGTTGAGAAGCGAGCAGCTATAGCATTAACTTCCAATTTCAAGACACAGACTCTTCTCCTTGTCATATTAAGTGTTTAATTAATAAACGCTTTAGTGTGAAAACATTTCTTTTGGGTGAATGACAACAACTGAGTCTAAACTTTCTCCAATGCGTGCTCTTAAAGATGCAGCTGTCAAGGGAAGAACAAGGAATATGCCGCACCACAGGTAGACACCCAGGTCACTCAGCTGAGAACTTTTCTAACATCCTGACTCTGCAGAGGGAAAGGAAAGGATGGGTTGATGATGGACTGGGAATCCCTGCAGGAGCATAGTGTTGGAGTTAAACTGGTAAACACTGGGCTGGAGTACTTGGCTTCAAATCCCTGCTCTGTCATGGAAGCTGGATGACCTTAGGCAAATTGACTACTCAGAGCCTCAGCTTCCTCATCTATGGAATGAGGTTAATAATACCGACCCTTTCATTGTTAGCTCAGATCACTTTTTTTTTTCTCATTCAAAAATTTATACACAAAGTGTTTTGTGACATTGGTTGCAATCCCTGCAATGTGTTGGCACTCTCCACCTTTCGCTTTACACCCTGGGTACCCCATGTCCATTCGCCCAGTGTTCCTGTTGCTTCCTGCCTTCTTATCTTTGCTTTTGTGTAGTTGTTGACCATTTGGTCACGTACACTTGATTGAAGTAAAAAACACATTCCTCACGTGTGTTATTGTTTGTTTTATAGGCCTGTCTAATCTTTGGCTGAAAGGTAGACTTCAGGAGTGGCTTCAGTTCTCAATTAGCAGGTGGCCAAGAGCCATAGTCTTGGGGGTACCTCCAGTCTCAGTCAGACCAGTAAGTTTGGTCTTTTTGTGTGAATTTGAATTTTATTCTACATTTTTCATCTACTCTGTCTGGGATCCTTTATTGTGATCCCTGTCAGAAGGGTCGGTGGTAGTAGCTGGGCACTATCCTCACCAAAGTAGGATGTAGAACATATTCTTTGTGAACCATATTATGCCAATTGACCTAAATGTCCCCCAAGAACACGATCCCCAGCCCTTAGCCCCAGTAACTTGGTCCCTTGAGGTGTTTGGATGTGCCTAGGAAGCTTCTATGACTGCCTTGGTCAAGTGTGCTGACTTTCCCTATATTGTGTATTGTCTTTCCCTTCATCAAAGTTGCCACTTGTCTACTATCTGATTAGTGATTTTGCCTTCCCACCCCTCCCCTCCGTCATACTCATCAAAGATTGTTTCTTTCTGTGTATAAGCCTTTTCTTGTGTTTTTATTATAGTGGTCTCATACAATATTTGTCCTTTTGTGATTGACTTATTTCACTCAGCATAATGCCCTCCAGGTCCATCCATGTTGTGAGATGTTTTGCAGGTTCATCATTGCTCTTTATCACTGCATAGTATTCTATTGTGTGTTTGTACCATAGTTTGTTTACCCATTCATCTGTTGATGAGCACTTAGGTTGTTTCCAACTTCTTGCTATAGTGAATAATGGTGCAATGAACATAGGTGTGCATATGTCTATTCATGTGATGGCTTTTATTTCTTTAGGATATATTTCTGGTAGTGGGATTGCTGGATCATGTGGTATATATATTTCTAGCTTTTTCAATTTTTTTATTTTTTATTTTATTTAGTTTACAGTTCAAGTTAGTTTCTCATACAAAAATTTATACACACTAAAAAAAAAAAAAAATTCTTTTTTACTTATGTGACCCTAGTTGGTCTCCCTGTAATGTGACAGCACGCTCCTCCTTTCCATCCCAGATTTCCCGTGTCCATTCAGCCAGCTCCTGTCCCTTTTTGCCTTTTCTTCTTGCCTTTGGACAGGAGCTGCCCATTTAGTCTCATGTATCGACTTGAGCTAAGAAGTACTCTCTTCCTGAGTATCATTTTGTGTCTTATAGTCCAGTCTAATCTTTGTCTGAAGAGTTGGAGAAGCTCAGATCGTGAGGGTAAAGCACTTAATACTGTTTCCCAGGCAAATAGTCATGTTCATTAAAGATTAATTTTTATTATTCTTAAGTTTATTAAAGGAGGATTTTCCATGGTAATGCTTATAAAACAAGTCACTTTTATGCTTCAACCTTCATTTGTTACTGCTTAAGATCTTCAAGAAAGTTTAGCATGAAAATTATAGATCTCATAATTCTGTTGGTTCTTTGTTATCGAGTATCTTTAAATGCATGCTATGTTACAGAGTCTAAGATTTTTAATGAGTGAGCTATCATTACTTTACAGGAGAGCTCATTGTGAATGAATATATCAGTTAGGAATGCTTTCAGCTGCAGATAAGAAAAAGAATCTGACCAGCAGGACCCTTAGTGATAATGGTATGTAATTATTTTACATGCCAAGAAGCCTGGAGAATTGGTACAGTGATTCAAAGATCAAAGTCCTGAATTCTTTGTTTTTTCCTATTTTACCATTTTTAGTGTGCAAGTTTTTCATCATCATGCTGCTTATCTCATGATTCCAAGCATCAGACATTGCATCCTCACAGTAGAGTCACATTTAGAAAGATAGTGACAGAGGCAAAAGATTTCTCATCAAATTTGCTTTCCTTTTCTTCTTTTTTATCTTGGAAGGGAAGCCCCTAGTAAACTTCCCTCACCTCTCCTTGGTCAGTACAGGACCATATCCCACTTCTAGACCCTTTGGTGTCATTGATGAAGGGAGACGGATTACTGTGCCTGATACAGAGCAGTCATGGCTCATCCTCTGAAATGGGAAGAGTTTGCATCTCCTAAGATCAAGTTTCTTGGCCTGCTTTTGAGCAAAAAATCAGAATTCTTTTAGTAGGTAAGAAGTTTGTTTGTGCTTTTGTCTGGGGAGGAGAGGGGGTTGGAGCTGAAATTGGATAGGAAAATGTCTGAGTGAGTACTTTCGATTGGGTGGTCTGGGCTGGCTTTTCTGGAATTAAACTTAACCTGTGATCTAAATCTCCCAGAGTGAAAGGAACCCGACTTGGTTTGTTGCAAAGTTTTTTTTTTTTTTTTTAGTAGTACATCTACTGGGGCTGGGAGTGAGGGGAGATGAGGTTGGTAGATAGCCAGGTACCAGGGTAAGAGTTTGGATTTTTCTCTAAGTGCAATGGAGGGCTTTAAGTACAAGAATCACAAAACCTGATTTATGTTTTCAAAAGGATACTTTCAGCTGCTGAGTGGTTAATGAATGGAAATGGTCAGAGGAGAAGTAGAGAAATAGATTAGGAGGCTGGCAATAGAGATTGGTGCTTTGGGTTAGGATGATGTGGTAGCCTCTAAGTTTGCCCCCAATGATCACTACCTCCTTATATTAACACCATGTATAGTTCCTTCCCAGAAGTCCTGGTGGCACAGTGGTTAAGTGCTTTGTTGCTAACCCAAAGGTCAACAGTTCGGACCCATCAGCCACTCCGTGGGAGAAAGACGTCTGCTTCCATAAAGATAACAGTCTTAGAAACCCTTCGGGGCAGTTTTACTCTGTGGTTAAGTGCTGTGGCTGCCAACCAAAAGGTCAGCAGTTCGAATCTGCCAGGCACTCCTTGGAAACTCTATGGGGCAGTTCTACTCTGCCCTATAGGATCGCTATGAGTTGGAATCGACTTGACGGCAGCGGGTTTGGTTTTTTTGGTTTATCTTATGAGTTGTAATTGATTCGACGGCACTGGCCTGGCTGGCAGGGATGGTATGAGTCAAAATCCACTCGAAGGCAATGGGTTTGATTTTTTTATAGTCCCTTCCCACATTTCGGAGCCCTGGTGGCACAGTGGTTAAGAGCTTGGCTGCTAACCAACACCAGCCACTCCTTGGAAACCCTGTGGGACAGTTCTACACCATCCTATAGGGTTGTTGTGAGTCAGAATCAACTTGATGGCAACAGGTTTGTTTTTTTTAATGGGTCCCACATTTTACCAGGGTTATAGTCAATGTGACCAATAGAATACAGCAAAAATGATGGACTGTTACTTCCAAGGCTGGGTTATAAAAGACTTTGGCTTCCATCTTGGTCTCAGTCTCTCTTGAATCTTTTGCTCTAGGAGAAGCAATCTACCATCTTGTGAGCAATCCTAAAGAGAGACCCATGTGGCAATGAACTGAAATTCCAACCAACAGCCAGTATGAAACTGAGGTCTGTCAACAACTACACAAGTGACTTTGGAAGTGAATCCTTCCTCAGGTGAGATTTGAGATGACCAAAGTCCTGACTGATTGCTTTATAATATAACCCCATGAGAGATCCTGAGCCAGAACCACCTAGCAAAGTCTTTCCCAGATTCCTGATGCTTAGAAGGTGTGCGAGGTAATCAACGCACTTTAGGGTGCTATGTTTTTTGGGTAATTCATTATGCAGCAATAGATTACTAATACAGGTGGTAGAAGTGGAGATAGAATTAGAAAACGTTTAGAGAATTTGATGCCTGTGGATTCATCAAGAATTATGGATGATAGATTATGTATGAGGAATGAGAGAAAAGAGTCTGATCAAAGTTAGCTCCCAGATTTCTGACTATTTTAGTGCCATTTATTGAGACGAGGAAATTTAGATGGGAGAGCAAGTTTGGATTGGCAGTGTAGGGAAACGTCATTCAGAGTTTTGCTTTGGGACATGTTAAGTTTGAGATGCTGATTTTTTGTTATGTGAGCATTGGCTAAGTGTGGGGATTTGGGGAAAAATCAGGAGTGGAGACATATATTTAAGAATCTTTAGAATATAGGTGGTCTTTAAAAGTTGTGGAACTGGATGAGGTAGCCTAGAGAGTGAATAGAGAGAAAAGACTCAGCATGGCCTTGGGCCCACTCAGCATAGCTGTTCTTATCGTGAACATTGAAATAAGAATGTCTATATTAAAACACAGCTCACTTTACAAATTAAGACTCAAAATGGGATACATGTAACTGTTAAGTTACCCATGCTGGGCCTGTTCATTGTTAGACATTACTACTGAAGGAACATTTTAAATCTCTTTATGATGTGACATTTGTATGCTATGGGTGTGTGTTAAGATTGCTACGGGGACCTTAACTCTTGTACTTCCTGACATTTGGCATATTTTAATTTGAAGCTTTCCTATTGTATGACCATAAGTTTATGAGTTAAACATATACGACTATACACAGTGGCTTCCTATGTGTTTGTAATTCCAAAGAAATATGTACCGTGGTATTGACTATTTATGAGTGTGGGGAAATCTAAAGAAATATATCTCCGTTTCATATTCCACAACATATTACTGCTCGGCCTGGGTCTTTTAAAAAAAGATTTGCTTTACTTCAAAAAGCTTGCTCACCCTGAGTTTTTCCAGGAATGTTGGTGTGTATACTTCTGAGGGCTCTTGTATAAATGATGTGGTGTTCCAGAGAACTTGTCATACCCAGATGGCTTGGAAACAGGCAGAAGAGGTTATCTTTTGCCTTGAGAGTTTGCTTAAGGAGTTTATCTTCCATTTGAGACCAAGTTCCATTACGTTGAAAACATATAGTCTGTGGATGTAAAGTTAATACAGTGCATCTCTAGTGGTTGGGAGAATGAACGTACGACAAACTTCATAGAGAGAACGATAAGACAGGCAACTGAATCTCTTGTACTGGGGGAACAATAGGATTGAAACATACCAGAACTTCTTGAAAACGGAATATGATAGGATCTTCTCCCTTTGCTTTCTAGACTGTTCTTTTCCTATCTCATCAAAGACTGAATCCTCAGGGAGTGAAGGCTTTTGACATGGCTTTAAGCTTAAATTTGTGCTTCTCATAAGAATACCCCCACCACCATGTCTTGTCGTTCAATCACGATATGTCACCAGCAGGTGGCAACAGCGAGTGCAAAAGAATGGAAAACCCCAGGCCAGAATTTCTGCAGATAACTAGGAAGGTTGGCATGGCAGTGTATTCAGAAGGGAAAGGACTGCTACCTATTTAAAAGGAAAGTGCTTTGCCACTGTCCCACCTCTCCAAAAGCCCATTTTCTTTCTTCCACCAAGATTGACATGAACCACAGGTCAATACTCTATTAACCAGAGGGAGGTCCTTTTAACAGCCTTTAGGCCTTTTCCTCTATATCAAGGGGAGTGTGGTTTGCTCATGTTTGTTAAAGAGTTTTCAGTTTCTGCTTGTCTGGCCCTACGGTCCTCTCAAAACAATTCTGAAAGCAAGTGGCAAAGAATAATTTATTACTTAAAGTACTTAGCCAGAGTCGACTAATTTGACCCAGTTAAGTGAAATGTCGGAAAGCTTGGAGAGGGGGAACTGGGTTATTTGCCAACACGCGAGAACGACAGGACCCACAGGTTTTTTAATGCTGGCAGCAGCTGTGGTCAGAGAGGTTCACTGGCATTGCTTGCCAGCAGGTCGATGGGGGTGTCATTTCTTTGTGGATGCCATCGCAGAGACAGGGAATTGTCCTCCCGCGATAGACTTTGTGCAATTTCAGAAGTAGCGTCATGACAGATACAATATGGCAGAACGGGATATGCTGGGATTCATCACGTGTACAGCGAGGTCCTCAAGATCTCTTTCAGGCCCAACCTCCCAAGGAACAAGGTTATCTGAAAGAAGGTCATCTGGGTGTGAGTGTTCTTGAGGGAACATCACCACTCCATAGGCTTGCAGACCCTTGGCAGGATATCCTGTGCAGGCCGTGGACGGGACCAAACCGTCAATGAGCGAGGAAGAGCTAGCCCTGTGCTTGGGTCTACTCGGAACTTAGAACTCTCTTAATAAGTTATAGGCTTCAGCCATCACAATGTGTCAAGGGAGAGAAATTAAAAAAATAAATGTGAGGACATGGTTGTCCCTTAGCTGGGGCAACTCTACAAACAACCCCTTCATGTTCCTCTGAAAACAAGTGCATTTTGTAGAAACCTGTTGCTTCCCTTCCCATTCAGAATCTGAACTGTTCTCTACATCCTGAGATGCCACTCCCCATCCATAGGCTTTGTTTGCATCTCGCTCACTCTCTAAGACCAGCAACTTGCCATGTTATAAAGAAGGTGGGAAGCTGTGTTCCCCTCATCACCTACAAAAGCACATCATTGATCCCTGAGTCAGGAGGACATGCTGTGGCTTTGGTTTGCCTGTAGCTGACATTTTAACTTTTGGCAGGTCACACAGTTTTCATTTACTGATCTGTCAGATGGGATAATGATCCTGCCTTGGTGACCCTACAGAATATATGATAATAATAATAGCAACTAATTGCAGCTATCACCGGTTCACGTGCTAATTGCCAGGGCTTGTGGCTTGGCACTTCACCCATCTCACTCAGAAAAGCCCAAGTCCTGCAACCATCTCCACAGCCCTACCTGATCTGTCCTCCCTTACCCTTCTGGCTTCATCTCCTCTCATGCTCCCTTCAGTCACTCACACCACCATGCTGGCCCGCTTGCTATGTCTTGAGTGTATCACTGTTGGTGCACTCCCTATTCCTTCTGCCTGGACCACTCTTTCTCCAGATACGTACATGGTGAAATTTCTCATCTCCTTCCAATCTTTGTTCAAATGCCACCTTCTCAATGAAGTCTACCTGAGCCACACTTTAAAAAGTTGCAACAAACCTCTTACCTACACCCCTAACAATCCTAATATCCCGTGTCTGGCTCTACTTTTTCTATATTCCAAAGCACTTACCTATTAGTAATGAT
The DNA here is from genome assembly GCF_024166365.1 of Elephas maximus indicus. Classification (NCBI taxonomy): domain Eukaryota; kingdom Metazoa; phylum Chordata; class Mammalia; order Proboscidea; family Elephantidae; genus Elephas; species Elephas maximus. Next base: position 45,341,932 of record NC_064843.1, read on the forward strand.
TATATTTATTGCATGTCTGTCTCAACTAGAATATAAATTCTTTAAAGCAGAGATTTTTGGTTGTTTTTTCAATGGAGTACCCAGAGTTCCTTGAAGGAAACTGATCTACAAAGTCTTTTGATAAATATTTGGCGAATGAATGACAATACAACAGTCCTGCTATTAGGCCTACACACACACATATACACACACCTCACACACACCCTCACACATACATTCACACACATAAAGGATTTAGATTCACTTAGGTCTTCACAAGATTTGTTACTATCATGTTTTGTATTCTTATTAGGAAGGGAGCACAAAGAGAACTGCTCGAGTATGCATTCAGGTGAATCTTCACTTTTTTTTTTTCTGAAACCACTTTTATCAAAGAAAATAGCTTCATACGCAGAATAGGTATACCTGGTTTTGCAGATTTTCATTAGAGAATGAAATCTTTCTAAGGAACTCTGATGGCACAATGGTTAAATACTCAAATGCTAACCAAAATGTTGGTGGTTTGAACCCACCCATGTTCTGAGGGAGAAAGACCTAGTAATCTGCTCCCAGAAAGATTACAGTGTAGAAAACCCTATAGGGCAGTTCTGCTCTGTCACATGGGGTCACTATGAGTCAAAATTGAATCAACGGCACCTAACAACAACAATAAAAATATGAAATAAGTGTGAGAGTATAAATATGAAAAATTAGAATCTACAAATATTTTAAGGGATATGCAGTTTTAATGATTGTAGTGTATGCATTATATGGTATCCTATATATATTTATATATATATATAAGAGGAAGATTCATTAACAACCTGTGTTATGCTGATGACACAACCTTGCTTGCTGAAAGTGAAGAGGACTTGAAGCACTTACTGATGAAGATCAAAGACCACAGCCTTCAGTATGGATTACACCTCAACATAAAGAAAACAAAAATCCTCACAACTGGACCAATAAGCAACATCATGATAAACGGAGAAAAGATTGAAGTTGTCAAGGATTTCATTTTACTTGGATCCACAATCAATACCCACAGAAGCAACAGTCAAGAAATTAAAAGATGTATTGCATCGGGCAAATGTGCTGCAAAAGACCTCTTTAAAGTGTTGAAAAGCAAATCTGTCACTTTGAGAACTAAGGTGTGCCTGACCCAAGCAATGGTGTTTTCAGTCACCTCATATACGTGCCAAAGCTGGACAATGAATAAGGAAGACCAAAGAAGAGCTGACGCCTTTGAATTGCAGTGTTGGTGAAGCATGTTGAATATACCATGGGCTTCCAAAGGAACAAACAAATCTGTCTTGGAAGAAGTACAACCAGAATGCTCCTTAGAAGCAGGAATGGCGAGACTACGTCTCACATAATTTGGACATGTTATCAGGAGGGACCAGTCCCTGGAGAAGGACATCATGCTTGGTAAAGTAGAGGGTCAGAGAAAAAGAGGAAGACTCTCAATAAGATGGACTGACACAGTGGCTACAACACTAGGCTCAAGCATAACAATGATCATGAGGATGGTGCAGGACTGGGCAGTGTTTCATTCTGTTGTATATAGGGTTGCTATGAGTTGGAACCAACTTGATGGCACCTAATAACTACATATATTTTACATATGTAACAGACGCCTGATGGCGCAGTGGTTAAGCACTCAACTTCTGACCGAAAGGTCAATAGTTCAAACACATGAACCACTCCATGGGAGAAAGGTGTGGCAATCTGCTTCTGTAAAAATTACAGCCTTGGAAACCTTGTGGGGCCATTCTAGCCTGTCCTATAGGGTGGCTATGAGTTGGCCTCAACTAGACAGTAATGGGTGGTATATACATGTGTGTATATATATATATATATAATGTTTATGTTGTATATGTGTGTGTGATCTCAAGGGGCACATATGTGTATTGTGTGTACATGTATGTGTGTATGTGTATATGTATACAGCATATAATATAAAAGGCTACTAATATGTTCCAGACAAATACTTTGCTAGACCTAGTTGACAGGAGCCCTGGTGACATGATGGTTAATCTCTCAACTGCTAGCTGAAAGGCCTGTGCTTCAAACCAGGGCTTTGAACTGGTTCTTCACAGTTCAGTCATGGCTGAGGAATGACACCAGGATAGACCTGAATTTTTTAAAATCTGGGTGAACTGGAACACAAAAAATTGTTGGTCAAAGCCCTGTTAGCAACTTAATCTCCCTCTTAGAAAACAAGGGCAGCATACTCATTGCATAGCAACCAAATCTCTTGCCCATCTGACTTTGGGCAGTGTTGGAAACAGCACAGCTTTGTGTGTGGCTCTCATGACTACTGGCAATAATCCAGTCTTACACATTAAGCTCCTGAAAGGGCTCACTATGGCTCTTCTAAGCCTCCCATTCCAGGGATGTGACTTGTAATTTTTCCCGTTCTGGTTATGGTTTCAGATCACCCAAATTTTAAAAAGTTTGGCTGTGTTCCCATTTTGCTTTGTCACCCATGATTGAACTGGTCCAAACTGGTTTGAAGCCCTGGTTAGAACTCACCAGCTGTTCCTGGGGAGAAAAGACCTAGTGATCCGTTCCATAACAATTACAGCCTTGAAGAATAGACAGGTCTATAAAACAAACAATAACCCACGTGAGAAACATGCTTCTTAGTTCAATAATGTATAGGAGACCAAAAGGGCAATGCTGGCCCAAAAGGAATGACAAGCAGGCAGGAAGAGACAGGAAAAATGGATGGATGGCAACAGTGAATAGGGGTGTGGAAGGGGAGAGTGTTGCATCATGGGGCTTGAAAACTAATGTCACAAAACAATTTGTGTACAAATTGTTTATTGGAAACTAATTTGCTCTGTAAACTTTTCACCTAAGGTACAATTTTAAAAAAAAATTACAACTTTGGAAATCCTATGGGGCAGTTCTACTCTGTCCTATAGGGTCTCTATTAGTCAGAACCTACTGAAGGGCACACAACAGACCTAGCTGAATGAATACATAAAGATCATTCATAATTAACATAGTTTGTATGCAGTTGGGTACTTGTAAACATGCTTGAAAATAATTGTTCCCCTAAGTAAATTTAAATACTCCTACTTCCACTCTTGTTTACATTATTAATTTGCTTAATCAATCTTTTGAATAGATAAGAGGAAAGCAAACTGTAGGGAAATAGGCAAATGTATTTGAATTGTCACAAAGGTAAATTACAGAGAATTAATGAGATTTTTTCTTTCTTGGAAAGTGTAATATAAATAATAAGGAATTTGTATAATTAGATGCTTTTGGTCTATTCCTCTTCACACTTTTTTTTTAATCCAAAATGTTTCCAAATATGGCATTCAGAAACTGAGCCACAAAAAACATGGATTTTGTTTTGTGTTGTTTGCAAAGGTGTATGAATTGCAGAGATGGGGGATGACCGGCCACTCATATTTGGTTTCATTTTCTCAATTTATTTCTAGGCTGTTACTGCATCCAGGAAGCCTAGATACTTTTGCATCTTCATTTGTTTTCAGTGAGAGGTTCTAGAGTCTTCTGCCATCAAGCTTTGCTTGGAGTACTCTTGCAGGGCTCTTCCTATTTTCCCAAGCAGGCCATTACGTGATTGCATCATTCTAGTATTGGAAAGTCCTTCCTCATATACAGCTAAAACTTGACTCTTTGGGGGTGGCCCCCATTGTCTTTAGAGACCTATCTCTGTTTTTCCCTAATGTCAAGATGCATTTCTCAAGAAACCTAAGACAGACATTGTCTCTATTTTTTTCCTTCCCCAGACCAAATATATCTACTTCCTTAATAGTTTTCTAAGAAAATGAACATTTATACGTATATGTAATCGCTTATTGTCATATGTTTTTGGAGGTTTACCTAATTCTTCAATATGGCATTGTATTTTTTTGTCTCCAGAAAGAACTCTTAACGTAATTGATAATGAAAGTCATTGGGAAAGGAAAAAGAGTTTTCTCTACAGAGACCTTTGTCCAGGCAATTTCTCAGGAAAACATCTCGTCTATAAAATGAGCCACACAACTATTTCATGTTGCGGTCTTCATGGGGCACCCTGTTACTATTGCTTACCTCTTTCAGGTAGGATTGGAGTTGTTCTTTTTTTTTTTTAACCTTCTTAAAAAATTTTATTTATTTTGTTGCTGTTGTTGAGATTGCTTTCTTCGAGTTCTGCAACCATTCTCACCCTCTTTTTCTGAGTGGTTCTTCCCCCATTAACATAAACTCACTGCCCCCTAAGGTTCCTATCTAATCTTTAGAGTTGCTGTTGTCATTTTCATCCCATATAGATAGTTCCTAAAAGAACATAATGTTCAAGGCAGACATTTTTTATTAATTAAGCTAAACTACTGTTTGGTTTTAAGAAGACTTCATGGATTATTTTTGGTTTAAGGTGTAAGGATTATCTCAGGGCAAACGTTTCAAGGGTTCATCCAGCCTCCACGTCTCCAGAAAGTCTGGCTGTTGGTAGGTGCTGTCGAATCAGTTCTGAATCATAGCGATTTCATGTACAACAGAAGGAAACACTGCCAGGCCCTGTGCCATCCTTGCAATTGTTGCTATGCTTGAGCCCATTGTTGCAGCTACTACGTAAATCCATCTTATCTGGTTAAGAATCTTGCTCTCTTTTGCTGAGTCTCTAATTTACCAAGCTTGGTGTCCTTCTCTAGGGACTTGTCCCTCCTGATAACATATCCAGACCAAGAGAGATGAAGTCTCGCCATCCTTGCTTCCAAGGCAGATTTATTCATTCTTCTGTCGGTCCATGGTATATTCAGTGTTCTTTGCCAACACTATAATTTAAAGGCATCAATTCTTCTTTGGTCTTCCTCATTCATTATCCAGCTTTCATGTGCATGTGAGGTGACTGAAAATACTATGGCTTGGGTCAGGCACATCTTAATCCTCAAAATGACAATCTTTGCTTTGGAACACTTTAAAGAGGCCTTTTGCCCCAGATTTGCCCAATGCAATAATACATCATTTGATTTCTTGACTGCTGCTTCCATGGGTGTACATTGTGGATCCAAGTAAAATGAAATTCTTAACAACTTCAGTATTTTCTCCATTTATCATGATGTTGCTTATTGGTCTAATTGTGAGAATTTTTGTTTTCTTTATGTTGAAAGTCTGGAGTCCATGAGAATTTGAAATTCTGTTCTGGATTTTCCCTTTTTGACCTGAATTCTTCTATAGATTCGTTGATCAAAATGTTCAGCAGTGGTAGCTGGCCACCATCTAGTTCTTCTGGTCTAATGGCAAAGGAGGTAGATGTTCATGGAGGCAATTAACCATGCATTCCATTTCCTCCTCTTATTCCTGACTCTCTTCTTCCTCTGTTGCTCCAAGCAAATACAGACCAGTTGTTGTGCCTTGGACAGCTGTTTGCAAACTTTTATGACCCTAAGAACTATGCAAAAAAACTAGGAGGTAGAACAGAAGCACTAAACATATTATTAGGCCAATTAACTGAGATGTCTTATGAAACCATGACCCAAACCAAGAAGCCAAATCCTATGAGTTGTTTGGCTGTACATAAGCAGCCTTAGCAGCTACTATTTTTTTCTTTTTTGTCATTCTTGTAAATATGTCTATCACACAACTTTTGCCAATTCAACTTTTTGCAGGTATACAACTTATTGACAGCACTTACAATACACCTACTCTCCACTTATCAACTATCTAGTTATCTGACATTTTACATTTATGACAATAATAAAAAAATGTACTCTATTTTTCATATTAATGATGTATATCTGGCTTTGACGAGTGCTGAGGTTCAAGGCGACAGTAATGCTGTTTGTTGTGATGGTTAAGATTATTTGTCAGCTTGGCTGGGCTATGATTCTCAGTGGTTGGGCGGTTATGTAATGATGTAATTTGGCAGTTATGCAAAGTATGTAGTCATCCTCCATTTTGTGATCTGATGTGGTCATCCTCCATTTTTACAAAATCTGATTTTTGCATAAAGACCTGGTCTTTAGAACCTAACCTTGTTGATAAGTGAGGAATGGGTGTAATCAGATAATCGGCTGTTGAAGCCTACACTTAATGTATCACATTTTGTTTATCTGTTCATCTATTGATGGGCATCCAGGTTTTTTCCACCTTCTGGCTATTGTGAATAGTGCTGCAATGAACATTTCGTGTACACGTCTCTGTTTGAGTCTGTGTTTTCAATCTTTACCCAGGAGTTGAATTATGGTGTTGGTGAAGAATATTGAATATACCATGGGCTGCCCAAAGAATGAACAAATCTGTGTTGCAAGAAGTACAGCCAGAATGCTCCTTAGAAGCAATGATGGCAAAACTTTTTCTCACATACTTTGGACGTATTATTTGGAGGGATGAGTCCCTGTAGAAGGACATCATGCCTGGTAAAGTAGAAGGTCAGTGAAAAAGAGGAAGACCCTTGATGAGATGGATTGACACAGTAGCTGCAACAATGGGCTCGAGCATAACAATTGTGAGGATGGCACTGTACTGGCTAGTGTTTTGCTCTGTTGTACATAGGATCACTATGAGTTGGAACCAACTAGACAGCACCTAACAACAACAATGTATACCTAGGAGTCAAATTGCTAGGTGATAGGGTAGTTCTGTTTTTACTTTTTGAGAAACTACCACACTCCATAAAGGCTGCGCCATTTTGCTTTCCCACCAGCAATGGATAAGAGTTTCAGTTCCCCACATCCTTGCCAACGTTTGTTATTTTCTGGGATTATTATTATTATTTTTTTATCCTAGCCATCCTCCCCATTGTCTTCGTGTTGATTCCAGCTCACAGTGACCCTACAGGACAGAGTAGAACAGCCCCTTAGTGGTTCCAAGGAGCAGCTGGTGGATTCAAACTGCTGACCTTTTGGTTAGCAGCCAAGGTCTTAACTGCTGTAGCCATCCTAGTGAGGACAGGTGTCTCAATGTGATTTTGATTTGCATCTCTCTGATGGCTAATGATGTTGAACATCTTTTCATGTGTTTGGTGGCCATTTGGATGTTCTTTTTGGTGAAATGTCTTTTCAAGCCCTTTGCCCAGTTTATGACTGGGTTATTTGCCTTTTTCTTGTTAAGTTGTTGAAGTTTTATATGGTCACATGTGGCTTAATGCCCATGATACATTCTGTGCAGTAGGATGTTATGTGATTTGGACATTGTGTGAACACCATACAATCATGTGCCACATAATGTCCCTTTGGGTAATGTCGGACTGCATACGTGTTTGTGAAGTTATACAGCACCGGAAAGTGGAAGAGCCTGCAGCCCTGCCTCCCATAGGAGCGAGGGAAGGAGAAAAGCTCACAGGGAAGGAGGAAGGAGGGGAACACAAGGAGGGAGTGGCCAGCTGGGCCCGTGCCCGAGCAAGAAGTGAGCTGAGGCGGAAGGGGCCCAGAAGGAGGCAAGCATGTATATAATCTGGTATTCACACAATGTGCAAATCATATAACATTCTGTTTCCCAGAACTTCTTGTGGATGTTAAGCGACATATGACTGTGAGCCTTTCTCTTTTCTCTTGGTCCTGTGTGGGGCAGGTCCAAAGACTCCTCTTCCTCCCAGCACTGTATAACCTTATGGGACCACTGACATGTACGTGGTGGGATGTTACCTGAACAGACGTTATGTGGTGCATGGCTGTATATATTTTCATAATTAGATTCTTATCGCATATATGGTTTCCAAAGATATTCTCCCAGTCAGTAGCTTGTCTTTCCTTTTTTTTTTGATAAAGTCTTTTGATGAAAAAAATTTTTCAGTTTTTATGAGATACCATTTATTTATTTTGTCTTTTGCTGTTTGTACTTTTGTTATTATTTTTTTGTTGTTGTTGTTATCTTTGTTATTTTTGTTTGTACTTTTTTTATTATGTTAGATAATCCATTGTTAAAAGCTAGGCCCAACAGCATTGCCTTGCATTTTTTTCTAAGAATTTTACAGGTTTAGGTTTCACATTTAGGTCTTTAATCCATTTTGAATTTATTTTTTTGTGTATGATGTGAGGCATGGATCCTGTTTCATTTTTCTGCATGTGAAAATCCAATTTTCCCAACACCATTTCTTGAAGAGACTCTTCTTTCCCCATCTAATGGACTTAGCACCCTTGTAAAAAATCTGTTGACCATAGATGTGTGGGTTTATTTCTGGACTTTCCATTCTATTCCATTGGTCTATGTGTCTATCATTATACCAATACCATATTGTTTTGATTCCTGTAGCTGTATAATATGTTTTCAAATCATAAAGTGCAAGTCTTCTTACTTTGTTCTTCTCATTCAATGTTACTTTAGTTATTCAGGGCGTCTTACCATTCCATATAAAATTGAGGGCTGGTTTTTCTTTTTTTTTATTTCTTCTTGTTGACCCTGTAGACCTATCTAATCTTTGGCTGAAGCGTGAACCTCAGGAATGACTTCAGTACTGAGTTTAAAGGGTATCTGAAGGCCATACCTTCAGTGTTTCTTCAGTCTCTGTCAGACCAACAAGTCTGTTTTTTTAATTTTTCGCTCCCACTTTGTCTGGGATCCCTCTATTGTGATCCCTGGCAGAGCAGTCGGCGGTGGTAACTAGGCACCATCTAGTTGTTTTGGGCTCAGTCTGGTGGAGGTTGTGGTAGTTGTAGTCCTTTAGCCCTTTGGACTAATCTTTCCCTTATGTCTTTGATTTTCTTCATTCTCCTTTGTTCCAGCTGCGATGGGACCAGTAGATGTATCTTAGATGGCTGCTTGCAGGCTTTTAAGAGTCAAGGAACTACTAACCACAGTCGGATGTAGAACATTTTCTTTATAGACTGTTATGCTATTTGAGCTAGAAGTCCCCCAAGATCATGTTTCCCAGACTTCAGCCCAGTGGCTTTGTCCCTCAGGGCATTTGGAAGAGTCTGTGAAACTTCTATAACTTTGCCCTGGTCAAGTTGTGCTGACTTCCCCAATGTTGTGTACTGTCTTACTCTTCACCAAAGTTGGTGGTTTTGGGTCTCACTCTTCACCAAAGTTACCATTTATCTACTATCTGGTTAATATTTTTCTCTTCCAACCCTTCCCCTCCCTCATAACCATCAAAGATTATTTCCACGTGGAAACATTTTCATGTGTTTTTATAATAGTGAATAATAATTTATCATACTGTATTTGTCCTTTTGTGATTGGCTTATTTCACTCAGTGTAATACCCTTCAGATTCATTCATGTCGTGAGATGTTTCACAGATTCATCATTGTTCTTTATTGCTGTGTAGTATTCCACTGTGTGTGTGTACCATAGCTTGTTTATCCATTCGTCTGTTGATGGCATTTAGGTTGTTTCCATGTTTTTGCTACTGTGAATAATGCTGCAATGAACATGGGTTTGCATTTGTGTGTTTGTGTGATGGCTCTTATTTCTCTTGAATATATTCCTAGAATTGGGATTGCTGGATCCTGAGGACCAGTTTTTCCATTTCTGTAAAGGCGGTTGTTGGAATTTTGATCAGGATTGAGTTGAATCTATAGATCACCTTGGGTGGTAGATTGTAGGTATTTTTAAGGACATTATACCCATACACATTATTGGTCCTCAAAACATCCCTGAGATTGATTATTAAAATTGCTTCTGATTTTCAGAGGAGAGAATACTGAAGTACATACTGACTGAGGACTTGTCCAAGTCTTAGGCAAATCTAGCCAAGGATCAAGTTCAAATTTCTGAACATCCACGGACCAACTGCGAGGGAAGGCAAATGGAGTACATGCATCTACGCTAAAGGATTGCATTATTGTGAGTAATGATGACTTCAGGTCTTAATTGTGATGCATTAATCTTTTTTGAATTGTTCAAAAGCAAAGGGATGTGGAGAGGGTTTGCTAACCTTGGGAATGTCTTAGATTCCAGTTTGATCTCCAAATTCCAGGTTGCTTTGAGAAATAGCTGCATGCAGAGTAATGATCCATTTAAGAACCATAATTAGCAAAAACTTTTTTATTTTTCTCAGACTCAGGTAACAGAATCATCTGGATGAGATTAGATATTGGAATAGAGCAGGATTTCATCCAGGGAAATCACCTTCAATTTAAATGAAACCTGGTGATACCTAACATCAAAGGGTATCCTTGCAGTGTGTGAAATTGTTTAGTCCTCTCTACTTCAATGATCGTTTTCAAAACCAGATTTTCTGTTCTACTACTGTAGTGGTTTTGTCTGCTACCACATGAGGTGAGCCCCCACTGGGCTTTTGGAAACATTCAAGCTATTTTATAGAACAGCTCTTGGTGGTGGTGGATTGGAGGGCAGGATTGTAAGCAAATGCTATTCACAGCTGTCACTTGAATTACTAGCACAGGTATCGGAACATTTTGATTTTCTCCATGAGTTTCAACTTATGCTTCTTGCCTCCTATCAATACAGTTTCCAAAATTTGGAGGAATAAATGGGTTCAGTTTCAAAGCTTAGAAAATGGTGTGTGAAATTTAGACCAAAAATCAGTGTGGTAAAATATAATTTCAAGGTGAAGTTATTAAGAGTATTTTGATGAAAGTGAACAAGTATGGTGTTCTTGGATAAAGGTCTTTAGTAGAGAGGTCTTAGTTGAAGGCAGAGTAGAAGGCTGTCACAGTATTTGTATTCAACTTAGCATATTAAATAATTTGCAATTTATGATATCATGCAAAAGAGAGTTTTGCATGTTTAATAAAATTTTCCATATTTTCCTGGTTGAGGACCACAGAATTGGTGTACATTAAAATCATAAAAGTGTGTCATGTTATTTCAAACCTGTAACATTTTTTACAGGAGCCCTGGTGGTGCAGTGGTTAAGTGCTCAGCTGCTAACTGAAAGGTCAGCGATTTGAACCCACCAGGCTCTCCACAGGAGAAAGATGTGGCAGTCTGCTTCTGTAAAGATTACAGCTTTGGAAGCCCTAAGAGGCAGTTTTACTCTGTCCTACTCATAGTGACCCTGTAAAAAAAAAAAAAAAATTTTTTTTTAGGGGGCACTATGAGTCGAAATTGACTCTACGGCAATGAATTTCTGGTAACATTTTTTTATGTTTTCACTTCTTAATGGCTTCTAAGGATTTGACTGAAGGCAGTTGTTAAACAGAAGAAGAAATATACAAGACACCTTTTCTGGGCAGTCCCCTTATCTTTTTGTCCTCAAATTCTGGCTCCAGATTGTGGTTTTGTCCAACAACTCTGAACTGATTCAGTGATTGAGATTATGTACCACATGTGGTTTCCGGATGTTCAAGGCTTTGGAAAATCAAGGAAATGAACAAATAACAATTTTACCAGCTCCGAATTGACCCCCTTGAAGAATTTTTGTGGCTGACAGATTCACAAAAGTTCTGGTCTTCCAATATGAATATCAGAGCAGTAAAAGAGTATATGCTGGTTTAGCAAGTTTATTAAAAGCTAGAGGTGCTGTTTGTTTTCTATTAAAAGCCAGATGCATGGAACTCTTGACCTCAACCCCATTTGCTTGCTACTTATCCAGCCAGAAAAGGCGATGCTTATCACTCTTTAGTTGTTTAATAAGTATTTATTGAGTGCTCATTATAATCATGGCTTTGGATATAGTCCTGGGATCCGTGAGAGGTAAAATAGTTCATGTTTTCAATGAATTTGCAATGTAGTTGGATAAGTAACCATGGTCTGTCCCTGGGGACTCCATCAGCTTACCTCAGCTAACTGGGCTATGAATTGGCACTTCACATGAGTGCCCATGAGGTGACCCAGTTAATCCTGCCCATGCTGGAGAATTAATAACAACCTATACCTGGTGGCGTAGTGGCTAAGTACTACGGCTGCTAACCAAAGGGTTGGCAGTTTGAATCCACCAGATGCTCCTTGGAAACTCTATGGGGCAGTTCTACTCTGTCCTACAGGGTCCCTATGAGTCAGAATCGACTCAACGGCACTGGGTTTTTACTACATCATAGCAAGAATTTGAATACTTTGAATTTGTCACCCTGAGAGTAATACAGGTAGTAGAAGTGTTCAGGAACCCAGGAACACATAGAGAGAAAAGAACCAGCACGAGGTATAAGTAAGCAGAACCTACAGATTCAAAGAGAGAAGCAGAGACATGCAAATCCTGAGGGACAAAGATGGTGGTCACAACACCACCACCAACAACAAACACAACTCCAGCTAATAGTCACTGAGCATTTACCATGCAGCAGAAACTCAGTTCGTGATATGTATTCTCTCATCAAATCCTCACCACCACCCATGAGGTAAGCACTACTACCATTTCCATTTGATAAATCAGAAAACCAGGACGCAGAAAAGTGGAATGACTTGTCTACTTGCCTAGCAAGTAAGTGAAGGAATTGGGATTTGAATCTTGATATGTCTGGATGTGGAAATGTGTTTCACCTCTTCCTAACTGGTTCTTGTGCTACTGCTGCTGGGTCCTGAGAGGTCCTGGTGGTCCATGATGGTCAGATGCTATGGAAGGGCCTTGACACCTTACTAACCTACCTAATTAAATCTCTCACCCTAACTTGGGGCAACTTGGACAGGAGGTTCTGTAGCTGACATCTGAAGTTTCACTCACATGATTGGGAAGATATGATGGGCCAGACTGTATAGGGCCTTCTATGCCAGACTAGGGATTTTGACTTGTAACTAGGCACAAATGACATTTGTAACCAGAAAAGAGGCACAATTAAAAGGATTTTTCAGGAAAATCTAGCAGCAGGCTGTAGAATAAGGACAGTTTTATTCTTATTCTTTCAAAATATATAATAGTATCAGACTCATTTTTATTCTTTGTGGCTTTCTTTTTTTTCTCATTTCTTTATATTTTTATTGTCTTATGATTATTGATTATTATTTATTGTAGACAAAGTGCCATGGTTGCACATCTACCACACAATTTTAAATTAACGTATGTGGTATTTTCTACTTTAAAATAAGACATGCCATTTTATGGAAAATGTATAAATTTGTAAGAAGTATCTAAAAGGAAAACATCAGCTGGACTCATTGTTCAAAAACTAGCAGTATTAGTATAATCCAAACCCGCTGCTGTGGAGTCAATTCTGACTCATAGCGACCCTATAGGACAGAGTAGAACTGCCCCACAGGGTTTCTGAGGAGCACCTGGTGGATTCAAACTGTCAACCTTTTGGTTAGCAACTGTGGTTCTTAACCACTATGCCACCAGGGTTTCCTGGTAAACTACAGGATCAGCGAAAAAGAGGAAAACCCTTGACAAGATGGATTGACATAGTGGCTGCAACAATGGACTCAAGCATAACAATGATTGTGAGCATGGTGCAGTACCAGGCAGTGTTCTGTTCTGTGGTACATAGGGTCGCTATGAGTTGGAACTGACTTGATGGCACCTAACAACAACAACAACAGTTACCATTTATTGACAACACTGTTAATATTTTTTCCTGTCTTTCTTCTACTACTACGTATTACACAGTGTATATCATTTTGTCTTGAGTTTCTAGTTCATATTTATTACTTTGCACATTCTGAGCTTCACATATTATTTTGCATAGTATGATCTTTTCCTAAATATCTTTTGTAATATTCAGTCAGAATGGCTAATCAATAGCAAAAGCTAATAAACTTTTCTGTATTTCAATAATATTGCTTAGGAAAAACATACTGTAGATGATGAAAAAACAGCACAAACTCAAAAGCAAAGTTTCATTTATTATTGATCACTAGTGTGAACATATTAAGTGCCCACTAAATGCTTCTTGGTGTTTAATTTGCTCTTGGTCACTGTGGTTTAAAACAATCATTGGGAGTGAGTTTCTGAAAGCTGGATGTCAGACTGGGAGGCTTGCTGGAAAATAAAACCACTAAAGAAAAATACTTCAAAGTTCATGGGTCTTCTGAAGAAAGGCCATGTATTTTAGGTTCTCCCAAATTAATATTTGGCCTGAAGGAAGCTAAAAAAAGGTGAACTTTGAAGGACTGTTTTTCAATCCTATGATGTTAAATAAAATAGGAAATATTCCCCAAAACTCCTGGCATACACGTATATCACAGTTAATGGATTTATAAGTAATGCTTAGAAAGAGAAGGTACTATTTTCCAAACAGTGTTTTGTCTTTTTGATTTCTCTATGTTCAAAATGTAAACTATGAAATAACAGGAGTTTACATATTCCTTCTGATTTAATTTTGGGGGCGCAGAGGTTAGTATAGTTTCCCAGCTTGTTGAAACTTTTGAAGTAGGCTGAAAACCTTTGAGTATATCAAAACTTTCACCTTCCAAGATATCACATAACTCTTGTTTATTTAAAAGAAAGGAAACAAAACAAAACCACACACATACATGGAATCTCTCTAACCAAGCACCAACACAACACACTTAGACCCAATTATTCTCTTTGCTATTTCTGCATAAGTCACACTAACACATGGTTAGTGGGCTATCTTAGCTGCTGAGGTGGCATTCTTTTTGCACCCAGGGCTTTGAGACTTCGAGATTTCCACACTTTACCCTGACCACTCTATCCTTCAGGCTGATATCTTAGAGCTTCAAATATATTTTTGAGTTAAGCGAGACAATTAAAAATGTAATGACACAATTAAGAGGTGCATTCATTCTCCTTTCTATTTGGAGTTATGAAAAAGACACTAGTCATGAGTTCTGCTTGAACATTTTAGAGTTCTTGTTATCAAATATTCTGACCTGGAAGACACTGGAGACGTTTCTCTTTTGTCCAAACTGATTTTTATTTTCCTAAAGAGTAGAGTCCTCATCTGTCCCGTTTTACCCAGGACAGCCTCTTGTCCCTGAGAAATTATTTATTCATTTTCTAACATTTTATTGTGGTTTGGGTGAAAGTTTACAAAGCAAATTAGTTTCCCATTCAACAATGTATACATGTTTTGTTTCGTGACATTAGTTGTAATCCCCTCCGTGTGACAGCACTCTACCCACTTTCTCCCTGAGTTCACCATTTCCATTCACCCATCTTTCCTGCCCTTTCCTGCCTTCTGAACTTTATTTTTCGGTAGATGTTGCCCTTTTGGTCTTCTATGGTTGCTTATTCTGAGGAGCACATTCCCCAAGGGTGTTATTGTTCACTTTTTACAGGCCCATTCTTTGGCTGAAAGGTGGTCTCTGGGAGTGGAGCGGGGTCAGTTCCAGGTTTGAAAGGTGTCTAAGGGTCATAGTCTTGGGGATTCTACCAGTCTCTATCAGACCAGTAAGTCTGGTCTTTTTTATGAATTTGAATTTTGTTCTACATTTTTCTCCCACTGTGTTCTATTGTGATCCCAGTCAGAGCTATTGGTAGTGGTAACCAGACACCATCTAGTTCTTCTGGTCTCAGGCTAGTAGAGGCTGTGGTTAGCGTGATCCATTAGTCCTTTGGGCTAATTGTTTCCTTGAGTCTTTGATTTCCTTTGCTCTTCTTTGGTCCAGACAGAAAGAGACCAATAGTCGTATCTCAGAGGGCCGTTTGAAAGCTTTTAAGACCCCAGTTGCTATTCAACAAAGTAGGTTGTAGAACATTGTCTTTATGGACTGTTATGCCAGTTGACCTAGATGTCCCCTGAGAATGGTCCTAACCCTCAAGCCCAGGGACTCAGTCCCCCAAGGTGTTTGGTTGTAGCTAAGACATCTTTACAACTTTGCCCCCTGTAAAACCAAAAAACCCCAAAAAACCCAGTACCGTCGAGTCAATTCCGACTCATAGCGACCTGTATGCTCTACTATATGTATGGCTATATTTGCAGCACATACAAATACACGTGTAGAAATATCCTCTGCCAAACCCATATATGCCCGTGGGTGTACTCCCGTATGCCATGTCACACCTGTTCAGCTTATACACCTACCTATGTATCCACTTGTAAATTATTATCTGTTATTACTGTTATTGCAGGATTGTGTATGTAATAGTGTTTGCTGTTATTATCTTTCACTCTTATATACCTCCCTTAACAGCATTTCCGGTTACTCTTAAGAGTCACCAAACTGGTTTAAATGATAAATTATATAATCACCTTACTGAGGAGGGTCAGCGAATAAGAGGAAGACCCTCAATGAGATGAACTGACACAGTGGCTGCAACAATGGGCTCAAACATAGCAAGGATTTTGAGGACAGTGCAGGACCTGGCAACAGTGTCATTTTGTTATACATAAGATTACTATGAGTCAGAAGCAACTTGTTGGCACCTAACAACAACAACACTGATGAAGAAATTTTTTCCCCCAGTCCTGAAGGGGCTACATAAGTTTTTCAACTAGATCACGTTAGTTCGTGGCAAAATAGAGATGAGATACCTGTCTTCCAAACCAGCATTAGGTTTATTATACTGGTGCCATTCATGATTTCCAATGAACAGAGCACGTGCAAATAACCTGGATTTTTGTTTAAGCAGGAATATGTCAGTGGTTTTCAAACTTTATTTGGCAGTGGAATAACATGGAAGGCTTGTATGGGCTCCACCCCCAGAGTTTCTTATTTTGCAGATTTAGGATGGGGCTGAGAATTTGCATTTCTACCAAACTCCCAAGAGATACTGACACTGCTGATACAGGGAACCCACTTTGAGAATCACTGACATTTTCAGTGTTAATGTAACGTTTCTATATTGTGAAGGTAAAAGTGTGCACGTATGTGCATGTGCCCCTTCCCCAGCTGTAAATGCTCACTTCTTCTCAATATATAATTTTTTTTACATGCACCAGAGTTTTCTCTCAGCAAAAACTAGAGAGGTGGAGTAGAAACCTTAATCTGAGATGTAAAACTCAAGGAAGGAAGTAGGGTGATATGGGATCGAGAATTGAAGAGCAAAACATTTTTCTGGGCAGCTTTTCACCAAGGGCACAGGCCCAATGTTTGAGGGCAACTCCTGAAGGCAGCCCAATTGGAAGAAGAAAATTGCTTCTTCTACATGCATGCTTGGTTATTACTTTGCTACTCAAAGTATGGCTCGTGAACCATCAGCAGTGGCTAGAGATTATTTGAAATGCAGAGTGAGGAGACACCAGGGCTCACATCAGAGCTTCTTAGGCAGAACCTTGTTAATTTGCTACAGTGAGTGATTACAGGGTAGACGGTGGGAAACACTGAGTCTCTAAGCCAGAGGGGAGATTTGAAGCTTCCTTTGATAAGAAAGTCTTAGCTGCAAATGTCTTTTCTCATTGAAACTTAGGTTCAGAGAGTCTCTGCTTTCAAACCTCTATAGAAGTAAGATTTACATTTATAGCCAATTGACTTGAATTTGTTTTGTGTTCTGAATAACTTAAGAAAACCCTAAAGCAGAAATCTCCAGGGTGGGGAAGACAAGATTCTCTCCTGCTCCCTCTTTTTCATATGGAGAAACAAGTACATGGAAGTAGTTGGGCAACCAGCACCAGGGTGAGAAAACAGAGGGAGGGTGATGAGGTTAGAGTCACAAGGAAAGCCCCATATCAGCCAGGAAAAATTTGTCGCAACAATTGCTTAATCAAGGTTGGAGGGATTTTGCCTGTGTCTCTAGTTGTGTATTGATAAAATATTTAAATATAAGCAACATGTAAATCAGATTCACCCAAAGATCTGAAGACAATCCATGAGAAGAATTTCCAGTAGTGTCATTTCAATTACCGTGAGTTTTCCAAGAACAGTTGGAACTAAATGATAAGGCAGGGTCACTGGATTCTCCTTCTGTGCTTTTCATTAATAACAACGGCAACAAAATGGAAAGGCTGTTTCCCTGTCAAATATATATTAAAAACAGAATTTCTTGTGAGTCAAATAGAATCACTTTTGTAACTTCAGTAATGGTGAGTCACCATTTTAAATTACTTTTCAACTCTCAAAACCCTGTGTTTACTATGAACGACATGGCCTTTCCTGGAGTCGGCCTTGAAGGTAACCAGCTCTGCAGAGCACCATCTTCCCTCAGTCTTTTAAGAGGCCAGGCTTTCAAAACGCACTTTTTCTTTGTGCACCTGCAGTTTTGAGTCAACAAAAATTGCCAACCCAGGGTGATAAGCTCCATATAAATAATTAATGACATGGAACTAATTACTCCTGCATTTGGCCACCTGCATCCTCAAAGCTCAAGAGCCCCAGGTGTGAAAATTGCAGGGGCAACTAATTGTGAGCTGCGTTTCAGCACCTCAGCCCTGCAGAGGAGGCCCTGGCTCTTTCCTGTTCAAGGTTTTCAAGGGTCAGCAGGCCGATGGGTGGGACCAGCTGCATTTGTCACTATCTCAGAAGGCAAACCAGAAGGCATGGCGACTCTTGAAAACTGAGCCCTCACAGGCCACCAGGAGGTAATAGGGATTAAGCTTAATTAGAGGAAAATACACCTTGAAGGATATGGTTGGAAATTGTCCCTTGAGGTATAAAAAACCTCCTGTAACAACCCTAGGTGAGAATGCCACAGTTTTTTGCTATGGGACTTTATCATTTCCTTGTGCAAATATATATATATATATATATATATATACATATAGCCACTTTTGTTAAAAAGTTATTAGAGCCCACTGTACAGTCACTTCAATATGAACTTAAATAATGAGCATAGAGAAAATTGTGGGTTGTCAACAGCAGGATTTCAGTGTTCAAACGTGAATTAAATTGTATAGATACATATATGTATATGAAATATTATAAATGTGTGTCTAGCGTCTTGCTGTGATGTTACCTGCTCAGCATTTCTCAAGCTGAAAGAAGTAAAAAAAAATTCAAGCCTTGAGCTGCAATACTGAAGGATTTTATGGGCAAAACATTGAACAACACAGGAAGCAACAAAAGAAGAGAGAAGGAATATAGAGTCACTGTAGCAATTGGTCAATGTTCTATCATTTCAGGAGGTGCCATATGGTCAAGAACGGGTGGTATTGAAGGAAAGAAGCCCAAGTTGCACTGGAGGCATTGGCAAAAAACGAGGCTCCAGGAACTGATGGAATATCATTTGAGATGTTCCAATAAATGGATGCAAAGTTGGAAGCACTCATTTGTCTATGTCAAGAAATTTGGAAGATAGCTACTTGGCCAACTGACTGGAAGAGATCCGTATTTGTGCCGGTTCCAAAGAAAGGTGATCGAACAGAATGCAGAAGTTATCGAACAATATTATTAATATTAATATCATTAATATCAAACAATATCATTAATTTGAAGGTAATTCAAAAATGGCTGCAGCAGTACGCCAGCAATTCAAGCTGGATTCAGAAGAGGGTGTAGATCTTGGCTGGAAGCAGAGAATAGCAGAAAGAAGTTTACCTGTATTTTATTGACTAGGCGAACGTATTTGACTGTGTGAACCGTAACAAATTATGGATAACACTGTGAAAATGGGAATTTCAGAACACTTGATTGAGCTCGTGAGGAATCTGTGCATACACCAAGAAGCAGTCATTTGAATAGCACAAGGAAATACCGTGTGGTTTAAAATCAAGAAAGGTGTGCGTCAGGGTTGCATCCTTTCACCATACCTGTTCAGTCTGTATGCTGAACAAATAATCTGAGAAGCTGCAAGATATGAAGAAGAACGCAGCATCAGGATTGGATGAAGACTCATTAACAACTTACTTTATGCAGATGACACAACCTTGCTTGCTGAATGTGAGGAGGACTTGAAGTATTTACTGATGAATATCAAAGACCACAGCCTTCAGTAGGAATTACACTTCAACACAAAGAAAACAAAAACCCTCACAACTGGACCAATAAGCAGCATCATGATAAATGGAGAAAAAGATTGAAGTTGTCAAGGATTTACTTTTACTGGGATCCACAATCAATGCCCACGGAAGTATCAGTCAAGAAATCAAATGATGTACTGTGTTGGGCAAATCTACTTCAAAAGACCTCTTTATAAAATGTTCAAAAGCAAAGATGTCACTTTGAGGACTAAGGCGTGCCGACCCAAGCCGTGGTATTTTCAATTGCCTCACATGCATGTGAAAGCTGGACAATGAATAAGGAAGACCAGAGAAGAATTGACACCTTTGGATCATGGTGTTGGTGAAGAATATTGAATATAACATGGACTGCCAGGAGAACGAACAAATTTGTCTTGGAAGAAGTACAGCCAGAGTGCTTCTTAGAAGCGAGGATGGTGAGACTTCCTCTCAGGTATTTTGGACATATTATCTGGAGGGACCAGTCCCTGGAGAAGGACATCATGCTTGGCAAAGTAGAGGGTCAGCAAAAAAAGAGAAAGACCCTCAACGAGATACAATGACACAGTGGCTGACACAATGGGCTCAAACATAGCAATAATTGTGAAGATGGTACCGGGCCAGGCAGTGTTTCCTTTTGTTGTACATAGGGTCACCATGAGTCGGAACTGACTCAAAGGCACCTAACAACAACAACATGGTTCAATCACCAGACCCTTTGAGCAATATGAAAGAATATTGCTTCCTTTCAATATTCCTGAATAACTGTGGAATTTGAACACATTTTTTGACAATTAGGTGAGATACAAAGCAGGTGCAAATGTTTCCGTAATGTCAAACCATAGAATGTAACGTCCCGAACCAGAAGGGCTCTTCTGAACATTGCTTGTCTGGAAACATGCCAAGAAAAAAAAAGATGTAAACTAAAATTCAGGTTATTACAGAACATCACTCTGTATAAGCGCAAAACTTTCATACAGGTTGAAGCTACATTCCTTGGCATATTAAATTTATTCAAGTATTACTCCTACCTTCCCTGTACTTAAAAATAAAATCCAAGATGTTATCACTAAATTATCATGTAGCCTTTTTCTCTTCAGATCTTATTGTAAATTCTATGTTTAGGCAGCCTGTGTGGACTATATCTCAGGCACAGTACATGCCCCTTGTGATCCTTTAGGCCTAAGGGTGTTTTTCCCATTCTCGTCCCATTCCATGCTATTTCTGCTTCTCAACCACAACTTCTGAGGCTGGGCCAAAGGTTATTCTCTAACAGAAGCTGGGGGTATCCTTTAGAATATGCCTGTGTGTGTTTGTGTTGGTGTAGAGTTGGTTGTTTGGGTTGGTTGGTTGATGTCCACCCTTGAAATGGAAGCATTTCCCTCTGGCCAATTACAGTCAGGTAGCAGTGGCAAGCTTTCCCTTCTAGCCAAAGGTGAAATGACCCCTTC
Organism: Elephas maximus indicus; assembly: GCF_024166365.1. Taxonomy (NCBI): domain Eukaryota; kingdom Metazoa; phylum Chordata; class Mammalia; order Proboscidea; family Elephantidae; genus Elephas; species Elephas maximus. The sequence continues at coordinate 45,362,935 of NC_064843.1, forward strand.
TTCAGATGGGAATTTGAAGAATAGATTAGGAAATTGTAACTACTCTAATGTTTCATGCTGGGCAATGTCTAGTTACGATAGAAAGCTGGTTATAGTGAACATAACCTTGAAGAGTCTGGAGGATTTTGCTTGTTTGGCTGGGAGTTTTGTTTCTTATTGAAGCAGGAAATATGGAGTATGTGCTATGTGACCTTCTAGTAAAAGTGCCCTGCTACGTTGGTCCCTTTTCTGAACCAAAAATCAGGGCATGTTGTCTGACATGTTTTCAGTAGCTGCTGCAAAAAATGCCAGCACTGACGTTTCTAAGACCTTTTCAGTATTATATGGAATTTAAGGAAAAGAATATTCAAAATTGGTATTAACTTGAAAAATCCAAAGCTCAGTTCCTGGACACCAAAATTGAAATTTATTATTATTTTTTAATAAAATAAATTCTAGTAAGTTCTCATACTGATGCCACCCAAAAAACAAAAACAAAAACCACTGCCATGGTGTTGATTCCAACTCATAGCAACCCTATAGGACAGAGAAGACCTGCCCCATAGGGTTTCCAAGGAGCTGTTGGTGGATTCGAACTGAAAGACTTTTGGTTAGCAGCTGAGCGCTTAGCCACTGCGCCACCAGGGCTCCGCTGACGCCATATTACACAGCAATTTATGCCTTTTGTTATTTGTTGCCATTGAGTTGACTCTTACTCATGGTGACCTCATATGTGCAGAGTAGAACTGCACTGTAGGGTTTTCAAGGTTGTGACCTTTTGGAAGCAGATTGCCAGGTCTGTCTTTCAAGGCACCTCTAGGTGGTTTTGAACTGCCAACCTCTCGACTAATAGTCGTGAATTTAACCATTTGTGTTACTCAGGGACTCCAATTTATACACTAGCTATTTTAAATTATTAATTCAGCAAACACTGCTGAATGTCTGGAAAGTGTAAAAAATGGCCTGATCTGAGTGTCCTTGAAGCTTACCATCCAGTATGGGGAATGCAGCATTTGACAATAATTTCAATATGTATGAAGCTTTGAGCAAGTAGACCTGACCCTCAGTGAGTGTGAGAGGAAGAAGGAATGAATTCTGCCTGGAGGGTCAGCAACAGTGTTACATGGGTTGTGAAACAGGGCTAGGCCTTGAATGATGGGCAGGGATTCCAAAGTTTTCAGTGAGAGGAAGCCTTCCCAAGAAGGAACGATGTGTAGGTTGAGAGTGAGAGGCATTTCTAGAGAGAGTGGGTACACTGGTTTGGATCCCAGATGTGTGAGGCCAGCCTTAATTTAAAATATTCCCTTTTGTTGTCTTTTTATTCAAATAAATTCATGAGGCGGTAAAATGAAAAATCTCTTGTCACGCTGTGTGTCTCCCACTTGGGGCTCACAAAGTCTCTTTATCCAAATCCAAGAAAAATGGCAGGTAGTAACTGTAGAAAGTGGTAGAACTGTAATGTTGATGGCCCTGAAAAACAGTAAAAACAAAACAAAAAGAGAGAGAGAAAAAGGGGTGGACTGTTGACTTCCATCTGGAGTCCACAGGGAGTTATTAAATGGGGTTGAGCAGACAGTAACGGTGGTAAGTGAGATTGACAAATAATTTAGATGGAAGGGACAATGAATCAGAAGGAGCCAAAGGAGAATTTGAGGTTCTAAACTGTTGTGGGTTGATTGGAAGGTAATATAATGATTAAATGCTTGATCTGTAGAGTGAATGGATGCTTTAATTCCATTTCCAACAGTGTAACTTTGGGAAAGTTTCCTCACTTTAAAAATAGAGATCCTAAGAGCACCCAAATTACAGCACTGTCTAGCAATCCTGTGTCCCATAAGTTAGTTACTTATATTAGGAAAATATACTGAGCAATAACGCCTAGACATTCTCACTGAACCGCCCAGGTCTGTTCCATTTTTCAGAGCCAGAATCAGAAATCAAAATTAGTGTGAAGGAGTGGGTAAGATTTTGCCCTGGTTTCCCATTTGCAAAGTCCTCATAGGATGCTATGGCTGTTTATAGAAGTTCTAATAGTGAAGACCGGGGAGAAAAAGGAAAGGATGGGAATGCTGTGGTTGGGCATCCTGAACCAAGGCAGAGAGTGGGGACAAGGACAATCATGTGTGATGGGAGAATGGGAAGCTGGCAGGCAGGGACAGATTATCCAATAGAGATAATCTCACGTTTTGGCACCACATCAAAGACTCTGCTTCTACTTCTGGCCGGCATCTGTCTCTCTCCCAACCCCGCAGCACCTTCCTACAGCATCAAAGCCTCTTTTCAAATTTACAATCCCTGACAGGGATGGATGACCCAATAAGCAAGGTAAACACGGGCTTATTTGTGCTTACGAAATAATCTGTAGTGAACAATTGTGAACATGAGAAATTGTTCACTACAGATGATCTTGTAAGCGCAGTAAGCATTCATTTTGGGAAAGATGTGGAAAATTGCACACGGAGTTGAAAAGCAACTCTCCCAGTTAGGATTTACTAATGAAGTCACTTTCAGCCTCATTGACCTTGGCGAGTTTTCAAAGGTCATGCTTACACTTAATATATAAATTTATAACACCCAGTTGAAAGTTTCTCTGGCATATTTAGAAATGTCAGGGAGGGCCATTCTCAATGTTTAGCTCCACCCGCCTTTAATATCTGCCTATGTTTTAATTCAACAAATATTTATTGCGCCTAGGGCAAAGAAAGGTTCTAGTTTTATATGCTACAGACTGCAAAACTGGAGCCCTCTGGAGAGTTGAGTTCCTGTTGTGTCTGCCATCTGATTCTCCTGGGTCAGCTTTAAATGGTGAAGAAATACCTGTGGTGTGTGCTCTGTGGGAACGTCGCTCAGTTTGCCTCTTACATTGGTCCTCTTCATTTTCTGGGTCATAACTGGGGTGAAGGTTTCACAAATGCTGCTTTGAAGCAGGGCGGGTGTGTTATGGAATCACACCTGGCTTCCTCTCTTCCCTTGTGATTTGATACCAAGGAGGGGAGGTGATCTTTCCAAAGGGGCCCATCTTGTTCCTAGGCAGCTCCAGTTGTTAATATGCTCTTCCTTAAAATCTGTACCTGTCTAATATTCGCCAATCTCTCCTTGAGCTAATTAGAATAAATCTATTCCCTCTTTTGCAAGAGGAGGTTAATTTGGGGGTCATCATATTTTGTCTTTCCTTGGTTTTTTCTTTTAGAAGCTAACCTATACCAGTCCCTTCAACACATTCACGTGTGACATATTCAACGCTGCTTTATATTTCCTCTTCTGTATTTGAAGACTGTTTTATCAGAAATTAATAGCATGCTATTATGCCTACAGAACAATTTATCATGATAGGTATTGGAGGCTTACACATAGATGAGTATGAACTTAATTTTTACGATCAGTTACCCCTTGAAATTAAAATGTTGTCTTGTGGAGCTGCTAATTTCAATTGTTTGACCAATTTCTTAAGGAAAACGTCTTTGGGCTAAATTGGAGGATTTAACATATGGGTCACCGGAGTCAGAATCAACCGGACAGTAACCGGTTTGGAGTTTTTAATTTTTTTAAATTACTCTGCTTTCCAAAGACATTTCTGCTGACTAAATCAGATTTCGATATGCTTCAAAGTTTTAAAAGGAATTTCTACTCCTTGGGGCAAAATTGCTTCATATCATTAATTCCTTTACGGCAATATGAAGTGGGCTCATTCATTTATGCACTTGTTCACTCATTTGCTCCTTAAATGTTTACTGAGTGTCCAATACACATCAGGTTAGAGGCTGCAAAAGATGAATAACATTCTTGACAGTCACCAAAAACGCTCCTGGTCTCAGTCTGCTTTGCCCTTCTGTTGATAAAGTTCATTATACTGTTCACAGTGCTTTAGCGTGTATTATTTTTATTTGAATGACTCTGGAATCTGGAGGGGGAGAGAAGCTAGTAGTCTCACCCTCAGTTGAGAGCTAAGTTAACCGAAACCAGCTTGGTAAAGTAAACTGACCCTTGTCCCACCCCGTGTACCAGGCCCTGCAAATGTGTGTAAAGTAACCAAAGCCAGCATTGAATTGAGCAACACAGCAAAGTTTGGAATCAAAAGTGATGTGAAAAGGCTTAAACATTTCAAAGAAGTTATTTTATATATGTGTATATATTTTGAGTGGAATATGTTACTCTCCACAGAAGTCAGAGACTATTTGTGGTGTTTACAGGAATAAGGAAAACTCTCAGGAAAATGTTTAGAGGTCATCATTAAACATCCTGATTCTTTTCAGTTAATTGTTGTTGTTGTTAGGTGCTGTCGAGTTGGTTCCAACCCATAGTGACCCTATGTACTATAGAATGAACTGCTGCCCAGTCCTGTGCCATTCTTACAATTGTTGCTGTTTGAGCCCATGGTTGCAGCCACTGTGTTTATCCATCTCGTTGAGCGTCTTCCTATAAAAAAAAAAAAAAAAAAGCACATATTTAATATGATTTAACAACAAATTTATCTGTAGGATGTTTTTCTAGCCACCCCAACTTGGGGAACAAAGACAGAAACCTAGAGGGAATTATAAGAAGTCTTTGAGCAGCCAACTAGATGTTACAAGTTCTATAATTGAGTTTAACAAGAAGATTCTGCAAATTCAAGAAAGCTAAATGCTGTTTATATGTTCTCCTTAAGATGAAGGGAAGAATTTAATTAATTATAGAAAGATGCCTAACAGAAATGCTTTTTTCATGATATTAAAGGCTGGAAATCTTGTTATGTCAAAAAATCACTAATACGGAATGATATCGGATCCTTGAGATATTGCTATGATCTGTTCGGTGGAGCCCAAAAGAAATTGCATTTGAATTTGAAGATTTTGGAAAGAGACAGATAGTGATGATATGGGTTAAGAAGGTTTTTTTTTTTTTTTAATTTAATATTTTTAAAGTGATACAGTTAAATAACAGGGTAATTGAACTGTATGCCTTGAGGTTGTTCCCCAACCCTTTCAAGCTGTGATTTAGGCTTGCGGCTGTGTGATGCATGAATCTTCACCTTCATTTCACTACTGTCTTTAGACCCATCATTAAGCACATTATTTGGCAGCCTAGGCCAAATTCTTTTTCAATAAATGCCACTAAAATGCCCAAAAAGGTTCCCAAACATCACTAACTTTAAGTGGGATTGTATACAGTAAAATTCTAGAACTATAACTTGGTTCAACTGGAGAGTTTATTGTATCAGAGCATTTGGACTGTGTCCAAGTTATCTGAAGCCTAAGACTGTTATCCACCTGGGCTGAGCCTGACTTCCCATGAGCTTTGGCACTGAGGTAGGGGGTCTTGAGCTAATTAGTTACTTCTTGCCAGAGGCCAGGGATTAAATCATGTTTCCTGGAAACTGTGTAAGTCTACAGATTTGTTTTCAAAGTCTTGTACCTCTCAACAGCGGCACCAATCTGCAAAGTGGCATGGTGTTTTCCACCAGTGTTTGACTTCTGGGTGTAAAAAGAGAGACAGTGTGATGAGATTGATCTAGAGTGTGAAGGTACAATAAAAGGACAAGGCAGGAAGAGAGTTATAGCTAAATTAAAAGCTGAAAGAACAAACCAGGATGGCCAGGATGCATAGGAAAGAAACGGGGGCCACAAGTGGGTCTTGGAGTAGGAGAAAAGGGAAGCTGCTAAGACTGGAAGACTTAGTGAGTAAGAGACTGAAACATGGCGGGGGGGGGGGTGGGTGGTGGTTGCTGGAAGAATCTGCTCAAAGGGAAGGGAATTTGAAGTGAATATTTCAGAAGTGGAACAGTTCTGACTTTCAGGATTCATGGAAGCAGATTGGCAAAGGGCAGTAGAAATTTTAGTTGTTGGGTTCAGGCAGACAGAGCATCACGGGTACCTGATAATGGCTGTGTTAACTACTTGCATGTCACCAACCCGGCAAGAACCATGGAGATTTAAGACTGTGAACCAGAAACCCAAGTCTTCAGTGGATGGGAAGAGTATCCTACGAGTCAGCAGGTATCAAGTATCCAAACTTTGGAGGGACAAGGAGTGACAGAGCTAGGTGTTATGAGACTTTGACGAGGGGGGATTTTTGCAGGAGGTTGGAAGATGGTGAAGAAAGCAAACGCTGATGCTGAGCTGACCCATGCGTAGTGGGAGATTGATCAGTCTTCCCATAGGCAAACTGCAAAGGGGAAAGGAGAAGAGTTGTGCAAGGGCAGATTTTGCTTAGCTGGGAGACGCATGTTTGACCTACAAAATTAGGATCTGTTTTCCAAGTTTAGCCTATTCGTCGTCATTTACAGCCAATGCCACAACCTACAAATGAAGAGATCTGGTTGTTTGGTTTTAACACCTTGTTTGAAAATCAGCAGCCTGAATCTGCAAGCCTCATCCTTCCCCTGTAATGTCCCACAGCTGTGAATTCACAGGTTAATTATACGTTGGGTAATGAGGACTTGCTTTTATCTGCACTAAATTTCAGTTTTAAGCATTATTAATGGGCTTTCATTTTGGCACTGGTGGGAAAGGGGCAGTGGAGAGGCCTATTAAATTTTCTCTTGAGTTTTTATGTATCTTCCTTCCTTCCAAAGACAATAATAAAAACGTGTTTCCTTTCTTCTGAAATGCTCTCTTCATCTATCTTAACCCAGGCACCCTTCCACCATTTCTGAATCCCAGGTCTGCTATATATTAATTCTTGAGCTTCTCTGTGCCTCAGTTTCCTCATTGGTAAAGGGATGATAATAATACTATCTACCTTATTTTTTAGAGGGTTATTGGGAGGTGTAAGTGAGGTAATATTTTTTAAAGCACTTAGAACAGTGCCTGGCACATAGTAAGCTCCATAAATGTTTGATAAGTAAGTAAGTAAATAAATAAATAAATAAATTTGGGTGGGAGGAGTAATCTATTCTTCTTATTTTTTGATATTTGGTAACAAAACTTGCTGGGAACTTGGCCACAAAAAGCAGCAGCATAAAAATAAATTTCTTCTTCTTGGGCTCCCCGGTGTGGCTCTACAGACTTGTGTATCTCTGGGAGAATCTTGTGAATAGATACATCCCTCGTATCTTCTTCATAACTTCCTCTGTCACTATCACCACAGGCTGCTTATCTCTATGCTGTCTCGCACTTGTTCCAGCCAAAGATTAGGAATTTTCAATCAAAGTCTTCGTAGTGGATTAGGAAGGCTTCCGCTTTGGTATTGCTAGTCCAGGGTTACTCCAGGCTGCTAGATGGGCCATTAAATAGCCTAACTGAACTTAATTGTCAACCCACTTCCTAACCAAACCTCTAACTCAATTAGCACTTATTTGACTGTCTAAATCTTTGGCTTGAAGCACCCTGCCAGTTTGGGTGGGAGCTTTTGGTATGAAAGACACTCTTTTCCTGGGAACTCAGCCCGGGAAAACCAATTTATTTCACACTTCTTTCCAGCCGCCTACAGATGGGAAGAGAGCCTCCATCCCAGTTCACCTATTGGGATTGCAGCCAGAGGCTGAAAGGTCCAGTCAGCCTCTCTCTTAAGTGACCTGGTCTTTGTAATCTTACAATGGCTTTTATGTAACATCTTTGTTTTGAATAAGCATTTCATTGAGAGACTTCTCTTTCTCTCTGGCAGGTCCTCTGGGGAAAGCAACATTTTTGAAGATGATATTTGTGTCTCTCTTAACACTGTTTTATAACTTGAGTCTTAAAGACTGTTGAACAAACAAGTACAGCCTTCGGTTTTGTTGCTAACGTTTTATGACTGATGAATTCAGTAACCTTCCACTTAGGCTTTGATCTTAATTATTTTAAATATCATAGGGTCTGATTCACAAGGCAGTAACGGCAGGCCATTATTTCTGGCATGATTAGTCTAGGTTAGAAATTAGCTTTTAGGCCCCTGGCGCTATGCTCTAATACTTTCTGAAATGGAACACCTGTGTAATGGCTGCAGAAATCATTACGTTAAGTCAGTCTCTAATTTAATGAGCTCTGACTTCCAATTTTGGTTGTGATCTTCGGGAGTTAAATACTTATGCATAATTTTGAATTTGCCATGTTGTACAATTATATGCATGCTCCACTAGTGTAAGTAACTTATTGCTACTAATTTGGGCAAGAAGCCTTTGCATAGATAAGCATCTGTGAATTGAAAATCAGTCTTTACTTTTAAAAGAACAAAATAGAAATCCATAGTAATCTATCTATGTATCTGTGTGTCGGCCTACCTGCTGAAACTTCGGTTGAAGTTGTTGTTAAGTGCTGTTAAGCTGGTTCCAACTCATAGATATCCTCTGTACAACAGAATGAAACACTGCCTGGTCCTGCACCAGCCTCGCAATCCTTGTTATGCTTGAGCCCACTGTTGCAGCCACTGTGTCAATCCATCTCATCGAGGGTCTTCCTCTTTTTCACTGACCCTCTGCTTGACCAAGCATGATGACCTTCTCCAGGGACTGATCCCTCCTGACAAGACATCCAAAGTATGTGAATGAAATGGTAAGTGAATACTCTATTCAACTTGAGAGGCCCAAGAGGCTACAGGTGATATTGGCCAATGGCTATTTAGTAAGTGTGGTCTCTGCACCATCAGCATCACCTGGGAGTATAGAAATGCAGAATCTTAGGCCCCACCCCAGGACTTCTAAATTGGAATCTGTGTTTTAATATTTGTAGGTCATTGAAATTTGAGGAGCACTAATTAGTTTGTTCTTCTTAAGCTAATTTTGAATTCTGCCCCCATTTTTAGTATTTGGGGGCAAAATTCCTAGAGAGGTCAAATCAAGCAATACTAACAAAAAGTTAATATAGGTTTCTAACATCAGGAAATCCTGAATCCATTCATTTCTGGTGTTTTATTTTGGATGCCTACTGGAACCATCCTGTCCTTTTTTTTTTTTTTTTAAATATTGTCTGCTGTCTTGGGGACATTCAGTAGTTATTTTCTCTGTTTATTGATTACGGATTTGTTAGTTTCATCTTGCTTTTTTTGTTTTATTTGGTTATGTCGGAGCAGGCAGGCTGTGTGTTCTTTGTTGTTTGCTTGTCTGTGGGCATAATACTTTTCACCTCCTTGTCCAACAGGCTGGGCCAATTGCTCAGCTGTGGTGCAGCAGGGCAGGTCCAGGGCAAGAGCTCAGATGGGTAGTTTGTGGCACAAACTGGGACTGACAGGGTGGGCCGGGGGCAGGTTCCAGTGGGCCGTGCCTATGCTGTTTGTGGTGTGATGTTCAGTGTGCAAGGCAGGTAGGCAGGAGGGAGGGGAGAGATTGTGATTTGTGGAGCTAAAATGGATATGGGAAAGAAAAGAGAGGAGAGAGAAACAGGAGCCAAAAAAAAAAAAAAAGTGCTGAGGGAGCTTGCCATTGGAGAGAAGAGACTAGAATCTGAGAAATGAAGAAAACAAAAATGAAAAAAGAGAAAAAAAATCAGTAAAATTAAAAAGAAAGAAAGAAAAAGAAATGCAGCCAGGGATCCCACCAGCAACCAGGTAAGTGCCTCCCAGACCTTGGGCCGCAGGCCATCTAGAAGGGGCAGAGATGGCACACAGTACCAGGTAGTCAGGAGACAGGAAAAGAAGGAAAGCAGAGAGAGATGAGAAACTGAAAAGTGAAGAGAAATGGAAAGGGAAAAATGAAAAGAGAAAAAAATAAATAAATGAAAAAGAAAGGCCTCCAGGGATCCCACGGGCACAGCTGTTCAGACTGGAGAAGTGGTTCCCAAGCCTCGAAGTACAGCCTGGCTATAAGACGCAGAGATGGCACACAGAGCCAGGTATTCGAATCCATACACTTCTAACCAAGGCCATCCTACCATTTTTTTCTAAGCCTCCATCACCTGTTGCTTCAATTATGCATAGCCTCCTAATTAGTCCTTCTGCTTCTACCTTATTCCTTCCTACTCTCTCCAGCTCTACCACTTGTTCACAGATTATTCTTCACACAGGCAGAATAATCTTAGATCTGTCCTTCCTTTGCTTAACTTAGATCTGTCCCTCCTCTGCTTAAAAGCTTTTAATGACTCCCATCTCACTCAAAGTAAAAGTCAAAAATAGTCTGACACATGTAGATTATTATCTGCCCAGATTTTAGAGCCAATGGACACTCTTAACACAAAACAAAACCAATAAAACCATTGTTGTTGAGTCATTTCCAACTCATGGTGATGCTATGTGTTATGGAGTAGAACTGCTCCATAGGGATTTCTTGGCTGTAATCTTTATGGAAGCAGATTACCAGGTCCGTCTTCCATGCTGCCACTGGGTGGGTTTGAACCACCAATCTTTAGATTAGTAGCTGAGTGCAAACTATGCCACCCCTGGCCTTTGGACACTCTTAGAGCCGAGTGACTTCTTCCTGGAGTGCCCAGCTTTGGACATCACATGACGTCTCCTTCTCTAATCATATACTGACAGAATTACATTTCACTTCCGCAAATCTTTGGGATGACTGCAAATGAGCTTTCTTCAGAGAAGAAGGGAAGGATTTACTACCAACTGCCCACTTCTCCTTGCTCAGAATTCTAGGGAATCAGTGTGTGGGAACAGTTGATATACTGGAAAGAGAGTTTGTTGGAAGTGTGGTGCTAGAATTTGGTTGCCACTGGGAAAACTGCCTGGGGAAACCTTGTGTTATGCTGATAAAACTCACTTCTTTCCCTACACTCTTGCTGCCTTTGCTTCCTTGCCTTTTGTATAATTTTCTTTCTTCTCATTTTCTATCTATTTTCTTTTACTTTCCTATTTTCCTTCATGCTCTCTTCTTCCTCTGAGAACTGGGGCATGTTGTGAATTTCTGACTATATTCAAATAAGTCTTTTTATTCCCTTGTATTGTTTTAAAGATAATTTGAGTTATTATTGTTCACATTAAAAAAAAATCTATATAGTTCTTAATACTCAAAAATCTATTATTTATTCTTTAGCAATTTAGTGGATCTCAATGGCTTTTTAATGGAGACAAACTGAAACCTCTGTCCAGAATGTTCAACTAGATTTGAGTAATGTTGCTCAATTAATTTGTTGATGGGAATATCTGACTGTGACCTGTCTATTTATGGACCAAAGTTTTTGTATTGGTTTTGGGCAATCAGGTTTCATAAAAACCATTTGAGCTGTATGCAGATTGCATTTTCCATAGATGGTAGCAACAATACCTACCATCCCACATGTTCTTCTAGAATCTTGTCATTCCACCATCAATAGGTGAAGTCTCTGACCCCTTTCTTAAGTCTGGGTGAGTAATTGTAACTGTCTCAATTAATAGAAAAAATTTACAACAAACATTATGTGACTCCTGAGGTTAGGGCATAAAAATGCCATGCACTTCAGTCTTCTTCTGGGATGTTTACCACGCTATGAGGAAGCCCAAGCAGCCTAAGGCAAGGCCATGTGGAGAGGAACAATGGCCCCCAGCCCACAGCCCCAACTGAGCTTCCAGTCAACAGCCAACACCAATTTGAGCCAGCCATATGAGTCAGTCAACTTGAAAATAGCCCTTCAACCCCCAGTAATGATTAAATACTACAACTCCCTTATTTTAAAAATGGATCTACCCACAAAGAATAGCCACAATCTGAAGCATTTAGCTTGCTCAGGGTCATAATCTGAAGGCAAATCTCTGGAACTCTGCCAAGGTTGGTTGAATTTTCTATAACTTGTCACATTAGTAATTGATGCAGGACTCTCTCAGACCTGTTTCAGACTCTTAGAAGTAATGATGGATGGTCCTCGAGAAGCTTCATACCAGAAATAAAAGTCACAATTGTGAGTTCCAAGCTCAATCACAGCTACCATTTGGGCAGCTCTGGCTTTGCAAAGGGCATACAGTGCCTCAGGTAAGAGATGATGGATAAAGGGAGTGAGTCTTCAGAGAGGAGTACGACTGAGGCTAGCAGGGTTCTCCTTTATTCAGGAGTGGCTCCTGAAGGGCTCGAATAGCACATAAGTTAAGAAAAGGGTGGTATATTAAGAGCCATCTTGACTGACCTTAGAAGTCCAATGATCCAATGTGCTAGGTGGGGCCTAGTGTCGAGAACCTTTGGGCAGAGGTACTGCTTTTGCAAAATTCTAGGCCAAAACAAAACAAACCAAAACAACAACAACAAAACACCAGTTGCCATTGAGTTGTTTGAGACTTGTGGTCATCCCACGTGTGTCAGAGTAGAACTGTGCTCCACAGGGTTTTAAGTGGCTGGTTTTTTGGAAGTAGATCTCTAGGACTTTCTTTTGAGGCATCTTTGGGTAGATTTGAACCTCTAACCTTTTGTTTAGCAGCCAAGCGTGTTAACCGTTTACACCACCCAGGGACTCCCAATTCCGGGCACTGAAAGCAAAGGCCATCTACATCGAGCTAAAGTCCTAACCAGTGTCTGAGATCCAGCCTCTCTAGGGAGAGGCCAGCAAGGGTCAGGCAGCCTGTCTGAGCTGCGAGTCAGAACAGAACGCTAAACCCAAGGAGAGCTGGATTAGCGGCCAGTGAAGCCAGATAGAACAGGCTTCCCTCATGGGGGCTAAATTGTTTTATGATTGTTGGTCCACTTATTGCATAATATCATTCAGAACAATATTTCGGGGGTTCTAGAAAGCAAAATGAAAAAATATGTGGTTCTACAACACTGTTGGTTATTTCCCGAGATGTTTGCCTTGACTCATTTTTTCTTAATGCATTCTTTTGTTCTGATTTCAATGCAAGCTTCCAATCAACAATCTCTTTGTCCCTTGAAAATTGCACAGACTCATCTATATTGTAGACCCTCAAAAGCTTTTGAGGGGTGATTCTTTGGGCAGATGGGTCTTTCAGCCAGTATGCAGAGGTGGTGGAGGGAAGGGGGCAGGGCAGAGGCTGGTGAGCTGCAGGTGTGAAGACCCAGGAAGAGGCACAGGAAGTGGTTCTGAGAACATCCGGCAAATGCTGAAACAGTTTTAAGAGCAATTTGGGGCAGTTCTGCCCTTACGTAGAAGAAAACTAAAATATATATATATATATATTCAGATATGTGTCTATTTCATTCACTTTTTATCTCCAGAAAGTAGGGCAATGCCTGACATGTAGGACCAAAAAAACAAACCAATAAACATTACTGTTGACTCGATTCCGACTCATGGCGACCCCATGTGGTACAGAGTAGAACTGCTTCCTAGGGCTTTCTAGGCTGTCATTTTTACAGAAGCAGATAACCAGGCCTTTCTTCTATGGTCCCATTGGGTAGGTTCAAACTTCCAAACTTTATGTTAGTAAATGAGCGTAACCATTTGCACAACCCAGGTGCCTAACATATAGTAAGTACTCAAAGTATTTGTGGAAGCAATGGACATACCCAGACCAGACAGCTCCCCTAGCACATCTCTGGAATAAATCCAGGCCATTTGTCCTGAGTTTTTAGTTCCTTCAACCATTTTCCAACGTCTCTGTTGCCTTACCTTAAGAAATCTTTGTCAATAGTAGGGGAGAATACATTCATTTGACTGTTCACTAATTAATTAGTTGGTTCTATGAATTCGAAGGTATACACATCAAACTTTTCCCAACCCCCTGCTTCTCTTGTAAAAATTTCATTTTCTGCTTAGAATAATACAGTCTGTACTCAGGTACTGCTCATTTGGGTTCCTTAGCCTTCTGTTGGGGAGGCTTCTTCCTCTTGTTTCAAATGCCCAAAGAGTGGAGAACTGTCCATTCCCCTTAAATAAAGAACAACAGAAGTTAATTCAGTGGAGAGATCTGTGGACATGGCCAGGTTTCAGCTTCCCGGGGGCAAGGAAATCTGACTCTGTCTTTAATAAGCAGATGGTTGACCTTGGTGACATCTACTTATCACTTTTCCTTTCTCATTTGAGGCCCTGGGCAGTGGGCTTCCTCTCATCTGGAAGAGAAACATTAGAAAATTCTAAGGATATACAATTTCTCAAGACAGAGAGCAAGATATAGAAATGAAGTAGATACAGGGCCTTGAGTTTATGTTAATGGTGGTAGAATGATTTGGAAAAGGATAGTGAGAATGGTGGCACAACTTGGAGAATGTAATCAATGTCACTGGATTGTACATGTAGAAATTGGCGAGATGGTATATATTTTTTATGTGTATTTTCACCACAATTAAAAATAATAGTAATACACAGAGCTTTTCATGCTTCTGGGTCTTTCACTTGCAAGATTTATGAATCATTTTCTTGAATGAAATGGTCCTGACCTTATGGTTCCATATTTTGGGGTACAGAGTGTCCATTTATCAAGCTCATTTCTTCTCTGGTCCAGGAAGGAATGCATAGGAGTTCGGTTTTGTGCCTCATGACACATGCCGTCTGCCACCCTTGGGTTTCAGCTACAGCATGTTCTACACAGTTCCTCAGAGGGTCCCCAACAAGAGGAAGCCCCACTGCCAACGGTGTAAACAGACCAACTCACCTTTTAACTGGCTTTCCCTCCTTCCCTATTTCATCCTTCCCTGCTCCTGAGATTGTTCCTGCTTCCTGTGGTCACCTCTCAGATAGGCTACTTGTGCCCCAGTCCTCATTTCTGGCTTTACTTTTGGGAGAACCCAAGCTAAGGTAGATTGTCATACACACTGGCTAGTCGAGCCCCTGAGTTTTACAAGGGAACAAACAGTATTTCACCTCTTATGTGAACAACAGAGGCAGTGGTGGGCTGGTAATCCAGCCGCCCCAAAGAAAAACTCTCGATTTGTAGCATTTGCCAATTTCTGTGGTATAAATACTCCCACCATAGCCGATTTCAGGCTGACAACATGATGCCACTGAACTTGGAGTGGGAAGATTTGTGAGCCCTCAGCACTCTAGATGCAGGCTGGCTCCAGCACAGCACTGTCAGAGCCTGGATCAATACAATTCACATAACTCACCTTCAATAGATATCAGTTATGAGTGTGGACACCATTAGTATTATAGATGCCCTAACACATTACACTGTACATTGCTTTATTTATTTTAAGCGTTATAAATGCAGATTTTACCTATATTCAGAATGGAAGTCATGAGATTTGAAACTGCCTTTGGGTAGCCATGTTGCATAAAACTCAGTTGCCATCTCCCCAGAGGGAAACAGGTGGCATGCTCACATAATTTGAGGGGAGTTTAATGAAAGAGCTATTTACAAAGGGGTGGCCAGAGTGCAGAGAAAGTAGGATTTGTACAGTGCCCCTGGGTCTGTGTTATTAATCCTAGGCCAGAAAGAGGGGAAGGTATAGTTATCAGAACCCAGGGTAGAGAGGGCTGTGTGGAACACCTGACAGGAGCTGAAAGATAGCAGAAGACTTAGGCAGCCCACAGTAACTCGCCAGGAGACTGCAGGGAAGAATTATTCCCGCAGCATTCACTCTATCCTTCCCTCCCATCTTCTGCTTAGGCAATCCATTAGCAAAACCTTCTCTTCCCCTAAGAAAGTTACAGTCTGGTTTTAGGAGAGCCTGCACACTCATTTTAGCCTCAGAAGACTCACTATGTTGGCCCAAGCATGCATTTTTACAAAATGAACTGAGGTCACAAAGAAATTAGGTTACAATAAAGTTAGGTAGCGATGTAAAAGAATAGAAACACTTGGGTTGCTAGGAATGACGAGAAGAAGTGGGATCAAATGCAATGCTGATCTTTTTTGCTGGGAAAACTCTACTTGAGATTTTTATTATTTGCTTTGTTCTTTAACTAATGAAAGTACCATAGTCGAAGTTGGAAGAGCTGGGTCGTCTTGCGAAAAGTGGAAAGTTACAAGGCAAGTACGCCAGGGAACATTCTGAAGGAAATCCAAGTGAAAGGTGTCTAGACGATATTAAGGAGTGGCTGGGCTACACCGTCACTGGTGACACAAATTACCGTAAAGTTAGCAGCTCAAAACGGTTGCTACAGATATTCCTGGAATCAAACAATAGCGTTTCTAGCAATGCTCTTTGCAACATTTTGAAATGTTTGAAAGAGATTTTCTTGATTTTATTTTTAGCTCTTGACTATTGTCCTGTCCACCTAGAAATCCCCAAGTTTTAGAATATGAGCCTAGGATGAGTACTTTACCCCGACCTAGATTTTGACCTCATTTTCCTTTTCTACCTTTGGTCAACAGGTTTCAAAAAAAAACAGGTTTCAAAGAAGGTGAAAAGTCCCATATTGGATTTTGATCTTCAGCATTGTTTGCCATTAGTAAGAATTTGGGGGTAAGGTGGGATGGAGGAATGGTTGCTTTAAGTTAAGAAGTTTTTGAAAGGTACTCAAAGAAATGAACCATTGCTGGCGGTCATTAACTTGAAGTTGTTGAACTGCTGGAAGCTGGGATTTCTATTTGAGTCTCAATCGGTGTTTTTTCTAGGACTTAGAACATTCTGCAGCTTCAGCGATGCCTGCCAGGCTGTCACACTGCACAGCCTCTCTTTCTGTAGGTCTGGGACTGCACCTTTAGTATGATACTTTCCTGGGGACCCTCGGAATGTGGTTCAAGCGCGTCTTTATACCAAACGAGGAAGAGAGAGGATGAAGATGAGTTAAGCATAAAAAGCAAGAGAATTTCTCAATTAGGATGCTTTTGCTTAACACTAAGCAAAGATCCAATCCAAACTGGCTTAAACAATGCGGGCCTGTGCTCATTTTCACATTGGGAAAGTTCATGAGCTTTAAGCCTGGTTTGCTCAGGGTTCAGGATTCTCTTCTCAGTGAGTCTCCCAGTTCAGCCTTTTCTTTTTTTAATTGTGTTTAGGTGAAAGTTTACAGCTCAAGTTAACTTCTTATACAAAAATTTATACACATGTTGTTATGTGACATTAGTTGCTCTACCTATAATGTGACAACACTCCCTCTTTTCACCCTGGGTTTCCTGTGTCCATCTGAACAGTTCCTGTCCCTTCCAGCCTTCTCAACCTGCCTCTGGACAGGAGCCTCGCTTTTGGTCTCGTTTATCTACTTGAACTAAGAAGCACACTCTTCCTGGGTATTATTTTATGTTTTATAGTCCAGTCTAATCTTTGTCTGAAGAGTGGGCTTTAGGAATGGTTTTAATTCCAGGTTAATAGAGAGTCCAGGGGCCATGACTTCAAGGGTTCCTCCAGTCAGTTCAGCCTTTTCTGTTGTTTTTGTACTCATGGTTCCAAAAGAGCTCCGTGGCGCCATATCCCCAGTCTGCACCATCCAGAGAGTATGAGTCCCTGTTCCAAAATCAAGGAGTCCTGGTTGTGCCGTGGGTAAGCTTTCAGCTGCTACCTGAAAGGCTGGTGGTTCGAACCCACCAGCCACTCCACGAAAGAAAGATGTGGCAGTCTAACTCTGTAAAGATTTACAGACTTGGAAACCCTATGGGGTAATTCTATTCTGTCCTATAGGGTCACTATGAATTGGAATCTACTCAACGGCAATGGGTTTGGTTTCGGTTTTGGGTTCCAAAATCCCCGGGGAATTCCCAGAAGTGACTCTGATTAGACTGGCTTAAGTCATACACCTACTTCTGAATCAATCCTGTGATCACAGCAATAGAAGGAGTGCATTTTCTCTATGCCCATAGGCTCTGGAACCACATTCACTTTAAGGGGGGCATGGGATAGATGGTAGGGAGATAACCATGGTGTCCACACAGCAAAGGATGATGTGGGACAGAAAGAAGAGAGACCAAAGAACAGTATAGGCAATAAGGAGGCTAATTTTATTCTGTGTGACTGGTCTAGGCAATACCAAACCTGTTTGAGTCAGAGGCAGAACCACTGAAATAAGTCAAAGTGGTTTTATCAAACAATAGAAAAAATGTTAGTCCTCTCACCTATAAACTATGTGTTTTTGGGTGTGTTTTATTTTTCTGAGTTTCAGCCTTTTTCATCTGAAAATATGGATAGTGATTCCTATCGTGCAGTGTTGTACTGAAAATTAAAGAAGACAGTGAGTGTCTCTAAAGTCCCTACTGCAGGATTTGGAATAAATGGGGAGAGAGTTAATGTTGGAATTAAGAATAAAAACATATTTTATTTTGTATTTTATCTAATGCTATATAATGGGTGGAGCCCTGCTGATGCAGTGGTTAAGAGCTCAGCTGCTAACCAAAAGGTCGGCAATTCAAATCCATCAGCCACTCCTTGGAAATCCTGTGGAGCAGTTCTACTCTGTCCTATAGGATCACTGAAATCGGAATTGACTCTACAAAGCCCCGAAAACCAAACCCAGTGCTGTAAAGTCGATTCTGACTGATAGCAACCCTATAGGACAGAGTAGAACTGCCCCATAGAGTTTCCAAGGAGCGCCTGGCGGATTAGAACTGCCTATCCTTTTTTTTTTATCCTTTGGTTAGTAGCCGTAGCACTTGACCACTACACCACCAGGGTTTCCTTGACTCTACAGCAATGGGTTATATAATGGGTGGTGGTGCAAACAGTTAAGTGCTCCATTACTAACTGAAACGTTCGCGGTTCCAGGGACAGATTATATAATAAGCAAGGTAAGCTCGTGCTTAGGGCATTAACAAAACAGGGGTACAAGTTGTCCAAAGCAAAGACCCATAGATGCCAAGCAGATAGGACAAAAGGAAAAGCAAGCGCTGCAGTGACTGGCAGGGCACTAAATGAAACTGATACCAGCTCCAGTGCATGAGAATGTGCTGGCCAGAAATAAAATTCACACAGGGTCACAAGGGTACCCACAATGCAAGGTTGTTTAAGCTATGAGGCCCCTACCACTTCGACACCTTCATTGACATCTGTCTCCTATGGTCCCCTCCCATGTAATTGAAACTCTTTATCTGGGCAGGTCTCTTGGGAGTATACTATTTCATTCTAATAAACAAGAGGTAGGGACGGGCTGTCAAGCCTAACTCTCCTACATTTACTCAGCATGCAACTGGATCCAACATGAGCGCTTATTGGTCTCTGATCCATCTTGAGAAAACTGTCTTGCACATCCATGTCTGCTGATCCAGCAGCTCCAGCCAGGAGGGCCAGCAATGCTCTCTCCGATGATACAAACACAAGGGTATGCTCTTGCACACGCCCTGGTAAACAGCCAACGGGAACTCCAGTCCCAGGTAACTTCCAAAAGCAGGAGAGCTCAAATAAGTCTACCATTGCAATGAATTCAATCAAGTTGCTTTTTAACTATACAGCATTTATGTACAGAATTTATGTCCTATGTTTTGTAAATAATAATATTCATGACTTTAACTTTAAAATATGTTTGGTGTACACGTGGATGCAATCTAGCATATATTTAATATAATACTCACATGGGTAATAATACTAACATAGCAAAACCAAAAACCAAACCTATTGCCGTCAAGTTGATTCCAACTCATAAACATCCAAAAAATATTGGAAATATTAATGTTTATCTTATACAAAAAAGTTTTAGTTTATGTATCAAGTAAGTTTCATTTTTTATTGTCTGTTGCACCAAACACAGTGCTTGACATTACTCTAGATATGCTAATAAATGAGGTATTAGGCATATAAGAGGATGCAAAATTTGATATTTATTTATTGTGCAAAATATGTTCCTGTTTTGCACCAATGAGTGGGTTTCTAAATTTGTCTTCCAAAAAAGCAACAAAAGGTGTTTATAAGAACATTACATTTATATTTTATCAGAATATTTACATATCTCCATGTAAAGAATTTCAACAATTCCTCATGGAAGTAAATTAAATAAATATTTAGATAAGAAAAATGATATGAATATATTTTATTTTCCATTTCCTTTCAGACTGACTTTCTTTTAAGAAATTGATGGGTACTGTTATGACTCACAAAACAAACTTGCTTGTTGAGAATGGCGTTATTATTACATCAATTATGTATGTACCTCCTAATATGGGAGTTAAACAGTTCCACAAAGAAATAAAGTGTACATTTAATAAATTTTGTACACGGTAGCAATTACATTTTCCTTTTCATTTTGGACCAATCAGATATAACCTCACACTCAGTTCTCTCTCCGTGACCACGTAAGAACGCACTAGAGGTGCTGTAATCACGTGACTCGTGATGTGTATGGTCCTGTCCTGTGCAAAGCAACACTTGTATTTGTCTCATGCCCTTTGCAATCCATCTCGCCCCCATCAGGTATCAGCAGTAGTTTAGTGAACCGTGAAGATGCAGCATCAAAGGACGGAAAATGAGTGTGCAGGTTTTTGAGTATTATTTCAAGATTAAAACACTCATGGAGATCTGCAAAGGGCCTGTCAATGAACATCCTACAACAAATGAATGAAATTATTTCTGACTGCCCTGTGAGTACTATTTTTTTTGGACTCTTTCAGACCTGAAGAATGAAATTACATGTTCCAAATCAATTTTTTCAACTTACTAATTTTCAAATATAAATTTTTGCGTTAATATCCAAATTCAAATGTAAATTTTATTTATTTTCAATTATATATCTGAAAAAATTGGCCAGTAAAAACCTTATGAAAATACTGAAGTTGTCAAGGATTTCCTTTTACTTGGATTCACAATCAATGCTTCTGGAAGCAGCAGTCAAGAAATCAAATGATGTATTGCATTAGGCAAAAAAAAAAAAAAAAAAAATAGCTGCTGCAAAAGACCTCTTTAAAGTGTTA
Source organism: Elephas maximus indicus (assembly GCF_024166365.1). Lineage (NCBI taxonomy): Eukaryota > Metazoa > Chordata > Mammalia > Proboscidea > Elephantidae > Elephas > Elephas maximus. The sequence continues at coordinate 45,383,386 of NC_064843.1, forward strand.
AAAAGCAATGATGTCACTTTGGGGACTAAGTCGCACCTGACCCAAGTCATGGTATTTTCAGTCACCTCATATGCATGCAAAACCTGGACAATGAATAAGGAAGACCAAGTAAGAATCGATGCCTTTGAATTGCGGTGTTGGCGAACGATATTGAATGTACTATGGAACACTAGAAGAACGAACTAAGCTGTTTTGGAAGAAGTACAGCTAGAATGCTCCTTGGAAGCGAGGATGCTGAGACCCTGTTTCATGTATTTTGGACATGTTGTCAGGAGGGACTAGCCTCCAAAGAAGGACATGCTTGGTAAAGAAGAGGGTCATTGAAAAAGAGGAAGATGCTCAGTGAGATGGATTGACAGTGGGTACAACAATGGTCTCAAACATAGCAATGATTGTAAGGATGGCACAGGACCAGGCAGTGCTGTGTTCTGTTGTACATAAAGTTGCTACTAGTGGGATTCAACTTGATGGCACCGAACAACAACAACAACAACATTCATTTTCAATTATTCAACTTTATTTGCTACGGTAGAACTAAATTGAAAAAGTGACATAATTTCATATCCAGGTAAAATGAAATGGCAACAACTAAGTGGAGTGCACAAATGAAGCTCACAGAAAAGAATTCCAAAATAAACTTCCTTTTTCAAATGTAATGGTCCAGGAGAGACTTCTTCAGTTTAACACTCAAGTTTAATGGGTACAAATCATTGTACTAGTACTGCTAGTGCTGAAATTACTAACAGTAATATGAATATAATAGAATTAGTTCCAAATTCTGCATCCATCCCTTGCTGTAGTACAAAAAAATAATAATAGTATAGAAAGTGAAACTATTTTAGAAACTGAAGTTGTATCTGCAGACCGTGTAAAAACAGAAATACAGATTCTGCTTTGTGGGATAATTCTTCTTCTAATTATGTAAATTATTGGATCGAAAGAGGGCCAAGTAGTTGTCAACATCACAGTGAACCATTTGAAAATTTGTGTCAAAAATTTCTGGATGAAAAAAAGTTTCTGAATGGTAAACAAACAAGGTTCTGGTTCTGTAGTCAGAATATATTTTTAGGATTCAAAGCTAACAGTGAAAATTATAAGAGGGAGTGACTACTGCATTTTCCATCAGTAAGCACTGTATATTGTTTTGTTTCTAAACTATTCAATCCTAAATCATTTAATGCTTAATTTGCTATGGGTGGATTTAGTGAGTGTTGCAACTTGAATATGATTATAAACATGAAAACAGTTCAATTCACAGAGATGGTATTTTGTCATATTTAAACCGAAGGCATGGTTTTGACTTAAGTCATGAACTGGAAACACAAACTAATTAAGAATGTGAGTAATGCATTGTTGCTGTCATAACAAGAGTTGAACATGGAGTATTTTTTCAAGGAAGAAATGAAGTGTTTTGATCCCCCCAAAATGGGAATTTTTTGGTTTCTTGAACTTGTTTCTCAGTTTGATTTTGTTTTCAGTAGGTCACACCTGAAAGTATGGTAACACAGGAAAGGGAAACCTATCGTATATGTCTAAAACAACATGCAAAGAATTAATTAACTTAATAAGTGATAAAGTTTGATCAACTATGTTCAGTGAAATAAGCATAGCTCCGTATTTCAGTTTGTCTGTAGATTCCTCTCCTGATCTTTCTTATACAGATCAGTTAAGTATTGCCTTAAGATATGTATCTCCAACAGATGGAAATCTGTCAAGTGATTTATCATATTTACTAGCTTAAAAAGTCATACAGGTGAAGAAGTTGCAAATCAAGTACTTCACTGTTTATGTGAAGTTTGCAAAATGGGTCTTTCTAAGTGCAGAGGCCAGCCCTATGACAATGCTGCCAGTATGTCAGGGCATGCAACAGAAAATTCGAGAATGTAAAGAATATGCCATTTTCATACCATGAGTTGCACATTCACTTAATCTTATAAGATGTAGCACAGTAGATTGTTCTCCGGAAGCAGTTGATTTTTTTTTCTACTTTTCAGTAACTCTGCACATTTTTTGCTGCCTCTACTCACCAATGGGCAGTTCTTAAAACATACGTAGGCAATTACAAAGTATTAAAATGTATTTCATACACATGTTGGGAAGTGCATGCTATAGCAACGAATGCAATCTTGAAATCGTAAACTCAGATCACAGATACCTTAGAACATATTGCTGAAGACCAGATACACAAAAATGAGATACTAAAAGAGAGGTTGAAAACATTGCCAACACAATGCAAACACTAGAGTATGTATTTATGTTGGTTTTGTTGAATATTATATTGCAGCATTTTCATCAGAAGAGTCAAGCTCAGCAAGATTCAGAAGTAAATTTAAAGATGTGCATGGTTCTCTCCCAGTCATTAACACTGTATTTACATAATTTAAGAGAAGATTTTGAAAACACGACAAAACAAATACTGCCAAATACTGGTTATCAAGTAGTTCACCATGGCAGAAGCATTAGAAACAAGCAAGTAAATGATGAAGTGCTCCAGAAGGACTGCATGCCAGAGATCAATTTCATGTAACCACGTACTACACCATCATTGACACGCTTGAATCTTGCATGGAAAGAAGGGCTAAAGTGTTTGAAATTCTGTCAGATAGATTTTTCTTCTTAAACAATGTGGATATACCTGATGAAGAATGCATGAAGGTATCCAAGAAATTAGTGCAGGATTATCCCGACGACTTAAATACAAACTTTTATGAAGAAGTGCAACAATATCATTCTTACATGAGAACTAAGTTTACAGACTCAGGAAAGACAAATTTTACTCATGTAGGTGTGTGTAATTCCATAAAAGAAGATAAAATAAAATGTGTATTTCCCAATGTTGAAATTGCTTTATGCATATTCCTAACTTCAATGATCACAAACTGCAAAACAGAACGCTCATTTTCATCCCTAACAAGACTCGAAAACCCTCAGTGTACAGCAATGCTTCAGGAAAGACTCAGTTCATTATCCTCGTTATGTATGGAAATAAATATAGTTTGGCAGCTTAACTGTGATGAAATCATTGAAGAATTTGTAAAAGCAAAGAATAGAAATATTTTTAATTATAATTTGTTAGAGAAGAAAGATCTATCTAAAAATAAAAAACAGTGATTTGTTGTAATATTTATTTTCTGATCATTAAATTTTCTTTTATGATATATTTTCACTTGTTCATTTATAATTGTAGCATTTATTACAAAGCAAGCATCAAAATTGACGTATGAGCCAATTGAAGTAAAATTGGTGAAAGTCAATTCTTCATTGGGGGACATCAACAAAATGTTACATTGACTGTTGAAACAATGAAGTTTACCGACTGATTTTCTTTGTTGTAGAATATGTGGGATAGTCTTTTTGTAGAAAATGTGGTATATAGTAAAAATCTTAGTGCCCCGCATCCACTAAAGGGATGCAGCGCTGGAGGTGCTTACTCGTCTATGCCAAGAAATATGGAAGACAGCTTCCTGGCCAACTGACTGGAAGAGATACATATTTATGCCTATTCCAAAGAAAGGTGATCCAATTGAATGTGGAAATTATAGAGCAATATCACTAATATCACATGCAAGCAAAATTTTGCTGAAGATCATTCAAAAACAGCTGCAGCAGTATATTGACAGGGAACTGCCAGAAATTCAGGCTGGTTTCAGAAGAGGACATGGAACCAGGGATATCATTGCTGATGTCAGACGGATCCAGAGAACACCAGAAGGACGTTTACCTGTGTTTTATTGACTATGCAAAGGCATTTGACTGTGTGTGCTCATAACAAATTATGGATAACATTGTGAAGAATGGGAATTCCAGAACACTTAATTGTGCTCATGAGGAATGTTTACATAGATCAGGAGGCAGTTGTTCAGACAGAACAAGGGGATACTGATTGGTTTAAAGTCAGGAAAGGTGTACGTCAGGGTTGTATTCTATCACTATACTTATTCAATCTGTATGCTGAGCAAATAATCTGAGAAACTGGACTATATGAGGAAGAACGGGGCATCAGGATTGGAGGAAGACTTGTTAACAACCTGGTTTATGCAGATGACATGACCTTGCTTGCTGAAAGTGAAGAGGATTTGAAGCACTTATTAATGAAGATCAAAGACCACGGCCTTCAGTATAGATTACACCTCAACATAAAGAAAACAAAAATCCTCACAAGTGGACCAATGAGCAACATCATGATAAATGGAAAAAGACTGAAGTTGTCAAAGATTTCATTTTACTTGGATCCACGATCAACAGCCATGGAAGCAGCAGTCAAGAAATCAAACGACACATTGCATTGGGCAAATCTGCTGCAAAGGACCTCTTTCAGGTGTTGAACAGCAAAGATGTCACCTTGAAGACTAAGGTGCACCTGACCTAAGCCGTGGTATTTTCAATTGCATCATATGCATGTGAGAGCTGGACAATGAATAAGGAAAACCGAAGAAGAATTGATGCCTTTGAATTGTGGTGTTGGCGAAGAATATTGAATATACCATGGTCTGCCAAAAGAATGAACAAATATATCTTGGAAGAAGTACAGCCAGAATGCTCTTTAGAAGCAAGGATGGTAAGACTTTATCTTACATTCTTTGGACATGTTGTCAGGAGGGATCAGTCCCTGGAGAAGGACATCATGCTTGGCAGAGTACAGGGTCAGCGGAAAAGAGGAAGACCCTCAACCAGGTGGATTGACACAGTGGCTGCAACAATGAGTTCAAGCGTAAGAACGATTGTAAGGATGGCTCAGGACTGGGCAGTGTTTTGTTCTGTTGTGCACAGGGTCGCTATGAGTCGGAACCGACTCAATGGAACCTAACAACAACAAAACATTTAAACCTCTGATTAAGTATCAGAAACACATACAACTATTTGATAAAGTAAATAAATAATTAGAAACTTATAGGACCCTTAAATATATTTTAGGTGGTATATTAAATTTCAAATGGGACACACAAATTTACTATTAGACAACATTAGAAATTCTAACTTACCAGGATTCCCTTTATCACCACTCATATTTAGCATTGTGCTGGAAGTCCTAGCAAGAAAAAAAAAAATAAAGGGCATCCATATTGGTAACAAAGTTAAGTAAAACTATCCCTATTCACAGATGATATGATCCTATACAGAAAGAACCCTAAAGAATCCACGTGAAAACTACTGTAATAGAAAGATTCAGCAGAATAGCAAGATACAAGATACATATACAAAAATCAGCTGAGTTCTTATACATCAATAAAGACTATGACAAAAAGGAAATTAGGAAAGCAATACCATTTATAATAATAGCCTCTAAAAAATAAAATACTTAGGAATAAATCTAACCAGGGACGTAAAAGACCTATACAAAGAAAACTACAAAACACTACTGCAAGAAACCAAAAGACATCTACGTAAGTGGAAAAACATGCCATGCTCACTGTGAAAACGTCAATTCTACCCAAAGCAATCTACAAGTACAATGGAATTTCCATCTAAATACCAACAGCATTATTTAAAGAGATGGAAAAACGAATCATTAACTTTATGTGGAAAGGAAAGAGGCCCTGGATAAGTAAAGCATTCTTGAAGAAGAAGAACAAAGTAGGAAGCCTCACACTACCTGACCTCAGAACCTATTATACAGCTATGGTAGTGAAAACAGCCTGGTACTTGTACAACGACAGATACACTGACCAATGCAATAGAATCGAGAATCCAGATTTCCCCTGATCTTTGACAAAGGCCCAAAGTCCATTAAAGGGAGAAAAGAAGTCTTTTTAACAAATGGCGGTGGCAAAACTGGGTGTTCATCTGTAAAAAAGTGAAAAGGACCCTTGCTTCACACCATACACAAAAACTAATTCAAAATGGATCAAAGACCTAAATATGTATAAAACAAAAAACTATAAAGATCTTGGAAGAAAAAATAGGGTCAACAATAGGGGCCCTAATGTATGGCATACATAGGGTACAAACCATAACTAACAGTACTCAAACACCAAAAGAGTAAGCTAGATAACTGGAATCTTCTAAAAATTAAACACTATGCTCATCAAAAAACTTCACCAAAAGAGTAAAAAGAGAACCTACAGACTCGGAAAAAAATTTTGGCTATGACCTACCCAACAAAGGTCTAATCTCTAAAATCTATAGGAAAATCCAACACCTCTACAATGAAAAGACAAATAATCTAATTAAAAAATGGGCAAAGGATATGAACAGACACTTCACCAAAGAAGACATCCAGGTGGCTAACAGACACATGAGGAAATGTAGCCATTAGAGGAATGTAAATCAAAACTACAATAAAGTACAATCTCACTCCAACATTACCGGCACAAATCAAAAAACCAAAATAATAAATGTTGGAGAGGCTGCGGGGAGATTGGAACTCTTATGCACCGCTGGTGGGAATGCAAAATGTTACAACCATTTTGGAAAATGGTATGGTGCTTCCTTAAAAAGCTAAAAACAGAAATAGCATACAATCCAGCAATCCCACTCCTAAGAATATATTCTAGAGAAATAAGAGCCATCACACAAATAGACATATGCACACCCAGGTTTATTTCAGCATTATTCACAATATTAAAAAATAGAAACAACCTAAATGCCCATCAACAGATGAATAGATAAACTATTATATATACACACAATGGAATGCTACACAACTATAAAGGACTATGATGAATCTGCAAAACATCTCACAACATGAATGAATCTGGAGGGCCTAATAATGAGTAAAATAAGTCAATCACGAAAGGACAAATACTGTATGAGACCACTATCAGGAAATGCTTCCACACAGAAAGAAACAATCTTTGATGGTTACGAGGGAGGGAGGAATGGAGAGGGAAAGACACTAACTAGACAATAGATAAGTGGTAACTCCGATGAAGGGTAAGACAGTACACAACACTGGGGAAGTCAGCACAGCTTGACCAAGGCAAAGTCATAGAAGTTTCGTAGACACATCTAAAATCCCTGAACAACTGAGTTGTTGGGCTGAGGGCTGGGGACCGTAATCTCTGGGAATGTCTAGCTCAATTATCATAACATGGTTTATAAAGAAATGTTCTACATCCTACTTTGGTGGGTAGCATCTACGGTCTTAAAAGCTTGTGAGTGGCCATCTAAGATACATCTACGGCTCCCACCATGTCTGGAGCAAGGGAGAATGAAGAAAACCAAAGACACAAGTCCTTTGGTCTAATGGACCACAACTACCTCAGTTTCCACCAGACTGAGTCCAGCACAACTAGATGGTGCCTGGCTACCACCACTGACTGCTCTGACAGGCGTCACAATACAGGGTCCTGGACAGAGCAGGAGAAAAATGTAGAACAAAATTCAAACTCGCAAAAGAAAAAAAGACCAGACTTACTGGCCTGACAGAGACTGGAGAAGCCCGGAGAATATCGTCCCCAGACCATATTTAGTGACTTAGTACTGAAGTCACTCCTGAGGCTCACCCTTCAGCCAAAGATTAGATAGGCCTATAAAGCAAACAATAACGCAGGTAGTTCAACCACACATAGGAGACTAAATGGACACGTCGGTCTAAGAGCAAAGACGAGAAGGCAGGAAGGGGCAGGAAAGCTGGACAAACGGAAACAGGGAACCCGAGCTCGAGGACGGGAGAGTGTTGACACATCTCAAGGTTGGCAACCAATGTCAGAAAACAATATGTGTATGAATTGTTTGATGAGAAACTGAATTGTTCTGTGAACTTTCGCCTAAAACACAATAAAAAAAATTGTAGCTTAACTAATGCAAAAGAAAGACATTCTCTAATGAAGTAAAATGAAGAGAATTTGTTGCCAGCAGACCAACTCTAAAAGAGATACCAGAAGTTCCTCAGGGAGAAGAAAAATTACGCAAGAGGGGAACTTGGAGTCTCAGGAACGAATCAATGAGATTTACTATTATTTACAAAAATAGTAAATATCTAGTAAATATATATTTTTTATAGTGGACTAGTTTTCTCCTCTTAAATTCTTTCAGTATATATATGACTGTTGGAAAAAAAATTATATCACTGTCCTGGTGGGGTTTTGCAATCTATGTAAGAGGTAATACATATATAAAAACAGAAATTCTAACTTATTTTTTAAGTAAATAAATGTTTAGAAATGCCTACTTTGTTATTAAATGCCACTACCGGTGATATTTAAACATTGGGATTTGTGACTTAACAGACTTGTTTTTTTCAGGCACTCACTGCATGCTGGGACATTCATTCACTCACTGTGACTTCACGTGAATGTCACTGTTACTGAATCTTGAGGATACACGTGTACGCGCACGTAGATTTCCCTGTCTATGGAGGTGTTTTTTTTTTATGGAGGTGAGATGAGAAGTGACTTGCATTTGAGTGTGGTGATTTGCATAATCGAGTGCCTTTGCTCTTCTGGGAATTTGATCCCTAATTACACGACCCTTTGGGGGCTTTTTGACAGTAGGAAGTAACAAAATGGGTTATCAAAGGATGAGCAATTCTTTGCAAAGAGTACATTTTAGAGGGAAGAGTGCTTATAAAATATCAAAATTTACTCGTAAGATGAAACTGTTAAAGAAGGAAAAAACAGCTTAGTGTTGATGAAATGGCAGCTCCAGAAAGCATAAAATCTTTCTTTGGAGGCAGCAACATGACCAGCCAAAAATTATTTACAACCAGGAAGAAGGGAATAGCAAAAAAAGGTATTTCTGGGTCAGGATCTCCAAACTCGCCTAGTAGGACCCCTGTGGAAATCTCCCCAGAGATTCCACTTTGAATATTATGCATTGGTGAAGGGGGCTCCAGTATCTTCTACTGTATGTTAGTAAAAATAAATACAGTAAGGAAAAGAGTAAATAAAATTAAAATGGTCAAATAATTGAAAATTATATTTAGCATTTCATAATCAGGTATGATGTATAATTTTACTTAAAGCTATACTTACATCCAGAATTACCTCAAATTTAATCAATTTTAATGCATCTTAGAATGCCCTATATTTAGAACATATAAGTGCCATATTTATGATTGTTGGCATTTGGACTTGGCATCAATAATAAATTATACCTCACAAGCTTGCCCTTGGGTAGTATATATTTTTGCATATTATGTATTGAAGTGTATTTATTTATTTGCATCCACTGCTACCCAATGTGGGTTGATCAATTTACAAATATTAAAGAGAAGTTTGTCTCTGTGGGGTCGACATAAATTACTTAGGCTGTAAACTTACCCAAAAAGTTTGTGGAAATGACACGTTATTACTTCTGTTTGCCAGTGAGTCGAGTAGAAATGCCGTTGGAGGGCTCTGAGTTCTCTGTTGTCCTGCTCATTTTGCTATTAATGGTGGGCAAGTTGCTTGGCTTCTCTGAGTCTTAATTTCTTCATTTGTAAAACAAGGGGGTTGAAGTAGATTGATTTTAAAATACCCTTCCATTCCAAATTTTATAATCTCAGAGGGTAAATTAGCAAAGTAGAGGTTATTTATGGGTGGTACACTACTATGGGAATGGTGGATACATGGGAGCCGACGGAGGACCTCTTATCTCAATCTAACACACAGACATGTGGTTCATTGGTTTGTAGGTAATTGCTGGCTATGGAGCAGCACAACTCAGAGGAACCTGCAAGAAACTGGAAAACAGGAAACCCTAGTTTCTTTTTTAGCTTTCCTCAAGTGGAATGATACTTCCTGGGTCTCCCTCTGAGCCAATAATAGTAAGAACAGGAAACCCACTGAACTTTGAACTCTCCATCCTCAGTAAAACTTCACTCCCAGCCCAAAATAACCACTTTAGCAATTTGAACTTTTCTGAATGCATTTAGAACTTTTCTTCAGTGTTGTTGTTGTTAGGTGCCATAGAGTTGGTTCTGACACGTAGCGACCCTATGCACAACAGAACGAAACACTGCCCGGTCCTGCGCCATCCTTACAACTGTTGTTATGCTTGAACTCATTGTTGTAGCCACTGTGTCAATCCACCTGGTTGAGGGTCTTCCTCTTTTCCACTGACCCTGTACTCTGCCAAGCATGATGTCCCTCTCCAGGGACTGATCCCTGCTGACAACATGTCCGAAGTATGTACCAGTCTCACCAACCTTGCCTCTAAAGAGCATTCTGGTTGTACTTCTTCTACAACAGATTTGTTCGTTCTTTTTGGCAGCCCATGGTATATTCAATATTCTTCACCAACACCGTAATTCAAAAGCGTCAATTCTTCTTCGGTCTTTCTTATTCATTGTCCAGCTTTCACATGCATATGATGCAATTGAAAATACCATGGCTTGGGTCAGGCGCACCTTAGTCTTCAAGGTGACATCTTTGCTCTTCAACACTTTGAAGAGGTTCTTTGCAGCAGATTTGCCCAATGCAATGTGTCTTTTGATTTCTTGACTGCTGCTTCTATGGCTGTTGATTGTGGACCCAAGTAAAGTGAAACCCTTGACAACTTCAATCTTATCTCCGTTTATCATGATGTTGCTCATTGGTCCAGTAGTGAGGTTTTTTGTTGTCTTTATGTTGAGGTGCAATCCATACTGAAGGCTGTAGTCTTTGATCTTCATTAGTAAGTGCTTCAAGTCCTTTTTACTTTCAGCAAGCAAGGTTGTGTCATCTGCGTAAAGCAGGTTGTTAACAAGTCTTCCTCCAATCCCGATGCCCCATTCTTCTTCTCTTCTCGGATTATTTGCTCAGCATACAGATTAAATAGGTATGGTGAAAGAATATAACCCTGACAGACACCTTTCCTGACTTTAAACCAATCAGTATCCCCTTGTTCTGTCCGAACAACTGCCTCTTCATCTATGTAAAGGTTCCTCATGAGCACAGTTACGTGTTCTGGAATTCCCATTCCTCGCAATGTTATCCTTAATTTGTTATGATCCACACAGTCGAATGCCTTTGTATAGTCAATAAAACAGAGATAAACATCCTTCTGGTGTTCTCTGCTTTCAGCCAGGATCCATCAGCAATGATATCCCTGGTTCCACATCCTCTTCCGAAACCAGCCTGAATTTCTGGCAGTTCCCTGTCGATACACTGCTGCAGCCGTTTTTGCATGATCTTCAGCAAAATTTTGCTTGCGTGTGATATTAATGATAATGTTCTATAATTTCCACATTCGGTTGGATCACTTTTCTTGGGAATAGGCGTAAATATGTATCTCTTCCAGTCAGTTGGCCAGGAAGCTGGCTTCCATATTTTTTGGCATAGACGAGTAAGCACCTCCAGCACTGCATCTGTTAGTTGAAACGTCTCAGTTGATATCCAGTCAATTCCTGGAGCCTTGTTTTTCACCAATGCCTTCAGAGCAGCTTGGACTTCTTCCTTCAGTGCCATCGGTTCCTGATCCTATGCCACCTCTTGAAATGGTTGAACATCGACTAATTCTTTTTGGTATAATGACTCTGTGTATTCCTTCCATCTTCTTTTGTTGCTTCCTGCGTCGTCTAATATTTTCCCCATAGGATCCTTCACTATTGTACCTTGAGGCTTAATTTTTTTCTTCAGTTCTTTCAGCTTGAGAAATGCTGAGTGTGTTCTTCCCTTTTAGTTTTCCATCTCCAGCTCTTTGCACATGTCATTATAATACTTTACTTTGTCTTCTCAAGCCGCCCTTTGAAATCTGTTCAGTTCTTTTACTTCATCAATTCTTCCTTTTGCTTTAGCTGCTCGACATTCGAGAGCAAGTTTCAGAGTCTCCTCTGACATCCATCTTGGTCTTTTCTTTCTTTCCAGTCTTTTTAATATCCTCTTGCTTTCTTCATGGATGATGTCCTTGATGTCATTCCACAACTCATCTGGTCTTCGGTCACTAGTGTTCAATGCACCAAATCTATTCTTCAGATGGTCTCTAAATTCAGGTTGGATAATCAAGGTCATATTTTGGCTCTCGTGAACTTGCTCTGATTTTCTTCAGTTTCAGCTTGAAGTTGCATATGAGCAATTGATGATCTGTTCCACAGTCAGCCCCTGGTCTTGTTCTGACTGATGATATCGAGCTTTTCCATCATCTCTTTCCACAGATGTAGTCAATTTGATTTCTGTGTGTTCCATCTGGCGAGGTCCATGTGTATAGTTGCCATTTATGTTGGTGAAAGAAGGTATTTGCAATGAAGAAGTCGTTGGTCTTGCAAAATTCTGTCATTCTATCTCCGGCATTGTTTCTATCACCAAGGCCATATTTTTCAACTACTGATCTTTCTTGTTTGTTTCCAACTTTTGCATTCTAATCTTCAGTCATTAACAATGCATCTTGATTGCGTGTTCAATCAATTTCGGGGTGCAGCAGCTGATAAAAAGCTAGTAATATGACTAGAGTTTGGTGCGTAAATTTGAATAATAGTCGTATTAGCTGGTCTTCCTTGTAGGTGTATGGCTATTATCCTATCACTGACAGCATTGTACTTCAGGATAGATCTCGAAATGTTCTTTTTGACGATGAATGCAACACCATTCCTCTTCAAGTTGTCATTCCTAGCAGAGTAGACTATATGATTGTCCCATCCAAAATGGCCAATACCAGTCCATTTCAGCTCACTAATGCCTAGGATATCAATGTTTATGTGTTCTATTTCATTTTTGATGGTTTCCAATTTTCCAAGATTCATACTTCGTACATTCCAGGCTCTGATTATTAATGGATATTTGCAGCTGTTTCTTCTCATTTTGAGTCGTGCCACATCAGCAAATGAAGGCCCTGTAGGCTTTACTCCATCCACATCATTAAGGTCGACTCTGCTTTGAGGAGGCAGCTCTTCCTCAGTTATCTTTTGAGTGCCTTCCAACCTTGGGGGCTCATCTTCCAGCACTATAGCAGACAGTGTTCTGCTGCTATTCATAAGGTTTTCACTGGCTAATGCTTTTCAGAAGTAGACTGCCGGGCCCTTCTTCCTAGTCCGTCTTAGTCTGGAAGGTCAGCTGAAACCTGTCCTCCATGGGTGACCCTGCTGTTATCTGAATACCAGTGGCATAGCTTCCAGCACCGCAGCAACATGCAAGCCTGCACAGTATGACAAACTGACAGACACGTAGGGGTTTCTTCAGTGTTAACCTCAGCTTAATGTGTGTATGTGTTTGTGTGTGTAAGTAATTACTGTTCCTACTTTTTTATATATGTTATTCTTATGGGAACCCTACTCCTGATTTTTATTCTTCCCAAAACATTCCTGAAGATTTCTCCATAGGTAAAGCCTAGTAAGAAAACTATGAACTTTGTCGTCACATAAATTCTGCACCTATTTTTCTCTGCTGCAGCCCTGAAGTTTATTTCCTTCAACATTTTTGAATTTTTTAAATTTATGTGTGTTCAGTTATTTATGTGTCTGTTTTCTGACTTAAAAAAATAATTTCTATGATGGCAGGATTTTGGGTGTCTTGTCCATTTTTATAGACTCAGGGCCTGATACTTAATAGAAGCTAAATCAATATTTATTGAATAAATAAATAAATAAAATAAAGTTTTTTTGTGTGTAATGCTCCAGGAAAACACTGTGGTAAGGATTGGCTAATATAACGCTCAAAGAATTTTTAGATAGATTAAATTATGATGCCCTTTTTGTACAGATGAAGAAACTAAAGATTTAAATAAATGTAAATAAAGTAGACACTACTATAAAACATGAGCTTGAATATTTGAAACTAATAAATAATAACAATAAAGAATGGTAAAGCTAGTATATGACTACTATAGATAAACTTAAAGCAAAGCAATGAAACAGGTTGAAAATTATGAGATAGAGAAATATATACCAGGAAAATATGAAAATAAAAAATCAGGCATAGCAATATTATCAGAAAAAATATAATTTAAGGCAAAAAAAATTTGCTAGGCATAAAGAGGAATTCTAGACAAAGATAATCACTTTGCAGATGTAACAATCATGAACTTATATGCACTTGACAATAAAGCCTTAAATGTAAGGCAAAATTAAATGTAACTACAGAAAAAATGGACAAATCCACAATCATAAATGAGTATTTTCAACATACTTATATCAGGAACTGACAAATCAAGCAATTAAAATATATTATTGGTACAAAATAATGGAAAAATTAACATCTGGATCCTAACCTTATCTCCACTTGGCTGTTGCCTCTTCTCTGTTATTCTTCTTTAAATCAACTTTATTAAAGAATAATTTAGAGTAAAATGCTCAGACCTTTTTTTTTTTAATTTTTATTGTGCTTTAAGTGAAAGTTTACAAATCAGGTCAGTCTCTCAAACAAAAATTTATATACACCTTGCTATACAGTCCTAGTTGCTCTCCCCCTAATGAGACAGCTAGCTCCTTCCCTCCACTCTCATTTTGTGTCCATTCTGCCAGCTTCTAACCCCCTCTGCCTTCTCATCTCCCCTCCAGTTAGGAGATGTCAACGTACTCTCAAGTATCTACTTCACCCAAGACGCTCATTCTTCACTAGCATCTTTTTCTATCCCATTGTCCAGTCCAATCCCTGTCTGAAGAGTTGACTTTGGGAATGGTTCCTATCCTGGGCTAACAGAAGGTCTGGGGGCCATGACCAGCGTGATACTTCTAGTCTCTGTCAGACCATTAAGTCTGGTCTTTTTACGAGAATTTGGGGTCTGCATCCCACTGCTCTCCTATTCCCTCAGGGGTTCTCTGTTTTGTTCCTTGTCAGGGCAGTCATCGGTTGTAGCCGGGCATCATCTAGTTCTTCTGGTCTCAGGCTGATGTAGTCTCTGGTTTTTGTGGCGCTTTCTGTCTCCTGGGCTTGTTATTACCTTGTATCCTTGGTGTTCTTCATTCTCCTTTGGTCCAGGTGGGTTGAGACCAATTAATGCATCTTCGATGGCTGCTTGTTAGAGTTTAAGACCCCAGATGTCACTCTTCAAAGTGAGATGCAGAATGTTTTCTTAATAGATTTTATTATGCCAATTGACTTAGATGTCCCCTGAAACCATGGCCCCTAAACCCCTGCCCCTGCTACACTGGCCTTCAAAGCATTCAGTTTATTCAGGAACCTGCTTTTGGTTTAGTCCAGTTGTGCTGACCTTCCCTGTATTGTGTGTTGTCTTTCCCTTCATCTAAAGTATTTCTTATCTACTACCTAATTAGTGAATACCCCTCTCCCACCCTCCCACCTTCCCTCCTCAAAGAATATTTTCTTCTCTGTTAAAACTACTTTTCAAGTTCTTATAATAGTGGTCTAATACAATATTTGTCCTTCTGCAACTGACTAATTTCACTTAGCATAATGCCTTCCAGACTCCTCCACGTTATGAAATATTTCACAGATTCATCACTATTCTTTATCGATGCATAGTATTCCATTGTGTGAATATACCATAATTTATTTATCCATTCATCCATTGGTGGGCACCTTGGTTGCTTCCATCTTTTTGCTATTGTAAACAGTGATGCAATGAACATGGGTATGAATGTATCTGTTTGTGTAAAGGCTCTTATTTCTCTAGGATATATTCCAAGGAGTGGGATTGCTGGATTGTACGGTAGTTCTATTTCTAGCTTTTTAAGGAAGTGCCAAATCGATTTCCAAAGTGGCTGTACCATTTTACATTCCCACCAGCAGTGTATAAGTGTTCCAGTCTCTCCACAACCTCTCCAACATTTATTATTTTGTGTTTTTTGGATTAATGTCAGCCTTGTTGGAGTGAGATGGAATCTCATTGTCATTTTGATTTGCATTTCTCTAATGGCTAATGATCATGAGAAAATGCTCAGATCTTAACTGTACAGTTTGATGGCCTGTGACAAATGTATGCACCCATGTAACAATTACCTTAATTAAGAGTAGAGCATTTTTGGGATGTAGACCCCAAAGTCTCATAAAAAGACCAGACTTAATGGTCAGGCTGAGACTGGAGGGACCCTGGGGTCCATGGTCCCCAGACCTTCTGTTAGCCCAGGGGAGGAACCATTCCCAAAGCCAACTCTTCAGACAGGGATTGGACTGGAATAGGGGATGGAAAATGATACTGGTGAAGAACGAGGTTCTCGCATCAAGTGGACACATGAGACTATGTTGGCATCTCCTGTCTGGAGGGGAGATGAGAGGGCAGAGGGGGCCAGAAGCTACCTGAATGGACACGAGGAGAGAGAGTGGAGGGAAGTACTGTGCTATCTCATTAGAGAGAGAGCAATTAGGAGTGTATTGCAAGGTGTATGTAAATTTTTGTATGAGAGGCTGACCTGATTTGTAAACTTTCACTTGAAGCACAATAAAAAAAAAAAAAAAAAAAGGATTAGAACATTTTCATTTTGTGATCCCTTCCCAGGAATCGCCAAACCAAGATCGGATTTCAGTCGCTAAAGGTTATTTTTTCCTGTTCTTGAGCTTCATATAAATGGACTTTTTTTGAGTCCGGGTTTTTCACCAAGAATATTGTTTTGGAGATTCATTAATGTTGTTGCATGTATCATGGTACTTTTCTTTTTGAACTCAATATGCTTGTATGGATTTACCAAAATTCGTTTATTCTTCTACCTGATGATCAACATCTGCATTGTTTCCAGGTCTTGACTATTATGACTAAAGTTTCTATGAACACACAAATACAAGGTTTTTTGGGGGGTGGGGTGGGGTGGGGAGTATATGCCTTTGTTTCTTCTGGGTAAATACCTAGGAGAGGAATTGCTGGATCGTACGATAAGTGTAAATTTAACATTATAAGAAACTGCTAAACTGTTTTACAAGGTGGTTGTATCATTTTACCTTCTTACTAAGGATAAATCAGAATTCTAGTTTTTCTGCATTCCCACCAACACTTGCTTTAGTCATTACAGTGAGTGCAAAATGGTGTCTCAGTGTAGTGTTAATTAGCATTTCCCTAATGATGCATTGCTTTGATGATTTTTTTCATATGCTTACAGGGTACATGCTCAAATATTTTGCTCATTTAAAAAAATTCAGTTTTTTGTCTTCTTATTATTGAATAAATCAACAAACAACACCTGGTGCTGTCAAGTCAATTCTTACAGCGACCGTATAGGACAGAATAGAACTTCCCCATAGGGTTCCCAAGGAGTGGCTGTTGGACTTGAACTGCCGACCTTTTGGTTAGCAGCTGTATCTCTTAACCACTGTACCACCAGGGCTCTTATTATTGAACGGTATGAGAAGTTTATATATTCTGGATACAAGTCTGTGGTGGAAAGAATCCCCCCCCGCCACAGATGTTTATGCCCTAATCCCTGGATCCTGTGACTATATTACATTATAGGGCAAAAAAGATTTTGCAGATGTAGTTAAGGTTATAATCATTGCTGCTGAGTTGATTCTGACTCTTAGTGACCCTATAGGACAGAGTAGAAGTGCCCCATAGAGTTTCCAAGGAGCAGCTGGTGGATTTGAGCTGCCAGCCTTTTGGTTAGCAGCCCCACTCTTAACTACTGCGCTACCGGGGCTACATAATTAGGGTTACGGACCATAAAATAGACAATTTTGGATTATTTTGGGTAGACCCATTCTAATCACATGAACACTTGAAAGTAGAGAACTTTCTCTGGCTAGAGGTAGAAAAAATGAGGCAGAAGGGAAAGTCAGATTCAAAGCATGAGAAGGACTCAGCGTGCCATTGCTGATTTGAAAATAAAGGAGGAAATGAAATGAAGACTGAGGAACTGCCTAAATTAAAGGAGACTAAAGAGACATTCAAGGAGCCCTGGAGTGCAATGATTAAGTGCTCAGCTGTTAAACAAAATGTTGGTGGTTTGAACCCATCCAAGGGCTATGCAGGAGAAAGACCTGCGATCTGCTTCCATAAAGGTTATAGTCAAGAATACTCTATAGAGCAGTTCTACTCTGTCACGTGGGATCTCTGGGAGTCGGATTTGACTCAATGGAATCCAACAGCAACAACAAAAAGACATTCAATCATCGGTTCATGTCAGCTATTTTGCACATCTCTTTCCAACTGCATGTTCGGTGATGCCATGTTGATAGCATGAAATTAGCCATAGTGGGGGTGTTTACATCACAGAAATGACAGAAGTTACAAATCAGGACATTTATCTCTGGAGAACTCATTATTAAACATTTATCAGCACGTCATTAGAGACATGACAACTAAGCCCAATATGTGATCCCAGGCTGGATTCTGAACTGAAGAGGAAAATATGCTATAAAAGAGATTGCTGGGTCAGTTGACAAAATTGGAATATAGATGGTAGATGAGGAAAAAGTATTGTATCAATGCAAACTGTGTCGAAGTTGATGACTGACTGTGGTTATGTAAGAGAACATTTCTATTCTAGAAATAAAGGGTAATGATGTATGTAACTTACGCTCATTTATTTTAGAAAAAATCATATATATACGTACGTGTATACAGGGTCAACAAAAGAGAGGAATACATTTAATGAGATGGATTGTAGCAATGGGCTCAAGCATAACAACGATTGTGGGCATGGAGCAGGACTGGGCAGTGCTTTGTTCTGTGGTACATAGGGTGGCTGTGAGTCGGAACTGACTCGACAGCACCTGATAACAACAACATGTATGTGTGTGTATGTGAGTGTATACAGATATGTGTGTGTATGTATATATATATAAAAGAGCCAACGACAAAGCAAATGGGGCAAAAAACTAATAATATGTAAGCTGGGTAAAGATTATATGGATATTGTTTTACTCTTCTTATACCTTTTCTACAAGCTTTAACTTATTTTTTAAATAAAATTAAAAATATCCTAAAAGAGGAAAAAAAGAAAAGCTCCACTGCAAGTAATAAGTTTAATAGCCAGAAGACCCACATGCACATAACATCTTTTTTAAGACTGTAGACATTATTCTCCAGAGTCGCACATAGAAAAGAAAGGAAATTTTACCACCTGCGTAACTTTTTACTGACATCTCCCTTAGTAAGCTGTGTTTTGGCAGGTTTTGGAACTCATGAACTCTGTGGCCTGGCTATTACGTTTTATGTATATCGATGCCACATGGATCAAAAATGGCTCTAAATCTTACCTGTGTTGGGCAAACACTATGCTATGTGAAACTCGATCCGCTGTAATTCATTCTCTTGAAATCCTTATGAAGAAGTCACAAGGGAATGCATGGGTAATTACTGTTTACACTCAAGGACCAAATCTACCCCTTGAATTGGGTTTGAAGGAGGTGGTAATGAGCTTCTTTTGTGGCCCTGCCATTCACCAAACGACAGTTCTTTCAAGCTGAAGGCTGACTTATTTTCTTTGTACTGAACAGTGTTTTAGTAAGGTTGCCAGGGAAATTTTATTTTTTTCAGTAAAAGGATTATGCATAAATGTTAAAAAAAAAAAAAAAGAAATTGTGTAGACAGATACAAGATGATAAATAGCAATTATATCCAGTCTCCACACCCCAACTCTATAAAAAAAACAAACAAAACTCTATAGTTACTCTTAAGTGCTTCTCGTATAATTTCGAGGGAAGAAGGTATACATGTATGTTTTCAAAGTATATATATGTTTTAAAAGTATGTCTATATATATACAGACATAAAAGTATATCTGTCTGTCTGTCTCTCTCTATATGCTTTGGTTAGAGCTCAGGCTGCTAACCAAAACGTTGGCAGTTCAAATCCACCAGCCGCTCCTTGGAAACCCTATAGGGTCACTATGAGTCATTGCGGCATTCGGTTTTCTTTTTTTTTTTTTGTATATGTATGTTTAAAAGCATATATATATATATATATACTTAAAAAAATACTTTTTAGGACATATAAAAATTATTTCTTACTCTATACAGTAACTTACGTTTTTGTCCCTTTGATAACATATCTTACTTTTTTACCTTCTGATACTGTATCTGGGACATCTTTTTATTAGGTTGACCCATATGACATTGCTGTTTTGACAATTTGATTTAGTATCTCAGGATATAGATATAGGTGCAGATAGTTAATGTGGTCTACTGCTAACCAAAAGGTTGGAGGTTCCTGTCCATCCAGAGGCACCTCAGAAGGAAGGCCTGTTGATATACTTCTGAAAACTCAGACATCGAAAACCCTATGGAGCACAGTTCTACTCTGACACACATGGGGTCGCCATGAGTTCCAGTCAACTCTGCGGCAGCTGGTTCTCATTCTCTGGACCAGTGCTATACTGGCCTATTTTAGAGATGCACAGAAATGTATATTTTTGTATTGTATATGTACAATGCTGAAATGAACACTCTTCTGCATATGTTTTGGGGGGTACTTTTATGACTTTATCTGTATGGTAAATTCCTAATAGTAGAATTTCTGGGTTGAAGGACATGTACATTTGCAATTTCAAATTTGTCAAATAGCGCTCTGAAAAAGTTGCACCATTTAGGGACCCCAGTGTGGCGCAGGGCGGTGCCTCAACCCTCTTATAACTCAGGATGCGATCAAACTTTTTCATTTTTCCCATTCTGATAGGTCATTTTGTTTTGATCTCATTGTTTTGAGTGACATTTTTTTAAAAAGATGTGGTTTTAAAATTTTTCTTATGGATACATTTGCTTTTTGTATTTTTCTGCAAAATTGCTTTTTTTTGTATTTTTTAAAGATCATTATTTGAGTCATTCTCACTGATTTGTGGGAGCATGGTGGAAGTTAAGGATATTAACTCCTTCTCTTATGTTTTACAAGCACTGGATCAAAGCAGGCGCATGAGGAAAATGTAGACATGATAACAGGAACTGGGACACTATGTCACAGCCTATGAATCAGATTAGTTTTCTTTTTTGCAGTTTGATTTTGTTTATGTTTGTTTGTTTCTTGCTATCAAATTTAACATTTTTTTTTCTCTATGGCTTCTTGATTCTTTGTCCTACTTAAAACAACCTTTCCTTCTCCAAAACTTAAAAATTCATCCGTATTTTCTTCTAGCATTTCTGGATTTTTATTGTTTACTTTAAAAAAAGCATATACATCTCAGATATTAAGAGAATGTTCTGATTTTAAATATCCCACCTTTCTATCAGAGCATGCCACCAGAATTTGATTTAGAAAATAGCATTGCTATCCCTAGTAACTCTAGCTTGTACAAATAGTGGCATCAGTGTCTATTTTAATTAAACATCACTCAAAACTACTTGTACCTGTTCCTCCATCTTCTTCTGTTTCATGTTCACAAGACAATTTTCCAATCATTAATCCAGTTTTCTGAAAGGTAACACCTGGACTAGAAAACCATCTAGAATTCCCCCTGTAAATGATCAGTTCGAATTCTGGTTCAATGAAGCAACATTTTCTGAAAGTCAGCTTCCTTCTCTACACTCCAGACTTGCAGAAATGAGACCAAGCTCACTCTGGAAGCTGGAGATAGCTGTGACTTGGAATGACAGGCTAAGAATGGAGGTAGAGTCCTTTCCCAACTCAGGTTCCTGCCTGAAGGATGGTTCCACCACCTTTCTACCTAAGCCAGAAAAAGAGTCTCTCGGTAACAAGACCTTCCTTGTGGCAAGCAAAAGTTAAGGCAACAAAGTAGGGTTTTTTTTTTTTTCAATTTTCTGTTTGTTTGCTTGCTTGTTTTTTCCAGAAGTCCATTGTCCCTAGGCAGCCCAGCTTTCATTGAAGGAAAAGCTTGTGGGCGTCTTGTGGCCTTCTCTCCACATGCCTCTGCACTAAGTCTATGACTTGCAAAACAACCCTGTGGGGTGCTAATTTGGTCTTCGGTTTCTTTTTCGTATCAAATACTTCCCACTTGGCCCAAAGTGTGTGCCAGATGCATGAAGGTTTATGATAGGATACTGTTAGAAAGTCTGGGTTGAGGACTGCTGGAAAGAAGCTGGCTTTTGCTCCTCCCGTGGTTCCTGTTGCTGGTGGCTAGAGCACAAGTTTGGGAGCTGGAGAGTTTCTGGTACCTTGGCTGGAAGTGTCTGGCAGTGGAGAATCATTGAGTCCCTGGTGAGAACTGCAGGTTCTGCAGTTTGTTCTCTCCTTTCTGGTGATTTCTGATTTCTGAGTCCTATGAGAGCTCACCACGTGCTTGCCTGGAGAGGGATGCAATAGCTTCGCCATGGTGCAGCACACACTACTAAAGCGTTGTCACAAATATTCCAGGGTAGCTCCCTGATAGGTACACCTAAGGTGCTGGTGCCTGGCCAATCAGTGTTTTAAGGAACTGTCATCACTAATAGTCCCTGAACCTCAAATGTATTTAACTTCAAGTTGGAATTGACAAAATAAGAAAGAGAGGTATATTCACAAAACCAAACTCACTGTTGTCGAGTCGATTCCGATTCATGGCAACCCCATGTATTATGGAGTAAAACTGTGCTCCATAGAGTTTTTTTTTTTTTTTTTGGCTATAATCTTTATGGAAGCAAACCCCCAGCCTTTCTTCCATGGTGCCGCTGGGGGGGGGGGTTCAAACCACCAATCTTTTGATTAGTAGACAGGGCAAACCATTAACACCACCCAGGGACCTAGAAGATACACCCAGTTGGAAAGATTGAGGAAAGAAAGATGATTTGAACTGAAGTGGACTCTTTTAGAGACTGAAATATATATAATTTGTACAAGAGACACATTCGAAACACTATGAAGAGTATTATTATTTACAATGTGTTTTTGCTTTTCCTCCCATTGCCTACAGCCAGGTTGGTTACAATTTGGTGCTTCATTTCTGATTTTCACCAAACCTGTTCTCTCTCTCGCCTAACTGTGATCAAAGATGGACTACCAAGTGCTATTAAAATATGGTACACTTAGAAAGTGAATCAATGCTATGAAATAATAAAATTCTGAACATTTTTAAATCCTAAACATCCAAGGGTAACTTGCTAGCAAGTGCTATTGATCACTGGGCAGACTTGGACATTTTATTTCTGAATCCTGTTTGCTTACACACCTCAGAGCTTTCCTACCTGAGAGGTGAGAAAACCGCTCTATTTGTCCATCAATTCTTGTCCATCACTGCTTGAACACTGCTTCCCAAGTCTATTCATTGCCAAGCACCATAATTAGTGGGCAACTAATGGGCAGAGTGGCCTGGAACAACTTTGGAAAACACCTGCAAGCAAAGAGAGAAAAATACTGGCAGTTGGAAATCAGAGGGTGTGCCCAGAATTGATAAAGCTGAGGAGTATAGGTGAAGCAACAACATATTTGCTACATTGGGATGGGGGTGTCCAAAAAATCCAAAGAAGTGTCTTGTTGGGTACTCTTTGAATGGCTCCAGGCTGTACCACACTTGAGGCCAGCTCTGCCATTTACTCCTGGGTGACCTTGGGTAAAATACTTGATATCCCTCAGCCTCAGATTCTTTTTCTATAAAATCAATGGATTGGCTGAACAAACATTAAAGATGTTACTTTCAATCCTAATGTTGTTTGATTCTTTTCATTGTCCCCTAGGACCTTGCTGCTTAAAGTGTGATCCACAAACCAGCAGCCTTGGCATCACCTGGGTAAGTGTTAGAAATACAGAATCTTGGGCCCTGCCCTGGACCTAATGAGTCAGAATCTTTATTTTTAGCAAAACCCTACAGACCTTTATATCCACATTGAAGTCTGAGGAGTAGTGGGCTAGGACATCATTGCCCATGTCCCTTTCCCATGGAGTAGACAAATGGAGAGAATTCTCAGATGGAATGGCTATACTACTGGAGCTGACCTGAGTGCCCTGAGGGTGGTCTGCCCACCCAAGGCCTTCATCTTGACAACCTCCAACTGGTTGCCATCAATTCAACTCTGACTCATAGTGGCCCCTTGTGTGTCACAGTAGAGCTGAGCTCCATAGGATTTTCGATGGCTGATTTTTCAGAAGTAAATTGCCAGGCCTTTCTTTTGTGATACCTCTGGGTGGACTCAAACTCCTAACCTTTTGGTTAACAGCCATTTGCACTAAACTGTTTGCACTTCCCAAGGACTCCTCAGAGAAGCAAATTATCATGACTTCTCTGCTGGCTCATCCACCTGGAAGTAAGGGAGTATGTTTTCTCCCAAGACTTCTCTCAGCTTGATTATTCCGTAATTCTAAGAGCAGGTGATGGAAGGAGAAACTGGACATGTAGAAAGCCTGACAGCTTGAGAGGATCCCTCTTTATCTGAGGCTTGATTTTCTACCCAACTTGTCAGCAAGATCCATGGTGTTTGAAAAGTGCTAAATGGCAGAATGCAGAAATCCGCCTACATTGTGAATTCGGCAACATAAAAATCATTCCTACAAGTGAACATAAAATTTAATTTGATTGTTTGGATTAGTGAAGCTACAGGATAATATTTTTTAGTTAGCACCTGTTACTGCATATGGCTTTGTTTTATTACTTGTGGTATTGTTTATTCTTTCAACAAAATTTTATTGAACAACAATCCTGTCTAAAAGATGGTTCCAAGATCTGAAGCAATTAGGTTAATATGCAGTAGTCTGGTAAGTGTGAAAGATGAAAAAAGCCAACAACTAGAATATAAAGTGATAAGTACCTTAGAGAGATGTGCCCACAATGCTTTGGGAAATGTTGAGATATAAGGACATCTTAATACATATTTTAGGAAGTTAAGCTTTTCTAGATAATGTGTAATTTAAAAGGAAAAGATTCTACCAATTTCTAGATAGTCATTAATTTTCTAAAGCAAAGGTTGGCAAACTTCAGCCCCTGGGCCGTACCCATCCTCCAGCCTGATTTTGTAAGTAAAGTTTTATTGGAACACAGCCACACTCATTTGTATATATATGTATCTGCTTTCATGCTACAATGGCAGAACTGAATGAATAGCTGAGATCCACAAAGCCTAAAATAGTTACTATCTTACCCTTCACAGACACAGTTTGCCAGCCTCTGCTCTATAAATGTAACCACACCAGCAAGTCACACTAAACACACCCTTGTCAGAGACCAGCTTCCCAGGAGTCATCGGGGGATGCTCTCTGAAAATAGTTGGCATTTTGAAGAAGCTTGTCCCTTCTTTTTATATGTATATATAATTTATTTTATTTTTGTTGTTGAGAATATACACTGTAGTACATACACCAATTTTTACACGTACAATTCAGTGACACTAATTATATTCTTTGAGTTGTACAACCATTCAGACCCTACTTTTCCCAGTTGTCCCTCCCCATTAACATATAGTCATTGCCACCTAAGTTTCTGTCTAATCTTTCGAATTGCTGTTGTCAAGTTGATCTTGTATATATAGATCTTAAAAGAGCACAGTGCTGAAGCTTATCCCTTCTCTATTGCCTACCTTTCTTGGCATGATTCAGGTTCCTGCTCAGTGTTGCCAGGCACTCAATGCCTTAGAGCTTCTCAGAAAGAACACTCTTCTTGAGTCCTGTATACCAGCGGTTGTGCATGTATTCATTTTTACTTTAAGGAGAATATTTAGCAGGACTTTGGTCCTGTTTCCACTTGGAAGCTCAGCAGTGTTGAGCTTGAATATTCTTGGTTCATCGGTGTACTTTTAGGAACATTCACCTTGCTTCTCTTTGAAATAGGGGCCCATTGGTTCTAGGACATCATAGTGAGGGATGAACTAGAAACACCCTCTCTTTTAGATAACATCTTCCAGACACTAGTGGTCCCATTTGTATCCATTTCACAGTGCAAAGGTTTGATATGGTCTTTCAGTGACCGTATAACTGACATGGATAGGTTCCTTCAGTCTTTTTTCTATTGGCCAAGGAAACAGAAATGCATTTGTTTGATTTCAGGGGGTACTAACTAGCAGCCTCCCCTGAAAATGATATATCTATTTCCCCATTCCATGTTTTATTTGTTACAGCATGACTTCTTCCTCTTGGATAATGTTCTGCCACCATTGTACTGTGTCTTGCTCTTTGCTTTAGCACCATTTTTTAGAGGTTACATCTAATGCAATGCATTCCAATTGCATTGGCTAATCAGGTTCTTATATTTTTGACTTTTGAAAATATTCAACAAAGCTGTAGCCTGGCTCAGCCTGTCAAGTCTTAGAGTTAACTTTCTGGTTCGGGAAGACCCCATTTCATAGGGGGAAAAGCCTTACAAAGCTCTTAACTTCACTCAGACTTCTGAGGCTTCCTGAGATCGCAGGCATACTTGATCACCAGAGACATCTAGAAATTAAAAGTGTGGACATCAGTGCGAACCACAGAGAGAAATGAAGGATATATCAGTGGCAGTAACTTAGGGTTGTGAGTTGCTAAGCAATCAAATCTGCCATTTCATTTCCCCCATTCTTTTCTTTGCTTTACTCTGTAGGGATAACAAATGCACTGTGTTTCCTCACACACACTACGCTGTTTCATTTATCAATGGTCTTGGTCATGCTGTTTCCATCCATCCATCTTGAGGTACTGTATACTCTAAAGAAAGCTAATAGTTGCTGATTGCTTGCCATGTGCTAGGCACCATTCTAAGCACTTTACCCATATTCCCTTATTTGACCTGGAGAACCATCCTTTGAGATATGTAAGATAAGAATCTGCATCTTTCTAATAAGGAAACTGAGGGACAAAGAGAATAAGCAAACTTCTCAACATCACATAGCTAGTGGGTGAAGGACCCAGAGTTCAAATCAGGCAGTTGGCTTTCAGGGCATATCACTACTTATGCCTCCCACCTTCCTTCCCAGATATAATATGTTATTTTTTCTACCTGTTAAAAAACTCATTGTCGTCAAGTTGATTCTGACTCATAGTGACCATATGGGACAGAGTACAACTGTCCCATAGGGTTTCCAAGGAGCAGCTGGTGGATTCGAACTGCTGACCTTTTGGTTAGCAGCCAAATGCTTAACTACTGCATCACCAGGGCAACTCATTTGTTCTAGGACCTAAGAAAATAAGGACATGTTATATATTATCCCTGTTCTCACAGAAAGCACAGAGAGTAATAAGGATAGACAGATGGGCTTGATCAAAAGTGTTAAGTACAACCACAAAAACATACATAAAGCATGAGAGAAGGAGAGGAGAGAGCCTTGTGGCCCTAGAGTAGGTGAGAACAGAGAAGATGGGTCTGAGGAAGGTCCTTGGAGAAATTTTCTCCATGACGGATAAGAGATGACCAGTCAAAGGGGGTTGGGATGGGAAGAATGGCACTTAAGACAAGGGGACCTCAGGAGCAAAGAGCAGAAGTTCTGTATTGCCAAAGTTCTGAGTATAATTTAGGGAGACACAGGAAACAACACAGAAATCAGTAGGGAAAGTTTTAGGAGTATGTTGTGGGGTCTTGCTAAGGTTCTTGTAGCTAATGGGGAGCCACAGAGGGCTTTGGGCAGAGCGGCTGCATGTCTGATTTGCATTGCAGATAAGTCACTCCAGAAGCTGGATAAATGATGAATTTGAAGAAGGGAGAGTGGCAGGCAGGGGGTTGCTGTGGTCAGTCCCAGGTGAGAGATGATGGTCCTGTGGTTGTGGTGATAGAAAAGAGGAGAGCAAATTGGAAAATATGCATGAGTCAAAGTCAGCATGCGTGTCTGGATGTGTGGTATGATGAGAGTAAAGGGAAACTAAAAAAGAGCACTCGGTTTTCTCATTTAGAGGAATGGACAGGTATCATTGCCACTAACTGCGACTGTGGGGTGGGAGGGTAAACCAAATTGAGAGAAAGATAATAGGCTTGAAGTGCCCTTGGAAACTACCACCAGGAAATGATCCAGAAGTCAGTGAGATGTATAAGGCTGAGGTTAGAGGGAAAAATGTGGGCAGGAAAGAGAAACTTGTGAATAACTGACATTCTGGCAAGTCACTCAGGTATGAACAGTGACGGACTAGGATCATCATTTTGTAAAGGAAGTCAAAAAGAAAGCCACGAAGGATTCAGAGAAAGAACATGAGGGAGAAAAGGAGGACAAACAGGAGCCCAGAAGCATGGAAAGGAAAAGTAGTTTTACGAAGGTCACCATGGTAACTATAGAAGACCAGTAAAAACTGAAGGTACCCTGTAGACATTGTACTACACATGATGAACACTTGTCCCCTCTGTTGACTGCTTCTTCCTCTCTTCTACTCCTCCTCATCCCCCACCTCTGTGTATCTTCCCACTCATCCTTCAGAACTAACTTAGAGTCATCGTTCCTTCCAAACAAAGTTTCCTGGCATAGCGCCCCATGCATCCAAGCTAGATGAGGTGCTTTTCCTTTGACCCTACCCTTCTAACGCCAACCTCTGTCATTGCACGGCCAGAACCTCCATGCTTGCTTCCCTCTCTGTACTGCAAGCTCTTCAAGGCTATTGAGGTAGACTGATTTTCACTAAGTTCCCTAATTTTTTATATCTGCCTGGTTCTCTGCTCATCCTGACTCTGGACTTGCCTATGTGTCTTATTTTGACCAATGGAACAGTGCCTTAGTTTATGTACTGCTGCTATAACAGAAATACCACAAGTGGATGGCTTTAAGAAAGAGAAATGTATTCTCTCATAGTCTAGCAGGGTAGAAGTCCAAATTCAGGGTGCCAGCTCCAAGGGAAGGCTTTCTCTCTCTGTCCACTCTGGGGAAAGGTCCTTGTTACCAACCTTCCCCAGCTGAGTTGCTTTTCAGCACAGCTACCCTGGGTCCAAAGGACACACTATTCTCCTGGCTCTTGTTTCTTGGTGGCATGAAGTCCGCTTGTCTCTCTGCTCACCTCTCTCTTTTATATCTCAAGAGGTTTATTCAAGACAAAACCTAACATTGTAGATTGAGTTGTGCCTCATAACACAACTGCCTCTGATCCTGCCTCATTAACATCATAGAGGTAGGATTTACGATGCATAGGAAAATCACATCAGATGACAAAATGGTGGACAATCACACAATCCTGGGCATCATGGCCTAGCCAAATTGACACACCATTTGGGGGGATTCAACTTGATCCATAACAAAGAGTAATAAACTTGAGGTAATCCGAGGCTTGAAAAGAGCTTGTGTATTTTCACTTTCTCTCTTGGACCCTGTTCCCACAGGAGGACCCTGTTCCCACAGGAGGACAAGTCCTGGCTAGTCTGCGGGAAGAAGAGAGATCACTTGGAGCACATCCAAGTCACCTTAGCCCAAGGCATCCTAGACGAGCCAGCACCTAGCTGACTCAATAGCTGAATTCACAAGTACTACATTTGGGGGTGATTTGTTACACAGCAAGAGCTGATACGATTAGAAACCACATCTTAGACATCTTTTTATCCCCAACACATTTACCCGGTAGTTAACATATGGTGAGTGCTCCATAAACAGCTGTTGAACTGAAAAGCATAGAAGAGATGAAATGAAAATTCAAATCTATTACATTTTTCTTCTTCTCTCCTTCTACCCAAAATGGTTATTCCCTAACTTTCTCACTAACCTTTACCTCTGAGATCTCAGGAGCTAAGACTGCAGGGTGGCTGTGGGAATTCCAGCATGCGGTGTGGTTAGAAGTCCACAGACAAGGGAGCAGGGCTTCCTTCCTTGGCTTGCAGCCCCACACGCGGTGAGCGGAGCAACTAAGCCAAAGTGGCAGCCGCAGCGTGGGAGCCCAGCTCTCCCGCCATAAATTACCCAGGGACAGGAAGGAGCAGCGAGAGGCCGTGGTTTCAGCTCCCTAGTAGCTCATTTTTGCTCTTGTTTTTCATTTAGCCATCTGTAAAATTTATGGCAAAATTCAGCTCCCTGCTCCAGAGTCAATAATATTCCTGGTGCCAGGTGGTATAATGATTCACAGAAAGGGCAGAAGTGGGAGGGAAGGGGGATGATTTAGGAAGTAGACTTCCAAGCCCTATTTGCTGCTGCCTGCTCCCTGCTGCTAAAGGTCAGGTAAGTAGAGGGTTACGGTTACAGCCTCATAAGATCCTCAGAGAGCTGGAATTTCTATTGGGTTTGAAATTTAAAACAAAAAAAATTTTTTCCATGATGGATTCTTGTGTCCTTCCCATCTTTGTTTCCATTTTCACATAGAAATAGAAACATTCAATTTTATACTTTGTTTTTGGCATCACAAGGAAGAGGTACTGGAGAAAACTTGGCCGTGTGGTAGGTTCCTATAGTGCCTTCTAATACCCTGACATCAGTCTTTCTGAATTGGAGGAGCCCTTGGAGATTGGACTAATCCAACTTCTTCATCTACAGGCACAAACACTGAGTCTCAGTGTAATTAATGATTGCCCAGGTCTCTCCCTCCCCACCCCACAGCTGCCTGGCTAGGACGAAAACCCAGAGTTGATTCCCAAGTAAATGAATCATTTCTTTTATACCAGAAATGACTATTCCCCAACTTTCTCACTAACCTTTACCTCTCAGATCTCAGAAGCTAAGACTGCAGGGTGGCTGTGGGAATTCTAGCATGCAGTGTGGTTAGAAAGTTCACAGACAAGGGACCAGGGCTTCCTTCCTTGGCCTGTAGCCCCACACTCGGTGAGCGGAGCAGCTAAGCCAAAGTGGCAGCCGCAGTGTGGGAGCCCAGCTCTCCTGCCAAAAATTACCCAGGGGCACAAAGCTGGTTCCTATGTGGCAGAGGCTAAGGATGTCCTCCCAAATGTCTAACTTCTCCAAACTGCTGTACCACTCCATCATCTCTAACGTCATCTACTCCCTTCCCCTCAGCACTCTTCCTCCTGTCTGCATTTGGTGATTCACTGCAAAGTCTCACAGAACTCCTATACTTAGAGTTAAGTGATTCGTTAGGGAAGTGACAGGGTGCTACTTAGGATCAGGAACAACTCAGAAGTAACAGGAACAACTCAGCCTACAGCTCTTCTATCAGGACAGTTTCTTCTCAGCTACTGCTCCTGGCCCTGCTCAAGGCGTTACTGCTGCTGGGCCTTGCAGGGGGTCCTGTTCCGGCAAATGTTATAGCTCCTAGCTCTGTGGGTGGGCAAGCCCCACTTCAGCCATTTTGTTCAGGTCTCCTGGTTCCTGCCGTCTCCTGCTGCTATTGCTCCTGCTGCTGCCAAGCGGCTACTCGCTATCTTCAGTGTTACAACTCCATCTTCTCTCTCGTGTGTGTTCCTAAAACTTCTGTCAGGTAAGCTCATTATATAGCGAGATCCTTATCAATATCAAGGTGTGATCCTCCCCAGCAAGACCCTGAACTAACCAGTTCCCTACAAGAGTTCCATGCCCCTTCATTTGCATTAGCAGACTATTCGATCCTGCATGCACCTTATTTGCATAGTCCCACCCAGTCATTTAATGGGAGTCACAAGGCCATGAATGGCTAGAAGGGCTGTATGAAATAATTCGCTGCACTGCATTAAGTCATATACCAACTGCTTCACTCAATAGTCTGTTGCAGAAAGGACTTTAAGTTATCATATTAGTTCCTCTTGATTATATGTAATATCTTTAAAAAACTGTCTCATCTCTTATTATACTCTACTTATTATTAGCTGCCATTGAGTTGGGCCCTCATGGAGACTCCATGCACAACGAGATCAGACCTTTGTTTTTCACTGGCTGATTTTCAGAAGTGGATCACCAAACCTTTCTTCCTAGTCCATCTTAGTCTGGAAGTGCCTCTGAAACCTGTTCAGCACCATAGCAACATCCAAGCCTCAAGGGACAGATGGATGGTTGCTGTGCTTAAGGTGCATTGGTTAGGAATCAAACCTGGGTATCTGCCTGGGAGGCGAGAATTCTACCACTAATCCACCACTGCCCTCTTGTTACTTCTTCAAGGGTCTTAATTATGTGCCTGGTTATCTCAAACAACCATAAAGCCGCATTCCTGCTCCAGCTGCAAGAGACAAGGTGTTGCCATTACTTTGTTTTTACTTCATTATCTTTACAAATTAACTCCCTGAAAGATGAAGTATTGTACTTGGCCCTTTCCCACCGTCTCTTCCTTGAAATGCCTAAAAAGCATTTTTATAACCTGAGGTACAAGTTTGGTATTGCTTGGAGACATCTAGCAGATAGGAACTACATGCTACAATTTAAATATGTATGGATTTCATGTTGGAAATCACCATTGGCTCTTCTAGAATATTTTGATGGAATTTCTTTCAAATCCTCAGGTTTTCTTTATTGGTGTTGGAGCTTTAGCGACTGGCTCAAGGCTGGCTATAAGGTCAGATTAGAAGGCATTGCTTTGATGTTTTTCAAAGTCAAGAAGGAATTTTTTGCAGCCTTCTAAGCAGCCCTTGACTGCAGGTAAAGAATGTACCTCTCTAGAGAGGTACCAATTAGAGCTAATTGTCTATGACCTAGTTGCTCCATCAGACTGCTGAAGGTTTCTAATTGAATTTGCTATTGTCTTCATAAAGTGAAGATTTCGTTTAGTTGCAAGTTGGGGATTGGAGGAGCTGGCTGCTTTCAGAGACTGACCACAATGATATCGTCAATGTAATGACCTAAAGGGGGTTGTGCAAACCCACGCTTGTCACAGAATTCTTCCTTTATTACCCTTGTAAATCAAGGATGGTCCTCAGCATCTGGGAGAACATGTCAGTCCCACATCTCAGGAGTTTATGCTTTTCCTAAATTACTTGGTTGGGGGTAGGAGTGGAAGGGAAGTAGAAACTAGGGGGTTGTAAAACTTGTGTAGCCTGACCAAAAACTGGGCAAAAGGGGCTTCTGCCTTTACCAAGACCTTGAAACTCAGCCCAAGCTGATTAAAACGTGTGAGTTTGTGAATATTTTCAAGTACACTGATTGTATTACGTTGTGGATGGAAAACTGATGTTTTGAAAGTCTCCAGCTTGGAACAAATTTTACTTCTAAGCTGATTAAACATCTGTTCCATTCTGAGATTCAGGTCAAAACTTAAGTGAATGAACAGTTGGAGAATAAATTAAATAGGCATAGTTGGGTCATCGATAAAATGGATACACACCCCTGTGATGTTTATTCTGAACTAGTCAAAGTTAAATGACAGAATTGGATATTATCTTTTAAATTCTGCATACTAAAACCCAAAAACCAAACCCATTGGTGTTGGGTCAATTCCAACTCATAGCAACCCTAATATATTTAAAATATAAGTGAACAATTTTCTTTTGAATTGGAGATTATGCTGACTGCACATTTCAAGTCATCTCAAAAATAGGAATTGTCTATAATAAAAAAAAATTCTTAAGCTCATCTTATCTTTGTATCTGTATATAATGAGGCTCAAGGATTTTCCACGGGAACAAAAATTAAATGTGAGGCTATCTCTCAATTGTCTTCCTTATTTCACACAGGCACATTTTATCCCTTCATCCACTAACACCCTAAACACTGTTTTAAAGTGTCAACCTTTAGTAATCCATGTTACATCATTAAGAGTAGAAAGAAAAAGAAAGGAAGCATTTGTTCACATAGCCATTTTCCCCTCAGATTGCACAACACGTTTTCTACAATTAATTGTACACAGAGTAGATGTATAGGCAGTGTGTAATGTTGTGATGAAAGGGATGTGCTTTGAAACCAACTGCCTGGGCTCAATTCCTGGCTCTGCCACTTATTAGCTGTATGACATAGGGCAACGTAGTTAAACTTTCTGAGGCTCAGTTGCTTCCTCTAAAAAGTGGGTATAATAATTCCAGCTATGTCAAGAGATGTGGATGAGACAAATCAATCTACATAAAGTACTTAAAATAGTGCCTACGTGTTATTGCACTTACGTCTATAGCATGAACTTGTTTCTTTTATAATACTCTTAGGGTCTTCAGAATCTGACGTTTGTGAGTTCAAGTGGTCATGAAGTAGATGACCTTCTGGTTATGAGAGATGTACCTAATGAAGGTGTTCCAATTTGAGTTTGTTAGTTATTCACTTCCCACCTTCACCTTGAAATCAAGGACCTTTTGCTTGTAGACTAGAGCCCTTGTGTTTGTGAGGAACACACTCTGAAGCCACTGAATACCACTTTGGAGATCCTAAAATAGTTTTTTTTGGATAGGATTTATGTAAATTTTATTATTCTTAACTTTACAAAAACGAAGGAAGTCTGCCTTACCTAAGGGAACAGTTTTGGTTAGGGATTGAATGGAGATCCATTGGCTTCAGCCAGCTCACCTCTCCGGGCATCTGCTCACCCCTCACATAACACTTTAAAATCAGAAAATGCTACTTTTCAAAGTCCTTATTGGAACAGTGTTTAAAGACCACTTGAAAGCTCATTTGAGAGTTAATGGTACTCAGGGTGATGAGGTTTTCCTGCTTTGGGGATTTGTTTCAGGTTGTACCATGAATCAAGTATGCTGCTTCCCCTGGTCCTCTTTGTAATCCTAATGGAGACGAAGCCATTCCTTACTTAAAGCTTACATAAGATGGGAAACAAAAGGCAAGATAAGAAAAGAATAGAAGAACTAAGCCTTTAGATTAGAAAGAAAAAACACCCCTACCCATGCTCTATTATCTAGGCTTTTTCTAAGATGCATACACTGTGATTAAGGTGCCTATCTGGTAGGCAATAATAAAAAAAAAAAGGCAATAGGCTGAACAAATTCCCAAGTTTCCATGTCATGTGACTTTTAATCTTTCATATAATGCAAGGTGGATGGATGGTCTCCTAGCTCTTTGTTGAAGTGCTGACTTTTTAATTTTGACCTAAAACATTGCTTTTCTTCTTGTATGGATCATGGCTCCATTTGTCGTTGCCTCCATTTTGAAGTTTGTTACCTTTGTAAACTCAGGTATAATTGTTTCTATTCTTATGTCAAAAGCATCTGGCAATTACATCAATTTAATGGATAACTGCAAGAGTACTTGAAGTATATGCCAAAAGAATTCAGGATAGGACCCCCTCAATCCTCTTTTTCCTTTCCCTTCTACAGCATAAGCTATCAACTTCTCATGAAGAAGGTGCCAAAACATCAGTAGGCATAAAATAACCAGTCACTGCTGATGATCGTTCAGAACGAGACTATTTACAGAGGCATAAGAAAACAGAAAAATAAAGAGTAAGAGGAAAGAATTTTAAAAGATTTCGCAATGTTGTTCCCCAAGAAATGCCCTATCCAAAACTTCTGGATCTTTCCCACCTGCCTTTGCTCTGTGAGTTGTTCTTTCTCAATGGCTGCTGACTTGTCACCTATAGATATGGAAGATTATTGAAAAATATGATTTTCCACTGCTTAAACCTTTATTTCCTAAAAGCTTGCCCAACCTAAAGAACCAAAATAACCTGTGTGTGGAAATCTTTGCAGGAAGTCCTCTGGCTTTATGCCTTGTTACATGGTTAATGGAGTGACTCTATGATTTATCATCCTAACCAGAGCATTTTTCAGAGTGAAAGGAAAAGCTAGTAAGAATTATACCAGGACTTCATAAACCAGGAGTGTCCTGCACAAATTGGACTGAAATATTAAGGAGTAAATACGAATTTAATCAGTGATTGCTTTCTGAAAGGAATGGGGAGGAAATCAAAGTAAAAATTATTTTCTTCCTATAATGTCTAGAAACTGTGTTATGTGCTTTTTATCTGTTAGTTTACCGAATCATTATGGTAACTCTATTAGAAAGGTGTCATTTATGAATGGGAAAACTTAGTCATTAGGAAGTATAGTCATTTGCCCAAGGCCCCAACGTATTATATGTTGGGATAGTATTGACTTTAGGAATGTTAGAAATTATGAAAGGGACTCAAAAAAAACAAAACAAAACAAAAACCCAGAATGAATGAATGAGTGAATCAATAACTAAATAAAAACAGCCCAACACATTTTACTCATTAGCTGAGAAAAATCCTATGAGTATCTGGGTTTTCACAAGTCTGCCAGTTTGAAAATGTTCTTAGCTAATTTTACTTTCCTGAGCCTATTTTACTTTTACAACATCATAAAGATGATAGCAAGTCCTAGCAAGTCAGAAAGCCCACGAGCATTGCTGTGGATAATTTTTCCAACTGAGAAGAAAAATATATGTAACAATTCTTTCCCAGCGATATTCTTGACTAGCAGAAACATAGTTCTTGCACTTTTACTTAGTAATTTCATTTCTAGCCATGTATTTGAGGAAGTAGAGCTAGGCCTTTGTCCTTCTTGTGTAGACCAGTGGTTGGATGTAGGCTGCCTAGGAAGGAGTGTCACCTTTGGCTGGAGGAACTTTCTTTAGCCAAGGGCAATCCCCAGACAGGGACTCAGGTAGCTGTATCACCTCCAGCAAATAATTTGATCCTTCCTTGTTCTTTCATTTCTCATCTTAAAACAGGGGTTAGTAATACCCACCTAATTTACTGTGTAGAGTTACTTTGAGAATCAATGAAATACTGCTTAATCTCAAAGCACCGTGAAATATAAAACATGAAATATGAAAGACATTGTTGTCAGTCCTATAGCCCTGAATTATGTCTTTAAGTTGGGCTGTCTGTGAGAACCTGATCTTTTTAAAGTAGGTCCTTCAGTGGTACACTTTGTTTTGGAAAGGTTCATAAAGGCCATCCCTGTTGAATCTTTATGTTCTCTGAGCCACTATCTTTAGAAGTGTAAATAAGGTGGGTGGGTGACTAGGGATATACTATGTGTGGCAGATAGACCCTAAGATGGTTCCCAATTATTCCCATGGCTTGGTATTCACACCCATATATAATGCCCCACCCCCCTTCTCTTCCCACCTTGAGTGTAGGCAGGACCTGAGACTTGCTTTTAACCAGTAGAATACAGCATAGGATTACATTAAATTGCACCTTCCATCTTACTAGCTGATTCTTTCAATTGACCATCTTACTTGTTGGCTTTGAGGAAGTAAGCCTCTTTCCACAGAACTAAGGGAGGCCCCTGATCAACAGCCTGTGAGGAACTGAGGCTCTGGGTCTGATAGTCCACAAGGTACTGAATCTTGCCAACATCCACTCCAGTTGAACTTCAGATGAGACCACAGCCCCAGCTGCTACATTGATTGTAGCCTTGCAGAGGACCCAGTTAAGCTGTGCCTGGATTTCTAACCCACAGAAACTGTGAGATAATAACTACATGTTGCTTTAACCTGCTAAGTCTGTGATAATATGGTTATGCACAATATATAACTGATACACTGGGTAACAATAATAACCCGCTTTCAAAGGCATGTGTTCCTGGGTTATTCCTGAGAAATGGACATTTTATAAACTAAGCAAATTATTTATTTACTCTCAGATTGTGCCCACATGACTAACCACCTTAGTAGACTAAAAGCCCTTAAAGGGCAAGCCTGGAACTTACTTATTGGTATTTGAATCTTTCCCACCCTCTGGTACAGGGCAGTTTACCCTAGGGACTTTGGGAAATGGTTCAGTGGACTCAAATTTTGGACTGAATTCCATCTATAGCGTTTATTATTTGTGTGATTCTGGACAATTCACACAACCATTCTGGGATTTCTTGTATTTATAATGAGATATTACTTACTTTTTTTTTTTTTTATTACTTACTTTACAGGAATTTGTGATTTTTTTTCAGTTAGTATCCTTGAGATATAATTTATATAGAATAAGATATTATTCAGCAACAAAAGGAAAAAACGCAATACATGCACCAACCTGGATGAATTTCAGTATCCTTATGTTGAGTGGAAGAGCCCAAATAAAAGAGTATATGCATTATTCTATTCATGTAATATGCTACAAAAATGGGAACTAATCCATAGGAAAAGAAAACAGATCGGTAATTGCCTGGAAATGTGGGTAGAGAGAAAGGTGGATTGAAAATGGACTTAAGGAAATTATGTGAGGTGAGGGAAATATTTAGAATCTTGACTGATCGAGATGATGGTTTCACAGATGTATACATATGTCAAAACTCATCAGATTGTACATTTTATATATGTAGTTTATGGTATGCCACTAATATCACAATATGCTTGTAACATATTTCTAGACATTTAGGAGGTATGTGAAATAAAGCTTAATAAGTTAGCTGATATGACATAGGATTAAATGTCATTTCTGTAATGAAATGGTAGCAGAAGCTAGAATAGGGCAGGAATGTGTAATACCTCTTTTGCACTTGAAGTCACCTAAGCTGCTCAGAGATTTCCTAGGAACACAGTCTGCCAAAGTCATTGAAGGACACAGAGCATTGTCATTGGGGAAGAGAGCTTTCCCATGGACGTTTACAGTGTTGTTCTTGTTTTAGGAAGTGCAATGTTCTACCATCAGAGATTGGCTGGTGATTGAATTCAGAACCGCATGCATGATAATTTCATAGAATGTGTGGTAATTACCAAGCAACTTGAATTTTTCTAAAACTTTTTTTTTTTTTAATTTCAAAACCAATAGAAATCTTTCTACTTTACCTTGATTCCTCTTGGGAGTTTGTGAAAAACAAACAAACAAGGGAAAAAAATAAAACACCAACTTTTTATGTTTTATTCAGGAAAGTCTTCTTTCTCAGAACAAACCAAAAAAACCAAACTCAGTGCCGTCAAGTCAATTCTGACTCATAGCGACCCTATAAGACAGAGTAGAACTGCCCCTTAGAGTTTCCAAGGAGCACTGGGTAGATTTGAACTGCCGACCCCTTGGTTAGCAGCTCTAGCACTTAACCACTACGCCACACACACACACAGTGCCACAGTTGGGATTAAATGAATATATGAACATATGAATGGGTGGGTAAATGTAACAATCTAACAAAAGCAAATGGTGGGTGTTAAAAATGTAAATAGTCTTCATTCAAAGATTTTGGAATGTATTTGTATTTCTACTAGATTTTTTAAAGAATTAACTGCTTTTCTTTAGATTGGGGATGTGTAATATTTTATAGAAATCTTTTTTAAATGGAGAAAATAACCCATCTTACCTATCTGAGTTTAGATAGAAAACCACCTGAGACTTAGAAATAGTTATTGTTCATTGTCTATGCTATTTAGAGTGACTTATGTCTTCTTTCATGATTTCTATTTCATTAGCCTTCCCTTTATGTTATAGCAGAATATCTAAGGGCTGTCTTCTAATTCAGTTAACTGGTTTTCTGCAATATCCACCCTGTTCTTCACTGTTT
This sequence comes from Elephas maximus indicus, assembly GCF_024166365.1. Taxonomy (NCBI): domain Eukaryota; kingdom Metazoa; phylum Chordata; class Mammalia; order Proboscidea; family Elephantidae; genus Elephas; species Elephas maximus. The sequence continues at coordinate 45,422,075 of NC_064843.1, forward strand.
CCAATAACTTTTGATTTGCTGTTGTTGTTGCCATTGAGTCAGTTCTGACTCACAGGGACCCTATGTACAACAGAACAAAACACTGCCTGGTCCTGTACCATCTTCACAATCATTGTGATGTTTGAGCCCATTGTTGCAGTCACCGTGTCACTCCATCTCATTGAAGGTTGTCTTCTTTTTCACTGACCCTCTACTTTACCAAGCATGATGTCTTTCTCCAGGGTCTGATCCCTCCTGATAACATGTTCAAAGTACATGAGATGAAGCTTTTCCATCCTTGCTTCTAAGGAACATTCTTGCTCTACTTCTTCCAAGACAGATTTGTTTGTTCTTCTGGCAGTCCACGGTATATTCAATATTCTTTGCCAACACCATAATTCAAAGGGATCAATTCTTCTTTGGTCTTCCTTATTCATTGTCCAGCTTTCACATGCATATGAACCAATTGAAAACACCATGGGTTGGGTCAAGGGCACCTTAGTCTTCAGGGTGACACCTTTGCTTTTTAACACTTTAAAGAGATCTTTTGCAATGGATTCGTCCAGTGCCGCTTCCATGGGTGTTGATTGCAGATCGAAGTAAAATGAAATCCTTGACAACTTCAATCTTTTCTCCATTTATCATGATGTTGCTTATTGGTCCAGTTGTGAGGATTTTTGTTTTCTTTATGTGGAGGTGTAATCCATAGAGAAGGGTGTGGTCTTTGATCTTCATTGGTAAGTACTTCAAGTCCTCTTCACTTTCAGCAAGAAAGGTTGTGTCATCTAATAACTTTTGATTAGAACAATTTGATTTCTCACCCTTTAGAACCCTTGACTTCAGAAGCATACCTTTTCCTGGCTTCTGGTTCTTGTTTTATGGATATACTACTCTTTCTAATATGGATTTTAATGATATTATTTAAAAATTTTTTTCCTCCAGTTTTTTTTTTTTTACATCAATCCTGCCACCAGTTTTGTTTAAATGTTATTTGTTTACATACTGAATCATTTTCAGATGTATTATCTTTTGAAATTCTGGTCTAATATGCCTTATCTATTAGTATGAATCTTATGAAATTATCATTTTTGAGACCAAAAAAAAAGCCAAACACAAACTTCCATAAGATTCTACACAAATACCAACCTGTAGTCATTTTCTTAAATCTTATTTATCCTTACTCTTCATCCCTGCAGGAGCCCTGGTGGCACAGAATTTAAGCACTTGGCTGCTAACAAAAACTGAGTAGTTTGAATCCACCAGCCCATCCATGGAAACCCTATTGGGCAGTTCTGCTCTGTCCTATACGGTCGCTATGAGTTGGAATCAACTTGATGGCAATGGATTTTGGTTTTACTCATCCATGAAAGAGCTCTGATTATGCAGTGGTTAAGAGCTCAGCTGCTAACCAAAAGGTCGGCGGTTCAAATTCACCAGCCACTCCATGCAAACCCTATGGGACAATTCTACTCTGTCTTATGGGGTCGCTATGAGTCGGAATCAACTCAACAGCAACAGGTTTGTGTGTGTGTGTGTGTGTGTTTGGTATTCATCCATGATAGGTGCAGTTCATGTTTGCTTTCACCAAAGACAAAAAACAAAAAAACCCATTGCCGTCGAGTCAATTCTGACTCACAGTGACCCTATAGGGAATGTGGATTTCTCTTGACTTCATTCATTGGCCATTTGGGTGATACTCATTCTCAGATCAAGTTTATTTGAACATGGTCTGGGCTAACCTACTGTGCTCTCTCTCTCTTCCATGACCGCAAAAGAAGTTGTAACCCCAGCATGCAAGTCTAATGGAGCGTCTAACTACTTACTTTTGTGAAACATGCTTGCTGCCTTTCCTGCTTTGTTTTCTCTATCCACCAACTCCCTTATACCAACTTCTTCCCTATTGCTTTGTGAGAATTAGAGTTTCTAAACAAATGAAGAAATATAAAGATTGTATTAACTTTAGCTCTCAGACATCAGCTAAAAGTTGGTTCTGACTCATAGCAACCCTGTAGGACAGAGTAGAACTGCCCAATATGGTTTCCAAGGAGTGCTGGTGGATTCGAATTACTGACCTTTTGGTTAGTAGCTGAGCTGTGAACCACTGCGCCACCAGGGCTCCAATGTAGAAGTAATAACAGCAATGACAACAACATTATTCACTGAGCACTTGCTATGTGTTAGGTATTATGGTAAATGCCCCAGGTAGGCTATCTCACACTTACCGAGTGGGCCAATTTTCTTGTTAGTAAAAGTCATGTATTTCTAAACTAGGGACAGATGGTAAAGAAGGACAAAACTGATTGCTATCTTTTTCTCAGGCAGGCAGGCATTTTCTGTTCTATAGGCACACCACTGATTCGTTCTAGGTAGTGGCAATGCCTTCTACATTCTAGCACCAGTGGCTCATTAGTGCTCAATGTCAATGCTTTTGAGAGTTGTAGTGTTTAGCCCTAACCCTAATCCTCACCCTCACCCTCATTTTGATGAAAAGTTAAAAAATTCTGCTCCAGTATTTGTAATTGAATAATTTTGTTTTGCTTATAAATTGGAATCTTAAGATCTTTTAACAGATAGAAAAAAAAATTATGATATTTTTGATTGCAACTAGTTGTTGTTAGGTGCTGCCGAGTTGGTTCTGACTCATATGACCCTTTGTACAAATAAATGAAACACTGCCTGGTCCTACATCATCTTCACAATTGTTATGCTCGAGCCCACTGTTGTAGCCACTGCGTCCCCGTTCGTATTTTGAGTGCCTTCCAACCTGAGGGACTCAGCCCATCTTTTGGCACTGTATCAGACAACGTTCCACTACTATTCACTGGCTAATTTTTTCAGAAGTAGACCACTAGGTCTTTCATCCTACTCTGTCTTAGCCTGGAAACTCAGCTGAAAGCTGCCCTTGGTGGGTGACCCTAATGGTTTTAAAATACCAGTGGCATAGCTTCCAGCATCACAGCAACACTCAAGCCACCGCAGTACAACCAACTGACAGACACTTGGAGGTTGCAAGTAGTAGAAGCTGTGCTTCCTAAAATATAAAAGGGGCTTACTGGGTCATGTTATTGAAAAGGTCAAAGGTAGGATGAGTGTCAGATGAAGTTTAACCAGGGCTCTCCTTCTCCGTGATTCTCTTGGCTTTTTTCCTTATCCATGTTTGAGCCTTGTTCTCGGGTTTTGCTAATACTGGCAAATTTATGTATTAAATTCTGTACATTAAGTTATACAGAAAGAAAGGATGGTTATGTCTCAACCCTTGGAAGAAAAAATATCCTAAGGTGTATTCCACTTCTACAACTCCTGAATTCCTTTCCAGGGCATGGGAACACCCAGTGTACCCCTGGGAGTGTAACTGTAGTCATCTCTTTCCAAACCTTGTGGCTGGTACCATGCCGGGGGGGAGGGTGGTGGGGATGGTGAGGATGGGGGTGGTCCCTGGAGAGATAAGCACCATATTCACGTTTACAGAATCATTTATGTTCTCTCAGAAGTTTAAAAACACACAGCAATGGCCAATGTCATCCTCCTCTTTCTGAAACAAATATCCAGCAGGAAGCTAGCACTTGAAAACTTCTATTAACATGCTGCTGGAGTGAGAATATATCATTATTTCATCTGGGAAAGCCCTTCTCCTTGACTTTGACTATTCAATTCTTCCTTATCTGGGAAGTCCCACCTCTTCAAGGGCCCGTTCTTGATCTCACTAAACCATGTCGTGGGATAAATCACATTGCCTTTATTTTCTGGATTTCTGACTTTGACATTTATTATGATATTTCTTATGTATCTATTTGCACTGTTATTAGATCATTAAGACTTATGATAGCCCACATTATTTTTAGTTCTAAAGTTTTATATGACTATTTTGTGTGAGTTAGCCTTATCTTTCCTATTAAATTAAAAGCGCCTAGAATATAGGATGGAAACCTTGGTGGTGTAGTGGTTAAATGCTACGGCTGCTAACCAAGATGTTGGCAGTTCAAATATAGGAAGTGAATCTGATAGATCCTTGGTTTCTCAGGTCTTCATTATGTACCTGTGACGTATGCTAAATAACCACCTATTAAACAAAAGAAAGAAAAAGATTTCACTGGAAGGGAAAAATTTGCTCCAACACAATCACTACCCACATGGAAGTTTCATATCTACTCTCTCATCTCCATCCAAATTATATACTCAGCCTTATCTCTTCCCTCTAATTATACCCCCTCTTGACCTGTAAATGATGGGAATACCTCACTGACCTTTGCTGAACTGGTTTTAAGTTTCCCTTCTCTTTGCAAATCAAATGCATGGAATATTTTTTGCTAGAAGCTCCTGGAGAGTTGTGTCAAGGCCTATATCTTTGGAGTTATAATGTACCTAGCATGATATTAAGCCCAATTTGGCTCATAAGCATTGGTTTATGATTATATGGTTATTTATATGGTGTGATTATATAGTGTGGCTCGGAACAAAGTCACAGAAAGTGGAAGTACATAATATCAAGGAATGAACCTTAAAAATGCATTAATGTGAACCTTATGTAAAAGAACAGAAATACAGCCTCCTGTATTACTAAAATACCAAAAAAGTCCTTTGCCGACGAGTCAATTCTGGCTCATAGCCACCCTGTAGGACAGAGGAGAACTGCTCCATCGGGTTTCCAAGGCTGTAATCTTTATGGAAGCAGACTGCCACATCTTTCTCCCACAGAGTGGCTGGTGGGTTTAAACTGCTGACCTTTTGGATAGCAGCTGAGCGCTTAATCACTGTGCCACCAGGGCTCCACATTACTCCCAGTGCTGTCGAGTCGATTCCGACTCATGGCAACTCTTTAGGTCAGAGTAGAACTGCCCCAGAGAGTTTCCAGGAGCACCTGGTGGATTTGAACTGCCGACTTTTTGGTTAGCAGCTGTAGCACTTAACCACTACGCCACCAGGGTTTCCCCTCATTACTTAGATAAAGGAATTAAAATGAACTTCAATATTTCGAAAGAAAAAAAATTCCTTTTATATACCCTGTATACGTAAGGAAACCCTGGTGGATGTAGGTAAATGTCTGGAGCAGTACGAAATGAACACAAACAAGAATTCTGCGTGGACATGAACATTTTTGCACGCTCAGAAAAAGTGAGCTGACTCTTCAACCTCGTTCCTGATGCTAGTCTTCATTTTAAACTGGAAAAATCTATGTGTTTTTATGAAAGTTTTCAAATGCTTCAGAATAATAAATAGCATTTTTTGAGATAGATTTAATCTTTTTCCTTTTATTCCCATAGCAACGTGACCGGTGAATTGCAAAAGTCATGGCTTTTCTCCCCTTGCCCAACAGTCCTCTCCTAAATTTTTCTGGGTGGATTTTCAAAGGGCGGGCTATTATGTGAAGTGTGCTGACCCGCTTCTCTTCCATTTCCCCTTAGGGCAAAATGCAGTGAAATGAAATGAAATTGCGTAAAAGGATTTAAACTAGGCCTAAGTAAAAAACTTCTGACATTTATCAGAATATTTTCAAACGGATCAGAAACCCCAATGGCTTAAGCAGGTCCAAAGGAGATGTGAGCATTCTGAATTTAAGAGAGTTGAGTTCTCTTAAATTCCAAATTGCTAACAGTTATGTGTTAACCCAAACCAGAGGAAAGCATTTAAATAGAAGCTGGGAAATTTTCAACCCTGGTATTACCTCTGAATGTTGGAGAGGAAATCATTTTTACTACAGATTCTATCTGTAGTAGCTAAGCTAGATTGATTACCCAGTAGAAGGAACAATTCACATACAGAGAAACTGATCGGCCATCCAGTTGCAAGGATAATGGCTAACACTGGACATGCAAAGTTGGCGCTTAACATCAAAGAACTATGTACGTGATAAGGAAAATGCTATTTCGTGCAGATCTCTTCTGCGACAAAAAATATTGAACTCAATTCCTTATTCCTACTACGATGATAGTAATTAGATGAACAAAACAAACCTGTTGCTGCTGAGTAGACTCTAACTCCTAGCGACCCTATAGAACAGAGTAGAACTGCCCCATAGAGTTTCCAAGGAGCGGCTGGTGGATTCCAACTGCCAGCCTTTTGGTGAGCAGCCATAGCTCTTAACCACTGCACCATCAAGGCTCCATTTCAGATGAAGTCCGGGCATAAACAATGGAATACGTAGCAGTTACTTGTCGCTTGATTCCCAAGCTGCAAGATGAATCCCCAAATTTGGCCAACTACCTTGCAAGTGTTTATATGCAATAATGGAGTGTGTGGATCCACTACTTTTTTTTTTTTTTTTTTTGAGGCTTAAAGTCTATGGATCATTAGGGTTTATGTAGATGTAACTGTTTAAGTAATATCTTTTTGTGATTGCTGGGCTGGTAGTGGGGACTCTGTGTATGGGAAACACAGCATAAGTACCTTTGTCTAAAGAATGACCCTTATCAATTGGGAAGCTTTTATTCTTAATTTAATGGATAGTATTGGGAAAAAAATTGGAGCCTTGGTGGCATGGTGGTTAAAGCATTTGGCCGCTAACCAAAAGGCCTGAGGTTCGAACCTACCAGCCTCTCCACAGCAGAAAAGTGTGGCAGTCTGCTTCCATAAAGAGTTACAGCCTTGGAAACCCCATGGGCAGTTCTGCTCTGTCCTATAGGGTGGCTATGAGTCAGAATGGACTTGATGACAACGGATTTGGTTTTTTGGCTATTGGGGGAAAATAAGAAGAATTTTGAGGAAGGAAAGGAGGTACGTTACCAATCAAACAATATTAGAAATAAATAACACGTATCCAGCATTTACTGGATATGTTCCAAATATTGTGCTTTACGTGGATTAGTTCTCACAACCCTGTGGTACAGAAACATCTGATGGTGCCCAATTTGAGGGAGGAGGAACCCAGGCCATAGACCGTCTAAGGCTACAAAGCTGGTACATGGCAGAGTTTGGACTCAGACCCAAGCTGTTTGACTCCAGAACCTTTTCCTTGCGTAGTGGTGAACCAAAGAGGGTGTTCTAGTATAGACTGTTTTATTTCCAAGAATGGAAGTGTGCACAAGGGCAGAAAGTCCAGTTGGCGTTCATAGGAAACTAAATGGGGAGCTGAAAAACCAAGAGGAACCATGATCTCTTCATATCTGATCTCTCTCTCCAGCCCTTTCTCCTTCTTCTTTTTGTTTGTTTGTTTGCTTCCCTCTGTCTGTTTCCTTTGCTTTCATGTTTCCACATGGCTCGAGATTAGTGACAACAGTTTTTTAATTAAAATTCTCTAGAGATATAATCCCAGTTGATTCAGCTCCTTCTCTTAAAATGCTAGATGGACAATGATTTGAATGGCCTGGGTCAAGGTGCCCAATTCAGATCCATAAGTGGGAGAGGGAAAAAGACATCTAGTGCTGCCCCTTCCAGGGGCTGTAACTAGAGCAGCCATAGGCCAGGCTAAGTCTAGTGACACTCTGGGACACACACCACCCCCTTTACCTCAGTCCATGGCCATTGGCCTATACAAAGCATCTGTGACTTCAGTCAACTCCTGGATGCCTCGGTTCTCAGTAGTTTGGGAGCTGCCCTCAGAAGCAGATAAGAACCGGAGCCTGTTAAGGAGCCACAGAGCCCTGAGTTGACCTCCCTGTGTATGATGGGGAATCATTAATGTTATATCTCTTGCAATTAAAGTCACTTTATATAGTTAGCCTTGGTGAAAGAGAACTAGTGTTCCCATTATTTGGGTCTTTATGTTTAGGTGAGGGGGCTGGGCATAGAAGGTAAGGAGAGAGTGAGAAGAATAGGTCCTAAACCTCTCAGTTGGAGAAGAAATTTCTTGCTGGGTTCATAGCTGAAGATTCCATATGGTCCAAGGAATTTCTTGTTGAAACCTCTTCCCCACCTTCTCCATCTCTCTCCACTTGTGTGGGACACTACTGACCTTTACTCTAAAGGAGTACCCCCGAGGAGAAGATGTTTGCTATTACCAGGGGTTCTCTAATATTCTAGAACCACCCTTGCCTCAAAGGTGTGAGCCTAAAAAACTACTGTTCACTTTTGCTGGCCTCATGGTAAAATTATTCCTATGTAGTTCTGATTCCCACAAGTACAACATGATTGTGTGGTAGTTCTCAAAATGAGCCTCTGTGTCTGCATTTTGGCAGAAAAACACTGGTTACATTAGAGATTCTTAACATTCTTTATGCATCGTTGAGGAAATAATGGAGTAACTCCTTTTGTCACCTCTGTTTAGGTTTCTTAAGCTGGTTTTTGAATTTTTTGCCTTGGCCTTTGAAGAATGAAGAGTTGGGAAGGTTTGACCTTGCCTGCAATGAACTTTTCTATGGAGTGTAAATCCGGTCCCTGGCTCCTTGCTGCAGTCCTCGTCAACCCTCAACCAACTCACAGAGCAATGAAAATGCTAATGTTTTCAAGAAAAAGCCAGCTCTTGACATAGCAAGGTCAGAGCTAGGATCCTAGGATGTGAGTTTGGCTGCACATGGTCCCCCTAATTTCAAAGCAAAGCAATGTAAGAAGACAGCTTGGTAGTTGTTTTATTTTCTTTACAGTGGACTTATGTTGTCCATGGCAGAAAGCCATGAACCACAAAGATAAAATAATGCTAACCAGAGTGCTAAGTAAAGAAAACAAAGATGGTTCCACAATTAGCAGCATTATATATGTTAGTGCTAAGTAACAACAGATGTGTCTGCAGGGAGTGAAGCATTCCTTGCGATCCATCAGAAACCAAAGCCCTCTGACACCACAAGCCACTATAGTTACCTTGGGCTTGGAGGATGGTGGCTGAGTCCATTAGACTGGTAAGGTAGGGATGCAGAGGAGGGTATTCCATTCTACCTGTGTCATCCTCCTTGCACTGTATGCTTGTGCTGAGTTCACAGGGCGATGTGGGCTGTAAAATCCTGTTCTGTAAAGACATGCACTAGCCATGAGTCATTAGCAAGCATGCGGAGCTAATTGGCAAAATACTCATAAAAGATTTTGAAGGTGGGTTAATTACAATTCATTACACCGTAAACTGTCCCCAGGCTATTGTTAAAAAATGCAGGAGTTTCAGGGCCCATTATTTTATGATTCATTTTGCCATGTTGTGAAAAACAGACTCTAAATCAAACTACATTCATTATAGGTCAGACCACAAAATCTTTATTGGTTTTTTCCAACATTCCACCCTTGTTATATGAATTCATATGGACTGCACATTTCTGTCAATTGGCATGAAAGCAGGAAATAAAATTTATGTGTATTTTCTTACCTTATCCTCAGCGTAGCCTTAAAAATCACAAGATCTAATTGCTTCCCCTACTTCCCCAAGTTCATGAGAAAAAAATAAGCATTTCAAAATCAACCCCAATGTTTTGAGGTTTGAAAGGAACTAAAGGATAGTGAAGTCTATCCTCTAAGGGAAGCATCTTAGAGAATAACCTAAGAAGCATCGCTTAGTGGGGATACCTTAACAATGACTAGAACACACTTTACATTTGGGTAAGTAACTTGAAGTTCATTGGCTTTCTAAGCATTAATCTTGTTGCCTTCACCCCCAAGTTCAAAGTGTAAGTTTTTTTTTAAACAAATCAAGAAACAACGTTTATTTCTTAAAAACCTGTGATACTATGTGTACCTTCTATTATTATCATGGATAAACCTGGTCAGGATCATGTAAGGGCTCATAAGTAGTCATTCTGTAGCATTCTGTGTAATTGTTTGTTGATTAATGCTCTCAATTATGTCGATTTTCACTGTGACCCAAACCACCTCGACACAGACAGCCTGGTATGCTCATTACCGGGGATGAGCAAAGAACAAAATGCTAGGTTGACTTCCAGCTCATTTGAACCTTATCTGAACTATTCAAAGTTTTGACTGTGCAAAAACCCGTGTTTGGGGAAGGGGAGGGAATGTGTGGGGCAAGAAAGGCTGGGGAGTGAGGTGGGGGCATGTTGTTGGAAATTGTGCAAGAGCAAGTTTTCTTGGGAATGATTTGGTACTTCCTGATTCTGGCGAGCCCAGAAATACCACAAAAGTCTTTCTTGAAACCTCCAAGATCTTTGGAAAGCCTTCCTCCAAGCAGTTAGCGACTTCTGCATGCCTGGGTTTAGGCAGGGCTGGAGACAGAAATATACGCAAGAGGAAACAGTTTAATAGAAAGTTTCCTGAATATTTGAGAATTGTCAAAAGAAGTTTACCTCTAACAGAATAAACACCTGGATGCTGTTGGCCAGGATCAATGATCCTAACCACTGCCATCCTTCACAGAAAGATGGAGCTGGGAATCAGTCATGCGACCTTTGTATCTTATAGATGAAGTCAGGATACCCAGAAAGACCATTCAACCTAACCCATACAGGTGTGGCTGGGAGTGAGGACTGAAGAATGAGTGGAGGAGTGAGATAGAAGAGATGAAGGAGTGGCCATGCTGATTTCCCAAAGCTTGAGTTCTGGCCCTGGCTTTCTCATTCATCAGTGGTGTGATCTTGGGTAAGTCACTTCACTTCTCTGACCCTCGAAGGGACATTTCAACTTCGAAATACTAAGTTATACCTTCCTGCAAGATGAAAGTGCTGGGGGTGGGGGTGACTTGGAAACAAGACCCAGTTGAATGAAAACCAAAAAACCGAACCCATTGCTGTCAAGTCAATTCCAACTCATAGTGACGCTATAAGACAGAGTAAAACTGCCCCATAGGGTTTCCAAGGAATGCCTGGTGGATTTGAACTGCTGACCTTTTGCTTAACCATTTAACCATTCTTAACCACTACACCACCAGGGTTTCCAGTTGGATGAGTAGAGTGTCAGGTAGGGAAGTGAAAGAACGGCACCAAGAGAAGGTTGGTGGATGGATAGAAAGATTTGAATAAAAACATAAGGAAACGGATAAGCACTATTTATTTGGTTTTGAGTAACAGATAACTTGGAGGTCCTGGGAGGCTCAAATGGTTAAATGAACAACTACTAACTGAAAAGTTGGCGGTTCTTATCCACCCAGAGGTGTCTCAAAAGATAGGCCTGGCACTCTGCTTCAGATAGGTCACAGCCTTGAAACCCTATGGAGCATAGTTCTACTCTGCACGCTTGGGGTCACCATGAGTCAGAATCTACCACTTGGCAACCAGTGGTGGTAACACGTAACTTAATTATATAAGAAAGGTTGGGGAGGAAATAAAGCTGTTTGGAACAGTTTTTAAAGAGATCATAATTAATAGCCTTAAAGTTTTGTGAAATGAACAAAATAATCCGAAGAGAGATATATGAAAGGAAGAAGTGCCCCAAAGAAGAAGAAACTAGAACAAATTAGTTTCCTAAATAGTACTTCGTGCTACAAAGGTCAAAGTATAGAGTAATCCACTCTCACTTCAACCAGAGCAAGTCCATTGATCTCTCCTGAGCTTGCTTTTGTTTAAGGAAAGTTTTCTGAGGCTAAAAAGAAGCTTGCTAATTGCTGACCTTTCAAGACATCAAAATTAGTGGCACTTTTGTGTTATGTTTATTTATTTGATGTGACATTTTTTTACAAGTTAAAATTCCAGGGTCTTGAGTAGGTGAATTCCTGAAGTGGCTGTCTTGTGTAAAGTACAAATTGTATCTACAAAATGGCCGCTCTCATTGGTGGACAACTTTGACACTCGATGTCTTTGAGATAAGCTCTCAGAATGAAGAAGAGTGGGTTCTCTTATAGTGACTGACACTCAAGTTTGAGTCCTGGTCTCTTGACCATGGGTGGCCTGTGGGGAAATTCAGGACCAATATCCAGGTCACCCCCCAACCCCTGCTCGCCACCTGCCCGTCAGTAATTGAACCTTAGAGGAATTTTGCTATAGTGGAGGAGTTGGCAAAAGGCAGCAGTAATCAGTAACTCAAGAGTATAAACATGGGGAGCAAGTGCTAGGAAAAATGTCCAAGAAAACAGAAACAACTAATGAGCAAAAGACATAACATGGAATCATGGATGTCGAGCAATGCAAAACTGGAGGTCGAGTAGGGGGTGATGTTGACTGTGTGTAGTCTGATGGACAAGCCGTCGCCATGTTGCTTTGGTAATTACATGATGGAAGCAGGTGAGGGGAGATACCTACATGACGCACCACTAATATTAAGGAGCTTCTCTCTCTCTCTCTTTTTTTTTTTAAACGTACACCATCTCAACAAGTACATGTACAATTCAGTGACATTGAATACATTCTTCGAGTTGTGCAACCGTTCCTGGTATCCTTTACCAAATCATTCCACCACCATTAACATAAACTCAGTGCCTCCTAAGCAAAAAGGATGCTTCTCTTTGCCAAGAATAAAGTTCATTTTTTTTTTCAGCATTAAGTGACAAGATAGTCTTCTTTTCTTTTCATTCTCTTCTGCCTGAAAGGTCTCCTCAGTTCCAGCTGCCTAACTGCCTCCCCAAGAAGCTCCCACTATGAGGCATTAAGGTCTTAACCAGTACCCCAACTTGCTTCAGCTGAACAGAGCAGAGAGCCTTTCCAATTTAAGAGGCAAGTGCAAAAAAAGAGCTGGCTCGCAACCTGTTGTCCATGACAGTCAAGGAGAGCAGGGCAGACGATTGCCTGGCAGGTGGGAACCAGAGCCAGGCACCTGTCAGCCACTGCCTTGCTCAGCTTCCCTGCGTCTAGTTCCCAGCAGGTCTGCTATGAGGATGGCAGATCACACTACCGCCTTTCTCCCTTCACAGAGAGCCAGCTGCCAGCATCCCGCAGAATTCCTTTTCCAACAAATATTTTGATCCCTAAGCAAGTTTATTTCACCTTTTTTTTCTTTTGGCAGAAAAAAATGCTCAAAAGGGAGAATGATGATGTCTTCACTTCTTCTTAAACGATGCTGTTAAATACAGCATGCTTGTTCTTTTGCTTTGGATAGACATGTTTTTGACAGTGTGTGTGAGTGTGTACCTGTCATCTGGGTCTTGATAAGCTTGAAATCTGCTCTTAGAAGGACTGGGCCTCTTCTCTCCTCAGTCCTGAGTTAAAACATGTTGTTAGTTGCTGTTGCGTTAGCTCTGACTCATGGTGACCCCGTGTGCAACAGAATGGATCATTGCCTGGCCCTGTGCCATCTTCACAATTGTTGGTATGCTCAAGTCCATGTTGTGACCACTGTGTATTCTGAGTGTCTCCCAACCTACAGGGCTCATCTTCCCACACTATTATCAGATAATCTTCTGTCGTGATCCATACAGTTTTCATTGGCTAATTTTCAGAATTTGATTGTCAGGCCTTTCTTCCTAATCTTACTCTGAAAGCTCCACTGGAACCTGTCCACCATGGGTGACCTTGCTAATATTTGAAAATTCTAGTGGCATAGCTTCCGGCATCATAGCAACATGCAAACCACCGCAGTACAACAAACTGACAGATGGGTGGTAGAAACGCTATGTACTCTTTTATTTCTGGGTGTGCAGGGTCCAAGCTGAGCTGCCAGAGAGAGGGCATTGTAAAACTGGCCACAAACCAATTGGCATGAATGGAAATTGGTGTTTCAGAGGATTGGGCTGGAGAGGCTGATGAGCAACTCTGACCTGCCTGGCCTCGGGACACCCTGCCCTGGATTAACCTCTTGGCACAGTACATGGGTACTGGCTTAGGAATAAAAAGAACAAGTTCAAGATCAACTCTGTTGCTAACTCACTTGGGCGTCCTGCATGCTTTGACCCTTGCTGGCTTTCCATGTCCTCATTTATAAAATGAGAGGGTTAAACATCACCTCCGAAATGCTATGATTTCCGTGAATTTTGCTATACTTTGTGGAGACATCAGCCTTCATCTGAAACCTGTGAACCAAGTACAAGTTTCCCCCGCTATCCAAAAGTAGAGTGCTTTAATGAAACCCTGCATAAGCTGCAATGCGTGTAAAGCAAGGAGGCAATTACCATTAATTTATACGGGAGAAATTTGTGAGCGTTCCCATACCTGCCAAATAGTCTACCAAATCAGACCAAATAAGACGTAAAACTCTTACGAGCTCTCTGAGGCTTTTCTGATACCTTGGGACACATCTCGCCAATGGGTGCGTAAAACAGATCGAGCTAAAGCACAGAGGCTGAGACAGTTCAGAGCTATGGCTGCTGATGCTTGAGGAACTGAGTGTAGTTCCTGGAGAAGGAGCTTGGCAACACCACTGTCCTCGCTCGGGGTGCGCGCTGCCTGTTTAATAGTTCGCTGCAGAACAAACATGTAATGCTATTTCCGCGATTCGCCTATTTTCATAAAAATGAAAATCCTCTTTGGATTTCTTTCGGTTAGCGAAAACGAGTACTAGTGTAGGTCTTTTGCAAAAGCAAAGTGGTGTAAGGCCAAATTTTGAAAAGCAAGGGATATCTGTAAACCTCTGTCAAGTTAGTATCTTCCTTCAACTAAGATACAAAAAGAAAACCAAGTTGCAAATGGACGAGACAGGGGACTGGGTCTCAGAAGGGCCCTGTTCCCTGAAGAGGCCACTGAGATGACAGCAGCCTGCAGGCCTGGCACATTCTTTTTCTGGAACCACAAAAAGCCAGCTATATTGGTTGTTGCTGTTGTTTTCAATTGCAAACTTTTCTAACAATCTGCCTGTTAGAAATGATTGGCCCTCTCTGAGACTCAGACCTCAGCCCAGCCTGTTCTCAGAGGAAATTAAACAAAGAATGCTGAGCCTGGAATCTATGATTAGGATGCCTTGCTAAAGGCAAGATGACCACATACTTTCCCGAAAGGGTCTGCTGTGTCCCCGGATATCCATGACAGGAGGCACATGATTCACCCTGGCTTCGTAATTGTAAATCTAATACTGGATTTACAGCTGGATTTAGGGATAAATGTTGGAGGAAAATCTAAAGGCTCAGAAAGGGGCTGAGCAGGGAGCTGGCAATCAAGGGAATTTCCATCAAAGCTTTTCAGAAGCAGAAATCCATTCTACCTTTGTCGATGACTGTGGTTTGCTAGGATCAAGATCAAAGGCATCACCGTGGGCAGAGCCATGACAAATGCGAGGCTCGGTCTGGTGAAACCTAGCATTAGCCCCTTGCTTAGGCTGCCGTCTAGACTGGAAGTGGGTGCTCATGCCAGACCGGCTGAGTGTGTAGTCAGGGTGCTGCTCCTTTGTGACGGGGCAAAGGAAGTGTAGACCTAACCCTGATCCTCACAGGAAGTCCACAGCCAGGGGCACCCGGGCATAGCATGGCAGTAGCTCCAATCAGAAGAGGAGCTTTTGTGGGCAAATGGGGCACATGGAATCTGCACGGAGCCTCGTGGCCCCTGCCTATTAACCAGGTGATTGACAGAGACACTGTTTGTTACCAAAATCCAAGTGCCTTGAGTTGTGTATTTTGTCCTCTGTTCCCTGGTGCTTTAGGAGGCTGCTCCAAACCCTGCTTAAACAGTCGTTCATGCATAGGCCTAAGCCACTTAGGGACATTTGAACTGGCATTCACTAAGAACAGCTAAATGGAACTTTTTTTTTTCCTTGATAATCCATGCAGCTTCTCTGAGCTTCAGTGAATGTTCCAAGACAACCCAGGTAGCTATATTCTGGACTCTGAATGAATAACGTTACCTTCCATGTTGTCTACGACATAATACCTTAGCACTGACCAGTTGCTGTTAATTTCGACTCATGGCAACCCTATGTGAGTCAAAGTAGAACTATGGTCCATAGGGGTTTCAATGGTTAATCTTTCAGAAGTAGATTGCCGGGCCTTTCTTCTGAGGTTTCTCTGGGAAGGTTCAAACCACCAAACCTTTCGGTTAGTAGCCGAGAGCTTGTTTGTGCCACCCAGAAACTCCATGCATCAGCACTGAGCACTGAGAATGCCAATACAGAATAAACGCCAAAAAGAATAAAGAAAAAAAAAAATTGGACACCGATGGCATTTTTCAAGTTTTAGGGCATGGATTATCTTATGTGACATTTATATCAACCTAGTGGGGTGGGTTCTGGGAGTGGGGTGGGCAGTGAGAGGTCTCCTGCACATTTTAAAGGGAGACCAAAGAGAACTAGAAAGAGGGGTCAGGAATCAAGGTCCCAGCTCTGCTTCTGGCAATAGCCCGAGTGCACTCCAGGGCAAATCTCGTGCTTTTTTTCTATAACTGATCTTTAAGTTTGGAGTGCTGGGAGTGGGGGGAAGGGAAAGGAAGTAATGGTGTATTAAGCCCCCAAATCACTAAGTCCATCATGGCATAATAACCAGGCGGAGTATTTCGCAGACTTGAAAAATGATGATTATTAATACAAAGCAAAAAAGATCACGACAAATGTTAAATAACATGTCAAATGCAAAATGGTTTAGTTGCTGAGTTTATTGTTTTGCAAAACTATGTACTAGGAGAAAAGGCTAAAAGGCAACAATGCAAATTATAGCCAAGGTTATAATAGGTAAAATTTCTACAGTCTGATTAGCTATGATAATTTTCTTCCAGGCCTAAATGTAAATGACTTTGTGAATTGAAAAAAGAGACACCCCAATCCTTAGCCCCGAAGGGGTGTCTCCACTTACTGGAGTCTTGAGCAAGTTATCAACTCTGAGCTTCAGTTTCCTTCACTATCAGAGGACTATAAAGATCTTCACCTGTTAATATTAAGTTCTTACTTCGTGTCAGACAATTATGCTGATACTTTTCACTTGTACGAACACATTTCATCCTCATCATAACCCAAAGAGTAAGTCCTATTATTATCCACACTTTACAGACTAGGAAACCGAGGTACAGGGAGGTTAAATTAGGTTAACTAGCTGTGGGTGGAGCAGCTACGAGCAAACCAGGGCAGGCTGATTCTGAAGTCCGTCTCAGGATCACTGAGCTAGACTACTTTAAGGTGTTGCTACAAGATTGAATGTTATTTCTTAGGCAAGCCCCTGTCACAGCGGCGGCAGATCACGGGCACAAAAGTGGTCTAGTTCTCGATGGGTTCATTCCTTTCCAAGACTCACCAATCTACCTATTAAACTGCAAAGCCAAAGAATGATCAACTGGGTGCTAAGAAAAAACAAATGGAACCGGTCACCACCAAGTCAATTTTGACTCATGGTGACCCCATGTGCTACAGAGTGGAACTGTTCCATAGGGTTTTCTTGGCAATCTTTATGGAAGCAGATCATCAGGGCTTTCTTCTGTGGGGCTGCTGGGTGACTTTGAACTGCCAATCTTTAGATTAGTAGTTGAGTTCAAACCGTTTGTACCACCCAGGGAGTACTAAGAAAGTCAGAGTAAATTTATCATTTGGTTACTAATTTCATTGGTGATTCACAAAAGATACTTTAGGGAATCATGTAATTAAATTTAGAAATGTGTGTTTTTGTCTAAAACAAAGTTATTCTGAACATGTTTTGATATTATCGAATATTTCTTTTTTCTTTCCACAAACGCCTAAGGCTGAAAGAAAACCCAAGCCTGCCATGCTTTGAAAGTCTTTCAATCTTCCTCTCCCCTCTCAGGCTCTCTTGCTAAGACGGAGGTGGTAGGAGCAGGGAGGTAATACTATACATGGAAAATCGAATCCACATCCTTTAGATTCCTTTCCTTGCAAAGTATTGTTTTGTGAGAGCCATTTGATGCCCATAGAATCTTAAGAGCCCTTTTACATGAGTTTTATAGTTCCACTCCCTACCTTAGACACAGGAGACTGCACGCTGCCAAGCTAACTCTTAACACCAAAGGTTTAAGTTCAAGTGAAATCTGCGAACCCAAAGGGCTAAGAGCCAGTTTTGGCTATCTCCGCTTTCTCATACGGAGGGATCATCTAACAGGTAAACCACTCGATTGGGCATTTTGATGTTTAAGTTTTGTATGAGGATTTTTTTCCAACTGACCGTGTGAATGTAGGCTAATTGTTCGATCTCTGTGGACTTGCTGTTCTAGAAATGGAGTGAATTCTATTGATGAAGCTTGCTCTCGTGGAAAATCCTAAGATTACATTTAACTGTTCTCCTTCCAGTAGAAAGATAACTATTACACATGTTAAAAAAGATTACTTTAAATTGTTCCCCTCCAAGTAGAAAGATGATTGTTATCACCCGTTTTAAAATAACCACTATCCTGTACCAGTAACTACTTGCTGTCGAGTGGATTCTGACTCAGACGGCAACCACGTGCGGGTCAGACCAGAACTGTGCTCCTCACGGTTTTCGATGGCTGATTTTTTGGAAGTAGATCACCAGGGCTTTCTTCTGAGGGGCCTCTGGGTATACTTGAACACACCAGCCTTTTGGTTAGCAGCTAAGTGTGTTAACCATTTGCACACCCATATAGTTCTCATTTCAAAGGGAGTCGAAACTCAACAGCAAAGTGGGGGATGGTTGTTCACTAGGGTTTCTTCTGTTGTGCAAAATCCACAATTCTGTAATTCCTGCTCCTGGTGCTTCTCTCTATTCCCTCTGCAGATTTTAAACTTAGGTAACTGTGTTGGAATATCATATAGCTTGACTCCCAGTTTCTTGGAGAAAGGAGGAAAACCTCATGAAGGGTCCAAAGTGGAAAAAGTTTGAGAAACCATACCTGGTACAGACCTTGTTAACAACATTGCCATTTTAGGTTTTCTAAATTATTTCAGAAGTCTTCTTCCTTCCTCCTTGTTCTAGTCTCCCTCCATTTAGACTGTGCCTCCCAGGAATTTTACGACTCATCCAGTTCGTTCTCTAAGCGATTCAAGCAAAGGTTGGCACCCTCTCAGGATCAGCCTGCTAAGTATTCATTTATTGGCTGTAATTTAAGGCTTCCTCTGCCAGGAGTAATGACCCTACTCCTCCATCAGACCACTCTGGATGCAGAACCTCCATGCCAGCCTGGGGCCAGGGAAGGAAGGGAAAAGAAGGTCAGAGGGGAATCTGATTTGTTAGTCTTTTGCTTGGAGGATCCTGACACTTGCCAAAGGTGCATTGACCTTCAGACCACTCTTTAGGGAGGGTAATCCTTGAGAGAAAAAGGGAGAACTGTGGTTTTGAAGCATTTCTGCTTTAAGAAATGAAGCAATGGTTAACAACAACAACAACTAATGAAAATCAGGAGCCGCTTGAGAAACAGACCCAGAAGGAACACAGCATCAGAAAAGAGGATGAGGAGGCTTCTGCTCTCCTTCCCTCACTTCCCTTTATCCTCAATGTTCATTAAATAAAGGAATGTGGGGAAGAAGAATGGATCGATGAATGATAGGTCATTGCTTCCCAAAGCTGACAAATATTCAGAATCACCCGGGTTCTGAATTATTCTGTATTATTATTTTTAATAATACAGATCCCTGGGCCCCTCCCCCTAGAGATTCTGATTCATTAAGTTGGAAATAGGGCCCAGGAATCTGTATTTTTCGCCTGATCCCCAGGTGATTCCAATGATCAATGAGGTCTGGTAACGTTTGGTCTAACGCACAGCTGGACTCTAGGTTCTATTCCCTCCTGATTCCTCCTGTTATTGGCCCCAGACCGAATTAAGTGGCAGAGTGATAGTAATCAATTTTTATTCTTTTCCTCGATCAGGCTGGCTTCATGCCTGTTGTCCTTGTAGGCTGCAAATGGAACTTAGTGATATTTTGCAAGGATTTATGCTTTAGAAGCTTTGAAATTAAAATAGTCATAAGGTTTTCCACCCTATTCTACCTGGAATTACCAATTCACAAACAAACTACTTTGTTTTTTGGTTAGAAATGAGAATGCTTCAGAAATCCACAGGTTTTCAAAATGAATGAACTCCTATCTCTCTCCCTGTTTAATCAATTATAGTTATTCAACAAATATATGTTGAGCATCTCTAGTTTGCTGGAAGAGGAGCCCTGGTGACACAGTGGTTAAGTGCTTGGCTGCTAACTGAGAATTGGCTCTTCAAACCCACCAATCACTCAGCAGGAGAAAGATGTGGCAGCCTGTTTCCATAAAGATTTACAGCCTTGGAAACCCTATGCGGACGGTTCTATTCTGTCCTATAGGGTAGGGTGTCTATGAGTCAGAATCTATTCGAAGGCAGTGGGTAGTTTGCTTGGAACACTGGAGATACAACTATGAAAGACACCATCCTTAGGGAATTCACAGACTAGTGGATAAGTTGGATGAGAAAATGGTTAATCTACAGTCCGGGTGTGGTAGACTTAAGTCTAGGTTAGGAAAGTCGGGCACATGCTGGAATAGGCAGATGAAGAGTCTTGTTGAAGAACCTGAAAACCAAGATGTAGGTGATGAGGAGGACGAAGGCATTGTATCTAGAGCCAGAGAGGTGATGCCCTTAGAAACTTGGAGAACTATAAGCAAAATTGTGTGTGAGCATGTGTTGGAGGAATGGTGGTGGCTGATGAAATCAGAGATGTAGACAGGAACCATATTGGGAAGGAACTTGTATGTCTCACTCAAATTGTGGGTTTTAGACTGGAACAATGGGGATTCCATAACGGACTAGCACATGAGATAGACACAAACAGAGATACAGGTTTGAAGAAATGTGTTCCCATCCTTATGGAGTATTTGCCTGACATGAAATTTGCCAGGCTGGAGGAGGCTTCAAGACCATAAAGGAAATGATGAGGACCTGAATGAAGGCAGAAGGCAGGCCCCAAAAATCTAAGGACAGAGGACACGTGGAAAAAATGAAGTGGCAGAAGTAATTGATAAGCCTGAGTGACACACGGGGTGTGCTTGTGTGTGCCAGGGGTAGCAGAGACAAAGTGAGGGGCATTAGGGTGATGCTCACACTTTAAACCTTGACTACCTAGAGGATGGTGGTGAGACTCGTAGAAGCCATTGTTTGACCTATTTTTATTCATTTTTCCTGTAGTAGCCAGAGAAAATGCTGACAGCATCGTAATATGAGGACCCAAATCCAAGCACTTGAGCAAGTGGCATTTTTTTCGATTTCTTATCAAGACTGAAAAATCTTCTAAGCGCACATGAAAGAAATAGCAGGGCCAAGATGACTTTGAACTCAGTACATACAATTCCTTTCATATAAGATGAGCTTGACAAACATTAATTAAGTCTCCCAGCACCTCTTTGAAGTAATGTAGGAAATATGTACAGGTGGGTAAACTGAGGCCCTGGGAACTGGAAGGAGAGCCTGAGGACATACTAGGGCAGGTGCAGCATTTGAAAAGACCCTCATATGAGGCCCCTGTTTCTCTGAAGAGGCCAGATGTAGGTGCTTGTTTCCAAGCAGAGGTCTTCCAGCACGTTGTCTAAGCCAGGCAGGATGAGGCAGGCTGCTTATTTACACCAGTGGCCACAATATCTGACCCAAGGCCTGGCACCTTGAGCGACCACACCCTGTCTACATATTCATAATCCAGACCCGCCATGTTGTTCCTGAAATATACAGCTGCTCTGTAACCCTTTTGATGCTTGCCATGGCCTTGTAATTGGCTGCCTGTCACTAGAGTCTGAAGGTGAGGGCATTTGATTTAATGGCTAAAGGAGGCAACCTGAGTCACTTTTGTGCCTGAGTTTCTACTTGTTTTTTTTGCAGATTGGCTTCTGTTTAGCATGAAGGATGCTCGTTAGCAAGGGCTCTTGAGAGGGAAGCAGGAATCCTCTTAAGGAAGACTCGAGCTTTGATGTGGCCAACAGCAGCTTTAGTCAAATTCGTGCGGGCTCTGGAACTAAACGGCTTTTCAGAGTTATCCCAAGTTGGGTTCAGATGGCCAGACCTTCATACTTCCACATCGACCAGTCATTGGATGTGGCTTGGATGTGGCTAATCTGGGACGGGATTCTCTGGGTAGTGCAAACGATTAACAGTGCTCAGCTGCTATATGAAATGTTGGAGGTTTGAGTCCACCCTGAGGCACCTTGGAAGAAAAGGCTGTTGATTTCCTACTGAAACACCAGCCGGTGAAAACCCTGTGGAGCACAGTCCTGCTCTGACACACATGGGGTCGCCATGAGTTGGAATCGACTCAATGGCAACTGGCGGTAGTCTGGGAAAGACTGTGACCTCGCGGCTGAGGCAACCCCTCAAAGGGCTGAGAGCTGAAGGCTGTGCAGAGGACACGTTAAGAACCACATCTTCTTGCTAAACTAGATACTTCCAGAAAATGGGCCTGATTGGTTCTGTCTGCTGCCCAGCTATGGATTCATTCTACTCATTCATTAAGTCATTCAATAACTATATATATTTAGCATTTAGGATGCTAAATATTAGACACTTGTGCTATAATGATAAAAGAGAGACAAAGTCCTTGCACTCAGGGAGTTCAGAGTCTAGTGAGGGAGATGGGAAAGAAATAGATGAACATATAAACCAGATCTGGGCAGAAATAGCCAAGTGCTTCAGAAAACGAAAGTTAATCGAGAGGAAACGAAAACCAGAAGCATACGCACGTATGCTGTTGACGAGAAAAGATGGCGGCACTTTTACTCAATGGGGTAAAACGTCTTTTTCATGATAATCCATCAAGGTAGGCAGATGACGAAGATTTAGGGGAAATAATTTAGAACTGACGTTCATAAAGCAATCAGCCTTCTTTTTAATAACGATAGTAAGATCATTAAAAATCATTATTCAGAGAAAATATATTTTTAAAATGAAGATGGGGGAGGGGAGGAGAAGATTTGGAGTTAGGGGGATTGTAAACACCGAGTATCTGGCAAAACACACCAATGAACATCAAGTGAATTTTCCTGCCCTTCTTCACTGACTCTCTATTTTTGATTTTTTTTCTTCTCAATCCGTTGTCCTTTTTTTCTTATTAGAAGTTTTCTTTTTTCCTCAGAAGCATTTCTCAAAGAAACCTTTGACTACGAACATGTTCAGTTGCTTTACTCGATGTAATGGCCCCTTGCAAATCCTGTTCCCGTTAAAATTTTGTAAGGAATTCATTCAGGGATGAGTGGCATCTAGACATTTTGTTCATGAGTTTGGTTAACCATTGGTTTTCTGTTTTATTTACTAGATTTTCCTTTTTCTCTGTGATTTAGCTCTCCAAAACATTTGGGCGGTTTGCATGAAAAGGGCTGTATCATAAATGCTTCTAAAGTCGATATGATTTATACATATGGCACTCATGATTCATGTCTCAAATGGCCATGTTGGTGGATTTTTTTTATTAAATTCGTGATTTATGTGAAATAGATAAATACACGGATCATTCAGAACAAGGGTGTCTGTGTCTGGGGGTGGAGAGGGGAAGGACTGGGGGATTTGGATGCATGAATAACTCCCTATTGGTCCTAATGGGATTTGCACAATGAAGACGCCTGTATTCAAAGATACAATCTTCCTTCATTCTAACATGTGGTTAGGTATATGTTATTGATATCATAACTTTAATTTCCAAGCCATGTTAAATCGATACATGTTTTAGATGTCCCCCTTAAGGAATGAGACATAAAAGAATATGCCTTTTTTTCCTTTCCCTTCTCCCCGTGTTGTATTTGGCAAATTAACTGGACATTCTGAAATGTCTTATCTACCTCTGATTTTCAATTGCTTGAGGGCTGCACTTTGGTCTTCCTCTATATGCTGAAAAAATCCCCTGTGCTTAATCGGTATTTACCATCATAACAGCAGAAAGTGGAACCAAGAATGCTTCTTAACAATGAGAGCATTTCATAAAAGATGATGCTTAAACAACGTTTCCTGTAATAGTAATAAAACATGTTGAAGTTCACTCTCGACTGAAGAAAGGAACTTTCACCCTGCCCTGAGCTGAAGTTGTGTGAGAAAGTGTACATGTGCATGGTTCAAATAACTAAACCAATAAGTCCTATTTCTCTCCTTGTTATAATCAAGGGAACAGCCATTCTAATAAAATTGTGTTCAACAGTTCCTCTATAAACTTCCTCCCTCATCCTAGCTCCACCTGGTATAATATAAAATGTAATATACTTTGGAGGCATTTTTAATAAAACTTTTTCAGATGACTCTATGGGGCAACACAATCCATTTATAGTTTCCTATTAGCTCACCTTTATAGACGTTTTGGTCTTGCCTATCTCACGAGGTAAAGAAGTCACTTTTTTTTTTAATTCTCACAACAACCATTTTTTTCTGTTGATTTAATCTCTCCATTTCTTGCTGTCTTAACTATAAGAAAGAGAATGGGACAGAAGCATAAATTAGCTTGCTCATACCCATGTGATATCAAGGTTGATATTTTACAAGGATCTTACCTTTGCCCTGACTTAAAAAAAAATATATATATATATATGTTCCTGTTTTAACTCCGTTATTTATAAAGAGAGAGAAAGGGAAGGAGGAACTACTTCATTATTTGTTCTTATTAAAATAGTTGCATTATTGTGTGTTATCTGCAGGGTCGGAAACCCTGGTGGTGTAGTGGTTAAGTGCTACAGCTGCTAACCCAAAGGTCAGCAGTTTGAATCCACCAGCCTCTCCTTGGAAACTCTATGGGGACAGTTCTACTCTGTCCTATAGGGTCACTGTGAGTCAGAATAGACTTGATGGCAAGAGGTTTTTTTTTTTTTTTTGGTATCTACAGGGTCAAAACAAAGTTATTTATTCAGAGGGAATACTTAATGTAGGCCAGAAGATCCAGGGATTGGTGAGAATCTGGAAAGAATTCATGGCAGTTAGACCCCGAATTCCTATTTCTATTCTATACCACTGGGTTTCTACTCCTTTTCCTCTCCAACAGAAGGCTGAAGATTTATATTTGGGGGAAAGTAAATGGGAGGGTTTTTTTTTTTTTTTTTTAAAGGGAGGGTAGTTCTGAAACTGTGGAGAAGGGGCCCAGCTAAGGGAGAGGATACCATATTGAAAGTAATATAATTAAATGAAATTTTCATACTGAATATGGAGATCCCAACCATCACCGACTCCAATTTTCTTACCTCCTCTCCCTCTCCCAGCTCCTAGAGTAACTAAAGGCAGAGCCCAAATGCTCCAAGCATGAGACTGGATGAGCCTTCTCTGGGACATCAACTATGTCAATAGGAAAAATAAACCTAAGAATACTAAAACAAGCCAGGATAAACCAATAGAAAAATGCCCCCCCCCCAAAAAAAAGCATTTTGTAGAAGAGGAAAAAATGACTCACTAACAAGCACTTGAAAAGATAATGTCTAACAGAAAAATTAAAATTAAAATGAGATGCCATTTCATACTCATTTGATTGGCAAAAAGTAAAAAAAAAAAAAAAAAGCATATCAACACCAAGTATAGGTCAGGATATGGAGTTGAAGTCACACACAATGATGGAAGGAATATCACTTTGTAAAACTACTTTGGAAACTGTTTAGCATGACCAAACGCACGCGCACACACACACACAAATACACACACACTACGCATGCGCAATTTCGCCCACTGGAACTATAATTTTGTTTTTTGCTCTATCCCTTTTTCAGTTTTGAGATCAGGATTAGGCAAGCTTCATGAAATGAAATGGGAAAATCCATTCTTAATTTTTTAAAAAAAGTATGTATAAAATTGGGAATATTTTGTTCTTGGACATTTTTTTTGGAACTTGCCTAAAAATGTATGTAGATGAGGTTATGTCGCTCATGTGTTTGTTCCTTTGGAGGAGAGTGGTCGGTATTTCAAGCACTGAGTACAATTAAATACAACTTAGAGATAAACAAGGGACCACTGATACATGTAATGACATGGATGAATGTCAAAAACATGCTGAGTAAAAAGCACGTAAACTATATGATACCATTTACAGGAAGCTTTAAAACGGCAAAACTAATTTATGGGGAAAACTATGAGAAGGGTGGTTGCATCTGGGGTCTGGAGAGGTTGACTAGAAACGGCCATGAGGAACCTTTCTCTATAAGTCGAGAGGGCCTTGGGCTACTTAAAATTTGTACATTTTGCTATAGGTGGGTAAATTTCACTTCAATGAAAACCAAGAGATAGTAACCTCTGGTTAATGATAGCAGTAAACCAGTTACCATTAAATCAGTTTCAATTCATGGCAACCCCCTATGTGTCAGAGTACAACTGAGCTTCAGAGGGTTTTCAGTTGTCGATTTTTTGGAAGCAGATCAGCAGGACTTTGTTCTGAGACACCTCTGGATGGATTCGAACCTCCAAACTTTTTTTTTTAAATTAATTATTTGTATCGTACTTTAGATGAAGGTGTACAGAACAAACTAGCTTCTCGTTAAACATTTAGTATACGTATTGTTTTATGACATTGGTTAACAACCCCATGACATGTCAACACTCTCCCTTCTTGACTTTAGGTTCCCTACTGCCAGCTTTCCAGTCCCCTCCTGTCTACTAGTCCTTGCTCCTGGGCTGGTGTGCCCTTTTAGTTTCGTTTTGTTTTATGGGCCTGTCTAATCTTTGGTGGAGTAGTGGTTAAGTGCTATGGCTGCTAACCAAAGGGTCAGCGGTTTGAATCCACCAGGGGCTCCTTGGAAGCTCTGTGGGACAGCTCTACTCTGTCCTATAGGGTTGCTATGAGTCGGAATTGACTCAACAGCACTGGGTTTGGTTTTGGTTTGGTTAATCTTTGGATGAAGGGTGAACCTCTGGAGTGACTTCATTACTGAGCTAGAAGGGTGACTGGGGGCCATACTCTTGGGGTTTCTCCAGTATCTGTCAGGCCGGTAAGTCTGGTCTTTTTTTGTGAGTTAGAATTTTGTTCTACTTTTTTCCCCTGCTCTATCTGGGACCCTCCATTGTGATTCCTGTCAGAATAGTCTGTGGTGGTAGCAGGGGACCGTCTAGTTGTACTGGACTCAGTCTGGTGGAGGATGTGGTAGTTGTGGTCCATTAGTCCTTTGGACAAATCTTTCCCTTGTGTCTTTAGTTTTCTTCATTCTCCCTTGCCCCTGAATGGGTGAGACCAATGGAGTGTCTTAGATGGCCACTCACAGGCTTTTAAGACACCAGATACTACTCACCAAAGTAGAATGTAGAACATTTTCTTTATTAATTGTTATGCCAGTTGAGCTAGATGTTCTACTAGACCATGGTCCCCACAGCCCTCAGCCCAGCAGTTCAGTCCCTCAGGGAGTTTGGATGTGCCTATGGAGTGAACCTCCAAACTTTTGATTAGCAACTGAGCACATTAACCATTTGCAACACTCAGGAACTTCGTTTAATGATACCAAAAACCCATTGCCGTCAAGTCTACTCTGACCCATAGAGACCCCATAGGACAGAGTAGAACTGCCCCACAGGGTTTCCAAGGAACGACTGGTGCATTTGAAATGCTGACCTTTTGGTTAGCAGCCAAGCTTTTAACCACTGGGCCGGTAGGCATACTGAAAGTTAGAAATGGTGTATGCTGGTGTCTGAAACTTACTTTAAAATGAATTTAAAAATACATATTGATGAATGGATAGATATATGATAAATCAAATGTAACAATGTTAATTGTAGGATCATGCGATGAGTCTTTGGATGTTCATGTGTAACTTTTTCAACTTTTCTTAATGAAAATTTTTACAATAAAATGTTGAGAAAAATGGCCTTTATAACATTCCTCCTTTAAATGAGGTGATAGGTACATTTTATCATTATCTAAAACACATACGCTCAGAACACACACATATTTACTCTTTGCATGTATATTTTATAATAATTATTTTAAGGATTGGTTTTTGTAATGAGTTCTGAGCTAGATATTGGGAAACTAAGATTTTAGTCACTCTACTAACTAGCTGTGTGCTTATGAACATTGGTGAAGACCAAACCTCCAAGAATTGATGGAATATCAATTGAGATGTTTCAACAAATGGATGCGATGCTGGAAGTGCTCACTCATCTCTGCCGAGAAATTTGGAAGGCAGCTACTAGGCCAACAGACTGGAAGAAATCCATATTCATGCCCATTCCAAAGAAAGGTGATCCAACAGAATGTGGAAATTATCAAACAATATCATTATTATCACATAGAAGCAAAATTTTGCTCAAGATAATTCAAAAACAGCTGAAGCAGTAAATTGACAGGGGACTGCGAGAAATTCAAGCTGGATTCAGAAGAGGTCATGGAATGGAGGATATCATTGCTGATGTTAGATGGATCCTGGCTGAAATCAGAGAATATCGGAAAGATGTTTACTGGTGTTTTACTGACTTTGTAAAGCCATTTGACTGAATGGATCATGACAAATTATGGATAACATTGCAAACAATGGAAATTCCAGAACATGTGCTCATGTGGAACCTATACAAAGACCAAGACACAGTTGTTCGAATAGAACAAGGGGACACTGTGTGGTTTAAAATTGGAAAAGGTATGTGTCAAAGTTTTATCCTTTTACCGTACTTACTCAATCTGTATGCTGAAAAAATTATCTGAGAAGCTGTCCTATTGTGAAGAAAATTATGGCATCAGGATTGGAGGAAGACTCATGTACAACCTTCAATATACAGATGACACAATTTGCTTGCTGAAAGTGAAGAAGACTTGAAACACTTACTGATGAAAATCAAAGACTACAGGCTTCAGTATGGATTGCACCTCAACATAAAGTAAACAAAAATCCTCTCAACTGGACCATGAGCAACATGATGGTAAGTGGAGAAAGTGTGAAGTTGTCAAGGATTTCATTTTACTTGCATACAATGAAATGCCCATGGAATCAATAGGCAAGAAAGTAAGCGACAGATTGCACTGGGCAAATCTGCTGCAAAAGATCTATTTACAGTGTTAAAAAGCAAAATTGTCATTTTGATGACTAAGTTGTGCCTGACCCAAGCCATGGTATTTCAGTTGCCTCATATGCACGTGAAAGCTGAACAATGAATAAGGAAGACCCAAGAAGAATTGATACCCTTGGATTATGGTGTTGATGAAGAATATTGACTATATTATGGACTGTCAGAAGAATGAACAAATCTGTTTTGGAAGAAATACAGCAAGAATGCTCCTTGGATGCAAGGATAGTGAGACTTCATCTTGCTTACTTTGGATATATTATCAGGAGATACCTGTCCCCAGAGAAGGACATCAAGCTTGATAAAGTAGAGGGTCAACAAAAAAGAGGAAGACCCTCAATGAGATGGATTGACACTGTGGCTGCAACAATGAACTCAAACATAGCAATGATTGTAAAGATGGTATGGGACCAGGAAACATTTCATTCTGTTATATGCAAGGTTGCTGTGAGTCAGAACTGACTCAACAGCATCTAACAACAACGACAATAGTACTTATATAGAAGGGTTATTGATGGGTTAAACAAAATAATTCATGAGTAGTATTTCTCAGGGAGCCTGGTATGAAATAAGCACTCCATAAATGTAATTAAATGTGGATGATGAAGATACTGATCATAAAGATGGCCATGGTTGTGATGGAAGCCATAGTGGATACAAAGGTGGAAACTGAATGGAGACCAATTTGAGCCAGAATCTTATCATCACTACCTGTGAAAACTTGAGCAAATGAATTAATCTCTCAGTGCCTGTATCTTCAGCTATGATCCAGTAACAAAGCACCTCAAAACTCAGTGACTTAAAATATCATTATCCTTCCTCATGTGTTGTGACACAAGTCAGCTGATCTAGGCTGGGCAGCTGTTCTTCAAGCTTCAAACTCAGGTGGTCTGGGTTAAAAAAAAAAAAATTTTTTTTTTTTTTTTGCTGGTAATTGGGCTGAGTTATGCTTTCTATGTCTGCTATCCTTCCTGGACTAGTTGGGACATAATGTTTTCATGGCAATTTTGGAAGCATGAGAAAAAAAAAAAAAAACACAAAACTCACTGTGCTAACCCATTTTAAACCTTTGCTCATATTATGGCTGTAAACATCCCATTGACCAAAGCAAGTCATATGGCTGAGCCTAAAGGCAAGGAGCGGAGAAGCACAGGCCATTTTGAGTGTGATAAACTCATTCAACTGAGAATTTGGATACATGGAGGGGAAAGAACTGGGGCTAATTATTCAGTTTCCTTACATGTACTATTGGCTTAATAAGATCTTCCACACAGACTATTTTTAAGATTAAGTGAGATCATTCATATAAAATGTTGTCATTGATAGCTGCTACCAAGTTATTTATTTATTTATTTTTACCAAGTTGGCTCTGACTCATGATGACTCCATGTACAATAGAATAAAACATTGCCTGCACCATCTTTATGATTGTTGGTATGCTTGAGTTCATTGTTGCAGCCACTGTGTATTTTGAGTATTTACAACCTAGAGGGCTCATCGTCCAGCATTATATCGGACAATATGCTGTTGTGATCCATGGAATTTTCACTGGTAATTTTCAGAAGTAGATCATCAGGCCTTACTTCCAAGTCTGTCTTAGCCTGAAGTTCCTCTGAATCCTGTCCACCATGGATTACCCTGCTGGTATTTGGAAAACTGGTGGTATAGCCTCCAGCACCATAGCAACATACATGCTACCACAGTACAATAAACTGACAGAGGCGGTGCAAGTAAAACAGTTGTTGTTTTTAGGCACTGTTGAGTCCTTTCTGACTCATAGCGACCAATATACAACAGAAAGAAACTCTGCCCAGTCCTGCACCATCTTCAAAATAATATGCTTGAGCCCATTGTTGTAGCCACTGTGTCAATCCATCTCCTTGAGAGTCTTCCTCTTTTTTATTGACCCTCTACTTTACCAAACATGATGTCCTTCCCCAGGGACTGGTCCCTTCTGATAACCTGTCTAAAGTTTGAGACAAAGTCTCGCCATTCTTGCCTCTAAGGAACATTTTGGCTGTACTTCTTCCAGGACAGATTTGTTCATTCTTCAGGCAGTCCATGATGTAGTCAATATTCTTCACCAAAACCATAATTCGAAGGCACCAATTCTTCTTTGGTCTTCCTTATACATTGTCCAGCTTTCACATGCATATGAGGTAATTGAAAACACCATGGCTTGGGTCAGGCCCACCCTAGTCCTTCAAGTGACATCTTTGCTTTTTAACACTTTAAAGAGATATTTTGAAGTAGATTTGCCCAATAAAATGTACCATTTGATTTCTTGACTGCTGCTACCATGGGTGTTGATTGTGAATTGAAGTAAATTGAAATCCTTTACAACTTCAATATTTTCTCCATTTATCATGATGTTGCTTATTGGTCCACTTGTGAGGATTTTTGTTTTCTTTATGTTGAAGTGCAATTCTTACTGCAGGCTGTGGGCTTTGATCTTCATCAGTAAGTGCTTCAAGTCCTCTTCACTTTCAACAAGTAACGTGGGTTCATCAGCATACTGCAGGTTGTTAACGAGTCTTCCTCCAATCCTGATGCCCTGTTCTTCTTCATATAGTCCGGATTCTTGGATTATTTGCACAGCACACAGATTGAACAAGTATGGTGAAAGGATGCAACCCTGACACACACTTTTCTTAACTTTAAACCACGCAGTATCCCCTTGTTCTGTTTGAAGGACTGCTTCTTGGTCTAAATACAGGTTCCTGATGAGCACAATTAAATGTTCAGGGATTTCAATTCTTCCCAGTGTTATTCATAATTTGTTATGGTCCACATAGTCAAATGCCT
The DNA here is from genome assembly GCF_024166365.1 of Elephas maximus indicus. Taxonomy (NCBI): domain Eukaryota; kingdom Metazoa; phylum Chordata; class Mammalia; order Proboscidea; family Elephantidae; genus Elephas; species Elephas maximus. The sequence continues at coordinate 45,453,358 of NC_064843.1, forward strand.
TTGCATAGTCAATAAAACACAGGTAAACATATTTCTGGTATTCTCTGCTTTAAGCCATGATCCACTTGACATCAGCAATGATATCCCTGGTTCCACATCTTCTTCTGAATCCGGCTTGAATTTCTGGCACTTCCCTGTCAATGTACTGCTGCAACCACTTTTGGACGATCTTCAGCAAAATTTTACTTATATGTGGTATTAATGATATAATTTGATAATCTCCATATTCTGTTGGCTCACCTTTCTTTGGAAAGGGTACAGATATGGATCCCTGCCAGTTGGTTGACCAGGTAGTTGTCTTCCAAATTTATTGGCATAGACGAGTGAGCACCTTCAGTGCTGCATATTTTTTTGAAATATCTCAAATGGTATTCCATCAATTCCTGGAGCCTTGCTTTTCATCAATGCCTTCAGTGCATTTTGGATCTCTTCTTTTAGTATCATTGGCTTTTGATCATATGTTACCTCCTCAAATGCTTGAACATCGACCAATTCTTTTTGGTTCAACGATGCTGTATATTCCTTCCATCTTCTTTTGATACTTTCTGTGTTGTTTAATATTTTCCCTGTATAATTCTTCAATATTGCAACTCAAGTCTTGAATTTTTCCTTTAGTTCTTTCAGCCTGAGAAATGCCGAGCATGTCCTTCCCTTTTGGTTTTCTATCTCCATGTCTTTTCACATGTCACAAGTAGTTTACTTTGTCTTCTCGAAACTTTTCCTTTGAAATCTTTTGTTCTGTTCTTTTACTTCATTTCTTCCTTTCACTTTGGCTACTCTACACTCAAGAACAATTTCCAGAGTCTCTTCTGACATCTGTTTTGGTCTTTTCTTCCTTTCCTATCTTTTTAATGACCTCTTGATTTCTTCATGTGTGATGTCCTTGATGTCATTCCACATCTCGTCTGGTCTTCGGTCACTAGTGCTCAATGTGTCAAATCTCTTCTTGAAATGGTCTCTAAATTCAGGTGGGATGTACTCAAGGTCCTGTGTATTCCATCCAGCAAGGTACATGTGTATAAACCAAAAAATAAAAAACAAACCCGTTGCCGCTGAGTCACTCAGGTCCACGTGTATAGTCGCTGTTTATGTTGTTGAGAAAAGGTATTTGCAGTGAAGAAGTTTTTGGTCCTCAAAATTCTATCATGTCATTTCTACCAGCAAGGTCATATTTTCCAACTGCCAATCCTTCTTATTTGTTTCCATCTTTCAATTTCCAATCACCAGTAGTTATCAATGCATCTTGATTGTATGTTCGATCAATTTCAAACTGCAGAAGTTGGTAAAAATCTTCAATTTCGTCATCTTTGGACATAGTGGCTGGTGCATAAATTTGAATAATAATCATATTAACTGGTCTTCCTTGTAGGCTTATGGATATTTTCCTATCACTGACAGCATTGTACTTCAGGATAGATCTTGAAATGTTCTTCTTGACGATGGATGTGACACTATTCCTCTTCAATATGTCACTCTCAGCATAGTAGACCACATGACTGTCTGATTCAAAATGGCCAATACCAGTCCATTTTAGCTCACTAAAGCCTAGGGTATCAACTTTTATGTGTTCCACTTCATTTTTGATGAGTTTAAATTTTTCTAGATTCATGCTTCATACATTCCATGTTCTGATTATTAATGGATGTTTGCAGCTGTTTCTTCTCTTTCTGAGTCATTCCACATCAGCAAACAAATGTCCCTAAAGCTTGACTCAGGTTCACATCATTAAGGTTAACTCTACTTTGAGGAGGCAGTTCTTCCCCAGTCATCTTTTAGTGCTTTCCAACCTGAGGGGCTCATCTTATAGCACTGTATTAGACAATGTTCTGCTGTTATTCATAAGGTTTTCTTCAGTCAATTTCTTCAGAAATAGATTGCTGGATCTTTCTTCCTTGTCTGTCTTAGCCTGGAAGCTCCACTGAAACCTCTCCACTGAGGGTGACCCTGTGGTATTTGAAATACTAATGGCAAAGCTTCCAGTATCACAGCAATACACAAGCTACCACAGTGTGACAAACTGACAGACACCTGGTGGGTAAAATAATTAAAAAAAAAAAGTCAGCTATGTTTATAATGGGTGTTTATAATGGAAACCCTGGTGGTGTAGTGGTTAAGAGTTTGGCTGCTAACCAAAAGGTCGGCTGTTTGAATCCACCAGGCGCTCTTCTTAAACCCTATGGGGCAGTTCTACTTTGCTGGATAAGGTCACTACGAGTTGGAATTGACTCAATGGCTACGGGTTTTTTTTTTTTTAATATTTATAATAACGGCTCTGATCACTCTATTCCATGTCCAAAATCTAATGAAAGAATTTAGAGAAGAAAGGTAGGTATGGGCATAGGCAGTTGAAAAAGATTTAGTGGAGAAGCTTTGAGCCAGTTCTTAGCCAATCAACAAGTTTTCTAAGAAGAAAAGGAGGAACGTGTTCCTGGACGGGGAAGAACAAAATGTCCCCGTGGAACTTCCTCACGCACTTCCTTTCTCTGGGCAGATGCTGCTTCCCAAGGATCTGCTTCTATCCTTGTCCTCAAGAATCCGGGGTGCCAGAAATTGCAAAAGACTCCTTGAGTATTCAATCCCACACATAGCCATTTGGAATGGTGATTGCTTATGTACAGGGCTCCAGGAGAGGGCCCTGGGTCTCTGTGAATTCTCTTGTTCTCCATAGGCAAGTATGGATTCAAGGTGGAGAGCCCTGTGAGCAGTTAGCTTTGTAAGCTCTTCTATTCAAGCCTCCTGTATATGCCATATTCAGTCCTTTCTTCCCCACCCATACGGGGAGCCTACTGCCTTTCTTGCACCATGAGGTCCTGATCAACTGACAGGGACAGAGAGCCTACTGCTAACATACCCTGGGTTGTCAAGGCCTGTAAGTATCACCCTGAATAGCTACAGCCTGAAGGAAGGTGAGAGGCTCTCCTCCCCTTCTAGGTAACATATATGCTCTCCTAGGGTGTTCTTTTGAAGATAAACTTGTAGGAAAATCATCTATGGAATGGCAAACAAATGTCACGGTATACAGGCATGCTCGGAGCTGGAGCTTGGAACCCTTCCGGCTATGAAATTGTCCTCGTATCACCTGTCTCATCTCACTCCACCTCTTCCTAAGAAGCATGGTTTTAAAATCTCTCTTTGGCTGCTTCTTGGCTTTTAACTCTAGCCTTGCAAACCAATTTTAAGAAATCACTGTGCATAACCATGCTACCTGGCTAGCCCACTTCAGATCGCTGTTCTCTAGAGTTGTTTTGGCCTCACACTTGGACTACTGCTCCCCATGGGATGAGAATTAAAGGAGGTGGAGCTGGAAACTAGGAATTATTGAACAAATATTCAGTGTAGTGGATACTGTGGTGTGCTATTCAGGTCCTTCCTCACACCCCTTTCCCATCAGGACCAGGCACTCATTTCCCCAGTTGGCAGCTAACTGTAATGCAGTTGCAACAAAGGCATCAGCAAACCCATTGCTCTGCCCACTCCTGCCTCCCTCATTCCCTGACATGTGCTAAACCTAGAGATAGTACCCAGTAACGTCTTTACAGGAGTCTTTGTCTTAGAGCCTAATTCTGAGAAATCTGATCTAAGGCATCCACTATGTGCCAGGCAATTTTCTAGGCACCTTAGCTAATTTAATTCTCTTAACCACCCTCCTTAGCAGTTGAGGAAATCAAGGCTGGACAGGCTAAGTAACTTGCCCAAGATTACTCTCTTGGTAAGTCATAAAAATGTCTATCTTTCTCAAAATTTCATAGTTTGTATGCTGCCTCATAGTTTAAAAATACGGGCAACTTAAAGCACACAGCAAATGTGGACCATTTTTTGAATGAATGAATAAATGAACGAGATGTCAAAGCGGACAGAAAGGAGGGTGGCAAATGTACTGAGTGAAACCATCTCTCTGTGAGTATCAGGGATGAGTACCTGTGACTCCCCACTGGAATTTAGGAGAATCTGGGTGTGCTGATGCACTGATGGGCCTGCAATCGTGGGTGATAATGAGAACCCTATCGAGAGGGGGCTGTACACTTGTATCAATCAGAGTGAGGGTGGGAGGAGGAAGTGGCACCCTGTAATGGGCTTGTTTGAAGAGAGTTTGGGGTAGTACTTATTTACAAAAGTGTGGGCAGATTTAAAAGAAATGGATAAGGGATGGCAAAGTACCCTGGTCTAGCAAAAGCTGGGAGCCATTGCCAACCCTAAGGCTGAAAAAGCAAGGGGAAGGACCAGTTACTGGACCTCAGAGAGAGTAGCAGAAGTGATCAGAGAGGGTCACCTGATAGTATCTATGACCTTTAGTGGACGAAAGTGGTCAAGCAACAGCCTGATGGAAAGAGAGGCAAAGAATAAATACTACAGCTTTTCTCCCCTACCCTCTTATCTCCATTAGCCAAACACAACCACTAGCCAGAGGGTGTGGTAGACCATTGATGCGATCCACACAGGTTAGGGTCTTGGGGCGTAGAACAAGGTGGGCATTGGAGGAATCTGATAGGGCAGATGGAAGATTCCAAAAAAGCACTGAAATAAAGGAGCTGGTTTCTAGAGGCACTAAGAAAAAGGCACCAATCAGCCCTCGTTTGATGATCAGATGCCAAAATAAAAGAAAAATGACCCCAAATTGGGGAGGGGCCATCCTCCCTACTTCTAAAAAGAATGTGTCCTGAAAGGATGAAAGAGACAGCAGCCCTGCCCGGGCAACTGAGGGAGCCCAGAGGCATCAACCTTGGCATAAACATCAGCCTTAGTAGCAGCTGCGAAGGATGATTTTCAAATGGCTTCTCAAGCCACTGACATCATTAAGGAGGAGTCAAGAAGGAAGAAGGGGTTAGGATTGTTTCTGAGTTCACAGCAAACAAATCTGGACACTCACAGAAATGACTAAGAAAAACTTGGGATGAAGTCTGCCATATTGTGGGGTGCATTGGGGGTGGGATCCAGCCAGTAAAACTAGATATCACAGTTAATGTGATGCCTTTGTGACCACAAACTGATGAAACCTGGGGAACATTTAAACATAGCATCATGGAAATCTAGAGAAAGATGAATCAGAAGTCGAGGCCAGAGGCTCATTCAGCAAACAGAAAGGGAGGTAGCTCATTCATCTACTGAACCTCAAGAAGTCTGTGAATATAATTCATATGCTTGGAAGGAAAAATTGCGCCTTTGTTTCCACTAACCTCTACCTGAGACTTAGCTTTTCCTTCAATTATAAATGTAGAAAACAAAACACAGTAGTATTAGGGAGACTGGTAACCCTGTCTCAATAGAAATCACCAATAATTTCACTAGGGAAATGGATGTAAACTGTGAACTTGGTTGCTACCAAAAAGTCATCAGTTTGAATCCACCAGCCACTCCTTGGAAACACCATGGGACAGTTCTCTACTCTGTCCTACAGGGTCGCTATGAGTCGAAATCAACTCAATGGCAATGGGTTTGGTTTTTTGGTTTGGTGACTATCTTAGGTAAAACAAAGTGTTTCGTGATGCTAATTATCCACTTAACAATATGTTGTGGTTGTTAGGTGTCCTCGAGTCAGTTCCAACTCATAGCAACCTTATATACAACAGAACGAAACACTGCCCGGTCTTGCGCCATCCTCACAATAGTTGCTGTTTGAGCCCATTGTTGCAGCCACTCTCAGTCCATCTCCTTGAGGGTCTTCCTCTTTTTTGCTGACCCTCTATTTTACCAACCATGATCTCCTTCAACAGGGATGGGTCCCTACTGATAACATGTCCAAACTACCTGAGATGAAGTCTTGTCATTCTCATTTCCAAGGAGCACTCTGGCTATACTTCTTCCAAGGAAGACTTGTTCGTTCTTTTGGTAGCCCATGGTATATTCAGTATTTTTTGCCAACACCGTAATTCAAAGGCATCAATTTTTCTTTGGTCTTTTTTATTCATTGTCCAGCTTTTGCATGCATATGAGGCGATTGAGAATATCATGGTTTGGGTCAGGCGCACCTTAGTCCTCAAAGTGACATCTTTGCTTTTTTAACACTTAAAGAGGTCTTTTGCAGCAGATTTGCCCAGTGCAATCCGTCATTTGATTTCTTGACTGCTGCTTCCGTGAGCATTGATTGTGGATCCAAGTAAAATGAACTCTTTGACAACTTCAACAATATAGACAACTTAGCAATATAGAACTATCTCAAATCTTTCTAGAAGTATGTGAATGCAGAAGAGAGAGAGTGAGAGAGAACAGAGAAGGGGGGACAGAGAGAAGAGGAAAAGAGGATGAGGGTAAATTAAGCATGTGTTTTGAGAGTCCTTTATGCCACACTCCTATCTGAAACACTCTTTTTCCCTTTCTCTGTGTTTTTTTTTTTTTTTTTTTGCGTGCATGTGGGGTTTATGTTTTATCTTATTCAGTCTTATATCTCTAGTCTATAGCCCAGTCCCCAGGACGCGCTAGACAGTTAATTATTTTTAAATATGTGAATGAGTAAATTTATCTTTTAAAATACCCCTAAAAATTCCATTTCCCAACCACTCTGGCACACATGCCCTGCCTCTGGTGTTTTCTTCTGTAAAATAGGGGTAATCATAGTGCTCACTTTGTAACATTTTTGTGAATATTAAGTGAGCTAACAAATACAAAGAGCCTGGCACATAGTAGGGACTTTCACGGTAGTTTCTGTTGCTGTTGTTTTTATAATCTCTTCTAGGACAGTGGTGGGGCCATTGCTTTGGGAAAAAAAAAAAAAAAAAAAAAGTAGAGACTCCATAATGGAATGACTTAAAAACATGTTAACCCATATTTGGTAAAATGGTTTCGTTGAATTAACTTGGTACTTCATTTTTGATATATTCATGAATGACATTTGGTGAACAATGACCCACACTTAAAAACTATCATTTTCCTCTGAAACACTTTACTTTGAATATTTGAAGCTATGTGTTCTCTCCTCCTTCATCAGAGAATGCACTGGCTGTAACAAGGTGGGAGAGGAAAAATGCCTGGAATTTAAGAAAAAGAACTTCTTCCAAACAGATCTTCTGTGGGGTTTCTAAGAGTGAGGTAAACTCCTTTTACGACTGATGCTGATATTCTTTCCTTGATTTCCTGGCAGAAGGCTTAAAATGAAAATGTGCCCTTTGACAGGTGTTATTGGCAGAATTGCTAACCTGTTCAGAAGTACGAAGATTAGGTGATCTTTGAATAATATGTCAAAAGGGCATCTACAATGGGGATTATTTTCCTGCTTGAAGCAAACCCTCTCCCCCTCATGTCAGAGCTTGAACTTAAAGACCTTGCATTCCTTGGTCCTTAGCTGAACGTTCTTCAAGCCAAGTTTCTGCCCTTCCCTTTTTGAACACATTCTACAATGCATTCATCACCCACCCCAGCCCTCTCACTTGTAATGGAAGTGAATGTCACATTTTAGCTTCTTTCTGACCCTTGTCACCCTCTCTTCTGACTTTCTCACTGGAATGTGGGCAGTATTTGAATCCCTGGGACACTGCTTCATTCTTTAATCCACTTAGACCTGTCTTCTCATTAACATAGGATTCTCTTAGACTAGAGCTGTCCAGTAGACATTTCTATGAAGATGGGAATGTTCTAAATCTGCACTGTCTTAAATGGGAGCCACTAGGCACATACGCTTACTGAGCACTTGAAATATGGTTAGTACCACTGATGGATTTGATTTTTCCTCTTGTTTTATTTTAATTTTATTAATATAAATAGACATACATGGCTAGTGGCTAACTAACATATTGGACAGTGCAGTTATCTTTTCCTTCAAAAATTTCATCCAAATCACAACTTCTTGAAAAAACATAAACAAAAATTCTATTTATTTATAGTTCACAATCCTGTTTAAATCATATGTGTAGATGACTACAGAGAGAAATTTATGATAATCATAAGATACACTGGGACTTTAGCTTAAGTCAAAGTTTTCCCTTGGCTTTGGTGATGCCACGTTCTCTTGCTTTTGCTTCCACTTAGCTCATATCTTCTTAACAGGTAAACAAACATCTCTAAGTCTTTTAATTGTGCATATCCTCAGGAAAGAGTCAAAAGCCCTCTTCTTTTCTAGCTCCATACTCTTTCTAGATTACCTTACCCATGCTTATGGTTCTAATAATCATCTCTACATTAGTGATTCCGAATTTTATATCTCTAATGCAGACCGTTCTTTCGAGACTTTTGCAAACATAGCATGTTCAAAAATGGAACATGTGACTCTTTTTGCAAACCTGGTGCTCTTTAGGTGTCCCATACATCATGAATGGCACCAACATCCACCTAGCTGGGCAAGCCAGAAATCGTGGACCATTTTTAACACTTCCATCTCCCTCTGTCGATCCCATATCTAAGCCACTTCCAAATCTAATTGATTTAACTTCCAAACGAGCTTTCAAATTCTTTCACCTCACTTCATCTCTACTGTTGCCACTGTGATCCAAGTTGCCATCAACCCTTGCCTGGACTGTCTGCTAGAGTTTTCTACATGGTCATAGTCATACAGACCTTCTTTGGGGTTTTATAAATGTGTCATGCTCTCTCCAGACATGAGGCCATTGCAATGTCTATGGCCTTCCCGCTGCCTGGAGTGCTCTCCAACTTTGCCCCCCACCCCCCACTACCATGTTCTACTCAAAACCTGGGTGATTTCATTGAGGCTTTATTCAGATCTTAACTCAAATGTCACTTCTTTAAGGAAATCTTTCTTGATGCCCTAGACATATCTGGATCCTACTATGCATTTTTATAACACCTTATACTTTCCCTTCTGAGTATTTATCACAATTACAACTAATTGTCTTTTTTATTTTTCTGCTGCTAAAAAGACAATCTCCATGAGGGCCAAGAATATGTTTACCTTATTCATCACTCTGTTCTTGGTGCTTGACTCTGTACTATGGACACAGTAGGTGCACTATATATATCCAGGAAACCAAACCAAACCCACTGCCGTCGAGTCGATTCCGACTCATAGAGACTCCATAGGGCAGAGTAGAACTGCCCCATAGAGTTTCCAAGGAGTGCCTGGCAGATTTGAACTGCCGACCTCTGTTTAGCAGCCTTAGCACTTAACTACTACTACACCACCAGGGTTTCCTACGAAATATATATATATATATAAAACCTGGGGTTAGTAAGTTGAACCACTGCCCTATATCTGGGTTAGGAAATGAGCGGGAAAATAAATTTAGTAACTTGTCATTTGCATACGATCTCAATCTTCAAAACAATGAATTACTGGAATCTTGGGGTTTTCAAAACAAACACGATGTAAACCTTTAACACTTTTGTTGTTGCAGCTGCAGTCTTTCCAGCTGTTCTGTAATATTTTCAGTGTGTTTCAAATTATTCATTTACTACGTTGAGTAGCTCTTCCTGAATATTTTGTTTTGTAAAATTTTACTGAATTTATAGATAGTATTGTCATTATTATTATTTTGTAGAATAATGTTCTTTCAAGCTTTCTTGTTAGACACTCTCATCCATGCCTTTAACTGACAATAGTTACTGCGTGTCAAAGAGACATCAATTTGTCAGGAATGATACTTGGAATTAGTGTTGTTTTTATTTATCTGGCATGGCACCAGTATACTAACCATATGTCTCAAAAGTGGCACTTTTTCTATTTCCTTTGCCATTATTCCCAAACATGGATTTGACAATTTCCATGCAGGATGGAAAAATGAGTGGTTGTAGAATTGTATGAGATCTTTTCTCCCTGGCTATTAATTGCTCGACTGACCTTGTAACTACTTCCTCTCTTTGATCTGATACTTTCTTATTTCACGCTTGCAGATGTTTTAGCGTTCCAATGTTTTTCCCCTGGGTAAATGGGATGTTTGTGGGAACTGCTGATGTCGTTTGCTTGGCCACCAATGCTTAATTTGATAACTTTTCCTAGCAAGTAAGACATTTAGGTTGAGGATGAGAAGAATTACCATTGTACACAAATCTAAATTCGAGATATTCGTCATTATTTTCTGGTTAGTGAATTAAACCTTTTTATCAGAAAGGGAATGGCTCTATATATCTTGCAATACTCCTGACTTTACACGTTTACCACAAACATTTGTGCAAATTAAAGTCATTTAAATATGAAGTAGGAGCCCCGGTGGCACGGTGGTTAAAGTGCTCAGCTGCTAATCAAAAGGTGGGTGGTTCAAACCCACCAGCTGCTCTGTGGGAGAAAGATGCTGCAGTCTGCTTCTGTAAAGATTTATAGCCTTGGAAACCCTATATGGCAGTTCTACTCTGTCCCATAGGGTGGCTATGAGTTGTTTTGTTTTTTTTTTTTGGTTTCAGTATAGATACCTAAAGGGACTGTAGATCTTTAAAGATGCAGAAAATCAACTTTAAAAATGAAAATATCTTCATTCTTCTGAATATTTTCAAACAAGTCACCCCAAAACTTGAAAAGTTAAGCATGTGGTAAGCATGTGAAAATACTGAGGTATACTAATTTTATTGACTGTAATAAAGTCAATTGTTTACATTTCATGAATGTAAATATTTACACTCTTCTGTGATCAATCATTATTTTGAAAAGCCATCCTTTTAGGCTATAGAAAGCTATGGTTTTCTTTTTTAACTAATAATTTAAATAATGTTTAACTCTTGTTTTTAGAAAAATTTTTTTTTTCATTTCCTAAAGTAAATTGTAGTTTATTGTTATTCTATCAAGGATCAGAATTCAACTTTCACCATTACACAACAATTGAGAAATTGAATACAGTGTTTAATTAAAAGTTAAGAACAATTATTTCCAGATGAAAATAATAATAAAGGTAATAATCATAATTACTTTCTGTTAGCGGAAAATGAAAGCAAAAATTAGACCAAACTGTAACTAGAGAACGACCACCTGTCTGTCAGTTTGTTGTACTGTGGTGTCTTGCATGTTGCTATGATGCTAGAAGCTATGCCACCAGTATTTCAAATACCAGTGGTGTCACCCATTGTGGACAGGTTTTAGAGGAGCCTCTAGACTAAGACAGGCTAGGAAGAAAGGCCTGGTGACCTACTTCCAAAAATTAGTCAATGAAAACCTTGTAGACCACAACAGAATATTGTCCGATATGGTGCTGGAAGATCAGTCCCGTAGGTTGGAAGGTATTCAAAAGCGCGAACAACCCACTGCCATCGAGTCGATTCTGATAGCGACCCTACAGGACAGAGTAGAACTGCCCCGTAGGGTTTCCAAGGAGTGCCTGGTGGATTTGAACTGCCAACCTCTTGGTAAGCAGCTGTAGTACTTAACCACTACGCCACCAGGGTTTTAAAATAGAGTGACCACAAAAATGACCCTGAGCGTATCAATGATTGTAAAATGGTGCAGGACCGGGCAACATTTCTGAGTCAGTGTTAACTAACAACAACAAATGTCTAAAGAAAATGCATGGGTTTTACATGAGCATACAAGTAAAGAACTTCCAGACAGAAAGCTGAATGTGGACTGAAGTCATAATCCAACTAACTGGACTATTTCAGTGTGATCCTCACTAGATGGTGCGGCCACTGCGGAGCCTTTTCTGGAGGTGGGTTTTCAGCATTAAAGCTGTACAACCCAAAAGAGGAATTACTGAATTCAGGAAGCTGATAAAGGGAGCCAGTCAAATTCTGTCCAAATATAATTTCAGCTCTTGTAAAATTTTGAATGGCTGTGGAAAAAAAAAAAAAACAACCCAAACCCATCGCCATCGAGTTGATTCTGACTCACAGTGACCCTATAGGGCAGAGTATAACTGCCCCATAGAGTTTCCAAGGAGCGCATGGTGGATTTGAACTGCCAACCTTTTGGTTAGCAGCCGTAGCTTTTAACCATTACAGCACCAGGGTTTCCTGCAAAATAATAGGTTCTATTATTTTTTTCTCTATTAAAATGTAGCCTAATCATTGTCTCTCCACAGACCTTGTCCCCGTTCAAGCTTACCTGTATTTCGCTGTACACCTGCCAGGAAGGCCTGCTATTTAGTATGGGAATTGAGAATTCAGCTCTGTGCCTCGAGTGGGTTCCTGTCCTTGTCGCTTATCACCTTGAGGATGTCATTTAACCTCTCTGAAGTTTAGCGTCCTCCTCTGTAAACCATGCGGATAATTGTACCTAAGTGTTCAGATTTCTGGATGGCTGGATGGAGATAGGCCCTGAAAATGCACTGTGATGTGTGTTCAATCAATGCAAACCTCGTTAACACTATTGTTTTCTCATTGGACTCAGAGGGAGCTCTCTTGGTCAGGTCTCATAGCCCTTCAGTCTGTTTGCTGCAACATTACCATCAGAAAGGAGCCTTAGCTTCACGTGTCTGCATTTGCTAGCGTGAGGGTCCTGTACACAGAGCACCTGGACTTCTCAGAGGAAAAACCACTAAGACCAGATTTGCAGCTTCTGCCGACAGAAACTAGGCAGCCTGCTCTAATTTCTCAAACACAATCCCGTGAATAGCTTTTAATGTGGTCAGGACAGTGCAGGTTTTATTCAGCTTGGGGCGATTTTTCATTATCTCCAAGGGACATGGTCTCCCAAGAGAAGCCACCTGCGTCTTATAATTTGAGAGGGTCTCTCTGCTGAGTTTTGGGGCTTCCACACAGCTGCTAAAGGCGGACACATGTTCCTAGCACTTGGCATCACAAAGCGGGCTGAAAGACCAGGCAAGGACTTTGTTGTCGCTTTGTCAACTCCAAACCCCTTGAGCTGAAATCAGAAACTACAACACAATCAGAATATGCAGTCTTTTTTTTTTTTTTTATTAAAACATTTATTTCAAGATAACTATAGATTCCCTTATAGTTATAAGAAATAATACAGAGAGATGTCATGTGCACTTTACCCAGTCTCCCTCCCCCGGGGCTAATGTCTTACAAAATCATAGTACCGTATCCAGGATACTGAGATTGATACGGTCAAGATCCAGGATGGTTTCATCACCGTACAAATCCTCTGGTTGACCTTTTATAGCCACGCTCAGCCTCTCATACACCCTGCCCTAATCTCTGGCAAACACTGAACTGTTTCCATTTCTATAATGTTACTTCAAGAATACTACACACATGGAATCATACAGTATATGATTTTGAGGGACTGAAATCCTGGTGGCATAGTGATTAAGTGCTACGACAGCTAACCAAAGGGTCAGCAGTTCGAATCCGCCAGGCGCTCCTTGGAAACTCTATGGGGCAGTTCTACTCTGTCCTGTATGGTCGCTATGAGTTGGAATCGACTCGATGGCACCGGGTTTTGGTTTGGGTCTTTTTTAATTAGCATAATTACCTGGATACGCCCCCACGATGTTGTATGCCTCACTCGTTCATTCCTTTTTACTGCTGAGTAGTATTCCATGGTATGGATATACCACAATTTGTTTAACCATTCACTGGTTGAAAATATCTGTGTTGTTTCCAATTCTTGGCTATTACAAACAAAGCTGCTATAGACATTGGTGCACAGGTTTTTTTTTGTGAACCTAAGTTTTCTTTCTTTGCAATAAATGTCCAAGAGTGCAATTGCTGGGTTATCTGGTAGTTGCATGTTTAGTTTTATAAGAAACTGCTGAAAATGGTTTCCACAGTAACTGTACCGTTTGATATTCCTATCAGCAATGAATGAGTGATTCACCTTATAAGCATCCTCTCAAGCATTTGCTTTTCATCACTGTTTTTTTATTTTACTGTTCTGATAGGTATGCAATAATATCACATTTTGGTTTTAATTGGCACTTCCCTAATGGAATGAATTAAGGTCTTGGGGAAGAATATTGAATATACCACGGACTGCTGGAAGAAAGAACAAGTCTGTCTTAGAAGAAGTACAGCCAGAGTGTTCCTTGGAAGTGTGGATGGCGAGACTTTGTCTCACGTAGTTTGGACATGTTGTCAGGGAGGACCAGTCCCTGGAGAAGGACATCATGCTCGGTAAGGTAGATGGTCAGCGAAAGAGGGGAAGACCCTCGATGAGATGGACTGACACAGTGGCTACAACGATGGGCTCAAACATAGCAATGATTGTGAGGATGGCACAAGACCAGGCAGTGTTTCATTCTGTTGGACCTAGAGTTGCTATGAGTTGGAACCAACTTGCCAGCACCTTGCAACAACAACAACAATGGCTAATGATGTTGAAGGTTTTTTTTTTTTTTTTGTGTGATAGTCTTTTGCCAATTTCATTTAAGAGCTGTAAAGGACTGGAGAGGGAGCCTTACAATGAATGAGCCCAAAATCAATATGTCTGGACGAGAATTAAGTCCGTGCTATTGAGGAAAAAAAAAAAAAAAATTTTTTTTATTGAGAAAGAGAGCGCTGCACCCTGAACTCAAAGTTACTAAAACCCAGCCCAGTGATGTTTCCAGAAGACCCTACCTCTATTATATATACATCAGGGATGATTTGCTTGCTCAGAATTGGGTGGTAGGCTACAGCACTGGATGGCTCATGAATATGCATATTGTAATCCAGGAAATGGACCTGAACAGCATCTAGCACAGATCTTGAATCTACTCAGAATGGATCAAAGGAACGTATGGATAAGGGGGCACATTCTCCCTGGAACTAACATGTTTCCTTTCTGTAAAGTCAGCTCATTAGAAGTTTCATCTCACCTTTTCGCCGCAGACAATAGATTAGGAAAATAGCCTTTTTATCATTTCAAATTAATTACTCGTTTTGGTGGCTATCACCTTAATTAAACATCAAAAAGGGACAAACTGGCATCATGTACCTGGGAAGGATACAACATCATCTCTTGTGACATTTCTGCAAAAAATACACAAACAGAATTTAATCAGAAGAAGTAAGACACAGATAAATTAAGAGATTTAAAAAATATATAGAATAATAGACCTCTATGCTTCAGAAAACAAAAAGTCAATGTCATGAAAGGCAAAGGAAGACAGGTAAACTTAGAGTAAAGAAGATGAAAGAGACTTTCTTTAGGGGGAAAAAAAGACTGGAGAGATGACAATGAAATGTTATGTGTAACTGAGATACCTAGGTCTTCAGATACTTCGCGACATTATTGAGGCAGTTAATGAAATTTGCATATGGACTATAAATTAGATTCAGTGTTAAGTTTCCTGATTTTGATCATTGTGCTATGTTTTGATCATTTATGTGCTGTATATTGGCACAAGGTCCTTGTTCCAAGGAAATATTCTTACAATTTTTTCCAAAGTCTGAATTTATAAAAATACAATCCACTCCTCCCCAAAAAGATGAAAAAGGAAAAATGTGTCTGTTCAGTTCATGCCATTGTTGTTGTATTAGCTGCTGTTGACCCAGCTCATGTTGACACGTGCTCAACAGGACAAACTCCACCCCAGCCTGTGCCATCCCCATGATCAACTGTGGGTGGGACTATTGTGATGCACAGGGCTTTCATTGGCTGATTTTTGGAAGTAGATCACCAGGCCTTTCTTCCTAGTCTATCTTAGTTTGGAAGTTCTGCCGAAACCAGTTCAGCATCACAACAACACACAAGCCTCCACTGAGAAATGGCTGGGGGCTATGCATGAGGTACATCGGCCAGGAGTTGAACCAGATCTCCTGTATGGAAGGTGAGGATCCTGCCAATGTCCCCAATTCATGCCATAGGTCTTGTTATATTATGTTAAGAGGGTCAGTAATGAAAGGTGCCTTGTGAATGAGGAAGTTCACCCCCTGATTTACAGATGAGGAAACAGAGGCACAGAGAAATGAAACTTCAGCTCAAGGTTACACTGGGGCAGTGCAGGAGCTGGGGCTGAATGTGTTCTAGAAGTGGACAGCCCAGTGCCCCCTGCCTACTAGAGTTCCTGGCATACTACTCACATATAACCCAACCAACTCACTGCTGTTGAGTTTGACCCATAAGGTTTCCAAGGAACATCCGGTGGATTCGAACTACTGACCTTTGGGTTAGCAGTTGTAGCTCTTAACCGCTATGCCACCAGGGTTTGCATGCTCACACACAAGGCAGGGGCAGTGGAAGCTGAGGGCACAACTTACAGGGTGAGATGAGAGATGAGGTGAACTGAGAAATTGCAAAAACTTCGGGGGTGGGGTGGGGTGGGGTATCAGAATTTACATGTGTTCTCGACTCCTTCTGGCCCAAGGGTTGTCACAACTTATTTGACTTTGCTAAGAGACCAACTCCTTCTATTTGAACACAAAAAGGTCATGTCTCTGATGATCTGCCCCCAAAGCTAACTGGGGCTCCGGACCCACCTATTATCTGGGCCTTCAGCCATGTGGACCCAGATCAGAGAAGGAGAAAGAGGAGTTTTAAAATGTGCTTAAGACAGAAGGGAAGTGGGTAAACAATGCCTGCATCTAATTCAGAAGGGAGGTGTTCCAAAATTAGGAGGCAAGTTGGCCAGTAAAAGTGCATGGTGGCGTAGATACTAAGCAAAAATGTACCTGAAGAGATCTAATACCAAACAAGACAGGACATTCAGAGCTTAATGTCTCATGAGCAGCTAGTTAAACCATTTAAATGGTGAGACTACCTTGGAGATTCCTGCAAGGCATAGTTAGTACGTGCTTGCACACCACGGTTCGGAGGCACCAAGGAAATGGGCCTGGATGGCAATAGTTTCCCAGTGCTTGATGCGGAGCTGGGCCACTGTGCTGAACATGATGCTAACACAATGTAGTCAACATTTTGCTGTTTAAATAGCACTTTCATATGCTTTGTCACTAACATTTCCCAGGCGCCCCCAGAGAGGCTGTATTAGGAAAAGCATGGCTCAAACCCAGTCTCTGGATTTAAATCAGTGATCTTTCCAGCCCAGGATGAAGCCAAGCTCCCAGATATGATCCCACATGCACCCACTGGCTTTGCACAGCAGGCTGAGGTCAGCAAGTTGTGCCCCTGAAGGAAAGGAGAGAATGCATCCCCACCACTGTAAGAACAGGATTTTAGAGACCAAGTAGGTTCACTTGGCCATTGGGAATAGAGACATTTTAAATCTATTGAGAGGAATAAATAATGCAGGAGTCAGTTATTCAACAAATATTTATTGAGCATTTACTATGTGCCAGGCACACTGCTAAGTGCTAGGGTACAAGTTTGGCCAATCCAGTCACTCCTGGTGCTTACAAACTAAAGGTGGGGCTACATATTAAGTATCCACATGGTACATATCCTAAAGGAGAAGCCCACGGTGCTGTGAGGCAGAAATAACAGGGGCCCAGCTCTGACCTGGGGACCCAGGGAGGCTTTCCACAGGAAGTGAGATGTAAGGACTGAGTAGGGGAGTGAGAGGAGAGAAAGATTTTCAGGTACAGAAAACAGAAAAAAGGAGGTGTGCAGTTATGAGACCTGAGGGAAAGGTGACATGTGGCTGAAGCATCGTGAGATTGTTGATTTAGGGGACCTCAAAAACTGCCCACTCCCTGCCAACCACACACACACATACACACCCCACACCATACACATACATACACACCATACGACACACACCACACACACACCCCATATGCACACACATTTCACATGCACACACATCCCAACACATACCACCCCCATGCCACACATATACACCACACACCCCACATACCCCACACAAACCACACACAACATACACTTTTCTTCTTCTTTTTTTTATAATTTCTATTATGCTTTAAGTGAAAGTTTACAAATCAAGTCGGTCTCTCTCAAAAAAACCCATATACACCTTGCTGGACGCTCCCAATTACTCTCCCCCTAATGAGACAGCCCACTCTCTCCCTCCACTCTCTCTTTTCATGTCCTTTTCACCAGCTTCTAACCCCCTCCACCCTCTTATCTCCCCTCCAGGCAGGAGATGCCAACATAGTCTCAAGTGTCCCCCTGATCCAAGAATTTCACTCCTCACCAGCATCCCTCTCCAAACCACTGTCCAGTCCAATCCATGTCTGAAGAGTTGGCTTCAGGAATGGTTCCTGTCCTGGGGCAACAGAAGGTCTGGGGGCCATGACCACCAGCGTCCTTCTAGTCTCAGTCAGACCATTAAGTCTAGTCTTATGAGAATTTGGGGTCTGCATCCCACTGCTCTCCTGCTCCCTCAGGGGTTCTCTGTTGTGTTCCCTGTCAGGGCAGTCATCAGTTGTAGCCAGGCACCATCTAGTTCTTCTAGTCTCAGGATGATGTAGTCTCTGGTTCAGGTGGCCCTTTCTGTCCCTTGGGCTCGTAATTACGTTGTGTCCTTGGTGTTCTTCATTCTTCTCTGATCCAGGTGGGTTGAGACCTATTGATGCATCTTAGATGGCTGCTTGCTAGCGTTTAAGACCCCAGACACCACTCTTCAAAGTGGGATGCAGAATATTTTCTTAATGGATTTTATTATGCCAATTGACTTAGATGTCCCCTGAAACCATGCTCCCCAGAGCCCTGCCCCTGCTACTCTGGCCTTTGAAGCATTCAGTTTATTCAGGAAACTTCTTTGCTTTTGGTTTAGTCCAATTGTGCTGACCTCCCCTGTATTGTGTGCTGTCTTTCCCTTCACCTAAAGTAGTTATCTACTATCTAATTAGTGAATGCCCTTTTCCCATCCTCCCTCCCTCCCTGCCTTGTAACCACAAAAGAATGTTTTCTTCTCAGTTTAAACTATTTCTCAAGTTCTTATAATAGTGGTCTTATACAATATTTGTCCTTTTGCAACTAATTTCACTCAGCATAATGCCTTCCAGGTTCCTCCATGTTATGAAATGTTTCACAGACTCCTCACTGTTCTTTATCGATGCGCAGTATTCCACTGTGTGAATATAGCATAATTTATTTATCCATTCATCCATTGATGGGCACCTTGGTTGCTTCCATCTTTTTGCTATTGTCAACAGTGCTGCAGTAAACATGGGTGTGCATGTATCTGTTTGTGTAAAGGCTCTTATTTCTCTAGGATATATTCCAAGGAGTGGGATTGCTGGATTGTATGGTAGTTCTATTT
This sequence comes from Elephas maximus indicus, assembly GCF_024166365.1. Lineage (NCBI taxonomy): Eukaryota > Metazoa > Chordata > Mammalia > Proboscidea > Elephantidae > Elephas > Elephas maximus. The sequence goes on from NC_064843.1 coordinate 45,472,230, forward strand.
CTAGCTTTTTAAGGAAGCGCCAAATCGACTTCCAAAGTGGTGGTACCATTTTACATTCCCACCAGCAGTGTAGAACTGTTCCAGTCTCTCTACAGCCTCTCCAACATTTATTATTTTGTGTTTTTTGGATTAATGCCAGCCTTGTTAGAGTGAGATGAAATCTCATTGTAGTTTTGATCTGCATTTCTCTAATGGCTAATGATCGTGAACATTTCCTCATGTATCTGTTAGCCCCCGAATGTCTTCTTTAGTGAAGTGTCTATTCATATCTTTTGCCCATTTTTTAATTGGGTTATTTGTCTTTTTGCAGCTGAGTTTTTGCAGTATCATGTAGGTTTTAGAGATCGGGTGCTGATCAGAAATGTCATAACTAAAAACTTTTTCCCAGTCTGTAGGTAGTCTTTTTACTCTTTTGGCGAAGTCTTTGGATGAGCATAGGTGTTTGATTTTTAGGAGCTCCCAGTTATCTAGTTTTTCTTCTACATTCTTTATAATGTTTTGTATACTGTTTATGCCATGTATCAGGGCTCCTAACATTGTCCCTATTTTTTCTTCCATGATCTTTATCGTTTTAGATTTTATATTTAGGTCTTTGATCCATTTTGAGTTAGTTTTTGTGCATGGAGTGAGGTATGGGTCTTGTTTCATTTTTTTTGCAGATGGATATCCAGTTATGCCAGCACCATTTGTTAAAAAGACTGTCTTTTCCCCATTCAACTGTTTTGGGGCCTTTGTCAAATATCAACTGCTCATATGTGGATGGATTTATGTCTGGATTCTGAATTGTGTTCCATAGTTCCGTGTACCTGTTGTTGTACCAGTACCAGGCTGTTTTGACTACTGTGGCGGTATTAAAAAAAAACTTTTTTTAATACTGTGGCTGTATAATAGGTTAAAAAATCAGGTAAAGTAAGGCCTCCCACTTTGTTCTTCTTTTTTAGTAATGCCTTATTTATCCGGGGCCTCTTTGCCTTCTATATGAATTTGATTTGTTTCTCCATGTCATTAAAGAATGTCGTTGGGGTTTGGATCAGAATTGCACTAAATGTATAGATCACTTTTGGTAGAATAGACATTTTTATAATGTTAAGTCTTCCTCTCCAGGAGCAAGGTATGTTTTTCCACTTACGTAAGTCTCTTTTGGTTTCTTGCAGAAGTGTACTGTAGTTTTCTTTGTATAAGCCTTTTACATCTCTGGTAAGATATATTCCTAAGTATTTTATCTTCTTGGGGGCTACTGTAAATGGCATCGATTTGGTGATTTCCTCTTCGATGTTCTTTTTGTTGGTGTAGAGGAATCCAACTGATTTTTATATGTTTATCTTGTATCCCTATACTCTGATGAACTCTTCTGTTAGTTTCGGTAGTTTTCTGGAGGATTCCTTAGGGTTTTCTGTGTATAAGATCATGTCATCTGCAAATAGAGATACTTTACAACTTACACTTTTTATTTTCCACAGTTATCTCCAAAATATGTGTTGAAATCATTGATCCTGTTGAGATCGGTTGGTGCTCAGACCATCTGAATCAGAATTGCAGGAGGTGGGACCAGTTATCAGTATTTTTCAAAGCTCCCCAGGTGACTCCAAAGTACGGTCAAATGTGAAAACCACTTAGAACCACTTTATATCTCTACTTGACCATTCCTGGTGGTTGCGACCAGGAGAAAGGAACTGCCCAAGCCAAACCCCACTGCCGTCGAGTTGATTCCAACTCATAGTGACCCTATAGGACAGAGTAGAACTGCTCCATAGGGTTTCCAAGGAGTACCTGGTGAATTCAAACTGCTGACCTTTTGGTTAGCAGCTGTAGCTCTTAACCACTACGCCACCAGGGCTTCAGAGAGGAACTGAGAGGGTGTGAAATAGTGAGGAGATAAGGCCTCCAGCCTCTGAAGTTTTGTTAAATAGCTTATGGAAGAAACCACAAACCCAAGTGAAGTGAGGAATTCTCAGAGGACCAAGGGAAATGACCTTGTTTGGGGTCTTTGAAATATTTCATTTTGAGCACCTGTATTTGACTATTAAAATAGTCATGACCTCAGAGTTCAAGAGGCAAATGCCGACTTTCTCTATAAGTGTTGAAAAGGAGAAGGGGAGGATGGTGCGGCCAGGGCAAAGTACCCTCTACCACCATTTTCATACAGAAAGTAGCTCGGCCAAGCTGTTATTCAGCAAAATTCATTCCTTGATAACAATTGTGTTTGTTACTTCACGGCCTGAAGCAAAACTAGCAGATATAATACCTGTTTGAAAAAAAAAATTAACTAATATGATGACTGATTTATAGCTTCATCATAACATTAATTATAACAGGAGGCTGAGGCAATGGATTTTGGAAGCCCGGCTTTCATCTAAAAAAAAAAAAAAAACGCAGTGCCATCGAGTCGAGGCGCAAAACTCTTCCTTCTTTTCCAGCTATTGTTAAATTTGCAAAAATAAGGGCTGCGAAATATGTAAACATCCCACCCTAATACCCTACAAATGAGAACTGTGGACTATTTAGATGCTAGAGGCAGGCGAGAGTCAGATGTTGGCCTAAGGCCTTAAGTTCATGTCCTTGACAGGCTCTGAGCTTGTCAAAACTGCTCTTCATTCACCTTGCTAATAGTATGGTGTGCTTCAGTTACTGAACTGGCCACATAATTAGAAGCATACTGCTCTGGCTGGGAAGGAATCGGCCAGTACACTCTGAATTAAAGAAAGCGTACGAGTTGTACCAGGTTATATAATTTAATGAAGAAACTGCAGAAAGAGCCCTTTAAAAAGTGCGATGGTCCCTTCATTTTTGGTAGAATATGAAGTACTCAAGCATACATTTGTCTTTTAACCCTCAGCCAAGACTCATGACTGTTGTATAAAGGAATTAAAAGGCCACCAAAAGCCCTGATCAGTTGACAGGGCAGAGTTGAATGTGTCCTGTGTAGGGGTCTATTTGTATTGGGCTTGTCATCTTGAGCAACCAGCATTGATGTCCATCTTGAAAGGCTAACATTTCTGCTTTCATCATTGTTGTAAGCCACAATTTTCCCCCCTTACCTCTTTGCTATTTGTTCTTTAAACAACAACAACAGCAAAAATCCTGGTGGTAGATACAGCTGACCTCACTGAGTCCAAAACGGCATCTCCCTCTTCTTATTCTTCCTCTTCGGTCTCTCCTTTATTTTTCTCTTTCATCTGGTTTCTCCACCCAAAAAGCCAAGGGAAGTGAGGTAACAATAACTTTGTTGCATTTTACCTGGCCCACCCAGAGAAAAGCTATTTCTAGGCAAATGCGGAAAACCCAAGCCTTGTGGAACGAAACAGGCCCTTTAATCTAACATCCTCTGTGTGCTGAGAAGCCTAATGTTTAATTTGAAAAACAAACTAAAAATAGCATGAAAGGGAACATGACATTTGCATAGCTATATATGTGTTTAAGATAGTCCTGGTCGTTTTGGAAAACACTGTGTTTGAGAGCGGGCCGTTTACTTGAAGTCACCAGAGTTCTGGGGATTTTTCTGAGATAAGGCGTGTAATTTCCAGATGAATGATGGGTGCTTACCACACAGACCTCTTGGTATTAAGGGAACGGATGTCAAAACGCTGTCATTCTGGAAAACCAAATGCTGACCTTCGGAGCTGTTTTACTGACCAAAGTTAAATTAACAATGAAGTGGGAGGTGTGGTTTATTTCCAATAGCTATTGGATTGTCAGACTTTTCAGAATCTCGTTAACATCTTCTATTATTCTCCTTTCCTTCTTTTATCTTTCTGCCTTCTCTTTCCCTCTCTCCCTCTCTTTTTTCTTTTTGGTCATTTTCCTGGCCTTTTTTACTGTTTTTTTTTTTAAACCTTTTTCTGTGTCTTCTTTCTTTTCATAGTTTAAATTGTACTGACATCTTACTTTTTGTAGCCAAGGCCTTGGCTTGGTTTATTCTAGCTTGTCTGCCTAGAGATTAGCTTTTGCACCAGGAAGTCCTCTGGAGGCACATCCCACTGCCAAAGCTCTACATTTAATAGGTAGAGAAGACTAACCAAAATTGAAAGTACTGCAGGTTTATTTAAGGCTCCACTCTATTCAAGGTACGGAGTCCCTGGGTGGTGCAAATGCTTAACATCCTTGACCACTAACTGATAATTTGGTGGTTCTAGTCCACTCAGAGGCACCTTGAAAGAAAGGCCTGTAGATCTACTTCCGAAAAATCTGCCATTGAAAATTCTGTTGAGTACAGTTCTACCCTGACACACGTGGGGTCATCTTGAGTCAGAATCTACTCCACAGAAACTGGTTTTATATTCAAGGCGCCTTTTAAAAGAATCTCACTGCCAGGCACAGGAAATCCAGGCTGGAAGCACAAGCTCCCACTTGGGAGAGACATAGGTCTGGGATAAAGGCAGAGGGAGCAGACCTCATGGGCCAAAGATTTAAAACCAGTATATATGTCTCTAGGAAAGGGATTCTTACCTTGGAGACTACCAGAGGATCCATGGGTAGGATTTAGGGGTCCATGAGCTGATTTAGGAAATAATATTGGAGTCATTATTCCCTGTCCTTGAGCACAGAGAATGTGACCCAGCTGGAGCTGGGCTCACAATGACTCACAAAGACACATCAACTGGGCCCTGAGATATAAGGACAATAGATAGGATGATCTTAGAAAATGCCTTTTAGAGAAACTTTCACATAATCCAGAACACAAAAGACTTTCCACTCTTATCTTTTTCTATTAACATATAAAAAAAAAATAGTGAATAGAAACTTATTGGACCAGTGAAGGCCCTCCTGACTGTCATTACTGAAGCCTGTACCAATTTTAGGTCATTAAGAAAGACAATTCAAAATGTAGGATCACAGTTTCTAGCCAATCTGTGAAAAGGTAAAGCTTTCATTGGTTTTGCCCGTTTGTAATGTTAATATATACTGATGACGCTGTAACCTTCCTTGGACTCGGGCAGACATGGCTATGGCAACATGCTTGTCTGTTTTCCCACTTTTGTCTATTCTGTAATATTCTTTGGACAGACATGGCTGTGGCAACATGCTTGTCTGTTTTCCCATTTTTGTTTATTCTGTTATATTCTCTGGACTTGGACAGACATGTCTGTGGTAGCATGCTTGCCCGTTTTCCCATTCCTATTTATTCTGTAATATTCTTTGGACTCGGACAGACCTGTCTGTGGCAATGTGCTTGTCTGTTTTCCTATCCTTGTTTATTCTGTAATATTCTCTAGACTTGGACAGACATATCTGTGGCAGTATGCTTGTCCGTTTCCCCATTCTTGTTTATTCTGTAATGTTCTCTGGACTTGGACAGACATGTCTGTGGCAGCATGCTTGTCCATTTTCTCATTCCTGTTTATTCTGTAATGTTCCTTGGACTCGGGCAGACATGACTGTAAAACGTGCTTGTCCGTTTTCCCACTCTTATGTGATCTGTAATATTTCCTTGGACTTGGGTGGACGTTAGCTCTGGCAGCATGCTTGTCTCCTTCCCACTTTTTTGTCCTTTTGAATACATGCCGAATAAAACTTTCTTTTTGCTTTACTAAATTTTGTGATTTTTTTCCCCTGCAACAGTTAATGGCGTAGTCGGCAGGATTCCTGAAGCCACAGATCCAGTCAAACTCGAAGAGACCTGGACTGTGGGACAGAAGCTAGCAAAAGAGGTCCTATCTTCTGGATCCCATGTTCCCACTCCATATCCCTGACACCGACAGGGTGAGTGCTCTGGAAAATAAGCCTTTGCTTATTTTTTTTTTTTTTTTTGTTCTCTTTCTTATGTTTTCTTAAGCTTCGTTTGGCATATTTGTTTGGAAAACTGGTTGGTTGATTACAGAGAATCTTTCTCAGATTTTTGCTTGATTGTTTGGCTAAGAGTGATATTTGGTAACTCTTTAGGTAAACTCTATTTTAGGTCTGGATTCGGGCGTTTGAAACATTAAAGAGATAATTCTGTTTTCCAAAGAGCTCTAGATCACTGTAAGTCACAAAGTTCGGGCCTTTTTGTGACTCAGAGAAAATCTGGAAAACAGTGCTCTGTTTTGCCAGATTTGCAGGGGGAGGTGACAGCTCCTGATCTGTTTTGCCAAATTCTCGGAGGCGGGGAGCGGGGGGTGGCAGCTCCTGACCTGTGTTATGAAATTTGAAGGGAGAAGTGGTAGTTCTGTACCATTTTTATGAGATCATTTCTCAATGAAAAATCACAGTGTTAAAATTAAAATCATCAGTAGCTTTAAAGTCTCTTCCCAACTGAAAGAACTAGTATATTTAAGGTCTAAAATAAGAGAATAGGTCTCTAGCCAACAGAACAAATTAAATTCAAACTTACGCTTGATGCTCAGGTTTTATCAAAAGGTCTAATATTCCTCTACCTGAGGCTCTGACAAGTTAATAAGTTTTATCTAGAACCTGTTTTTTTCATTGAACTGAGTTGACCTTACCAAAAAGTGCTACAGACATTTTTAAAAACTAGGATCTTTTAAGATCCCCATATCCTTGTTTCGTGTGTGGTATTATTCAGTGAGTTTATGTGATTTTCCTTACTCCTTTTATTCTAAGAGCTTGCTTCTAGTCTAGAGTGTTGTGTCTAAGTTTCTGTCTTGTATCAGATTAGAGGCTATGGCTAAGAATTGCTGGTATTTTTTTAAGGCTGCCCTAGGGAAAAAAAAATTTTTTTTTTTTTTTTAGAGCCTCAGTTCTTTCCTCATTCAGAAAACCTGTGTCTTGTGTCCATCTTATGATTTAGGCTTTTAGTAGCTACTTAGAGACACTTTGATATGAGTTGGTCTGTTTGAAAAGTACGCCAAGATCTTTATGTTCTGTATGTCAGCCTTAGAAGCAAAACCTTTCTAAGTAACTTAAGCTAGATATTACATGAAATGTGCTTTATTTAAAGAAAAAAGATAGTTTTACCTTAAAGTAAAAGTAATGGTTCCAGACAGCAAAAGACAAAAAAATTAGTTATCTTTTGTCTTTCAAAATGTCTAGATACACTTAAATATATGTAAATGATTGAGATAACTCCCTCCAGCCCCCAGTCTCCCTAGCTAAGAATTGATAGATTAATTTAGAAAATTGCTAAAACCAAAAAACCCACTGCCGTTGAGTCGATTCCGACTCATAGTGACCCCATAGGACAGAGTAGAACTGCCCCATAGAGTTTCCAAGGAGCACCTGGCGGATTCAAACTGCTGACTTTTTGGTTAGCAGCTGTGGCTCTTAACCACTAAGCCACCAGGGTTTCTGAAAATTGCTAAAGAGCTTTGGTATTTACTGGCTGGGTAGCCTTTCAAAGTGCCTCTGTCAATTTAAACACATGTAAAAGAATCGGATTGGGTTTATCTTGTCTTTTACCTTGAGTTAAGAGGTAGGTAGGGTGGGACAAAATCAGGCCTCCTCAGCCCTCAGCCCTCAGCCACCAAGGTCAAATAAAAATCATAATGACACACCTAAAATGGCCTAGAAAATGTTTCCAATCCCAGCCAGAGACTTAAAGGTTATATCCATACCAATGAATTGGCCAATTAAACAGAGACTTTGTGATTTCCAAAGCCCATTGATGAAATCTTTAAGGGCTAAAATTAGATTGAGAAAATATGAAAAATAGTAAAAGTCAAATGAAAACTTGGAATATTTAAAGAAACTTTATTTCAATTAGTTATATTTTATGGTATACAGGCTTAAAATAATTTCTAAGACCTTTTAGGCAACTTAGTGATGTTAAATTGAGTTAATAGATACTTGTCATAATTTAAGCTTATATACTTTGCTTTTTATACCACAAGAGAAAGGGTATATATGTGTGTATGTTTGGGTCGGCTAATGAGCAAGTTCATTTTTGCTATTTAAAGGGATGTACCATAAGAGATTTACAATGAAGATAACTTCTAAGAAGTTTATTAAAAAAAAAAATTTATTTGATATGGTCAAAGTTTTATCTGACTGAAGTTTAATGGTTTAATTTATGAGATTTTTAAGCGTTTTAATGTTAAATAGCATATAAAACAAAGAATTAGGTTTCTTGCTGTTAAAAAATAACAATTTTCATTGATTTCTGAGTTAAAGAGTTAATTTATTAGTGTAATCTGCCTCTGAAACAAAGGTTCGGTCTTTCATTCGAAGAGAGAGATTCCTGAGTCAGAAACCAAGCCACATGGCTTTAGGAAAAAAAAAAAAGCTAAGGTTTTTATTTTGAGATCTTTGATTAAATAATTTATGTATTGTTTCACAGTAACTTATGATAAACTCCTGACAAGCTTGAAACTTCATGGAAACCCACAAAATTTTTATGAGGGAAAACTGCTAAAAAGGTTTATTTAACATGTTATAAATTACGTACAACATGTTGTTAAAATCAAGAGAGGTACTGATTCTTTTTGGGTTAAATTTATAAGTTAATATTTCCCCTTGTGTTTTTGCCTAATATTAGACAACAAATGCATAATATTATGTCATGATTTTATTATTATTTCTTAATTGCTAACTTGGTTCAAACTTTTTTTTTTTTGAATCTAACATCATCAAAGCCAATAGTTTGACTAGAGAATTCAAATCATATACCTATGAAGTTATTTTTTATTACTATTCAGGTATTTAGATTCTTGATAATCTTGGTATATTCTTAGTATATACTGACTATATGGTATTACGTCTCAAAATTATTATGTGTCACATCTGAAGTTCTTTAAAATACGGTTAATGGTTATATTTAAAGATATTTTTATCTAAAGTTTTTTTTAACTGATTTTGTTTGGCCTTTATGTTATGCTTGTAATTAATTTCTATCAGGTCCTTTACTCTAAAGAGATATGTTTATAAATTAATTGTGGCCATATTAAGTTTTGTCATCTACAGATAAATTTTTACTTTGTAGATTTTCTGAAAACATTTGACCAGAATATCTGAACAAAAAAGATGGACTGTATTGAACTTACAAAAAAGACTGACTAGACTCAATCAAGATTTCCAGAACTCTTACACAGAAACTGATGGTTTCGCAGACTATGGTCGATCCAGAATCACATGGAACAAAAATTAACTACACAAGACTGAGTAAATGAAAGAATATTATGGGTTTTATGTGAAAATATTGCTGATGTTTTAAGGTCTTTCCTTCTAGAAATAAGCAATGTTTTAAGGTCCTACTTTCTAGATATAAGAAACCATTTTCTTCTTTTCTCCTAAGTTATTTAACTAATGGGTTTAGTTATTTTAACTCTTGAATGAGAAGTTCCTTTTGGTAAACTTAACAAAGTTGTAAATATCATAACCAGAGAAGTGTCTGAAATTTGAGCTATGGTTTTACAAATTACAATAGCATTACATTTCCTATTCTCTCAAAGAATAGTTTTTGCCGTAATAGATGATGTTGCGGTATTTATATAGGTATACAATCATAGGCTTTGCAGAATGTGGCTGCTACAGAGGCACATGAAGAAGTTACTGATACTGCTCATGCATAAACAAACACCTCATGAGATTTGTTTTCTTGGTTCAGAGACCTTAGGGTCATGGTTTCATTGACTATTTCAGACAATTGACCTAGTGTTAGTGTTTCTATCCTACCTCCTGATTTACTGTATGGTGCCTGGGATCTTAAAAACCAGATAGTGCCCAATTACCATTTACTGAGCATTTTTGATCAAAAATTCTATAACAAGGTCATGATCCAAAGGAGGCAACCATGAGAGAATGTATATAATTCTCCTGGAATCCAGATTTCTGGCTTTCATGGAGATTGGGGCAACCTACATAGGCCATCACCTTTGGGTGTCCTTTTGAACCTCAAGCCTTGAGAAAAAAATTGATTCCTGAAGCCACTTTGAGTCAAACAATTGTCCAAATAAACTAGCAAGGCCATTTCGCTTTGGGCGTTGTGCTTTTTTTTTTTTTGAAGAATTCAGTCTGTTTTGAGAAACTAACTCCAAAGGTCAGTAGAGTTATGTTTAGGGTAAATCAGTAATCAGTTTAATCAGTTTTCAAGACAATATTGTATGAAATACCTGTCTAATGGTTGTAATCAAACTCTTACCCTCTTGCTATACAGAAAATTATGAGTCTTAAAGAAATCAGGTTCTCAGAGGGGATCGACCTCATGGCTCAGTCTCCATTTCGTCTTAGATTCCACTTCTGCTTCTGAGTAAGTGACCCATGACTGTTAATAGGTAAACCAAGGAGAGACAGCTTGCCTTCAGGGAAAACACTTAGTATGTTTTAGACAGAACTGGAGACCTCCAACAAGAGAAGTCCATCCTGTATTATCTTGCTAATCATGTATTCTTTAATAGAAACTTGTTTGACATATTTAAATTTTTCTATACCTTCTGTTTTCTCTAGACAAACTTTGTGTACTTTATAGATAATATGTTTCTGTGTGGTAGATCCAACTAAACAAATTTAGATGATCCCTTTCTAACTAATAGTGAATTTACATAGACAGTCTCTTGTTTAGATTCCTAGCAAATGCATGGACAATGCACTTTGAGAACTTTAAGATTATCTTTAGATATTCATAGTATATACCAGAAGGGTAATATTAGTTTGCTGTCCTTTGTAAAATGGGAGTCAGAAGAAAGCCCATTGGTCCAACACTCAGGGTATGGTTGGTATATTTGAATCAGAGAAATCTTTAAAAAATTTATCAATTTCCATGGGAAAAATAACAGACACAGTTGCTAGTGGGATGGAAACACAACAGTGATCTCTGACCTCATTAAGCCAAGGTGACATGAGATAACAAAATAGCCTTAGATTTTTATTTATTGGTCCAAGAAAGTGTAATATGTGCTGTCCCAAGTACCTCTTGTTATATTTGGACAAATAACACAGGAGAAGAAAAAGATATACAAACAGAATTAGATAACAAGCTACTTGGTTACATACTGTAACACCCTTACAAACACCAGATTTATTTACACTACTACAAGTAATTTTCTTAGTCTACAGCCTGATAGTATTAGGTGTAATAAAACTTATCTTCTCTTGTCTTACACACCTAAAAGGCAAAAGAAGGCCTCGGGCTAAAATGTTAATGTACATTGAGTCTGCTCACTTTGACAATACAATTGATGAGAACATCACTCTTAAGATCCTGGTGAAGAACCAGATGGTATCCAGTGGAAAACCAGCACAGTGAGTTTAAAGAACTTGCCATGGTCGCCATCTAAGAGCTCGACTAATTTCAGGTATTGATCATCGATGTGGTATCTCCAATCTCCGATCAAAAGGAGGGACTGATTTAGGAAATAATATTGGAGTCATTATTCCCTGCCCTTGAGCACAGAGAGTGTGACCCAGCTGGAGATGGGCTCACAACGACTCACAAAGACACATCAACTGGGCCCTGAGATATAAAGACAACAGATAGAATAATCTTAGAAAATGTCTTTTAGAGAAACTTTCACATAATCCAGAGCACAAAAGACTTTCCACTCTTTTATCTTTTTCTATTAACATATAGTGAATAGAAATTTGTTGGACCAATGCAGACCCTCCTGACTGTCGTTACTGAAACCTGTACCAATTTTGGGTCATTAAGAAAGACAGTTCAAAATATAGGATCACAGTTTCTAGCCAATCTGTGAAAAGGTAAAGCCTTCAATGGCTTGCCCATTTGTAATGTCAATATATAATGATGACTCAGTAACCTTCCTTGGACTTGGACAGACATGGCTGTGGCAACATGCTTGTCCGTTTTTCCATTCTTGTTTATTCTGTTATATTCTCTGGACTTGGACAGACATGGCTGTGGCAACATGCTTGTCCATTTTCCCATTCCTGTTTATTCTGTAATATTCTTTGGATTCGGACAGACCTGTCTGTGACAACATGCTTGTCCGTTTTCTTATTCTTGTTTATTCTGTAATATTCTCTAGGCTGGGACAGATCTGTCTGTGACAACATGCTTGTCCGTTTCCCATTCTTATTTATTCTGTAATGTTCCTTGGACTTGGGCAGACATGACTGTAAAACGTGCTTGTCCATTTTCCCACTCTTATGTGCTCTGTAATATTTCCTTGGACTTGGGTGGACATTAGCTCTGGCAACATGCTTGTCCGCTTCCCACTTTTTTGTCTTTTTGAATACATGCCGAATAAAAGTTTCTTTTTGCTTTATTAAACTTTGTGATGTTTTTCCCCTACAACAGAACTTAATCGGGAAAAATTCTGTTTCCTAAGCTTTAGTTGAAATGTAGCTCTCCCGTCAATGATGAATACGGACAAAAACACATAAAAACAGCACTTGCCACGTATCATATTACAGTTGTTGCAGATATCTCAAAATATCTTTTATGCTCATTGCTGCTTTGAAATTATGGTAAACATTAAAACTGTTGCTGGGTGAAAACCCCAGGTTTTGCTCGATGTGACTTGTTACAGCCAATAAACAAGGGGCCGAGGTGGGAGATCAGAAAGACGCCTTTATTTCCTTGTACAAGAAAAGGAGCAATCTGGGTTGTTGCTGCCAAGACCGCTTTCGAGCAGCTTGGGGAGGTGGGCTTTCACAGAGAGCAGACAAGGAAATGCAAATTCATCATGAATATTCAGGATTGGCCTTCATGCAGCTGCTCAGAGCTTGGGGATGACTATGCATTTTCTTTAGCCAAGGGTTTGATCCCCCAGGATGGAGGAAGGGATGAATTTTTCTTCATTAGGATGTCAAGTCTCCACCCAGAGGTGGGTGGAGGCCATCTATGGCCTGTTCTGGTTATCTTGCCAAGGACAATTTCAGAAGAAAGGGCAGCTTACTTTGCTGGGTGTAGGAGGGTAAGTCAGTGCAGGTGTCTCAGAAGGGTTGGGCTCTGAGGCTGCCTGCCTCAAAACCCCTGCCAGACCTTCTATTTAAAGCACTTCTGAAGGAATGCACATATCACTATAATGCAATCAGAATATTATCACAACTAATTTGATGTAATTGGTTTCCTTAATAATTCTATACATTTTATTTAATTCATTTAAAATCAGTATTTCAAGAATCAATCTATGGGCTTCGTGAGATTGTCACAGGAGCTGAACGCACAAGAATGGTTGAGAATCTTGCCTTTGAGAAAATTCTTCCAACTAGATACACTGTGGTCCCTGATTTGGGGGAAAGAGAAAGATGTGAAAGAAGAGGAGAGAAACGGCTGTGGGGTTTGCCTTGGGGCTAGCAGAACTCCTGCTTAGTTCTGTTGGTCCTGTGCCCAGAGCTAAACATCTGAGTAGCCCTCACAAAACGTAGGGGGAAAAAAGCCACACTAATCAGGGACATCTGGGGGGAAAAAAAAACCCAAACACCAAATGTCCCATAGCAAAATAAAAAACAAAAACAAGAACAGAAAAATATTTCTTGTCATTTCTTCCCTCTTTTTAAACATATTTTTCCTGGCACCAATCCCCAAACTCCTTTTTTTTTTTTTTTTTTTTTTTAGCAGTTTTAGTAGTTTTTGATACATTCTAGAAAATTCCCAGAAGGAGTTCATTCCTTTAGGCTTTACTAAGACTTGTAGGCAAAGCTGCTGTGCATTTGTTTAAACTCTTTTTTGAACCCACACACAAATCGTACTGCCTAACTCTTTACCAGTATTTGCAGTAGTAATAAAAGGCCAGCTTGTAGCAGGATATATTATCTGCGGAGAAAATTGGCTTATTTGCAAGACCAAAGTTGGCAGGGACTGAGATGGTAAATTGATAACCATTGTATATGTTAAAATTTCAGCTGTGAACCTCATTGACAAGCCCACCAAACAAAACCCACTGCCGTCTATTCCATTCCGACTCATAGCTACCCTGCAGGACAGAGTAGAACTGTTTCCAAGGAGCGCCTGGCAGATTTGAACTGCCGACCTCTTGGTTAGCAGCTGTAGGACTTAACCACTATGCAGCCAGGGTTTCCTCATTGGCAAGGGAGCCAATAATTAAAGTATGGCTAATGAGAAGTAATATTCCCCCTCCTCCCTGAGTGTCTGCTAAAATATTCTCATTAGAATAGTATTGAGGAAAGAAATCCTTGTCAGAATTGACTTGTCAGAAAAAAGCTGTTTATTGCTTCTCTGATGCCTTCTGATTCTGGAAGTTGTTGGGAAGAAGAAAGGAAAGAAAGAAGAAAGTAGGCAGCAAACATGGGCTGGTAGGAACTGGTGGATGGGCAAAGACTTTGCAGTCAAACGGAGTTAGATTCAAATCCCAGCTCTGCGCTTGCCTGGCTTTGTGATCTTGGGTATGTTACTTAACTTCTCTGAGTCCCAAGTTCTCTATCTGTAAAATACGCACAATAATAGTACCAAATTGTAGGTTTATTATGCCATTCGATAATGTGTGATGTGTGTATGACCTGTCCACTGCACATGCAGTCAGGCTGTGCCTCAGAGTTCCAGGCAGCTGTTAGACTGCTGGGAATGAGGCACGTATACCTACCGGCATCAACCATACCATGGGTACTATATGCTCATCTGTGACTGAGTTGGGCACATGAGACGCACAGCCATTGTTATCATTTATAGAAAGCAAACAGTAAACAGTAACAAGAGATTTTCAAAGGAGAACTGCTTACCCTTCCCCAAATTACCCATGTTTATTCTTAGCTACAGTTTGTTACACAGCAGTAGCTAACTGATGTAGTCCCTGTTATGGGAAATATACGTAAAATTATTCAAATAATGTTTTAAAAATTGCACCAGCTTTTTCGGGCCCTGATAGCCTGGTGGTTAAGAGCTCGGCTGCTAACCAAAAGGTTGGAGGTTTGAATTCACCAGCCGCTCCTTGGAAACCCTATAGGGCAGCTTTACTCTGAAAAAAAAAAATTTTTTTTTTTATAGGGTCACTATGAGTTGGAATTGACTCCATGGGAATGGGCTTGGTTTGGTATTCTTATGTCACTGGGCTGGTGCACTGTGGTTCAGGTCAGATGCTGTGTTCATGTCACCACCATCTCCAGCTACCACCATGCTGCCTGGGGGCCCTGCATAGCTCCAAGGCTTTTTGCTCTGCTGCTGGGCCTCACTGGGCCTTGCCTCACTGGCAGGAAGACTCCTGCACAAGTTATCCTGAGCCTTTGGCACTGGGCCCTTCTAGGCCTCTGCCGCTGGCTCCCTGTCTTCAGTGTTACAGCTCTCTCTTCTGGGTCTGGGAAGTTCTCAATACAGGGACCCCAGGTCCAAAATGCATGCTCTGCTCCAGATTCTTCTTGATAGTAGTGAGGTCCTCCTGAACTTCTGTGGGATTGGCCCTCATATAAGCCTAGGATGATGGCAATACAGATGAATCCCTTAGTGGGATGGCAAGGCACTTAACCCTATCAGGTGGATTTTCAAGCCACTATTTACATAATAAATTGACCAATCCCTTGCAAGGTTATAGCCCAGCCAATCATTTTGTGGGAGTTACAAGACCACGGCTAGAAAGGCCATAGAAAAGCAATTCATTGTACCACAATGTATAAGATATTGGCCACAGTTCATGGCACCAAATAGTAACGACTTAATAGAGGAGAGTGCTGAGACTGGGTGAGCATGTGAGCAGGAAGTTGTGAGCATATGAGCTTCTGCCATCTTGAGTTGGGTCTCTGTCATCAACCAGCTCATCGTGTTCCATTAGGAGGTGGGGTGTCCTCTGCATTGGGTTATCAGATAGCTTGGCTTCCTTCCTTTACTCTCAGTAACTTCTATTACTTCATTGAATAACTGGCTTGTCTCAGTTTTTCTAACTACAAAAATCAGAGTCTTAATAACACTTGCTATTTATGTTATCTCACAAGCAGAATTAATTTTGTATATGAAGTCACGGTCTTTCTCAAAGTTAAGATAGTAATTTCACTGCTCCCTGTAATGAGGGGTAGGTCTATAAATGGTATTGAGGTAAATGTATATATGTATATATGTGTATATATGTATAGTTGCATATCTGTACCTGGGTTTTTGTTTTTTTTTCCCCTCCTATGCAGTGCTATCCACTTAATGTCTTAAATAGGATAATCATTGAACTGATCAACGAGGTAATTCATGTGAAAGTCTTTGTAAACAGTGAAGCACTACTCGAAGTCAAGGCTTTTTTAGTATTCTTCTTATTGTTTGAATAAAAATAACCCAGCCATTGGCCAAATATTTGACTTTCATCGGATGTTCAAAATGGCAGCAGTGCGTATGTGTCTTAGTTTTCTAGTGCTGCTGTATGGGAAATATTACAAGTGAGTGGCTTTACAGAACACACATTTATTTTCTCACAGTTTAGGAGCTAGAACTTTGAATTTAGGGCACTGGTTCTAGGGTAAGGTTCTCTCTCTGTCAGCTCTGGGGGAAGATCCTTGTCTCTTTCAGTTTCTGTACCCCCAGTGTTCCTCTGTTCCTTGGTGATTCTAATGTGGCATCTATCTTTCTCCTATTTATGCTTCCTTGTTTCTGTGTCTAGTCTGCTCCTTATAACTCAAAAGTGATTAGGTTAAAACACACTCTACACTCAACCTATTACATCCACAGGTATAAAACCAAACCCATTGCCATTGAGTCGATTCTGACTCATAGCGACCCTATAGGACAGAGTAGAACTGCCCTGTAGAGTTTCTAAGGAGTGCCTGGTGGATTTGAACTGCCAATCTTCTGGTTACCAGCAGAACATGTAACCACTACGCCCTCAAGATTTCCATCCACAGGGATAGGGGTTGGGATTTCAACACATATTTTGAGGGGCACAATTCAATCCATAGCAATATGCATCCATGCCCCCATGATGATGCACCCAGTACTAATTCCGTGGTGGTTATTATTAATAGTAATATGCTAGTTTGCACTGGTGGTTCCTGATTCAAAGTGATGTTATGCCTGCTTTAAAAATAGTTCAGAATGGTCACTTACTGGCAGAGTCATCCGTGAGAAATCATAAAGGCAGAGCTATTTACTAACTTGGTGGCCAATATCCAGGCTTGGTTTGAAAACCGAGCTTTGAGGGAGTTTTATTTCTTGTGCTTGGCCAGAATAGCTCAGGGATGCTGAATTACAATTTGCTGCTTTTAAACCCAAGATTTGGCTATACATTTAGGATAGTTTATGCAAAACTGGCAGAGCTTGGTTTCTAGCTTTTTTTAGTGTCTAGATTTGATCATTTCCCTCTGGTTAGTGTGGAGAGAACTAAAGCCTTCTGTTCTGACCAAACAACCACAACCCAAATAGGCCAAGAGACTAGGAAAATACTGGGGCAAGTGAAATGAGGAGTGCATTTAGAACAGCCAAACTGAGGTGGAGAGCTTAAGGCCAATGCTAGGGCATGTATGAGAGATTTCTTAAGAGACCTGATGGCAGATCTTGTTCACTGGGTGGTACGGATGGCTAATGTGCTTGGCTGCCAACTGAAAGGCTGGAGGTTCCAGTCCACCCAGAGGTGCCTGGAAAGAAAGTCCTAGTGATCTACTTCTGGAAAACCAGCCACTGAAAACCCTGTGGAGCACAGTTCTACTCTGACGCAAATGGGGTCTCCACGAGTCGGAATCAACCCAATAGGAATTGGTGTTTCAGTAAAGTTGTTGTTGTTGTGTGCCGTTGAGTCAATTCTGACTCATAGCGACCTGATAGGACAGAGTAGAACTACGCCATAGGATTTCCAAGGAGTGGCTGATAGATTCAAACTGATGACCTTACAGTTAGCAGCCTGGGCTCTTAACCACTTCACAACCAAGGCACCTTTTTGGTAAAGTGAGGGCTATTTACATTGTCAGGAAAAAAAAAACATTACAATACTATGTAACCCTGTCTCATGCTTTTCTGTTATTTTTGCCTCTGTGTACTATTCTAGTGCCAGTATCTTAATTTTCCTTTGGGGACACATTACTTTTCCACTTTCAGTCCCTGAGGCTTGGCTAGGCCTGACTCACTTTCTCCTGACCTGCACCAGCTACACTGATGGTCAAGTGGCCCATGCCTGACCATTCAGAGCCCTCTATCTCCAGACAGAACTATTAGTTTTAGATGTGCTCCTGATCCATCATCCATTTGAGTAGAGTCAGTCCTGGTGCTTTTATTGGAGATTTTAGGAAAAAATGCTCTTCATCTGCTGGAGTAGATGTACTGATAGAATGCAAACCTAGTAATCCTGGAGACCATCTTTGTCACCACCTGGAAAGAACTTGTCTGAGAATGAAGCCAACTCAGGGGAAAGCACAGTTGAGATACGGTGAGGAGTATAGTCCCGATAACACCACTTGAGTTGTATTAAATGAGGATCTAGTCCAGCTTTGCCTAAAGCCACAGATCCAACTAATTGTTATTATTATTTTGTTTACATAGGCCAGTTTGAGTTGGATTTCTGTAACATGCAATGGAAAGTACTCTTAATACTATGCCATCTTTTATACAGCCTGTGTATCAGTCAGCTATTGCCACAATAATAGTGTATAATAAAATACTCAAAACTCAAGTACATTCTACAGTACTTTCTTATGTATTTATGAGTTGGTTGGGATTGGATTAGCCTGAGCTGGACTCAACTGGACTTGGCTCCAAGCTTTAGGTTGGGTCAAGTCTGCTCCATGTATCTCTTATCTATTACGGACCAGTGGCTATTTAGGGCGTGTTGTTCTTCTTGTGGTGACTGACAGGAATGGCAGACAGCAATCCCAACCACACAAACACATTTCAAGTCTTTACCTGTGTCATGTTCATTACATCCCATTGGCCTAAACAAAACACTTGGTCAAGCCCAACATCAATGGGGAAATGTGCTCTTCCCATGGGGGTGGAGAGGAGGGAGTAAATGTTTGGTGAACAATAATCTAGTCTACCACAGCCTGAATTTAAAGCAAAGGGGATAATGACTATAAAAAATGACTACTTATTATAAAATCGTATAATTTAAAACCTACAGAGCTATAAATATAGTGATAAATAAACAATGTAAAGTATTTTAAACAAGGTACTGTAACAAATGGCTATCAACTTTTTTTTTTAGCACTTGTACATTTCTGTTTCCATGAAAGATTCAAGCTCCTTATTTGTATCTAATATGAATGGTGTTAAAACTAGCTTTGAAATAAGTATAACATCATATTGGTGTATCCTTCTGACTAAGGAGTTTCATCAGTGATATATGACCTATGAGTTGATGTAAGAATTCAATGAGAATTTGTTTAAAATATTGTCACTCTACAGGGCATGAAATTAAAGGAGAATATCTGAAGGCAGTAATAATAATGGTTGTTGCTCTTTTGAGTATCTATTACGTTTCAGGTACTGCGTTAAATGAGGCTCATCGATATTAAGTAATGTTGCCTAATATTCAAATTCTGGTAAGAGCCAGAGAAAGAACATCAACCTGGGTCTGTCTTGTGTCAAAACCCAAGCTCTTACTCCCTACGCTATAGGAAGTTTAGGTTAGAAGAGGAAGAGTTGGTAGCTTACTAATGGCGACGATACAGTCTCAATGCTAGGAAATGTTGCTGCATTCATAAAGGAAACCATTGTTCCAATCCTGCTTTAAGGCAGGAGGTCAGATTAGGTGAAGAGAGACTGTGTGGGGTGGACAACCAAGAAATTCAGCATGGGATCTGGTAAGACTCACCTGGACTCGGTTTTCTGTTATATGTAGTGGGTAAAACAATAGTTCGAACTATAGGTGCCTTTTGAAGAGTTAATGCAATAACATGCGCCATGATCTTTATTCAAATGTGTGGCTGAGTGGGCAGTTATTGTTGTTGTAAAATTCAATTAACAAACAAAAACAGGCCAGTTCTCTACCCTGGAAATGCGATACGTGGTCTGACTAAAACAGAGGCTGACTCTTGAAATCATTTTTAATCCTTAGCTCATGGGGTTGTTTAGGTTTCGAAACTTTTCTAAACACTTGAGAAAATGAATTTTCAACAGTGGTACTGTCCCTGGTTTTGTGTAAGTTCCAACAATTAGTACCCAGGCTGCCTAAATGAGTCTAAATTGAGCACTGAAAAGTCAACACTAAAAATGACCAAGAAAGCAGAAGCATTGAGCCCAAATTTCTTTTTAATTCCTGCGTCTGGACACAAGATTTCATAGCGAAAATCTTGGGATGGAAAACAAGATTTTTTTACCCCCTTTGGCCTTCACTTTGAATGGAGGTAATATTTGATTCAGGGATGAGTTTAAAGTAGCTAGAGGCAGTAATATAGTCTACTCCCACTCAAGAAAATGAAGAGTGAAAAATATCTTCTCAGAATTTGTCATGTCTGTTTTACTGTGCGACAGTTTATGAATGCTAATGTGGATGGCTTCCATGATAACATCCATAATACAGTTAATATGAGAATATGATTCTGTTTATAAGATACTTTTCAAACAAGGTAAGCACAACTTTAAAATAATTGTATGTTAGGGATGATTCCAGACACGTGGAGGCATGATTCTTGATTCTAATTTGAGCACGGAGGCAATTAGATTTAAAGCGTGTGTCCAATTTTCCTGGGCTGTGGAGGGGAAGGAAAACTTGATATATTTTTGTAAATCTCCTTCTCCTCTTCTATTTTTAGGATGGGAGGGTTACTTCACCTCTAGGTGAAGATACTGAGCAAACACACTGGGTTAGGAACAATAAAAAGCCCAGAAAATGGAGCCAGGCACCTCCTTCTGGCAAAATCTTGAGTGAATAGACAGGCACCGTGAATGGCAGCAAGCAGGTGAGCTGTCAGAACATGAAATGAGAGGAATTCTGAAGTTAGGGCCTTGCCCACAGACTGTCCTGCCTCCCACTTCTGAAGGTTTAATTCCAAGAACCCAGAAGGAGAACATTGCATTACTCCTGAGAGATCTGATCAAAAAGAGAGAGGGATGGCTCGGAACCTCAACTATTTTGAGTTTCATGGGTACAGCGGCATGACCCGGGCATGTTATTATTCTTATGACTTGGGCAACTTGCCGCTCGTTTAATCCTTTTTTCCCTCTCCTTTTTCATTTCAAGAAATATAGGTGATGAGTCAAATCGGTATTTAAAAAATTGCAAGCCTTAGTACCCTTGTATTTCTTAGAAACCTAAGAAAATCTCAAGAATTCCATGGCCCACCACAGGTTTGGCAGATGCGTAGGGCAAACAGGAGGGACTCTGCTCCCTCCACCTTCAGTTCACTTAGAATTCTTTCTCATTTGGGGTTTGGGTGTACCACTCTGACCAACAAAACTTTTTAGAAGCCAGTGTACTACATGACCTTGAAGCATCCTTCCAGCTCTGATATCCTTGGTGACCCTGAGAGCCAGAAGCATGTTCAAAGTTTATTCATTCTCACCAGAAACATAGCAAAACATTAGAAGTATCCCATTAGGTCCTGGGGATAAAAAGAACAAAAAGATACAATCCTTGCCCTCAAGGATTTTATGGTCCAATGAAGAGAAAAAGACAAACCTATCATTATGCTATAACAAGGTGATTGATTAAATGGAGGTCTATGCCAAGAAGAAAGGGAACACAGAGGGTGGATTGCTCAAGTTCAGCTGAGGGAATGAGAGAAAGCTTCAAAGAGGAAGAGGTCTCTGAGCTGAGGAGTTGTGCAGGCAGGTGTGCATGATTTAAAAATATAATCCTGATTGTTTTAGTCCTCTGCATGAAATATTTCAAGGGCTTCCCATTGTACTCAGAATAAAATCAAACTCTTTGTCATGGCTACAAGGCCATTACGATATGGCCCTCTGCTTCTCTCTCAGACACCAACTCTTTCTATCTCCTCCATACTTATTAGCCTCTTACCATTTGCTGTTGTTCTCCATTCCTCAACAGCCCAAGCTCACTGCCACCTTGAGTCCTTCACCTTCACTGTTTTCTCTGGCTGAAATGCTTTTCCCTCAGACTCTTCAGGAATGACTATTTCTCATCTCTCTGGTGTCAGAATAAATGCCACACCAACTAGCCAACATTTCCAGTTTTCCTCCTTTTGGACCCAAGGGAGAGATTACTCCTTGCTGGTTAGGAAATACCAGGTGACCTTCTTTGGCCATTGAAACGCAAGTAGAAGTTAAATATGCCACTTCTGGGCAAAAGCATTTACTTTCTAGTGTGAGATTCTCTAATGCTTTCTCCCTTGCCATGGTGACACTGGATGTCTGTGTTGATATGGAGGCACTGGCAGAGACATGGCATAAAGGACAAGTGCCCAGCAGAGTTCTCCCAGATTCATAGGACACTCTGCTTAAGTGCGTATTAATGTGTACTGGTTTCAGCCACTGAAACGTCAGGATTTTTTTTGTTGTTGTTATTGTTGTTACCAGAGAATAACCTACCCTATCCTGCCTGATACAGATCCTTTCTACCAGTTTTAAAGTAGCCGCCCAACCCCCTCTTCCTTTGCTACAATTATTTTCTATCTTTTATTTTTTTTCCATTGCACTTATCTGAAATTGTACTGATGTATATTTATTTGTGATCTATCTTCCTTCTGAAAATACAAACTCCATGAGAGCAGGTACCTTATCTGTCCCGCACTACATCTGCAGTCATTGGACAAGTCCCTTGCACAAAGTAGGTAGTCAAAAAAATGTTGGAAAATTTTTGGAAATTATGGAAAGAAAGAATGGAATTCCCATTAGCACACAAGATCAGATAATGGAAAGCAAATGGGAAAAAAGTATATCTGTGCCACGTGGAACAGGGTGGCTAGTCTCCAGAGAAAGGAATCATATGTAGAAATCCAATGCCTGAGTAAGCTTGAATAGTTGTTGTTGGGTGCCATCAAGTTGATTCCAACTCTTTTTTGTTTATTGTGCTTTAAGTGAAAGTTTACAATTCAAGTCAGTTTCTCATACAAAAACTTATTCACACATTGTTATGTGACCCTAGCTGCTCTCCCTGTAATGTGGCAGCACACTCCTCCCCTCCACCCTATATTTCCCATGTCCATTCAACCAGCTCCTGTCTCTTTCTGCCTTCTCATCTCACCTCTGGATGGAAGCTGCCCACTTAATCTCATGTGTCTACTTGAGCTAAGAAGCTCAGTCTTCACCGGTATCATTTTATGTCTTACGGTCTATTCTAATCTTTGTCTGAAGAGCTGGCTTCATAATTCCAACTCTTAATGACTCTGTAGGACAGAGTAGAACTGCCCCATAGGTTTTCCCAGGCTGAAACCTTCATGGGAGCAAATGGCCAGGTCTTTTCCTCTGTGCAGTGGCTGGTGGGTTCGAACTGCCAACATTTGGGTTAGCAGTTTCATGCTTAACCATTGCACCACAGGGCTACTTCGTTGCAGTCAAATTGGCTCCAACTCATGGCATCCTTATGTTTAACAGGACGAAATGTTGCCTGGTCATGTACCATTTTCATGATGGTTGCTATATTTGAGTCCATTGTTGCAGACACCATGTCAATCCATCTCATTGAGGGTTTCCTTCATTTTCACTGACTCTCTACTTTACCAAACGTGATGTTCTTTTCCTTTTGATGTGCCGGAAATAATCAAGTGGAAGCCTTGCCATCCTCGCTTCTAAGTAACATTCTGGTTGTATTTTTTCTAAGGCTGATTTGTTTGGCAGTCCATGGTATATTCAACAACATTCTTCACCAACATCACAATATGAATGCATCAATTCTTCTTCTGTCTTTTTCATTGTCTAGCTTTCACTTGAATCAATGGGCCTCCCAAATTAGGAAACCAAGTATAAGGAACATACATAATTTATATGGACTTTCTCAGTCACTATTTTCTAAGTCATTTTAAAATCACAAATGTGGAATATGGGTTTGCCCCTAAAATCTTATTGGTTATTTATTGGTAAAGGACTTAATTAGATGTAAATTTTGTGCTGAGTTTAGAATGTAGAATTCCAATATTATAGTGAATATGAGAGCTTTTTTTTGGTTTGTTCTGAAAGTAAGTTTTATTAAAGTTTACTGCTCTAGATAGTACAGCAGACAATCTGTGATGGCCAGAGTCTCATAGACTTTTTCCTTTTAAGATCTGAGGATTGAAGCCTAAACCTTAGTTTGTTTCATTCATCTTGACATTGTTCGCTTCCAAACAGTTCTGGAAAAGTAGACTGCATTTAAGGACACATAAATAGAAGAGCTGAGAAGTTCAGTTGGTAAAATATTGATTATAAATACTTGTAAATGTGACTGAGTAACCTATAGACATTGTTGTTGTTGTTGTTAGGTGCCGTTCGAGTTGGTTCCGACTCATAGCGACCCTATGCACAACAGAACGAAATACTGCCCAGTCCTGAGCCGTCCTCACAATTGTTATGCTTGAGCTCATTGTTGCAGCCACTGTGTCAGTCCACCTTGTTGAGGGTCTTCCTCTTTTCTGCTGACCCTGTACTCTGCCAAGCATGATGTCCTTCTCCAGGGACTGATCCCTCCTGACAACATGTCCAAAGTATGTAAGACGCAGTCTCGCCATCCTCGCTTCTAAGGAGCATTCTGGTCGTACTTCTTCTAAGACAGATTTGTTTGTTCTTCTGGCAGTCCATGGCGTATTCAACGTTCTTCACCAACACCACAATTCAAAGGCGTCAATTCTTCTTCAGTCTTCCTTTTTCATTGTCCAGCTTTCATATGCATATGATGCGATTGAAAATGCCATGGCTTGGGTCAGGTGCACCTTAGTCTTCAGGGTGACATCTTTGCTCTTCAACACTTTGAAGAGGTCCTTTGCAGCAGATTTGCCCAATGCAACACGTCTTTTGATTTCTTGACTGCTGCTTCCATGGTTGTTGATTGTGGATCCAAGTAAAATGAAATCCTTGACAACTTCAATCTTTTCTCCTTTTATCATGATGTTGCTCATTGGTCCAGTTGTGAGGATTTCTTCCTTTAGGAAGAAGGACCTGGCAATCTACTTCTGAAAAGCATTAGCCGGTGAAAACCTTATGAATAGTAGCAGAACATTGTCTGATACAGTGCTGGAAGATGAGCCCCCCAGGTTGGAAGGCACTCAAAAGACGGCTGAGGAGGAGCTGCCTCCTCAAAGTAGAGTTGACCTTAATGATGTGGATGGAGTAAAGGTTTCGGGACCTTCATTTCCTGATGTGGCATGACTCAAAATGAGAAGAAACAGCTGCAAACATCCATTAATAATCAGAACCTGGAATGTATGAAGTATGAATTTAGGAAAATTGGAAATCATCAAAAACGAAATGGAATGCATTAGGCATTAATGAGCTGAAATGGACTGGTATTGGCCATTTTGAATCAGACAATCATATAGTCTACCATGCTGGGAATGACAAGTTGAAGATGAATGGTGTTGCGTTCATCAAAAAGAATGTTTCAAGGTCTATCCTGAAGTACAACGCTGTCAGTGATAGGATGATATCCATACACCTAAAAGGAAGACCAGTTAATATATTATTCAAATTTACACACCAACCACTAAGGCCAAAATGAAGAAATAGAAGATAGACATTAGAGAAATTTAATTTAAGAAGGAGCGTTAAATTGTCTGTGTAGTCCTTAACTTTAAAGGCATGAAAGTTATTTTTAAATTATGTATTTTGTTGAAACGGTGTTAAATTGCTAACCTTTCTGAATCTAGAGTAACACTTTGACGTCCATGGAGTCTGTTCAGATCATTAGAGTTTTTAGTGCAGTGCAAACCATTTTTAAAAGAAAGCTCTATCTTATTTCTCAACCATATGTTTTGGTTGAAGATCTTAAAGATAATCTTGCACCCATAGGAAAATGTGCTGGAATTGTTAGCTTTGGACTTATCTAACTTTGCAAGCTGAGCTCCTTTGAGAATTAGAAAATGATCCTCCATTTGGTGGGCTTATACCCTAAGGTACTACCTGCTTCTACCTGTATTAACAAATTTTGAGATAATAAAACCCTATAGAATGGATGACATTAAATCCTTTGCATGATTGCCCAGGGAAAACTCAACATTATCAAGCTGATTCTCTTAGCAGAAAGTTTTAGTATGGAAATCTAAGGCCAAGAAGAATGTTATTCCACTTTCCATAATTGCAGCACCCCTAAGTGAATTATTTTGCTCTAACAAACTTTGGACATCTTTGCTATGTCTTTCCTTCTCATTTGCCAACAAGTTGCTGTACAACATGACACAATTGTGAGTCCTCTGTTGATAACCACAACCTGCTTGTGTTTTGTACCCATAACAGAAATAAACTAAGGAAACCATCTCCGCTTTGCTTATCTGATCTTCTGTAATAGTGGAAATTCCAATCTTACTTTCCGTTAGCTGAGTAGAACACTGCTGAAAAGGTGAAATTATCCTCAGGCACCACAGGATATCCAAAGGCCTGGGGAAGGTCCATGAGCATATTGGAAGGAGTGGACACAGGGTTTGGCTCAAAGCCAGAGGTCAAACCTTTGTTATTTCTTCTTTTATGAATTCTTTATATGAAGGTGCTGTTTTACTTTAAGATGATCTCTGAAGCAAATGGTAGAGAAGAGAAATCCTGCCTAAGGGAATTCAGAATATGATAGCTTCACAAGAGAGTAGTACCCATGCACACGGGTAATTATACAGGCTATGCAGAGCGTAGGCAGTTCATTTCAAGAGAATATTACCTTGTTTGTGAAGGCAGGGATGGATGTTCACCATGGTAACCTGGCAACCAAAGAGAAGACGTGGGGCAAAACCCAGGATAGTTATGATGGCAAGGGTGTTGTATTCTTCGACACATTTGAGGGCTTCCCAGGCTTTGTTACTTTCTCTGGGGGTGCCTCCAAAGCCACTGCTGAAGGATTAGGTCTAGATGGACATGTTCACACCAAAAAACAAAACAAAACAAAACAAAAACCCATTGCCGTCAAGTCAATTCCCTATAGGACAGAGTAGAATTGCCCCATAGGGTTTCCAAGGAGTGCCTGGTGGATTCAAACTCCTGACCTTTTGGTTAGCAGCCGAAGTCTTAACCACTATGCCACCAGGGTTTCCATGTTCATACAAGTTGACCTTATTCCAATGGCTGAAGTTTAATTGGACCAAAAAGGACACACGATCCTTGGTTTCAAATTTTAACTACGTTACACAGAAGCTAATGGCAGTAAATATTAAATGCTTGTGATGGTTAATGTTCTGTATCAACTTGGCTAGGCTATAATTCAGTGGTTCAGCAGACACTGTGCATCACCTCCCATTTTGTGGTCTGATGTGAGCAGCCAATCAGTTGGAAGAGGAGTTTCCTCGGGGGTGTGGCCTGTATTCATGATATAAGCAAATGTTCTATAAAGTTCACTTTCTCTTGATCCTGAAATTCGTCTCATCATCCTCTGACCTCCAGTTCTTGGAACATGAGAGGCCTTCAGCCTGCTGCCTGATCTGCATCAGCCCCCGCAGCCACGTGAGTCAGGAGAAGCCTCCAGCCTGCCACCTGACCCATGGATTTGGGATTTTTCATCCTCCACAATCGTGTGAGCCATTTCCTTGAAATAAATCTCTCTGTATATATTTACATATAGGCTTCACTGGTTTTGCTCCTCTAGAGAGCCCAGCCTAAGACAATGCTATTATGCTCTAGCAACCCCATGTGTGTCAGAGGAGAACTGTGCTGCACAGGGTTTTCAATAGCTGATTTTTCAGAAATAGATCAGCAGCCATTTCTTCCATTGTGCTGTGGGTATACTCAAACCTCCAACCTTCTGGTTAGCTGCTGAATGTGCTAACCATTTGCACCACACAGGGATTCCAAGAGTTAGAGTCTAGTTTATGGTACTCGCCTTCTGTTTACTTTTTAAATTTTGCTTAACCCATTCCCTGGGACCTTGCCGTTATAGAGCACTGTGGCTTGACTTCCAAAAAACTTGAGGGCTTTCTCCGGTAGCCCAAGTCAGCTTTGCTCACAATCATGGCAGGCCAGAAGCACCAGAGAGAAACAATACCCCCAGGTAGAGCTCTCGACCAATGATTTAGAGGACCTGGTGTATAAATACCCCAGCTTCCTTGTCGCTTGGCTGGGATAACTCTGAGGCACATGTTTTACGCTGACTCCTAGAGTTTCCCAGCAACGTTAAGTTCCGGTTACTCACAGTGGCAACTGGCTTGCTAATAAACATTTTATTTGCTGTCTTCTCTTCCTTGTCTCACTTTCCCACACTCTTATCAGTATTTCCTGGAATTGCCTCCCAAATAAAATAGAGCGAAACCTGTGAAAGAAAGAACTCAGTGGGACTGCCTTGTTTTTCCAGGTCTTTCAAGTTTTCCACCTTTGACAGGGCGCTGTCTTGCCACTTTTCTATTGCTTGTTTTAGTGGCAAATATTTGAGTTTTCCTTCTCCGACAGGTTCCTGCCTTAGGTTCTAGTTTTTACAGGTTTTACTGTATTTGCATTCTGATCTCTGTTGCAGAGTCCACTTCTCAGGAAACACAAATGAAGACTTAAGTAATAAGATTAGGTAGATTGGAGATCAGTGTTGGGTCACAGCAAACCAAAGCCACATATGTTCAAGTTGAAGTTCTGGGGGAAATAAAATCAAGAAGCCTCTGAATCTCATTTGCAGAGAGAGGAATGGAAAGATGAGCAGAGGGTAGTAGAGATGGCAGACGATGCAATAAAAAGTAGACAGGCAACAGTCACCCAGCCAGATGTACTGCCTGATTACCTAGCATTTAGGTTCGGTGAGATTCTGAATACCTCCCATTCTTGATAGCTTGAGGGTTATCTGTTTCTTGCTCTCCAGATGTCCCTGACTGAGACAGAGTTCAAGATATCAGTGGTTGGGGAAACACCAGAAAAGGAAATACTGGTATATAGTCCCTATGCTGAATGGAAGGTGTGTACAGAATGCCCGTGCAGGGAGCTCAATAAGGAAGGACCAAGGGTCTGAAGGAATCGGTGCAGGAGGTGAGAAAACTAAGCTGTAAGAAGAAAAAAGAATTAACTGCCTATAAACTTGGAATATAATAGTGGAAAAAAAGATTTAAAATGTTTGGAAAAGAGGTACTAATTTGTATTTTCAGAGACTAAGTTGGTTGAAAGTATACTTAAAGGTGTGAGTGAAAACCCTAATGCCACGTGGAATCACATAGAGGGTATCTTTCCAATCCCTGAAGTCTCTGGGTAGTGCAAATGGTTAGTGCGCTCTGCAGCTAACTGAAAGGTTGGAGGTTCAAGTCCACCATAAAACCAAACCCAGGGCTGTCGAGTCGATTCCGACTTATAGTGACCCTGTAGGACAGAGTAGAACTGCCCCATAGAGTTTCCAAGGAGCGCCTGGTGGATTCAAACTGCAGACCCTTTGGTTAGCAGCCACAGCACTTAACCACTATGCCACCAGGGGTTCCACCATAAACCCAGTGCTGTTCCACCATAGGCACCTCAAAAGAAAGGCCCGGCAGTTTACTTCTGAAAAACCAGCCATCATAAGCCCTAGGGACCACAGCTTTACTCTGACACCCATGGTGCCACCATGATTTGTGGCGGATTTAATGGCAAGTGGTTCTGGTTATCAGAGGATGGGAATCCTGGGGTGGTATAAATGGTTGGAGGTTCAAGTCCACCCAGGGGCACCTCAGAAGAAAGGCCTGGCAATCTACTGCTAAAAAATCAGCCACTGAAAACCCTGTGGAGCAGTTTTACCCTGACACAGATGAGGTTGCCATGTGTTGGAACGCTCTCGTGGCAGCTGGTGGTGGTTCCAATCCCTGCTTTTCAGGTTCTATAAAGGGTGAGATTTTGTAGGCTTCTGAGTGTTTTTTTTTTGGTCTCATTTTTTAACAGCTGCTCACACTCTCAGTCTATTGTGACGGGAACATTAGGAAGCTGGAAATAGAGAATGGACTGTGTAGAAGAAGGGTAAACCATTGGTCAATGAGGGTGGACTGAAACAATTCTGAGTTCTAAGTGGAAATTACTAATTCAAGGAGTTTCAGAAATGACTGGACTCTCTATAGCATGGCTTTTTCAAAGTCACCTATAGGGGAGAATTAGGCCAAACTTGTTCCTATAAGGGGGTCCCATAAGGCCAAATAATACTTAAATAAGTAAAAATCGAAGGACATCTGGGGAAAAGGGAAGGAAAAGGACTGGGATGTGAGATTAGCAGAAGAAATCGAGGCTGGAGAACCTCCTTGGTAAACTCCTTTAATAGATCTTTCCTAAAACCAGCTGCTCATGACAAACTATCCCTTGTCAACTTTTGTCCTTCTGCTTTTGCTGACTCTACACTCTTACCCTCTCCCACCCACACACCCCTCCATCTTATTAGAATTTACAATTTTTCAAAATTTGTCCAACGACATTTTATAATTTTTTCTTCAGAATATACAAGTATATCTAAAAAACAAAACAAAACAAAAAAACCGCTCAACAGGAATTCAATTATGGGGTTTGGTAAGTAATCCTATTGTTCTGTTACAAGAGGAGGGTAGAGAGAGGGAGAGAAAAGAGAGTGATGAGGGGTAACTTGTGATATTTGATGTCAGATAGCCTCTGCCACAGCCAACCTCGCAATGTCTTAAGTAAAAGAGGAGGAAACAATACTTTCCTTTTTTTGCCCTAACTTTTCATTTTAAAATGAGCATACATTCACAGGAATTTGCGAGGAAATATACAGGTACCCTTTACCCAGTCTCCTCCAATGGACATCTTGCGTAGCGATCAAACCAGGAAACTGATATTTCCCAGGTTGTCCATAGACTCATTCACATGCGTGTGTGGAGTGCTATATAATTTTATCACATGTGTAGCTTCCTGTAACCATCACCACAACCAAGACACAAAAGATTCCCTTGGGGTGCCCCTTTGGAGCCACTGCCCCATTCCAAGCCACTGACATCCTCTAATCTGTTCTCAATTTCTGTAAAATTGTTTTTTCAAGAATGTTACATAAATGGAAGCATGCAGACTGTAACCTCTGGAGATTGACAAAATCACTCAGCATAATTCCCTTGAGGTCCAACCAAGTTGTTGCTGCCTTAGTACTTTGTTCCTTTTTATTACCGATTGGTATTTCATAGTATCAAGGTATGTTTAGCTATTCACCTGTTGAGGGATACAGGTATTCCTCCCCCCCCTCCCCCCCAGTTTTTGGCTATTAGAAATAAAGTTACTATGAACCTTCATGTACAAGTTTCTGCATGAGCATAATTTTTCATTTTTCTGGCAACAGTGCCCCAGAATACAATTGCTGGGATATATGGTAAGACCATTTTTAGTTTTATGAGAAATCATCAAACTGTTTTTTTAGAGTAGCTACATCGTTTTACAGTTCCACCAGCAATGTATTCTTTGCATTTGATGCTGTCACTATTTTTTTTTATTATATTTTAGCCATTTTGATAGGTTCGCAGTGATATGTCATTGTAGTTTTGATTTGTATTTCCCTAATGGCTAATGAAGCCATTCAAAGCCATCTATCAACAAATAGCTAATGATGTTGAACATCTTTGCAGGGACCTGTTTGCCATCTGTATATCCTCTTTGGTAAAATGTCTGCTCCTATCTTCTGCCCATGTTCTAATTGATTGTTTGGTTTTAAATTCTTCACTTTTAAAAAAGCTCTTTTATAATTTCACCATTGTTTATGTTCATCATTCACTTTTCTTCCAAGTTCAACCACTCTGTGAAATGAGCAAGTATTTCTGTCATCATTTTACAGATAGTTTGAGACCTAATAAACTTTTTTTTATGAATCTAAGATCTATGTATCTAAGAATTGTGATGTAATTAAGGGTTGAAATGACTGAAAAAGGGCTTGTACTTGAATACTGAATTCATTCTAACTCTAGTGTTTCACTAAGGAGGCAATGCCTAGAATTAACTGGATGTCTCAGATTGAAAAGTAAGTGACTAGGAGTAAAGTTGATGAAAACAAGCAATACCTTTTGGTACATGTTAAAAAATACATTGTGAAATGCTTGTCATTTTACAAAGACATGGAATACAGTTTCATTTACAGCGATTGTTACTATATTTGGGTTACTTTTACCAATCTATTGTAAGTTTTTCACTTTACTCTTCAATCTTTGAATCTCTTTTTTTTCTTGATTTTTACTAGGTTAGTGGAACTTTCTTTTTTCTTTGCTTCAGTTTAGATGCTACGCATCTTTTTTTTTTTTATTTTTCTGTAGTTCCCCTTATATTTTAAACATACTTTGTTTATGTGAAAAAATCTAGAGTTGACCAATATCTCAACCTTCCTCCAGAACAATACAAGGAACTAAAAATAACTTAAGAAACAGAGGGTTCTGGACAAAACAGGAGAAAAACTGTGGAACAAAAGTTAAACTCACAAAAAAGACCAGACTTACTGGCCTGATAGAGACTATGGCCCTAAGACACCCTTCTGAACTAGAACTGAAGCCATTACCAGGGACCACCCATCAG
This sequence comes from Elephas maximus indicus, assembly GCF_024166365.1. Taxonomy (NCBI): domain Eukaryota; kingdom Metazoa; phylum Chordata; class Mammalia; order Proboscidea; family Elephantidae; genus Elephas; species Elephas maximus. The sequence goes on from NC_064843.1 coordinate 45,504,415, forward strand.
CCAATGAAATAAACAACAACACTGGAGAGAAACGTGTTTCTTAGAACAATCTATTATAAGAGATCAAAAAGGCAACATTTGCCCAATAGCAAAGATGAGAAGAAAGGAAGAAGTAGCAATTCAGGACAAAAGGAAATGGGGAAACTAGGACAGAAATGGGGGGAGGACAGACATATTGCGGGGAGTGGAACCAATGTCATGGAACACTTTTTGTACAAACCATCAGATAGGAAACTAATTTGCTATGTAAGCTCTCACCTAATGCACAATAAAACATTAAAAAAAAGAAATGTAAACCAATAAAATAAATAATACCATCGATCAACGCACTCTCATCTTCTGTGTGTTGTTTTTGTTTAGCCCTACCCTGTTTTTATGCTCACATAAATTAATAATATGGAACAATTGTTGTATGTATTGCTGTGTGTTTACCAATTTATATCTTGCATCCTATTCCTTTTTTCCTGAGTTCATTTTCCTTTTTTATTTCTAGAGTTTCCATTTAGTCCTTCAAAAGGTATACTGTGTTCTTTATTCACAGAACCTCTTTTTTCCAATATATTTTCTATTTTTACCTCTTTAAACATTTTAAACATATTTATACTGTAGACTTTTAGATTATTTTATAATTTCTCATTCTTAGAGTGATAATTGTTCTGCATATTACTTCCATTGATTCCCTTTCATGATGATTAATTTCCTCTTGTGTTTTGTAATTCTCAGTAGTAAGCTCATCTTTGCTAGAGACCTGGGTCGTGAATATGTCCCTGCTTTGGCCAGGATCCCAGCAGTTTCATGGCTTGGACCAATACCATGGGTTGGGATTCTTCCTGCTTGCCTGGGATATAAACTCAAAGCTCACACAGGACCTACACTTGCGGTTTCAATATCACTTGAGACTTGATTTCCACCAAGAGCCCAAGACAGACCAAAAAACTTTTATTTTTACTTTCCTGGGCCAGTGGACTATGAGTTGGAATCAACTTGACGGCAGTGGGTTTTGGGTGGAGGCCAGTGGACAGAATTGTTTAGTACACTCTTCACATTTATTTAATAGGCTGTATGTTCCTCAACTTCCTTTTAGCTTCCTTCCTTTCCTCTCTGCTTCCTTCCCTCCCTCCCTTCTCTCCTTCTCTTCTTCCCCGTTGTCTTCATCTTCATCTTTGTTTTGTCTCTGTCATTAAAAATTTTACTAGGAAGATTAAAATTAGTGATAAATTCAGTAGATAAATTTAATAGGAAATGTAAAGGAAGAAATGAGCTTTAGTATTCTGAAATGCCAGGATCGACATCTCTTAAAATTCTTTCCTTACAATACCACGTTTAACACAAAACCTGTCTATTGATATTCTTGATCCTTTCTCAGACTTTTTTTTTCTTGTCTTTGTCCCCATTTTGATTTCTCTTCATTTATTCCCTGTCGAGAATGAAGTGGGGCTGCCTTTGAAGGCAAATAACTTGTGGATGTTGCTGACTGTAGGCTCTCAGTGATACACACATGGGTTTAGGTTGTGCTATTTCAAGAGATCCTTAGAAGTTAGTAGACTTGTAGGTCACCCACACACATTTTTGGAGACTCCTTGGACAGCTCTGCCTGCCTCCAGGATATGCAAATGTATCAGAAAGATCCCACAGGAATACTTGCTAAGCCCCCCAGACAGAAGTATTTGCAGGAAATGAGAGTGAGGAACTGGAGAGTTCGAGTCACAATTAACCTGTGGGCATGTTTGCCAAATTGTCTGCTATCTAGCTAAGCTTCCCCTCTAACAAATAATTGCTTCCTCACAATGAATAGGACAAACATTTTCACGTTGGAAATGTTTGCAGGCAAAACAAATCTCAAAAGGGAATAGACAAACTTAGGGACTTTTTGTTGAAATGTTTGGGAGGCATTTGCCGTCGTAAGCGAATTCAGTGTCTGACCTATATTAGTGATTCCAATGAGCAAACAGGGCAGGAGCAGGAGGTTTTATACTAAGTCAAAGAAACAAAAAGGGGAGATATGTCATCTGTTGAGCACTGCACAAATGTAACGAATCCCTTCAAAATTAACTTTTTAATTCCGGAGTGAGTTTTTTTTTTTTTTTTAAAGAAATGCAGGAGTTGTATATCTGTGTGACAATTCTTGATGTCTCATGAGTATATAGTGGAATTTATTAATAAATCGTATTTTCATTGAAGAAAAATTAACTAATTCTTAAGATGGAAGTGCAAAATTATAAAGTATATTATGTTCTATTCTTTGCTTAAACTTCAGCTCAGTGAGGAATCTTAGGGATCAGTACTGCCCCAGGCCAAATATATGAATTAGAAATTGGGGCCCTTCCCTCAAGACACTTTACTGCCATCTGCCGGAAAATCATGATTGTAAAAATGCAAATCAATGATAACTATGCCATGGAAGGTGCCCTGTATAGAGGTGCAAGGCATAATTAGGAAGACCATACACAGTGGCTCTCTAGGGGACACTGTCAGGCTTAATGAAATCATCTGGCAGAGGTTGACATTGAAGCAAGAGCCAGTAATCTTAACGCTGTCTTTTAACAATAAGTATTTTGAACCGAGAGGGTTGGATGTCCCCATGGATCCAAGCTGTAGGTTACACTATTCCATTTTGCAGGGTGTTAATGACTTGAGATGAATTGCTCACAATTCTGCCATATTCAAATATTGACTTATACAAAAGTCGCCATGGGAAAGAGAAAAGGATTACTGGGGGTCAGGGTGGGTAGTCTTTGTCAACACCCCTGCAGAAGCCTTGGGTTGTGCTGGCCAACATCTGTGCTAATAATATATGAACTGCAGCTTTTGGCAGCAGCATGGGAAATCTCCAGCAAGACAGCCTTTGCTAGCATTTTTTTTTTTTTTTTTTACTAAATGTTGGGCTGTAGGTAAAAGTGTAGACCTGCAAATGGAGACTGGTTTAAGTAGGCAGAACTTTCAGGAAGCCAAGTAACAAATGACAACTTAATTAAATATAATTAAAACATTTTCGACCTTCTTGAGTTCTCTTTCAACAGGGCAATGATTTCAGGATTGGGGGAAGGCCATGGGGGAAAGAGAGGCAAGGTGCTTTCATTTTCCTTTTTCTTGCTTTTTGGTCTCAGCTATTTTTTTCTCTTCACTATTAGAAATGCAGCTGGATTCTATTTATAATCCATTTTCACATTTGTTTGAATTAAAATCCCAGATTGTTGTGCTTTCAAGGTTGAATGTGCACAGCAGCCAACGTTTATCCAGCCATTTCAGGAGTTACTGGGTAACTGGGCTCCAGGAAGAGAGCTGAGGCCACGTGTTTGAGCCACAGGGAGGGGAGAGAGAAAACAGACCCAAACCAACAGCCTCTGACATCACTGTTGTTTGGAGAGAGATTGTTCTGCTCCCAACATGTGCTGCCTACTTAAGACTCTAATTACTCTAAATTACTTAAATTGGCTCTAATACCGGTGTTTTATTATTTGATATTAAAGAACAAACCATTTTAAAAAGAAATTCATAATGCCATCAAAATATTGGCAGCCAATTCCCTCAGTAGAAAGCTTGGGCTTGGAAATACCTATGCTCTTTTCCCTCCCACCTGAATTCTAATCTGAGAGTTGCCGTGTGCTCTCCCCAGTCTTTTCCAGTATCCTGTTTATGTCTAAATTCAATAGGCCAGCCATGCCAGCTTGTTACCACATGGAAAACTCCACTGCTCAGAGAAAGTTATGAATCCCTATATTCTTTAAGCTTTAAGATCCACTATGACATCTCCAAGTAATTGCCAGGTAAACCTACCAGATGGTTTTTGGGGAAAAGGGATCGACTAATAATTTCCATTAGCATAATATTGTTATTATAAACATTTAACGACTTCACTGATGTGGTGTCCTGTCCTAGTGGAAAGTTTATGAACCAGAAATAAAATAATACTTATGGGTACCCACGAGGCCATTTGAGAGAAGTACTAGAGAGGTTAATGAGATCTCAGGTCTCCTCAGCTCCTAATGTAATATTCTTATTTGAGCTAAGCCAACTGATCAGAGACGTGACATGGTACATGCAAAGCAGACTGAGCAGGGGTTGAGAAAAGCTCAATTCTAGTCTCAGCTCAGCTGCTACTCTTCAGGTTAGAACTGGGGCCCTGATCTGGTTTCAGACTGCCTGGGTTCCAGTTCTGGCTCCACTCTTTACTGGCTGACGTACCCTAGGTATGTTACTTAAGCTCTCTGTGCTCCAGCTTTTTCATCTGCAACATGGATATAATTACAGTACCTCAACGGCTGTCGTGAAGAATGAGGTAATTTTCACAATAGTGCTTAGAACAGTGCCAATAAAAATGAACAATTATTATTTTCCTTATTAGTATTACAGGGTTTTGAGCAAGCCATCCAACTGTACTGGTCCTCAGTTTCCTTAACAGTCAAATGAAAGAGATTGGTCTAACTCTGAAATTCTGTGATTCTATGAGCTAATGTCTTGATATAATTAAAAATCACTCTATTCTAAAATTTGAATGTGAACTTTTTTTCCCTTGAGACCTATCATCAAAGACAGACTTTGGAAACTAGTTGTGTTGTACAACAGGTGTTAAATATAAGAACAAGGGCCCAAGGAAAAGGTCATTGAGAAGAAGAAATTCCTACGTAGATGACAGAAGGGATGGCGGGTCTCTGCCTCAGAGTAACCTTGCTTGGGAGATTGTTTGGTCTATCTTGTCTGGAAGGGCATGGAGAGAGGAGTTGGTTAGTTTTTATAGGGGATTTTTTTTTTTTTAAGCAAACTTTTTAAGCTGATCATTTTTAGTCATCAGGTACAAAAATACAGCCTTCTCCTATGACATGGAAGAAGCATTCTTCATTTTGCTCTTTTGTCTACAGAAAAGGAAAGACTCTTTGCAAATTCACGGAAATGAGTCAGGTGGTTGGTTGCTACACCTTGACTGGTCAACTATGTCGTTTGAGCACTGCCTATTCCCTTGTCTGATAGTACAAGACATTTATGCTCCTTGTTTTTACAAGGATTATTTTGCTTTCTATTTGTCTTGCCATAATCCATCAGTGCAGTTGACTATGCTCTGGAGATGCAATTGAGTAATCCATTAGTCCATTGTCTTGTCTCTCTTCCCATAAAGCAATTTCCTTTTCTCCCCTAAGAGAAAGTGCCCATGCGGCTTCAATACACAAGGTCTCTATCTCATTATTTGAGTTATGCTGGTGAAGAATGGAGCCCTGGTGGTGGCTAACCAAGAAGTCGGCAGTTGGAATCCACCAGCTGCTCCTTGGAAACCCTATGGGGCAGTTCTACTCTGTCCTGTGGGATTGCTGTGAATCAAAATCAACTCGTCGGCGACGGGTTTAGTTTTGGTTTGGTGAAGAACAGAAAGGCCTTTGCTCTTCTCATTAGGGTGCCCATCTTAAGGAAGAGTTTGACCTTCCATTCTTTACACTGTTTTGATGGATGGAGCCAAGTCCATTTTGCAAAGCAGTCTCTTGTCGTGGGGCAAAACACAGTTGATATCTCTGCCCTTTGCCTCAGATCCCCTTTCCTCTTGCATTGTGGCCTGACACTGCAGGAACATGGTGTGTGTCCACAGCCAACACAGAAAAAATGTTCCCTCCAAAACCAGATTCCCAGGAAAGCAACATATTAATACATGAAGGCAAAGGTCATTGAAGTTTCTTTTAAGCGCATTGCCCAATTTCCTTAACGGGCAATGTTGATTTTTTTCTTATTTTATTTATAAAAAAGCCATGTGTAATTCATGTGGCTAACTTACATATCTTTAAACCAGCTGACTAGATATAAATAGCATTTCTGTCTTTAGCTACAAGTACAGGACTCAAGAATCCCGTTTGTAGTCTCCATCTGCATTTCAGTATTTGCAGTTAGTACACGTGGTTCCATTCAGGTTAAACACTCAGCCCCATGGAATTTGAGCAGTTCATTTGCTATTCAAACAAGTTAAATGCAAGAGACAAAATGAAGATAAATTCCTCAATGGACCAAGATAAGGTGGTTGGGTAAGGGGAAAGATAATTAGTAAGTCTTAAGCCACTCTGATTCTTCCAGGGTTTATCTTTGCAGCTTTTGGTGGTGGAGCCTCTGTCTCCAACACTGGGTGATTCTATCTTGCTTTTCACACCTGGGCCATTTTGGCTATAAGGTTGACCATAGCTGTAAATGCCCCTCAAATCTCTCCTTCATTGTGTGCATTCCTTTGGGTAAACTGGGGTGCAGGGAAAGCAGTATAGTGGGGATGGCCTTGGAAAGAAGCAGGGTGGGAGTTCTTTTGGTGAGAAAACACTACCAACATCAGTGGTTCCTTAGGGAAGTGTTTATTAGAACCAGACTTAAAACCCATGCTCCACAATAGGTTTCATATGAGATGATTGGTATGTGGATTTTGGAGAATGGTAAGAAATCAACCCTTCTTTTCAAAGATCTAAATGATCCCCTAAATCCAAAACCCGTGTGAAGTTTCTATACTAACTTCTGTTCTCCTTGAGTGTCCAGCTCCATTTATTTCCCAGGCCTTTTGTTCTATTCTCTCTTTTCATCCCAAACACTATTCTCATCCGATCTGATAATGACCAGCAACATACAACAACTCTTTGATCTATAGACATCCCTGAAAGATCATCTAGCTCTTTGTTAGCCAAAGTTTGTTTGTGGACCAGCAGCATCAACAACACCTGGAAGCTTGTTAGAAATACAGAATCTCAGGTCCCACCTGAATCCGCGTCTGTACTTAACAAGATCTTCAAGTAATCTGTATGTACATTAAAGCTTCATTCTGCTTTAGTCATCCTTGTCAGTATTCGACATTTGGTAGTTCTCAGAGCCTTGATGTCAAATTTTGACATTTGAAGAAACCGTAGAATATATTAAGTAGCTGAGGATAACATACTAGATGTAGAATTGGGAAAGGTGCTTGTCATTCCCAGATCTATCTCTGATTAACTGGGTGGTTTCACCTCTTTAGGTCTTTTCACCTCTTTAGGTTTCAGGGTATTGGTACCGATGACTTTCAAAGATTATAAAATTTGATGGTTGTGTGAATATGGGACTCTGTATTTATGGAGCAAGAAAGGTTCATTTAAGAATTTGTTGCATATTGTAAACCTAGACCAATAATAAACAAACAGGGAGAGGACTCCTCTGTTGATAAATTTCAATTTCTTGGCTACTGACCCTCCCATGTTGCTCAACCAAATGGTCAAGTGCAGAAGGACTGTGTGATTGTTTGCAAGAAGGGTCCAAATGATTGTGGAAATACAGATGGTAACCAAAGAGTGCATAGTCTCCTCCAAGAGTGGCCCAAGACCAGGAGAATAAAAATGTTTTTCTTTCCAAAAGGGTTGCTGAAATGTGCAGGTGGACGTGGTAAAAAACATGGCTGAACACTGAAACACTTGGGACTAAATTGGTCAGTTATTTCCAGAATTCGAGGCTTCCAGATGAATCTTTCATATATTTTTGTATAATGTGAATGTTGATAGGCCATAAGGCTCAATGTCTTCCATTTATGGAAATGTACATAATGGAAATGTATATATATATATGTTCATATATATATATTTTTATATATATATAGAGAACGAGAGAGAGCCCTGGTGGCTCAGTGGTTAAGAGCTACAGCTGCTAACCAAAAGGTTGGCAGTTTGAATCCAGCAGTCACTCCTTAGAAACCCTATGGGGCAGCTCTGCTCTGTCCTATAGGGTATCTACGAGTTGGAATCGACTCAATGGCAATGGGTTTATATACATATATATATGTATATAAAATACATATATATATATATATATATAAAACACAAAATCTTCAACATTAGAAGCAAATATTTATTTGTGCCATGTAAGTGGTGCTAAGAAATATCTTTAGACTAGGGAACAAATTTGAGAAACTCTCTCAGAAGTTAGAGGGAAAGGGAACTGTAAGAATGGTGTAAGAATGGTGTGGTAGAGGGGCCGGACCTCCTCCAACTTCACAAGTGGGATGAAGGATAAAGATCAACAGGCCAAGGCTGATTCTTACGAAGCAGAGGTCAGATGCGCCTCCACCCTGCAACCTTTTTAGGAATTCTGACACTAGACGACCCTCCACAGCATGTCCTACTTCTCTGCTGGGTTCGATAGTTCATTGCAATGGCCACACAGAATTCACAGACCAGTCGTTATAGAGTTTATTAGGAAGTGACAAGTTACAATTCAGGGCCAAGGATGACTCAAGATACAGTCCTTAGATCAGGACAGCCTCTTCTTAGCTGTGCTTGCAGGCAGGCCTTTCTCTGGCCCTCGGCCTCCCAGCTCCCCGGCCGTGCCTCTGCCCTGCTCAGGCAAGTATTACAAAGCTTTCTATCTCCACCAATAAGTGCCCAGGGGCACCCTACTCCACCAACAAGAATTGGCCCAAAGGCTCACAACTCTATCGCTCCACGGGTTGGCATGCCTAGCTTCGCTGATAAGTGCCCGAAGGCACCCCACTCTGCCAAGAAGCCTCCTGCCCAATGGTGCTCAGCTCTCTTGCTCCGTGGGCTGACACATCCAGTGCAGCCACCTTACTCCAGGAAGCCCACTGTGCCATCTTGTGTTGGTCTCCCGGCTTTGCCACCAGCACTTCTCTGCCACTACCTCTCACTGTCTGTCACCGTCTTCGGTGTTAAAGTTTTCTCTTTCTGTCTCCTGAATCCAGGAGATTCTTAGAGCAGGGATCCTAGGTCCAAAGTAAGCACTCACCTCCTGTCTCCTCTTTCTGGTGGTATTCATGTCCCCCTCTGCTCTGAGGTTGTCTCTTTTTTAAGCCTAGCAGAATGGCAAAACTGACCAATCCTCTCATTAGGGCGCCATACACCTTATTTGCATGGCTCCACCCACATACGGATGCCATATGTCTTATTTGCATAGTCCCACCCTGTCATTTGGTGAAAGTCACAAGACCATGGCAAGAAAGGCCATGTAAAAGCGACCCATAGCACTGCTGGAACAAAAAGAAAATGATGAGGTACAGGTGGTCAGTAAGGAGAAGAGTGAACAGAGACATGACTTCTAGAAAAATCTGTGTTTCCAAATGAACTATCGAGGGAAACAAGTTAGAAGCAATAACCAGAGGGCTATAAGACATTTTTGTGAGCTGGGCATGGGGTTTGCGTAATTATAGAAATCATTTTCTTCCTCATGAACAAGTATCACGTTCTGGGGAAAATCAGCATGAAGAGGGCCCACACCTAGCTTCATCCTGGCAAACGTTTTTGAGTGAGAAGGACTTTAAAGAATTTCGCAAGCATCCAGATGTGAGGGGAAAAAAAATCAAAGGACTACTGATAAAATTATAAAACTCTGGGTGGCCTCAGGCATCCTATGGATACATTAAATGCCAGAAGATAATTGTGGGCAATGACTAGACATAAAAAGAAGAAAGTAACATTATACAAACGCATCTAATGTTTCTCTATAATAATCATAGAATTGAAAAATAAAATGAATAAATTTTAGTACAGTCATGTGAAAACTATTACATAGCACGGATGAGAGAAAAACAATAATGAGATTTTTTAAAAAATGTTTGTTGCAGCCTAATAACCATTTGTGTAAAAATGTAAAACATAAAATAATCCAACATATTGCTTTCAACACATATGCATGAGGTAAAAATTGAAAAACATAGACCAATTATTATTATTATTTATAATAATCGTTGCAACTGGAGAAGAAGGGAGAGAACTGTGGATGGGAACCTAGAAGGCTTTATTTTTGACTGCAATGTTTTATTGTAAAAATACTTAAAGCACTTATAACCCAATGTCGTTCCTTCTAGGATGGCAAGTAAACAGTGTTTCGTTATATTATCTCTTGCCATTTTCTATACTTGTCCTTAATTTTTTAAAGAAAAGCAGTTATAACAAAATTGAGACACCCGCCAGCTTGGCCGCTCTGAAAAGGCATCTTAGTACTGTTCCCAGGTCTGGCTTCCTGCTCGCCCACAGCCACCTCTGCTGCGCGCCTCCTCCGCCATGGGAATCCTAGCAGTTTTCTGGCCAGAGTCCAGTCCCCGAACTCACGTTTTCTTCGTAGTCGTCTGCATCGGATCAGCAGTTTGTCCCACCAGGTCAGACGTGGCCGTGAACACCAGCTCCCAGATCATCCCCAGGCCACAAAGGAGAAGAAGGGGGTTGTGGAAGAGGCGGAGAATGGAAAAGGTGCACCCACGAATTGGAACACTAATGAGGAAAATGGGGAACAGGAAGCTGACCATGAGGTAGATGAAGAAGAAGGTGGAGAAGAGGAGGAGAAGGAGAAAGAAGGTGATGGTGAGGAAGTGGACAAAGATGAAGATGAGGAGACTGAGGCAGCTACAGGCAAAGGGCAGCTGAAGATGATGAGGATGACGCTGTTGACATCAAAAAGCAGAAGATGGATAGACAGCAGAAAAGGGAAAGTTAAAGAAAGAAAGAAAAAAGGGCGCCGTGACCTAGTCACTCAACACTAAGAATCTAAACGTGGTCACCTTCAAGTAGAGCGTCCCGCCCGCCCACCTCGGGCAGCGCCACCGCAGACGACAGGCGCTCTCCATTACCCAACCAAAACCACAATGTGAATTTGCAACAGGGGAGGATAAAAGAACCAAAACTTCCAGGGCCCTGCTTTTTTTTTTTTTTGAAGTACTTTAAAAAGGAAAATTTGTTTCTATTTTTCATTTACATTTTATATTTTTGTACATATTGTTAGGGGTGAGCCATTTTTAATGACCTCAGATGACCAACCCAGCCTTCAGAGTGTTCTCTGTCCTACTTTTGACTGCTTGTGGTGTGACCATATTCATTATAATCTCAAAGGGGAAAAAAAAACTTCTAAAAAAAAAGTAAACATAACAACAACAACAAAAATACAATCTTATTCCAAGCAGAGCCCAGGTGGTGCAGTGGTTAAGAGCTACAGCTGCTAAAAGGTCTGAGGCTGGAATCCACCAGCTCCTCCTTGGAAACCCCATGGGGCAGTTCTACTCTGTCCTATAGGGAAGCTCTGAGTCGAAATCGACTGGATGGCGTCGGGTTTGGTTTTGGTTATTCTGAACATTCCAGTAACTTTTTTTGTGTATGTACTTAACTGTACTATAGTAGCCTTTTTCCTTTCTGTGGTTTCAGCTACTGTGGTCACCCACGATTGGAAAAAGTTAAATGAGTATGTAGCATGATGAAATCTCATGCCGTCCCGGTCATTCACGTTTTATCACAGTATATTGTTAATAATTGTTCTATTTTATTATTAGTTATTGTTGTTAATCTTTTATTATTTTTAAATATGGTAGAGTCGGTTATGACTCATAGCGACCCTATGTACAACAGAACAAAACACTGCCCGGTTCTGTGCCATCCTCACAGTCCTTGTTATGCTCGAGCCAATGGTTGCAGCCACTGTGTTAGTCCCTCTCATTGAAGATCTTTCTCTTCTTCTCTGACCTTCTACTTTACCAAGCATGATATCCTTCTCTAAGGACTAGGCCCTCCTGATAACATGTCAAAAGTACATGAGACAAAGTTTGGCCATTCTCCCTTCTAAAGAGCATTCTGGCTGTACTTCTTCCGAGATAGATTTGTTCATTCTTCTGGCAGTCCACGGTATATTCAGTATTCTTTGCCAACACCACAATTCAAAGGCATCCATTCTTCTTCAGTTTTCCTTATTCATTGTCCAGACTTCACATGCATATTAGGTGATTGAAAACACTATGGCTTGGGTCAGACACACCTTAGTCCTTATAGTGACATCTTTGCTTTTTAACACTTTAAAGAGGTCTTGTTTATCTTTTACTGTGCCTAATTTGTAAATTAGACTTTATCATAGGTATGTATGTATGTATAGGACAAATCATAGTGTATCTGGTACTGTCCTCGGTTTCAGACATCCAAGGGAGGTCTTGGAATGTAAGAGGGGGCTTTTTATATGTAATTGGTTTGTATGAAATGGTTAAAAAGGCCAAAGATAAAAAGGCCTCTGTTCGTATATGAAGTTGCTATTTATTTATTTAGTTATTTTTGGCTTGTTACATGTATGTGTGAAATAATGTCTAACATTTTTTTTTTTTTAACAATGCATTGGAATTTTATTTTGTTGAGTTCTAAAAAAAAGAAAAAAAATTGAGACATCTATTATCACATCTCAAATCAACTATGTGTGCGTGTGTGCATACATCTACTCACTTTCCAACTATCTCATTATTCCACATTTATGACAATAGTAAAAAATCTATCTGATCATTTTACACATTAATGATATATACCTCGCAGTTACAAATGCAGAAGTGTGAGGCAAGAGTAACAGTGGCTATGAGGGTTAAGGTTACGTGTAAACTTGCTGGGCCATAATTCTCAGTGATTTCTCAGTTATGTAATGATATAATTTGGCAGTTATGTAATGATGTGGTCACCCTCCATTTTTGTGATCTGATGTAGTCATCCTCTATTTTCACTTAATGCTGATTTTCACATAAGGACTTACTCTTTGGAACCTAACCATGTCAATAAGAGAGGAATGAGGTATATAAAAGTGTATATATACATATAACCCATTGCCATCGAGTTGATTCTGAGTCATAATGACCCTATATGACAGTAAAACTAACCCATAGAGTTTCCAAGGCTGTAATCTTTATAGAAGCAGATTGCCACAGTTTCCCTCCGCAGAGCAACTGGTAGGGTCGAATCTCCAACCTTTCAGTTAGCAGCCAAGCACTTAACCACAGCTCCACCAGGGCTTCTATACACACACACACACACACACACACGCGCATATATATACACATTCGTAAAAGTGACATAGGATCAATTATTGATGCGGATTAAGGGAGCTACAATCTTCTGCTTTAATAATTTCCATGGCTTTTGATTCAGCAACTTCATTAGGAATTTACCATAAGGAAATAAGAAATATTTAGCAGAAACATTTATATCATCATGTTCGTTCATTCATTCATTCACTCAATCAGCAAATATATATTGAGTGCCTACAAAATTCAAGGAACTGTCTTGGTAGAGTCTCAGCACTCAGAAAGCCTATGTCATTATAGCTGGGAAAATTTCAAATTAGAAACCATGAACGATATCCAACAGTAACTGATTGTTTTGTTAAATTGGTATACTTAGCCTGGGGACATTTTGCCACTTAAAATAACTTTATAAGTATCATTTTTGAAAGATACTTATGATAAATTTTCTAGTTAATTCTATCAAAGAGTTTACAAAATATTGTGAACTTTCTAGTAAAATCAGAATGTTTACATAGTGTAGTAAAAGATGTTATTTGTAGTTTTCTGGGGGTGTTAAAATTTTGGGGCTTTACTTTTATCTATATTTTCTACATTTTCAATTCTAAACATAAATACTTTAATACTAAATAAAACAATGTTTTTAAAATTAAAAAACAGAAATATGATTTACATGACTTTTTAAGTAGGAATAGATCTGTAATTAATAATAGCCAAATTTAATTTTAAATAATAAATTTAAACCTCTGGAATACATTTCTAGAAAAATATTAAATTCAATATTCATCTTAAGAAATTCATATTTAAAGAGTTTATTTCATACTAGGGCAATGACCATGAAAAATGTAAATTGCACACATCCCTTGATGCAGCAATTGCACTTATAAAAATTTACCTAACAGATATATTTACATAAGTATGTAAAAAATTTTATTCTCAGTGTTGTTTGCAATATGAAAAACTGAAAACAATGTAAATATACATCAATTAAGAAATTAATCAAAACAATCCATATAATTAAATATTTTGTAGCAATACAGAAAATGCAGCTCCATATGAACTGATATGGAAGTAAATGAAAAAGAAGACATCAAACAATATGCTCAGGATAACACCTTTAATTAACTTATTTGTGCTTCTACATGCATGTATGGAAGGATTCATAAAAGTCGGTGATAATTTTTGGTGAAGAGGATTGAGCTTAATGTTTTATACTTTGTATTTGTTTGGTTTTATTTTATACCATATGGAACTAATTCAATTTTTTTTATTTTCATATATTATAACTAAAAGCTTTTAAAATACATTTGAACGTTGACCAGTTTTTTTTTTTTTGGTACAGTACTCTATTTCTTTTATCTTCTTTTGGTGCTTCAATTTTTTTGTCCATAGAATCCTTCAGTATTGCAATGCGAGCCTTGAATTTTTTCTTCATTCCTTTCAGCTTAAGAAATGCTGAGCATGTTCTTCCCTTTTGGTTTTTCTAATTCCAGCTCTTTGCACATTTCATTATAATACTTTACTTTGTCCTCTTGAACCATTCTTTGAAATCTTCTGTTCAGCTCTTTTACTTCGTCATTTCTTCCTTTCACTTTAGCTACTCTACATTCAAGATCAAGTTTCAGAGTCTCTTCTGACATTTATTTTGGTCTTTACTTTCTTTCCTGTCTTTTTAATGGCCTTTTGCTTCCTTCATGTATGATATCCTTGATGTCATCCCACAACTTCTCTGGTCTTCAGTCATCAGTACTCAATATGCCAAATCTATTTTTGAATTGGTCTCTAAATTCAGGTGGGATATACTCAAGGTTTTGCTTTGGCTTTGTGGACTTGTAGTAATTTTTTTTTTGCAGGTCAACAACTTTTACTTTATAGAATAAGCATTTGAGACTGTAATATGTTAATAAGCATATGTAATAAAGTCTTGGCTATTAACCAAAAGGTTTGTGGTTTGAATCCACCCAGAAGTGCCTCAAAAGAAAGACCCCTGGCAATTTACTTCCAAAGGGTCAGAGCCATTGCAAACCTGATGAAGCACAGTTCTACTCCGACACACATGGTGTTGCTGAGTTGGAATTGACTTGATGTCAACTGTTCTCTTTTTGACAACATTTATAAGGACAATTTATTCCCTTTCATTCTTCAAATACTGGGCTGGGAGCTATCTAGTATTTTTATGCTAACTTATAAATATCTTTATTCTCTTTGTTCATATTTGAGATGAACATATCTACTTTCTGAAAAACTGACTTTTTCAATATTTGGTGCAAAATTAACTGGAGCCTAATTCTATTTGCATCACTTTCCTCAGCAACTTCTTATGCTTAGCAGAGTGTACAAACTAGAAATCTTTGGGCCATATGTAGCTCACATATGGCTTAAATTTTTGGCTCAGCGTAATGCTTGCTTAAAATAAATGCTAAGAGAAATTTTAATTCATTGCCAATATTTTAAAAAATGAGCTAACATTTTAAAATTGGGAGATTTCTCATAAAAACCTGTAATTTTATCACATTTTGAAAAAGTAGAATATTTTACAACATTGGATCTATTGTCCCCCTGGAAAACATTTGGCTGGAGCTACAACACAGCTGTTTTCTTTAGTTTGGACATGCAGAAAACACTCCTATTTTCTATAGTCTCCACCACTCCCTGTTACTCAAACCCTGTCTGTATCACTTATTTGTGTTTCCTTTTTGGCCCTATATGCACCCCAAGTTTGCAGCCCATGGATAAAAAGAAGAATCTTGACACAAGGGGGAAATATCCCTACCATGTATTAAAACTTATTACAAAGCTTATAAAATTAAAACTGTGGTACTGAAGCATGGACAGACAAACAGACCACTGGAATAGAAAGAAACACAGAAATAGACCAAGTACGTATAGAAATTTGTCACTGTTGTTGTTGTTAGGTGCCATCGAGTTGGTTCTCATTCATACTGATCCCATGCACAACAGAACAAAATGCTGCCTGGTCCTGTGCCATCCTCACAATCATTACTATGTTTGAGCCCATTGTTGCAGCCACTGTGTCAATCCATCTCACTGAGTGTCCTACTCTTTTTTCACTGACCCTCTTTACCAAGCGTAATGTCTTTCTCCAGGGGCTAGTCCTTCCTGATAACATGTCCAAAATACATGAGACGAAGTCTCACCATCCTCCCTTCTAAAGGGCATTCTGGCTGTACTTCTTCCAGGACGAATTTGTTTGTTCTTCTGGCAGTCCATGGCATATTCAATATTCTTCACCAACACCATAACTGAAATGCATCAACTCTTCTTTAGTGTTCCTTATCCATTTGTCCAGCTTGCACATACATATGAGGCTTGAGTCAGGTGCACTTTAGTCCTCAAAGTGACATATTTGCTTTTTAACACTTTAAAGAGGTCTTTTGCAGCAGATTTGCCCAATGCAATACAGAAATTTAGTATATGATAAAAATGGCATTTCTATCACCTGGGCAAAAATATACTTTTTAATATATGGTTGAGGGACAACTGCTCAGCCATTCAAAAAAGAAAATTTATATTCATACCTCACATCATACACAACAATAAACTCCAGATGGGCTAGATTTCTAAACATAAAACAGTGAAAACACACAAGAACTAGAAAAAAACATGGGTGAATTTCTCTGTAACTTCAATCTAAAGAAAGGCTTTCTGACTATAACTCAAAATACAGAGGTGATAAAAGATCAATAAATTTGACTACATACAAATTTACATAACAAAACCACAAAAAATAAAAAACTGAGAGAAAATACCTGCAATATATGGCACAGACAAAAAGCTAATGTCCCTAATATATAAAGATCTGTTAAAAATTATGACAGACAGATGGCTTCACTGTAGAGTTCTATTAAACATTCAGAGAAGACCTCACACCAGTGCTACTCAAACGATTTCAGAACATAGAAAAAGAAGGCATAAGTCTGAATTCATTCTATGAAGCCAGCAAAACCCTGATACCAAAACTAGGAGAAGACACCACAAAAAAAGAAAATTATAGACCAATATCTTTCATGAATATAGATGCAAAAATTCTTGACAAAATTGTAGCCAATAGTATTCAGCATCATAAAAAAAAAATACACCATGATCAAGTAGGAGCCATACCAGGTACGCAAGGACGGTTCAACATTAGAAAATTAATCAATGTAATCCACCACAGAAATAAAAGAAAAAAAAATCACATGATCATCTCAATAGATGAAGAAAAGGTGTTTGACACAGTCCAACACCCATTCCCGATAAAAACTTTCAATAAAATAGGTATAGAAGGGAAATTCCTCAACATAATAAATGAAATCTATACAAAACCAACATTCAACACCATTCTTAATGGAGAGAGGCTGAAAACATTTCCCTTGAGAACAGGAACAAGACAAGGATGCCCTTTATCACCACCCCTATTTAACTTAGTGCTAGAAATCCTAGCTAGAGCAATAAGGCAAGAAAAAGAAATAATCGGTATCCAAATGGGTAATGAAGACATAAAACTGTCTCTATATGCAGACAATAAGATACTATATGTACAAAGCCCAAAAGACTCCATGAGAAAACTACTGGAACTAATAGAAAGATTCAGCAGAGTAGCAGGATACAAGATAAATATTCAAGAATCAGTTGGATTCCTACACACCAATAAAGAGAATGAAGAAAAGGAAATCAGGAAAACAATACCATTTATAATAGCCCCTAAAAAAATAAAACATTTAGGAATAAATCTTACCAGAGATGTAAGAGACCTATACAAAGAAAACTACAAAACACTACTGCAAGTATCCAAAAGAGATCTACATAAATGGAAGAACAAACCATGCTCATGGACAGGTAGACTCAGCAGTGTGAAAATGACAATTCTACCCAAAGCAATTTATAAATATAATGCAATCTCTATCCAAATACTAACGACATTCTATAAAGAGATGGAAAAACTAACATTAACTTTATATGGGAAAGGAAGGGGCCCTGGATAAGTAAAGCATTATTGAAGAAGAAAAATAAAGTAGGAGGAATCACGCTACTTGACCTCAGAGCATACTATACACCTGGTACTGGTACAAGGATAGATACATTTCCCAGTGGAACAGAATTGAGAACCCAGATGTTAATCCATCCACGGATGGTCACCTGACCTTCGACAAGGGCCCAAAGTCCATCAAATGGGGGAAAAGACAGCCTTTTTAACAAAAAGTGCTGATAAAATGGATGTTCATCTGCAAAAAAAAAAAAAAAGACACATACCTCACGCCATACACAAAAACTAATTCCAAATGGATCAAAGACTGAAATGTGAAACCTAAAACTATGAAGATCATAGTAGAAAAAATAGGCTCAACTCTAGAGGCCCTAATAATGGCATTAAAAGGATAAAAACCATAACTCACAACATACAAACTCTAGAAGATAAGCTAGATAACAGGGATCTTCTAAAAATTAAACATTTATACTCATCAAAAGACTTCACCAAAAGAGTAAAAAGAGAACCTACAGACAGAAAAAATTTTTTTTGGCTATTACAAATCCGACAAAGTTCTTATCTTTAAAATCTATAGGAAAATCCAACACCTCTACAACAAAAAGACAAATAATCCAATTAAAAAATGGGGAAAGGAAATAAACAGACGCTTCACCAAAGAACACATTCAAAAAGCTAACAGACACATGAGGAAATGCTTGAAATCACTAACCATTAGAGAAATGCAAATCAAAACCGTAATGAGATACCATCTCACCCTGGCATTACTGGCATGAATCAAAAAGAAAATAACAAGTATTGGAGGCACTGCAGGGAGATTGGAACTCTTATGCACTGCTGGTGGGAATATAAAATGGTACAACCATTTTGGCAAACACTATGGCTCTTCCTTAGAAAGCTAGAAATAGAAATACCATATGATCCAGCAAGCCCACTCCTAGGGATATATCCTAGAGAAATAAAAGCTGTCACATGAATAGACGTATGCATACTCATGTTCATTGCAGCATTTTTCACAATAGCAAAAAGATGGAAACAACCTAGATGCCCATCAACAGATGAATGGATAAACAAACTGTGGTACATACACACAATGGAGTACGACGAAACGATAAAGAACAATGATGAATTTGTGAAGCATCTCACAACATGGTTGAATCTGGAGGGTATCATGCTGAGTGAAATAAGTCAATTACAAAAGGACGAATATCGTATGAGACCACTACTATAAAAATTCATGAAAAAGTTTACACACAAAAAGAAACGATCTTTGACGGTTATGGGATGGGAATGGGGGGAAATGGAAAAACACTAAATAATAGAAAAATGGTAACTTTGGTGAAGGGTAAGATGGTACACAATACTGCGGAAGCCAACACAACTTGTATAAGGCAAGGTCATGAAAGCTCCATAGACACATCCAAGCTCCCGATGGTCTGAATTACTGGGCTGAGGGCTATGGGGACCAAGACATAACACAGTTTACAAAGAAAACGTCCTACATTCTACTTTGGTGAGTACTGTCTGGGGTCTTTAAAGCTTGTGAGCGGCCATCTAAGGTAATCCACTGGTCTCACGCCTTTGGGAGCAAAGGAGAAGGAAGGAACCTAAAGACACAGGGGAAAGGTTAGTCCAAAGGACTAATGGACCACATCTACCACGGTCTCCACCAGACTGAATCCAGCACTACTAGATGGTAACAGGCTACCACCACTGACTGCTCTGACAGGGATCACAATAGAGGGTCCTGGACAGAGCTGGAGAAAAATGTAGAACAAAATACTAACGTGCACGAAAAGATCAGACTTTCTGGCCTGACAGATACTGGAGAAACCCCAGGAGGATGGCCCCAGACACCTTTTTAGCTCAGTAATGAAGTCACTCCCGAGGATGACCCTTTAGCCAAAGATTAGACAGGCCCATAAAACAAAATGAGACTAAAGAGGCACATCAGCCCAGGGGTAAGGACTAGAAGGCAGGAGGGGACCGGAAAGCTGGTAATAGGGAACCCAAGGTTGAGAAGTGAGAGTGTTGACGTGTCGTGGGGCTGTTAACCAATGTCATAAAACAATATGTGTACTAACTCTTTAATGAGAAGCCAGTTTGTTCTGTAAACCTTCATCCAAAGTGCCATAAAAAAAAAAATTGGAAAAAAAAAATATGGGACAGAGGCCCAAAGAACTGATTAAAAAACGGGAAATGAACATAAAAAGACAATTCACAAAAAAGAAAATAAAACTGCCCTTAAAAATGTTTAAACCCACTCGCACTCAAAAATGCAAATTAAAACAACATCAAGATATCATTTCTTACCTACTGGATTGACAAAAATTTAAAAATATGCCAACACATTCTCTTGGCGAGGCTGTGGGGAAATGGACTTTACTTGCATCGCTGGTGGGAATGCAAACTAGAACAACCTTCTGGAGGGGAGATGGCAACACCTAACAAAACTATCTATGCACTCATCCCTTGACTCAGCAATTCCATTACTAGGCATCTACCTTGAAGACCCATCTCCAGCAATACAAAAATATATATGCACGAGGTTATTCGTTGCTGCGTTATTTATAATTTTAAATTACTAAAAACTACCTTCATGCTCATTTACAGGAGAGTGGTTGGATACCCTATGGTTTAACCACACTATGGGGTATTATGGAGCTATAAAGAACGATGACGAACACTCTAAGCTGATACAGTGTAAACCAGGACATGCCTTTAAATGAAAAAGGACAGTACAAAATTTATCTGTAGTGTGTTACTTTTCATGTAAGAAAAAAGAGGGTATAAAAAAATATGCATGCACCTGCTCATTTATGCAAAAAAAAATACAGGAAGCATTAAATCAGAAAACAAAAAGCTTGTTCACTTTGGTGTGTGTGTGTGCACGCATATGCGTGCATGTGTTTGTGTATGTAAGGAATGGAGAGAATGAGGGCCTCAAATGTGATATTAGGAATGAGGGAAAAGTGACACTCCTCTGAGTTTACCCTTTTGTTTAGCTCTGACTCAGCTCTGAACGATGGTAATGCTTGCATGACCAAAAAAAAAAAAGAAAAATTAAAATCACCAGATGTGTGTGTGTGTACTGGAATACGAACAATAAGAAACGGGCCTAGCTGTATTACAAATGAATAACATAGTCATGAAGAAGGTGTGAAGACAAAAAAAGTTAAGTGACTTTAAAAACAGTATTATGCCTATATAATTAAAATGAAAGACAAAAAGAAAATATGCAGCAAATATTACACTCCAGTTAATAAATTTGTTTCCGACATATGTATAAGTTAGCAACTCTGGAACTACTTTATGTGTATATTACTACTGAACAAAGAAGCAAATATATAATGGACTATGACAGCCAGGTTTCTCACGGTCAGAGAAAGACATTACCAGTAAGGAAAAGGAGAAGTCAAGAATGAACATTATTACGATAGAAAGAAATTGATGTATCAGTATGAATTTTGGGTTTTAACATAGATAGATATAGATTTTTTTTTTTAAGATATGATAGAGAAACAAATATATATGTATAAAAAAATCCATTGCTGTTGAGTCAACTCATAGCAGCCCTACAGGACAGAGTAGAATTGCCCCATAGAGTTTTCAATGAGCACCTGCTGGATTTGAACTGCCTACCTCTTGGTTAGCAGATGTAGCTCTTAACCACTACACCACCATTATTTCCATATATATATATATATAAGTGTGGGTTAATGTGTATCTGTATCTATTGCTATAAATGTATCTATATCTACATCTATTTGTTGGAAGGGTCTAGACAGTGCACCCCTGTAATAATAAGCATGCTTAACACCAAAAGCTTTCTTTCTTTTTTTGAATTGCTTTTCTTGTACTTTAGAAGGTTTACAGAGCAAACTAGTTTCTCATTAAACAATTAATACACATATTATTTTGTGACATTGGTTGCCAACCCCAAGATATGTCAACAGTCTCCCCTTCTCAAACTTGGGTTCCTCATTACTAGCTCTCCTGTCCCCTTCCTGCCTTCTTGTCCTTGCCGCTGAGCTGGTGTGCACATTTAGTCTTGTTTTTTTGATGGGCCTGTATAATCTTTGGCTGAAGGGTGAACCTCAGGTGTGACTTCGTTACTGAGCCCAAACAATGTCTGGGAGCCGTACCCTTGGGGTTTCTCCAGTCTCTATCAGATCAGTAAGTCTGGTCTCTCTCTCTCTTTTTTTTCCCTGAGTTAGGATTTTGTTCTACATTTTTTTCCAGCTCTGTCCAGGACCCTCTATAGTGAGCTCTATCAGAGCAGTCAGTGGTGGTAGTCAGGCACCATGTAGTTGTGCTGGACTCAGTCTGGGGGAGGCTGTGGTAGTCATGGTCCATTAGTCCTTTGGACTAATCTTCCCCTTGTGTTTTTGATTTTCTTCATTCTCCCTTGCTCCAGATGGGGTGAGACCAGTGGAGCATCTTACATGAGAGCTTGTTTCTAAATAGCATTCTACAATAAAAGTAACAATGGCTGCTTGGTTGATTTCAGGGCTGAGGTAGAGAAAATACAAGGAGATACAAGAGAATGATAGAATTTCTTGCGCTGCCAGGAAGTTAGAAAAAAAGCTGAAAAATAATGGTGGCATACCAAAAAGACATAGGTTCTACTCTGTAAGAGCTCAAAGGTTCTTGAGAACTACGTTACTGAACAGTTGACTGAATATATTACTGAATTATTATACAGAGAATAAAATAAATATCGTGTATCCATCATGAAGCCTTGGGGCTTCAGTGGTAGAATTCTCACCATCCATGTGGGAGACTGGTATTTGACTTCAGGCCAATGACCTCATCTAAATCACATAAAGACTTAGGCATGTAAAGGTGAGAGGGCAGGGGTGGTTCAGTGGTAGAATTATCTCCTTCCATGCAGAAGTTGTTGTTGTTAGGTGCCCTCGAATCAGCCCTGATTCATAGCTACCTATGTACAATGGAATGAAACACTGCCCGATCCTGCACCATCCTCACAATCGTTGCTATGCATCTTTGCAGCCACTGTGTCAATCCATCTTGTTGTGGGTCTTCCTCTTTTTCGCTGATCCTTTTCCTTACCAAGCACAATGTCATTTTCAAGGGACTGGTATCTCCTGATAACATGCCCAAAGTATGTGAGACGAAGTCTCATTATCTTCATTTCCAAGGAGCACTCTGGCTGTACTTGTTCCAAGACAGATTTCATTCTTCTGGCAGTCCATGGTATATTCAGTATTCTTTGCTAACACCACAATTCAAAGGAAACAATTCTTCTTCAGTCTTCCTTATTCAATATCCAGCTTTCTCATGCATATTAGGTGATTGAAAATATTGTGGCTTTAGTTTTTTTTTTAGTCCTCAAAGTGACGTTTTTGTTTTTTAACACTTTAAAGAGGTCTTTTGTAGGAGATTTGCCCAGTGCAATGTGTTGTTTGATTTCTTGACTGCTGTTTCCATGGGTATTGATTGTGGATTCAAGTAAAATGAAATCCTTAACAACTTCAATCTTTTCTTCATTTATCACACTGTTGTTCATTGGTCCAGTTGTGAGGATTTTTGTTTTCTTTATTTTGAAGTATAATCCATACTGAAGACTGTAGTCTTTGATCTTCAACAGTAAGTGCTTCAAGTCCTCTTCACTTTCAGCAAGCAAGGTTATGTCAACTGTATATCACAGGTTGTTAATGAGTCTTCCTCCAATTTTGATGCCATCTTCTTCTTCATATAATCTGGATTATTTGCTTAGCATTTAAATTGAATAAACATGGTGAAAGGATACAATCCACCTTTCCTGATTCTAAGCCATGCAGTATCCTCTTGCTCTGTTTGAATGACTGCCTCTTGGTCCATGCACAGAGTCCACATAAGGGTAATGAAGTTCTGGAATTCCCATTCTTTGCAATGTTATCCATAATTTGTTATGATCCACACAGTTGAATGCCTTTGCATAGTCAATAAAACACAGGTAAACATCCTTCTGGTATTCTCTGCTTTCAGCTAATCAACAATGATATCCCATGTTCAATTCCTGCCTACTGCACCTGGTTCAAAGCCACCACCTGTCTATCAGTGGAGGCTTGTGTGTTGCCATGTTGCTAGACAGGTTTCCGCAGAGCTTCCAGACTAAGATGGACTAGGAAGAAAGGCTTAGCAATCTGCTTCTGAAAATCAGCCAATGAAAACTGTGTGGTCTGATCTGCAATGGATCATGGGCATGGCACAGAACCAGGCAGCATTTTCTTCCATTTTGTATAGGGTCAACATGAGTCGGGGTGACTTGATGGCAACTAACAGCAAGAACAACAATAACCATGCATCCCCAACTGATATAAATAAATATTTGAACAAATAAATAAAAGGGGAGGGGAAGGAAGCTCCTCCTTACAGTAGTACTCCAATCAACAAATGTAGAAGGAATTAGGGAAATAGAAAATCAAAATTAGGCAACCATAGTAATAATTACTGTAGCCAAGAACCATTGATGGATACTAAAATTAGTGGGAAAAAGTGCGATGAGAAACAGGATATTTGCATAGTCTGAAAGTATTTCCCCACAAGATATTTATTAATTAAAAAGAGAAAAAAGTGACTTTACGGTGGAGAAACCTGGCAGACACCACATTAACCAAATGATACAGGTTAACATCACCAGTTCACAAAACGTATCAACACTACGTACCCCCTGGTATGATGCACTGAGAAGGACACAACAACACTCCTTTGGTGTTCCTGCCCAAAATACACAATCTTAACCTAATCGTGAGGAAACATCAGACGAATCAAAACTGTGAAACCTTCTATGAATAACTGACACCAAACCAAACCAAACCCATTGCCGTCAATTAGATTCTGACTCATAGTGACCCTATAGGACACAGTAGAACTGCCCCATAGGGTTTCCAAGGAGCAGCTGGAGGATTCAAACTGCCATCCTTTTGGTTAGCAGCTGAGCTCTTAACCACTGCACCACGAGGGCTCTGAATAACTGACAAGTACCCTTTAAAAACGCTAACATCAGGGAAGACAGGGAAAGGCTGGAATTGTCACAGGCCTAAGGTGACTAAGGAGACAGGAGGAAGTAATACGATGTGGGATCCTGGATTGGAACCTGAGCCAGAAAAAGAGCCTTGAGTGGAAAAATTAGTAAATTTGAATAAATTGGGTAGATTAGTTAGTCATGCTGACAACGTTAATTTCTTCATTTTGACAATTATAGCTCTACAGTTAACATTTGGAGAAAGTATAAGAAGGTCATTTCAGAATTCTGTAACATTTTTATAACTTAAAAAAATCTAAAATTATTTCACAATAAAAGTTAAAAAAAAACAATCAGATTCTGAGAAACACTTAAATTAGTCAGACTCTGAGAAAGCTTTTTTTTTTAGTAGAATAAGTGTAAAAACTCCAGGAAAGGAACTGAAATGAAGTTGAACTTGAAAGGAAGGGAAATGATTATAATATGAAGTCAGAAAGATGTATAGTTGATATTTTTTAAAAAATGGATACACTGAAATACACTTTCAAATCACAAGGGAAAATAACTGATATATCCAAATGAAAGCAGGTGGACGAAGGGAGGGAAAGAGAGAAGACTAGAACAACTAAGCTCTCGGGTTGAAAAGGAATAATAATAATAATAATAAAAAGGTGTAAATGTGACTGATTTCAAGGATTTATTTTGAAAGATCAAGTTCAGCTGGGCTGAAGAAATTCGTTTCTGTGTTTCCCCAAATGCAGCCCTGTCATCTTTTCTCGCTGAAGTGGACATAAAATAAATAGAAACAAAGACCACTGTTTGTTTGATAAAATTCCAAAACGACTGCTGGGGCCCAGAAACCACGTGATATTTGAAAGATGTCAGAGGTTGGCCTTCAGGCATGGCAGTTGCCTGTGAATGTTCACCTTTAACTCTGGGGCTGCAGTTAGATCATAGAGTTCATTTTTATTGTTTAGATTTCTCTCATTCCTTTGCTGCTTCCCAATTCTAAGGGTAAAGGCAGGTTTTATCACACTTTGCCAGTTCATCACATTTAATTCTGTTCCAACCACGCTAGATTAAATTTAAGGGTCACCAATGGCAGGAGTCACTGAACTTTGCCCTCTTAATGGTTCTCACCATTAATACTTGACCTTAAAGAGTTATGTACACAATAAACCTATTTTATAGGTGAGGTGGGAAGGGGAAGGCAGAAACGAAGTCTCTCGAGTGATTATTTATTTTGCCATGCTGTTCAGAGATTAGGAATGTTCACACAGTCTACGCTTGAGCTGCTGAACTTGGACAGGTCACAAAAGTGTGGTGCCTGAGCAGAACATCAGGACGGACATCCGTTTGAGGGTAATGCTCAACATGACATCTCAGCCTAATCTCAATCACTTCAAGGGGTGCTGATGCTTCTAGGCTTATCATGCTCCAACCTCAGATCTCTCTCTAAGATTTTCTTTGCATATGAAAAAAGAAAATCAAACACCACATTTTAATTTAAGATTATCTTTTGAAGAAAGGATGTCGTAGTCCAACAATTTATTTTCAAAGACTAGAATTGTGAAAGCTCTGAGAAACTTATTTTGGAATTGTCTGAGCTTTCTTCCATTATTCCAGCTGATCAAAGAGAACAAGAGAAAAGTCCATATGAATCGAAAGCTCCAGGATTCTGGCCTCATACACTTTGGATTCCCCTCCACCCCACATCCCTGACACACAGTAGTTTCTGGAGCTCGTTTGCTATTCCTTAAAATTTGGGCAAATTGAGTTATTGGGTTTACTTCTTTTGTCTTCTTTCTTTTACTTTTCAATGCTTCTAGTTTCCAGGGCATGTCATTACTTGCATGATAAATTAAAAGCTGTTCACATTATTATTGGAGAGCATTGCATCTGGGCTAGGCAACCCATCAATTCTCAGGTTTACAGAAAGGTTTCCTTTCCATGATTGGAGTGTGTCACATATACACACATGGAATAGTGAATTAAGGGTTGCTTTTTTTAACAATGCATGTGCAGGTATCACAGAAGAGGCCAAAGTTCACTATTAATTTACTCACAGGAACATTCTACTTCTCAACTGTTATAACTTTTAGGGGAGTGACTAGACAAAATCTTTTCTTAAGCCTGGGATAATTATTTCAGCGATATACGAGCTATCCGAAAGGAATGCGTGGTGATTAAGGCAAAGAATTTTTCTTGGTCACAGATTGACAGAGAGTCCTGGGCTTATAAAATACTCTATTTCCTCCATTAATTGTGTCCGTGTGGAGTTGTAACCAAGTCGCTGAAACAAATAAAACGTAAGTAATATTGTTTCCTTTTAAAATATTTCACTTAATTTGTGGAAGAGGTTTGAACTCATTAAACATGCACAGTCCCCTCCAAGAGAGCCCCTTTGCCCCAGTTCCCAACCCAAACCCCCTTCTGAAACATTCCAGCAATGCCCACAGCATGTCCATTCCTTCTACTTCAGTGAGGGAGGCTGCTGTAGCCATTCTCTAATTTGGGAGTTGCGGGCTTTGAGTCAGTGGTACAATTCTTGCCTTCGATGGGGGAGACTCAGGTTCGATTCCTGGTCAGTGTACCTCGTAGGCAGCTACCATCTGTCTGTCAGTAGAGGCTTGCCTGTTGGCAATGATGTTGAACAGTTTTTAGGGAAGCTTCCAACTTAAGATGAACTAGGAAGAAAGGCCTGGTGATCTGCTTCTGAAAATTAGTCAGTGAAAACGTTTGGATCACAGTGGTCTTATCTTAAATTGACTGTGGGAATGGCATAGGACCTGGCAGCATTTCATGGGGCTGCTGTGACAGCAGCTAACAACAAAGTTGGGTGTGTAAATGGAAAGGAAAGCTGAGGAATGCAAAGTTAGCCTGGGACCCTGCAGAATCTCTCCTCTTTTACCTAGAAATTATCTAATTGTTGATGTTTTGTTTCTGTTTTCTCCACGATAATTCTCATTTAAAAAAAAAAAACTATTTTATTTTATTTTTGTTGTTGTTGTCGAGACTATACACAGCAGAACATTCACAAATTCAACTATTTCTACACGTACAATTCAGTGATATTGGTCACATTATTTGAGTTGTACAACCATTCTTTCCCTCTCTTTCTGAATTGTTCCTTCCCCATAAACATAAACTCACTGCCCCATAAGGTTCCTATCTAATCTTTCAAGTTGCTGGTGTCAATTTGATCCCATATACGTAGATCTTAAAAGAATACAATGCTCAAGGCAGACATTTGTACTAGTTAAGCTAAACCATTGTTTGATTTTAAGAAGATTTCAAGGGATATTTTTGGTTTAACGTTTAAAGATTATTTCAGGGCAATAATTTCAGGGGTTCATCTAGCCGCCATGGCTCCAGAAATTTGGAGTCCATGATAATTTGAAATTCTGTTCTACATTTTCCTCCTTTTGGTAAAGATTCTTCTGTAGAATCCTTGACAAAATGTTCAGTAACAGTAGCTGGGCACCATCAAGTTTTTCTGGTTTCATGGGAAAGAAGACATTTCTTCATGGAGCAATTAGCCATGCATTCCATTTTATCTTCCTATTCCTGTCTCTCCTTTTTCCTCTGTTGGTCCATGTGATAGATACCAATTATTGTGCCTTGGATGGCTGCTTGCAAGCTTTTAAGAGTCCAGGAACTACTCAACAAACTAGGAGATGGCACAGAAACACTAAACACGTTATTAGGTCAATTAACTGGGATGTCCAATGAAACCATGACTGTTACAGATTGATTTGTGTCTCCCCAAAATGTATGTCAGCTTGGCTAGGCCATGAATCCCAGTATTATATGGTTGTCCTCCATTTTGTGATCTGATGTAATTTTATGTGTTGTGAATCCTAACCTCTGCCTGTGGTTAATGAGTGTTATGGATTGAATTGTGTCCCCCAAAAATGTGTATCGACTTGCTAGGCCATGATTCTCAGTATTGTGTGGTTGTCCACCATTTTGTGACCTGATGTAATATTCCTACGTGTTGTAAATCCTAACCTCTATGATGTTAATGAGGTAGGATTACAGGCAATGATGTTAATGAGGCAGGACACAATCTACAGGATTAAGTTGTATCTTGAATCAATCTCTTTTGAGATAGAAAAGAGAGTGTTCTCATTACCACCAATCAAGGGGAGCCAGGAGAGGAGCGTGTCCTTTAGACCCAGGGCCCCTGTGCTGAGAAGCTCCTAGACTGGAGAAAATTGATGACAAGGACCTTCCCCCAGAGCCAACAGAGAAAGAAAGCCTTCCCCTGGAGCTGGCACTCTGAATTTGGGCTAGCATCCTAAACTGTGAGAGAACTAACTTCTGTTTGTTAAAGCCATCCACTTGTGATATTCCTGTTACAGCAGCACTAGATAACTAAGATAGTATCTATCACATAGCTTTTGCTAGTTCAACTTTTTACAGGTATGCAATTTACTGACAGCCATTGCAATTATCGGCTGGGCAACCCTATCCTTAATCAGTGCAATTTTCCCATCGCTGTAAACCAAAACTCAGTACTCCGTAAGCAATAGCCCCCTCTTCCCGCTCCTTCCTACTCCTGGTAACCACTAAGAAACTTAGAAGACTTAATGATGTGTAATATAAATCAATCTCAAAAGGACAAATATTGTACTACATCATTTATACAAAAAGGCAGTAACAGGCAAATGCATAGAGACCAAAGATAATTCTCATTTTTATATACCTCTGAATACTTTGCTGAGGATTCCTAAAACTTTGAGGGGGATTATTCTTATGAAAGAATGAGATAGTTTTATGAGAGTATATTTTCCCAACACACTGAGGCGGGCGATCAATTAGTACAGTTAAATCTACCCAGTAAGCAGAAAGAAGAATCTGGAAAGAAAGAGTGAGGGTATATGGGTGTGTGAGTGGAGGGTTTGACTTTGCCTTGTACTGGTTTATTGCATCTGTCCATTTCCTAGAGAGGAGAGCATGCCAGAGTTAGCACAGAATAGCCTTCTCTAAAGGTAAATCCCCTCAAATCATGTTCGTTTAGAGCAAAGCTTTCCATCTACTTCTTGTTTGTTCTTTCACCACTTGTAAGAGAAGCCACAGGGACTGATAATTACTGTTTCCCTTATTATGGGCACCAAAAGGTATTGGGATATAAAACGGTACTTAAAAAAGAAAAACCAAACCTGTTGCCATCGAGTCACTCCTGACTCATGGTGACCCTATAGGACAGAGTAGAACTGCCCCATAGAGTTTCCAAGGAGCGCCTGGTGGATTCAAACTGCTGACCTTCTGGCTAGCAGCTGTAGCACTTAACCACTACGCCATGAGGGCTTCCAAATGGTACTTAGGAGGCCATTTTTAGTAAAATTATTCTCTCCCACTGTTATCTACATTGTCACAGCAGACCTAATCAAGAGACACACTTGGCCAGTGTTATTTAGACAAAGCAAGCTAAGAAACCTACTTATAAGTGGAGTTTCCTTTGAATCTTATACATTCCAGCTAGAGATTATTTAAGAACATATCTTTTAGCTATCAATATGTATATATTTTCAGCTCCTCAAAATACCAACTTTGTGATGGGTTCGTTCATCTTTTCCTTTCACTATTGTGGTGGGTGCCTGAGATCATTGTCTGGCTAGTCTTCTCACATAGAGATGAACCCATCATAGGCTTTCCTCAAATACCTCTGTGGAGAGTCGGGGATTTGAATTAACTAGTCAGGCTTTTCCTGTTAGGCTGAGTCAAGCCTTATTTTTGTCTGTCACCATGAGAAAATGTAGAACTATGACACAACCCCTTTGGTTTTAGGTTTTCAAATTTAAGGATGCATAGAAAATAAGAAAGGTCATTAACCCTCAATGTGATTTATTTCTAATCTTCTCTCTTTTCTCTCTCTCTCTCCAATGTACTGCCAGGGAAGAACACAGCCATAGATGTATTATAGACAGCTCATACTGAATGAATCTATTCTTAGGGTATAATTTTTCCTCTTTGTGGTAACAGTATAATTTAGATGTACAGAGAACAAGCAAGTAGACCGTGTGGGATAGATTATGATTTCTGTGTTCAGTGAAGAACTGAACTTCTCAACTGGAAATGTTATGGTCATCTATATGGCTAGGATTTAAGAAAATATCAAGCTTATAAATTAGAGACGATTATTTTTTATTATTTCAAAAGAGATCTTTGAACTTTCCAAGTTTCCTCCAATCTAAATGCATTTCCTTAAAGAACTTATTTTACTATACCATTAGATGTGTGTATCTATGTATATGTATGTATATATTTCAGTTCTAAAAGCATTAGTGCAGTTTTAAGCTTAAATAACTGCAAATTTATTAAAAATGCCATGTATTTGTTCAAATTTATTTATACTTGTTTTTTAAATTTTGGAAAATTAATTTTAATTTTTGATTTCATCTGCCATCTTCAATCAGACCAAAACAAGCAAAAGGCAAAGTGCCTTTTTGTGGGTTATTTAGTTCTTGATCATTTTCAATAAGTCCCAAAGTGGACAGAGCAACGATTTACATCAACATTAATGCAAATGGAAATCAGTAATGGAGTTCTTGATCTCTGGAGTCAGGCTGCCTGGGTTTGAATGACAATGAGCCACTTACTGACTGTGTGTGATTTTGACACAGTTATTTAACTTCTCTAAGTCTCACTGTCTTCATCTGAAAAGTGGGAGAATAATAGTTCCATGGAGCTCTTGTGAGGACTGAAGGAATAAATCTAGTGAAGTGGTCTGCACAGTTTTTAGTTCCTAGTGTGGTAAGTGGAAACCCTCTGGGTAGGTGGGTGGTGGTAGGAGTGTGGTAAGTGCTCTGATTAGAAAAGGAAGGCAAAACCCCCTGGAGATGGTTCCCTAGGCTTGGCATGGGGGAGGAATAGTTGGGATTATACCAGTGCATTGCTCGGTGACCATCAAAACCTTTCAGAAGTCAGGAAATGGCAAGCAGTTTCTATGACTTGAGACTCCTGACACATTTAAAAATGAGAAAATGCCAATTCAGGATCACAAAAATTGTGGGATATTTAAAATGTCTGCATTTAAAAGATGAAGACAATACACAAATACATGGGTACACGTGAACACAATGAGTATATATATGACTTCACTTGGTGATAACATCAAAAGGCTAAATTTGAAGCCTTTAACGAATGAGAGGTCAAAGCCAAATGGTCTTCATGAAAGCCCCTCCTACCCACTACCACCACCAGTGATAATCCCTGGTAATCATACAATATTAAGAGATTTTGGGAGATTAAGGCTCAAGGGAATGTGGACGTGATTTGGTTCAGTGGATGTTACACTGTGATGCCCAAATTAGAAAGTAGGTTAAAGTAGAGCTGCCTGGTTAGGTAGAATGAGGTTGTTGAGCTAGGTCCACCGTGCTCATTTTCTTAGGAGTGACTCATGGCTTCACAAAGCAAGTTTGAAAACCACTACTTTAGTCTCTCCATGCTTTATAGATGTCCCCCTCCATTCTGCTTTCTTAACCTAAGAAAAGAGCATTGGGAAGGGTTGTTGCAGAAAGATGGAAAGAGGCAATCGATAACAAAAACTGAATAAATGGAGAGAATAAATTGAAATAATAAATGGCAATTAACATTAACTGGTCAAAGGGAGTGACCAGTTCTACTGTTTTATAGTGTGTAAGTCTGGTTTAAGTTAATTACAAAGGCATGTCCAGAGTTAAATATGCCTAAACAAATTAACACATGCACACACACATAAAACCCCGTTCCTATCAAATTGATTCTGAATCAGTGAAGCTGTAGGACAGAGTATAACTGCCCCATAGGGTTTCCAAGGAGTGGCTGGTGGATTTGAACTGCTGACCTTGTGGTTAGCAGCCAAGCTCTTAACCACTGCACCACCAGGACACATGCACACACCTAAACATAAATAGGTCTATATTACATAATCATTTCAATGTTCTTTTCCAATTCCTTCTCCTCTTTCTCCTCTCTCTAGCCTCCTTCTTTCTTCTTTTCCTCTTCCTCCTCCTTCTTTAAGTATTCTTTCACAAACTATACAGGTCATGTCAGATGTTATTGCTTTCAGCCAAAGGTGACTCTAAGGTTAGGGAGCAAACAGAGAGTGCACTTATCTTCAGGCTGTGTGTCAGCCTATGTAAATACACAGCACGTCATAAGAAATTCTACAGATGGAGTTATCACTGTTGTTGCTGTTAAGTGCCATTGAGTCAGTTCTGACTCACAGCAACCCCACGTACAGCAGAATGAGACACTGCCCTGTTCTGCGCCCTCCTCATAATTGTCAAAAAAAAAAAAAAGAAAGGAAAGTTATCATTGCAATGGAAAACTGCATGGATTATGCTTTCTTCACGGCATTTATTCATTTTTGTTTGATGAATGGATATGGGAAATTGTCATTAGAGAACATGATGATCTCCGATGACGTATTTATGACATGGAAAGAGGTCACGTGATGAACTGTTTACAGCATGTAATGAGGGTGTGTAACAATCTCTTTACAGCCTGCAATTTCATTGACTAATTCCTTATAAAAATACTCAGCAGAGTAATTGTTCTCCATGTGCACGTGCTTGATATCACAGCAGCTTAGTAGCTGAGCCGACTCAGCCAAACTGCAAAATCAAGCAGCTTGAATGACTCCGTACTCTATCTGCCTGCTATGGCACCTAAACGATCCTGGAGGTTCAGTTAGTACACTCCAAGAACTGCCTCTTACTGGAGGTGTCTGGGCTAACTAATATACTGCCTGTGTGTCAAATATCCGTATGTACTGGAGAACTGGAGAAGTGGCTTTAAACCTGAACTAACCATTTCAGACATAGATTCCCTTTTGTTGTAGTGAGGGGAAAGTATACCTACCTGCCTTCTGACATCAGGGCGGTGTTTGTAGCTGATACCCTATTTCGGCCCTTTAATTATCTAGGCTCTATCCCTTGCCTTATTTAAGTAATTAGTGAGGAACATGACTCCAAGGAGGCCCCAGAATGTTTAAATGTGGGAAAGAAAACACCTTCTACATGAAGTTGTTAAGGCAGTGTAGATGGTTAACACACTCTGCTGCTAACAGAAAGACTGGGGGCTCAAATACATCCATAGACATGTCAAAAGGAAGGCCTGATGATCTACTTCCAAAAAATAAGCCACCGAAAACCCTATGGAGCACAGTTCTACTCTGATGCTCATGGGGTCACCAGGAGTCAGCTGATACAAGGATGAATTAGGTAGCTGGGGGAGTTAAACTGTTAAGGGGCTAAGAAGTTGATGCGCAAAGCCTGAAATGAGGTCCTGAACTTCTTGCCAGGAAGTGAGCTCTAAGATGTAGGTGCAAAAATTCTGGACTTGTCCTTCAGGTTTGTGAGAATCTGGGGGGAAATGAGAAAACAGAATGGTAAACAGAAAAAAGAGAAATACGATGTAGAAATACCACCTACTAAGCTTTCATCAGATTATGAATGAGCAGTTGAAAGGGGTTCTAATCTGAAGGAAATAAATGGGTCAGTAGACTAAAAGAAATATTAGTCTAAGTGCATTGAAAAGAAAGAGAAACAAAGGAGAGTTGAAATCTTTAGTTTGCAAATGTTCAAAAACTTGTGCTGTAGAGACTGGTTTAAGACTGACTTAGTTGAAATTTCATCATGTCAATAAGGGCTTGCTTCTTTCAGATACTGATAGATAACACAGGATTCTAACAGGACTTAGAATGTGGCTAATCCCCTGCAATAAAACTAAATGATGTGCTATCGACAGCAAGCGAATACGACTAGGTGATATAATCATATCTTGCTTTTACATAAATCTTTGTAACTTGCAAAACGCTTTACATAACTCAATCAAGCTTCAGGATAGTCCAAAAAGGGCTAAAGAAAACTGGTTTATTTTTATTTGTTTTTCAAAGGTAGAAAGTAAGACCCTAAAAAGTTAAAACAACTGGTTCAAGGTCTTTAGAATGGAAAGGTCATGGACTCTCTTCTCACAGCCACAGTTATCCCCGAGAAAATCACAATTTCCTTGAGCATGATGGAGGTGCCAGGTGGCCTAGTAGGAACTCCTAACAGTACCAACTGAATGCAGTTAACTCAAAGGAGTGCCACACACACAGAATTGGCACTGGGTAGAGTGTGATGGCTTTTGTTTTTCTCAACTTGCTCTCCAACCAAAGTAGTTAATATGGAGGCAAAACAACAGAACTGAAAGAAAAGACTTACCACCAAAATGTCATTGACGTTGAGTGTCAAGGTCTAGAGCAGGTCAACTTGTGTGTCACTTAGCATAGTGTCACAGAACAGAAATATCTTATTAGCATCATCACTTGACATATGGTTTTAAGTCTTCGCCCCCCAAAAATTCATTTCAACAATGCCAGTGACTTAATTGGTTATTTATAGAATGATTATCTACCTACTCCATGCCCTCCTTGTTTTATCTGGTCCCAGACCTTCAAGAAACTTCAAAAGAAGCAACTGGTTTTGAACAGATAAATTTGATTTGAAGGCTAACAAGGTTCCAGACAATGCTATAATAGGGCAATTCAGTTTAAATGCCCTGGTTGTTATTTTGCCTGTTTCTGCCATCAATATTTTATTAGGTCATTTTAGTTTGGTTGGTTCCAAGAAATGTGCGATAAGATTCACATGGAAGGAAACATAGGGAGACCATTTGTGGCTCCATGGCCCCATTGCCATGATTTATTTTAATCTGGGTTTTCATGTCACTCCTTTCTGAGTTATAAACCTCACAATAAATGACTGGACAAGTTTTGAAGGCACTTTATGGTAAGGAGGGACAGCATCTTAGGTAGAGGAGGAAGGGAAGCTCATGGTCCAGAATTAGATTTGCACTTCCGGTATTCCAGGAGGCAAGAACAAGAACACTTGTAGGTTTGCTGAGAGGGACCAGATTTTTTTTTTTTTTTTGCTAGTTTCTTTATGCAGAGTCTCCCTGATATTAAATGTCACCTTAAATTTGTGTTTTATTTTCCATTTGAATCTCAAAACAAATTAATAGAACTTCTCTCTCTCTCTCTTTTTTTAGTTTGGATATAAGACATTTAAAACAATTATTTGACATCACTTTTGAGTGTCACCCTCATCTTAAACTTCAGAGAAACATTCAATTTCCTCTTCGAAGCTGACATTCAATTCTGACAACCGCAGAATGTGTTTCGCTAGTGCTGTGCCACATCCCATGAGAATTCTGAAAATCTGAGTTACGTAGACAGCAGTTTTCTCATAGTTATATTTGCAGCTCTCAGAATAGGAATAAATAGGGCAAAACTTTTAACAGGGATTATGAGCATCACAAATATGGTCCTTGGTCCTGTCTAAAGAATGTCAAGTGGAAGATGATAAAAAAGATGACCAGAATTAATCTAAATTACTGTGAAAAAGCATACAACATTTAAGATTGGATTTTAATTTGTTCAAAGTATTTATCATGAATCTTTCCACATACCAGGTAACAAATATCTGATAAAATCAATCAAAAAATGACATTTGAAGCCTGCAGCTGATAGTGCCAATACATAGAGTAATGTGATCATTTATTTTTCCTTTAACTGGAATGATATAAAGCAAGATTCATTTCGAAGTCAAGCTGAGTGTAGATTGCCTTCTGCCATTTCCTTGAAGAATCCAAACCTTCAGTCAGAATGTTCATGAGAAATAGAAGAAGAGTCTGTTTTATCCTGACGTTGGAAAGAGAAGCATGCCTTCATGTCCTTAATTTCTGTTGTGTCATTTGAAGTTGTCCTCCACTGTCAGGGTTTCTCGATACATCACAATTCCAACGAATAACATCATTGTACTGCTTTACCAGGTGCAATCTGCTTTTCACATTGTCTTATTTGGTACTCAGGTGTCCTGTTATTCCTTTCTTGTGGATGAATAAACAGAGGTTCAAAAAAGCTAAGTAATTCCCTTCAGTAATCACAATTAAGTGGCAGGTCTAGGAATGGAATCTATTTATGCTTTTGGACTTTCTACTACACACGTGCCTCACTACATGCATATAATGTGAGTATGCTTTTCTCCTTATATTCTGCCTCGGTTTGCTCTTACTTCTTTTTTTTTTAATTTGGGCTTTAAGTGAAGGTTTACACAACTTGCTATGTAGCCCTAGCTGCTCTCCCTCCTAATGAGACAGCACACTCCTCTCCACCCTGTATTATCCGTCTCCATTCAACCAGCTCCTGTCCGCCTCTGCCTTCTCATCTTGCCTCCAGACAGGAGCTGCCCACACAGTCTCATGTGTCTACCTGAGCCAAGAAGCTCACTCTTCACAAGTATCATTTTCTGTCTTATAGTCCAGTCCAATCCCTGTCTGAAGAGTTGTCTTCAGGAATGGTTCTAGTCTTGGGCTAACAAAGAGTCCAGGGGTCATGGCCTTTGGGGTCCCTCCAGTCTCAATCAGACCATTAAGTCTGGTCTTTTTATGAGAATTTGAGGTCTGCATCTTACCGTTCCCCTGCTCCATCAGGGGTTCTCCATCGTGTTCCCTGTCAGGGAAGTGATTGGTGGTAGCTGGGCACCATCTAGTTCTTCTGGTCTCAGGCTGATGGAGTCTCTGGTTTACGCGGCCCTTTTAGCTTACTCATATCTTATTCACTCTATTTAAAAATGCCCATTTGAGAAACATGTAAATGCAACATTGTTGCAGGTAGGAAGCTTGAAGGTCTGAAGAAGTAATGTCAAAGAGACTTTAATCAATGGCCTCTATTATATAGATATTTTCCTTGGAAGAAGTTTCAAAATTTAAAAAAATTTATTTGACCTTTCATACTGAGACATCTAATTTAGAGGTTTTCCTCTTATCTTCCTCCCTCCCTTCCTCCCTCCCTCCCTCCCTCCCTCCCTCCCTCCCTCCCTCCCTTCCTTCCTCCCTCCCTCCCTCCCTCCCTCCCTCCCTCCCTCCCTCCCTCCCTTCCTCTCTCTCTTCTTCCCACCTCTCTCTGTCTTTCTTTCTTTTCACCAAGTCAATACCACTGTATCCCATTGTGGGTTTTTTTTTTTTTCTGTTTTATTTCAGAAAAAAAAAAATCAGAGAAAAAAGCTGTTTGTGTTTCAAAGATAAATAAAAATTTGTAACTTGAAGTGGATTGAACTTCCAATACTCATGAAGAAAAGTGGTCTCCTCAGCCCTAGTAGGCCTTGTTTGTCAGCATTATTTCCCTACCTTCTGACTTGACTAGCTGGGGATAAGGGTGGGCGTGTGAGTGGGAGGGAGACAGTCCAGGGAGCAGAGAAATCATATGTCAGCTGGTCCTAAGATATGAAGTTAAATGAAGCCATTGAAGTCCAAGGATTTGCCTTTTTTACAGGTCACTAGGCCCAGGGCAATTGCTACAAAGAAAATAAGACCTGTGTTAGGCACAAATTAAATATTACTAAACAAGAAATTAAAGAAAAGAAGGCCAGAATTCAGAGTTCCAACTAGCAGAAAGTGTGTTATTTGATTTTTTTTTTAGTTTGAAATTTTCATGCATTGTATTTTAAGTTTAATTTTTATTTGAATAACTACTTAAAAGCGTTCCTATTATGTTCTACTCTGTCCTATAGGGTTGCTATGAGTTGAAATGGACTTGACAGCAATGGGTTAACTAGCTGTGAAGGAGCCCTGGTAACACAGTAGTTAAAAGTGCTCTGCAGTTAACTGAAAGGTTGGCAGTTTGAATCCACCAGCTGCCCCTTGGGGGAAAGATGTGGCCGTCTGCTTCCAAAAAGATTACAGGCTTGGAAGCCCTGTGGGGCAGTTCTACTCTGTCCTACAGGGTCACTACGAGTTCTAATCAACTCCATGGCAATGAATTTGCTTTCTTGGTAACTAGTTTTGACAAGGCAATGAACTAAATTTGTTCCCTAGTCTATGCTGAATGCTACCGTTATGTGTGAATATTTGATGGATTGTGGGTAATACAAGATTAGCAACTCAAATTTAAGCTATAAAGCGATATCTAATGTCCAGGAGCTATTTGTTTACACATAATTTATCCCAATTTACATAATAAATTAGCTCTTTTTTTAAATCATCGAGCAGCTCATTTCTTCTGTATGACTCTATCAGGTCAGCTAACAGACCCACACATCTGGTCTTAAACAATTGTTAGTATTTGTCTAAATGTGTATTTTAAAATAACCCGATTTCATTTGAACTACCGTAAGGTTTGTGATAGAGATCCAAGATACCAAACTAAGGAGCTCCTAGGCTGGAGTCCATTTGGCAAAAACATTATTGCTGAGGTAAGGGTAGAAAAATAACCTTATGAAGTGAAGTCAGAGTCGTGTGTGTATTTCAGAATGAGGATAAGCCAGTGTTCATTTATCTAGGAAGGACAATAAATAAATACGATAGTCAAGAGCAGAGGACTTTCTCTAAAGACAAGTAGTATCAGATAAAAGAACAAAAATATTTTTTAACAAAAAGAACACGGTGACTGGTAACAGTACATTTCTTGTCTTCCATTTGATCCAGGCCTAAGTAGTCCCACTGACCTCAAACACAGAGAGAACGTTCTTACCTCAAGCCTCTACAGTTAGTATTCCCTCACTTTGGAATGTTCTTCCTTCAAATATTGGCCTGGTTGGATCCCTCATTGGAATTCTGGCCTCTGCTCAGATGTCACCTTATCGGATGAAACTTCCATTCCTATACCTTTATTTTCTACACTTTTATCCTATATTTGCATACGCACACACACTCTCTCTCTCACACGCATACACGCATGCATGCGTGCATACCTGTGCGCAGACACACAGTAGAATGCTAAAACTCATGAGGCGGGCTTGTGTTTTGTTCACTCCTGTGTCTCTAAGGCCTAAGACAGTGCCTGGCACTTAGTGAGTTCTCAGTAAATGCTTGTTGAAGAAGTAAATGAATGGATGAATGAATGAACCTGAGAAACCGGTGAAGATTTGATACCTAATGTCCTGCAGATCATTCTCTTTTGCCTTCAAAATTTCTTAACAACTTCCTAATATTGGATTATACCCACAGCGGTATGCATGTGCACGTGTGTGTATGTGTCCTTGTGCGGGTGTATATGTTTGGCTTCACATTTTTCCAGGGAAATTTCCATAGCTTTAACCAGATTTACATAGGGATCTATGTGACCATCATTCTCATGATCAAATGTGATATTTTCTCAGACCCCTTGAGCGTTTCTGTGCTTCTGAACACATGATTTATCTGACATGAATAACATGTGTAGAGAAAGCTGGTGACTTTCAGACTTGCTGAGCTTTAATAGTATATTTGTATGTGTGGAAAACATAATCCAGAATTCCCTGGGCTTAAGAACCAGGGAGAAGCTTAGAGATGTCAAATAGGGCCACAGCAGCATTTCTTTTGGGTTCACGGAGTCCTGTCTTTAAGAATCACGTGAACCTTTTCCCTACCTGTTCCCTTCCTGTTTTGAGGTCACTTGGTTGATATGTCATTGAAGTTGGAAGAGATCATAAAGAGGATCTAATCTAACCCAACACCTTCATTTCACAGATGAGAAAGTAGATGGAGAACATTTATAAGGCTTTCATAAGTTCCCATGAAAGTGTTGTTGTTTTATTTTGATTACATTGGGGCATGTGAGTACACACGCGTGTGCGTATTAGTGATAGGAAGTACGTGAGATTGCTAGATTAAAACAGAAACAAAACCTGAAACTCCTGAGGACTGCTGATCTAGCTTCTCCTGGACTTTGTTGAACATCAGATGGTGTCTTATCTAGATGCTACTTCTTAGGCATTACATCCAACTTTCTTCTCTGGCAAAAACAAAGACGGAGAGCTATCACCAAGGGCTCCCAGGTTGCTAATACCATAAATCCGTCATGCAATAGAGAATTAGAGTCCAGCCTCTGTTTGCCCATTCACAGAAGATGCCAGAGTCCCGTAGTTCCAATCTTGATCATTTACATCCACTGTGATAAATTCTTTCTTGTTTTGATGCCTGTTTCCCATGACGTCTTCCAAGGGGAAAGGGATCAACTGCTCACTGATCACTAGGGGGACAGCCCTGCATGTAATAAGAGTCTTTCAATACTGCTTTGCCCAAGCTAGACAGGAGAATCTCTGAACGTTATTCATTCTTCAAAGTTGCTTTCTTGGTAGCATCTCTATAGTGTTGATCTGGGCAGGACTCGGCAAGTATTAGGTATGAATCTTACTGGTAGAAGTACATCCATAAAACTGTCTTATAATTCCTATATATGCCCTTCAATATGGTGGGTATTTCTTTCTTTTTGAAAGAGCAGAAATATTGCTGACAAACATTTCACTTAAATATTTTTTTAGTTTTGTGCTTAAAGATAGCTCCATGAAGTTGCAGGTTGATGTAATCAAGACATCATTGACTTTTGTGTCTAGAAAGAATTTCTTCCCCTGTTCTTTTCAACTAGTTTTCGCCCTGTTACTATGCATCCTTATTTATAGTTAGAATTAAAATCCATGAGCTTTTTTGAAATATTTTATTGTGTTTTTGGTGAAAGTTTACACAGTAAATTAGGCTCGCATTTAACAATTTCTTTACAAATTGTTCAGTGACATTAGTTACACTTTTACACTGTGTCAATGTTTCCTTTAATTGTGCTCTGGTTGTTCCATTTCTAGTACTCTAGTGTCCCTGCCCCCTTATCTTCTCATCTTTGCTATAGAGTAATTGTTGAACTTTTGGTCTCATATTGATTGATTTTTAATGAAGCACTGTACTCACAGGCAGTATCCTTTATTTTGTGTGCCAATCTGTTATTTTGCTAAAAGGTGACCTCAGGGGATAGTTCTGGTTCAAGGTTTAAAGAGTATCTCAGGGAGATAGTCACAGGGAGTCTTCTAGTTTCTACTGTCCAGTAAGTCTGGATTTTTTAAGAATTCGGGCTCTGTCCCATGTTATTCTTTGGTTCTATAATGGTCCAACTATTATGACCCTGATCTGAATGGTCGCTAGTGGTAGCTGGGCACCATCTAATTCTCTGGTCCCAGGGTAGATAAGTCCATGGCTCATGTAGGCTGTTAGCCCTTTAGACTAGTATCTTCTCTGAGGCTTTCTTTCCTTCTCTTTTGCTCTGAATGAGTTGAGACCAGTTGTTGTATCTTAGATGGCTGATTGCAAGCTTTTAAGACCCCAGATGCTATTCAACTCTTTTTCTAGGATGCAGAAGATGAACTTTGAAAATTACATTATGCCAATTGTTTCCTTCTCTTTTGCTCTGGATGAGTTGAGACCAGTTGTTGTATGTTAGATGGCTGCTTGCAAGCTTTTAGGACCCCAGATGTTATTCGACTCTTTTTCTAGGATGCAGAAGATGAACTTTGCAAACTGCATTATGCCAATTGACTGAGTTGGTCCATGAGACTAAGGTCCTTCTTCAAGGTTTCTTCAAGCCCTGAAAACCAGTCTCACAAGCTATTTTGTTATGCCTGGGAAGTATCTGTGACTGTGTCCTCTATGAATACATATATATGTACTCACATATTTGTATGTACACATATATACAGATACTTCTATCTGTGCATACTTAAGGACTCACCTGTACATACCATAGACATATATGCCTAAATACATACATTTGTGACCATACATTTGTTTTTTTTTTGTTTGTTTGTTTATTGTTGATGGTGTTGCCAAATTATATATGCCATATTCTTTAGCATGAACATCTTTTTCTCTTGTGCACTTCTTAGTGGTATTGTTTGTGTTGGTCAAACTATAGCTTATTACACCCACATTCTGTGCTACTTTTTCTATCATCAAAAATAACAAGAATCTACAATCTAGAGAATGATTCCCCCGCCCCTCCCAACCATCCCTGGTAACCACCAATGAACATTGGTCTCTGTATATATATCTATCTTGCCTTCTTGTAAAAATGGGATCATGCAATATCTGTCCTTATGTGATTAACTTATTTCACTTTAGCATTATATCTTCCAGATCCACCCATATTATGTTTCATGGACTCATTATTGTTCTTTATCATTTATAATACTCCATTGCACGTTTGTACAATGTTTTGCTTATCCATTCATCCACCGAAGGGCAGTTAGGCTGTTTCCATTTTCTTGCTATTGCAAATAATGCTGCAATGAACATAGGTGTATATATGTCTGTCCATGTCTCTTTTATTAGATCTCTGGCTCAGTAGTTAAGTGTTTAGCTGCTAACCAAAGAGGTCAGCAGTTTAAATCCACTAGCTGCTCCTTGGAAACCCTATGGGGCAGTTCTACTCTGTACTATAGGGTCGCTATTAGTCAGAACTGACTCGATTGCAATCAGTTTTTTTTCCCCTAGGGTATATACCTAGGAGTGGGATTCCTTGATCATAAAGTATTTCTGTTTCTAGTTTTTTGAAGAAGCACCATACCATTTTTCCATAGTGGTTGTACTATTTTAAAGTCCCACCAGCAATGGATAAACATTCTAATTTCCCCACATCCTCACCATTTGTTGTTATCTTTTTTTTTTTTTTAAATCAGTGTCTTTTTAGCTGGGGTAAAATGGTATCTCATTGTGGTTTTGATTTGCATCTGTTTAAATGGGTTTGGTTTGGTGTTAATGGCAAATAGGAGCTCTGGTGTAGCAGTGGTTAAGAGCTCTGCTGCTAACCAAAAGGTTGGCAGTTCAAATCCACCAGCCACTCCTTAGAAACCCTGTTGAGCAGTTCTACTCTGTCCTTTGGGGTCACTATGACTTGGAATTGACTGCACAGTAATAGGTTTGCTTTGGCTTTGGTTAATGGCTAATGATTGTGAGCACCTTTTCATGTGTTTGTTGACCTCTTAAATGTTCTCTTTGGTGAAGTGTCTCTTCATGTCCTTTGCCCATTTTTTAATTGGGTTGTTTGTCTTTTTATTGTTGAGTTGCTGAAGTTTTCTACATATTTTAGAGATTAGATCCTTACCAGATATGTCATTTCCAAAGTTTTTTTTTTTTTTTTTTACCAGTCTGTAGGTTGTCTTTTTACTCTTTTAACAAAGTCTTTTGATGAGAAAATTCATGAGCTTTTGATGTTGTTGTTGTTAAGTGCCATGGAGTCAGTTCTGACTCATAGTGATCCTATGCACAACAGAATGAAACACTGCCCAGTCCTGTGCCATCCTTACAATCGTTGTTATGCTTGAGCTCATTGTTGCAGCCACCGTGTCAATCCAGCTTGTTGAGGGTCTTCCTCTTTTCCACTGACCCTGTACTCTGCCAAGCATGATGTCCTTCTCCAGGGACTGATCCTTCCTGACAACATGTCCAAAGCATGTAAGACGCAGTCTTGCCATCCTTGCCTCTAAGGAGCATTCTGGTTGCACTTCCTCCAAGACAGATTTGTTCGTTCTTTTGGCAGTCCATGGTATATCCAAAATTCTTCGCCAACACCACAATTCAAAGGCGTCAACTCTTCTTTGGTCTTCCTTATTCATTGTCCAGCTTTCATATGCATATGATGTGATTGAAAATACCATGGCTTGGGTCAGGCGCTCCTGAGTCTTCAGGGTGACATCTTTGCTCTTCAACACTTTGAAGAGGTCTTTTGCAGCAGATTTACCCAATGCGATGTGTCTTTTGATTTCTTGACTGCAGCTTCCA
Organism: Elephas maximus indicus; assembly: GCF_024166365.1. Classification (NCBI taxonomy): domain Eukaryota; kingdom Metazoa; phylum Chordata; class Mammalia; order Proboscidea; family Elephantidae; genus Elephas; species Elephas maximus. The sequence goes on from NC_064843.1 coordinate 45,548,668, forward strand.
TGGCTGTTGATCATGGATCCAAGTAAAATGAAATCTTTGACAACTCAATCTTTTCTCCATTTATCATGATGTTGCTCATTGGTCTACTTGTGAGGATTTTTGTTTTCTTTATTTTGAGGTGTAATCCATTGATCTTCATTAGTAAGTGCTTCAAGTCCTCTTCACTTTCAGCAAGCAAGGTTGTGTCATCTGCATAATGCAGGTTGTTAATGAGTCTTCCTCCAATCCTGATGCTCCGTTCTTCTTCACATAGTCCAGCTTTTGATGCTCACCATCAATTCTGACTCAGTTTTAAAGTAATTTTTTGAAAGAAATTCACAATTTTATTTACCACATTTTATGTAAATAATACACATGCCTTTTGTATTTGTTTGCTGGTCGTGCCCTCCCCGAGAGGTGTTTTCATAAGTGCTGTATGGTTTTTTTTTTAACAGCACGATGTGGAGGAGGACTGGCGTGGCAGGACTTGTGAAAGTGCCCCTTGCTGTGAGGGCACGGGCGACCAAATAATCGCAGAGGGCCTGCATTATTTGTGTAAGAATATGCATTTACTTTTCAATAAGTTAACTCCCTGGGAGTACAGCATCACATGGATTGAGTGTCCAACAGCCTTAGCAGGAAGTTTGCTTCCAAACTTGGCATGAATTATACCAGTGTTTCCATGGCAGGACTTTACCTTTCCCCGGATTACTCTGGTGTTTTAGGTTTGCCTCCGGGAGTCTGTGCATAAGCACATCTCTTACTTTAATAGAATTCAGTTTCACCACGATTCCATATGCACCGTGGGATCAGACTATTGGGTCCATAAGGTTTTTTTTTATATATAATTTTTATTGTGTTTTAAGTAACAATTTGCAAATCAAGTCTGTCTCTCACACAGTCCGGAAGGTTTTAATTGCCTGATTTTTAGAAGTAGGCCACCAGGCCTTTCCTCCTAGTCTGTCTTAGTCTGGAAACTCTGCTGGAACCTGTTCAGCATCATAGCAACATGCCTCCACTGACAGAGAGGTTCTGGCTGTACTTGAAGTGCATTGGTTAAGAATCGAACCCAGTGGCGAATTCTACCACTGGTCCCAAATAAAGCAGTTATCACTGTAATAAATCAGTTAATTTTTTTTTTAATATCCCAGGCAAAATGTATGCATAAATTTTGCCCTGATATAATGATGTTTTAATTTAGAAACCTAACAGAGGGAAAGATGTTTTCCTGCTACGATGATTGGGAAACGAGGGTCTAAGCTAGGTTTACTGAGTGCTCAGTGTCCTCGAGTGAAGGCAGAGTAAAGCTTTTTCTTCCATATTCCTTTTCTCACTCTAGCGGTTCTGGGCTCTAATACTGATGCAGGCCAGGTGACATGCTGGCTGCTGTTAAAGGGAGGCTCTCATCCCACATCCACAGAAAGTTCAGCAGGACTGCCTTCTGGATGCAGATGAGAGGCACCCACTCACAAATTGGCTGGAGCACAGGCTGTGGGGCCATGACACTGATTCAGCTCTCCCATGGCCCCTGGAGTCCTGAACAATGTTCTCTCATTGGTCTTTTATTTTAAAATATATGAAATACATACAAAGTGAGAGGCAGGATCAGAATATAAATTAGTAATAGTACAGAAAGCAAAAAAAAAAAAAAGAAATTCAATGGAAAAATCAATGGTATGTATAAACATAAATACAGAAATAATTCTAATTAGAGAAAAAAATTTTTTTCTCACATACAAACCAGTTCACCAAGAAAAGAAAAACATTTCCTGATATCCAAAACAAATTATCACAAAAGCCATCAAAAAATTAAAATGTTCAACTTCAGGAAAGACATCATCTCATATAGCCTCTTGTTGCCCAAAGTATGTGTAGCAGTAACACTGACAGGACTTGGAGCTTCATAGAAATGTAGACTCTCAACTCCCACCCCAGGCCTACTGAACTAGAGCTGGCACATTAATAAGATTCCAGGGTTTGTTTGTACATTCTGTTTGAGATGCCTTGGACCAGAGCATCCTTGTTGTTTTGTTGTGTGCTGTTGATTCCAACACCTAGTGACCCCCTATGACAGGGTAGAATGCCCCATAGGGTTGCCAAGGCTGTAATCTTTATGGAAATAGTCTGCCACATCTTTCTCCTTCAGAATGGCTGGAGGGTTCAAACTGCTGACCTTTAAGTTAGTAGCCAAGCACTTTTTAACCACTGTGCCAACAGGGCTCCTTAGAGAATCCGTAGATTAAGCCTATTATCTTCCTAAGGCTGGATTCTCCCACTGTACCTCTAAGGGAGATGCTGATGGATCCTTGAGCAAATCCCCTTTATGGATTTTGTTGGTGTGGCTTAATCCAGAGGTAGATATCAGAGATTATTCATTTGTGTGGTGGTCTGCCCACCCTTCAGTCCCCACAAATACATCATCTCACAGGTAAGATTTTATGTCCTAAACAGCAATGATTTTCTTGTCAAAGGCCCAGACTATACATGTCCTTTATTGGGACTTGAACATACTTAGGAGTCTGGTAAGGACATGAGTATGTAGAGAAATTCCATCTTCAGCACAGAAAGAGTGGTTGGGCCAAGGCCCTTTTTAGAGAAGGGTTTTCAAACTCTGGATAGGAAACCATGGGTGGCTCCTGAAATTAATACAGTGGGTTATACCCAGCATTGGAACATAAGAATTCCCAGCTTCCATGGTTGAGACCCGGGTTCTAGTCATTGCCAGTGCATCTCATGTGCAACTACCACCGGTCTGTCAGTGGAGGCAGAGGTGTTGCTATGATGTTGAACAGGTTTCCGTGTAGTGTCTAGACTGACAGGGACCAGAAATAAAGGCCTGGTGATCTACTTCCAAAATTAGCCAGTGGACACTCTAGGGATCACAATGGTCTGATCCACAACCCATCATGTGGATGGTGCAGGACTGGGCAGTGAGTGTTTCATTCCATTGTGCATGGGTCGCCATGAGTCGTGAGCCCCCCAAGGGCAGCTAACAACTAAAAACAAGCAGAGAGCAGAAATAAATAGTGTGGAGTAGAAAATATAAGAGGAGCACTTGTCCTAAGGAAAGTATTGATTTGTCATAAGGAAAGCATTGTTTTGTGAAACTTTTGTTACAATTATACATATACATGTATGTGTGTACTGAATCTTCAAGTAAATGAATTTGCCGCCAGTCAAAACTTTGAAAATCACTGACTGAGAATATAACTTTGAATACAGTCTAGTGCAGAGACATATAGGGGAGGATCACACTCTGTGAAATGTCAAGAGGAAAAAATGTCTTCATTTCTAATAGTCATAGGCTATATTTTATATTAAAAATTTAGGATGAAAATCTATATTATGTATTATAATTTCTACACCAAAACCAATATTCATAGCTTATTCAGGAATTAGAAAAATAATTTTATAATTACCACAGTGTTTCCTTAGGCAAATGGGTGCTTGGTTTAATTTTTGGAAGTATGGGATTTTGATTATTAAATAGAATTTTGGAAGTGCTTGGCCTCATGATTCCTGAGTTGCAATAGCTTTCCACTGTTTGGAGGCTGTTCTAAAAAATGTATCATGTTCAATTTTCAAGAAGAAAGCCAAGTTTAAAATTCACCCCCCAAAACTTCTTGGCCATAAAATCTGTCCTACAAATCAATTATTATTTGAGTGTAAAAGGATTGGAAACACACTTACGTGATTTGCCATCAAATCACAAGGGGTTACCACATTTAATGGTAAGAGGGATTTTGGATTTTTTCAACCCAAAATTTGTAGAGAATGAGTTTCCAGTGCAGAGAATTCCCTTCCGCCACAGTGAGGTTCTTCCTCATAGAAATAAACTGGGATGATTTCTACCTACAATTTTGAATTAATGTACCTAAATGTCCTATGGCATGTGATTCATTCAGATTTTCATTTCATTCTCTTTAAAAGCTACTTTACAAAAATATTTACTGGCTGAATGCCAATGTGGTATCATATTTTATAACTAGGAGCTTGGGCATAAAAAGTTGCTTTTTCAAATACAAGCAGTGTCTGGATTATGAGCGAGTTCCATTCCTAAATCTGTCTTTAAGTAGAATTTGTACGTAAGTCAGAACAGTTAGGCACAGTTCATATCTAACGTCAGTTAATCAAATGTTTGCCTTAGTATATGGTATAGAGTGAATGTTTCTATGCATAAAAACATTAAAAAAACACTTCCCGATACATTAAAGCATTTTTGTCATAATAATTCAATAATAATAATGTTTTGATGGTCTTTGCAAAGAGCCAGTTTGTCATTACAAACAATTGCATGTACCTTGAATTTTTAATATAATAGGCTTTATGGGGGTTGGTTCATAACTACCAAAACGCATTGCCACTGAGTGGATTGCAACTAATAGCAGCCCTATAGGACAGAGTAGAACTGCTACGTGTTGTACATAAGTCAGATGTTTGTAACCCTGTAAAGTAATGTAGTATCTGAATCTGATAGTAGGTTCTCTTTTCTCTTTTAAATGTACTAAGATTCCTTGATTGCTCCATAAGCTACAGTATTTGGAATAGCCATTTCCTTTTCTAAAAGCTCAGTGCTTTCTTTCTAACTAACATTCTATATTAATATGTATGAAAGTATTTATACATATGTCTCTACACTTAACTAACTTCACCCCTAAAGCAATTTGTATATATTGTCAATAGGACGAAACCAGTAAAGATGTTTTCTACACTTGATCTTTTAACAGCTAAGAACTTTGGAACAATTTCTACAGGATCGTTGTTGTTTTTAGGTGCCATCGAGTCGGTTCCAGCTCATAGGGACCCTATGTACCACAGAATGAAACACTGCCCAGTCCTGCATCATCCTCACAATCGTTATGCCTTCAGCCCATTGTTGCAGTCACTGTGTCAATCCATCTCATTGAGGGTCTTCCTCTTTTTCACTGACTCTTTTTTTTTCTCTATTTTACCAAGCATGATGTCCTTCTCCAGGGACTGATTCCTCCTGATAACAAGTCCGAAGTATGTGAGATGAAGTCTCACCGTCCTTGCTTCTCAGGAGCTTTCTGGCTGCACTTTTTCCCAGACAGATTTGTTTGTTCTTTTGGCAGTTCATGGCATATTCATATTCTTCACCAACTCCATAATTCAAAGGTACCAATTCTTCTTTGGTCTTCCTTATTCGCTGTCCAGCTTTCCCAAGGCATATGAGGCGATTGAAAACACCATGGCTTGGGTCATGCGCGCCTTAGTCTTCAAGGTGATATCTTTGCTTTTTAACCCTTTAAAGACGTCCTTTGCAGCAGATTTGCCCAATGCAATGCATCTTTGGATTTCTTGACTGCTGCTTCCATGGGTGTTGATTGTGGATCCAAGTAAAATAAAGTTCTTGACAACTTCAGTATTTCCTCTGTTTATCATGATGTTGCCTATTGGCTTAGTTGTGAGGATTTTTATTTTCTTTGCATCGAGATGTAATCCATACTGAAGACTGTAGTGTTTGGACTTCCTCAGTAAGTGCTTCAAGTCCTCTTTACTTTCAGCAAGCAAGGCATTCTAGCGGGTAGCTGGATAATAAAGTGGAGATGTTTTACATTAATATATATCAAGATGACATTAGAGAGATTTCTATGGAAGATACATAGAAGATGCTATTGAAATGGTTTCTTTCATATTGACTGGTGTGTTGGTCATCTAGTGCTGCTATAACACAAATACCACAAGCGATGGCTTTAAAAAAGAGAAGTTTATTTTCTCACAGTAAAGTAGGCTAAAAGTCCAAATTCAGGGTGTCAGCTCCAGGGGAATGCTTTCTCTTTCTGTTGGCCTTCTCATCAGTCTTCCCCAGACTAGGAGCTTCTTTGTGCAGGAACCCCCGGCACTGCTTTCTTGGTGGTATGAGGTCCCCCTGTCTCTCTGCTGGCTTCTGTCTTATATATCTCAAGAGATTGCCTCAAGACACAATCCAATCTTTGTAGGTTGAGTCCTGCCTCACTAACACAACTGCCGACCATCCTCCCTCATTAACATCATACAGGCAGGATTTACAACATACAGGAAAATCACACAACGCTGGGAATCATGGCCCAGCCCAACTGATACACACATTTTTGGGGGGACATAATTCAATCCATGACAACTGGTTACATCAAAATGCTCCCAGAAGGAAGTTTACTTTATGTCAATTAGGAGTGAAGGCTTTGGCTGAACTATCAAAGATACATAAATATAACCAGTTAAGAAGAGAAACAATCTGATTTGGGGTTTACACAATAGAGAAACTCTAAGAGAGCAAATGTATAACCACACACCCCAAAACAAAGAAAGTCTTCTGATTATCTGGTCACTGTTTAAAATAATTGAAGCCACTTAATAAAACACATGTTTCAGAGCTTTAGCTTCCAGGTAAAGAACATACGAACACCTCTGTTTCTTGACAGGGCAGATAAAAAAAAGTTACGGTACTATACAACCCTGTAGTCAGAGGCCTAAAATAGCCAGCCGTAATCCTTTCCGGTAGATTTACAAATAAATTGTATTTGCCATATTAGAAGAAAGATTGCCTCTCTGATTAGAAGTGAAAGGTGCATTATGCAATAGGTAGAAGAGTTAATTCTTGAAGATAAATGCCAGTTGTTTTTTAATGCGCATGTGTGCGTGTGTCTGTGTTTGTGTGTGTGTGTGCTTTAAGGGACCCCATGATTTTCTGGGTTGCCCCTAAAGAGAAGTTTAAATTTGCCTAAGTGTCTGAGTTAAATTGGGATGCCTGTACTTCATGGGGCTACGGAGACATAATTGTGCCTGGGCCACGATGGGTAATTTTCAGGTTTAAGTCTCCTTTGAGTGCTTGGATACATTGGTGATTATAATTGGCACTCACAGCTGAAAGGTTGAAAAGTTCCAATGAACAATTCATTCATTGTCTTGTTCACATCTGGGTTAATGTTTCCTTCTTGGATAACTCCATACCACTCTGTTCTTTGCTTCTTGCCACAAGATAGCAATGCCAATTTCTCTCTGTTTACTTGGAAGCTCTCAGGGCTGATGTATTGGTGCTAGCCACAAATTAATGGAATTCTTTCCAGCTGCAATGCCTTCAGATAGTCAAACAATAAGCCAAAAACACTGAACTGCTTTGGCTATTTTTCTCTTAACTACGTGCCATTCTCAGAGATGATGTAAACACAATTACCGGTTGAAATGACTATAACATTTAAGATATTACAAAGAAATGGAAGAGGCTATTATGGAAAGCAATGGGTCAAAAAAAGTTCTTTGTTGTCTGAAGCCAAAGGGCATATCAACTCAGAAGAATAAACATCAGAGAAGGAAAAATAAAAGTGCTCATGCTAAACACAAAGGTATAGAGGTCGAGGTGTGGACTCTGGAATCCAATTTCCTTCCTGGGTTCTTCTGGACTGTGTTCAAGGTACTGGGATTATTTCAGCCCTGCTGTGAGATTAACCTTTGGGAAAGGACCCTAGGTAGGAGAGACGCTGTAGAGGACTGTTGGTATCTGGTACCAGAGGCGGAATCTGGTACCAGATAACCTGCTTACCTGAGAACAAAACATCTAGTGAATCCAGCCATCTTTTTTCTGGATGCAAAGAAGTCAGAAGATACGTGGACAAAGGTAACAGTCTGGACACGCTGGACTAAGTTGAAAGAACAAGTGGACCAATATAGCTGAATTATTATATTGATATTATATATGATATTATAATGACATACTTTGATGCTTGTGTCTTACAATATCTCATTACTCACCCTGTGCCCTTCACCCAATTGACAATCCCAACGTATTTGTTGGACTGAGTTGACCCTAAAACTAATTTGACTATCAGTTCAGTTTTTTTTGAACTAATCAAACTCTTCCATTTTTGCAGAAGTCCAGTTCAGTAGCTATGATTTTGACCCTAGGATAGTGGTTCTCAACACTGTCTGCCCAGCAGAATAAGATGTTTAAAATACTCACGCCAAAGCCCCCCTCCCATGGAATCAGATCCAACTGGTTTAGGGTGAGGCAACACTTGCTATTTTTAAATAGCTTCTAGGATGATTCTAATGTGAAGCAAAGCTTGGCAACTAATACTCTAAATGGAATGGAAAACAAACGAAACATTGATGTGATTAAAAAGCCATTTAAAGAAAGAACTTTAACCTACTTTTCTGGTGTGTATGTATGTGTGTTTTATTTTATTTTATCTTATTTTTGCTCACTTTATTTTTGTCTCCAAAGTCACCTTTCTGTCAAGAAATATAACAAGGTCTAGTTGGAAACCCTGGTGGCATAGTGGTTAAGTGCTACAGCTGCCAACCAAAGGGTCAGCAGTTCAAATCCACCAGGTGCTCCTTGGAAACTCTATGGGGCAGCTCTACTCTGTCCTATATGGTCGCTATGAGTCGGAATCCACTCTATGGCCCTGAGTTTGGTTTTTTTTTTTGGTTTGAGGTAGCACAAATGATTTGCATATGACTGGAAACCTAAAGTTTGGCAGTTCTAACTCATCCAGTGGCATGGCTGAAGAAAGGCCCGGTAATCTGCTTTCATAAAGATTAAAGTCAGTAAAACTGTATGGAGCTCAGTTCTACTCTATGTCACATGGAGTCACCGTGAGTCAGAATCAACCGGACAGCAACAGATTTGTTTTGGTTTAGGTGCCAATGTGCTAAAAATGATTTCTCCTGTAGGAATTTAAGTTGAAAACTTAATTAAGGTGTTGAAAATGCAAGATATGTGGATTTAGAACAGCAAGCAGAACAGAGTGTATGTGAGTTTCTCTAAACTCACCAATTTCACCAAGTCAAATAGCTCTGTTGTTGTTGTTGCTAGGTGCCAACGAGTCAGTTCCGACTCATAGTGACCCTGTGTACAATAGAATGAAACACTGTCCAGTAACCCGCCATCCTCACAATTGTAGCTATGTTTGAGCCGATTGTTGCAGCCACTTTGTCAGTCCATCTTCTTGAGGGTCTTCCTCTTTTTTGCTGACCCTTTTGCATGAAGTCCTTCTCCGGGGGCTGGTCCTTTCTGATAACATGTTTAAAGTACTTGAGACAAAGGCTCACCATCCTCACTTCTGAGGGACATTCTAGCTGTACTTCTTCCAAGACAGATTTGTTCATTCTTCTGGCAGTCCATGGTATATTCAATATTCTTCGCCAACACCATAATTCAATGCATCAATTCTTCTTACGTCTTCCTTATTCATGGTCCAGCTTTCTCGCGCATATGAGGCAATTAAAAATACCATGGCTAGGGTTAGGCGCACCTTAGCTCTCAAAGCGACATCTTTGCTTTTTAACACTTTAAAGAGGTCTTTTGCAGCAGATTTGCCAATGCAATACACTGTTTGATTTCTTGACTGCTGGTTCCGTGGGTGTTGATGGTGAACACAAACAAAATGAAATCCTTGACAACTTCAGCCTTTTCTCCCTTTATCATGATGCTGTTTATTGGTCCAGTTGTGAAGATTTTTGTTTACTTTATGTTGAGGTGCAATCCATACTGAAAGCTGTGGTCTTTGATCTTCATCAGTAAGTACGTCAAGTCCTCTTTCCTTTCAGTAAGCAAGGTTGTGTAATCTGCGTATTGAAGGTTGTTAATGAACCTTCCGCCAATCCTGACGCCCCGTTCCTCTTCATATAGTCAGCTTCTGAGATTATTTGCTCAGTATACAGACTGAATAAGTATGGTGAAAATATATACAACACTGAGCACCCCTTTCCTGATTTTAAACCACACAGTACCCCCTTGTTCCGTTTAAACAATTGTCTCTTGGTCTATGTACAGGTTCAGCATGAGCACAATTAAGTATTCTGAAATCCCCATTCTTTGTGATATTATCCATAATTTGTTATGATCCAAACTGTCAAATGCCTTTGCATAGTCAATGAAACACAGGTAAACATCCTTATGGTATTCTCTGCTTTTAGCCAAGATCCATCTAATGTCATCAAGGATATCCCTTGTTCCATGTGATCTTCTGAATCTGGCTTAAATTTCTGGTAGTTCTCTGTTGATGTACTGTTGCCACCGTTTTGAAATATCCTCAGCACAATTTTATTTGTGTGTGATAGTAATGATATTGTCTGATAATTTCTATATTCCATTGAATCTCTTTTTTTGGACTAAGCACATATATGGATCTCTTCCAGCAGTTGGCCAGGTAGCTGTCTTCCAGATTTCTTGGTATAGATGAATAAGCACTTCCAGCATTGCAAGCGTTTGTTGAAACATCTCAATTGGTATTCCATCAGTTCCCGAAGCCTTGTTTTTTGCCTATGCCTTCAGTGCAGCTTGGACTTCTTCCTTCAGTACCATCAACTCTTGATCATATGCCACCTCCTGAAATGGTTGAATGTCAACCAATTCTGCTTGGTACAATGATTTTGTGTATTCCTTCCATCTTCTTTTGATGCTTACTGCATTGGTCAATATTTTCCCCATAGAATCTTTCACTGTTATATCTCAAGGCTTGAATTTTTTCTTTAGTTCTTTCAGCTTGAGAAATGCTGAGCGTGTTCTTCCCTCTGGTTTTCTAACTCCAGGTTCATTATAATACTTTATTTTCTCAAGCTGCCCTTTGAAGCCTTCTGTTCAGCTCTTTCACTTCATCATTTCTTCCTTTCGCTTTAGCTACTCTACTTTCAAGAGCAAGTTTCAGAGTCTCTTCTCACATCCATTTAGGTCTTTTGTTTTCTTTTCTGTCTTTTTAATGATCTTTTGCTTTCTTCCTATATTATTTCCTTGATGTCATCCTACAACTTGTTTGGTCTTTGGTCATTAGTGTTCAATGCTTCAATCCTGTTCTTGAGATGGTCTTTAAATTCTGGTGGGATGTACTCAAGTTCTTACTTTGGTTCTAGTGTACTTGTTTTAATTATCGTCAGCTTCAACTTGAACTTGATATGAGCAATTAATAGTCTGTTTCAAAGTTGCCCTTTGCCTTGCTCCAACTGATGATATTGAGCTTCTCCATTTTCTCTTTCTGCAGATATAGTCCATTTGATTCCTGTGTATTCCATCTGACTAGGTCCATGTGTAGAGTTGCTGTTTGTGTTGTTGAAAAAAGGTATTTCAATAAATAAGTGATGGGTCTTTTAAAATTCTATCATGCAATCTCTGGTGTTGTTTCTGTCATCAAGTCCATATTTTCCAACTACCGATCCTTCTTTGTTTCCAGCTTTTGCATTCTAATCACCAGTAATTATCAATGCATCCTGATTGCATGTTTGCTCAATTTCAGACTACAGGAGTTAGTAAAACTCTTCAATTGCTTTATTTTTGGCATTAGTGGCTAGTGCATAAATTTGAATAACAGTAGCATTAACTGGTCTCCTTATGGGCATATGAATATTATCCCATCAGTGACAGCATTGTATTTCAGGATTGATCTTGAAATGTTCTTTTTGAGGATGAAAGTGATTCCGTTTCATTTCGACTTGTCATTCCTGGCACAGTAGGCCACATGATCGTCTGACTCAAAATGGCCCATACCAGCCCATTTCAGCTCACCAATGCCTAGGATATCAATCTTCAAGCATTCCATTTCATTTTTGACAACTTCCAGTTTTCCTTGATCCATATTTTATACATTTCATGTTCTGATTTTTAATGGATGTTTGCAGCTGCTCTCATTTGGAGTCATGGGATGTCAGCAAATGAAGGTCCTAAAAGCTTTACTCCATCCACGTCATTAAGGCTGACTTTACTTTGAGGTGGATTGACACAGTGGCTGCAACGATGAGCTCAAGCATAACAACGATTGTAAGGATGGTGCAGGACCAGGCAGTGTTTCATTCTGTTGTGCATAGGGTCGCTATGAGTCGGAACCGACTCGATGGCACCTAACAACAACAACAACAACTACTTTGAGAAGGTAGATCTTTCCCAGCCATATTTTGAGTGCCTTCCAACCTGAGGGGCTTGTCTTCTAACACTATATCAGACAATGTTCCTCTGTTATACTTAAGGTTTTCACTGGCCAATTTTTTCAGATATAAATCACCAGTTCCTTCTCCCTAGTCTGTCTTAGTCTGGAAGCTCTGCTGAAACCTGTCCACCGTGGGTGACCCTGCTAGTATTTGAAACACCAGTGGCATAGCTTCCAGCATCACTGCAACATGCAAGCCACCACTGTATGACAAACCCACAGACGAGTGATGGCACATAGCTTAGTCCTTTGTATATATGATTGTGGGGCTAGAGAATGGGACAAAAATAAAAAAGAAGCATATGCCCCAGCTGCTGCACTGAAGGAAATGGTTAATTTTTTTTGAGTGGGAGATAAGATATATACATGAAATAATTAGACAGGAATCAAATATAAATAGTCTAGAATAGAGATGAACTTGTGCCAAAATTTACAGCACAAGCGAGCTCAAGTTTGCCCTTGAGCTCATACACTTTCCATTAGTGTTATTGATTGAGAGGAGGAGAAACAAAATATGCTTGACTCTGTGAGAGACTGGAAGTTTAAAAAGTTCAAGTTTATATATTAACATAAGAAAATAATCACTTTATAAAAGCTCTACAAAAAGAAAAAAATAGGGCATGTGAAGTATGGATGGATAGGATAGTTGCTGGAAAATGTAACAATCCTGAAATTTGATGATGCTGGGCGCTCTTGTCCTGTCTAAAATATCTGCCTGGCAGGAATTCTCCTCTCCAGCTTGAATTTGATGATATCATATGGTTATAAATCAAGTCCAGAAATGGAAATCAGTAAATGGACCACATCCTCCCAATGGTTTTGAAAAACTCTATCTTGCCTTTCCTCTCGATTATGAGTGATCTCCCATTTTCAACTCTAAAATGTTATTCAAATCAATGGTTGTTTCAGTAGCTACCTAAGCTTTTTGATGCTGTGTCAGAAATTTAATTAAGGACCATGAGAAAGTGGACACTTGATTTACAAGCATTTCCTTAGTAGCATGAATTTAAGATCCTGCAAAATCCGTTGATACTGAATCAATTCCGACTCACAGTGACCTACAGGACAGAGTAGAGCTGCCCCATAGGGTTTACAAGGCTGTAAATCTTTATGGAAACAGACTGCCACATCTTTCTCCCAAGGAGTAGCTGGTGGGTTTGAATTACAAATCTTTTGTTTAACAGCCGAGTGCTTTAATCACGGCACCACCAGGGCTCCTCTTAAGATCCTTTGTTTCCACTTAACAAGATATGCCATTCTTCCTATCATTGGCTTGTCCTTAATTATGAAAATGTGCTAGCATAATGACTTTGGTAGTAAGAATCTTATAAAAACTTTAAAATCCCATTAAAGGGTTTGAATAATGGTGGAAAATGCTGATCATCCTCCTTTCCGTGAATTACCCTTAACCATCTATCATCTTCACAAAGTACAGAGTTAGGTACTTTGTCCTTGGTACGTAACGAATTGTTCTAAAACGAATGGTATTGTATTTTAATTGTGTGTTTATGTGTTAGATGGTGTTATGGATTGAATTGTGTCCCTCCAAAATGCGTGTCAAGTTGGCTAGGCCATGATTCCCAGTGTTATGTGATAGTACACCCTTTTGTCATCTGATGTGATTTTTCTACATGTTGTAAATCCTAACTGTATGATTTTAATGAGGCAGGATTAGCAGCAGTTATGTTAATGAGGCAGGACTTTATCCACAAGATTAGGTTGTGTCTTAAATCAATCTCTTTTGAAATACAAAAGAGAGATATGAGCAGAGAGACAGGGGGACCTCTTACCACCAAGAAACAAGAACCAGGAGATAGTGTGTCCTTTAGGCCTGGGGCCTCTGCACTGAGAAGCTCCTCAACCGGGGAAGATTGATGACAAGGACTTTCCCCCAGAGCCTACAGAGAGAGAAAGCCTTTCTTTGAAGCTGGCATCTCAAATTTGGATTTCTAGTCTCCTAGGCTGTGAAAGAATAAATTTCCCTTTTTTAAAGCCATCCACTTGTGGTATTTCTGTTGTAGCTGCACTAGACGACTAAGACAGGTGGTAAGCCACATTTCTGTTTTAATGAAATAGCATGATTTAAAGTTCTGTTTCATTAGTTATATTGTTAATTTTTCTTGTTTTTATATAAGTAACCTATGCTTATTGTAGAGCAGGGAAATAGAAACTAAACGAAAATCAAAAGGAAAATACCACTCGTAATTCCACCAGCCAGAGATGGCCACACTCTAACACTTGGTGCTTTTCCTCTCAGATATCAATCTCATTCTATTAAATTTAAACTGCTTTCAGATATTTGCTGTTTTAGACAATAGTCGATTGATATCCCTGTTTGTACACCTGGGCATACAATCATTCAATAATTATTATAATAATAGATTAAATAATTTTTCAATTATTTTTTAAACTAAACGCTGAAATGAACAGCTGTTATATCAAATGATATGCCCAAGTCTTACGATTCTGATTTATATTCCAAACTGACATGGAGAAAAGTCATACCAATTTACTGTCCCATTAGGGTATGAAAGTCCTCATATGCTCTGAAGATATTACCTTTCTGTTTTATCTGAAGAGCAAGATGCATTTTGCATTTCCAGTGCTTATAGCACCATCTGGCCCATTAGGTCCTCCAGGTATGTTGAAAAAAAGATGGATGAATACAAGGATGGATGGAAGGAAGGAAGGTGAATGTTTTCAATGTCAAAGCAATGGTAGTATATCTGACCTCAGTTTTTCAATCAAAGGTTACTTGGCATGCAACCTCTTAGAAACTAGGCTGAATTGCTGGCTCCATTTCTTCTCCTCTCCCTGCATCCTCACCTTGTGATTGCCTTATCAAGGGTGCACTATACTTCTCCCTTTGATTTGGGACTCGGTCCTTGTTTTGTCCAAATGTCATGTAAGTGGAAAAGACAATGTACTGCTTCAAGCCTAGGCATTTAGAGGCCTCAGGGTTTTTTGCTTGCTTTCTTACATCTTTACCATCATCATGAGAAGTGTATCCCTCAAGACTCAAATACCCCTTTAGTCTGAGGTGCAGAATGAAACACAGGGGAATACGTGAGCAAGCTGGACTTGCAGCCTGCAGCTTAATCACCCCGGCTGACTTGCCCCATGAAGGAGAATCTCCCCTGATACCACAGGTATCAGCAGATGTGCCCCCGCTGAGTCCAGCGTTAAAATGATTTATTGGTGCTTTAAGTCAATGAGTTTTGTGGGGTATGCTATGCAGTATTATTGTAGATATCCTGATATAATGCTCCCCATGGCTATACAGCTCTCTAACCTGTTTTCCGTCCATGTTACCCAGCTAGGAAGAATGAAACAGACTTCAGGGGCGACATTTTCTGCTCTGTCATTCATGAAGACTCAGGGACTGCACAGTGGAAAAAGCGGTGAGCTTCTGGAAAGATATTGGTTCAAATCTCACCTCTGCCCACTGTAATTCTGTGGAGCTTCACATTTCACTTAATGGGTCTGAGTGTTAGCTTCCTCTTCCCTAGAGTGATGTGCAGATACCCCTTTTATGGGACTATAGTGCACATCAAAAAAAGTGATGCACTATTTAGTCAATTCATCCATATATGCTTAATTTGAAATTTGGTAGTTAGCAACATGTACTTAACATTTACAAATTTGCATAATAAGCTAAATCATTTCTTTCTCTCTCATTCTTCCTTTAGGACTGTTCTCATGACTCTCTTCAATATCATGGCCCTTCCTTGATTTCATCCTAGAACATTTATCTTCTAAAATTTGGTCAGATATTAGTTATCCATCATTGATTGACTTTAGTGACAGAGCTAATTACTATATAAGACAATAAGTTATTGGGATTCTTGCTTTGAATACAGTGGAGAAATGCCATTGCTAGTTTAAAAATCCTTTTAGATGGTCAATGCCCTTAACTTGTTCTAAAGTAAATACAACAATAATAAGAGATGTCTGCAGAAAATAAAAATTAAGCAACCTTGTCTTTCATAAAGCGCTGCAATTTTAAGCAATGATCTTTGAGCTGATTCCAACTCGTGGTGACCCCATGCATGCAGAGTAAAACAGCTTCATAGGATTTTCAAGGCTATGACCTTTCAGAAACAGATTTCCAGTCATATCTTCTAAGGTGCCTCTGGGTGGGTTTGAACTGCCAACCTGTACGCTAGTAGTTGAGTGCTTAACTGGTTGCGCCACCCAGGGAAAACCTAAGAAAGATTAGAAATGCAAAATTAATTCAAATGAGTCCTAAGACCAGAAGAGGGGAAAAAAAACATAAAGTACCAAAAAGATGGCTAGAAAAAATACAGGATGTTTAAAAATTCTAAAAACTGTTGACCTTTAGACAGATTAGTGTTAGAGCAAGTGGTTTTTAGAAAAACTAGCCAAGAGCCAGGATGAAGGGCATTTAGGGTTTAAATTCTATACCCAAAAAACTCACTGCCGTTGAGTTGATTCTGACCCATAGCAACCTTATAGGACAAAGTAGAACTGCCCCATAGGGTTTCCAAGAAGTAGCTGGTGGATTCAAACTGCTGACCTTTTGGTTAGCAGCTGAGCTCTTAACCACTGTGCCACCAGCACCCCAAATTCTTGCGGCAATTCCACCAGCAAGAAGGCCGATGGGATCTGTGTTTGGGATCTACGAATAGACCAACAGGGGACGAGCATTACTCGAGTTGAAGCAGGACTAGAGGTGAAGTTGCAGAGGGCTTGTTAAGGAGTAGAAATTTATTCTAGGGCAATGGGGAAGCTCCCCGAAGAAGTTTAGGCTGAGGCCTGGCAGAGACCATTTTGGCTGTGGTGTGGAGAGAGGACTGGAGAAGAAAGTCCAAATGTGGGAACTCTGGCCAAGGGTTTGTATTGGTCATATGAGAGATGATGGTGCTGTCATGAAACGGACTGCTCCAAACGAATTCACTCAGGCTGAAACTAGACCTCAGCCAATGGCCCAGGAAATCTATCAAGGCCAAACAAGGGTCTCAGCGCAGGGAGCAGAGTCACATTCCCCTAAAATGGGGCTGGAAAGAACTAAATGGGATAATCAGTGCCCTCATTAAGCTCCAGAAAGGAACCCAGAACTGAAGCAGAGACCCCTGCACAACATGAGTCTTGGAAAAGGGTCACAGGTTGGTTGGGTTGTACAAGATGCCTAGGGCTCATCTCAGACACTAAAAAACAAAACAAAACGAAATAAAACCCATTGCTGTTGAGTCAATTCCAACTCATGGCAACTCCATGTGTGTCAGAGTAAAACTGTGCTCTGTTAAGGTTTTCAATTGCTGATTTTTCCAAAGTACATTGGCAAGCCTTTTTTCCGAGGCACCTTTCAGTGGCCTTGAACCTCCAATCTTTTGGTTAGCAGCTGAGTTAACCATTTGGACCACCCAGAGACCCTGGCCTCAGACATACCCGAGGCTAACTCCAAGTTGTGCCCACTGGTGGGAGAAGGGACTCTTAGTATGCCGTCGGGGCCATGGATTCTTCTTGAATTGAGAGCAGAGAAGGGCTGAGCCAAATAAGAAGAGATTTTCAAGAAATTAGGCTGGGACAAGCAGGCCTGAGAGCAATGTGATTAGCTCTTTCCTATCCTTTGCTTGAGGTCACAGGGTGGCATAAATGGTTTGCACTCGACTACCAAACTAAGGCTGGTGGTTCAAACCCACCCAGCTGTACCACAGGAAGAAAGGCTTGGTGATCTGCTTCCATAAAGATTGCAGCCAAGGAATCCTTATGAAGCTGTTCTACTCTGTAACACATGAGGTCCCCAGCAGTCAGAATTGACTGGAGAGCAATGGGTATCCCTTGCTTAGAGTCTTTCAGGAGCAGCGTGTTGCTTCATGAATCTGGCACCATGCTGATAGGCATTGCCCTGTGGCTGTTATGCTTAGAGAGATATGTTTTATGCTGCAATCAAGAATACCCATACTGAAGGAATAATCATTTCCATTGTAACACAACTCCTTCATAATTGGAAAATGTTATACTTCCTCTCTTCTTTGCATTGAATTTCTAGTTTCACTATATTTCCTTCACTAAATTGCAATTCAGAGCTTTAATAGTAAACCACATTTTCCAAAAATGTCATCCAAAATCTGGTTCACTGTAGGCAATTGAATGATTTTGAATCCAATGATTTTTATCCAACTATGAAGCTCGTGGTATATTCTTACACGTAACAATTTGTTCTTTGGATTTGAATCATTAGAACTATAAGTGTTCCTTAAAATAGTTACACATTTAAAGTAAAATACATGACCAGGTCTCTATTTTAACATATAAAACACCAAAAGCCCATTGCCTTTGAGGTGATTTCTACTCACAGTGACCCTCTAGTATAGGGTAGAATTGCCCCATAAGGGTTCCAAGGAGTGGGTGGTGAATCCGAACTGCCGACCTTCTGGCTAGCAGCTGAGCTCTTAACCACTGTGCCACCAGGGCTCCATTTTAATGCATAGCCAAGTTTAATTATATTTGTCCCACTGATGTAATAATTTCAATGAGTTCAACCATAACAATTTAAGCTATCAGAATTTTACCGTTAAAATTGCTTTAATTAAATAATAATGTTTTAAAGTGGGGGTTATAAATAGAAGAAGATTCAGACATTTATTATATTTAAAAGTCAGGTTTAATATTAAAAATATCTTGGAGTTTTAAGCTCAACCACGCTGTGAAGAATACATTATATGGGAAGATTATGTGGCCGATAAATAGGAAGTTAGCCAAGCTCCTAATTCTTCCTGTTTTTCCTGCAAGCAAGTTTTTTCTAATCATACTTTATTATCCCATGCCTCAGTTTATCTGTCTGAAAACAAACAAACAAAACCCAAACGAACAAATAAAAACTCCACAGTGGTGTTCCAAAGGCTAATCATAAATCTATGAAGTAATGAGAGCAAACTTCAGGACTATTTTAGGAAATGGGATGTGTTTTAATTGCATTTCTCTTTTTTACCAACACTGCAGAGCTTGTAATTTGTCTACTAAGACTTCCAAGTGGCAGATAAAAGGCGTAATCGTTAGGGAATGATGAGCATGAGATCCAGAGTGAGAGACTTTGTCGAGATGTGGGCAGGGAGGGAGAAGAAAGAGTCAAGAATGACTCAGAAGTTTCTAGTTCCAGAGCCTGGGTGGAGAGAGAATGACACCACAAAGAGAGATTGCAAATACAGGAGTGAGACCATTTTTGAAGGGATGTAAGACAGTCCTTAACATGTGGTGGGTTGGGTAAGAAACCAGGTTGCTCAACAGTGGATATCTTTGCCATTTATCAGCATGCCGCCTCTCTGAGCCTCAGTCTCCTTATCTGCAAAATGGGATGGGGGATGGCCATAATATTATTTGTCTCACAAAGGTGTTGTGAAGATGTAAAGATTTAATGTCTGGGAAAGCACTTTCTAAATAATTAATAAAAAACTGTACAAAGGTGAGCTATGTTTACAATGAACTACCTTTAAAAAGGAAATGGTAATCACTACTCATGTCTGGAATCAGAAGAGAAGTGAGGGATGTGGGTCTAGCTTTGGTAGTCTTCAACAGCTAAGTGGAGGCACGGCAGTAGTTGAGATCCTGCAAGGCGGGGAAGGGAAAAAGGCTGATGTAGAGCCTCAGTGGATGCCAGCTACTTAGGGGTACACAGAAAATGAAAGAAAATGAAAAGAATAGGGGAAGAAAATCAGAGACTAACAAAAAGGTTTTCAAGAAAGAATAGGAATGACTGTTGAGGTTTTTTGTTTGTTTGTTTTGTTTTGTATTTTACCTTGTGTTGTTAATACAGAGTTCCCTGGTGGCACACAGAATTTGTGCTGTCTACTATCTAAAGGTGGGCAGTTCAAAGCCACCCAGAAGCATCATGGAAGGAAGGCCTGGCAATCTGCTTCTGTAAAGATTACAGCCAGGAAAACCCTATGGAACAGATCTACTGTGTAACACACAGGGCCATCACAAGTTGGAACTTTCTACTCCGTAATGAATGGGGCCATCATGAGTTGGAACGGACTTGACCTCAAAAGATTTGGTTTTTTGGTTTTGTTAGTAGAGACAGGTATAATAAATTTTAATAGAAGTTGGTAATTTTGATTATATGCTATGATGTAAGAGATCATTGGAAGCCCTGTATTTCTTCCAAAAGACAGGCTCTTGGATTCCTTACCTAGGGCACCTGGAGTACCAGTTATAGGCGAGGGCTTTAAAGAGAAACCTGAGCGGGACTTGCAAGCCATATGGGCAATAAGCCTATACCGAAGATCCAGTTTTGAACGGGCAACTCTGAGTGAGGCCAGGCTCTGGGCAATTTATCTTAGAAGATGTGCCCTATACAGATAAAGGCTGGGTGGCCAACATGCCGATTAAATTTAGTAAGACAGGTTTTTATTTTGTACCTTAATTCAAATTGCACTCAGTGCAAACATGCAGAATCGGAGGATGAAAATTGTTTCTATAAATTAACTGAATGAATGTAAAAACTGACTTCTGGGTTGTCCAGAACCCTAAACCTAAACCTCACTGTATTTTTTTTTTTTTAACTGTTTTATAATCAGGGGAATTTTGCCCTTAAATGAATACTATTTGTAAATAATCCTTTTTAATTGAAGGATTAAAATATCCGGGAAAAACAAGAAGTGGCTCCCTACCCAAGGTTTAGCAACAGCAAAGGTATTCAAACAGGAACAGCCCGAAGCACCGTCCTCTGGTTTGGTCTTAGTGAACCTGCCATTACTCATCTCTCCAGCAAGACTTTCCCTGCGCAAAGCAAAGGGTTACTCAAGTGACTTAATTGCTTACTGATGACTCAAGATAAACAAAAACCTTATAATCTTTGTTTCAAATAGTGTGTGTTGTAGATAGAAAAAAGAGTCTCTCTTTGATGGTGAATAACAGTTTGCCCATCAGATCTTTTCCAAGTTTCGCTGCCTATGTCAAGCTTCCGAAACTGGCAGGTAAAACAAATTAAGCTTTATAATAAAAAAAACCCAAACCCGTTGCCGTTGAATCAATTCCAACTCATAGAGACTCTATAGGTCAGAGTAGAATTGCCCCATAGGGTTTCCAAGCAGAGTCTGGTGGATTTGAGCTGACGATCTTTTGGTTAGCAGCTGTAGCACTTAACTACTATGCCACCAGG
This sequence comes from Elephas maximus indicus, assembly GCF_024166365.1. Classification (NCBI taxonomy): domain Eukaryota; kingdom Metazoa; phylum Chordata; class Mammalia; order Proboscidea; family Elephantidae; genus Elephas; species Elephas maximus. The sequence goes on from NC_064843.1 coordinate 45,569,689, forward strand.
GTTTCCAAGCTTTATAAACTTACTGGAACATTCTGAAATACTAATTTTACAGATGCATAAAAGCAAGCTGCAGTTCCAACATAGCCGAATGCCGTTAAACATAATGCACTCCGAAGGCAGAAGCAGTTAATTTAACACTACATCCATAAACATTTACCAGTGCCAGTCAAGGTTTCGGTTGTTGACAGCAGTCTAGGTGTCTCATAGCCATGCTATCTTTCTGTTTGCCAGCCAGTTTTGCACAGCTGCTTTCTTCTGGAAATCATGCCTCATTTGGAATCTGCACAAGTATGACAAACAGCCTCTCTAAGGCTTAGTGACAGTGGAGAAGCTAAAAATTATTTAGGAGCCTTTATTAGCTAGAATGTAAAACAAGATTCAGTTTAACTACAGCCTTTGACTGTGTGGAGGCTTTGTAACGGCAGGAAATACTACCTGCTCTGGTGTGTGTATCTTTTGCAGGCATGGCATATAATTATCGCCCTGGGGGTAATGCCAAGTTCAAAGCACACAGAAATTCTAATGTTGATCTATGTAATGGACTAAGAATAAATTCTTTACTTTTTTATTGTGGTAAATATATATGTGACACATTGTTTGCCTTTTCGATGTTCTTTACGTGTACAATTCAGTGACATTAGTTATGCTCATCATATTGTTCAACCATCACCATGATCCATTTCCAGATTTTCCCATCACCCTTGTAACAGAAATTCAGTGTTCTGTAAGCAGTGACTCCCCCTTCCCTATCACGTCTTCCCACCCCTGGTAACCACCGATAAACTTTGGTCTATAGACTTGCCTATCCTGTTGTTGTTTGGTGCTGTTGAGTTGATTCTGACTCAGTGAACCTGTGTGAATACCACCCCAGAGGGTTTTCTTGGCCACCAAGGCTCCTTTGCCTATTGTATAAGTGGAATCACACAATACTTGTCCCTTTGTGATTAACTTCTTTCACTCAGCATAATGTCTCAGGACGTTATTTCTCATTATGAGAATATTCTATGTACGTACCACATTTTATTTATTTATTCATCTGTTGATGGACACTTAGGCTCTTTCTACCTTTTGACTACTGTGAATAGTGCTGAAATCAACAGTGGTGTACAAGTATCGGTTGTGTATTGCTTTTAATTCTTTTAGCTATATATCTAAGAGTGAAGTTTCTGGATCATATGGTAATTATATGTTTAACTTTTTGAGGAACCACCGTACTGTTTTCCACAATGGTTGTACCATTTTATAATCCCACCAGCAATGGATAAGAGTTCCAATTTCTCTGCATCCTTGCCATCATCTGTTGTCTTCTATCATATCCATTGTAGTGGGTGTGAAGTGACATCCCATTGTGGTTTTGATTTGCCTCTTCTAATGGCTAATGGCATCGAACCCCTATGCATATGCTTCTTGGTCATTTGTATTTCGTCTTTAAAGAATAACTTATTTACTTTTATACTCAACTACCTGGTAACATTGCTTATCTGTTGACTGCCATTCTCGGTACAGGGACAAAAGATATAGCTCCTTATACACTGAGCTAATCTGTGCAGGAGTTCAAGACTTAAAGAAACGGTAAAGAGCAATATAAGAAAAGTTAAGTGCTAACTAACTTGTTCAAACAAGGCTTCAGGCATACAAAACATACTGGGCTAAAGAAGTCAGGGGAAGCTGGAGCTTGAGAAGAATAGTGGAGGAATGGAAGGACATAGGCAACTGGCAGGGGATAGAGATGTTTTGGGGTGGCTCTGTATGCATGAGGATGGCATATTTTGAGACCAAGTGGATCAACGTGGCCAAAGTCTATTGAAATTCATGAAGTTTATTGAAGTCATGAAATTTATTAAAGTTCATGAAGAGTCCATGTAGGCATGTAGAAGAAGTAAATTTGGGTGAATTGAATGGGTCCTGATTACAGAGGCTGTTGAATGTCAGGATAAGATTTTAGATTTTTTGATGTAGTAAATGGGTGACATAGGAAAGAAGGGTTTGGGGAAATTCTATTTCAGTAACCTCTTGGATTAATCAACATGGAGAGAGTTTAAAGAATGGAGTATATACTTGGAAAATTAAGTACAGGTAGTCTCTGACTTAAGACAGGTCTCCGTTCCAGCAACTCTGTCCTAAGTTGGTTCTGACATAAGTTGAATACCTCACTTTTTTTTAGTTTTCAATATTACTGTCTTTTATTATTGATATTTTTATAAATCACCTGCAAGTTTACATCTGGTAATTACAACATCAGCAAATTACGTGCTGCAACATTGCATGTAGTACATATTACTAGCGATAAGATGTATACACACACATGTATACACACACACAAGGATGGCCGTTAGTGCAGTTTGTCTTAACTAGAATACAACATAAGTCAAGGACTAAGGGACTGACCACCTGTAATGACAGACCTGCACTGGGTTGAAATTAGAAGTGATAGAAAGGAATGTAATGCTTCCAGAAATGTTTTGAAGGAAGCATTTATAGGATTTGAGAATTTATTAGGTGTAGAGAGTGACGTGTGGAGGCCCAGACAGATTGTAGAACTAAGAAAATCCAAAACAGAAGGTGGCTTAGGTGAGAAAAGGATGAGATCTATTTTAGACATGTTGAGAAAATCCATGTGTAGATTCCTAGTAGGACTTTGGAAAAGCAGAGGTGAAACCTAGAGGAAAAATAGATTTGGGTGTCATCACACACAGGTGTTAGCTGAAGCTGTTGAAATGGATGAGCTATCTGAGGAAGAAGAGGGAGAAAGCTGTAGTGTGCTAAAAACAGAATTTCCTTTTTTGTTCCTGAATATTCAGAAGTGGAAGGGGAAGAAGAGTGAGGAATTAAAAAAAAAAAAAAAGAAGGAGTAGATCAGAAGATGGAGGAAAATCTAACTGTTTGTTTCAAAGGAGCTAATCGACAACAATTGCGGCATTGAGATTGGAGAAAAAGTCTCTGAATTTCCTGAGTAAACAGGTGTGAGACGCTGGTGAGAACCGTAGCTAGAATGGCAAAAAAAAAAAAAAAAAAAATGAGGTTCTGGAAGTTAAGGAATAAGTGCTTGTTTTGAAGGTGAAAGTCGTGAATAGATTCCATTTCTGAAGAGATGAAAGTCAAGGTAAAGAGAGAAACAAGACCATCCTCTGATGTAATAACAGTGCCAAGTATACGTGTTTTTGAGTTGAGATGAGCTTATTTTAGATAAAGGAGAAAGGAAATGAAAAAAAAAATTAAAGTAGGATGTATGTCATCTTAGAAAGTAAGGGGTCCTGTATTAATAAACAAGAATCTTATATCTACTGAGGCAGGAAGTAATTCGAGATGATGGTTAAAAACTAGAGGGAGGAATGGATATTTTAAAATTAACAGGAATATTTGAAAGAAGGAACTGAGTAGCCATATGAACTAAATATTCTCAGATATACAGAAAGAATGAATTGGCACTAAAAGATTGGGAATATGTAATCCCTGGTGAGGTTGTGTATACCAATTTTGGGGAATTCATTTGAACTGGGAGAGTCAACGAGTTTCCTCTCACTCTAGTGGGGTTTATTAATGGCCTTCTGGAGGACATGGTTTTGAGAAGGGTTCCGATGCTGCATCCAGACTTGTCATTCAGGGAGCACCCTGAAGGATTAGCAATGTCTGCCCTGAGGATGGCATGGGAGTGGCAGTCCCAGTGCTAGCTAGCAGGAAGAAATCTCAGACAACAATGACTGTGACGGGCCCAGTGTCTTAGCAGTCTCAGGGCACGTTTGCTTCTCAGAATGACACAGGGTTAAAAGTGAGCAAGGTGGAAGGCTAAGATGAGGGAGTCTAGGGCTTCGCTACTCCGAGTGTAGCAATGGCACCCACTTGGATCTTGTTCGAAATGCAGGCTCTCAGGCTCCACCTCTCACACTGACGCCTACTCTTCGTTTGAACAAGAAGCCAACTGATGACCACATCAAAGTTTGAAGAGGGTATTGCTGGGGTCTACACTGAAGTAACCAACCTTGGGTTCAGGCTGGGGAGGCGGAAGAATCCAGAAAACCAAGAGGTGTTCTTAAAGTTCAAGTTAGTGGTTCTCAAACTCTGGACCCCAGACCAGCTTCATCCTCATAACTTAGGGACTTGTTTAGAATGCAAATTCTCTAGCCCCACAAAGCCCAGACCTACTGAGTCCAAAAATTTGGGGTTGGGGCCCAGGAATCAGTGTTTAACAAGTCCTCCAGGTGATTCTAATATGCCCTAAACTTTGAGAACCACTGATCTAGGCAATGCTGGCAAAGTTGGGCTTCCAAGAGTGTAACAAGTAAAGAAAATTGTTAGTTAAAAAGATTAAAATCAAGGGAGGTGCCACAAGTTCAGAAAGCAAAAAATGAAAAAGTAAAACTCAGCAGGAATACTATAATGCTACTAAGAGTTTAACTTTCATTTGAACAAGATTCCAACTGATTCATGTGCACATCCAATTGGGACAGGCTCTACATTGAAATAAGTCACCATGGGGTGTAGGTGGGGATGGGAGGGAGGGCAGGGATATGACTAGGAATTTAGCCAGGATAACCGCAGCAGAGGACCATGGCTGTTTGGCACTGTAGACAAAGCAAACAATTGTCTGAATGATTTTTTGGCAATTAATCCTTCACTTGAAGGAGTACATGGTATAACAGAAACTAGGTTATGAGCAGATAAAAGTACCATAAAACACCATTTACATTTAGACAATGAAACTGCAAAATAAGCAAGGCAGGTCCAGTTTGGCATGTTTAAAATGCTAATTGCAAATAATTATGCTCCCATCATCAAAGCAGGGGCAGATCTTTAGTAAACTAGTTAGCTTTGTGATAGTTATCACACGTATCTGAAAGTAATATGATTACACTGTTTTATCAAATCTTTTAAAACTCAAAGTTCTCTTTTATCTATGACTGGAGAGCCCATCCACACTAATCCAAAGGTGTGTAAAACGGGGCTGACAATTTCGTATCTTTGGAGTTGCCACTAGCAAGGAAAGCTAACTGGTGTCCTCTGCACCACTGAGCCACCCATTGCAGTAGCTACTAGTCTCATGTAGCTTTTTAAATTAAAGTTACTAACAATTAAATAAAATTAAGTATTCCTTCAACACACTGGTCACACTCCAAGTGCTCAATAGTCACCTGTGCAAAGGGCTGCCATGCCAGACGGCAAAGGTCTGCAGAACATTTCCATCATCTCAGAAGTTTCTGTTGGGCAAGGCTTGAGCTTCTGACTCAAGATTAATGATACAGGCTTTGCCAGAAACAAGCTTACCAAGGAGACGCCTTCAGCAGGGCTAAAAGTGGACCACATTTATGAAGAAGCATGGATTGAGGCCTAAACCCTAGCTGTCTCCATCTGTTCTGAATACACCATATTTTCTTGCTTCCACCTCAACATGTAGAATGTGGAGATCTTCCACGGGGATAAGACAATGACAAACTTTTATTCATTTTCTTTTTTTTGCCATGACAAAGGGGGCAAAAAATCATCCAGGGCAAAGAGACTTTGACTAACAACCCAGCGCTCTCTTCATAATTTTTATTTGCACAGTTACGTTTTGTTTTTTGCCAAGGCCAATCATCAAAGAGAGGAGCCCGGGCAGCACAAGTGGTTTGTGATCAGCTGCTATCCCAAAGGTTGGAGGTTCAAACCCTCCCAGCAGCTGAACAGAAGAAAGGCCTGGAAAATGCTTCTGTAAAGTTTATAGCTAAGAAAACCCTAGGGAGCAGCTCTACTCCAAAACATGTGGGGTCACCATGAGCCGGGGGCCAACTCAACAGCAGCTAAGAATGATAATGAGATCATCAAAGAGAAAGTTAGAACTTAGTTTAGTTGTACTTACCGATTCTTTTTTTAATCAATTAATTGATTGGCCTTTTGCGCTGGAGAGCAAACAAGACAAGTGTATCATAAACAGGAGCTCTGGTGAGCAGACAGCAGAACCTGGTGCCTGACTAAGGTTGACTTCTCAGGTATGGTTTGAGGAACTTGTAAATTTTTGGTTATTTTTAACCTGTCTTTCATGAAAGCTGCCTAGAAAGAAAAAAGAATTCATCCAGTCCTGCTACATAAATGCCTTTTGGAGGTTTGTTAGGTACCTTTCCCTTTGACCAGGCAATATATGTTGGGGGAAAAGAAAAAAAAAAGAGACAACAATTTATTGATTTGAAGCTTGAAATCGTATCACCACTTTAAGGTGAGGGGGTCAAACCGAATGGGACTTGAGTTAACTGCAAGTCATTAGGAAACTTCCATTCTCCACAGTGTGATGGAGGCACAAACCTTGGCGTCTGAACCTGTAGCTCCAGTGAGGATTTGCTTTTATAATAAACATCCACTTGATATCTACAGAAAATAAAATTTCACAGCAATAATAATTCTACGTTATCATACACAGGTATGTTGTTGTTGCTGGGTGCCGTCCAGTCGGACCTGACTCATAGTGACCCTATGCGCAACAGAACGAAAGACTGCCCGGTCCTGCACCATCCTTAGGATCGTTGTCATGCTTGAGCCCATTGTTGCAGCCACTGTGTCAATCCACCTCGTTGAGGGTCTTCCTCTTTTCCACTGACCCTGTACTTTGCCAAGCATGATGCCCTTTTCCAGAGACTGATCCCTCCTGACAACATATCCAAAGTATGTAAGACGCGGTCTCGCCCTTCTTGCTTCTAAGGAGCATTCTGGTGCTTCTTAGGATCTATATGCAGGTATAGATCCTAGAATAATCTGTGAGCCTGAATTAGGTAAGTGGCTTTCATTTAAGTATTTTATACACACAGACACTAACACACATATATATATATATATATATATATATATATATATATATATATATATATATATATATATATATATATAAAGCCTATTGCCGTCGAGTTGATTCTGACTTATAGAGACCCTATAGGACACAGTAGAACTGCCTCCAAAGGGTTTCTAAGGAGTGGCTGGTGGATTTGAACTCCAAATCTTTGGTTAGCAGTGGAGCTGTTAACTACTGCTCCAGCAGGGCTCCATGTGCATTTTGTTGTGTGCCGTTAAGTCGATTCTGACTCACAGAGACCCTGTAGTACAAAGTGGGACTGCTCCATAAGGTTTCCAAGGCTGTAATCTTTATAGAAGCAGGTTGCCAGGTATTTTCTCCCACAGAGGTGCTAATGAGATTGAGCTGCCCACCTTTTGGTCATCAGCCAAGTGCTTAAGAATTGCACTACCATGGCTCTCTCTCTCTCTCTATGTGTTTGTATACACTGCGTGTGTGTCAAGGAAGTTTAAATTTAGAAAAAGACATTGCTTTGGGAGAGCAATTCATGTAGTCCAAGGTAAGGGTTTATGGTAGTGTTTCTTGTTTATCCTTTGGAATTGTTCTCTTTGGGCAAACATATTTATCTCTGTGCACCCTTTCTCTTCTGATCCCCAGAATAATTCCTTCTCACCCTTGCCCTGGGAGGATTACTGTTCTAAGCCTTTATGATGAGGCTTTCAACCATCTTCCCTATGAATCTTTGTAAAAAGCTAAGAGGTCTTTTCTGGGCAATTAGCCACATCTAATTTTCCAAATTATACATTTGGCTCTGATATGAATCTCTCTAAAGTTGGCGTGCTATTTGTTTATTTGGTTCTGAAACCGGGATAGAAAGGAGTCTCCTCTGTAGCAGGTGACACCATGAGAGCCACACCATGAGTGAATGTAGCTCAGAGAGGAGCCACTTCACTCGCAGGTCCTGCCAAGGCACTTTTCAAAACCTCTGGAAAATGGGAAGCTAGCTTTCTTCCTTTCTTCTTCATGCTCATCAGTATTCCCCCCACCCCTTAAAAAAATGTGAAATCAGAACTGGGCAAAATGTTTTTTCATGGAACCCTTACTGACATCAGTTGGTTTCATCTCAAAGCCACACATGGGCAGAACCATTTTGAAGACACATTTGTTTTCAGGATCCTTTAGCCTCCATTTGGAGGACACTTAGATAAAACTTCATCTCACCACCCAGCAAAATCATCAGAATCTGGGAAAATCTTTAAGCTCCTCTTTCCTCAAATTAATCGTTTACTTAGCTTTCATTGTCCAGTGTCCTGATCCTCCCAGTGACAATGAGTTTATCAGAGATTAATTAGATAAACTTATCCATGCTAATGAGGTAGTCAGCTAATCTATTACTCTTCCCCCATAAACCTTAAGTCAGTTCACACGTCCATGTTTCTAAGAGATCCTTAAGGAGTAACGTGCAAGAGTAGGCATTCCACCTGGTAGGTCATCTACAGGAGACACGAGGCTTTCAACACTTGGCCAGGGAAATTCTACCAGTGGCTGTCTCTCTGCCCAAAGATGACCAAGGACATGAGAAAGAGTTCACACCCTCTTGAGTGACTAACTGAAGATGGGGAAGATTTAACATATAGAGAGAACTTGATTTGTTTAGTGAATTCAAGATAATCTAGAGAGTTTACATAAAAAAAAAAAACACATCTGCTCCAAACTTGCTCCTCACTATCGTTGAAAATATCCCATCTTCTCATCACTCATGCTCAGAATCGCTCAGTCAATTCTAGTTCTAACTTTTGTATGCATCACTGCCTAGTTAAGTTCCAAATTCCTTGGAATGGGAACTAAGCACACTAAATGCCATGTCTCGAACAGAGTTTTCAATCTTGTCTTCTATTTGTACCTATTGTGTAGTCCCCTCACACACAGTCACTCCCACAGAAAAGTTCTCTGAATTGCCCTTGTAACTCTGGTTCTGCTCACTTTTTCCCTCTTTCAGGAATACCTTAACCCCCTCTGTCTTCTGAAGTCTTACTCATTATGTAAGGTCCACTTTAAATTTCATTTCCTTCATGAAGCTTTTGCCTGATCCCTTTGGGTAGAGACCCTCCCTCCATCAACTGCTCATTTCACATCCCTTGTTTAATTTTGCCTGGCATTCCACTGTTAGTTGGGCTGACAGTCTACCTACTCCATTACCTATTAGGAACAGAAACTGGGATCTGTTTATTTTTGTGCATATATTGTGTGTCTATTATACATGGTGACTTTTGATGAATAATTCTTAAATTCAGATCATCTAAATAACTTCTGTTAAACATCTAGAGCACATGTCTTTCTGTGTGTCATGTCATGAATTATACACATTGCATCACAAAGAAGAGCAAGATTAAAGAGACAATGATGAATTTAGAAACTGAAGGTTGCAAGAGTCCTAAAAGGCAGTAGGTTAGTAGAGTGTGCGCTAGGATGTCAAGGGGTATGGGCTATTCCATGGCTCTCCTACTATGGGACCTTAGAGAAGCCCATTTCCCGCTATGCCACAGCTTCATTTCTCTATGTGTAACTCTGGACAGTCTTCCTTAAGAACTCAACCAGACATGGATCTTGGGATACTTCCCAGGACCACCTGTAAACTAGCTACAGCTACATTGTGCTGTAAGAGGCAGCTTGACTAAATGAAGGAGCAGAGGCATCGCTGTGTCATGTTATTGCTGCCGTCTGGGTCTAAATATGGCAACAAAGTTTTAAAGGAGGAAATGTGTGTGGAGCAGGTCAGATATGGACCAACATTCTATACATAAGATCAAGCCCCTCTCTCACTCTCATCTCTTGAAATCAATATTGAAATTTGAGGGTGTCTGCAGATGGACAACTGGTAAAATACAACATTAATTTATTCATTTATTCACTTACTCATTCAAATACAGAGTTGAACAAATGATGACTAAATGTTGAGTAAATGCGTGATTGAGATTTGTTTTCAGTTCACTTTAAGGAGAATAAGAATAAATTGAAAATGTTTTAAAGAAACCAAGCATTTTTTGAAAACAATGTGAATGTTCCTTTCCTGATGATCTTAAAAATTCTAATGTCATGTTATAACTTTGGAAGGTGGCCTAGTAAAATAATATTCACCTAAAATATTCTTTACCTACTATGACATCTTCAAGGTGAGATAAGTGAGGGTTCAGGTAAAAAGCAAGGCCACAGAGTCTTGGAAAACCATACACAGTGATATATGGAGAAAAAGATGATTATTATAACACTGAGGTTGCTGGGAAGGCCAAGGAGAAAGATGAGCTACCAAAATAAAACAATGGGCTATTCTTCCTCTTCCATTTCCTGTGAGGACAGGGCAGGACACAGAAAGAGAGTGTGTCCATTTATACTTGTATAATTAAAAAAAATGGTAAAATATTTTTATCCTCTTTCACCATGTCATAATGTGCCGTAATTCATCATTGAAATTCTGCTACAAAATCAATATCACTGCAGAGGAGGTTTGTTTACTCTAAAATGTGCTATAAAAAAACACCACACTTTTGCTTGTGATTCCCCAACCCCACACTCCAAAAATCAAATTTCCTTCCATGTTTGGGAGGGGAATAGGAGGATGTAATCTATCAGTGTCAGCCTGTAATATGTCAATGTCAACTGAAAGATAATTGAATTTCTTGTGGGCTATGATTCTTATGGTTGACACTTAGAATCACGGAATGTTAGAGCCAGTATGGACCTTCAAATTCCTTACTCCAACTTCTTTATTTGGGAGACAGTGTGTCTTAGCAGTTATTGGATGGGATTTGACATTACATGGATCTGGGTTCAATTGCCAACAGTGCCCCATACTGTACGACTGCAGGCCAGTTGCTTCACTTGTCTGATGTTCAGTTAACTCTGCTGTAAAACAGTATTGCCACACACTTGGGACACTTCTAAGTTGGTTGCCTAAGATCCCAGTAGATCTATGGTCCTTCTCATCTCTAGCAACATATTAGGAGAGTTTTTAAAAAAATTCTGACTTCCAAATGCCAGATGGCAGGAGCATTAGGTACCTCTGGTGGGTAGGTCAGGCCTGTGGGGACAAAGGGATTTCCTGGTTAAGCACTTGTAAGACCATCCCTTGTTGGTGCTGCCGGTACCCCATTGCCTCTCAGTGGGGCAGAGGAATCTCAGGCTCTTGAGACAAGGAGACTTCCCAGCAAATGACTTGTATTTGCAAGATCCTTCTTGCTGGTGCACCCCGATCTCCTAATATCTCTGAGTGGGAGAGTGGAGTCTCAGACCCCCAGACACAAAGAGGCCTCCCAGATTCATGCTTGTTGTCAGGGATCCCCTTGCTGGTGCCCCCTGGTCTCCCAGTTGTCAAGGAAGAGAGTCTCTGGCCTGGTGGGGAAAAAGACTGTTTCCTGGCCTAGGCTACTTGTTGTTGGTAGGGGTTCCTATCGATTCACCTTGCTTTGTTGGAGGGACTCCTGCTCAGTCCGGTTGGACCACCTTCTGTTGCTCCGTAGGGGTCAGGGAAAACTGGGCCCTGATTACCTTCTTCTGCTGGGTGGGTGAGTGGGGGGTCTGCTGGGTCCCTAACCAGTCCACCTTCCTCTTTTCAAGTTTCAGAGTTTTTTTTTGGCTGCCCTGTGTATTATTTCTAGGATTTATAGTTGCATTTAGAGCTATATGTATTTGGAATCCCTGGGTGGTGCAAATGGTGAACGTGCTTGGCTGCTAGCTTAAAGGTTGGAGGTTCAAGGCCACCCAGAGATGCCTTGGAAGAAATATCTGGCAGTCTACTTCCAGGAAGTCAGCTACTGGAAACCCTGTGGAGCACAGTTCTACTCTGACCCACATGGGTCACCAGGAGTTGAAATTGACCCAATGACGATTGATTTCATAGTTGTATTTAGCAGAGAGGAGCAAGAAGAAATGAGTCCGTGCCATCTTGTCTGGACCAGAAAAGTCTCAGTATTTGCTGTATCATTTCAAAGGGAATAAAAAACATCCCTACCCTACTAATCTTTATGGATTCTTATAGCCTATATTAAAAGTTTCTTTCTAAATAGAATTAGTACTTTTTCTTTGGGTACGGGTTTTTTCACGTCTAAACAAAGAAACATAGCAAATAATTTTAAAGGCCTTTACAAATATTTGGTCACCAAACTTGGACATCAGATACATATCTAGTTTATTAAACTTCTCTTTCAATTCATACATCAGACGTGATGCCACTTCTGGGCAGAAGAAAAACAATTTCCAGCAGTGGTCTCCTACCCTTTTTCTCTGCAAGCTACAAATGCACAGATGAAGGACCTCACAGTCTACACGGAGTGAAAGGCAAACTGCCAGCTACACTGACAAAGCCCAGAAGCAGCGATAAACTGTGGTTCTATTTTGATCCCTTCTTTGTCATGGTGTCTCTAGTTGCCATTTCTGATCCTCCTCATCTCAGGACACCAGTTTCTTGTCAGGAAGAGCTCCAGGAAGTTGGTGTGCTTCATGAGAGAGGATCTGGACACAGTATTAAGTGTTAGGTGGAACCGTCTCAAGCTGGCTGCCTGACTGTCAGTCTGCTGCAGGATGTCAAGCCCCACACAGGTGAGGAGATGCAAGGCACCATGGGCTTCCAAGGGACTCAGCAAACTTTTGAGCCTAGGGTGAAGTTGGAATTTTCCTTCTTTTTAGAGCACATGGTTAAAGACCTAATTTTTTTTTTTTAAGTACCAGAATTTAATGAAAGTTTACATTGTTGTCACCATGTCTTTGTATTGCAGACAAAATGGTCCTTTTCCCTCCTGGATGCTTTTAAACAAACAAACAAACAAAAACTCATTGCCCATCAAGTCGATCCTGAATAGGACTTCCCCCATAGGGTTTCCAAGGAGCGGCTGGTGGATTCCAACTGCTGACCTTTTGGTTAGCAGCGGAGCACTTAACCATTCTACCAACTTTACCAAATGTTGGCCAGTATTCTAACCACTGTTCTAATATGCAGTGTAGACTGCTTAATAATTACAATTTTAGTGGTAGTAATAATGGTGATACTGTATTAAGAATTAAAAAAAAAGTTATCTTACTGTCAACTCCAAATTATGGCACCCCACGTGTGTCAGAGTAAAACCACGCACCATAGAGTTTTCAATGGCTGATTTTTCAGAAATAGATCTCCATGTCTTTCTTCTGAGGTGCATCTGGGTGGACTTGGACCTCTAACTTTTTGGCTAGTAGCTGAACTTTTTAACTGTTCCACCCAGGGACTTCCTATTAAGAACAGTCAGCATCTAATGAACACTTAGCTATTCGAATTTTTTTTTTCTCCCTATAAAGTCTTTATTACGCACAGGGGCTGGGGGCTTCTTAACAGCCACCTTCTTCGTGGTGGCTAGGACGTCGCTCAGGTCCTCTGCCTTCCTCTTGGTGTCAGTGCATGTCCCCACACTTTCCTTGATGAACTTGAGGCCCCACTTGTCCTTGGAGACTTTGAGCAGCTCAGCGGTGTCCCACTTGTGTGGGGCAAAGCCACATACCTCTTAGATCATGTACTACACAAGCCTGGCGTGGTGGTGAGGCTCCCACTGCAGCAGCGGCTGTGCCTCGGCTTGCTCACTGCTCATGGTCACGTTGCAGCCCTTGTTGAGGCCCACAGCCATGGGCAGTGCCGAGCCAGGGCTGCTGCTCTTCAATGGCTGCTGGGCAAAGGGGTCCAATTGCTTTTTATGGATAGACTCACTTCATCTGCCCAATAACCCAGTGAGGTGGCCATTACCTGTATGCCTATTTTACAAATTATGACACTGCAGCAAATATATTAATCAACTTGACCAAGGCCACATTGCTGGTAGGCAGAGGGGTTGGGATTCAAACTGAGGCAGTGTAGCTCCAGAACAGATGCTCTCAGTCGTAAAGGTGTAGCAGCTTGATGTTCCTGTCTGCTTTATCCTCTGTAAAATGAAGGAGTGGGACCACGTAACAAAAACAACAACACAACAATAAATAGAACAGCAACAACAAACCAAATCCGTTGCCATTGAGTTGATTCCGACTCATAGTGACCTTGCAGGACAGAGTACAGCTGCCCCATAGAGGTTCCAAGGAGTGCCTGGTGAATTCAAACTGCTGACTTTTGGTTAGCAGGTGTAGCTCTTAACCACTCCACCACCAGGGTTTCCAGAGCAGCAATAGCAAGTACAACTTACTGAGTGCTTATTATGGCTCACAGTCAGTGCCATTTAGTTGGCGTGTGTTTTTTCATATAACCCTTACCACAGCCTGTCATGGATGAACTCTTTTTATCCTTATTTTATAGCACTTCAGAAATGTCAGGTGACTTGCTGAATATCACACAGTGACTCATAATGACCCCATAGGACACAGTAGAACTGTCCCATAGAGTTTCCAAGGAGCAGTTAGTGGATTTGAACTGCCAAACTTTTGTTTAGCAGCTGGGCTCTTAACCACTTCACCACCAGTAAGTAAAATGGTGGTGCAAATGATTAAGCGCTCAGCTACTAACCAAAAGGTTGGGCGTCCGAAGTCACCATTTAGGAATACATTTCTGAAGATTGAAGCAGCATTACCTCCTGAGCCATTTAGCAGAAATGTTAGATAACCACAGATGCTGCTGTTAGTTGCCCGGTCCTTCGCCATTGGTATGCTAGATCATTGGTATGCTCAAATTCATTTTTTTCTCACTACATATTTTGAATGTCTTCCAACCTAGGTGGCTTATCTTCTAGTGCTGTATCAAACAATATTCTGTTGTGATCCATTAGATTTTCGTTGCCTAGTTTTTGCAATTAGACCACCAGGCCCTTCATCTTAGTCTATCTTAGTCTGGAAGCTCCGTTGAAACCTGTCTACCATGGGTGACCTTGCTGGTATTTGACATAACAGTGACATAGCTCCCAGCATCATAGAAACATATAAGCCACCGGGGTATAACAAACTGACAGATGGGTGGTGATAATCAAGCAGTGGCTGGTAAACTGCACTGAGTTTATTTGTTCTTATACAGCAGACTTATTTGTTAGGCTGACAACTTCATGGAAGTTAAGTTACACTTAACACTTATAAATTAATTTGTCTCTGAATCTCAATAAAGCCTTCAGAAAACCTTAGACAGCAATTAAAAAATGTGTATATACACTGTAAAGTTTCCCATCTAACCATTTAATTATATTCATAATGTTGTGCGACTACCACTACTATTTATCTCTAAAACTTTTTCATTGTTGTTATTGTTGTTGTTAGGTGCCATCGAGTCGGTTTTGACTCCTAGGACCCTGCGTACCACAGAATGAAACACTGCCCGGTCCTGTGCCATCCTTACAATCCTTGCTATGCTTGAGCCCATTGTTGCAGCCACTGTGTCAATCCGCTGACCCTGTACTTTACAAAGCATGATGTCCTCCAGGGACTGACCCCTCCTGACAACATGTCCAAAGTATGTAAGACGTAGTCTTGCCATCCTTGCTTCTAAGGAGCATTCTGGTTGCACTTCTTCCAAGACACATTTGTTCATTCTTTGGCAGTCCATGATATATTCAATATTCTTCACCAACACCACAATTCAGTTCTGTACCCACTTCTCTCTGCCCTCAGTCCCTGTTGACCACTAATCTGCTTTCTGTCTCTATGACTTTGCCTATTCTAGATATTTCATGTAAGTGGGATTATACAATATTTGTCCTTTTGTGTCTGGTTTAATTCACTTAGCAGAATGTTTTCAAGGTTTATCCTTCATCCATGTTTTTAGTGGCAGATGTTCCACCTTTATTTCTAGGGTATATTTTTTCTTGTAAGTAGTTCAAACTGGATTGTTACTTAACTCGAGGTTTGGAAGTAAAAGGGAAATTGATGTAAATTATAATATTAACCAAACAAATAAATATTTTCAAGTCCTTCTATTCTAATTTCCAAAAAAAGAATAGACATTTCAGGCTAATCAAATGAAAACCTGGTTCTTGCATTCCAAAGGGCAGCACAGTTAATAATCTGCCAAAGTAATTTTTGTTTTATTTGAATCCAAAAGAGTTTATCTTTGAAATTATATTTAAGTCAAGAAAACAGGTCCATAAGTTAGTATTTTATTAAAAAAAAAAGAAAAAAGGGTTTGTATGGCTGAAGAAATATGCAGTTTAAACTTAGCACAGGTCATATCTATGACCTACTTAACAAGGAGTTTGTTTTTAGGTATTCAGTATTAATTATATGAACCAATTCAGATATGAAACTTATTTTGTCCTCTGTAAGATTCCATTAAAAGTTGTGAGAAAATGAGCAAATTTTCAATTTTGGTACATTTTAGTCACACTGGGAATTTTGATCATGTATCACACTTTGACCCATTGCCGTGGGCCATGGAGTCCATTCCAACTCATGGCAACCCTAAAAAAAAACAAAAAACTGCTTTCGAGTTGATTCTGACTCATAGCACCCCTATAGTACAGAGTTGAGCTGCCCCTATAGGGTTTTCAAGAAGTCAGTGGATTCAAGCTCCTGACCTTTTGGTTAGCAGCCAAATGTTTCGCCACTGCACTACCAGGGCCCCTAGTTGCTTTTAAATTACATCTACCAGATTCATCCCTTTTAATTTAACTCTTTTTGTCATGGAAGTTGTTGTGCCTCTGCCACTTCTTCGTTTTTTTATATCTCAAAAGAACAGTAATAAAACACCTTTGAATGAGTGGGGAATTTTATCGTACGATTCTTTAAATCTTCATGGATAAGGGTCATAGTTTTGGGTAATTCATTTGGACTGGGGAAATTTACAAAAGGCCAAACTCTAAGCTTTCCATGGAGCAGCTTGCTCTTTGCCCAACAAATATTTACTGTGTTCCTATTATGTGGAAAACACTGTGTGGGGTTTCAAAGGTGAAGGCATCAGACAAGATCTATCATACAATCTGTAAGACAGGGGGAGTGATAAGGTGCGTTTACAAACAAACATAGGTGTGCGATAAGTCCCATCAGGAAGATGCAGATAAAATATTCAAGGAGTCTTGAGAAGCGAGACAAATCTGGGTTATCAGAGCAGAACACCATGGAGTAGGGGGTACTAAAATTGGGTCTTAAAAAGTAGCCTAGATTTCACCATGTAGAGACAGATGCATTTCAAGAGAGGTAGTTATAGCTCAAGTCATGGTACGGGGGAGGAAACCCGTAAGTTGTGTTTGGGCAGGAAAGTGTCAGCAGTCTACACTAGAGATTTGGGTAAAAAAGGGAGATAATATGTAATCAGATGGCGAAGACTAGTTAAAGGCTTTGAGAGTTTTGCCTGTAGGCACTGGAGAACAACTACAGCATCAGATCACTGAAATTATCCATCTCAACAATGATTTAGGAAGAATAGTTTGCTAAGAGTATTTCAGGGAATAGGAATGGAGAGATTAGAGACAAGGAGACCAACCATGTGGCTATTAACAGTAGGGTGATGACACTGGGAACAGGATATATGGAGCAATTACAGGAGACATAACAAAGGAAGCATAAATAGAACTTGGAAAAATATTGGATTTTGTGTGTGTATGTGCTGGTGGCAGTGGGGGCGAGGGCAGGTGTAGCAAGGGAGAGTGATAGCACCCTACCAAAATAGGAGACTCCTTGGGGAGTGAGGGAAGGCAAGGTAGATTATAGCTGTTGGGAAATAGGGATGTTGAGGGGCTAGATTTATAGAAGGGGAATTGAGAAGATCAAATCTGACTGGAAATGGAGATTTAGTTACTTCAGCTCCAAGACCTTCAAGACCACGCAGGTGAATATACTTGTAGAGGTGATTTATTCAGTATAAATACACCTTCCAGTTAGGGCTGGGAGTATATTTCAGAGCCTGCATATGAAATGGACAACAGTGTTCTGATTAGAAATTAGAGAGCAATAACTACTATTCGTGTTATACCAATTGCAGGAATGAGGTCCCAAATTATAGATCTTGTATTGGATCACTGACAAGGCCAAGAAACATCTTGGACTTTCATTCCTAGTATACATGAATGGATGTATTTTTGTTATCCTTCCCTGAAAATCAACACGGCTCTTCATGGATTGAAACACAAGCTACGAGCTCTTCTCACACATTTTCATCCATCTCCTTTGCGTTTATTCACTTCAGGGACTAACAACAATATGTTTGAAATCTAATGTAGGTCTCTTCTTATTAATATCCTGAAAGAGGATATTTGTATACTCTTCTTTGAAACTATCAATAATTTTGATACCAGATGAAGTAAAATATAATATTTTAATATTTAAAAGATAAATTGTTCAAAAAATTGTCTGAAGGGGGTGAATTTTCAACACGATGTCCTATTATTTCCACAGGTAAATAAAAATTGACTGTAAATTTGAAAGTAGAAGCGTCTTACGAGAAAACAGATATTTGAAAACCTCAGGTAAACAATGATGTACAAAGATTTTGAGGCAAATATTTGTTGATTTGGTCTCAAATGGATAAAGTTTTTTTTTTTTATTATCATTCATTTTCTTTTACAAAAGTGAATTTCAGGATTTCTAATCCTTTGTTCAAGTTCACCCTGTGCCATTTCCTCTTGGTTTCTTCCCATTGTATCAGGTTTCCATTTTGTGATCTGTGTACCCATGGTTGTTTAAAAAGCAGCCCAGACTTCTAGCCCATAAACATAACTTCCTCTGTCTCCTGGATTTATTTTAATGGCTGATACTTGAGCCCGGGGGATTGTTTAAACTAACACCATGGAGTCAAGAGGACTCATTCTCCCCACTCCAAGCTATCTATAGGTCAATAGCATCAGGCAAAACCCCTCACATTTTATTACCTCAAGACTAAATCTCTTTTCTCAGCCTTTCACTTCCCAAGCTCTGTGTTTTGAGTCTTCACTCACCCGTTTATTGATGAGTCAAGTGAAAAGTATGTTTTCAGCCTGGTCAAAAGTGTATAATCTTTTTTTCCCTGCTCATTGTTTTTATTTGCTGACATGGTCTCTGTTATCATACCAATAAAAAATTTGGCACTGATTTGTTTGTTAATCAACACACTCAAAGTCTGAGTCCTTTTTCACTGCGAAGAGAGGTTCTTTAATTGTCCATGTCTTTAACAGGTGAAAAAATGTGCTTAGAACAAGTTGGGTGGAACTATTTTTCTAATTTAAAGAAAAAGCATTTATTTGCAGCTTAAATAGATTAGAAAAAACCACGTAATAACTTCTGCATCAAATTATCTCCTAAAGATACTCTGCACATGACGGATGATTTTGTAAATTAAGTTAAAAAATGACATTAAGCTCTAACTATTTAACTTATGCTACTGATTATCATGAAAAACTATTCCCTAGGCCATTTGTTTTTAACTTTATCCTCTCACTGGCCAACAAAATGTCTGTCATAGCTCATTTTGGCTTTGGAAATATTCCTCTGAAATTTCATCTCCTCCAAGTCAATGAGTTCCTGAATTACAGAGGTCTTATAGTAGAAACTATTAATGATATTATAGAGTAGAAATTGTATTCTGTTTCATCAGTTGTATGCTTTGCCCTCAGGGCATGAATACACGCTTGGTATGTATGGATTTTCCTAACAGTTGCAAAGAATTCAATCCTTTTCAAAGGCCATTTGTACCTATGGGCATGCTGTTCCCTGCCAGTGGTTCCCGCCATGGAGTATCTATCCTTTGACCTGCCGACATGAACTTGGACTCTTGGGGTTTCTTCTAATTCCTGATTTCCCGCCAGGGATGTGCTGGTGTTTTATTCTCCAGACCAATGTCTCATGTAGGAACAGGACTGATTGCTTTTCAGAGATTAAGGTTGAGGAGAGCTCAGGTCTCAGAATTCACCCATGAAAAGTTCACTTAGGGTAGGCCATGTAGAAAGTTAACTCTATACATTATTTAGAAGGGTTGGGCCCTCCTGGTCTTGCCCTGTTCTTCTGTTTCATTTATGAGTCAAAAAAAAAAAGGTGGTTTCTATCTCTCTCATGCTCCACACCTCTCTCCAAATGAATGGATGGTAAATGAGACTTGAAGGGGTGAGCAACACTAGGAATGCACAACCCCACGTGTGTTGGAGACAGTGCTCGTCAGAAAACTTGACATCGTTATGTTGGGGGAATTATAGCAATTTTTGCTTAGCTCTTTAATATCTTTATAAATGTACTTATTATTCTACAGCCAGGGCTTACATGTCTGCACATCCCTGCCACCACCACAACCATCACACACACACACAAACACACACACACACACACACACATCACATACTGTCTTATACACACTTTTAAACATCTCATATATTATTCCTTTTTTAACCCCAGTGTCTAACTATTGGAACCCTGGTGGCATGATAATTAAAGTGCTCGGCTCCTAACCAAAAGTTCGGCAGTTTGAACCCACCAACTGCTCTGTGGGAGAAAGATGTGGAGGCTTGCTTCCATAAAGATTACAGCCTTGGGAACACAATGGGGGCAGTTCTGCTCTGTCCTATAGGGTTGCTATGAGTCAGAATAGGCTCAACGGCAACAGGTTTTTTTGGGGTTTTTTGCTCTAACTGGTACCAGGATCTTGGTAGGTGCTTTACAAATATTTGTTGAATAAATAAATGCATGGAGCCATAGCATTGCAAGGATATCTCAGATACTTATAGACTGGTTGATGGGTTTTCAAAATTATTGTTGATGCCCAGAAGTGAAAGATACTTAAGGACCAACACCAAAGAGCCAAACACTCACCACTTTCACTCCATGCCTGAAGCTCTGTTGTTCCATTTTGAAGGTGTCACCAATTTCATGCATTCAAATGATTCTCATTTTAAATCTGCAACAACTGGACTTTAAAGGAGTTAAAATTACTTAGAACTAACTAGGAATACAATAGAGAAGGTAAGAGAGGCTATCTTTTATCTTTCCGTCTCTAATACCTGGTAAGAGATTGGTTTCCCATTAACTTTTTTTTTTTTAATTGAAAGAAAGAATGAAACAGAATTTGAGGGCTAATCAACCAATGAAAGAGAGCAAGCTGTTTCCAAGCATACACATGTACTTCTGAGGTACCACTTTACATGTTAAAATAATTAGTAATTACTTTTACTTAAATTAAAATAATTACTTGGCAACTGTTTAAGTTTAGCTATTACTAGTACTTAAAAAGGTAACAAAACCGCATTTACAAAAGTTTCCATCATTCAGCCTTTTAGTGCTTCAGGACACTTTTCTGTACCAGATCATACAAATTAGGGAATCAGGGAATAAAGCACTCAGCCCTGAAAAATCTGTGTGTAAACAGTGAGGCAAAAAAAGAGCTTCTTTAAGCAAACTAAGGTGTCCTCATTTTTATCCCATCTAGGATTATTTGCTTGCCGTCTTGTAAACACTTGAGTTTCGTGACTGAGTGTGTGAGTGAGTGTTGGAGAACTGGTCTTATTGAGCAGAAGGCTCTCTAGCTATAAAATCTTTCATGTTAACCTACTGAGGGCTGAACTAACCTACGAGAAAATGTGAGAATCAAATCAGCCTTATCTTCCCAAAGGAATGATCTACAAGGGTCACCACAAAAGTAAAGAGGTGAAAATTAATAGCTTCATTTTTTTAGGGTTGGGAAGAACATTGGACCATCCATTTGTTTCGTCTCAGTGCCTAAATTCCAACCTGATAGGAACGTATCTACTTTTCAGCTTTGTGTAGGCAACATTTGATGCACTCTGGACATTACAGCGAAATCTTGACAATCTTACCATACTGTGCCAAGAACCTCGTGGGCCCATGCAATAGCCTGGGTTTTGTACCACATAAATAATGATTAACATTGGAGTCATTTTCATCTTTATTGTTTTCAATTGCCATAAGTGAATAAACCATAGTCTGCGGTTATAACTTAATAGCTAATGCATGGGGAAATTGAAGGCTTATATGTAAAACCTTAATGAATGTGTATTATTAAAAAAAATTAAAGCACCAAAACAAACTCCTAAGTGTATTATGGAAGATTGTATGCTATATCTTTATCTGTCTATGCGTCTATGTATTTATATCTCTTTCTCTGTATATAATCTATGGAAACCCTGGTGGCATAGTGATTAAGTGCTATGGCTGCTAACCGAAACGTTGGCTGTTCAAATTCAGCAGGCGCTCCTTGGAAACTGTATGGGGCAGTTCTACCCTGTCCTATAGGGTCGCTGTGAGTCGGAATCGACCGTAACGGGTGTGTGTGTGTGTGTGGTGTATATATATCTATAGAGAAGGAGGAGAGAGAGACACATGTATATTTTAGGAGGCAGAAACTATAAGCATAAATTCATAGTGGTTAAAAAGTTGTCTAATCAAATATGGGTCAGTGTCTGCTTTAGACTTTGAGTATAAGAGAAGTTTGACTTTCAAGGAAGTCTCTTCCTAAGAATCTGGGAGTAGATTTTGATCCACAGTTTGCATTTTCTTACTACATTTAAAAAAAAAAGTCTTTAAAAAGGAGGAAATGTTGCATTTTGCAAAATATTAAATTTGCCCTACAGATACATATACAGTGTTTACAACAAATAGCAGTGTTTAGGTGGTAATTATTCAGCAAATAAAAAATAAATATACCACACAAATAATTTGGCACCCGAAAAAGAAAGTTTGACTCTTTGAAAGTGCCTCTTAGTATAATCATACAGTATTACAACTATTCATATTTAGGATCTTTCCCCTGAGGTGTCCACTAATTGCACATTCTTACAACTAACAGATTTATACGTGTGCAGATGCATGTGGGAGTGGGTGTGTGCACGTGTGGGTGTATTTCTGCATATTAAGTTTTCTGTTTGAGAACACTATCCCCCACTATTTTTCTTGAAGAGGTCTCCGTTTTTCTGGTATTGTACTATTCCAATTATTATTTTTTTTCTGTTGAAGTTTCTCTCCCAAGAGTTTCTTCCCGAGAGTTAATGCATATCAAAGCCCCAGGCACACTCAGAGCTTAATTGCAGCCTTTCTAATTAAGCATTAAACTATGTGAAAACTCTCGCCTATTGGGTGAAACGTATTCATTCACCTGGGCAAGCTACTGCGTATCCTTCAGCAGAGTGACACAGCCACCTACCATAGTATTTCATTTAATTAATTGTTTCCCCCAAACCTTTAACCTAAGGACGTATTTTAGTGAATACTTTAACATATTTGAACTGTATGCTGAGGTCTAATAATACTCAAGAAAATAAACTTCAGGGTATGACCATATAGGAAAGGCACTGTTGAAAGATAAATGTTGACGAGGCCCGCTGGATGTTAACAAAAACAAAGATAGAGTGAGCCTGTTCCAAAACACAGGTCAAACTAGCTCCCATTAGTGAATGTTAGAAGCCGGCCATTTACATTTCAATTCATAGATAGTCTTGTCCATATTCCTTGTTTTTAATTTTATTTAGAAGGACTAGGAAGTGCTCAAAATGACTAAGATGAAACAGCTTTTGTCCTACTTATGTACCAAACAGAAAACAAAATAACAAACAAAAAAGGCTTCTCTGGTCAAGAACAATTACATCAAAGGGTGCTGACTAAATATGTGGGCTCAATCACTCAATAGTTATCAGCAATCTTTGGAGAGTTGTGAAGCAAAGGAAAAGTGGCAACTGATTGATGAGGGTCTGCACAGTAGTTTCAAATGATGGACCATTAAGCTCGACATTAATTTTAAAATTAATTACTGTGCAGATGGCTATTAAGGAGTCCAAGACCACAAACCAAAAACCACCCCATTGCCGTCCAGTCAATTTTGACTCATAGCGACCCTATAGAACAGAGTAGAACTGCCCCATAAAGTTTTCCAAGGAGCAGCTGGTGGATTCAAACTGCAGACTTTTTGGTTAACAGCTGAGCTCTTAACCAGTGTAATATCAGGGCTCCAGAGACCACAAGGCACAACAAAAATCAACACTACACCGTGTGCTTGAGACTTGCTAATCCTTACAGCAAGGTTACCTATTACCGTCTTCATTTTACTAATGGATAGTGTAAGATGCAATCATTTTAATTAATTTGCAAGAGATCACATAAGCAGAAAGTGACCTAGCTGGAATTAAGATCCCTGCCTCCTCCAATTAGCACTAACATATACACACACATCTGTTGTTGTTGTTAGGTGTCATCAAGTTGGTCCTGACTCATACCAACCCCTGTATGTAACGGAATGAAACATTGCCTGGTCCTGTGCCATCCTCACAATCGTTGTTATGCTTGAACCCATTGCTGCAGCCACTGTGTCAATCCATCTCGTTGAGGGTCTTCCTCTGTGTTTTGTTTACCAAGCATGATATCCTTCTCTGTGGACTGGTCCCTCTGGATAACATGCCCAAAGTGTATGAGACGAAGTCTCACCATCCTTGCTTCTAAGGAGTTTTCCAGCTGTACTTCTTCCAAGACAGATTTTTCATTCTTCTGGCAGTCCGTGGTCTATTCTTCAACAACACCATAATTCAAAGGTGTCAATTCTTCTGTCTTCCTTATTCATTGCCCAGTTTTTGCATGCATATGAGGTGATTGAAAATATCACGGCTTGGGTCAGGTGCACCTTAGTCCTCAACGTGGTATCTTTGCTTTTTAGCACTTTAAAGAGGTCTTTTGCAGCACATTTGCCCAATGCAATATGTCATTTGATTTCTTGATTGTTCCTTCCATGGGCATTGATTGTGGATCCAAGCAAAATGAAATTCTTGACAACTTCAATCTTTTCTCCATTTGTCATGATGCTGCTCATTGGTCCAGTTGTGGGGATTTTTGTTTTCTTTATGTTGAGGTGTAATCCATACTGAAGGATGTAGTCCTTGATCTTCTTCAATAAGTGCTTCAAGTCCTGTTAACTTTTTTTTTTAATAACTTTTATTAAGCTTCAAGTGAACGTTTACAAATCCAATCAGTCTGTCACATATAAGTTTACATACATCTCACTCCCTACTCCCACTTGCTCTCCCCCTCTTGAGTCAGCCCTTTCAGTCTCTCCTTTCTTGACAATTTTGCCGGCTTCCCTCTCTCTCTATCCTCCCATCCCCCCTCCAGACAAGAGTTGTCAACACAATCTCAAGTGTCCACCTGATATAATTAGCTCACTCTTCATCAGCGTCTCTCTCCCACCCGCTGACCAGTCAAGTCCTGTTAACTTTTGGCAAGCAAGGTTGTGTCCTCTGTATAATGCTGGTTGTTAATGAGTCTTCCTTCAATCCTGATGCCCTGCTCTTCTTCGTACAGTCCAGTTTCTAGGATTATTTGCTCAGCATACAGATTAAATAAGTATGGGGAAAGGATACAACCCTGATGCACACCTTTCCCAGCCTTAAGCCATGCAGTATCCCCTTGTTCTGTCTGAACAACTGCTTCTTGGTCTACCTACAGGTTTCTCACGAGCACAATTAAGAGTTCTGGAATCCCATCCTTCACAATGTTATCCATCATTTGTTATGATCCACACAGTCAAATGCCTTTGCATAGTCCATGAAACACAGGTAAACGTCTTTATGGGATTCTCTGCTTTCAGCCAAGATCCGTCTGACATCAGTAATGATATCCGTGTTTCTATGTCCTCATCTGAATCCAGCTTGAATTTCTGGCCCTTTCCTGTTGATGTACTGCTGCAACTGCTTTTGAATAATCTTCAACAAAATTTTACCTGCATGTGATATTAATGATATTGTTTGATAATGTCCACATTCTATTGGAGTACCTTTCTTTGGAATGGGCATAAGTATCTCTTCCAGTCGTTTGGTCAGGTAGCTCTCTTCCAAATTTCTTGCATACACGAGTGAGCATCTCCAGCACTGCATGTTTGTTGAAACATCTCAGTTATTATTCCCTCAGTTCCTGGAGCCTGGCTTTTTGCCAACGCTTTCAGCGCAGCTTGGACTTCTTCCTTCGGTACCATCACTTCTGGATCATACGATACGCTACCTCCTGAAATGATTGAATGTTGACAAATTATTTTTGGTACAGTGACACTGTGTATTCACCTCTCATTAATAGTGCTGAATTTTTAATGACATAATAAAAAATAATACATACTTTTATTCAGTTATCAGTTGCCATTGAGTCAATTCCGATTTATGGTGACCTGTGTCAGAGTACAACTGTGCTCTGTAGGGTTTTCAGAAGCTGATTATTCAGAGCAGGTCACCAGGCCTTTCCTCTGAGGAGCCTCTGGGTGGCCTTGAACCTCCAACCTTTCTGTTACCAGCCAAGTGCATTAACCAGGGACTTCACATATTTGTATAGCTCATGTAATAATATTATTTATAATAATTATAAATAAATAATTTTAAAGAATATTAATTATGATTGCATACTTATTGTAAACATTTCAAGCAATATATAAATGTATAGAATGAAAAGCAACTCTAATAAAAGAGTTAAGACTGATGTTGCCTTTGCGCTTGTAAATAGTAAGAGAAAACCATTCCATAATTGGTTTAAATTAGGCTAGCCTTCATTAGAAGCCCTGGTGGCACAGTGGTTAAGAGTTATAGCTGCTAACCAAAAGGTAGGCAATTTGAATCCACCAGCAGCTCCTTGGAAAACCTATGGGGCAGTTCTACTCTGTCTTATAGGGTCACTATGAGTTGGAATTGACTCCATGGCAATGGGTTTGGTTTGATTTGGTTAACCTTCAACAACAATGTTTCTCAGTGTGTTAAGATCACTGGTGATTTATCCAAAAAAAGCAATAGGAAAACATTATTTTATCAAGTGGTGCTATAGGACATTTCCCCAAACTAATGGTATACAACATGGAAGAACAATGGGCAATTATGCATGCTCAGATATATAGGGTGGGGCCATCTCTTGGCACACAAATGGAAGATACATGAAGGTAAAGTGCTCCACTGAAAACCCATTTTATGGAGAAGGGGTTTTTAAATGGATCTTATATGATTCTTTTGAAGAGCCATGAAATAGTTTGGTATATATCATGACTGGGTACTAATGATGTGTCAAGCAAGGAAAACACACTAATTATGTGGAAAAGCAAAACAAAAATAAAACCCACTCTTGACTGCTAATCAATCCATTACTTTCTATAATATGCTTCTTGATCTTCATTTAATATTGAAGGACGTCTCTAAATGAAGAAATAAATAGGGGAATATGATCAGATGTCTATTATAGCCTGAACCTGAAACTTCATGGCAAAAATATCATGGCTTTAATAAGTGGGTCTAAAATATAAAATTTTCTTGAGAATATTGAACAATGATAAAGTGCAAGGCTAGATTCCTAAGGATTTAATTTGCTTTCCCAAAACTTTATTTTCCTTTCTCATGAGATAAAAATATGGATGATATATTATTGACCATACTTTAAAAATGCAAGTAAGTGTTACTATAGAACTTTAAGAGACATTTTTCCGAGCCAGATGAAACTAAACTAAACATTAGGATTTGATTTGCTGCTTTCACCTAAGAGGAAATATTCAATAATCTAGCTTTTCAATGTGAGATACTCCTGGACTTAGCATTTAAGAGTGCTTAGAATGTCAAGGAACCTAATCTTTTAAGCAGGCCTTTGAGAAACTGGGAGGATTGCATAATGGACTGGGTATAGGTACAGCCAGTGAAAGTTTGTGCTTTGTTTTCCCTTCTTACTCCTTGTATATGTGTGTGTGTATAAGCGCACACACATATGAGTGTGTGTGGAGCAGGGCTTGGAACTAGTTCTGCTCAGTTCAGTCATGGCTGATGATGTGAAACCCAAATGGACCCCAATTTTTAAAATGTGTGTGAAGCAGAATAATGAGCCCAGCAGGAAAAATTATGGATGGAAGCCTTGCTAGAAACTTAATCTCCCTGTTAGAAAACAATGGTAGCCTGGGCATTGCAAAGCAGTCAAATCTCTTCACTGGCAGAGCCCTAGAAACAGCGGTGTCCTGCTCAAAGATGGCAGTCGACAGCACCTTTTTGAATGTGTGTTGCTCTCCATAATCCAATCTCCCACAATCAGACTCTTGAAAGAGCTCACTATGTCTCTTCCCAGTCTTCCATTCCAGAGCTTTGACCATAATTTTTCCCATTCTGCTTATTGTCCCGCTTCACCCAAATTTTAAAAATCCCGATTTGTTCTGATTTTACTTCATTGGCCATGACGGAACAGGTTCATATCAGTTCGAAGTCCTGGTGTGGAGAAAGAGAGACACAGATGGGACAGATGTGTGATCAGCTGTTATCAATCAACTTTGGAAACTTCCTTGTGGACTGATGTTTTTGAGGAATGGCCTGGTCTTTTTGTGTGGAAGTCATCCAACCCCCAGGGCAGTGCTCTTTGTCTCAGTAGCAGATACTGATAAACAGAAATTCACATGGTATTTTTGTTTTTTATTCTTCCAAAAACCCATTGCCGTCAAGTTGATTCTGCGTCATAGCCACCTTATAGGACGGAATAGAACTGCCCCATAGGGTTTACAAGGAGCAGCTGGTGGATTAACTGCCAACTGTTTGGTTATCAGCTGTAGCTTGTCGTAGCACTTAACCACTGTACCAGTCTTAGATGATGTTAACTGAATGGTTATACATGATTCTACTGACACATATGGGGTCAACTCTTTTTTTTTTTTTAATATATTTACAATTGACTATGTCCTCTATTAAAAGGTGGTCTGGAACATAATGATAATACTAATTATTAATTTATTTGTTAGGTTTTTTTCTCACATCAAATTTTAAAAGAATGGAGTATGCTATGGAAAATTATGCCATTACTAAATCACCACATTGAATCCAAAAAAAATCTGCTTGGTTTAAAAGAGTAGGGTTGAAGAGAGATTGTTACCAACAGTTTAGAGTCTCATGGTTGATTTTCCCCTGAATTTAAAACTAGTTGTCATTTTTTTGAGAAGTATTAGAAAGGCTTGTTTTTTTGTGGGTTCATAGCCATCATTATTACCTTGTATTGTGCTAAACTTTTTGCATGCTGTATGTGATTTGCTTCTTAAATTTCCCCTGTGATTTACACACTCTAACCTACACCATGTTGTAGGTGAGGAAACTGAGCCTTAAAAAAAAAAAAAAACTGAGCCTTAGGGAGATTATTTAAGTAACTTCCCAAGGTTACACAGATAGCAATTAAAAGAGTTAGGGTTTAAGCCCAGGTCTGCCTGATCATAAATTACCAGGTTCCATCAAGTCAGTTCCAACTCATGGAGACCCCATGCGCGTTAGAGTAGAACTGTTGACCCAGAAGTAGATTTCTAGGACTTCTTCTGAGGCATGGCTAGGTGGGCTCAAACCTCCAACCTTTTGGTTAGCAGCCCAAGGCATAACTGTTTGCACCACCCAGGGTCTCTGTGACCCCAAGCTACCACCTCTCATTTTTTATATCAGGCATGGCCATCCTTCTTGATGTTCACCTGCTTTCTGTGGCAGTAATCATCACCAATTATTTTCTTTTTTTTATTCAGCTTTCCCACAAATATGTTTTATTCATTCACTTCTTTACATGAAGAATGAATCACAGATGTAGGTGCAAAACTTCAAAGTTTCAGGGAAATGAAAGCTATAAAGGAATCCAGAGTATCTGCTGAATGAACACAACACGGAGGTAATGTGAGAGAGCTCTTTATCCACCATTAGGATGCTTTTTAGAAGGTGAAAAGAACATAGGCTTAGACGCTGCCAAACATCCACTCTAATATTTAATTCAAATCGTTTTTAGCTAAGCAAAATTGGCGCAAGCCAAAAGTTGCCTATAGACAGAGTTTATAGTGTGGGGAGTTTGCCAAAATCCTATTACAGCTTATTTTTCCCCTCTAAGACTCCTTACCTTCTCACCTTCCAGAAAAATATTGAAGTGGCCTTACAGCATAAACCACCTCACCTTATTCTTTTTCCTGGTGTTTGTATAAGTGTGCAACGATGAATTAGCCAATGGGCGTGGTAAGCCCAGTGCTTACCTTGCTTACCAGTTTATCTGCAGTCAACAATTTCATATTTTTCCAGCACATCAAAGATTCCGCTTCTAGATATGGCTGGCATCTTTCTCTCTCCCAACCCCGTAGCACCTTCCTACAGAATCAAAGCCTCTTTTCAAATTTACAGTGCCTGACAGGGTCAGATTACCCAATTAGCAAGGGGAGTACAGGCTGGGCTTGTTGTTGTTGTTGTTAGGTGCCCTCGAGTTGATTCCCACTCATAGCAACCTGCACAACAGAATGACATACTGCCTGGTCCTGCGCCATCCTCACAATCCATGTTATGCTTGACCCATTGTTGCTTATTTACCAATCTATAGTGAACAATTTCACATGTTTTTCACCACCTGGTGAAACCCATGTGAAATTGTTCACCACAGATTAGTAAGTCAGCAAAAGTAAGACCAAGCTTACCTTGTTATTGGCTAATCCGCTCCGGTAGTGTGTGTGTGTGTGCGCGCGCGCGCGTGCTCGCCTGACTGTGTGTGTGGTGTTTGCTACACAGTGCAACCTTCAGGGATTAGGTTTTAATGGGGCCAGGTGCAGGACTTTCAGAATGTGTTAACTCCGAAGAAAATGATGAGAACAAGGTTTTATTCTTTCCCTCCCTTCCCCTTTATACTTTCAAGCACTAGAGGTTATGACTTGAGACCTCTCCCTTCCTCCATCATGATCAAAAAACTGATTTGCACCAAAGTCAGATGAGTCAGACGATAAGACACCAAAATGTAATTGGACCAGCGAGCCTGGATGTTCTTAAATGAGTTCCAGCAAACTCTTGCTCTTTCTGGGAGCTTAACCACACGCAAACAGGATGGGATAGTGGCTTCACAATGGGTGTGGCTCTTCCACCTCTTCTCCCACAAACTCCCCTGCCTCCCTTTCTCAGCATGTGTTTCAAATTGGAGCAATGGTGGGTGGGAGAAGCAAGAGCTGCCTTGTGAACTATAAATAGGAAAGCCATGAATCCAGTGTGTTTGAGGAGGGGAGGTGGAGGGAGATAGTGGGTGAGGGAGGTGGGAAGCTACACAAATGTCGTCATTTGCATTGCTTCACACTGAACAAACTTTTGTAGCATATTAGGACTATCAAGTAAATATGTGGCCAACCTCAAACCAATCCTGAAACACCAAAAAAAAAAAAAAAAACCCCAAAAACAAAAGAGAGGGAGAGAAAGTGAGAGGCCCTAACAGAGATGGTCCCTGATAGATGGTCACCTCCCTTAACGTTTTGGAAAAATACTGTTATAGTCAGGACTAATGTGGACCAAAACCCATGGAAAGATTGATGGAAATTCATTTTAAAAAGCCACACACATGAAACTAATTTACACAGGAGGTTTTCTACACCACAGCTGCGCTGCTTATTTATCTTGGATCAGTTTGCATAAAGAGTGGTACCAAAAACGGTCTCAATTCTTGCTTGATAACCTTACAAATGTCAAATTAGTCCCCTGAACTCAACACGTCTTTTCCTGAATGCGCTGCTCTTTAAAGATAGATGGTCTTCAGGGTCTCCAGGTATTCATTTCTTCAGCATTTGCTTTAAGACCCTGCCCCTAGATCTCATCATTCCCAATGGATGTAACCCTTGGTCTATTTCTCCTACAACTTCAATATACCCAGAAGATGTAGAGTAGAAGGCAGAAGGCTTTTTTGTTCAGAACAGGAAGACTGCTTAGTGGCTGAACCTGTACCTGCCTCCAGGTGGGAAGATGCTTTGAAAGAACATTCCCAGATCCATAAAAGTTATACAAAAGAATTCTCTAGAGCATGGTGGCCTCACCCTGACCATAGACCTCAGAGGATAGAGTTGCACCTGCTTTGATGCTTGCTGATTTTCCTCTCAACTCCTGAGCCAGGTTGAGGCAAGTGGTTTATGGGAGTTCAAGTGCACCTTGCAGGGTGGGACCTCCATCCCATCTTGAAAGTTAGTAGAGCTTGGTGCCTTGAAGCCAGCCAACATACGTACAAGGGTGTGACATTTATTTAAGGGATTTGGAGACCAAGGCCTCACAAGCATGCAATCAGTGGCTTCTTTATAAGTATTCATGGAATTATCCTTTGGCAAAGAAGGAGCTGTGGACCGATACATCAAAACTCTGCCTTTGTGAAAGGGGCATGTTTGTACAGTTCTGATATGGTTCATAATCATATTCATTATATGGATTTATACACTGTCTTTCTTCCATGCTGCCAATGTGTTTCTTGGCCAATTCTTGAATTACGGTGAATTAACTCTTTTAGGTCACTGCAAAGTTCACCTCTGAGGCCACCTCCCAATGGGATGGACTTGTCTCAAAGAACTTATTTCCTGGGGACAGGAGCTTGTCATTTATTACGAGCCTTTGTTATATCTCTAAAGAAAGGGCGTGGTTGTTGAGATTATTCCCAGTGCCTGACACGGAGCCTTGGATATAATAGATTTAAGGCAGATGCACGTCTTTTTAGATGATGTATTAAAACAGAGAAATCAAAGTTATACCCCCAGACTCATAGTGTGCTTGGAATAAACTTTAAACGGGGGTTAACTCATCCAGTAATACCACACTTTCTTCACTGAAAATGCTACTGTTGCCAAAAATCAATTTTGGCAAAGCATTAAAACTCTCACCGACTCAGACCAATATATTTAGCTCAGCCAAGTTATTTTCTCTGATTTTTAAAAATTTTCTTTCTTTTGCCAAGCATAAATTAAGGTGACTAGAAGGCATAAAAATTTAAAATCTTACAAAACAAGGATTTCTTTCTCCCACATAAACCTATCAATACACAAATGTCAAGTTCCATTTCATGAGCAGAGTCCATGATAGCGTAATGGTAGGAGAGTCTGTGCTGTCAGCTCTTAGAAAACTCTTCAGTGAATTTAATATCTGGTGGGCTCAGCTTTATCACAACCAGAACAGTGGCTTTTGCTGGTTGTTGCTTTTCCAATTTACTGGAATATTTTTTAAAGGAAGAGAATAAAGTTGACCTAAGAGACCCATGGAGTCCCAGGCGGTGCCAATGGTTGAAGCACTTGGCTGCTAACTGAAGGGCTGGCAGTTTGAGTTCACCCAGAAGCACCCTGGAAGAAAGACATGGCAATCTGCTCCGGAAAACCATCCATTGAAAACCCTGTGGAGTACAGTTCTACTCTGACACACACGAGGTGGTCATGAGTTGGAACTGACTTCATGGCAAATGATTTTAACGAGACCTGTGAAATTTTTTAATTCTCTGAGGTAAGACATAAAATTCAGCGAACAAGAGTCCTGTCTATTCTCATGGGTGCATTTTTTTATTTTAATTTTGTAATTTAAAAATGAGAACATAGACGTATGATCAAAACCTGACTTTAACCTCATTCTTGCTTCAAAAGACACAAATTTGTCAAACATGTCACCTTTCTAAGTGAGGAAAATTGATGTGACCTTTTGCCAAAATAAGCAATGCCTCACTTCAGTCTAGCCTGGTCTTTTTCTTGGGAAGTAAACACATGACATCCTCCTGCTGGCTCCTTGACAGAGCTGATATATAACAGCCTTGAAAATAAGTCCTAGCCTTTAAGTATAAGCCGAAATAAAAGCAGAGAGAGTAGGTTATCTTACCACCAGGGGGCAATATATACCTCAATCCAGACATCCCCAAAGAAAGGGATTGAGTGTGCTACCATTTCTCTTGTATTCTCTTTCTTGTTGGTATATTTGGGACGGTTCGTAACCATGGGTAAGTGTTGCCCTTCCTCATGGAATGGTCATGGAAGTAGACATAAATAACAACAAAAAAAGGACTTGGGGTTGAAAGGGAGGTAGAAAGAGAGGGCTGGAGGTACAAGTGTGAGTGTAAGGCAATTTAACTACTTTTTTTTTTTTTTTGTAGTTTATGTGATCTTTGAAAGCCGTATAGAAAGCTTGACTGTATACTAAGAAAAAACGCATTTTGTTCTTTTGTCACAAGGATTCTAGAGTACACATTGGGGAAAAAAATTTTTAATTTACTTTATTTCTGTTCAGAGGAGTGATTCTCAACCAGGGGCAAATTTGCCCTTAATGGGACATTCAGAAATGTCTGGAAATATTTTTGATTATCACACCCTGGGAGGAAGGTGTTGCTATTGGTATTTAGGAGATAGAGATCAGGGATGTTATTTAGTAGATAGAGACCAGCAGATAGAGACCAGTAGATAGAGCCCAGTAGAAAGAGACCAGTAGAGAGAGACCAGTAGATAGAGACCAGCAGATAGAGACCAGTAGATAGATATCAGTAGATAGAGGCCAGTAGATAGAGGGCAGTTGATAGAGGCATCTTACAATGCACAGAGCAGCCTCCCCTCCAACAAAGAATTATCTGATCCAAAATGTCAATAGTGTTGAGTTTGAGAAAGCTTGGTTCAGAGCAAAACAAATAAAGGAGGGAATGTTTGTTTTTCTTTAGGATGAGTAGTATTAGTTTAAAAGATGATGATCAGCTAAGGTCTTCTGCTCTAACACTGAGAAAATTTGTCATTCAGGACAGGAATAAAGACATAGTTTTCCAAGTGAATAAAGACACATGGTATTAAAAGAACACAGAGACAAGATGGCAGAAATGCTCTCAGTTATCTTTGCCAAATTGGAGAGAATAGGAAAAAAAGTTAGAATTCTCCAGAGAGACAGGTGTGCTAATTTTCAAAAAGGAAAAGACAAATCCTGAGAACTAACATGTGACAGTTAAGGTTGTGTGTCAACTTGGCTGGGCCATGATTCTTGGTGGCTTGGTAGTCATATGACGTGATCACTTCCATGATGAAATTTGATAAAATGTGATCACATCCATGATGCAACCTGCTGTGAGTAGTCAATCAGTTGAAAGAAAGTTTCCTTGGGCATGTGCCCAGCATCGAATGTAAGTGGACATTCTGGCAAGGCTCATGGGCTTTTGCTGTCTTCTGGATCCTGCAGCTGGTTCCTTTTCATCTGACCTGTGGTTCTTGGGACTTGAGCTAGCAGCTTACCTGCTGTGATGTTTAAGATTGTGTGTCAACTTGGCTGGGCCATGATTCTCAGTGTTTATATGTGATCACGCCCCATGATGGAATCTGCTGTGAGTAGCCGATCAGTTGAAATGAGTTTCCTTGGGCATGTGGCCTGTATCCAAATATAAGTGGATGTTCTGGCTTTTGCCTGCACTGGATCCTGCAGCTGGCTCCTGGTGGTCTGACCTCCGGTTATTGGGACTTGAGCCTACAGCTTACCTGCTGATCTTGGGATTCATTGATCTTCACAGGCTGTGAGCAAGAGTCCCCGTACTCTGACCTGCCAATCTTGGGTTCACCAGCCCCTGCAGCTACGTGAATCAGGAGAAGCCTCTACAATCTCATGAGCAGTTGCCTTGATATAAATCTCTCTGTATATATATATTTAGGTGCTTTACTGGTTTTGCTTCTCTAGAGAACCCAGCCTAAGGCATAATGAAAACTGAGATGACACCAGTATCAAGTGAAAAGCTCAAGGTGTGTTTGACTGACTACATTATGGCCTTCATCTTCCTTTCCTTTGCCCAACGGAGCAGGTGTAGTACAAGTAGATTTGAGGGAGCCTTGGTCTTTTTTGACAACGCTTGTGTAGGCTAGGAGTTTCCTTTTGCTAGGGAAATAAAATTTGAGTGGTCAGTGGATTGACTGCGTCATCAGCAATAGAGTCTAGTCCCAGTGGCAAGGCTTTGTAATTAGTCCTTTAATCCTTTTCCATCTATATGTTGGTTTCTGAGTGGTACAAATGGTTAATGTGCTTGGGTGCTAACCAAAAGGTTGGAGGTTTGAGTCCACACAGAGGCACCTTGGAAGAATGGCCTGATGATCTACTTCCAAAAAATCAGCCACTGAAAACCCTGCTGAGCACAGTTCTACTCTAACACAATGGGGTCACCATGAGTTGGAATCAATTTGACAACAATGTGTATCTATATTTTATCCAAGTCTCAGTTAAAGACTGCTGACCAAAACCAGGAGGGATGGCTAATGCTTTTGGTAGCAGGATCAAGATAAAAAATATTATGGTAAAAATGAAGGCTGTACCAGTGGTAATGAAATAAACTTTAATGTAAGTCCCCAAAATCTGTAACACAGGTAGAAGTTGGAAAAGATGAGGTGAGCAGAAGTTTATATGAAAATCATGTCAGTGATTTAGTGGACCGCAGCTTCATTTTGAGTCAAATTAATCCAAACGACTTTTGTCTGTGTTAATAGACGCATAACGTGCCAAATTTAGAATGTTATAATCTTAGCTCAGACTGCACTGGAAGGGATGCATATCAACTATTCAATGTCTACAGAAACACTCAAAATTGGAGTATTCCAGGAGAATGACTAGGCTGGTAAGTGCTTTGAAACTTTGCATATGATAAAAAATTGGAAGTACTGAGGAAAGATCGACCAGGAGGAAATGAAACAATTGTTTCAAACCACAAAAAAGATTGTTGGGTAGGTGAAAATTTAGGCTTCTGGGGACTTCTTCAAAAGAAAGACCTAGCTAGTTCAAGAAGGCAGATTTGGGCTCAAAAAAAAAAAAATTTGAAAATGAAATAAGTTCCTTCAGTTAAGGTCTCTGTCACCAGAGACTGGACAGTTAATGGTATGGTGGTTTAGAGGGTGGGTGGCTTTTAGAGGGTATTCAAACATCAGGTAGCACTAGTTGGACTTTATGTTGTCTTCCAACTTAGGATTTGGTGATTTTTTAGATCATCCGTAATCGATAAAAACCCAAAACACTGTTTAGGCTGCTCTGATTCTGTTAATAAATATCAGTGCTATCACATTGTGAAGCAGTTTCACATTTCCTAAAACAGAGTTCCTCTAAGTGTATGTCACAGATGGGCAGAGTCACTTTGCACCTTGTCCCCAAATTCCATGAGCAAAAAAAAAAAAGAGAGAGAGAGAGATTATGGCATGCTGCATTCCTTCTTGGAGAGTCAAAATGCACTTTAGAATATTAAAAAACCTGTCGCCATTATGTCCATTCATCAAGTTGATTCCGACTCACAGTGACTCTATAGGACAGAGTAGAACTGCCCATAGGGTTTCCAAGGAGCAGTGGTAGGTAGCTCTCAACCACTGTGCCACCAGGGCTCTGAAAAGTACTGTAGTTAAAAAGAATTCCTTTAACTCTCAAATTCCTTAATGAAACATTCAAAGTTCTTCACTGTATTTTCCCTGCCATTTTATTCTCTATGTTCATAATACTGTTTATGAATTCTTCACTCTGGCCACCCAGTAAGTTCTTCTTGACCTTTCCCACCCTTACGGCTCTTGCTATTTCCTTTATTTGCAAGGTTTTGTGGAAGCCCGCTAAAGCAGCAGTCAAGAAATCAAATGAGGTATTGCATTAGGCAAATCTGCTGCAAAAAACCTCTTCAAAGTATTAAAAAGCAGTCACCTTGAGAACCAGAGTGCTCCTGACCTAAGCCACGGTATTTTCAATTACCTCAGATCCATGTGAAAGCTGGCAATGAATAAGGAAGGCCAAAGAAAAATTAATGCCTTTGAATTATGATGTT
Organism: Elephas maximus indicus; assembly: GCF_024166365.1. Lineage (NCBI taxonomy): Eukaryota > Metazoa > Chordata > Mammalia > Proboscidea > Elephantidae > Elephas > Elephas maximus. The sequence goes on from NC_064843.1 coordinate 45,606,839, forward strand.
AGTGAAAAATAGTGAATATACCACAGACTGCCAGAAGAAAGGACAAATCCGTTTTGGAAGAAGTACAGCCAGAATGCTCCTTAGAAGTGAGAGAATGATGAGACATTGTCTTATGTACTTTGAACATGTCATCAGGAGGAACCATTTCCTGGAGAAAGACATCATGCTTAGTAAAGTAGAAGGTCATTGAAAAAGAGGAAGACACTCAATGAGATGGATTGACACAATGGCTGCAACAATGGGCTCAAACACAGCAAGGATTGTGAGGATGGTGTAAGACCAGACAGTGTTTCATTCTGTTGTACTGAGGGTCTCTATGAGTCAGAACCAACCTGATGGCACCTGTCACCTGATGTGATTTTCCTGTGTGTTGTAAATCCTACCTCTACGATGTTAATGAGGTGGGACTAGTGGCATTTATGGTAATGAAGCAGGACTCAATCTACAAGATTAGGTTGTCTTTAAGTCAATCTCTTTTGAGATATAAGAAAAGTGAGCTGAGAGACAAGGGGACCTCAAACCACAAAGAAATAAGAGCCAGGAAAATAGCATGTTCTTTGGACCTGGGGTCCCTGTGCTGAGAAGCTCCTTGACCAGGGAAGATTGATGACAAGGACATTCCCCAAGAGCCAACAGAAAGAGAAAGCCTTCCCCTGGAACGGGCACCTTGAATTTGGACTTCTAGCCTCCTAGACTGCAAGAGAATAAATTTCTCTTTGTTAAAGTCATCCACATGCGGTATTTCTGTTGTACCAGCACTAGATAACCAAGACAGCACCTAACAACAAAAGCAACAGTTCCCATGTTTGCTTCTAGGGGTCACTCCACCTGAAGGCAGAGTAAGGGAATTGCTCTCATTTTGTACTTAGACCCCAGTCTAAAAGTGGTTGCATTTCATGCCATTTACTTATTAGTTCCTGGATATACACTGGAAATTATGTAATACAGTACACCTCACGATACCTGGTGTGATGGTTCTCATCAAGTAGGTTATTAACTCCAATAATTTTTGGAATTATTAAAGAAATTATATGACTGTTGGAATCCTATTGACCTCAGGGCAGTGAAAATATGTTTACTATTAAGGGCATAGTCTCCTAGAATCTTGAAGAACAAATAGAAAAGAATGTGTCAAACACTGACAGACTTTTTACACAGTGCATTTTTGTAATCTAAAGTGCTTTTCAAAAACAAACTGCTTTCACTTAGTCACTCCTGGTCCAAATTAGATGACTGCCTGCCATTTGGAAGAGTGGCTATGTAGAGATTACTATATTTTAATGGATAAGCCTTATCTCAATGTTGTTCTTTGTTTCCCTTTTTCTATTTTCGCTATTCTGCTTTCATCGGAGACGTTTGGCTATGCCTTTGCCTGTAGCTGGACACCTCAGTACTGACTGTAGCTAGACACCTCATGACTGACTGGACTAAATTGGTGATTTTCCTTGTAAATAAGTCTAATACTAGGTTATCCTGTCCATTTGATCTAGAGAGAGAGAATGACTTTTGAGTTGGGTTGGTGGTCTTGCTCTGGGGAAATTTGGAAGGCTCTGTAAATACCTCATGTGACCAAGCCCAAGGTTAACAATAACTGTCCCTTTAGGAATGCCTGATTTGTGCAAATAGTTAAGCACTCAACTACTAACTGAAAGTTTAGCAGTTCAAACCCACCCAGAGTTGTCTTGGAAGAAAAGTCTGGTAATCTGTTTCTGAAAGGCCACCACTTGGAAAATTCTGTGGAGGGTGGTTCTCCTCTGCAACACATGGGGTTGTCATCAGTTGCCTACAGGGTAACTGGTTTGGTTTTCTGGTTTTACGAGTCAGCAAGCAAAGGAGCCTTAAAAAAGAACTAGTAGTGTTTTCTACCCCCTCTGACTTTTATCTCCAAGAAAAATTAATGAAAACTTCCCAAACAAGGTAGCTGCAACACCTCATCCAAAATTGTCAATGGAACCCCCTTAGCCAAATTCATGTAAGTAGGAAGTCCACCCAAATGGAAGTTAAAGGAGACATCACAGAAAGGGATAGATGATTTCCAAATGGGGTCAATTTAAATACTTTACCAAATGAGATCTGTGCGTAATAATCTTTTATTTTCCTACGGAATTTCTTTCTATCACCTCTCTTAAAAAATTCATCACTCATATTTTATAACATGGAGCTGAGTGTCAGTAATTAAGAAGGAAGTTAATTTTCTAAAGAACAATGCTTATTATTAACTGAAATCATTCTAAAGCTTAAATTAAAATGACGAGCTTATTTATTTAGAGAATATGTTAGCTGTCTCAAGAAACTTTTTTTCTAATTGAAATAAAGTTAGAAGATAATTGAAGTTGGAAAAAGCATTCAACTGGTTTGTACATACAGAATGTTTACCTTGTGTCCTTCCTTCAAAAAAAAAATTCATTGAACAATTAGTTAGGTCTTCTTTTAGGATTAAGGACATAATTGTAATTAGCCTACCATTTCTTAGCCCTTTAGTGGTTAACATCAAATCCCTGAAAAGCTGTGCTTGAGTATCCAAAGATATCTAGTCAAATGCCAAGTGCACCAAAGGTAAACAGAAATAGAAAGAAAATTGCCTTATTTTTATTGAATAATAAAATAGATCAAAGATGATGTGCAAATGAAGAAACAAGTGATCAATTCTAACTCTATGAAGGACTTTATCATCCTTTCCCTCCTTGACAACTGTCTTTGGCTGGGTTCTCTAGAGAAGCAAAACCAGTAAAGAGTCTGTGTGTGTGTGTGTGTGTATATATATATATATATATATATATATATACACATACATAGAGAGAAAAAGATGTATCAAGGAAATGGTTCACATGTCTGTAGAGGCTGAAAAGTCCCAAATGTGTGGGTCAGGATGAAGGCTTCTCCCAACTTATGTACCTGTAGGTGGTGGTTAAGTGGTGGTGAGCCCAAGATCCAGGCCACGGAGGCTGATGAATCCCAAGATCAGCAGGTAAGCTGCTAACTCAAGTTCCAAGAACCAGAGGTCAGATGAGCAGGAGTCAGCTGCAGGATCCAAAGGGAGCAAAAGCGAGTGAGCCTTGCCAGAAAGCCCACCTATCTTGGATATAGGCCACACCCCCAAGGAAACTTTCTTTCAACGGATTGGCTACTCATAGCATATCCCATCATAGAAGTGATCACATTATATCAGATCTCATCAAGGAGATGATTGCATCATTATACAAGTGCCAGGCTACATTGTAACTGCCAAACCACTGAGAATCATGGCCTAGGCAAGTTGACATACAACCTTAACCATCACAACAACCTTTTTGCTAGATTCATATTTACAGTTCATTTGTTTTCCAGATTAGGAGTAGGGGGGTGCTGTGCCCCAGTATGTTGTTCTTATCTCTTCTTCACACCTCTTCTCTTTTCTGATGTCTTTCAAAAATTTCATAAGTAATCTCATCCACATGCATGGCTTCAAACACCATCCTTTGTATACTCTATAAGGAGTCATATCTCTAAGTATTTTGTTCTCACTATCTGATGCAATGTCTGGAAAAAATAGACTTTCAACAAATATTTAAATAAACTATTGACTATATACATTTAAAATGAATTAAAATTTAAAATTCAGTTCTTCAGTTGCACTAGTCACATTTAAGGTGTTCAGTAGCCACATGTGGCTAGTGGCCGCTATATTGGACAATGCAGGTACAGAACATTTCATCCTCACAGAAAGTTCTATTAGACAGTTGATCTAGATATTGACTTTGTGGTGCGATTAATTACTGATTAATTTTGTGTGGCCTTTCTAACCATGTTCTTTTAACCCCTACGCAGGTGATTGGGTGGGACTGTGTGATAGGGTAATCCAAGGGGATTGGTTAGTTTTGCCTTAAAAGACAGCCAATTCTGGAGTAAAGGAAAGGAGCCCGCCACCAACAAGGAAGGAGAGACCCAGCAGCAGAGATCCAGGAGGAGTAGACTGTGTGGTGGACTTCCTGGCCTATGGAAAGAAAAAGCTGAGTGCTTTTGGGCAGAGACTAAGGGCCAAGGAGAGGCATGTCTGAGAGCACAGCTGAGAAGAGGCTATCCTGGTGGAAGAACTGTATCTTGAGTGTTCTGAGCCTGAAATGTAACTGTTACTTCCCTAATAAACCTCAGAATTGTAAGTATGGTCTATGAGTTCTGTGTGGCCATTGCAATGAATTATCGAACCCAGCAGAGAAGTAGAGAGTGCTGTGGGGGGAAAGGTTGGTATCAGAATTAGTAAAGATGGGAGAGAGAGGAGGCTAGTCTGGCCTCTACCTCATGGGAATGAGCCTTGCGCTGTTGATTTTGGTTCTCCTTCCCCCTCGTAGGGTTGGAGAAAGTCAGATACTGCCCCCAAGCCATTTTCACAGACTCCAAAAATTTATGTACCTACTACAGAACTTTCCTTTGAGGTACAGACTTCTTTACCCAAATGTGCACTGAACCATCTCCACTTTGATAGCTCAAGGAGCCTTTACTCCCTCCCTCATTCCCCCTCAAAACAGCCTGGTGCTTCCTTTCTCTTCCCCATCTCATTATATGACGTTTGACATCTCCCTTTTCCTCTTACAATGCGTCAGCAGATCCTATCTCTGTACCTAAAATTCTACCGCTTTTCCTTATTTCCATTTCCTCTACCCTTGTTCAAGTCACCACCATCTTTTCCTGATCTATTTCAGTAATTTCCCGTCAGTCAACTTACTTTCACTTCTGTATGGAAAATGCGCTTTCTTCCCATGAAGAACCCAGAGTGACTTTCTTTTTTTTTGGTAAAGGAACTTTATGATGTGGCTTATGTAGCTCTTTGCATCCTACTAATAGAAAAGCATTTTTCCACATCTTATTCAGCCTTACAAATGATATATATATATATATATATATATTTAATTTTATTTACCTGGCTACAGTATTAACTGTTGAAGAAAACCTTTTCATTTGTCTTTTGGTGCAATTATACAGTAGAGATCTTTTCCTCCAGAAAATAAAAACGTTCTTGATCTATACTCAAAATGGAACAAAGATATTATTAATACCAAGTTTCTTGTACCACTTTGTAACACACTGCAATAAAAATCGCTTAACATACAAAGAAAACGAGACATCTGCCACAGTTTCAGCTAAATCATGGTGCAGGAATGATTTAGCATCTGGGTTTATTTTTACTGCAGTTTTCACATATGATATGTGAATTGTACCACAATGAAAAATAGTCTAATTTTCACAAGACAATCTCAAAGATGAGACTGTAGCACAGGAAATGTCTCTTGGGACTTAGTAATACACAAATGGATAGGAAAAGAACGGCAAATCAAATTATAACCCTCCCTTGCTGAAATACCTTCCAACTACGTTTATCAGTCAAACCATTAACCTGGGTGGTCTACCTATATCTCCCATCTCTTCTCCTGCCACTCCTCTCCTTGACCAAAACCTCCAGTCCCATTTATTGTCTATCATTTGCACTACTTCTATCTAGGATCTCACTTTCCTTGTTTTTCTCTTGGCTGGCTCTCCCTTTCCTTCTGGTTTCACTTAAGTGTTACTTCACCAAGATACTTTCTCTGACCTTGACCCTTGAAGGGCTCCTCCCCTTGTCTATCAAAGAATTATATTTACTACTAATCGCAAATATTTTATTCATGTATAGAGTACCTTCTTTGAGGTCAAGGACTTTGTCTCTGTTACTGTTTTATTCCTACTACCTAATGCAATGCCTGACAGGTAGTAAGTTCTTAGTGTAAATTTTTGAAAACTCCACTGAATGCATGTGTTCTGTTCTGTGAACAAGTGAGTGAGTGAGGAATGAAAAGAACATGTCAATATTCTGCTGTGTTAGCTAGTGGATCTCAGGAATGATTTTTGTCAATGTAAAACACAGCTAAAGAACCACAAAACATCCTGAAAATGACATAGCCGACTTGCATAGTGGATATTCGAATGCATCTTGCATATTGGGTATTTGATTGCATCTGGTGGCTTCTCTGCATGTCACCAAACCATTGACTGATTTTTTTTTTTTTACCAGAATTCATAGCATTGTGAGTTTTATTGACTGAAAACAGCTCTAGTTACACCTCAAGAGTATAAGAAATTTAATTGATTCGGAATCGATTCGATGGCACTGGGAATCAAAGTAGATAAAGACCTAAATACTGTAACCTAGCTCTAAAGCCTCTGCCATTTTCCATTTATACTTGTAGCCTCATCACCAATATTTCTTCTTACGAAACCCGCCTCAGGGCATTTACCTTTGAGGTGCATAACTTACTTGAGGAGGCAATTCTTCCACCGTAGACCAAGACCACTTACAATTAAGAATACACTTAATTAAGACAACTCTATTATTAGCCATGAGGTATTTAACATGATTTTTATTAAAATTATAGGTTGTTCAGTCAAACTATTGTGGATTTGTGCCCAAGTTCTGAAACTTCTTGCCAGTGGAAAGATTATTTAATCTCTTTGTTAGTTTTCTTCTCTGTAAAAATGGAGGTAAAATAGGGTTAATAATAGTATATATTTCAAAGGATTTTTTTTTCTATTTTTGTATATAACTGAGAAACTCTATGCAAAGCACAGAGCCAGGCATATAGTAAATGCTCAGTAAATTTTAGCTTTAAAACAACATAAAGTAAAATAAACTAAAATAAAATCACTGTGTTTTTTCCAGATCAAAAAAAACAAAAACAACTCGCTGCTGTCTAGTTGATTCTGACTCATAGTGACCCTAAAGGACAGAGTAGAACTGCCCCATAGGGTTTCCAAGGAGCGCCTGGTGGATTTGAACTGCTGACCTTCTGGTTAGCATACATAGCTAACCAGACCTAACCATAGCTAACCATAGCTCTTGACCACTATGCCACCAGGGTTTCCAGCTATACCCCCTTAAATAAGTACGGATGGTATTACCCTTGAAATGTTCTGATTCTGGTGGTGGAAGGAACAAAAATTTCTCTCTGAATGCTGTGTTTTCATGTAAATAATGTGCGCCTTCTGCGTTTGTGTGTAGGCTGTGCTCTCCCCAGCAAGGTATTTTCCTAAGCACACTATACTAATTTTTTTTTACAGCAATATGTGGCAGAGGACTGGCATGGCAGTGCTTATGAGGGTGTGACCTGCAAACAAACACATAAGGTGCATGCTATTTGCATAAAAAATATGGTAAACACTTTACAGTTCACACGAAGGATTGTTTAAATACTAATAATGAATAATTAATTGTATTAATATATCAATAAGAAGTATACTATCTACTACTACCAACACACTTCAAAAAATGTGCACTTTGTGTTGACCAGATCTTTTCATCACTTCATTTCTAGTTTGAGTGCATCTCAGCATGCAATGAGAAATGGTGGTTAGAATTAAGTGCGCTTTTTGAGATTCGTGCTTCTTTTTAAAAAATTGTTTAAATTTGCTTTTGTAAAGTTTTAAATGCTATTTTGGTTTTCCACCCCTTTGAGATCTATGGGTGACTTAGCCATAAAAGCTAATATGGCCTAGAATATGTATGTGACAATTTTAAATAATCCTAAAGCATCGTTTCTCAACTTTGGCATTATTGACATTTTGGACCAGATAATTTTTTTGTTGTGGGGGCTGTCCTGTGCATTGTAGGATGTTTAGCAGCATCCCTGGGCTCTGCCCATTAGATCAGTAGCACCCTACTAGTTGGGATAACTGAAAATATCTCTAGATATTGCCAATGTCCCAGAGGGAGAGACAGAAGTGTCCGCCATTGAAAACCCTAGTCCTATGGGATACTCTTCTCAAAGATACTATCCTGAAAATAAAAGGTAAAAGTTCCTCTTACTTTTAAGAGCCCAGATCAAAACTTGACCTCCTCCCACAAGGCTTTTCTGATGAACACTAAACTTATTATTCCTTCGTTTCCTATTGTTTTCACAACTTTTTTTAACTTTTGTTTATAATTCTGTAAGTACTTAGGTTTTTGTTGTTTTTAAAATATGTATTCATTATTCATCCTAATGACTTCCTAAATTTTGGAGGTCAGGTGCTATTAAAAATTATTTTGTCTGAAGAAAACCGAAGATATAAGGAAAATCTTAGCCCAAAGGATTAATGGACCACGTGAACCACAGCCTCCACCAGCCTGAGCCCAGCTACCACCACCCACTGCTCTGACAGGGATCACCATAGAGGTTCCCAGACAGAGTGGAAAAAAAAAAGGTAGAACACAATTAAAATTCACACACACACACACACACACACACACACACGCACACTCACGCAAAGGCCAGTACTTCCTGGTCTGATAGAAACTGGAAGAATCTTCAAGACTACGGCCCCTGGACACCCCGCTAACTCAGAATGGAAGCCACTCCTGAAGTCCACCTTTCAGCCAAAGATTAGACAGGCCTATAAAACAAACAGTAACACACGTGAGGGACACGCTTCTTATTTCAACCAAATATATGAGACCAAATGGGAAATACCTGCCCAAAAGCAAAGATGACAAGAAGAGACAGCAAAACTGGACAAGTGGATACAGGGTACCTAGGGTAGAAAGGGAAAGGGAGAGAGTGCTGACACATTGCAGGGATTGCAACCAATGTCACAAAAACGATTTGTGTACACATTTTTGAATGAGAAATTAATTTGCACTGTAAACTTTCACCTAAAGCACAATAAAATTGAAAAAAAAATCCTGAAGAGATTTGATTTTATCTGATTTCATAAAGAAGGTAGGCACTGATGCAGTCTGTATTTAACTAGCACAAACCGAGTGTAGTAATATCCACAGAAGATCCTGGCTCATCTTATTGAATGTGAACTTGTAAGTCAGGATGCTAAATATTATCCAGCCAAATTTCTTTATTTTTTCCGCTCATTAACTGTGGAAGTTGGTTAATTTTATTAGACCAATATGGTTACTTTTCACCTACATGAAGTGTGTTTTGGAAAGGTGTAATGCAAATACAATTCACCTATGTTATTTCAATGGGGAAAAAACAAATGGGTTGGTGGTGTTTTTAATTCAGGCACAATAGATTGTGTCTGAGGGTGAGCAGAGGTTATTGGTTTTAAACCTGGTCTTAATTTGGGAAGTTAAATTATACAGCTCTGAAAATAGGAGGAGGTAATGGAAAGACAAGCACACTTAAAATATGAAAGGCCTTGGATGCGATTCTGCCCTGTTCTGCCCTGGGAAGTCCCTCTGAAGTCACAGGGAGGTCCCTGAGCCCAGCTGGGACAGGAGCAGCCTGGAGACTTCCATGAAGACATTTGCTTGGATGACTGTAAAGCGGGGCTAGTGAACTCATTCCTAATAACCAGTCAACTCCTTTTAGTTCATTTTCCAGGGCAAGATTAGATCATGTTGGAAAACCTCACCAAACAGGCTTATAAAAAGAGATGAACTCACTCACAATTTTCATCAGTTTTTGAAGCAAAACCATAAAACCACTATCCCACCTCAGGCTACTGGAAACAAATTTGCATTTCATTCTCAGGAACAGAAATATCTGCAAGCAAATATTTCAGTGAGAGGCGCCCTGTATACACATCTTACCTTCTCAAGAAACCCATCTTGTTACGTGCTTGTTCTAGAGACCCCTGTGGCCCAACACCACGGAGACCAGAGGAGGTTTAAAAGAAACGTGGGGAATTAATGTCCCACCTTGTAAAAGGAGTAACACCTTTTCAAACCCTTCCAATAACGAATTGAGGTGACTTGGTTATATTCTAAGTCAGTTCCTCAGTTAGCCCATAAGCCAGGACCTCTTTTTTCAGGAATAACTGTAACTGTTTTCCAACAGACCGAATGATCTTGTGAATGTTGTTGTTAGCTACTGTTGGGTCAGCCCTTGACTCATGGCAACTCCATATACAACAAGATCTGATTGTTGTGATCCATAGGGTTTTCAGTCACTGATTTTTGGAAGTAGATAGCCAGGTCTTTCTTCCTAGTCTATCTTAGTCTCGAAGCTTCACTAAATCCTATTCAGTATTACAGTAACGCAAAAATCTCCACCGACAGATGGGTCGTGGCTGTGCTTGAGGTGCATTTGCGGGATTTGAACCCTAGTTTCCTGCATGGAAGGTGAGAATTCTACCACTGAACCAACACTGCCCTCTTTGTCAATCTAGTACTGGAATTTAGTAGACAAGTGTGCAAGGTGATGAAAGTTCTTACTTGCAAAGTGCCATGAGGATGAATAAATCTAAGAGGCTAACAGGGTGTGGCTAGATACCCATAGACTTTTCTTTATGCTAAGAGTAATTTACTGAAATTTAATCTACATTCAAAATGCACAAATCTTAAGGATGCAGCTTGATGAACTTTGACACATGTATGTGTCTCTGTTACCCAGATAATGAAGGTCATTTCCATCACCCAGAAAGTTCCTTTGTGCCCCTTTCCAATCAATACCTCCATCTTCCCTCTGAATCAACCAGTGTTCTGATTTTTTATCACCATAATTTTTTTTTGAACTTCATATAAATGGAATCATGCACTCTTTTTTTGATCTGACTTTCTTTTTTCAGCGTAATATTTGTGAGATTTATCTATGTTGTGGCATTTTATTGTATGGACGTTCCACAATTAATTGATCCATTTTCCTGCAGTTGGCATTTGTGTTTTTATTGGTTCAGGGTTCTTATGGGTAGTATTTCTGTGAACATTTATGTACAAGACTGTTTGTGAAGAATATGCATTGATTTTTCCATGTTTATGGGTGCAATAACTGGATCACAGAGTATGTGTGTGTTTAGAAACTGCCACACAATTTTCCAGAATGACTGTTTGTTCTACACTCTCGAATCAGTCACGTACAAGAGTTCTGGTAGTTCCACATCCTTGCCGACACTTGGTATTGTCAATTTCTTTTGATGGACACACACAGTGATTTATCAGATCGCACGTGTTGATCCTATTTCAGGTAGTAGTATCATTAGACAAAGTGGGGGAGACTGTTAAAGGAATTTTAAAAACCTGTTTAGATCACAGAAGTTCTTACTTGCCTGACTCATCTGCTACACTTTGCTTTAATTGGCATTTTCTTGCTTTCCTTATTTGTAAATTTGAATGTGGCTGTTTATCGATAAAGCACTGCTATCCGCTCTAGCTTCATTTCTCTGTCAAAGCCCATTAACTCACTGTGCTTCCAAATGGAACCACATTTGTTCAGCTTCCTTTAAAAACATTCTCAGACACCTGCCACTAAGTTTACATATCATAGGTTATAAGGAAAGAGGTGCTGCCTTACTAAGTCTCCTAACAAAAATTTCTCTTTGGCAACTCCCATGGTTAACAAGATTCTGGTTGTTAATTTAATTTTTTTTTTCTATCTTTAATTTCAAATATATCACACCAATGGTACTTATTTCAAAACTGTATTTATGTGTAGTGAAAACAAATGACCATTTTCATTAATGACTTATTTTTTGACTCCATACTTGGAAACAATTTCAGACTTACAGAAAACTTTTAAAACTAGGACAAGAAATTCCCGTATCCGCTATATTCAGATTCCCAAATTTTATTATTTATCACATATGTTTGATCATTTTATTTCTGTCTATATATATATGCATATTCAAGAGTTAGGCAACTCTGCAGTTAGAGGGAACGGTTTCCACAAAGACTACCCTCACTTTAGACACAATTGCAAGTTTGGGAATTCACTAAACTACCTTCAGATCTGATAATTTGCTCGAAGGACACACAGAATCCACTGAAAGCTGTTACACTCGTGGTTATGGTTTATTACAGGGAAAGGGGACAGATTATCAGCTGGGGAAGAAGCACATAATGTAGAGTCCAGGAGGAGTCCAAAAGTAGGGCTCCCAGTTCTTTCCCCATGGAGTTATTGACAGTGTTAACTCTTTTCAGTTAGGATATGTGACAACACATGTGGAGTATTGCCATTCAGGGAAGCTCATCTAAGCCTTGGTGCCCGCATGGGTGACCTTTAGTTTCTAGTCCCTTCAGATGCAGAACTGATACTATGCGGCCCAAAACCCCCTTCATCAATCACATTGCTAGACTGTCTGATGTTTGAAACTCCCAGGCCGACAAAGCACTCCTATCAAGCAAAACATCCCAAGGGACTAGCAAGACGTTCCAATGGTACTGAAGGAAGAGATCCAAGCTGTGCTGAAGGCATTGGTGAAAGTCAGGAATCCAGGAATTGATGGAATATCAACTGAGATGTTTCAACAAGTGGATGCAGTGCTGGAAATGCTCACTCATCTATGCCAAGAAATCTGGAAGACAGCTTCCTGGACAACCAACTGGAAAAGATCTGTATTTATGTCTATTCCCAAGAAAGGTGATCCAACTGAATGCAGAAATTATCAAACAATATCATTAATATCACACACAAGTAAGATTTTGCTGAAAATCATTCAAAAGCAGTTGCAGCAGTACTTTGACAGAGAAGTGCCAGAAACTCAGGCCAGGTTCAGAAGAGGGTGTGGACCCAGGGATATATCATTGCTGATAACAGATGGATCCTGGCTGAAAGCAGAGAATACCAGAAAGATGTTTACCCGTGTTTGACTATGCAAAGGCATTCGACTGTGTGAATCATAACAAATTATGGATAATATTGTGAAGAATGAGAATTCCAGAACACTTAATTCTGCTCGAGGGAACTGTATATAGATCAAGAAGCAGTTGTTCAAACAAAACAAGGGGATACTGCATGGTTTAAATTCAGGAAAGGTGTGCATCAGGGTTGTATCCTTTCACCGTACTTATTCAATCTGTATGCTGAGAAAATGATCTGAGAAGCTGAACTATATGAAGAAGAATGTGGCATCAGGATTGGAGGAAGACTCATTAACAACCTACGTTATGCAGATGATACAACTTTGCCTGCTGAAAGTGAAGAGGACTTGAAGCACTTACTGATGAAGATGAAAGATCACAGCCCTCAGTATGGTTTACATCTCAACATAAAGAACACAAAAATCCTCACAACTGGACCAGTACGCAACATCATGACAAGCAGAGAAAAGTTTAACGTTATCAAGGATTTCGTTTTACTTGCATCCACAATCAACACTCATGAAAGCAGCAGTCAAGAAACCAAAAGACGCATTGCATTGGACAAATCTGCTGCAAAAGACCTCTTTAAAGTGTTAAAAAGCAAAGTCACCTTGAAGACTAAGGCGTGCCTGACCCAAGCCCTGGTGTTTTCAATCGCCTCATATGCATGCGAAAGCTGGAAGATGAGTAAGGAAGACTGAAGAAGAATTGATGCCTTTGAATTATGGTGTTGGCAAAGAATATTGAATAAACCATGGACTGCCAGAAGAAAGAGCAAATCTGTCTTGGAAGAAGTGCAACCAGAATGCTCCTTAAAAGCAAAGATGGCAAGATTATGTCTCACATACTTCGGACATGTTATCAGGAGAGATCAGTACTTAAAGAAGGACATCATACTTTGTAGAGGGTCAGTGAAGAAAAGGAAGACCCTCAATGAGATGGACTGACACAGTGGCTGCAACAATGGGCTCAAGCATAACAATGATTGTAGGGATGGGGCAGGACCAGGCATGTTTCGTTCTGTTGTACCTATGGTCTGTATGAGTCAGAACTGACTGGACTTCACCTAACAACAACAGAGATTACCTCCCAGTAGCTGAGGGCAAAGGCTACACCTCTTTTTGGTTAAGGTTAATTCTTTACTACACAGCATATTAATAATTTTCTGAACCATTTGAGAGTAAGACTCAATGTTCTTATACCTCTAAATATTTCTGTGTGTATTTTTCAAAAACAAGGATACTCTCTTACATAACCACAGCATAATTACCATCAATAATTATCATCAATACAATACTAGTGTCCAGTATATAAAAGGAGCCCTGGTGGCACAGTGTTTAAGGATTATGGCTGCTAACCAAAAGTTTGGCAGTTCGATTCCACCAGCCTCTCCTTGGAACCCTATAGGGCAGTTCTACTCCATCCTACAGGGTTGCTATGAGTCAGAATCGATTCAACGGCAATGTTTTTTTTTTTTTAATTTAATGTATAAAAACTCCAAAATCAAACCCATTGCTTTTGAGTTGATAGAACTTATTTCATTTTGCCATTTGTTTCAATAATTTCCTTTATTGAAAAATAAATAATTTTTCCTCGTTCAGGGTCTAATCCTAGATAATTTGTTTCAATTTTTGCTACTGCTTCTTTTCTTTAAATCCGGAACAGTTGTTCTATGCTTCTTGTCTTTTATGACCTTGGCAATTTTGAGGAGTATGGGCCATTTATAGAATGTCTCTCAATTTGGATCTGTCTATTGTTTCCTCATAATTGTATATAATGAGTTATGGAAGGAATGCCACAGAAGGAACGCTGTGTCCTTCTCGGTGTATCATATCAGGAGACATAAGATGTTTATTTATCCCAATATTGGTTCTGATAATTTTAATCATTTCTTTACGGTAGCAGCTGTTAGATTGCTGTCCTCTGAAGTTAGTATTTTCCTCTTTGTAGTTAATAAACATCTTGAGAGAAGATTCTTTGAGACCATGTCAATATCCTGTTGCTCATCACCCAATATATTTAGCACTTATCAATATTTTCTGGAAATAATTTTTACTAAGTTGAATGACAATTATTGAGTAATTCATCCTTTCTATGTTTGTTATTTAGCATTCTGCTCTAAGAAAGGGCTCTTTCTTTTTCCCACATATTTGTTTACTTGTTCGCTTTATACAGACTCATGGATTCTCAGTTTATGCTATGGATTATGACTTATTTCTATCATGACTTCTTTTGATGGTCAGATTATTCTAGGTCCTTTAATGGTTTTATTCTTGAAAGCTTTGTAAAATTCATGTTTTCCATTATAATGTCACCATTATTAGATACTGGGTAGCTAAGCTAATCCAATAACATGACAGATAGATCAATACATAATACATGTGTAGAGAATTTAAGTAGATATTCTAGACTACTTAAATAGACTTTGATAGGCAGAATAAAGGCCTCTCAAAAATGTCTACACCTTAATCTCTGGAACCTGTGAGTATGTTCATATTACATGGCAAAAGGAATTTTCCTGATGGAATTAAGGCTAATCTCCAAATAGAGAGATTAGGTGAATGGAATTAATGTCGCTGTAATTAAAACACTTAAAAATGGTTTTTAAAAATTGAGAGATTATTGTGAATAACCTGGGTGGACCCAACCTAATCACACAGGCCCTTAACATTGGAAGAGAGAGACAGAAAACTCAGAGATTTGGCAGAAGAGTTGGCAGGAGAGATGAGGCAAGTAGAAGGAACTGACCCAGTGCTTCTGGCTTTGAAGATGAAGGAAGCCATGAGCCAAATAATGTGTGTGGACTCTAGAAACTAGAAACAGCTCTCAACTGACAGCCAGGAAAGAAATGGGGACCTCAGGCCCACAATCGCCAGGAATTGAATTCTGCCAACAACCAGAACGAGCAAGGAAATGGATTCAGAACTTGAGGCTCCAGAAAGGAGCATACCCTTGCTCATAGACACCTTGATTCTGGCTCACTGAGGCTATGTCATACTTCTCACCTACAGAACTGTAAGACAATGAATTTGTCTTGTTTTAAGGCACAATGCTGTGGTAATTTGTTATCACAACAATAGAAAACTAATACATAGACTATATATATTTATATGGGCTATCTATACACAATTTCTTATATATTTTCTCATTCTTGACTCTGCCTCTCTTTCTCTGCATCTCTGTACTTTCTTTTTGTCCTAATACCTTTCTATTTACAGACTGGTTTTCTCTCCCTTTTCACACACATAATATATTCTACTTATGGAGCCTAATGAGTAACTAACTCTTGCAGTGTAAACATAGTAGTAAAAACACAATAAATATGAAATGGCAGCAGTAGATCTTTGAACCTTTGATAGCTGAACTTCTAACCTTTCTTTTTTTGCAATGTGTTTTTGCTACTTCTTTTGGGGAATCACCTAAAATGTTTTTGACTTGAGTATTACATAAAATATCTCCAATGAGCTACTTTGCCAAGCCACACATAACATGCTAATATTTTTTCAAAAGACTTTAATATAGCAATCAGTTTTCTTAAAAAATAGCATATTTCGCTCTATGACTTGGCTTCATCATTGAAGCTTGTGGTAAACATAATTAAATAAGACCAGACCAAATCCGAATGCTTAATGGCATGCTGGACACAAACCAGTATTTCTATTTCTAGGTGAGATTGGTTGGTTGGACAGGTATCTCTTAACATTGTGTAATTACCACATTTTGAAGAATTGTGGTTAAAACATATTTTCATAAATAAAACCATATTTTAGAGTCATGAGTGGAGTTTGCTGTATGAAGAAATTCTATGGCTTATCATTTGTTAAACAATCATCAGGCCATAATGTGTGTGCATGTGTATTATTTTCACTGTGGATAAATCTGGGCTCTCATTATTGAGTTTACTTAAAGTAGAGCACAATCGTATTTAAAAAATTTTTTAAAGATATTATTTTTAAGGGCAGGGTGACATATTAAGCAAATGTTAAAAATGGAAAAAATTCAAATTTACCTTTTAACTTAAGGCAATGCATTTTGGTCATACAGTTTTAACTTAAATGTTGTTTGTAAGCTTTCTATCAATCTCTAACACAGTGAAAATAAAAATTAATAAAGGAAATTTATTATTGCCTTACTCCCTTACTTCTGAGTCATTGTCCATTTAGTCTTTCGTTGTGCACCTAAATCACATGAATTTGCTGTTTCAATTTTGATGTGTTATTATACCAGAACAATGTACACACCAAAACAACTTTAAGTGCATCCATGTAATGTTAACATGTGTTGAATGATTTCTATTCTGCAATTTTTTTCATTCTTTAAATACTTACCGGGGAACTATACTTCTTTTTTTTTTTTTTTTTTAATGAGATAGTTATGGCTTTGACTCCATTGAATTTTGAATTTCAAAGTTTAAGACTTCTGTGGACGAGATAAGCCTGTTAACAAAAATTTACAAGAGGTGATAGGTTCTGTAATAGAGACATATGCAAATCACAGTGAGACAATAGAGAAGAAAGACTTAGCTTGGAGGAAAAGAAAAACGCTGTTAGGAAATATGAGCTAGGGTTTCGCTAAATGGAAACAGGGAAACATGGAGGGAATGGCAGAGAGGATCACAGGAGCTAAAATAGAGACTGTGAAAGGTAGTATCACATCTGTGAATGATTGGTAGTTGGAGACCACTGATCCCAGCAATCATTGTGGAGATGGGGTAGAAATGCAAGCATTGTGCTTGCCTTTTGCTTAACAGTCCACAGACTCATGCCTGCAGCTCTTTTACCACAGCGTAAATTTTAGTATTCTTTATATTTCCCATGATGAGTGCCCATGGGAAATGTTATAGATTAAATTGTGTCCCCCCAAAATATGTGTTGTAAATCCTAACTTCTATGCCTGTAGTTATAATCTCATTTGGGAATAGGTTGTCTTTGTTGTATTAATGTGGCAGGATTAATGTAGGGCATATCTTGAATCAACTGAATTTGTGTATAAAAGAGATTAAGCAAGCGTGCAAGTAGGGTTGGGGTAAGATAGATGCCAAGACTCAAGGAGACCTCCAAGGAACCAGAAAGCAGAAGCTGAAGAGACAAGAAACTTCCTCCAGAGCCAACAGACAGAGAGTTTTCCCCTAGAGCCGACACAATGAACTTGGACTTGTAGCCTCCTGAACTGTGAGAAAATAAATTTGTCTTTGTTAAAGCCATTCACTTGTGGTATTTCTGTTATAGTAGCACTAGATAACTAAGAGGAAATAAGTACATTTTATTTTGTGATGACTCCTGCATCTGGCTTCTTTCCCACAACATTAAGTTTCTGATATTTTTTCAAATTGTGTATATAATAGTTCTGTTATCGCCCATTGCCATAATGTGTGTGTATATATATATATGTATGTATGTAGGTATGAAACCCTGGTGGTGTAGTGGTTAAGAGCTACAACTGCTAACCAAAAGGTTGGCAGTTCAAATCCATCAGGTGCACTTGGAAACAGTATGGGGCAGTTCTACTCTGTCCTATAGTGTCACTATGAGTTGGAATCAACTCAATGGCAACGGGTTTGGTTTTTGGTTTATATACGTATATATATATATATCTTAAAATACATATAAAATATTTATATATATAAAACTCTTGAGCTTTTGAAAACTGAAGACTAGTAAGTAAGTTCAGTCTTGGGTCAACTTAGACGAAGGACTAGGAGACAAGAACAGCATTAGGTCTCAAGGTAATGGGTGGAATGGGTAGATTTTGTTTATCACTCATCTCGTCACTTTCCTCAATTTACCAGCCCAAATTATTTCTGATCTCTGCACCTTGGTTGTAATTCTCCATCCAAGGAAATTAGATGTGATACCCCAAGGAAATTAGATGTGATACCCCAAGGAAATTAGATGTGATAGGCAAATAAAATACAGGATGCCCAGCTAAATTTGAATTTCCGAAAAACATGGACTGATTATTTAGTACAAGTTGGTCTCAAATATAACATGGAACATACTTATACTAAAGATTTATTCATTAATATCTGAAACTCAAACTTAGTGTGACATCCTTTTTTAAAAAAAAATATTTATAAGTGTATAGGAAGTTGAAAAGATAGTACAGACAGGCCCCATATTTTCTTTACCCAGTGTCCCTCAATAGGTATACCTTACATTACCATAGCACAATATATCAAAACGAAGAATTTGATATTGTTATAATGTGTGTGGATAGTCCTATGTGATTTTATCATATGTGTAGGTTTGTATAATCACCACCACATTCCAGATGTGGTACTGTTCCATCACCACAAAGCTCACCCTTGGGCTACCCATTTATACTTATGCCCACCTTCCCCTCAACATCTCTAACCCGTGGCAATCACTAATCTGTTTTCCATGTCTATAATTTTGTTAATTTCAAGAATATTTTATAAATGGTATCATAAAAAAATGTAACCTTTGAGATTGGCTTTTTTTCACTCAGTATAATACCTCTGAGATTCGGCCAAGTTGTCATATCAAACAATGGATCGATAAAATATGTGATGCAAAAACTGGTAGAAATAAAGAAGAAATAGATTAATTACAATTAAAGTTGGAGACTTCAACACCTCTTTTTCAACAACTGACAGAACAACTAGACAGAAAATAGCAAATAACGGAACAACACCATCACCTAACAGTTTCTAATCAATATTTATAGAATATTCCATTCAAAAACAGCAGAACACATATTCTTTTCAAGCACTCATGAAACATATACCAAGACAGACCATATCCAGGGCCATAAAACAAATCTCAGCAAATTTAAAATAATTGATATCATACCTAATATGTTTTCTGATCATAACAGAATCAAACAAGAAATCAAAAGCAGAAAACGAACACAAAAATTCCCAAACATATAGAAATGAAACAACACCTTTCCAGATAACTCATGGGTTAGAGAGGAAGTCACACGGGATAGGAATCAGAAGAAAAAAAAAAAGTAAGCAGAAGGAAGGAAAAAATAAAAAGCAAAAATCAGTGAAATGAAAAATAGAAAAACAACAGAGAAAATCAATGAAATCAAAAGGTGGTTCTTTGAAGAGATCAATAAAATTGACAAGTCTATAGTGAGAATAAAAAAGAAAAAGGGAAGACCCAAGTTATGAATATTGCTACTGATCCAATGGATGTCAAATGGATCATAAGCAAAAAAGCCTACACACATAAATTTGAAAGCTTAGATGAAATGGACCAATTCTCCTAAAAGTACAAGCTATCACAACTCACCCAACATGAAATAGAAATTTGGAAAGCTCTATAATTACTAAGGACTTGAATATTTTTTATCAGAATGTTGCCATCACAAACTAAACAAAGGTTGGATTAGAAAGAAGGGGAGAAGGTTATCTTGGGGGGACAACCTGCAGTGTCAGTTATACCTGTTTCAATCATCGTAGTGATTTATTGCAAAAATTACTAAAAAAGACCATGGATCTCCTTTTGCCTAAATTCCGTAAAATTCATGCTAATCCAACAGGTTGCTTTTATTGTTTCTTTTTCTTTCAGGGATGACATCAAACCTACCTCTTTTCACATTTGATATCATTGGTGGGAGAAATATCACATATAGTTTGATCTGTCCCTTAAGTGTGGGCCCTAGAAATGGAGTCGTTACTCTCTGCTCTGGATGATGACAACGTAAAAATTGAACTGTTATATCTCTGGATTCCCACAACAAATCTAAAAGAATTGTTGTTGTCGTTCGGTGCTGTTGAGTTGATGTCAACTCATAGTGACAGGGATAGGGAAATTGTAGAGATCTAAGAGTCAGCAAGCTTTCAGTGTTCTTGCTTGCTTTCTATTCTGCTGGTAACATTTTTGGATCAAACAGCTAGCTTCAGCCTATTTTACCCAGCAGGAGAGGAAGGCTCAAAGTCGTTCTGAAATAGTCTTTGGACTGTACGACAGTCACTGCAATCCTCAGGGAAGAGATTATATGTTCTTTCTTCTTTCACATTAAAGAATATAACCAACTCTTCCAAACAGAACCTCTATTGAGAGAGAATCTCAGGCAAAGCCTGCAAATTGTCTCCAAGATTACTTTGCTCCTGGTAGAAGCTTCTTGAATTTTCATACCCAAACTATAAATAGTATACATGGTATAGATAAGGTCCCACCAAGCTCACTGCCTTCGAGGAGATATCGACTCATAGCAACCCTATAAGACAGAGTAGAACTGCCCCATAGGGTTTCCAAGGAGAGCCTGGTGGATTTGAACTGCCTACCTCTTGGTTAGCAGCTGTAGCACTTAACCACTGCGCCACCAGGGTTTCCACAGGTAAAGTAGTAAAGGCAATTGTGTGGGAATGAAAACGCTAACAGTTTTTATGATGCTTTTGTCCGGAAAGGTATATGCTTCGCGGTCCAACACTGAAATTATGGTGGTGGTGGTGACAATGATGACGAATTTTTTTTGTTGTTACTACCACCATCATCTTCTTTATTATTTTAGAACAAAACAAGTTCATTATTACAATAAAATGTCCATCAATGATTCCTGTTTTCCAGTGTATATGTGTATTTATAGATATGCATACATGTAATTTACACATTCTTATATAACCCTAGATGACCTTTTTTGTTTGTTTTTTGGCTTAGTAGGGTTGAGTATAACTGTAGCTAGTATAAAACTCTATTTAAAGTACACCCCTGAATGAGAATGCTTTCCCAATTTTGAATTTCCTTTGCCAGTCATTAGAAGTTGGTGGGCAATGCCAATCTTGTGAGAAATGCTGAAATTAATTTCTGTAAAATACCTAAAACAATTGATATTATCACATGAATCACACCCAACCAGCTATTAGTATAAGAAGCTCACCAGAGCCGAAGCATGGGCCTGCATTAAAATTATGTCAACCAAATGTTCCCTCTTTTATCCCGGAAATTTCCAAACAAGGTCACTAGGGGATCAAGGTATAGTTTGAAATAGAAGCGCAAGACCAAATTTTATTTTCCTCCCTCTTTATAACTGGTATATTCCAAATTTCCAAATCAAGACAACCTTAAATCAGAGAAGCATTTGAGAAATATCTCAGTCATATATCCTGCCCAGCCAATACGGTCCTTCAGTAATGACCATCTGCCACCCCGCTCCACCCTGCCACATTTTTAAAAACTCTATCTCATGTTGTTGGGCTACTGAGAAATGCAAGAGAATAAACCTAATCAGCCTTGTTTAGAAAGCCTAATTTGTGAAAATTTACAAAAAGACATCATATCAGCTCTGACTATATATACAAATACATTCAACTCAAATCACCATTTACCTACTGTACATATAATGATAGGTATTCTCTGTCTAGGCCAAGTTGATTTTCAAACAGATGAGCTTTAATTTTACAGATCCTCTTAACTAGCAGCACCGTTCACTTTGTTTCCTTGATTCTTTGTGTAACATAAACGAGTAACGTGATACCCGACTCCCATTTTATGGGTACATAACTCACCTCAATTCCAGATGCAGGAGAGTTATTCCTGCTTGACTTTCCAATGTCCCCTCCACGGTCTCAATTAGATGATTATTTAACAGCCAGTTGAATTCCCAGACCAAGCCATCCAGGCCTAGATCTTTAATTGCCTAAACTGTTTGTTCTAACCTACAGCTTTCAAACATCCTGCTGGCTCAAATTTAACTGAAAAAAGATGGCTTTCCAACCCTGAGAAGATTTTAGGGGACGGAATATAAGCAGTGGGTCAATGAGATAATTCAAACCATCTTGAATATATTTTTATATAAAAGGTATAGTTATAAAATCTTGTCAAACAACAACAACAACAACAACAAAAAACCCTATGTTGCTGGATTCTTTTTGTTGTTAAAAGTATTGGGAGTTTGGTTTCCCTCAATGTCAAAAACTAACTTTGATCGTAACTAATATTGATAACCAAACCAAACCTGCTGTCGTAGCGACCCTATAAGACAAAATGGAACTACCCCACAGGGTTTCCAAGGAATGGCTCGTGGATTTGAACTGCCGACCTTTTGGCTAGCAGTGGAGCTCTTAACCAGTACGCCACCAGGGCAAGAGGTTACATTAAATGTACGGCACATTGAAAGATGATTTAATACTTTCTGGTAGAAAATTATAAGCACTGTGGGCTTATACTGAAATCTCAAGTAGGTCAGGTAAATCTTTTATTCTTTCACTTTTGATTAGGACAGATTTAATTAAAAGTATTATGATAAGGCCTATGGCTTAGGTAATTAATACTCAAATGTAGACTAAAGCAAGCTATGGTTTGTCTTCAGTTCCTCATTTCACTGTGTCTAGACTAGCTCACCAAGGCTGAGATGGACCATTCTAGGCTCCCTTGAGTGAGTGTGCTGTGAAGCCTTGGCCTTGGGATTCACCAGAAGCTGACTCAGGAGCACCTTCTTTTCAGTCTCAAGGGCTTTAAGAAAATATTGCATTCCTCTGACTCTTACAGTACTCCTTTTCATGCTGTGGAACATAAAATTCCAAATAATATTCAAATTTCAAGTGCGTTTCAAATGGTTTTTTTGAAGAAATATATCTGTGCAGTGTATATCTGTTCTATCCTAACTCCACCTCCAAAATTAAAGATAACCTTTAATGTGCTTAATCTTGAAGGGATCATTAAGGACGACTACTTTTGTAGTGGAAAACATTTAAATTTGATATTAAGGAATTCCTTTGGTTTCATATGAAGTTCTTTTCAATTCGTGTAAGATTTTACTTAATGTATATTATTTAAAATGATTTTTATAATATACTCTAATTTTTATAATATTTTAAACTCTGTTGATTGTCCTAAATCCATAAGGAGAAATGTTTGAAATAATGCAATTCTAACATTCATAATGGTAAATTTCTGGAGGATGGAATTTTTCTTGTGTGTGTGTGCGCGTGTGCACGCATGCATTTAATCTTTCTTTTACTTTTCCTTATTGCTTGAGCTGATCATGTATCATTTTAATAAAAATGATAAAAATCACAATACTAAAAATAAGCTAAAGCCAAGTCAATTTGACAGTATTCTTTACTTGAAAATTGTTCTATTTTGCATATGCCATACTATCTATTCATTTGGAAAATGTGATGAGATTGCAAATTTGAACAGTCTCTTTCATGTACAAGAAAACATTTTATATTTAGATTTTTGTAAATGCTCTCATCTGTCTCACATTTCATTTTCTCCTCTCTGGCAGAGATTTCGTTTTTGACCAGGTCTCCTACTTCCCTCCGGTGCAAAGATCATGACTATGCTTTAATAGTGGAAGGGGTGCCACAAGAGAAACCAGCTTACAAATAAGGCAGCTTGCATAAGGTGGTAGTTCAAAAATATTATGTGTATTACAAGTAGTTTTTTTCAATTATTCTTTTATTTGTAAGCAGTGTAAAATGACCTTAATTATTCCATTGACCTATTCCTCTTTCAAGAGTAAGTATACATCACTATTCTTGGCAATGTATCATCCACAGAGCTGCAAAATGTAAGTAGGGTTATCTTTCATGAGATGAATCACTTGAGTTTATTCATAAAAGTATACAAGATTTGGCTGAGGTTTCATTTTATTAGATACAAGAATTATTTTTGTCATAATTGGAATGAATATTTCTAAGAACGCAAGTAAATTTTATTAATTTGGTTATTTGAAAGTTATAGTAACTGAGATACAAAGTATCAAATGAAAAAGTTTAATCAAAGACTACAATAGGCATTCTTATAAAAGTGTTGGAAAACTCCCAAAAGTAATTTGGGAAAAGATAAAACAAAGGAAGTATTTGAGCAGCGTCCATCAGTTATTCTTTTATGTGGGGGAAATGCCAAATAAGCAGAAATTAAACGATTTCAAAGACACTTGAGCTTAAGTCTCAAAAACCATAAGAAGAGAACTTCAATGTAGTGCCGACCACGCTTGCTTTGTAAATTTGAACAGACGCTGCTGTCTTTAACTTCCCAGTTCTTAAAAAGAGAACCAATGGACTTTTTCCCTCAAGGGTCCTTGAAGTGATTAATTGCTTAATGGTTTCCAAAGACTTTTGCTGCCTCTTCCCCTGATCCTTGCATTTGTGTTAA
Source organism: Elephas maximus indicus (assembly GCF_024166365.1). Classification (NCBI taxonomy): domain Eukaryota; kingdom Metazoa; phylum Chordata; class Mammalia; order Proboscidea; family Elephantidae; genus Elephas; species Elephas maximus. The sequence continues at coordinate 45,631,430 of NC_064843.1, forward strand.
TTTCTCTGTAACTCAATTTTCACTCCATTCTATATTAAAAAAAAAAAAAGCTACTGGTTATTTTTCTTGAGACGTGCTTTGCTGAGAAAAAGGCTGAAAGCTGTTGACCTGCACTTTGGATGGGGCAATATGATTTATTTTCTAAAACGTTGCTTTGCCTTCCCCTTTTTTCTTTTTCTTCCTATTCTTTTTGTTTCGTTTTTAATTCTTCTTTCCTTCCCAATGATGAATTTCAAACATACAGAAAAAATACAGAGAATAACAAAACTTCCAGCACATTTGGCCACGGCACAGATGTAGTAAAGGACAATGTTTAGCTGCCTTGGTTCCAGGCATATTTTTAATAGAAATAATAAAATGTTACCGATGAACATTCATAAGGCTGAATCTGCAAATGGGCCCCTGATACTCCACTTCCTGCTCTTCCTTCCCTGAATTAACTTCATCTTTCAAAGTGTACATCCCTCCCAGTCAGCTTTTAAAATCTACATAATATTGTTTGGGTTTTAAATGTACATAAACGGCATGGCACAGTATATAATCATCTACAACTTGATTTTTTTAATTCAACAATAATAGGTTTCAAAATTATCCAATTTGAGCAGATGGATCTAATTCATTTGTTTTAATTGATGTATTCTTGTTTTTGTTGTTAGCTGCCATCGAGTTGGTCCCCACCTCACGGTGACTCCATGCACAATGGAACAAAATACTGCCTGGTCCTGTGCCATCCTCTTGATTGGTTGCAGATCAGACCATTGTGTTCCACAGGGTTTTCACTGTCTGATTTTTGGAAGCACGTCACCAGGTCTTTCTTCAAACTGATGTGTAGTATTCTATGTACATAATCTCCCTATTTCTATATAATTTATGGGCACTGATTTTATTAGTGACATTTTGCTATTGAAAACAACAATGTAATGAACATTTATGTACTTATTTTCTTACCAACCTGTAAGAGCTTCTCTAAAAGTGTAACCTTGCAGAGGAGTTTCTGAGTCATAGGTAATCATATATTCAACTAAACCTCGGTATTTTCAAATTATCTTCCAGAGTTATTTTAATACCAGTGGCAGGTTATGAGAGTCATCATTTCCCCACATTCTTTCTAGTTCTTGAGATTGTCAGGTTCCTTAATCATCGCTTACATGATAGACATTAAATGGTCTCTCATCATTGAGACATAATTTGTTGTTAGGTTAAGGTTCTGACTTGGTGCTCCTATGTGACTCCCACGCCTGAGGATGGTGCTGGTTTAGGGTTTCCATTTCTCACAGGGAAAAAGTTGTTTGCAAATTTTCTTATTGCTTCCCTGGTTCAGAAAAGGGCTTAATACAGTGAATTATGTTGGAAAGATTGAAGAAGTCAGTTCTAGAAACGGCCCCCAGACAAAGTCATACTATGGTGGAAACCACCATCAGTGCTATGCTGCAATGAGGAAGCTACTGCTGCCTCTCCTGCCACTCCGACCAGTGCCTCTCCACTCCCAGGGAGTCAAAAAACAGACACTGAGATGCTGCTGAAACACCCACAATTCTACAGGCTTGCTTCCAAAAGGGATTGAAAATGGACCCCAACGTCTTTCCACCTTCCAATCTCATGTGAGCGCAATTAATTGGTGGAACTCAACCCCCCTCAGATCCCTAGCTGCACAGAAGTCTGGGAAATGCAGTTGATTTTATTTTGGCTTCTGGTTTGTTTATTGAATTTTGATTTGATTTCTGATGCCTCCAACCAGAATGAGAGTATAATGGAACTTGAGTAATTCAATCAATAGCAGCCACGCTTGGATTAATGGGGGAATATTCCTTCGAGAGGATTGGTTCTAGTTTTCTACATTTTAATTAACAAGGTTTCCCAGCTGATTCAGAAAACCTGGTGAGGTAGTGGTTAAGTGCTATGGCTGCTAACCAAAAGGTTGGCAGTTCGAACTCACCAAGTTCCTTGAAAACTCTATGGGGCAGTTCTACTCTGTCCTATACAGTTGCTATGACAGAATCTGTATTTTAATTAACAAGATTTCCCAGGTGATTCACATGCACTTAAATGTTTGGGAAGCATTAACTTCCACAAAAATGCCGTAGTTGATGGGCTTTGCAGAAAGAAACTGTAAATAAGAAAGGAGGGACAGAGGACTTTAGTGGTGGGAAGAAAACTCACCTTAAAGGAAGGAGAAAATTTGCAAAGAGCTACAAGGAGAGGACCTTAGTTTTGCGAAACAGAATGTGATACCACAATTTTTAAAAATCTGCTGGGGCCCCAATATGAACCCGCGAATCCACTGTGATATTTTACGCGATAAGATTTTATGGCACATTTAATTAAAAAAAAAAAAAAGCCAATTTGAATTGATATTGAAATTTATGTCGTATGTCTTCCATGCTGTAGGAATTTTGATAAAACACATGAAATTCTTTAGGATCATCTCAGCTTATAATCAATGTGACGATACAGTAAATTTTGCTATTTCAAGGTGCTTTATGGCCAAAATATGGAGTTTGATTTCTAAAGTGTGGCTTTAATAAATTCTATTACATGTGTTCCTGTAGGTTACGGAGAGGCTGCCGTTTTTATAAAATGGGTTCTCCCCACAGTGTTTTGTAAATGACTTTCCTTTTCATTCCTCCTCTTCTGTGAAGTGGAAACTAACGTTTCAAAGCAGACCCACACGTTCTGCGTGGTGAAAATGGGGGCTAAACGTTCTCTTTTTAAATTCCTACTCACATTAATAAGACAGGCAAATTATATTTTCACGAAATGTTTCCATTTCTGAACAACTCTTTTGATGCGTGATGTCATTTCAGGGGGTCTCCGAGCAGCTGCTGTACTTTCATTTTTAATTCCTGAACAGCGAGAGGGGACCAGCCAACCTTGAACTGACACTACTGATTCAAAGTCTTGGTATCACGGAGAGAAGCAAAACACCTCCAGATAGGACTTGGAGGCCTTTTTTTAAATTGTCCTTAGGGTTTCTAATTCTTACAGCTTGAATGAGAAGACATAACAGTGGTGCCTGGGAAGGAGGTAGGAAAAGGAAACTCACAGTTACACTGTACTCTGAGCTTACTGTATTAGGAACAAAAAGGAACCCTGGTGGTACAGTGGTTAAAGCACTCAGCTGTTAACCAAAAGTTCAGTGGTTTGAACCCAACAGCAGCCCCATAGGAGAAAGATGGGGCAGTCTCCTTCTGTAAAGATTGTTGTTGTTGTTGTTGTTAGGTGCCGTCGAGTTGGTTCCAACGCATAGCAACCCTATGCACAACAGAACGAAACACTGCCCGGTCGTGTGCCATCCTAACAATCGTTATGCTCGAGCTCATTGTTGCAGCCACTGTGTCAATCCACGTCGTTGAGGGTCTCCCTCTTTTCCGCTGACCCTGTACTCTGCCAAGCATGATGTCCTTCTCCAGGGACTGATCCCTCCTGACAACATGTCCAAAGTATGTAAGATGCAGTCTTGCCATCCTTGCCTCTAAGGAGCATTCTGGCTGCACTTCCTCCAAGACAGATTTGTTCGTTCTTTTGGCAGTCCATGGTATATTCAATATTCTTCGCTGACACAATTCAAAGGCGTCAATTCTTCTTCTGTCTTCCTTATTCATCGTCCAGCTTTCACATGTTTATGATGTGACTGAAAATACCATGGCTTGGGTCAGGCACACCTTAGTCTTCAGGGTGACATCTTTGTTCTTCAACACTTCAAAGAGGTCCTTTGCAGCAGATTTACCCAATGCAATGCGTCTTTTGATTTCTTGACTGCTGTTTCCATGGCTGTTGATTGTGGATCCAAGTAAAATGAAATCCTTGACAACTTCAGTCTTTTCTCCGTTTATCATGATGTTGCTCATTGGTCCAGTTGTGAGGATTTTTGTTTTCTTTATGTTGAGATGTAATCCATACTGAAGGCTGTGGTCTTTGATCTTCATTAGTAAGTGCTTCAAGTCCTCTTCACTTTCAGTAAGCAAGGTTGTGTCATCTGCATAACGCGGGTTGTTAATGAGTCTTCCTTTAATCCTGATGCCCTGTTCTTCTTCACACGGTCCAGCTTCTCGGATTATTTGTTCAGCATACAGATTAAATTGGTATGGTGAAAAAATACAACCCTGACCCACACCTTTCCTGACTTTAAACCAGTTAGTATCCACTTGTTCTGTCCGAACAACTGCCTCTTGATCTATGTAAAGGTTCTTCATGAGCACAATTAAGTGTTCTGGAATTCCCATTCTTCGCAGTGTTATCCATAGTTTGTTATGATCGAATGCTCTTGCATAGTCAATAAAACACAGGTAAACATACTTCTGGTATTCTCTGATTTCAGCCAGGATCCATCTGACATCAGCAGTAATATCCCTGGTTTCATGTCCTCTTCTGAAACCAGCCTGAATTTCTGGTAGTTAGCTGTCAATATACTGCTGCACCTGTTTTCGAATGATCTTCAGCAAAATTTTGCTTGCGTGTGATATTAATGATATTGTTCTATAATTTCCACATTAGGTTGGATTGCCTTTCTTGGGGATAGGCATAAATATGTATCTCTTCTAGTCAGTTGGCCAGGAAGCTGTCTTCCATATTTCTTGGCACAGACAAGTAAGTACCTCCAGCGTTGCATCTGTTTGTTGAAACATCTCAATTGCTACCCCATCTATTCCTGGAGCCTTGTTTTTCGCCAATGCCTTCAGAGCAGCTTGGACTTCTTCATTCAGTACCATTGGTTCCTGATCATATGCCACCTCTTGAAATGGTTGAATATCGACTAATTCTTTTTGGTATAATAACTCTGTGTATTTCTTCCATCTTCTTTTGATGCTTCCTGCGTCATTTAATATTTTCCCCATGGAATCCTTCACTATCGCAACTCGAAGCTTGAATTTTTTCTTCAGTTCTTTCAGCTTGAGAAACACTGACCGTGTTCTTCCCTTTTGGTTTTCCATCTCTAGCTCTTTGCATGTCATTATAATACTTTACTTTGTATTCTCGAGAGGCCCTTTGAAATCTTCTGTTCAGTTCTTTTACTTCATCAATTCTTCCTTTTGCTTTAGCTGCTCGATGCTCAAGAGCAAGTTTCAGAGTCTCCTCTGCCATCCATCTTGGTCTTTTCTTTCTTTCCTGTCTTTTCAGTGACCTCTTGCTTTCTTCATGGATGATGTTATGATGTCATTCCACAACTTGTCTGGTCTTCAGTCATTAGTGTTCAATGCGTCAAATCTATTCTTGAGATGTTCTCTAAATTCAGGTGGGATATACTCAAGGTCATATTTTGGCTCTCGTGGACTTGCTCTGATTTTCTTCAGTTTCAACTTGAACTTGCATATAAGCAATTGATGGTCTGTTCCACAGTCGGCCCCTGGCCTTGTTCTGACTGATGATATTGAGCTTTTCCATCGTCTTTTTCCACAGATGTAGTCAATTTGATTTCTGTGTGTTCCATCTGGCTAGGTCCATGTGTATAGTCACCATTTATGTTGGTGAAAGAAGGTATTCACCATGAAGAAGTCGTTGGTCTTGCAAAATTGTATCATTTGATCTCTGGCATTGTTTCTATCACCAAGGCCGTATTTTCCAACTACTGATCCTTCTTCTTTGTTTCCAACTTTTGCATCCCAATCGGCAGTAATTATCAATGCATCTTGATTGCATGTTTGATCAATTCAGGCTGTAGCAGCTGATAAAATTCTTCTATTTCTTCATCTTTGGCTGTAGTGGTTGGTGAGTAAATTTGAATAATAGTCGTATTAACTAGTCTTCCTTGTAGGCGTATGGATATTATGCTATCACTGACAGCATTGTACTTCAAGATAGGTCTTGGAATGTTCTTTTTGATGATGAATGCAATACCCTTCCTCTTAGCGTTGTCATTCCCAGCATAGTAGACTATATGATTGTCCGATTCAGAATGGCCAATACCAGTCCATTTCAGCTCATTAATGCCTAGGATATCGATGTTTATGCATTCCATTTCTTGTTGACAATTTCCAATTTTCCTAGATTCATACTTCTTACATTCCAGGTTCCAATTATTAATGGATGTTTGCAGCTCTTTCTTCTCATTTTGAGTCATGCCACATCAGCAAATGAAGGTCCCGAAAGCTTTACTCCATCCACATCATTAAGGTCAACTCTAGTTTGAGGAGGCAGCTCTTCCCCAGTCATCTTTTGAGTGTCTTCCAACCTGAGGGGCTCATCTTCCAGCACTATATCAGACAATGTTCCGCTGCTATTCATAAGGTTTTCACTGGCTGATGTTTTTCAGAAGTAGACTGCCGAGTCCTTCTTCCTAGTCTGTCTTAGTCTGGAATCTCAGCTGAAACCTGTCCTCCATGGGTGACCTTGCTGGTACCTGAATACCGGTGACATAGCTTTTAGCATCAGAGCAACACACAATCCTCCACAGTACAACAAACTGACAGACACGTGGGGGGAGCCTGCATTATTAACGATTAAATCCTGTCTCCATATGAAGCGAGGGAGCATCATAATGAGGAATTAGCCATACATAAGTTCCAAAATAATTTTCTAGTGAAGTTGTTGCAAGGTCTAGAACATGAGCCTTTATGTACTTCATATAAAATACAAATCATGTCTCCATCTGTTTTGGAAAATGTGCTCATTGCCTGCTTTAGGTAACAAAATGGGCATTTTGAAAACCTTAGAGTCAAGGCTCAAAATTTTCAAATAGATTCTAAGCTTAGAAATTCCATTTGGGTAAGACAAGTCAACCCTCTATCTGGTATTTGAAAGTCAATGCCAATCTCAGCCTACAGACACATATTTTTGCCCCAGCAGTGGCTTTCCACAGTGAAACTTCAGCTCTAATTGTATAGAATGACCTTGTTCTGTAGCTGAAAAGGACAAATATGAACTAAAGACACAGGAGAGAGAGTAAGGTTTAGATTTGTGGAGGAAGCATTGAAATAGAGTCAGGGGGCACAGGTTTGGAGAAAAGGAGAAGCTCAAGTTTTGAAGGGACCTTACAGGCTACGTGGTTTTATCAGCCTGATGCTTGAATTTCCATGCAATATTGCTTCCAAGCAGTAGTTTATGTAGTGCTTCAAGACAGGTCAGTAACCAGTGGTGTGGCCCAAAGCAGGTGTCCCTAAATTTCCTGTTCTTTGAAATGAGGGTGTTAAGTGCTTGCTTCGGCAGCACATGTACTAAAATTGGAATGACACAGAGAAGATTAACATGGCCACTATGCAAGGGTGACACACACAAAGTCATGATGCATTTCATATTTTAAAAAAAAGAGGGAGTAAGATTTTTATGAACTATAATTTTCTTTAAAGTTTTAAGATTTCATGATGCTGTTTGATACCTGGATACTAAGTAATTTTTTGAAAACCAGCACTTTCAAATAAAGTAAAAATGGTACTATGGCCCTGTTGTTAGGTGCTGTCAATTTTCAACTCCTAGTGACCTTATGTGACAGAATCAAACTGCCTCATAGGGTTTCCTAGGCTGTACTCTTTATGGGAGCAGAGCTCCAGGTCTTTTCTCCCCAGGGGTCACCAGGTGCGTTCAAACCTCTGACTTTTTGGTTTGCAGCCGAGCTCTCAGGGGTCCTCCTATATTACCCTAATAGCATATTTTTATTTTGCAAATATTTTCTTACATAACTCAGGTTGAAAATCTTGGCTGAAAATATTCCTCTATTAATTTAATACATCGTTACAGTAGCCCAGCAATGCTTCTTAGGTAAATGTCATTTGTGCACCTACCAGTATTGTTTACTTGAAATTATAGACTACTGGATTTCTTTGAATGGAGATTTGGGGAGAGGAGGGGCTGTTGGGAGTCTAGTAATTATTATCATTATTGTTATTAATATTTTTCAATCAGAAAATTTTCGTATATTTCCACAGTGCCTGGCAATGTATCAAGATTAACCTTACCTTATTCACTGAAAAAGAGCTAACACTTTTTTTTTTTTTTTAATGTGGGGAAAAAAAAATTTGAGGCAGCTTAAATTCTTCTCCAAGATTTGCTAACGTCTTGTTTCATAAGGTCATATTGTGTAAGGAGCTATCTCCTGTGTGAGTGTGTGCGTGTGTATGTGCGTGTACGTGCACTGTCATTGGCTATTATCTTTTTTATTGCGTTTATTGAGTTTTATTGAGACCTCATTTCATTTCCCCAAGCATCCAACTCTCCTCTCTACTGAGTTCCCCCGTAGAAAGCTGATGTGCATGTCTGGGAGCTTAGAATTGTCTGGTTATCTCCATTTGTCATCAGTAAAATTTTGGGCAATAACCAGAGTTGTAAACTGACCCACACAATTCCAGGTATTTATGCAAGATAATGGATATTTATGCAAAATAATTTAAACATTTTGTGTTAGTCCTCATTGGCATCTTCCTATTAGTTTCCTGGTTGTTTGCATTACTTGCCTTAGCTGTTTGGAGATAGATTTACACAATGGCTTAGCCTTAATACAACGTTAGAAAGAAGGGCCTGATACAAGCCAACAAAAGCAAGGAAATAAGGAATTACTTTAGAGAAAATTAAGTTAAACAACAGAGAACTTAAGAATAGGCATCAGCTACTCAAAGGTTACTTATAGTATTGGCTTTAAAAATGTTCTAGAAATCATAGTATTTTAAGGAAGTAGTTTTATCTGGATTTCAATGAGGGACATCTAGCTATTTCTATTTAGCTTGAATCTGAATTTTTTTTTTTTAACTGGTCAAGATATTTGGATTTTCAAATAATTGTAAATGAAATTATCACAGCATAATTCTTTATATGTCTTGTATAATGAACCTATTGCAAAACTATCCTTGCTTTTCCCACTTCCGATTGGTCTTCCATTCTCTCAAGTGTTTGCATTGTCTTCTACTGAAATATGCAAATAAATGAACTTTATCAAATAAGGACACACAGAAAGGGGAGGATAGCTCTATGGCTGTCACTAATGTTTCTTCACAGCTTATAATTTCGACTTTGATAAAAGACTTAAGTCTAACCAAGACATGAGTCTAAAATTATCCTCTTTATTCAGCTCCTTGATGTTCTCCTTTTATGGCTCCATGGGTCCTCTGCATTTATTTACATATTTGATAAGGTATCTATTTAAATTTGTTGTTACCTTTTGGAAGGATTCACACATATTTTTTATGTGTGTTGTCTTGTCTCTTTCGTTAAGCTGGAAACTCCTCAAGGGGACTAGGCTCTCATCATGGCTGAGAAATGCAGCCCTTTGTTCAGTGGTGGGCTGCTTCTGTGTTGCGTGATAATTGACAAGTGGAGTGTTCATTGTTTCTTGTTTGCTTTGTTTTTACTAGGACAATGGATTCCAGAAGTCATTATCCTATGTGTGACCTCCTCCTATCCTGTTTCCAAGTCTCCCATGTTTGTTGCTCTTGGACGGGAAGAGCAGTAGGTGAGCCCATACTGAGTAGCTTAGTTATTCACCTAAAGTAAAGAATAGGACCACAGAAGAGATACTGCACAGTTGTGCCGAGGGCTAAAAGATTTTGGACTTATGGACAGGAGGAAAGAATTCATGTCAGTTTGAGAGCAAAGGTCTATATTCTTATTCTAGTGTAAACACAGAATTTTTGTCAGATCTTTGCAAGCATTCAGCATGTGGATGGGTGATGGAGATGGGCTGAATTTATTTATTACGTTCTCAGTCCTCTCACTGTTAAGGTAAAATAAATATAGATACTGATCTAACAAGTATCCGTAGAAAGCAAGAAGCAGAAAGAAAAGGAATGTAGATGGCAAGATTTCTTAAAGACAATTTAAAGCCAATGGAAGCCATGCTGTTTGTAAAACTTAAACTCTCTTGTCTTAACTCATGTGAAGTGCAGCACATTTTTAAGTTTTAATCTGTGTTTTTATTTTGAGGAATTTTTACTTCCCCTCAGCCAAATCCTCATTTATTTGAGTGCTCTCCTCTTTCCTAGAACATCCATATTTTATAGGAACTGAAATGTCTGGTTAACCAAAGCTACACACCCGAGAGAGAGTTACAAGAGGAAAAACTCCAGACTGGATCAGAAACAGACTAAACGAGCAAAAAAGCAGACTGGGTGAGCAACTTTTTGGCTACTATGGCTGGAAGCAGCACTGACAGCCAATTTACAGCTTGCAAAGCTTGGGTTTCAAAGCATCCCCCGTCTCTTCATCCATTAGTAAGGCTGCAAGGTTAGCAAACCAGGAGCCTTCAGTGTACCTGTGTGTCGATCCCATGGGTGACACTCTATCTGCTAGATCTTTTGACAACGCAACAAAATAAAAAACACAACTGTTAACAATTTTAAGTTGCTTCTCCCTAATTTGTAATAGGAGCTCTGGTAGGAGTGTGGTTAAGAGCGCTGCTGCTAACCAAAATGTTGGTTATCTCTATCAGCCACTCCTTGGAAACCTCGTGGGGCAGTTCTACGCTGTCCTATAGGGTAGCTATGTGTCGGAATGGACTCAATGGCAATGGGTAATTTGTAATAGCTACCAATTGCCTCCTTTGTCAAGGACATTCTAAAAAGAGGAATAGAAGGGCTGGGGCTGTTGTGATGGACTGTTTCTTGACTAAATAGAGTGTTTTACGGAGAGGGGAGGAATCAGGGTTTCCCAAAATAAGTTGAAATGAGGTAATTTCATAATAAACTTCATATATCAAAGGAATAGAAGATCTGTACCCCTAAAGAGTTATTGTTTCATCATAGTGCTTCATGGTGGATTTGGGGATAGCAAATTCCATTGACAAACTGGGTTACAGAGATATCATATTGAAACCAGAGGTATTCTTTATTTGCTTTTATGTCCATTAAATACTCCTGGAAACCTTTAAATTGTGCAAAATGTCCTGTCTTCCAGGTAGCTACTTTTGCTTTCTTCTTCATCACCTTTTATTATTATTATTACTAAAAAAAATCAAACTATTCCATGCAGGTGTTACTCCTGATTTTGAATATCACAACTCTCTTATCCATTGTTCCGTAGTCTGGGATGGGGAAAAAAAAAAAAAAGAGATCTCTAGAGTATTTTCAACAAAGCAAACCCAAGCCTTAATTGGGCATGGTCCATCCTTTATCAGTGTTTCCAGGCCCCCTAACTGTGACTGTTTACAAGACAAAGGTGACTGCATTTTCCTCAGACTAGAGTGATACATGCTACCTTTGCCCGTGATACTTATGTAGGCGGGCTCTGTTCCAGGATTGGGGTTTTATGAGGACCTCCTCGAAGAGATGCCTTTTAATTGCAGGAATTGTACTAACCCTTGTGGAAAGATCCTTTTCTCAAGTGGCAGCCCAGCCCCCTGCTCAGCCCTCCTCAAAGCCACAGTAAAATCAGCATGCCTCAGTACGGCAGGAATGCTAACATCCCAGATCTGAGCGAGGTAATTTGGTCCCAAATGCACTCCAGTGATGTTTATGTTTCAGATAAAGTACTTACAATGCTGTCACTGCCCTATCGACCCCCATTTCCTTGTCCTTGAGCTTCTAGGTGAAAGTGATATTTGAATCCAAATCTTTACTTTTATTAGCTACCAGAGTCGACTAGGATTTCAGCCCACTCTTATCTCTGGTGTAAACATCCTGTTGCCATTCATATCTTGGAGAAAATGATTAAATACATTCCATCAAAGGAACGAAATGGAAGTTTGTCAGAATCTGTATTTCTTCCTTCTTTCCTTCCCTCCTCTCTCCTTCTCTCCTTCCGTCCCTCCTTCTTTCCTCTCCTCTCCCCTCTTCTGCTCTTTCCGCCTTTCTTTCCTCTTCTCTCTGTTTTGTTCGTTCATTCATTTGTTTGTTCTTTCATTGTTTCAAAATTCCTGATTATATACGTTTCAAACTAAAAGCAAAGAATTTTCTCATTTTAGAATATAATGAAGTATACTTTCTGCAGTGACTGATGCGGGGTGGGGAGTGTATGCAGGAAAGGGCGGGGGACAGGGAAAGAGGATGAGGACTGGAATTACAATCGTATATGCTGAAAAAGTTATTTCTCACTCTGGGTCCTCCAGTGTGGATAGCATCTCCATCTGAGCCATAGGGGATGAAAAACAACACTTTAACCTATTGCAAAACATACCAGAAAGGATGCACTTCCCAGGTCTCTTGAAAACAAAATCTGCTTGAACCTTTCAAGATTTTTGACCTCAGATAAGCAGGACCACACATTCTGTTGTTGACTCTATTCCTCTAAATCCTCATTGCCCTAAATGTAGCAAGTTAAGGGATGAGAATGGAGAGGGAGGATAACTTCAGGCTATTTATCTGATGTGGCCTCTGAAAGTATGATGAGAAATCACAGGTTGAAACTGAGGCCAAAAATGCATTTTTAATATCTAGGAGGTTTGGGTAGGTCAGTGGAATGGTGAAACAATTTATTTAGTGAGAAGATTAAAATGATGTAGACAAGTACATCAAATAGCTCAATTCTTCAGAGACTCAAAATTCCATTCTGTGACAAAATTCTTCTATACGGTTGACAGAAATCAATGAGCTAATAAATGTGAAACCAAGGGGTAAACTGATGCAAAATGCTATAGAAATAATCATCAGCACCTGGCACTCAGTAGGTGTTTTTCATGCTGTAAGTATGAGATGATAAACCACTAGCCACATCACAAACGTGGATCCCAATAAAATTCCGCCAATCCAGGGTGTTCGGTAAATCCAATGATGGCAAGTCAGACCCAAAGAGAAGCAGTGTCCTGTACTGCCTGGACCTCAATGTGGCTTTCATAAGGTCACCCTATTTTTATTAAGTAGTGATGTTCATTATTTGCTTAAGCCACTACCCAGCTGTCAGTTTGTTGTACTGTGGTGGCTTGCATGTTGCTGTGATGCTGGAAGCCGTGCCTCCAGTTTTCAAATACCAGCAGGGGTCACCCATGGTAGACAGGTTTCAGTACAGCTTCCAGACTAAGACAGACTGAGAAGAAAGGCACAATGATCTACTGATGATAATTAGCCAATAAAAACCCTATGGATCACATCAGAATATTGCCTGATATCGTGCTAAAAGATGAATCCCCTAGGTTTGAAGGTAACAATGGACACAAACATGCTGGCGATTAGGAAGGTGATGCAGAAGAAGGCAACGTTTTTTTCTGTTGTACATGTGGTCACCATAATGCTAAGATGACTTGATGGCAGCTACCACCACCATTTGCTTGAACAAAGGGAGAGTCGTGTGTTCAGCTTGTGGCATCAACCAGGACTATCTTTCCCCACTCTAACTGGGAATAATCTTTGCACATTTAAATTGTTTTTATTGTTAATATTTAGTAAATATATGTGGACAGTGGAAAAAATAATGAAATCAGTAAATGGGAATTAAGTGGAAGACATAGTGGAAAAATGAAGATGACACAAATCTTGTTTTTTACAACTGAAAAGTACTTAAACTAACAAAGGCGAGGTTGTCTTGGACTTTCAGAGTATCATGGAACTTAGCGTGTCTAACTTGAGAACAGTTTTAAAGCGATGATTCAGTTTTTTGAGACCGCTCATTACGTGGACTCTTATTTATTATCAGAGCCATAACATTTCATTTTCTTAAAGGAATTGTACTCTCTATCATATTGAGGACTGCATTCAGAGAGGAGAGGCAATAAATTAATAACTGACACAATCATATCCAGACTATGCAGCTCACATTAAAATTTTGCCAGCTGTCCCAAACAAGTCCTTTATGGCTGAGTTTGTTGTTTTTTCCCGTTGATCCAGGATCCAATCGAGTTTCAATCATTTGCATTTCCTTTAGGAAACCCTGGTGGCGTAGTCGTTAAGTGCCACGACTGCTAACCAAAGGGTCGGCAGTTAGAATTCCCCAGGCGCTCCTTGGAATCTCTATGGGGCAGATCTACTCTGTCCCATAGGGTCGCTATGAGTCGGAATCGACTCGATGGCACTGGGTTTGGTTTTGGTTTTGTCAATGTCTCTTCAGTCTCATTTAATCTAGAACAGTTCCTCTTTTTTTTTTTTTGTCTTTAAGGACAATGACATTTTTGATGAGTTTCGACCTCTTTTCATATCATGGCCCACATTCTAGGTTATCTGATTGTTTCCACATGATGTGATTCATTAAAAATATTTCTGGTAACAATACCACATAGCAGATAGTGTGTCTTTCTCTTTGAAACATATCAGGGCTCTCATGATGTCAGTTTGTCCCATTGTTGGAGATGCTAAGTGTGATCACTTAGTTCAGATGTTGTCTGCCAGGTCAACTCTCCACTGTAAAAATAGCTTTCCGCATTTTTAATAAAATAATCTGTGGGGTAGCACTTGGAGACCATGTGAACACCATCTTCCCTTTTCTCCCTTCCTTTCTTTCTTCTTTTTGGGAGAATCAGTAATTGGCATAATAGTTATGTACTCTGCTGCTAACTGAAAGGTTGGCAGCTGGAACCCACCCAGTGGCTCCACAGAAGAGAAACCTGGCAATCTGCTCCTATAAAGACTACAGCCTGGAAAACCCTATGAAGCAGTTCTACTCTGTCACATGAGGTTGCCATGAGTCAGAACGAACTTCACACACTCAGCAACAACAATGAATTCGTGATGTGTGTGTCTGTGTGTTTTAAAGTCAACAACTATAATCTGCTTTCATCATTACTCTCCTTAATATTCAAATTACACCCTCTCCTCACTTATCGACAGGGTTAGGTTCCAAAGACCCCCAGGCTGTTATGTGAAATCTGTGTTATGGGAAAATGTCTTTTTTTTGCAGTAACATTCCTCTTTAACAGCCTGGGACTTCCTTTGGCAGAGGGGTAGGGTGCTGGGGCCCCAGTGACACAGGCCCCTTTACCCACTCCAGTGACTAGAGTCAGGGGCTGGACAGCACCCAGTGGGGGACTAAACAAGCCAATTCATTTCCCATCGCTGAGCAGTTGGGGGAGGCAGCAATGTGGACCTTAATCACCATTAAGCCTCCCTCCAATGACCTCCTCTGCTTCTCAGACCAACACCGCAGCCTCCTTTGCAGCTGCCACCACAGGCGCCGTTCACAGGGCTGCTCCCTGCCCACAGGGCTGCTCCCTGCCCACAGGGCTGCTCCCTGCCCACAGGGCTGCTCCCTGCCCATTGCACTGCCAGCTTTAGAGCCTTAGTCAGGCTCTGGCCAGGTCCGCCTTCTTGGAGCTACAGTGGATTTGGCTGTTCTCAGTCCACTAGGCTGTTCTAGGATGCGCTTGGCCCTGGTGCCATGGGCCACTCGCTCCTTCCCTTGACCACTCGGGTCTCTTCTGTGGACTTGGTGCTCCTTGGGCAACCAGATGTTAGCAGCTATTGGGCAAAATAGGTAGTAGAACTTTTTTACTATTGTAAACGCAAAATGTCAGATAAGAGATAGTCGACAAGTGAGGAGAAGGTATATTCTGAATTTAGCAGTTGAAGACCCTTTAAACTAGTGCCTGAGTTTTTTTTTTTTTTTAATCAATAAAGGCATACCTCCATGAGCCTCAGTTTTACCCATCAGTAAAGTGGAGATACTCCTCTTGCATGGGTGTGGAGGATTAGAGTTTATATTTTTAAGGCCCTTAGTACATATCTGGCACAGAGAAAAAGTGCGATAGTTCTTCTTTATGGTGGTAAGATCAGATCTCCTTCACGGTATGGACTAAATCGTGTCCTCCCAAAATGTGAGCAACTAGACTAGGCCATAGTTCCTAGTTTCCCTGTGTTGTATGATTATCCACCATTTTGTCATTTGATGTGATTTTCCCAGGTGTTGTAAATCCTACCTCTATGATCATAAAGAGGTAGGATTAGAGACAGTTATGTTGATGAGGCAGGACTCAGTCTACAGGATTAGGTTGTATCTTGAGTCAATGTCTTTTGAGATATAAAAGACAGAAGGAGCAGAGAGACAGGGAGATCTCATCACCTCCAAGCAAGAAGAGCCAGGAATGGGCTTTTTGGACCCAGAGTTCCTGCACTGAAAAACTCCTAGACCAGGGGAACATGTAATGACAAGGACCTTCCCCCAGAGCCAACAGAGGAAGGAAGCCTTCTGCTGGAGCTGGCACCCTGAATTCAGATTTCTAGCCTCCTAAACTTTGAGAGAATAAATTTCTTTTTGTTAAAGACATCCACCTGTGGTGTTTCTGGTACAGCAGCACTAGATAACTAAGATAGTGTGTATGGGTGCTTTTCTTTCTCTGATTTATTCATTGCATATTTATTAACCACCTCCTCGATGCCAGACATCTAGCAGCAAGATATGGGAGAGACACTAGGGAACGAAACACAACCCCTATATCCAGAGTCTTTGGCCTAATCACAAAAAGTAAATATATAAGTGCTATTCAGAGGGGGAAAAGCAGACCCCCTGTCTTTGGGGGGGTCTCCAAAAATAGACCTAGTCCAGCCTTAAGGGAAATTAGAGAATATTTTGCAGAGAAAATGGCATTTGAAATAAAAAATTTCCTACAATTACCAGGAAGGACAGTAGATACCAGCCACATTAAGGGAAACAAAGAAGACACAGGACAGGAAAGGTCACAAGCAAAGGACCCTAAAGCCACCAAAGAGCATAAAATATTTGGAGAACTTCAAGAGACTTGTTAGGTCTATACTGAAGAAATTGAGAATGCCGACACTTGGGAGACGTTTCAGAAAACCAACCATTAATTAACTATATTGATGACATTATATTACATCAGATAAGTAGGAAGTAGCAACTGGTATAAATGATTTAGAAAGGTATGTGTGAATGAGAGGATGGGAGATAAGGCCCATAAACCCCACAAAAATTTTACCTCAGTGTGTTCCTGTGGCTTCAGTGATGTGGTACATGTTGCAATATCCCCTCCAAAGTAAAATACAATTCGACACACCTCATACCATTTAATGGGTCTTTTTTGGATTTTGGAGTCAACATATACAACGTTTGAGAGTGCTACTTTGACTGATTTACAAAGTCATCCACAAGACTGCCTGCTTTGAGTGGGGACCAGAGCAAGAGAAGGCTCTACAAGTTCGGGCTGTAATGCAAGCTGCTTTGTTACTTAGCCCTTATGATCCAGGAGATCCAATGATATTTGAAGTGTCAGCAGCAAATAGGGATGATATATGAGGCCCCTGGCAAACACCAGAAGAAAAATCATAGTGTAGTCCTCTAGAATTTTGGGTTAAATCCATACCCTCTTCTGCAGATAACTATTTCCTTTTGGGAAACTGCTTCTGTCTTGATACAAGGCTTTGGTAGAAATTGAATGCTTAACCATGGTACATCAGGTGACCATGTGACCTGAGCCTCCATTATAAACTGAGTGTTGTCTGACCCACTTGGCCATAAAGTTGGGCATGCACAGCTACAATCTATCATCAAATGGAAATGACATTTAAGGGACTGATCTTAGGCAGGTACAGAAGGTATAGTAAATTGCATGAGCAGACTCATAGAATGCCTGATCTTTCATCATGATATTCTACACAACATTGCACTGATTCAAAGATTGCATTTCACAGCAAAGGAAGTGCAGTAATGGGCTCATGCTCATGGAATTAACTGGTCTTACCATATACCTCAATGCCCAGAAGAAGCTGGCATAATTGAAAATTGGAACAGCTTACGAAAGACTCAATTGTGGCACTGATTGGAAAACTACTCCCTGAACTAATAAAATTTTCACTTTCATTATGTGGTTTATGCTTTGAATCAGGGACTATTATATTCTGTTTTCTCCGTGGCCAGAATACATGCACACCTGGCAAATTTGAGCTCTGTTAGTTAGGAAACCCTGGTGGTGTAGTAGTTAGGTGCTACAGCTGCTAAGCAAGAGGTTAGCAGTTTGAATCCACCAGGCATCCCTTGTAAAGTCTATGGGGCAGTTCTACTCTGTAGAATCAACTCGATGACAGCAGGTTTTTTTTTTTTTTTTTGGTTTTTAGTTTGGAGATCTTTGTCCTCAGGAGGGAATGCTTCTACCAGGAGACACACCAATGGTTCCACTGAATTGAAAGACGAGACTTCCACCTGGCCATTTTGAACTCCTTATGTCATTGAATCAACAGGTTAAAAAAAAAAAAAAAAAAAGAACTAATCTACTGGCTGGAATGATTGACCTTGATTAACAAAGGAATATCAGGTTGCTACAGCCAGTGAATCAAGGACTATGTCTGGAACTCAGGGAATTCTTTGAGGTGCCTCCTAGAACTTCCATGCCCAAGAGTAAATGTTAGTGGAAAACTATAGCAACTGAACAGGGGAAGGATGACTGAAGACACAGACTTCTCAGATTGAAGATTTGGGTCACTCCACCAGGTAAAGAACCCAAAGCCCCTGATGGCAAGGGGAATACACATGGGTAGTTGAAAAATACCATGAATACCGTCTATGAGTTTATGACAGATTGCACAAACCAGGACTGTCATAGCTTCACATATGTTCTTTACGCTTGCTAATTCATTTGTTTATTTGTATGTTAATTATTCTCTTCTTCTTTCTCCTTTTTCCCATTAAAAAATGTATATAGGCATGAGTATAAAATTAAGTAACAGAATATTCAGTGAAACCATGATTGAATTTCAGAAATGATTAATACAGCCCATGGTAGATACAATGACTGTTGGGACTGTGCACCATTTCACTGTGAAGAGGAGTAAAAACTTCTTCACCTAGAAGGATAGATGTATCTATTGTAAGAGAGTGCAAATGTGTGTATTCATATGGAAAATGAATAGCTAAAGGAGTAGATTGTGCCAGTTATTAATTTACTGCTTTTCAATGATGAACTCACCCTCGATATAGGCCCTGTGATAAACGATGGAATTTGTTTAAGCATTTTCCCTTTCTCAGTAGCAGGTACTGGAGGTATGTACATTGCAGGAATAAGAAAAAGCTTCCTGCAATTTCTGGTTTGTGTGTGTGTACATAAGTGCATGTGTTTGTGTGTACAGGGATGTGGGGTCAAATGAGGGAGTTTGAGGACATCCAGCAGAATATGCCTCAGCCATGGGTACAAAATGCCATCTCTCTGTAACCTTCCATCCTCTGCCTAGAGATAACCCTTCTGCAACCCTCTCAACATGGAAAACAACTTCTTATCCCTCACATCTCAAACTCCCAGAACAGCCTGTACACATTTACTTGTGGCGTATAGCTTGTGACCTAGAGGGTCATACACCTAACATCTGCTTTTTCTATGCACCTCCCACAGTCCACATGCTCTTAAGACTTTCTGCTCCTGCCACCCACTGCACACCCATACTACCAGCTCCTGAGCACCTGCCCCGCTGCCTGCACTCCCAAGTGTTGCTTTTTGTTTTCCTACCAACTCCAGGCCTACTCTGGTCTGGCAAAACCAGTGAACTTCTCTGTCATTCCGAGGCCAAATCCTATCTTCTCCTATGAGGTCTGAATCCCTTTCAGGTTGTTCTTCCCTGAGTACTCACCCTCAGTCACAGCCAGCCATATAGAGTACTCTTATATCTTAAACTCACTCTTTTATTATGGTTAATATTTTATATTAAACTTCCCCTGTTTAATCTACTGTGTCATTTCTATCTCTCCAGTGAACCAAGAAATGACAATGAGCTTCCTGATTTAACATTAGATTCTTCGGCTGTATTAATGGTAATAAAAAAGACACACACACACACACACACCCCCCAAAATGATGTTACTCATTACTTTTAGGGAGGAACATGAGATCGAAATAGAAGGTTGAGGGTATTTTCCTCTTCTTGGGGTGAGTACTTATTGCTTAAGTTTGCTATTTCATCAAATATATACTACATGTAAATTATATTATATATATTAATTAATAAATGTATACTTATGTATTTAGTGAAATAGCAAACACATAAAATGATTTTGAACCCAGTCATAAAAGTCACGATTTACTAAAATATTCAGTAAAACTGATTTACGTTCTTCTACCAATTTTATTTCTCAACTTTAGTCATCATATCACTGGTCTGGTTTAGTTGTAATTTTGAATTGTAATTGAAAGTATCCTGCAGCTAAACATCTCTTTGCAACATAATGCCAGGAAAAGGGGCAGATCTGATTTGAAGGAATCTGCCAGTTATCACTTCTCAATCTTGGGTACCTGTTATTAAACCTTTCTCAAGACTAGGGCAGCAAAATAATAACATATATATATATATATACACACACACACACATAATTTTTCATCACTTCTCCAGTATAATATTATTTTGGAAAAAGACTAAATTCATAACTATTAATGCAGTTTCAACTGCATTTTTAAGATATTACTTTCAAATAGAAAAGAGCTTCTATGCATCTAAATTTAGAACTTTGTACTAGTTGTTTAAGTCTTTCAAACAATAGTATTTCATCCGTAGCATGACTTGTTCATTACACTCACAGACAACACACACACACACGTGTGCACACACACACAGTCATGAATTGCTGCATTGCTATCCTAAGGCAATGAAGCTCTGACATCTGGCAAGTCTAGACTGTCAACCAGATATGTGTGTGTTTTCTCTAAGATGTTTAGAGATGCTCACAAGTTCAGTGTTAGAATTCACTTTAAGGGAAATACTCAAGATTTTTTTTCTTCTAAGGGTAAATGGGAAAAAGAAAAGAACAGGAAGGCTTAGATAGACTGGAAATTGTTAAATTCTCTAGTAACCCCCACCTGGAAAAAGATACCAGTAATGAGCAATCTGATTAAAAGGTAGAATCTGCAGCAGTTGGTATTTTGTGTCTGCTTTTTGCATGTTTTGGAATGGAAATAAGTTTACCTTCTAAAATATGATTGACTAATATGAAGACTTAGACTTGACCACCTGCTCATGCAATAAAAATCAATCTGCCATATTGTCTCTGTTCATAAGGCTACGGTTGTCTGATCGCAGATGCTAATACAGAATTAAAGACATGCGTGGAAAGACTAGTAATCAGTTGCCAACCAGTCTATTCAAACTCCTGGAGACACCACGAGTGCCTGAGTAGAACTGTGCTCCATAGGGTTTTCAGTGGCTCATGTTTTGGAAGTAAATCACCAGGTCTTTCTCCCAAGGCACCTCTGGGTGAGCTTAAACCTCCAACCTTTCTGTTTGCAGCCAAGCACATTATTCATTTGTACCACCCAGGGACCCCATGCATGGGAAGGATAAATCATCTTGCGAAGGCTCATTATGATTTTGTTATTTAGTCTACACATAAACTGCATCTTTTTCACTGTAATTAAACACCACATCTGCCTGGGCATTGATCGTTGATTGACGAGAATGGACGATGGGCATCTAAAGCATCAATATAGCTTATACTTGATATCCCTTGGCTTGTAGCTGCATCACTCCAATTTCTGCTTCTGTCATCAGGTGGCCTTTGCCTTGTATGTCTCTGTGACTCTGTCCAAACCCCCCTCTTCTTTCTCTTATAAAGGCACTAGTCATTGGATTTAGAGCCTACACTAATCCAGCATGATCTGATTTTAACTAGATCACATCTTCAAAGACCTTATTTCCAAATAAGGTCACATTCACAAGAACCAGGGATTAGGACTCTAATATAACTTTTTGAAGGACACAATTCAATCCACTGCACCCACTGTAGTTGAGTCCAGACTCAACTCCTTGCTGGATGTACGAATTTGGACAAGTCTACCTAATTTCCCTAAACATTAGGCCCCCATTCTTAATACACGAGTAGTAATTGCATCTCCAACAGTTTTTTGTGAGGATTAAGACATTTGTAAGATAACCTATCACATATAAAATGATACATGTTACCTATTATTTTAATTTTCATCATTAAACACCTTGGTGATTTTTGGCAAGCTACATTGAAAATGTAGTTTTAGCTATTATAGTTTTATAGCCTTGCAAAAGCACTTTTCATATTTTTTATTTAAAAAATTACTTTTATATTAAATCATTTTACCTTTCTGTAACTATTTAGGCATAATCACTCTCTGGTGACTGGTGCTGAAGGCTGTAGTTTTTAATCTTCATCAGTAAGTGCTTCAAATCTTTTTCACTCTCAGTGAGCAAGATTGTGTCACCTGCATATCACAGGTTGTTGATGAGTTTTCCTCCAAACCTGTTGCCTCTTTCTTCTTCTATATAGTCCAGCTTCTCGGATTACTTGCTCAGCATACAATTTGAAGAAATATGGTAAGAGGATATAACCCTGACACACACCTCTTCTGATTTTAAACCACTCAGTATCCCCTTGTTCTGTTTGAAAGTTTGCCTCTTGGTCTATGTACAGTCTCCTCATGAGCACAATTAAGTGTTCTGGAAAGCCCATTCTTTGCAAAGTTATCTATAATTTGTTTTGATCCACACCATCCCAAGCCTTTGCATAGTCAATAACGCAGAGGTAAATATCTTTCTGGAATTCTCTGCTTTCAACCAAGATCCATCTGACATCAGCAATGATATCCCTCATTCTACATTCTCTTCTGAATCCAGCTTGAATTTCTGACAGTTCCCTGTCAACGTATTGCTGCAACTGTTTTTGAATTACCACCAGCAAAAGTTTACTTTTGTGTGATATTAATGATATTGTTTGATAATTTTCGCATTCTGTCAGATGACCTTTCTTTGGAGTAGGCAGAAATATGGATCTCTTCCAGTTGATTGGCCAGGTAGGTGTCTTCCAAATGTCTTGGCGGAAACTAGTGAGCACCTCCAGGGTTTCATCTGTTTGTTGAAAATTTCAGTTGGTATTCTGTCAATTCCTGGAGCCTTGTTTTTTGCCAATGACTTCAGTGCAGCTTGGGCTTCTTCCTTCAGTACCATCAGTTCCTGATCATACGTTGCCTCTTGAAATGGTTGAACGTCGACCAATTCTTTTTGGTACGGCGACTCTGTATATTCCTTCCATCTACTTTTAATGCTTCCTGTGTCGCTGAATATTTTGCCCATAGAATCCTTCAATATTGCAACACGAGGCTTGAACTTTTTCTTCAGTGCTTTCAGCTTGAAAAATGTTGAGCGTGTTCTTCTTTGCTTTTGGTTTTCCAACTCCGGGTCTTTGCACATTTCATTATAATACTTTGCTTTGAAAATAGAAGTCTCAAAATAAGATAGACTTTGCATCTAGGAAAGCATTTCGTATTGGGGTCAGAAAAGACTCTTTCTGGATGCACGGGCTTTTGGGTGATCATGTGACAGAAGCCATGGGGTTGTGTTGGAATGAATGGAGGTGGCTGGAAAGATGCAAGCAAGATCTGAGAAATCTGTGAAATAGGGACAAAAACTGCATTACCTGTAGCAGTAGACTAGAAAGGGTGTTGGACCAACCTCTGCGCTGCTTTAAATTTCTATGAAACTTGTCAGATTATTTTTCCTCCAGTATTGTAGTTTTTTGAAGAGAGCTCAAAGTCAAAATCAGTCCAGTTCACCTCTAACACTTTTGCTTTTTCTTTACTTCTTTCACTGTATTGATACTAATGGAATTTTGCCTAGTGCTTTACTTTCACAGCAGATAACAAAACCCAGACTTGAGATACAGCCACATATTAATCTGGGAATGTTCTGCAATGAATATCCTGTCAAGAAGCATAATTGAAATGTTAATTTGAAGTGTGACCATCACTTTATGCTGTTTGTACCTTGGAGCAGTGTATATACCCCTTGTGACTCCTGTCTGTGTCCCTGAGGTGTTTCAGCCTTTGAAGTTCAGGGTAAAGGCAACAGAATACACCGTCCTGTGCAATGTTAAAAAACGGGCCCTTTTGTTTGCTCAACCTTCCTGAATGTACGCTCACTTCAATGGCAAGTGAAACATTTGTGTAAGAAAGAAATATTGTCTTTAATTGGAAATGCATTCCATGTGTGTTATATTTCATATGCCATATTATTATTGAGTGTGTAGTCTTTTCATTCACAAAGTAAATATATGACTTTTCCCCACCAGTGGTCAGTATTTTAAGGCAATCAGAATTTGCATTTGTGGAAATAAGTGATAAATATTAAAATATTTTTATTTTTAAATATCACTTAACTTTTTTATAGGAAAAGAAAAGAACTTGAAATATTTGAAAAGAAATTTCAAGTAAAAAATCTGTTTTCATGAGCCACATGGATCAGGGCTTAAGGACAAAAGATGAAAGGGCAAGTCAAATGTCCAGATCCTGCCACTCTCATGAATCTTGGAATCCATGTTGGCATTGGCTTTCCCCTTTCATCCATCCTTACTCAGAAAGCGATATCACAAGGCCCAAACTTCCAGAGAGGGCATGGCTGATGGTGTCCCAAGGTGAAGCAACATGCATAAAATTTGGAGAATTTCTGAGCCATAAGTTAGAATCCTGCCAATTGGACATTGGCCATGAGAATGGAAGTCTGGTATGTACTTATGTTTCAGTGGAGGAGGACATTCTAAGCTTGGGATCCATGGAGAGTCCTCAGGGATCTGCAAACTCTTCCAACCATCTCTCTACACACATGCACACACATACCCACACGCATATTTAGGCAACAGAGCCTGTTTTGCCACTGAAAGGGTGTTCTGGGAACTAGCAACAGCAAAGACGTTCCCTGGGACCTTGTTATAAATGCCAAATCTCTGGACCACCCCAGACTTGCTGAATCAGAATCTGCATTTTGTCAAAATTCCGAAAGGATTCTAATGCGTTCTACAGTTTGGAAAGCTCTGATTAGAGAGGATTTAGTTGATGCTTCTGAATTACTTAGTCTATGAAATTGGGAAATAACTAACATATTTTTCCACATCACAATTAACAAGATTGCTCATCTTAAAAATTTTTCTCATAAAATAATTTTTATGTTAAATTACAATTTATTTAAGAAACTTTTTTTTTTTATTGTTAGTTTCAATACAAAACTGTATTGTATTGCTGCTAATTTTTTTTTAAAACCAGAAACCAATTCATTTATTGGTCCTGGGTTATATTCCTTTCCAGAATCTAGAGTATTCTGTATGTAAAAAGACAATGTAAGCAGCTAAAAGATAAGCTGAAATTAGGGGGTGGGGGAAAACTAATGCACATAACCAAAAGAAGATTACCAGTTGCTGTTGATTCTGACTTGCTGCTAATTTCTTGTCAAACATTATTTTATCCCTTAGAAAAAAACCCCAAAAGACAAACTCATTGCCACTGAGTTGATTCTGACTCATAACAACCCTATAGGACAGAGCAGAACTGCCCCAGAGGGTTTCCAAGGAATGGCTGGTAGATTTGATCTACTGACCTTTTGCTTAACAGCCGAGCTTTTAACCATTCCTAAAAAACAAACAAACCAAACCCATTACTATCGAGTTGATTCTGATCCGGACCGACCCTATAGGACAGAGAAGAACTGCCCCATAGGGTCTCCAAGGAGCTACTGGTGGATTTGAACTGCCAACCTTTTGGTTAGCAGCCATATCACTTAACCACTGCACCACCAGGGCTCCTAACCATCCCTAGCTGAGATGGTTAAGATTGTGTGTCAACCTGGCTGGGCCATGATTCTCAGTGTTTTGGCAGTAGTGTGATGTTTTGATCACTTCCCTGTTGAGATTTGCTGTGTGATCACCCTCATGATGGGATCTTCTATGAGAAGCCGGTTGGTTGAAAGAGTTAAATGGGAATTTCCTTGGGAGTGTGGCCTCCATCAAGTGTGGGTGGACATTCTGGCAGGGCTTGGGGGCCTTGCTCCTTCTGGATCCAGCAGCTGGCTCCTGTTTGTTTGACCTCCAATTCTTGGAACTTGAACTAGCAGCTTACCTGTGCTTTTGTCTGTCGATCTTGAGATTTGTTGATCTTTGCAGCCTGTGAGCAACAGCTCGGCTTTCTGACCTGCTGATCTTGGGTTCACCAGCCCCTGCAGCAACGTGAATGAGGAGATGCTCCTATCCTGACCTAAGGACTTGGGATGTTACAGCCTCTACAACCACGTGAGCCATTTCCTTGATATAAATCTCTTTCTCTGAATATATATTATATGCTTTACTGGTTTTTCTTTTCTAGAGAACACAGCCTAAGACACTAAAAAAAAAAAAAAAAAACACACTAGTCATACAAAAATCCTTAAGAAATGAAATCTTGTAATTCAGACTTAAAAGTACTCAGCACATAGGTTTCCCTGAAGAGTACTCAAAAACTGTTGCAGCAGTACGTCGACAGGGAACTGCCAGAAATTCAAGCTGGATTCAGAAGAGGACATGGAACCAGGAGTATCATTGCTGATGTCAGATGAATCCTGGCTGAAAGCAGAGAATACCAGAAAGATATTTACCTGTGTTTTATTGACTAAGCAAAGGTATTCAGCTGTGTGGATCATAGCAAATTATGGATAACATTGTGAATAATGGAAATTCCAGAACACTTAATTGTTCTTGTGAGGAACCTATACATAGACCAAGAAGAAGTCATTCAAAGAGAACAAGGGGATACTGTGTGGTTTAAAATCAAGGAAGGTGTGTTTCAGGTTTGTATCCTTTCACCATACTTCTTTAATCTGTATACTGAGCAATTAATCTGAGAATCTGGACCATATGAAGAAGAGTGTGGCATCAGGATTGGTGGAAGACTCATTAGCAATGTACACTATGCAGATGACACAACTCTGCTTGCTGAAAGTGAAGAGGATTATACCTCAATATAAAGAAAACAAAAATCTTCACAACTGGACCAATAAGCAACATCATGATAAATGGAGAAAAGATTGAAGTTGTCAAGGATTATATTTTACTTGGATCCACAATCAATGCCCATGGAAGCAGCAGTCAAGAAATCAAACTACACATTGCATTGGGCAAATCTGTTGCAAAAGACCTCGTTAAGGTGTTGAAAAGCAAAGATGTCCCATTGAAGACTAAGATGTGCTTGACCCAAGCCATGGTGTTTGCAATTGCCTCACATGCATGAGAAAGCTGGGCAATGAATAAGGAAGACCAAAGAAGAACTGATGCCTTTGAATTATAGTGTTGGTGAAGAATATTGAATATACCATGGACTGCCAAAAGAAAGAACAAACCTGTCTTGGAAGAAGCACAGCCAGAATGCTCCTTAGAAGCAAGGATGATGAGACTACATTTAACATGCTTTGGACATGTTATCAGGAGGGACCAATCCCTGGAGAAGGACATCATACTTCGTAAAGTAAAAGGTCAGCAGAAAAGGGGAAGACCCTCAATGAGATGAACTGACACAGTGCCTGAAACATTGGGCTCAAGCATAACAACAATCATGAGGATGGCACAGGACAGGGCAGTGATTTATTCTCCTGTGTGTAGGGTTGCTATGAGTCAGAACCAACAGGATGGCACCTAACGACAACAACAACAACAACAACCCATTAAGTGGAGTCCCTGGGTAGTATAAACAATTAAAGCTCTTGGTTGTTGATTGAAAGGTGGGAGGTTTGAGTCCATCCAGAAGTACCTCAGAAGAAAGGCCTGGAGATCTACTTCTAAAAAATTAACCATTGAAAACCCTAAGGAGCACAGTTTTACTCTGACATACATGGGGTCTCCATGAGTCGGAAACAACTTGATGGCAACTAGTAACTGGTACCCACTATATGACAATAGCAAGCCACCTCAACCCCCTAACTGGGGCAACAAAATACGTTTCCAGACATTGAGATGTGTCCCCTGGGGGTGGAGGAATTTGCTCCTCAAGAGGAACCACTAACCTAGAAGTGAAGGAGCCCTGACGGCACAATGGCTAAGTGCTTTGCTATTAACCAAATGGTCAGGGGTTCAAAGCCTCCAGCAGCTCCATGGGAGAAAAGACCTGGCAATCTGCTCCTGTAAAGATTACAGCCTAGGAAACTCTATGGGGGCAGTTCTACCCTGTCACACAGGGTTATCATGAGTTAGAATCGACTCGATGGCACACAACAACAACTTAGAAGTATATGTAGTCTTATTTATTTTGAACATTAATATGATTTTCTCTATTGTATACCTCTTTCTTTCTTATGCAAACACGCTCCACCTCTTTTAAGGTTAATTGAGAGTTTTGGGTAACTAAGGTTTTAAACCTTCTGTAATTGATGTCAGTTTGTTTTCTCCATTTCTTGAAAATTGGCATCATCTGCTGCTTTATTGTCTCAACTCCTGCAATCACAAGTTTATGAGCCTTATTTTTTAGTCATTGCATTATAAATACTGCTGTAGGAAGGTAAAGATATGTTCATATCATGGCAACAGTTCTAGTTTAGTGGTTAAACATGTGGACTCTCAAGCCCACCTTCCCACTCTGCTACTGTTATGGATTGAACTGTGTCCTTCCAAAATGTGTGTCAACTTGGCTAGGTCAGGATTCCCACTATTGTGTGGTTGTCCACAATTTTGTGATCTGATGTGATTATCCTATGTGTTGTAAATCCTAATTTCTATGATGTTAATAAGACAGGATTAGAGACAGTTACATTAATGAGGCAGGACTCAATCTACAGGATTAGGTTGTATCTTGAGTCAATCTCTTCTGAGATATAAAAGGGAGAATCGAGCGGAGAGGAGAAAGACTTCAATACTGACAAGCAAAAATAGCCAGGATCACTGTGCATCCTTTGGACTCAAGCTTCCTATGCTGAGAAGTGCATAGACCCAGGGAAAGTTCGATGACAAGGGCCTTCCCCTAGAGCCAACAGAACGAGAAGGCTTTCCTCTGGAGCTGGCTCCTTGAATTTGGACTTCTAGCCTCCTAAACTGTGAGAGAATAAAATTCTGTTCGTTAAAGCCATCCACTTGTGGTATATCAATTATAGTAACACTAGATAACTAAGATGGCCAGTTCCTAGCTCTGTAATCTTGGGTAATTTACCTCAGCTTTGTTTTCTCTGTGATTTAGAGTCCTACCTTACAGAGTTATTGCAAGAATTAAAGAAGTCAATTCATTAATGCTTAGAACAGGGTCTAACACAGAGAAGGTCAACAATTGCACATTATTATAGTTATCCCTTTAGATATTATCTCCCCCCACATGTCTGTCAGTTTGTCATACTGTGGGGACTTCTGTGTTGCTGTGATGCTGGAAGCTATGCCACTGGTATTCAAATACCAGCAGGGTCACCCATGGTGGGCAGGTTTCAGCTGAGCTTACAGACTAAGACTGGGAAGAATGACTGAAAGTCTACTTCTGAAAAGGATTAGCCAGTGAAAACCTTTTCAATAGCAGTGTAATACTGTAATAGTGTAGTATTGTCTGATATAGTGCCAGAAGATGAGCCTCTCAGGTAGGAAGGCATTGGACTGGGGAAGAACTTCCTCCTCAAAGTAATAATGTGGATGGAGTCAAACTTTCTGGACCTTCATTTGCTGATGTGGCACGACTCAAAATGAGAAGCAGCAGCCACAAACATCCATTAATATTCAAAAACTGGAATGTAGGAAGTATGAATTTCAGAAAATTGAAAATCATCCAAAACGAAATGGAATGCATAAAGGTCAATATCCTAGGCATTCCTGAGCTGAAAAGGACTGGTATTGGTCATTTTGAATCAGACAATCTTATGGTCTACTATGTCGGGAATGGCAACATGAAGAGGAATGGCATTGTATTCATCATCAAAAAGAATGTTCCAAGATCTATCCTGAAGTATGATGCTGTCAGTGACAGGATAATATCCACACACCTACAAGGAAGACCAGTTAATATGACTATTATTCAAATGTATGCACCAACCACTAAGGCCAAAGATGAAGAAATTTGAATATTTTTACCAACTTCCACAGTCTGAAATTGATGGAATGTGCAACCAGTTTACACTGATAATTACTGGTAAATGGAATGTAAAAGTTAGAAACAAAGAAGAAGGATTGGTAGTTGGAAAATATGGCCTTGGTGATAGAAACAAAGCCAGAGATCGTATGGATTGAATTTTGAAAGACCAACGACTTCTTCACTGCAAATGCCTTTTTTTCACCAACATAAATGGCAACTCTACCCATGGACCTCACCAGATGGAATACACAGAAACCAAATTGCCTACATCTGTGGAAAGAGACAATGGAAAGATGCAATATCATCAGTGAGAGCAAGGCCAGGGGCTGACTGCGGATCAGACCATCAATTACTCATATGGAAGTTCAAGTGAAACTGAAGAAAATTAGAATAAGTCCAGGAGAACCAAAGTATGACCTCAAGTATATTCCACCTGAATTTGGAGACCATCTCAAAAATAGACTTGATGCATTGGACACTAATGACCGAAGACCTAACGAGTTGTGGAATGACATCAAGGATATCATTCATGAAGAAAGCAAGAGGGCATTAAAAAGATGGGGGCAACAGAAAGACCCAAATGGATGTCAGAGGAGACTCTGAAACTTGCTCTTGAATATTGAGTAGCTAAAGCAAAAGGAAAAAATGATGAAGTAAAAGAGCTGAACAGATTTCAGAAGGCAGCTTGAGAAGACAAAGTATTATGATGACATGTACAAAGGCCTAGAGATCACAAACCAAAAGGGAAGAACATGTTCAGCATTTCTCAAGCTGAAAGAAAAGAAGACAGCCTCAAGTTGCAAGACTGAAGGATTCTGTGGGGAAAATATTAGACGACACAAGAAGCATCAACAGGAGATGGAAGAAATATGCACAGTTGCTATACCAAAAAGAATTGGTTGACTTTCAACCATTTCAGGAGGCAACATATAATCAGGAACCGATGGTACTGAAGGAAGAAGTCCAAGCTGCAATGAAGGCATTGGCACAAAACAAGGCTCTGGGAATTGATGGAATACCAATTGAGGTGTTTCAACAAACAGATGCAGTGCTGGAAGTGCTCACTCATCTCTGCCAAGAAATTTAGAAGACAGCTACCTGGCCGATCAGCTGGAAGAGATCCATATTTATGCCTATTCCCAAGAGACGTGATCCAACTGAATGTAGAAATTATCAAACAATATCATTAACAACACATGCAAGCAAAATTTTGCTGAAGATCATTCAAAAGTGGCCGCACCAGTATATTGACAGAGAACTGCCAGAAATTCAAGCTGGATTTAGAAGAGGATGTGGAACCAGGGATATCATCGCTGATGTCAGATGGATCCTGGCTGGAAGCAGAGAATACCAGAAAGATGTTTACCTGTGTTTTATTGACTATGCTAAGGCATTTGGCTGTGTGGATCATAACAAATTATTAATAACTTTGCAGAGAATGGGAATTCCAGAATGCTTAATTGTGCTTATGAGGAATCTGTACATGGATCAAGAGGCAGTCGTTCGAATAGAACAAGGGAATATTGTGTGGTTTAAAGTCAGGAAAGGTGTGTGTCAGGGTTGTATCTTTTCACCACACTTATTCAATCTGTATGCTGAGCAAATAAATCCAAGAAGCTGGACTATGTGAAGAAAAACAGGGCATCAGGACTGGAGGAAGACTCATTAACAACCTGTGTTATGCAGATGGCACAACCTTGCTTGCTGAAAGCGAAGAGGACTTGAAGCAGTAACTCATGAAGATCAAAGACCACAGCCTTCAGTATGGATTACATGTCAACATAAAGAAAACAAAAATCTCACAATTGAACCAGTAAGCAACATCAAGTTAAACCGAGAGAAGATTGAGGTTGTCAAGGATTTCATTTTACTTGGATCCACAATCAGTGCCCACGGAAGCAGCAGTCAAGAGATCAAAAGACGCATTGCCTTGGGAAAACTGGCTGCAAGACATCTCTTTAAAGTGTTAAAAAGCAAAGACGTCACCTTGAGAACTAAGATGCACCTGATCCAAGCCATGGTGTTTTCAATCTCCTCATATGCGTGGGAAAGATGGACAATGAATAAGGAAGACCGAGGAATTGACACCTTTGAGTTGTGGCGCTGGTGAAGAATATTGAATATACAGTGGACTTCCAAAAGAACGAACAAATCTGTCTTGGAAGATTTACAACCAAACTGCTCCTTAGAAGCAAGGATGGTGAGACTGAGTCTCCCATACTTTGGACCTATTGTCATGAGGGATCAACCCCTAGAGAAGGACGTCATGCTTAGCAAAGTAAAGAGTTAGCAAAAAAGAGGAAGACTCTCAATGGGATGGATTGACACAGTGGCTGCAGCAGTGGGTTCAAGCATAGCAACAATTGTGAGGATGGCACAGGACGGGGGAGTATTTCGTTCTGTTGTGCACAGAATTGCTATGAGTTGGAACCGACTCAATGGCACCTAACAATAACAGATATTATCTACACTACAGGGTTTTGTCAGAAAATATGTGCACTGTGGTTTTTGAATTTAATTCAGACCAAAGTTTTAGCCTATCTTTTACATATTTAAATTGTGTAACATATTCAATTTTAACCATAGAATTTTCCATCCAGGAGGTGGGAATGCCACTGTAACATGAGAGTTGATTTTTAAAATTGGCCTACCCTTGATTCAATTCATAAAAACTTTAAAAAGTGGGCAAAACTAATCAGTGTGTGAGAGTCTGGATAGTGGTTACCCTTGAGGGAAAACCAGTTAACTGTTGTAGTATAGTCAACTAAGACTCATGCCAACCCCATGTGTGTCAGAGTAGAACTGTGCTCCAGAGGGTTTTCAATGGCTAATTTTTCAGAAGTAGATAGTTAAGGCTTTCTTCTGGTGTACCTCTGGGTAAACTCAAAACTCCAACCTTTTAATTAGCAGCCAAATGTGTTAACTGTTTGCACCAACCACCTGGGGACCAAAAACCAAGCCAGTTGCCCTCAGATTGGTTCAGGTTTATGGTGACCCCATGTATTTCAGAGTAGAACTGCAATCCTTAAGGTTTTCAAGGCCATGATCTTTCAGAAGCAGACTGCTAGGCCTTTCTTCCAAGCTGATTCTGGGTGGGTTTAAACTGCCAACCTTTTGGTTAGTAGTCCAGCATTTAATTGTTTGCACCACCTAGGGACTCCACTGCCTTGAGGAGAGGGCAGTAAATTGAAGGGAGCCCAATGAGGCTTCTAGGGGTTGGTCACGTTCCACTTTTTGATCTATTGTTAGGTGCTGTGCAGTCAGTTCCAACTAATAGTGACCCTGTGTACAATAGAACGAAACACTGCCTGGTCCTGTGCCAGTCTCACAATCATTGTCATGCTTGAGCCCATTGTTGCAGCCACTGTGTCAATCTATCTCATAGAGGATCTTCTTTTTTGCTGGCCTTGTCCTTTAGCAATCATGATGTCCTTCTCCAGGCACTGGTTCCTCCTGATAACCTGTCCAAAGTATATGAAATGAAGCCTCGCCATCCTTGCTTCTAAGGAGATTTATGGCTGTACTTCTTCCAAGACACATTTGTTCATTTTTTCGGCAGTCTGTGGTATATTGAATATTCTTTCCAAAATCGTAATTCAAAGGCATCATTTCTTCTTCAGTCTTCTTTCTTTATTGTCCGTGTTTCACAAACATATGAGGTGATTAAAAACATCATGGCTTGGGTCAGGGGCATCTTAGCCCTTAAAGTGACATCTTTGTTTTTTAATGTTTTAAAGAAGTCTGTTGCAGCAGATTTGTCCAGTGCAACGTGTTGCATGATTTCTTGACTGCTGCTTCCCTGGGTGTTGATTGTGGATCCAAGTAAAATGAAAATCCTTGACAACCACAATCTTTTTGGTTTATCATAATGTTTCATGTTGGTCCAGTTGTGATAATTTTTGTTTTCTTTACGCTGAGGTGTAAACCCTACTGGAGGCTGTAGTCTTTGCTCTTCATCAGTAAATGCTTCAAGGGCTCTTCACTTTCAGCAAGCACTTTTTGATCTAGGAGTCTGCTATATGGGAATGTTTAGTTTGTGAAAATCCATTGAGCTGTTTATTTATGATTTAGGTACTCTTCCTTATCTATGTTATGCTTCAGTAAAAGTTCAAACAATATTGTTTTGAGAAAAGTTAGAGACCCCCAGAGATAATATGTTTTTGTTTTTTGTTGCTTTATGGTTTTTGCAGTACTCACATGGTTTTCTAGGAAAGCCTGATTTTCTGTCGACGGCAACGGGTTTTTGTCTGCACTTGCGTTATATAAATGGACTGAGGCATGAAAAGAAGTTATTATATGGTTGTTTACATTCACATAGCCAAATGTGAGCCTGAATTTTTTAAAACTCAGACACAATATTGAAAAGTGCTACTTGGATGACTTCAATTATACTTTTAGCTGCCCGTACTATTATTAATGTGAAAAAATATAAAACTAAATCATAGGTCCCCCTATTTTCATTATGGCACTATTTTGTAGCTGTCAAAAAAGTTGTCTTTCACACTTCCCACACTCTCAAGGGTCACGTTGGTACTATCATTTATAAGTTTTTGTCTCTTTCCTTCATAGCTGGAAAGTTGATATGGTAATGATGTTGTTGCAAAGTTGTCACAATAAATAGACTCTACAAAGAGAAGACAAAGAAACTTCAATAGTCTCAAAAGATGAAACTTAGGTTATATCTGTGCATGGCAAACAGAGGAGATATGGGTGGAACCACCATATTATACCCAAACTTTTTTTCAAGCCAACAGCTTCAATTTTTCGACCACATTTTTTTCTAGGATTGCTACAGAGAAGTCAATTGTACAGAAAGAGATTCTATCCCTTTTTATTTCTTCTGCCCTGTCTCATATGGAAATGCCAGTAGGCAGAGAACCAACAGTAAGAGCTGAGGACACAGAGGAAGGGAGTCAAACAAGGAGAGTTAGACCCCTGCTTTTTTTTTTTTTTTTTAGTGTTTCTTTTATTTCAGTTGGGTCTGTTGTAATGTTGCCCATTTCATTTTTTACTTGGGTTATTTTGCTTCGTGTCCTGGGTTCCTGATTTTCTTTTGTCAATTTGGCTAATGATTTGTGAATTTCGTTGATCCTTTCAAAGAACCAACTTTTGGTTTTATTGATCCTTCCTATTGTTTTTCTATTCTCTATTTCATTTATTTCTGCTCTGATCTTTATCATTTCCTTTGTTCTGGTGACTGTGAATCTATTTTGCTGTTCTCTAATTGTTTGAGGTGTATAGCTAATGCTTTGATTTTATCCTCCTTTTTTGATGTGTGCATGTATTGCTACAAATTGACCTCTGAGCTCTGCCTTTGCTGTGTTCCAAAGATTTTGGTATGATGTGTTTTCATTTTCATTTGCGTCTAGGAATTTTTCTTTATTTCGTTTTTGATTTCTTCTATTACCTCAGCAAGGTGTTTCCATGTATTTGATTTTTCTTTCCTTGCTCTCCCTGTTATTAATTTCTGCTTTATGACATTGCGATCAGAGAAGATATTTTGTATTATCTCAATGTTTTGAATTTTGTTGAGGGTTTCTTTGTGACCTAAGATGTCAGACCCCTGGTTTAACCCTCTGTAAGACAAACAGCCTGTAAAATGGTTCAGGATAAATTGCTTGTGAAAACTTAGGCAAAATATGACAGTGTTTTTAAATAAATAAAATTCTCTGGATGATGTAGAAAATATAATATGACTCACAGTTCAGGAAAAAAAAAAAAACTCCAACAGCATAAAAACCATTAGACAATTTCTGATGATAATACTGAGACATCCTTGGTTCTTTTTGTTAGGCTTGCATTTAATAACAACAGATTTTACGGTTTATTTCCTGAAGCCTGTATTTCCATATAAGCACCATCAGTTAATTTCATTCATGAGAAGAAATCATCATAGTTTTCAAGGCAGATTCAAGTTGAGACTTAGGTGAGGTAAGATGTCCTCACAAATGTCCTTCCCTTTCTCCTAAATGTTGGCCATGCTTGTTTCCCCAAAGAGCATAGTGGCCTGACATGAGGGGTTCTCACTGGTTTGGTCAAGCAAAGATGCCTATAATTAAATTCTCTTAATTTCTATACCTTTTTCACTCTCCCAGGATGCTTAGCCAGGGATGTTCAAATTCTTTTTTACAGATGAAGACAGAGTGGTTAGTAAGGAACTGCATATTCTTTGCTTCAGGTTCAAAGACTAAGCGTTGGCTTCTTCCTTTGGGTGGAAGGTGGAATTCTGGTGGCTGCACTGGGCATGCCCTTTGTTTCCTCTCTTCACCCTGAGTCTTTGAAAGATTCTCACTAAACGCTATTAACAAACGTTAATACACAGCATGGAATCCCTAAACTATGTGTTATAAACAGTGCCCAACTAAACAAAAAGCCTCAAAGATTGGAGATTTGAGTACACCTAGGGGCCCCTTGGAAGAAAGGCTTGGTGATCCACTTACACAAAAACAGTCATTGAAAACATTATGATGCACAGTTCTACTTTGACACACATAGGATCTCCATGATTTGGTGTCCACTCAACGGTAATTGGTATTCTTTTTAATACAGAGCATGACAAGGAAGTTCCAGAGGGAATCAAACAGCAGAATGAACAGCAAGGAGAGTATAAGGCAATGAAAAGTAACTGAGGTCAGACATCCTTAGAGAAACGAAACTGCCATTCACAGGCAGGTCTTGGGGATAGCCAGATTGTTTCTGAGCTTGAGATAAAGTCAGTAAAAGGATCAGTATGATCAATTACTGTGCATTGTCTATACCATAAAAATCTCCACACCTGAGAAGTGTGTATGTTTATTAGAAACAAGCAATATGTATATATCCGTAGACATAAAAGTAGCAACTAATGAATAAAAACAGTCATGTGAGGCAGATGGGTTTGGAAAAGGGCAACTTTCATAGCTAAATCCTGTGACAAATTATTCTCTGATGGCAATCATGCCAGTTTATGCCATTTGAGAGAGGATTCCACACAGTGTTCCCAAGAATGCTCTCTTCTTGATGCCTTGATTCTGTCAATTTTTCCTCTTCACTCCAGAGTTCCCAAATTCCTGAAGTTGGCATTAATCCTCTATCTCAAATATAAGCTTATCGTACACTTTCAGTTTATTCTCTAAAACTAAGGATCAAAAAAAACAAGCAAAGCAGACATAAGACTAACTTTCCTCCCTGAAATCAAGCAGATGGTGCAGTGGTCTGCTCACAGCTTTCTGGTGACTCCTAACCCTGAAGGCAGCTATCCCCTAGAGCTATCCCCGTGGAACTGAACAACCTCTGTCCTGGCTACTTCTGTCTGAGCCTGCCAAAAGTTTTCTCAGCTCTGTGCTACTCTTGAATGACACTCTGTCATTATGCTATATTAGGCCATGAAAGGTATAATTACCTTTGTTCTGCTGTAAACTTATCTGGCCTCACATGCAATATAAAAGGTAATAAAATAGGTAGGCAGATATAAAAACCTGAATAAGCACCCTACGTGTGGAAATTTCATGATCCCCAAAGTGATGAAAGGACCAAGGAAAGTGAGCTTCCTTGGGTTCAAAAGCAGCCAAGGAAGGTGGTCTGTAGAAGCCTTTTAAGAAGTTGTACCTAGGTATGGACAGCTTCCAACAGAATCCAACAGAATCATCACCCCTCCCACTCTGCCACTGACTGCAGTAACTTTTCTATAATTTCATGATCTTTGATGGAAGCTGTTTTCCAATATGGCACCTGGCAGCACCTTAAGGGGCTAGCTTTGTCTAATTGTAAGCAGCCTTCTAGAATGCCATTGTAAACCATCCTTGCATTATCCTTTCTAGGTATTGTCTGGGATCTGAGTCATCTGTTTTTATCATAAACACAGTCTTGTGTATTTGCAGGAATGTATGCTAATGAAAAAAGAGTTGTCAGAAAGGTACCAAAACATGACATCCACAGTGCCAAAGTCCCCAGTCACTAGTACGTATACCCCCTCACACTCTCCAAATTGGTTATAAGCTCTTGAACGGTAAATCTTCTATTATCTCTTCTACAGGTTTTAGCTAAATGTGAGTCAACTGTATATTATTGACGCCAAGTTGACTCCAACTCATAGTGACCCTGCAGTTTAATGAGTGCTAATTTAATCATAAAGGTAATGCATTATAATAAATATGTTTTCTTTACCCAGGCTAAACATTTTTCATTTAATCTTTATTCAGCTGTTGACAATGGTTCTGTTTTTGACTTCATATAGGACATTGGGGAGCCCTTTAAATTTGTCAATTTGTTCAATGAATAAAAATAAAAGAAAGCAGTGGAGAAATACAAGGAAAGATTTTCAAAAAGATAGGAAGTATGAATTTTGAGTGTCCAGAGTTAGGAAGTGAGAGAAGAGGAAAAGAAAAAAAAAGGGAAAATAAGACGAATGTAAAGTAATAAAAGTATTTTGAGGAGTTGGGCTATGATAAAAAAATACATAAGAGTTAATTCGACGACCACAAATGTTATGGTTGAGTTATGTCATTTCTTAAGAAATGGCCTGTAGACAGAGTGTAATTTCTTGAATTTTGTTGGTTACAGGAGGTAAGGCAAAGGTGAAGGGTCCCTCATCCAACTTAAAAATTCAACTTAAAGGAGGGCCCTAAGGGTAAAAAGAACAAATGGCATCATGGAGACAAGAGGAAGGGGCAAGATTCCAAGTAGGTATAGAAATTTTTTTCTGTTCTGTTCCAACATTAGGTACAAATATAGTGAAGTGAGCCAGAAACAAGGAAAATTTTAAGACAAAAATTTGAACAATATTTTATATTCATGTAGTTTTTGACAATTTCCTCAAATATTTTTGTGTTCATGTTCATATTCAATCCCCCCAGCTCTTTGAAGTGGCACTGCTAAGCTCCTTTTGCAGATAAGTGAATGGGTTCTTGCAAAACTCAGCAACTCTATATTGACCACATTCTCAACTAGATAAAAGCAGAGTCAAGATTCAAACCTAGATCTGCTCTTTCCCAGTTTAATACTCACTTAAGTCCTTTACCACATGACCTGAAAGAGGCTTCAACAGTCTTGAAGGGAAACTAAAATATCAAGGGTGCCTTGTTTACAATTTCTAACAGGGCTTTTGAAAGAAGTAGTTATAACCACTGGCCAAATTTCAAGGGCATTTTTATAACCAGGTTGCACAAAATCCCAGTACTAACAGTGTTGACTTTCATTTCTTGATCAGCACGCATAGGCAAAACTATCCAGTTCCATCCTTTTAGCCACTGATTAGAAAATGTGGTGTTTGAAGATGACAAAATGATTCCAAGGGGGAGTTAAGCACCTCAAGAAGTTGAGAGTAACAGAAAACATTTGATGCCGTATACTCATTTCCGGGCTGACTAGTGACAATTTTTGCCATTATTTCTAAGAGAAGGTGAAGTTCTAGTGCAAATTTATTGGGGCAAATTGTGTTGGTTCAGATTGTTATAACGAATTTGCATTTTTGTTTTTTGGCCATGGGGTTGTATTTTATTTTCAGAACACTGCATTTTCTTAATTTAGACTTCAAATTATGGTTTAGTTTATAAGAAAAAGAGAAGGAAAAATAGGATACATGAAGGGTATAATTACATTTATTTTGTGGGACTTAGTCTTGAATTTTAAGTTCACGATTTTTTTTTAATCAAGGTGTGATTTTTTAAAAACAGTGTATCAATTTATTTTACGCCATAGCATTATTAAAAAAATCTTAGCCATGAAAGTTTATATTATTCATAATAGATGACTTTCATCCACAGAAAGCTTCATTTGTTTCCTCAAAGTTGATGTTTTCATATTCAGAACCAGGCATTTGAAGGCTTTGAAATTTTACAGTTAATGACAGAAAATGGAAAAAAAAACACAAGGTCCCCACTTCTCCCTTCCCCCCATAATTCTATTCTGGCTCTGCAGAGTGGTGTTGTTTTCTCAGAATTTTCAAAACTCTTTTTACCATTATAAGAAGACTGAATTTCGTGAGTTTTAGACTGAAAAGAATTCATCTTAGGCAACTGAGCACTTACGACACTGTTTCCTTGACATGGTGTAGACTCAGCTCCTCCTGTAGTATTCTGAGTTATAGAAGGCTCATCAGGCTATACGTCATGACTCCAACTCAGGTTTCAAATATTGTACGTTTGAAGGCTGACTTTAAGAGGATACACCGTGTTTCTCTCTCTCTTTCTGTCTCTCACACACATACACAATATGTGTGTGTGTGTATACAAAATCAATGAACATTTTCAGCCAAAATCTGAAGAAAACCATTTTAAAAAATGTGAGAGGTTCTTGGAAAGTCTTATTGTCAGGTCTAAAACAAATAAAATGAGCTTTGAGATTAAATCTTATAATCATTACGAGCATTAGAGTTCTTTCTCTCCTTTCTTTTTGACGCCAAATTCTCACAGGTGGTTCTAATTAGACAGTAGCCAGTTTGACTAAATCCAGATCCCAGCCAAGAGCAGTGCGGAAAAAAGTCTCAGCTTGCTGTCTCAAAAAATGGAATCTATATTGGGGTAGCTTGTGGAAATGATGCCTACGGGGAGGTGTAGAAACAACAGCTTGAGCTTCTTTGTGTTTTCTCTCTTTAGGGACTCAAGACAACATAACAAGGCCATGTTTCTTGCAGCTCCTGTTACGTTACAAGTTTGTCAAAGAAAGCTTATATTCCTCTGCGTAAGACAGATTCTATCCACTATAGCATCCAGTAGAAAAAATACAAGGCCGTACATGCTATACACATTGTCCTGGCATTTTATCCTTCTGTGTGGCATAGTTGAATGGTTATTTGATAATCCTGTCAAGTCACTTTCTAAAGAATTTAATGATTACTCAAAATTTCCATCACTTTTTGTTTAGTTGGGAAATGCCGAAGAGTTAATAGCTTTAGTTTTCAGCAATCAAGAGTTTAGTAAAACTTGAATTGCTCTGCTTACATATTCTTTGATGATACAATTTGTTCCTAGTTGCAGTCTCTTTCTTATTTATTCACACTAGTGTTCTATGAAGCAAATACACTCATCCTTGTCTAAGAGATGTCTAAGAAAACCCATACATGTTATTAATGGACTCCATGAGTAATTTTTATATCTTTACAAGCAGGACCGTGGCATATAGGTGCTTTATTGCTCTAGGGCACCAAGCCAATGAGATGAGAGAAGTTCAAAATTCAGTGCACATTCCACTCACTAAACTTCATCTCCTTCTTGACAAGGGGCTGTGACTGCCTGGAGAAAGCAGCAAGTTTTCTAATTTGCTCACAGAAGCTGGGCTTGCTATATTCCGCTTGTAAGTTGTCCTTGTAAACTCAATCTAAAAGATAAAGGGAAGCAAAGGATTACTTACTTATGTAGTGATTTAGTTACTTTTGCCTTCCCTCTAAATATCTATATTATCAATCAGAGAATCTGGATATTTAATTTTTTTCCCAGAAATACAATAAATCAGCTTTTTATATCTTACTTTGTGGTTTCTTAAGCATGGGCACCCAAGCTCCCTGAGATGTGGGTGTTCTTGGCTAGTTGATTCAATGTGCACTAATAGCTAGATCGAAAGTTGAGGGAGGAGGGAGAACAGGAAAAAGTACCCAGAGAAGCCCAACTGTACCATCTTTCGTATGGTTCCAAGCAACCAATGTTGTTGGTTAGGAAAATTGGTTCACTAACCAATTTTCCTCCAGTTGGCCATAGTCCATTTCCCTTTCTGTATACCTGTCCTTAGGGATAAAATAGCAACAGAGTAAGCAGACAGACTTTAAAACTCTACTTTTTGTGTAACTTATTTTCATTTCTGGCATTTTGATGATTATTACTGTTATCAGCATTATTTTTACTCTACCTCACTCAAAACTTTGCTCAACTTCAGAATACTCAGAATAGTCAGAGAGTGACACTTGAATCAATCCCTGGTTATTTTCTTGGAAGAAATGATTTCTCCTGAGTCAACAAGATTAAAAGTGTGAGGAAGAGCAAATCAGGAGAAACAGGGCCAGCTATTTATAAATAGCATATACTTCCAATTTTACTTTTCAACAGCTCAAATGGCTCTCACCTGAATACCTCTTGAAGTTCTTTTCAGTTCTTACTGTTTGCAGAGGTGAAATATTTTTATCTTCCATAAGTACAAGAATGACTATTCTTTATAGGTGGTTGTATTCCGAATAAGCCTGTTCTACAGGGGACTACCTAGAATGTTAGTCTTACTCTTTTAACTGCTAGTGGCAAAATAGACACTCCTTTATTGTGTTAGGGGAATTTCTTTGATCTTGGCAGGAAATCCACTCACAGTGAGAAGAGAGTGTCCTGGAGAGAAATATCAGTTTCAAAAGAAGGAAATATTACCCATTTTGCTCATATCAATACTAATCTCAGGAAGTTGAAGAAGCCTTGAAGAGGAAGAAGGTAATAAGGGATGTGGCAACTTATCTCCCAAGTCTCTTCCGGTTTAGGGGAGGTGGTTTTGATGCAAAAAACTAATGGTCCCAGGCTATCATCAGGATTTAAAGAGTATTTTTTTTCACATGAGGTTCAAGATTGGACACATTTAGAAAGTATTATTTAAGCCAAACTTTGTTCTTATCTCAAATCTTCCATGATTTGATTTGCCTAAATTCTC
Source organism: Elephas maximus indicus (assembly GCF_024166365.1). Lineage (NCBI taxonomy): Eukaryota > Metazoa > Chordata > Mammalia > Proboscidea > Elephantidae > Elephas > Elephas maximus. The sequence continues at coordinate 45,673,596 of NC_064843.1, forward strand.
CTGTGTTTCACAAAACCTGCCCTTAACAAATAAGAGAAAAATTTAAAGCATGTAAGATTTTCTACTCATTTGTAACAAAGTCATCTTGGTCATACCTTGTGTGTGTGTATGTGATAAATATATATGTAACAAAACGTTTGCCCCTTCCAATGTTTTGTTACATATACACATCACCAGATACTGTACATACGTATAATGGAATATTACTTAGCCATAAAGAGAAATGAAGTTCTGATACATGCTACAACATGAATGAACCTTGGAAACATCATGCCAAGTGAAATAGTTGGTCATTCTTTTTTCCTCCCACTTCCTCACCCCTTTCTTTCTTTATCTATCCTTTCCCTGTTGGTTATTAGTTTTATCTGGTTGCATCTCTCTCATCAGTGGCAGCAACTAATAAAGTTTCTAGACTCTATTGTGAACTTTGTCTCCCTCATCACTCTCTAGAGAGCCTTGATAGCAGGTCCTTTCTGCTCTTTGCCTATCTAGAAGGCTGTCTACTGGTCTAACCAACCAGACTAAACAAGGTAAACCATCCCTTCGCAAACATTCAACTTCCCCTACCCCTATATCCCAATTGATACTCATTTTTTTATCTGCGGAGTTACCTATTAGAGCCTGCCTTTGTTGTTAGGATCTTATATGCAACTTTAATCACATCCATTAAGCTTTCTTTTCTTTTGAGCTGGAAGCGGCCTTTCAGGCCTTTATTTGCTTGCTGAAAATTTTATTGTCTCAATTTCCTATTGTCTGAAGAGTTGGGGAGGCGGGGGTAGTTCAGCAGTATAATTCTAGATCTTGTCCCTGGTTTTACTTAAACACTTGTACTAATCTACTTCTTCATTTATAAGTTAACCTGGGTTTTCTTTCCTCAGTTTTGTCACAAACACACCTGAAACACTATCAACCTCTCATATATATATATATATATATTTCCTTTTGAAACATAAAAAAGACTGTTATAAAAAATCATTTGAAGTAATATGAAAGTACAGCTGACAAGAGGGGATCACCAAGCACGATAATTAAAACACTCAGCCCATGACTTGCTGGGAGATGGGAAAGTAAAATACTTTAGGTACAACTAGCTTTAGTACTTTTCCTGCTCTGGGGCTCATTTTTCCCATTTGTAATCATGGTGGTTGTCTCAAAGATCTCTTACTGTTCTAACAAGATATACAATTCTAGGTTTTAAGTGTTCATATTTGATTTTAATCTGTCTTAAAAAATGAGAATATTATGAGATAATATTTCAATATAAAAATGTTACTCTGGCTTGCATACCAGCTATCTTTTTAAACTGCTGTGTAAATATTTCTACTGATAAGATAATGCTAATGGTGAAGAACAAAATTCTTGGAACTGGAAAGGAGCATCCCGGGGAAGTTAGTGTTTACTCTGTCTTAAGTGTCCCATTGGCTGGAGGTGATAAGTGGTGAGTGGTTAGGTCTGGTGATGCCAATATTGCCACCCATAGTGGATATAATGTGTGAGAGCATAGTATAAGGGACACAGTAGCATATTCCATCTGTACACAGGCAGGAGAGTGCCAAGGTTTGGAAGAACATGGTCTTGAGCATCATTCAGGACTGGGTGGTCAGAGACACACATCCTCCTGGTCATCCCTCCTCCTCTCCTAGTTGTAGACAAGCTTCATCCTCCCTGAGATGCTTGTCTCTTCTGGCACTGAGCCAAAGTCACAATCAGAATTACAAATCTACCAGAGAAAAGCAAAAAAGCAATTGAGTCCTTTTCTTCCTATTCTCTTTTTTCTGTATTTAGAAATAAAATGAAAAGATGCCTCCACTTCTTGGCAAAAAGGAAAAGGCATAAAATCTCAGTTTTTAAGAGCCCTTGATGTCTTGTCATCGAAATATCTAGTCTAAGAGTTAACATATCAACGTACCAGGAAGGGAGAATGGAAAGACATGTCCCTCAGTTTTCAGATAAATTGATTTCGCAACTCTTGGAAGTGTGATAAAAGAGACGTTAAATCAGCTTTGAAAGTTGTGGAAGAAGAGCCCTGGTATTCCCTCAGAGATCTTTCACCAAGACTGAATGTTAAAACTCACCAGTGCCACATGTAAGGGTTCTGTGTTCTCCCAAACATTTCAGGTTTCTTCAAGGAAGGCCTGGTGTCCAGCAAGACTCTCCTTAGCCTGCAGACTCCTTCAGGGTGTATTTGTATTTGTTCTGAACCCCTAGACAGTTACCAGATGAAAAGGAGGTTCTTGAAAAACTCTTGTTGAATAAATGAGTGACTAAATGCTTATTGAAAGAATCTAGTCCTCTCAATGGGTGCCAAGCAATCAGCAAACAAATTACATGCATGGAATCTGACATGAGAAACTTGAGGCATGAGAGAAGAAAACTCAAACATGAATTGTTTGAAAATGATGTAGAAATCCTATGCAAAAGAAAATAAACAAAATGCATAGGCATCTTTTCTAGCAAACCATTTGTTAATGTAAAAATTGTCTGACAATGTAGTGAAAATATGTCTGTGTAAAAACCCAAATTTGAAAAGGCAGTATTTTTCAGTGAATTTCCATGAGCTTTCTTCTCAGGGTTAACTGGTAGCATAGACGTGATCTGAATATGGAGGTCTGTATATTATTTCTGGGCTGTCTCTTCTGATTAGCTGGATATTTAGAGAGCTGTATGTAATCTTGATAATGCTGAGTGCTGATTTAAGCCATTTTAATAGAGAAATGCTCTTTGATGATAAGTGAAAAGGATAATAACTCTTGGCAGTATCGTTGTTCAGGAAATTTCAGTTCTTTCATAGGAAACTGAAAATACTTAGAGGATTAAAGTGACTACAATACACAGATGAAAATCCCCTTTTAGAATCTGGCTTTTCTCAAAGAGTTCCTCTCTGTTGACTGTTCATATAATTCTCCCACTTAGCCTTAGGCCCTTCATGTTATACAGTATAACATTGTTTAAAAGATACTTTAGCCCGATAAATCAAGGGTTGAGATAAGGCAATCCATGTGATATACTCCTGCTTAGTACTCGCAAGTATTCTATTGAACGCTAACTCCTGGCCAAGCATTTTTTTTCAAGTACCGCACTCCTGTACTTCTATGTTGTGAAATAAAATTATAAACTTTGCTTTATGAAAACAGAAAGAATTCTCTTACAACATTAAAGATTATCTTGTTTAATGTTTTCAGAAATCTGTGTGATGTAACAAGTAAATAATCTCTTAACTATGCTATAAACTAACCTTTAGGAGCAGCTCGTTGTTTTACATAACTCTTTCTAGGTGACCAGACCCACTGAAACCAGAAAGTCTGGTTTCATTATTCATCAATTCTCATGTAAAAGTTATTATTTCAGAAAATAATCAAGATTAATGAACATATCCTTTTTTAAGATTGATGAACATATCCTGTTTTCAAAACTTCAGGGGTCTTGTAACCAAGACTCACTGATCTGTGATTGTCTTGTAACTGTCTACTAACATTTCAGAAATGTCAACCAATCAGAAATTTTGTTCAAAAGTTCCTGATAACATTATATACAAGCACTTTAAAATTTTTGAGTAATCAGAGCATTCACTTACTAGGTAAATGATGTGTTTCCCAATTATAAACTGCCTATTAAACCTGCATGTTGTTGTTGTTGTTAGGCACTGTTGAGTCAGTTCTGATTCATAGCTACCCTATATACAACAGACCATGACAGGGGCCTAAGAATCAGTAGTGCCTCCCAATCCTTCCAGCCAACAGCACAGGGCATCCAAGACCAGCTGCACTGCTCTCCCCCACTACGTGCTGTAGCAGACAGGGGCGTGCCGTCCATCCAGGTATCTGAGGCAGCTGATAGCCCCCTACCTTGTCCCTCATATCACCCCCCACTGCAACCAGAAACCTATGCCTGCTCTGAATACCCCCACACAGCCCTGCCTGCCCAAGACTGTAGGTGAGAGTCTTTGCACAACACACTCAGTGACCAGTGACCTGGCACCTGTGTCCTGATCAACTGGTAAGCAGCAGAGCACACACACAACATCCATTCCAATGACCAGGGAGAACACCCCTTGCATCCTTGGTCAGGTGACCAGCATGACAGATTCATCACCTTACCAAAAATCTTTACCTACATCTTCAGCACCCCTTCAAAAACAGTGAACAGATTCCCAGGGCTCACACACCTAGTAGCTTCTCTGAACACCTGGAGGCAGGAGGTGAGAGCTTCAACAATGCCAATGACCAGAGTAGCTCACAAACCCGGCATAGTTGGACCTATCAAAACAAAACAAAATACAAAAGTATAATAAATATATATAACTTATTGATGTATGAGAGACAACAGTCAATATCAAATTACATAAAGAAGCAGGACACGATGGCTCCAGCAAGTGACCAAAATAAAGACCCAGAAAACCTTCCAGAGAAAGATAAGACAATGGAACTGCCTGATAAAGAATTCAAAAGATTAATATACAGAGCTCTCCAAGAGATCAAGAAGGAGATCAGGCAAAACACTGACCAAACCAAGGAACACACAGACAAAGCAATAGAAAAACTCAGGGGAACAATACAGGAACAAAATGACAGAATAAACAGGCTGCTAGAAACATTACAGAAACAGTAACTAGAAATCCAAAAGATTAACAATAAAATTTCAGAATTAGACAACTCAATAGAAGCTCATAGGAGCAAAAATGAGACAATGGAAATCAGAATTAGTGAAATTAGAAGATAAATCCCTTGACATCTTTTTTTTTTTTTTTGGAAACATCAGAAAAAAGAATAAAAAAAATATGAAGAAAGTCTAAGAATTATGTGGGATATTACCAAGTGGAAAACCCTACACATGATTGGAGTACCAGTAAGGGGGAGAGTAATGGAAAACACAGAATTGTTGAAGATTTGCTGACAGAAAATTTCCCTAATATTGTGAGAGATGAGATGATATGTATCCAAGAAGCTCAATGAACCCTATACAGGTAGACCTCAAAAGAAAGTCACAAAGACATAATCAAACTTGCCAAAACCAAAGACAGAGGAAGAATCCTGAGAGGAGCTAGGGATAAACAAAAAACCACCTATAAGAAGAACCAATAAGACCAAGTTCTGATTACTCAGCAGAAACCATGCAGGCAAGAAGGCAATGAGATAGCATATATAAAGCCTCGAAGAAAAAAAAAAAAAAAAGAATTGCCAGCCAAGAATTATATATCCCGAAAAGTTGTCTCTGAAATATGACTGTGAAATTAGGTCATCTCCAGATAAACAGAAATTAAAAAAATTTGTAAAAACCAGACAAAAATTGCAAGAAATGTTTAAAGGGAGTCCTCCGGTTAGAGAACCAAAAACATCAGAGAATAATCCAAGACTAGGACACAGAAACAGATCAACCAGATACCAACCCAGATAGGGAATTTACAAAAACAAAACAAAGCTAAAAGACTGAAAATAGGGAACCAGAGATGTCAATATGTAAATGATGACATCAAAACAAAAGAGAGGGAATAAACTGTGTAGTCATAGTACTTCCATATGAAGAGAAAGTCAGTGTGATATCAAGGAATAAAAGACTATTTTAAACTTAGAAAAATAAAGGTAAATTCCAAATGAAGCTAATAAATCTACCCATCAAAACAAAAAAAGAAGAAAAACAGTCAGCAAACACAAGGTCAGCAATAATGAAAGAGATGAAAATAAAATACATAAAAAGAACTCAGCACAGAAAATTAAGCAGAACAAAGAAACCATCTACACCACATACACACAAAATACATCAAAACGACAGCAGTAAACTTGTACCTATCAATAATTACACTGAATGTGAATAGCCTAAATGCATTGGTAAAAAGACAGAGAGCAGAAGAATAGATAAAAAAAAGCATGATCTGTCTGTATGCAGTCTACAAGAGACACACCTTAAACACAAAGACATAAACAAACTAAAACTCAAAATATGGAAAGAAAATACATCAAGCAAACAATAACTAAAAAAGAGCAGGAGTGACAATATTAATCTATGATAAAATAGATTTTAAAGCAAAATCTACCATAAAGCATAAAGAATGGCACTCTATAATGATTAAAGAATCACTATACCAGGAGGACATAACCATAATAAATATATACGCACCCAAAGACAGGGCTCAAAAATACATAATACAAGTTCTAACAGCATTGAAAAGGGAAATAGACAGTTTCACGATAATACTAGTAGAGTTCAACACACCACTTTCAGTGAAGGACAGAACACCTAGAAACTCTACAAAGTTACCGAAGATCTAAATGCCACAATCGACCAACTAGACTTCATAGATGTATACAGAACATTCCACCCAACAGCAGCAAAATATACATTCTTTTCCAACATACATGGGACATTCTCCAGAATAGACCACATTTTAGACCACAAAGCAAGCCTTAACAAAATCCAGAACACTGAAATTATACAAAGCATCTTCTCTGATCATAATGCCATAAAAGTAGAACAGTAAGGAAAAAAAATCAAATACATGAAAACTGAAGAGCACCTTGCTTAAAAACTACTGGGTAATAGAAGAAATCAAGGATGGAATAAAAAAATTCATAGAATCAAAGGAGAATGAAAACCTTCTGGGATACCTTTGGGACATAGCAAAAGCAGTGCTTTGAGGTCATTTTATAGCAATAAATACACACATCAAAAAAGAAGAAAGGACCAAAGTCAAAACTAACCCTGCAACCCAGACAAACAGAAAGAGATCAGCAAAAGTAGCCCTCAGGAAGCAGAAGAAAAGAAATAAAGATTAGAGCAGAAATAAATGAAATAGAGATTAGAAAAACAACTGAAAGAATCAACATGAGCAAAAGTTGGTTCTTTGAAAAGATCAGCAATATTGACAAACCGTTGGCCAAAATGACAAAGGAAAAACAAGAAAGAGTAAGTAAATAACCCAAATAAGAAATGAGACGGGTGATATCTTAACAGACCCAACTGAAATAAAAAGAATCATAACAGAATATCACGAAAAACCGCATTCCAGCAAATTTGAAAACCTAGAGGAAATGGACACATTTCTAGAAACACACTGCATACCTAAACTAGTACAAAATGAGGTAGAAAAACTGAACAGTGCCATGACAAAAGAAGAGATCAAAAAGATAATTTAAAAAATCCCAACGACAAAAAAGCTCTGGCCCAGAAACTTCATAGGAGAATTCTACCAAACTTTCAGAGAAGAGTTAACACCGATACTACTCAAGTTATTTCAGAGCATAGAAAAAAGGAAGGAATGCTCCAATAATCATTCTATGAAGCCAGCATAACCTTGAGACCAAAGCCAGGCACAGACACTACAAAAAAAAACTACAGATCAATATCCCTCATGAACATAGATGCAAAAATTCTCAACAAAATTCTAGCCAATAGAATGCAGCAGCATATCAAAAAAATAACACATCATGACCAAGTGGGATTTATATCAGGTATGCAGGGTTAGTTCAACATTAGAAAATCAATCTACCACATAAATAAAACAAAAGAAAAGAACCACATGATCAAAACAATTGACACAGAAAAGGCATTTGACAAAGTCTAGCACCTATTCCTGATAAAAACTCTCAGCAAAATAGGAGTAGAAGGGAAATTTCCTGACATAATAAATGGCATTTATACAAAACCTACAGCCAACATCATTCTAAATTGAGACTCAAAACATTCCCTTTGAGACTGGAAACCAGACAAGGATGCCCTTTATCATCACTCTTATTTAACATTTGTTTAGAGGTCCTAGCCAGAGCAATAAGGTAAGAAAAAGAAATAAAGGACATCCCAATTGGTAAGGAAGAGGTAAAATTATCCCTGTTCCCAGACGATATGATCTTATACAAAGAAAACCCCAAAGAATTCACAAGGAAGATACTGGAACTAATAGAAGATTTCAGCAAAGTTGCAGGATACAAAATAAATATACAAAAATCAATAGGATTCCTCTACAACAACAAAGAGAACTTCAAAAAGGAAATCACCAAATCAGTACCATTTCCTATAGCCCCCAAGAAGATAAAGTACTTAGGAATAAATCTAACCAGGGACATAAACGACCTATACAAAGAAAACTACAAAAATATTACTGCAAGAAGCCAAAAGAGACCTACATAGGTGGAAAAACATAACATGCTCACGGATAGGAAGACTCAACATTGTGAAAATTGTCAATTCTGCCCAAAGTGATCTTACAGACACAATGCAATTCAGATCCAAATTCCAACAGTATTCTTTAATGAGTTAGAGAAAGAAATCACCAACTTTATATGAAAAGGGAAGAGGCCCTAGATAAGTAAAGCATTACTGAAGAAGAAGAACAAAGTGAGAGGCCTCACGCTACCTGATTTTAGAATCTATTACACAGACATGGTAGTCAAAATAGCCTGGTACTGGTACAACAACACACATAGACCAATGGAATAGAACTGAGAACCTGGATGTAAAACCATTCATCTTTGAGCAGCTGATATTTGACAAAGGACTAAAGTCCATTAAATGGGGAAAAGACAGCCTCTTTAACAAATAGTGCTGTCATAACTGTAAAAAAATGAAACAAGATCCATACCTCACACCGTGCACAAAAACTAACTCAAAATGGATCAAAGACCTAAATATAAAATCTAAAACGATAAAGATAATCGACGAAAAAACAGGGACAATGCTAGGAGCCCTAACACATGGTATAAACAGTATACAAATCATAACTAACAATGCACAAACACCAGAAAAGAAACTAGGTAACTGGAAGCTCCTAAAAATTAAATACTTATGCTCATCAAAAGACTTCACCGAAAGAGTGGAAAAACAAACAAATAAACAAAAAAACTATGGACCGGGAAAAAAATTTTGGCTACAACATATCTGACAAGGGTCTAATCCCTAAAATCTACAAGATACTGCACCTCAGCAACAAAAAGACAAATAATCCAATTAAAAAATGGGCAAAGGACATGAACGGACACTTCACCAAAGAAGACATTTAAGCGGCTAACAGACACATGAGGAAATGCTCGTGATCATTAGCCATTAGAGAAATGCAAATCAAAACTACATTGAGATACCATCTCACCTGAAAATACTGGTACTAATCCAAAAAACACAAAATATCAAATGTTGGAGAGGTTGTGAGGAGGTTGGAATTCCTACACATTGCTGATGGGAATGTAAAATAGTGCAGCAACTTTGGAAAACGATATGTCAGTCCTTAAAAAGCTAGAAATAGAAATACTATAGGATTCAGCAATCACACTCCTAGGACTATACCCTAGAGAAATAAGACCTGTCACATGAATAGACATATGCATGCCCATGTTCATTGTAGCTCTATTCACAACAGTCAAAGGATGGAACAACTTAAGTGCCCATTAACACATGAATGCATAAACAAATTATGGTACATACACACAATGGAATACTATGCAACAATAAAGAGCAATGATGAATCCATGAAACATATCATAACATGGATGAATCTGAAGGGCATTATGCTGAATGAAATAAATCAGTCACAGAAGGACAAATATTGTATGAGACCACTATTACAAAAACTCAAGAAAAGGTTTACACGCAGGAAAAAAATATATATATTTAATGGTTACAAGGGTGGGGAATGAGGTTGAGGGTAAATCACTAATTAGTGGTGCAGTGGTTAAGAGCTACGACATGCTATGGTTGCTAACCGAAAGATCTGTAGCTCAACTCCACCAGCCGCTCCTTGGAAACCCTATGGAACAGTTCTACTCTGTCCTATAGGGTCACTATGAGTTGGAATTGACTCAATGATAATGGGTAGATAGTACACATGTAGATAGTTCTTCCCTTCAACTTCAATGAAGGGAAGAACAACACACAGTATAGGAGAAGTCAGCACAATTGAACCAAAGCAAAAGCAGAGAAGTATGCTAGACACTTCCAAACACTTTGAGGGACCAAGTATCTGGGGCTGCGGACTATAGTCTTGGGGACATCAAGGTCAATTGACATAACATAATTCATAAAGAAAATGTTTTACATCCCACTTTGGTGAGTAGCATCTGGGGTCTTAAAAGTTTTCTAGCACCCATCTAAGATACATCTATTGATCTCATCCAGAGAGAAGGAAAATGAAGAAAACAAAACATACAAGGAAAATCTTAGCCCAAAGGACTAAAAGACCACATAAACCAGAGGCTCCACCAGCCTGAGACCAGGAGAATTAGATGGTACCTGGCTACAGTCAATGACTGCTCTGACAGGGATCACAACAGAGAGTCCCTGACAGAGAGGGAGAAAAATGTAGAACAGAATTCAAATTCACAAAAAAAAGACCAGACTTTATAGGTCTGAAAGAGACTGGAGGAATCCCTGAGAATATGGCTCCTGGACACTCTGCTAATCTAGATCTGAAACCATTCCCAAAGCCCACTTTTCAGACAAAAATTACACAGGTCTTTAAAACAAAAAATAACACACCTGAGGAACATGCTTCTTAGTTCCACCAAATGTACAAGACCAAATGAGTATCTCCTGTCCTAAACCAAGAGCAGAAGGCAGGAAGGGGCAGGAACTAAAATGGACACAGGAAACCCAGGGTGGAAAGGGGGACCATGCTGTCACATTGTGGGGATTGCAACCAATGTCACAAAACAATGTGTATAAATTTTTGAATGAGAAATTAACTTGAGCTGTAAACCTTCACCTAAAGTACAATAAAATTAAAAAACAAAACATACATCATGGCTTGGGTCAGGTGTGCCTTAGTCCTCAAAGTGACATCTTTGCTTTTTAGCACTTTAAAGAGGTTTTTTGCAGCAGATTTGCCCAACACAATACATCCTTTGATTTCTTGACTGCTGCTTCCATAAGCATCGATTGTGAATCCGAGTAAAAACAAAACACTGACAACTTCAATATTTTCTCTATTTATCATGATTTGTCTTATTAAACTGTATATCAATCTGCTAATTTTTTTTTTTTTTGACAATATCAGACCTCAGGTTTCCCTGCCATCTCAGCAGAGAAGAGCATACAAAGAGACAATGACAAATTATCCAATGGTTGAACAATGTGTGCTATTTACAGCAAGGTGATCTCGTCACTGATGATGCTTAAATCTGTTTGGACTCAGGCTCAATGGAAAAGTTCATCATTTGTGATTTGCTAGAGTTTCTGAATGTTTTAATCTATTTCCATTGTGTAATATCAACAATTGTTTGCAACCAATGAGAAGTATAAAACCCAGAAGTTGTGCTTGATAGAAAGTCGTGGATTTTCAACTTGGGAGGACTTTAAAGATGATCTAGGACTTAGTTGGTAAATGGTAATGTGTATATGGAATTCCTGAAGATCATATTTAAATACAGATGCCTGGCCTTCACCCCCAAACCTATGCCCATGATATGCACTCTTACTATTCTGAAGAGAACGCTTCCACTTATTTTATAGTTGTCTTCTGTGCTCTGGATTATCTCTTTTGTCTTAGTTCACGTGTTCAGATTGTGTTTGTCTTGCATACTGGCTTCTTTAGTTGATCATCCTGGCCTGTTAATTTATATTTGCAAATGATAGTTTGTTTTATCAATATCAGTAAATGAATGATATGCTTGACATAATTGGGAAAACATCATTCTCTGGGGGTAATTACAAACTCCCTGGCTCTGAAAAGGCACAGTTGGGATAGAAAGGAGGCAGGTGGGGAGCAGGTATGTAGCAAAGTGGGCTTCCCTTTAGGGTGAATGGAGAGCTTGCCTTATGAGTATGAGTCAGGGAAGGAGTCCTCTTTTTTTTTCTTTTTGTAGTAACAGAAACTTGTCCTAGGCACTTGCCTCCCTTCTCTTAGCCCCAACACATCTCTGGAATTATGACTGACCAGGTTCCCAACTTTATTGAGAAAGGCTGTATTTATAGGACATATATAGAACATTCCACCAAGCATCAGAACAATACACATTCTACCCTAATTCCTAGGCTATCAGAATAACGTATTAATCCAAGATTGGATAACATAGTCAAGCCAAGCTACTTACAATTTCAAGTTACCCCATTTTTCTATTTATTGTCAGGAGTGGAATGCAGGATGAGTCCTGTAGACCAAGAATTCACTCAACAACAGTTATTGAAGTGTCTGATACAGAGAAGTCATATGACAAATATTCATTAGTATCAAAAAGACTCCAATGAAATAATAAAGTGGGGGGATTAGAATGTTTTGGACTTGACAGTAATGTCAGAGAAGTTCCATTCTGAATTGTCTGTTGGTGTCCTTTGGCCTTCCAGTGTTTCTTGGCTTTTTTCATTGAGCAGAATAAAATTATCTGGTAAATTATGTGTCAAAGTTCTCTTTAAAAGTTCCTCTTTTAAACACACACAAAGAAGAAGCAGAATGCAGAAATACAGAATAAATACAATACTATAAATATATAGCCTAGTTTTTAGTAACATGGAGCCCTGGTGGTGCAAAAGTTAAGAACTCAACTGCTAACCAAAAGGTCAGCAGTTCAAATCTACTAGACGCTCTTTGGAAACATTAAGGGCAGTTCTGCTCTGTCCTGTAGGGTCTCTATGAGTCAGAATCTACTCCACGGCAATGGTTATTTGGTAACATACTGTATTATACTATAAAAATATATTCAGTAATATGTTATTCTTGTTAGTTGTCGTCCAGTCAATTCTGACTCATGTGTACAGAGTAGAACTGCTCCATAGGGTTTTCAAGGCCTTTCAGAAGCAGATCTCCAAGCCAGTCTTCTGCGGTGCCTCTGGGTGGGTTTGAGTAGTCAATTTTTCAAGTGCTTAATCATTTGCACCACCCAGCTGCCTATTTAGTAATATATTTGTACACAAAGAATGAATATGTAGTAATATAATAATATAAAATATATATATATATATATATAAACAGGCCCATTGCCTTCGAGTCTATTCCAACTCATAGCAACCTTATAGAATAGAGTAGGCCTGCCCCACACAGTTTCCAAGGAGCTCCTGTTGGATTAGAACTACTGAACTTTTTGTTATCAGCGTAGCTCTCAACCACTATACCACCAGGGTTATAGTATAGAAATATAGTGTAGAAATGCCAACTACACACTAAAAGTTCTGGTTATTTTTGAGCTAACTATAAGTTATTTTGAATTATTAAAATTACATTAACTAATATTGTTGTCTCTAACATCAATTTATAATACAGTATATACGTTTTTCCTTAGTGTCTGTCTTTAAATTAAAAAAAAGGAAGCTCCTCTCATCAATAGTTATACCCAGTAAGTTCAGGATAATAGCTATGATTCTATAGCCCTTTAAATTCTACTGCTCTTTCCCGTAACTTATAATATTGTATTTGAAAATACAAAGAGTGCAAGGCATACGGCAAAGACACGGGGCAAGCCTATTTCACAGAGCCAATTGCTGGACACTGACTGCCAGCCATTCTCTCGCATTCAGGTGATTTGCTTTCCTCCTTCAGTTGCATGTATTCTGTATCAGGAACTTCTTATCCTTATGTTTCTCAGAACAACCCTGATCCTTTTATAAAAACCAAAGGAGGGTTTATTTTGTTATAATTTATTTGTTAATAACATGGGGCTTCTTCCGTAACCCATTTTTTCTTGTCATTGTTTTGTTTTTATTACCTAATTCTTCTTTCTTAGAGATTCTCCACCCTTTCATCTTTAGGGAAACCCTGGTGGAGTAGTGGTTAAGTGCTACGGCTGCTAACCAAAAGCTCGGCAGTTTGAATCCACCAGGCGCTCCTTGGAAACTCTATGGGGCAGTTCTACTCTGTCCTATAGGGTTGCTATGAGTCGGAATCGGCTTGATGGTAACAGGTTTTGTTGTTGTTGTTGTTAGTCTTTAGGCCAAAAGGAACTTGTCTTGGTGTATGATGAAAGAGAGTTGAAGGGCAAGCAATCACCAGCTTCATGCACAGTAACATGAATGATATATTCTTTCTGGAGATATACTTGGACACCTCAGTGTTTAGGAATCCACGTACTGCAAGGATAAGCCACTCACAGTGGGAGTCACCAATAAGTCTGCTGGCCAATCTCCAAAGAGTGAAAAGAAGTTCAGACTTAAAGGAGATGAAGCCTATGCGGGCTGGAAAGGAGGTGGATGTTGACGTTTATAGCTGCCCCTGGTGAAGCAGTTTGAAGAGGATAATTGTACTCAATTCTCATCACCCTCATTAGCTGATAAACTGTTTAGATGGCTCAAAAATTGGTCTTGAGCTTCAGATGTGTGCTGTGGCTTTTGGTGGAGTTTACCATGGGACTTTCCAAAGTCTTGCAAATGATGACTCCCTCACGCAATGAGTTAGAGAATTATCCATTTTAAGTTCAACCAGCTAGCTTAGGAGAACAGAATAGTAATCCATGTGGGAAGTGAGCTTTAAATGGGTGACACAATCAAAACAACTCAGAGCCATCCCACTTCCTATGTCAGTAACTCAAAAACAGCTGCTCTAAAGTCGGCCTTCTGGGCTTTTTGCCACCAAATGCAAGAAGGAGTTTGGGGTGACTCATAAAACAGTAACTATGTCCTCATTGATAAAAACAGGCCTTCAGCCTCAGAAATTCATCACACTCTCAATCACTGTCATTATTCCAACATCTGAGAATTAGTAGAGTGTTTCAGGAGAGCCTGGAACTGTGGGATATGACTAACCTAAAACGGTAAGGGCTTCAGTCATCCAGGAAAGTTGGGAACGGTAAAAATAGTATCTATAAGTCTCTGTGGTAGGGAGGTAAAAATCTGAAACATTTTGAAGGTAGCATACAACATGGCCACGTAAGAATAAACCTCCTAAATATTATTCAATCTGAAAAGGTGCCAATGTTATTTTCTGGAGTACTTGTTTTGAATGTGTAAGTATTCTGGTAAAGACTTATCTATTGCGCCTTTGGACACTTTCAATACTTTTGGGAGAGTTAGGTAACAAAGGTTTTATCATGCTCCAGCATTAAGGTGTAAATATTTATCAAACTAAAGAAGTGGGATTTACCAATCACGAAGTCTGTGTCCTTCCAGCAATCTGATCAAGGGCAGAGGGGAGTGTCCTGTGTTACTCAGTAACAACATTTCTTGTTAACATGTATGTTTTGCTGTGCTGTGCTGGGACACAACATATCCCCAGCTTGTAGGGTTATTACGTTATCCGTTGCCGTTGAAGTTGAGTTGATTCCGACTCATATTGACCCTAAAGGACAGGCTAGAACTGCCCCATAGGGTTTCCAAGGTGGATTCGAACTGCCAACCTTTTGGTTAGCATCTGTAGCACTTAACCACTACACCACTAGTGTTTCCAAGGATTATTACATTAGAGGATGATATGTCCCCAGACTCCTTGCTTCTCTCAATGCCAGCACATTCTTTTTGGTGACTTTTTTTCTTTTTGCAGTGAGACTAAGAAGATTTCACATGGTATAAGAGGGTTGGAGTGTTTCAAGCTTTTGACCCATTTAAAAATGGGAGGGGAAGAGGTGGAGACATGGAGAAACTACGGTCCCCAGACACGGAGGAGAGATGATTTGCTTATTTATTTATTTATTTGTGGGGGGGCAGGCAGGTTATTTCTGATGTTTTCCACTGCTGTTGAAATTGAAACCAAGAAGGGCAATGATTCACTTCCTGGGCTGTCAGCTGCACCCGTCACCTTTGGCAGTGTTCACGCACATGTGGATACACACGTCTCTTCAGCTCCCTGGTGGTTTTCAGGAGAGGTCCTCAGTTTAATATCTCCTGGGCAACCTTTAAAAGAAAAAAAAAAATTGCAGAAGATATGCCACTTGGGGTATATTGGCTCCAAGAAAAAAACAGGGTGAGTAAATCCGTGCCCCCCTCGCCCCTGCATCCCAGGCTCAAAGGTAAAAACTGTCTACGTTTCAATGAAAACGAGCATGCATTTTCCTCTCCTTCCTGTTTGTAAACAGTTAGCTCAAGCTCCTCTGGGGCCTGCCACTCAACCCAACAGTCCCTTTGGAGATGCTACTTGTGCTGTGATAGTGGTATCTGCACATCTGGCTGGGTCTGCTTCTGAGACCGCAGGGCTGTGGGTGGTCGGTCTTCCCTCCTTTTTGAAATCTTATCATGGTCAGCCTCAACTCACTCACTGCCATGGAGTCGATTCCGACGATAAAGTTCCTTCCTAACTTCTTAAGGTTGTGGGCATGGGTTGGCCAGGGCTTGTTTGTGGGGAAGGTTTTGGGGTCATTTCTGTGCACTGGCCACCCCAAAACCTGTTCCTACAACTCAAGCCACTATATAAAGCCAAGAAAAAAAAAGAAAGAAATTACAGAAAGTTCTTTAATTTTTTCACTCTAGTTTTTTTAAAAAAATAGTCATTTAAGGTTCAAGAGGTAAACTTTGAGGCTTTAGAAGGCTACACAAATTAGTTCAAGGTTTCAGAGTTTTTATTAAGATCAGCTGTGTAATTTTCCATTTAATTTCAAAAATTACATAATGTTAAATGCATAGATGTGAAATATTTGTACTGTCATTGATTTATCTAGAAGTTGCATGTGAATTTTTGGCTATATAGACATATTTATATAAAGATTAGGACCAAGTACATTTTTGAAAAAAAATATTACATTCTAGAGTGTTAAACATTTTGAGTTGTAAAACCTTGGACTAAAGGTTGTTTGTGAATGTATTCTCTTAACTTTATTGGATAAAAGATGTTTGAGATGACTTTAGAATTGAGCCTTTCAATGGATAATAAATACAGATACAGTCATTGGAAACAATTTCTGGAAAATAGCTAGAAACTGAAGGACAGGTCAGATTTGAGATCATGAGGCAATCATTCTCTGAAATTTTTGGAATAACAAGAAAGAGTAAAACTACATTTGGAATTGGACGCTAAGCGGAAAAGAAAATCATATATTAGAGAAAAAAGTTACCACTTTTTTGTTGGCATTTGTGAGGCAAATCTGGCTTACAAAAATTAAGTGGAATAATTCAGGAATTTACCTCTGTGGAGCTATCTTTTATGTTTCCTTTAGAAATGTGTTCAACCTTTCCCATTTGAAAAACCCAATGCAAGACTTTCCTCAGAGCCTGCGACTGGGTTGCCTGAGATTCTCCTCGGAAGATATCTGAGGTTTCTCCCCCAGCTCCAGATATCATTATTAGAACAAAATATATGGCGGTCTTGCTCAAAAAACTTTTCATTGAAGACTCCTCACAGCCCAGGTGCTTGGTCCACTGCTAGGAAGTCAGAAGCAAAATATGTAATGAACACACATTTTCATTTTTTCCACCACACAAACCCTAATTTCTACTTCTTCCATTTTACTTAGATTCGAAGAAACTTAGAAAGAACTGGATGTCTATTTTATTTGCATTGGTGGAGATTTGTGAATGAATAAATGAAAAAGGAACTAAAGATTTCTTGGCGTGCCTCCCATGTGCCAGGCCTTCTGCAAGCCCCTTTTCTTTATATCTATTTTTTTCATTTAAAACTTGCTGTGATTGTCTGCGGAGTCCCTGGGTGGTGCAAATGGTTAACACACTAGGCTGCTAACCAAAAGGTTCAGGTTTGAGTCCCACCAGAAGAATGCCTCAGAAGAAAGACCTGGCAATCTATTTCTGAAAATCACTCATCAAAAATCCTGTGGAGCACATGGGGTCATCATGAGTCACAATTGACAATTGCTTTTTTTTTTAAACTGGTCATTGTTTGCTGTTTACACATAAGGAAATTAACCCTCAGAGTGGCTTGCCCAAGTTCACTTAACCTAATTAGTGCAAAACTGGGATTCAATTCTAGGTATTCTGACTCCAAACCCTAAGCCTATGCAATTATATCTGAGCTGCCAAAAATTCTATGAGATCTGAAAGTTTCATTTCAATTTATATTATTTCCAGAATGTAAGAATTTGCATTTCTGCTGACCTGGAGATATTATTGGTCATCTGACTTTGAGTGGAGAGAGAGATTAGTTACAAAATTGATTTTTTAGGAAGATACTTGACGTATTTTTGGACCTGGTGGGAAAAATGCATTAATGGCATATATTTGTGGTTATTGTGGCTGCTGTCATGTCGGCTATCTATGCTGGACTTGAGGCTAAAGTGAGCCTTCCTTTTAAATCGAAAGCAGATTGGCTACTACTTCTTTACTCCACATGGTACACGTGAACCTGATTCACCAAAAGTTTGCAGTAAAATGAGAAATTTAGGCATCCTTGTGCTGACAGGTATTGAAGGAAAAAAACACAAAATACTTCTGAAGTATATACTTTGGATAAGAAAAGTCCAACAACTGAAGTTTTGCAGATATACATAGAAATTTGCAACTAGATGTAAGTTGATAGAAGTGCTGTGTAGCTGTCTAGGGCAAGGGTAAAGGTAATAGAAAAATGAAACAATGAAATATACAATAAAAACCAAAAAACCAAACCCATTGTTGTGGAATTGATTTTGACTCATAGCGACCCGATAGGACAGAGAAGAACTGCCCCATAGGGCTTTCAAGGAGCAGCTGGTGGATTCAAACTGCTGACCTTTTTGTTAGCAGCTGTAGCACTCTGTAGGTCCGTTATCTACTAAGAACTAAGACCAGCGGATGTAAGTGATAAGTTGAAATTATTTGCTTTGACATAAGTTAAAACATTCTATTGAAGAGAACTCCCCAGTGGAAGAGACAGGCTATGTTGAGAAGTGGTGAGGTACATATTCTGGGGGTATTCAAGAAGAGACTGAATGATCACTTAGAAGGGATTCGGAGAAAATCTGAAGTGTAATTGGCAATCAACACGTTCTCCCAAGCCTAGTCTTGGGGGCCTAGGAGCCAGTGATGTTATTACCATGAATAGTCCAGGAAAAGAAAAGAATAAAAGAGAAAGAGTGAGATCAGTTCCATCTTGCATCTTGATAAAATGCAGCTTCTCCTTCTTCCCAAAGAAGAGGACCTGATGCAAGGTCATGGCCAACAGTGTTCTTATGAGTGGCTAATGGAGATGCTTCTGTTTCATGTTTCTCATTGACCCAGATAGTGAAAACCACCACCAAATCCAAACTGATTTTACTTCAGTCTGTTTCTTCTTTCACTAAAAATAGGGTTCTTTGATGTATCTAGTTTTTTAGAAAAATATTTTGTGAACTTGGCTGGGCTCAGGGCTGTATGCTTCCTAAGTTCCCCCAGGATGAATTGAAGATAAGTATGGATGTGCTGGGTGATCTCTGCATCAAGGCAGCTGTGGTTTCTCTCTGCCTGTCTGTATGCTCCAGATGTTGCCTCCAGGCATGCATCTGCCCGAGTGGTTTCCTTCATGGGGAGAGAATCGGGCAGAAGAAGGGAATCCTCAGCTCAACCCACCGCTACGCACAGATACATCCATCTAAAAAGGTGTGACAATGAGTATAGTACGTATCTTAACGCCTTTATAAGCATGACGCAGGAATTGTTGAACAGAAGAAGGGAGAGGGGACAGTCAGCTCTCCCTAACCAGTTAAGTTAGCCACATGCAAACCTCTAGTTCTTTGTGAACTACTTCTACAGTGAAGTTAAATGCTCTAAAAAACATGGTTAATGCCATACCCTAAATACTGTAAAAAAAAAAAATACTGTATTAGGCATTTATTCACTTATCAGAAAATGTTGGTTTCATTCAAAAAAAACAATTGTCCTCCAACCTTGACATCATTTCAAATACTCACCTACAAATCCGGAAATCCCAAAATTTTGCCTCTAAATTATTGGTAGTCACCTCTATTAGCCTGTTAGAGTCTTCCAGACTCTAAAACATGGTGAAACCTTTATACTCCCAGAAGGTACATTTTTACTGGTCATGCTGTCAGGAGAAAAAGGCCCTCATTGAAAAGATCAATGGATTATTCCTCAACGGAGGAAGTGCATTCCCCATGACACCATCTGCTCCTTCTGTCTTTTCAGGTTACTTAGTTCAGAAGGTTCCATGTGTTTTCTTGCCAATGAATGGAGACATAAACCAAAAAAAAAAAAAAAAAAACAACAAAAAAAACCCGTTGCCGTTGAGTCAATTCCGACTCATAGTGACCCTACAGGACAGAATAGAACTCCCTCAAAGAGTTTCCAAGGAGCGCTTGGTGGATTTGAACTGCCAACCTTTTGGTTAGCAGACATAGCTCTTAACCACTACACCACCAGGGTTGCCTAATGTAGACCTAGTTGGCAGGAATTGCTGCAGTTTCAATAAGTTTTAACTGTGGATATGATGTTTAGGTTGATTTTGGAAAATAAATTAATTTGTCACTTTACATGAGAAGTTCTTAAAACCTGTGAACTTGCACTTTGGTCACCATTCCCAACATAGAATCCACATTACAAAGATGATGCTAATGATGCCGATGTAGACCCTTAGGGTCAGAGGCATGTGCTTGTACATGTGTGCTGCTTGGGTGCACGCCCCATTGGGGGCCGAAGGGATTGTTTTACCCCTAGTGGCCACAGTTTCTTATCTGCAGCCTGGCAATACAAAAATGCCTCCCTCAGCATCCGCCTGAAGCCTTGTCATACAGATTCTCTTCCTTGAAGAAGAAACTGTTATAATTATAATCATGTAAACATGGAAGGAGGAACCTTTGTGACACAATGATTAAGTGCTCAGGTGCTAACTGAAAGGTTAGTGGTTCAAACCCACACAGCAACTCTGCAGGAGAAAGACCTGGAGTTCTGCTCCATTAAAGATTACAGCCTAGAAAACCTTATAGGTCAGTTGTACTCTATCACATGGGGTCGCTATGAGTTGAAATTGACTCAATAGCACATAACAACAACAAAACGTGGAAGGGTAGGTCCAGACATATACATTCAGAAGTTTTGAAAAGCATTTTAGGAATAATTTCATCTCCCTGTTTTATAGTTTCGCCCTTCAGTAAACAAAAGGAATTTGTGGAATCAAAAACCTCAGCTTTCATTTTTTCTCTTTCATGTATCCCTCATTTTGCTTCCAAGTACAATAAAACAAAGAGCTGACGCTGCAAAGAACAGCCAAATGAGTCATTAAAAAGTACTTGTATTTTCTGAAAGGTCAAGGCTGCCATTCTTATGCTATGTTATTGAAGAATATTTGGGTGGTTGTTAGCTGCCTGATTATGAACTACCAATGGGTCATGTCTAGGATCTGACACTAGTAATTTTCTTTTTGAACATTTAAGTGTAAATTGCTTCTAATAGGGTAGATGTGTGTTTGTGTGAGTGTATGTTCAGTGATAGAACCCTCACCTTCCATGTGGGAGACCTGGGTTTGATTCCCAGTGGACGTACCTTAGGCATAGCTACCGCCTGTCAGTGGTGGCTTGCATGTTGCTGTGATGCTGAACATGTTTTAGCATGGCTTCCAGGCTAACTAAGATTTCCAAGAAAGGAAGAAAGGTCTGACGATCTACTTCAGAAAATCAGCCAATGAGAACCCTGTGGATCACAAAGGTGTGATTCTGTTTTGCATGAGGTCATCATAAGTCAGGAGCTGACTCAACGACAGCTATCAACAATATATGTATATACGCATATTATATGTGTATATAAATTCTAGAGTTGTGCTGTCCAATACACTAGCAATGAACAACATGTGGTTATTGAGCACTTGAAATGTGACTAGCAAATTTTAAAGTTTTAGTACAAAAGAAGAATGTAAAACACATCATTAATATTTTTTATATTGATTGTGTGCTGAAATGGTAGTATTTTGGACCCATTGAGTTAAAAATAATATATTATTACAATTAATTTCATCTGTTTCCTTCTTACTCTAAATATGAGTACTATAAAATGCAAGTTTACACATGTATTTCATGTTTGTTTTGGCAGGCACTGTTCTAGAGTGCTTGCCATGTAGCCAGGCACCCAGTGAAACATCTTGGAAACATACAGTTCAATGGGTGGTCGGGTACCTTCCCGTCCTTGAGCTCTTTGAGAATTAAAATGGAGACCCACGGATCCAGGTCACACAGGCATTTCTTTTCTACTAGCTGTCCTCATGGTGTGTCCTCTGTTGCACAATGCTGATCAGCTGTACATGGAGAATGTTTTCAGATTTCCACAATTTATAGCCAGTTTGAGCATCATTGTGGTTATCCTTCCCGTTCAACACAATGTTATTTAAAGGAAGTATTGAAAAAAAAAAAATTTTTTTTTTTATTGGGAGATGAAATTGTGTCTTGCGATGACTGCCATGCTTTTATTTGAAAATTTTAAATACTTGCATAAATCATAGTCTTTTATTGTCCTAAGAGGAACTTACCATTCTTATTTGAAATAGGTTGTATGATATGAGACCTGTTGAAATATAGGCTGCTGAGCACTGGTTTTTTTTAGAGCACTAGGAGAGAGCCTCTATGAATGAAATTTTGTTAACATTTTTTTCTGCCAGTTGGTAGAATGCACAGAATAAATTAGATTGAAAAGGACCAAAACAGTCCTTCTCAAGCCAGAAACTTTGACTACTCCTTTTGTTATGTGACGCATTCCACTTATAAACAAAAAGTCACCTTTGTTAGTATATCCTGTATCTTAGGTAGCTACTACTGCTGTAATGGAACTACTACCCAACCCCAAACCCACTGCCATCAAGTTGACTTAGACTCATAGTGACCCCATAGGGTTTCTAAGACTATAAATCTCTACAGAAGCAGACAGTCAACACCTTTCTTCCTCAGAACTGCTGGTGGTTTCGAACTGCTGACCTCTTGGTTATCAGTCGGTTGATTTAACCACTGTGCCACTGGGTGGTTTTAAAGAGTGGAAATTTATTTTCTCACAGTTCTGGAGGCTAAAAGTCAAAATGAGGGTCTTGGCCTTGTGGACTCCTTCCTGGTTGGTAGCCCCGGGTGTTCCTTGGTGTTTCTTGGCCTATAGACAATCCTCACTTGTTGTCTGTCTCCCCCTGTGTGTGTAGGTATCTGTGTCTATACTGTGCTTTTTATAACCCGGGAGTGATTAGGTTCAGCACCCACCCTACACTGGTATGGCTTCATTAATATAACAGAAGAAAAACCCTATTTCCAAACAGGATCACATTTACAGACACAGGGTTAAAAGGATCTGACCCATAATTTGGAGGACATAATTCGATCTACAACACCCTGCATAGGATGACTGTTCTATTTCCGCTTCCATGGTTCCTATATAAGCCACCATCTTTACTTCCTAAAAATAATAATAAAAAAAAACCAAACCCTTTGCTATAGAGTTGATTTTGACTCATAGTCGACCCTATAGGGAAGAGTAGAACTGCCCCGTAGAATTTCCAAGGATTGCCTGGTGGATTGGAACTGCCAATTTTTGGGTTAGCAGCCATAGCACTGAAGTACTACACCACCAGAATTAAGCCTCCTCCCTTATTCCACTGTGTCCCTCTTCAACACACTCTGGCTGAACTGCCTGAGTGACTTCCCAAAGCTCCAAATCATATCATGTCATTTCCCAAATTAAAACCCTCCAATGTTTTGCCACTGCCCTTAAGGCAAAACGCAAGCCATTATCCAGCCTGGTGAAGCCTGCCGGCTCTGGCCCTCGTTACTCTCTGACCGCACCTGGTATTACTTTTCCTTCTTCACTAGGCACAAGTCACACTGGCACGCTCTTTATTCCCAGAAAATATCAAGCTGATTTCTCTCTTTTGGCTTTTGCCCTGCTGTACAGGCTGTGCTCTGCCTGACTCTTCGCCTTTACTTCTCCACATGGTCCACACCTTCTTATCATGCGAGTTTCAGCCTAAAAGTCACTTCCAAGGGAGGTCTTTTGTGGCCACCTGTATACTGCAGCCATTGGAGTCTTCGCTCTTTTGTCTCAGTTGCATATGAGATCATACAGTGATCCGATCTTGCTCATTTATTTGTTTGCCCGTTTATTGCTTGTTCTCCACCATACTCCACCCCACTTGAACGAAAACCCACAGTACTTTATCTGCCTTATTCTCTAGCATATTACCAACACACAGAACAGTGCCTGGTATATAACACGCTACAAGTGATTATTTGTGATATGAAAGAATGTACATAAATAGCGATTATCTTGAGACGGAGTTTTGACTTGCTTCCATATCCACAAGTTCCTCTTAGTAGTTGGAAGATGTCATGCTTCAACATCTCTCATCTCTTCTCATGGGCTGGTGAGCTCTGCCCCAGACAAAAATAACAATGCATAGAGATTGTGTGCGCTGCCAGACAGACGTCCAGGGGATGAGTGCTTTAGTTCTCTCTTGACTTTGACCTTCCCTTAGACATACTCAGGATCTACGTCTCTGCAGTGGCCCTGGCCCTGTCTATCTGGCACTCCCAATCTCTATAGATGTGAGTCAAGACAATTCTGAGCTATGCTCTGAATATTTTTTCTGAATTTAAATGACTGTGAGGACTGCAAACCTCTTGAATCTTGTTTTGCGTCATGGACTTAGTAATCAGCCCTGCCTCCGGTTGCAAATTAAAGGGAAAATTGTTGAATATATACCAACTTCTGGGCACCCAGGTGCTTAAGCAGTGAATTCAGCTTTATCACCTCGTCTAGTCTGACCTTAGGGAACATGGGTGGCACAAAAGGTTTGCCCTTAACTACTAACAAAAGGTTTGTGGTTAAAACTCACCCGGCAGTGGCACAGAAGAAAGGCCAGGTGATCTGCTTTTGCAAAGATTGCACCCAAGAAAAGCCTATGGATCTCAACGGCAACAGGTTTGGATTTTTTTGGTACTGCTCTGACTGTGTCTGATTTCTATATCCTCTTGCTGCTCCTCGCACCTGTGTAGGGGGGTTGGAATTGAAACTGACAGGATGGGTGCATCTTTGATTATAGGAATGCCTTATTTGACATGATAAAGTGTCCTTGAATATAGGTATATTAGACTACTCTCTTAGTCTGTTCAATTGGTAATAAGTGCATTTTATCGTTTTAAAGGATTTCTTAAGTGTATTTTAAAGAATCTCTTTAGTGAGTCTTCTTTATTTGACTGAGCAGAGAATTCTGTTTTGTACTTCCAATAGCCATCTCTTTTATTACATTTGGTGAGTTCAGATTTAGACATGTAATGTCAGCACCAGTCTTTATGGGCACCTGAGAACAGAAAACAGAAAATAAACAGGTTGGCAAAACTGCACGAATCAGCCAACTCTATTTGTATAGTTTTCTTTGAACTTGGTGATTTGTCTACTCTAGGATTTTAAGGTTAATTTTACTTTTCAGTTGTCGTTTTACTATTTGTGAAACTGTCTTTGTGCTCTTTCTGGGGAGTCATTTACTCCCCAAGTTAGTAAGCCTTCATTTCAAGTTTGTCCCCTCCCCTGCCCCTCTAGTGGTGAATTCACAGTGCAGACTTAATTTATAGGAAGATAGAGTGGCTGCTTATAAAATCTAAGCGTCGAGAACTCTCGGAAGCACAAATGAGGTTGCTGCTTGCTAGATTTCTGAAAAGATAGCAAAGAGGAGAAACCCGTAGTTTTATTTGAATTTCTAGATTTCTAAGGAAAAGAATAGGATTTTTAGCTTCAGAATACTGCCCTATTTTAGCAATATCATTCTTCTTAAGATGTAGGGGATGTAAAAAAGTATCTTGTGTTGATTAGGTACGAAGAAAACTTCTGGCTTATTTATAGACTTCTTGACATGTTTGGTGTAGCTGATGAATTCACCTACCGCTCAATGAAAAGAAAAACAAAGTCCATAAAAATAAAGACTTGACTGAAAGAGAAGAGATGATGCCCTTTCACACATACCCATCTTCTAAATGTCTGCTAAGGTGTTTTGGTTTGCTTATTTTTATTTGTTTGTCTGTTTTAATGAGCATCAACAGAGGAGATGGGTCTCCAGACTGTGATTAGATTTACAAAACAAAAAAACCAACCAACCAACAAAAAAAAAAGTAGTGTCTAATATATAAATACGTTTGTAATTATTTGTACACTGGCTTAATACTGAGCATGAAGTTGACGGATCATTTTAAAGGTTATGTTTGGCTTCCATCCCATCTTGCAGTTCTGGCAAGCCTAGTTTCAGTTGCCTGGAGAACGCTTCAGCAATCTTGGGCTGAGATGAAGCAGATTCAGTCATTCCCCACAAACCCCCCAAAAATGTGCATCTGGAAAAAAAAAAAAAAAGAGAGAGAGAGACAGGGACTTAGTGCCAGAGATCTTGCCCAAGAACTCTACCCAGTTTGGAACAATGGTGCAATCTGTGGTCTGACCCAGCTGGGCATCAGGCAGGCCTTGACCACCACCCCTTCTGGCTGGACTCCTCCCCAAGGTAGGGCTCACTCTCACATAAAATTGCCAACCATGGCCCACATGGGTATAGAACTAATTTAGCCTCCTGTACCCTTGATGAATGAAGAATTTCCTTTTGGGACTAAATTATAGGGCTTGTTGGAGTCGCTCTTTCGTGATCTGTTATTTGGAGGTAATTTTCCAACAGGGCTGGAACACATCGCCATGAGCTAGAATAGGATTCACCTTGAACAGCTGCCATGAACTGACCAGCAC